>NC_135887.1:12964642-14409811 GCF_964194155.1 Cetorhinus maximus
GCATGAAAGCCAGCTACGAAAATAACAATCTTAGCAGAACACAACAAAACCATCATGAACAAAGAGACAAAGGCAACACTAGCAATTTCAAAGGCCAGGACATTGTGCAGGAGATGTCAATAGCGCACGACCATAACTTTACAGTTACAGGACTCCATGAAATAAAGGAATGCACTTTGTGAATTTGCCACTAGAGACCTTATTTACAGACTTTAACAAAATCCAAAAACCATTAATTAATTAACATATCAAGCATACTAATTAGATTTAATTGCTCCACCATTGGTGGCCATGCCTTCCAGTTGCCTATAGGCTCTGGAGTTTCCTCTTTACCTCGCTTTCCTCATTTAAGACGCTCGTTAAAAGCTGCCTCTTTGACCAAGCTTCTGCTTACCTGTCCCTAATATCTCCTTCTGTGGCTCGGAGCCCAATTTTGAATCACCACACTCTTGTGAAACGCCTAAGCAGGTTTTATTATGAGGGGCCAAATGGCCTCCTTCTGTGCCAGAAATCATCTATGTTCCTATTAAAAGGTGCTAAATAAATACAACTTGTTGAAATTAGGTTGTAACAAATCCCTAAAGGTGCATTTATTTATTAATAACTGAACACCACCAGCTCTCCACTGGCATTATTCTAGTAAATTGGATGATTATGACAGGTATGTTCTGAGAAACTCCATCCTGTGAGTCACATCTAATCTGACCCACAAATCCAGGTGACTCATTTCTTTTCGTGCCTGTGTTTCGCCATGTACCAGCTTGTTATTTCCTCCTCTCCCCTGCTCATCCATACCCCTGCCAACATCAGGGACTGAATCTTTGGACTTGCTGTTCTTGGCACTGAGTGATAATTCCTAAATAAGGACGCTATGGTCCATTGGCATCAGCAACCAAGCTCTGGAATTCCCTCCCTAAACCTCTCTGCCTCTCCCACACACCCCCCTCTCCTTTAAGACACACCTTAAAACCTACCCTTCTGACAAAGCTTTTGGTCATCTGTCCTAATATCTCCTTATGAGGCTCAGTGCCAAATTTTGTTTGATAAACGCTCCTTGGGATATTTTACTACATTAAAAAGGTGCTAGATCATTGCAAGTTGTTGCTGCATTGTGCAAATGAATGGGGGCATAGGGTTAAAATTGGCTGCTGTGTTTCCTACACTAGAGCAATGACTATGTTTCACTGGCTTTGAAGTGCATTGGGCGATCCTGAGGTTGTGAAAGGTGATATATCAATGCAAGTCTTTCTTCATTACTTGTAGCTGAAGATTGCAAATGTGGTCCTGCGACCCGATTCGCTAATTGAAGCGGCTTTACCCCTTTTGACAGGGCCACCCGACCCCTGCGTTAAGCAAGCGGTGGGCATCAATGTGGCAGCTAAGGTGCCCTCCCCACCCCTACCAGTGCCAGTCAAATTTCCAAACGTCCGACTGGCCATAATTTCGGGCAGGATGCAGGTGGCTGACAGTGGAAAAGCGACGGCTCTCTCTCACCCTCCTGCAGCATATTTGAACAGTGATGCCTGGAGAGATGGGACAGGAATTTTCAGTTCCATACTCACTGGTCCTGTACTTCCCACCCACCCAATGGATGGGAAACTGGGCGCTAGTTAAGTGCAGAAGTGCAAAATGTCTAACCCAGGAGTCCCAAGAAAGAAACATTTTAGCGTGAGTTTCGTGCTCTTCGTATTGGAGAATGGAATTCTTTCTATTTCAGACATGCTCTTCCGCGTCTGGTGCACAACAATGTATATTGCACCTTTAACATGGCAAGGTGCTTCACAGGAGCTTTAACAAGTAAGACTTGATTCTAAGCCACATAAGGAGATATTAGGGCAGGTGACGGCTGAAGAGTTGGGTTCGAAGGAGCGTCTTTCAGGGAGAAGGGAAAGGCAGGGAGGCAGGAAAATTTAGCGAGGGAATTCCAAAGCTCAGAGCGTATGCGGCTGAAGGCGTGGACGCCAAAGGTGCAGCGATGAAATTCGGGGATTTGCAAGAGGACAAGAGCTGGAGTAGCGCAGAAATCTTGGAGGACGTTACAGAGAGAGAGGGCAGGATGAGGCCATGAAGGGATTTGAAAACAAAAATGGGAGCAATGCTCCCATTGTTCTCCCTCAACACCATAACTGGGCCCCAAGTCTCAGAGAGGCACCCATGTGATATTTTTTCACTTTATAGATCAGCTGTCTCTCTGAGCTTGGCAGTGTCATGACAAATAGTCCTGAATGGGGCGACTTCGTGCAGTGGTCACAGGGGATCTGGATTAAGACCAACCAAACTCATCTCACATTGGGTCTTTATAGAATTAATTTAAACTTTATTTAAAAGTGCCCCAAAGTGGAGATTCCTAACATGTTCTCCTTGTGAAAGAGGAAATGGTGCTGTGTTTTCTGCTGCCTCATGGGTGTGACCTTTCTGTTTCAGTGGTTCCGATCTCATTTGCAGTGTCACTTCAGGGACATAACCACACACCACAAGAGGGTCCTTGTAGTGGTTTAAATAAAGTTAGAACGAATACACTCAAACAATCTTTTTGTCTTCCATTCTAAAACAGTGGTGCTTTATCAGAAAGTATTGAATGTAAGTATATTGGGTTGAAATTGGTGGAAAAGATAACAGCATTCAAATGATGCTTGTGATTATTAATGTGCACATCCACCAGCAACTTATGGTGAGGAGAGCTATCCTGTGAACTGCGAATTGGCACAAGTTCCTGGAGGATTTGCACCAAGCTTCCATTAGCTTTGCAATAACAACAGCATTCATTTCCCCCTTAACCTCTAAGTTTCATGAAGTACTTTTTTTAAACAAGGTGATAATTGTTAATAACTGCCTATTAACCTCTCTAGGCCAGGAAGTGAACAATTTAAAAGTGTGGAGTCTCATTCCTTCTGATTTTTGATGAAGAGTTTAAAAATGTCAGTTTTTAAGTTTTATTTATTTCTTCTTATGTTTCCTATTTCTTCTTTTTCTTCTTCTCTCTCTCTTAATCCAACCGTTCTTTCCTTTTCTTTCTGTACCTGATGTGACAATAACTTACCCACTGTAATTTACCCTTTTCAGTCTTCCCTCAGCTTATTTTCCGTCCTTTAAGCATTGTTGCTAAAGGAGACGCATGTTGGTGCCATTGTTCACAGTGGTCCCAGATGCCCTGTTGCCCTCGCTTGGCCGTTACCAGCTTGCACTTGCAGCAAGTTACAGGGCAAAAGATATTTCAGCTGAAGGGTGCAGGAAAAGATCTGACTAATGGGGAATAGCAGGAGACGTCCCCTCCAACAAATTCCAACCCAATATATACACAAGGGTATCTATTTTCTAGAATGGGTACAGAGTGTGCTATACTTCTTTAGAATAGTGCATACAGGATGTACACATTACGTAGGATTACATAGGCTGTACAGCACAGAAACTGGCCATTCAGCCAAGTAGTCCATGTCAATGTTTATGCTCCACTCTCCCGTCTTTCCTTACTGAACTCTATCAGCATAACCATTATTCAATTCTTCCTTATACACGTGTCAAGCTCCTCCTTAATGCATCCATACTACTCATTTCAACCACTCCCTGTGGCAGCAAGTTCCACATTCATTAGCACTCTTTGGGTAAAGGAGTTTCTTTCGAATTCCCTATCGGATGGTCTCCGGTTATGCTTCCCCCACAAAAAGAAACATTCTCGCTGAATGGCCTTTGTCAAAAACGTTCCTAATTCTAAAGAGCTCTCTTAGGCCGCCCCTCAGCCTTCTTTTCTTAAGAGAAAAGAGATCCAACCTGTTAATCCAGGGTATGTAGGGAAATGTGGTGACCAAATTACACACAGCAAGATCCCACCAACAGCAATGTGGTAAATGACCAGATAAAAGTGTTTTTGATGGTGTTGGTTGAGGGCTAAATGCCAGAAATCTGGGAAAATTCCTCTGCTCTTTTTAAAATAGTGCCATAGGATCTTTTACGCTAATGGAGAGGGTAGACGATGGTTTAACATCTCATCCCAAAGATAAAGTTACATCCCAGATGTGAACGGAATCCAAATCAGTGAACTCTTTTACATCATCTAAGCCTTGTAGACGATGACCTAGGTTAGCTGGGTTGCCAATTGTGATTAAATGTATTCCTGGAGGTTTCATCACATGACTTGCCCCCACGCTCCAGCCATTCGTCAGCCAGAACATCCATCCTTGTGCCTTCCTACACCAATTGGAAAGCAAAAAGACTCATTACCCAATTGGACGATGCTTGGCTGTCAGCCAGATGGTCTTTTTTCCCCCCATTTTCAATATTTTTATATCTGGCGAAATGTTCAAAGAAAATTAAAAATAAACAATTTAAAAAAAAAAAATCTCCTGATGACTTTTCTCCAGGATTGCGCGCAGACCTGGAGCGTGATCTTCCATTCCTGGAGACTCCAGGCCAATCCTAGAGGGTTGGCAACGCTACAGGTGAGCCTTTGCTCTCTTACCATTTCCAGTCAGGTGCTGGTCCAGGTGAGTCCTGCTGTGGAAATCCAAGACTGGGTCCCTTCAGTGATGCAAACGCAGAGGACTATGTTATCCAGCGCATGTTCCACAGGAACAAGTTCAAGGACTGACGTCTGTATGGGCCTGACTTGTCATCAGTTCCAGAAGGGTTGGGTTGTTGTTATGACGGAGTGAGAACAGAGGGAGCCGGAGGGGTGCGGTGAATTTTTAATCTAACTCACTCTGCCACACGGTATTGGGTAGAATGCTGCCCAACATTACCCTTGACTGCCTTCAATGGAGAGTGAAAATAGGCAGGGTGTGAAATGCATTTGGGTTCACTTTCTCAATGGGTGGGTTAGGTTAACATTGCACTCAGGAGGGGCTGGATTTTCCCTCTAGGCTGTTTCCAGGCCCTGACCCCATCCTGGGAGGAGAAGGTCACTCGCTGGGATTTTCAATGGTGTGCCCTCTTAATTGGCCTGGGAGGTAGATTCACTGTCCAACGAAGGATGATGGGCAGGCTCTCAAAGCTGGAGGGCCAATCAGAGGCCTTCCAGCTGGAAAGGAGCATCAGGCTGTGATGAGGGGGTAGGTAAGAGAGAGGGTGCTTCAAGATGGAGGTGCCCTCTCTCCGATTTTTTTTTACATTAAAAATTGGGTTTTGCAGTCTGGCGCCACTGTTAGGGAGAGCTTCTCCACAGGTTGGCCTAGAGTTACACACGCACTCAGACAAGTAGGCCTGTCTCTAGTACTGGCTCCCCTGGCTGGAAAGCCTCCCTCCAGGCACCTGAATAGGTCCCCGCTGCTTAGAGGTGGGATGGAGCCAGGGGACAAACACACTGGCCAGTGGGGCTATGTTTAGTTCCCATCAGGTTCCAGAAGGGGCCAAAATCCAGCCCAGGGTGTCTGACGTTGCACTCCTCTACTCAAAAAATGCCCAAGGGTGTTTCATAACATGACACACACTCTCAAACAAGTCCATTCAAGGGGCCGAATTGAAAGTTGCCGTAGACCAAACCCTTGGCAATTCATCAAAAGCCCTAGCATTGTAAAATTTTGCATATACAAAAGAACATACGGAAAAGGAAGAGAGCAGATGGTCAGTTTGAGCCTGTCTGTCTCTGGAATGGTCTAAGTTACACACATCATCATCCCTATCTCCCCCCCATTCTCCCCAACTCCACCCCACCGCCCCCCCCCCAACCCCCCACCCCAACCCACTAACATACGCCTTCCACCTCCCACAGTAACACAATTTCTTAAAGGTACAAAAAAAGTCCTAGGCCAATTTAGGAAAAAAAATGATGGAATATTCCTCTCCCTGAGTCGGAACAGCAATCTTGCTAACTCCAGAAGGCACTGGTAGAGATGCTTGCTACTCGTGGGAACTCATCCAGCTCCCTCTTGAATATTTTCAGTAAATCTGCACTCACTGCATGTGCTGGAAACTGGTTAGCTCTATGGTAAATGCATTTCTTGGGCTCTAACCCTGTTCGCTGCTTTTGTAACCTCTATTCATGTCCCTGGTCTTCCCCCACCCTGATTTTTTTTATTGCTTTATGGGCTGTGGTTATCACTGGCAAGACCAGCATTTGTTGCCCATCCCCTATTGCCCTTGAACTGAGTGGCTTTAAGGCCATTGGAGAGGGCAGTTCAGAGTCAACCAGATTGCTGTGGGTCTGGAGTCACATGTAGGCCAGGCCGGGTAAGGAAGGCAGATTTCCTTCCCTAAAGGGCATTAGTGAACCAGATGTGTTTTTACAACAATCGATGATACATTCATGGTCATCGTTACTGAGGCGAGTTTTCAATACAGATTTTTAAAAAATGTATTAATTGAATTTAAATTGCACCAGATGTGCTGGTCTGGTTTAAACCAATGTCTCCAGGTCATTAGCCTGGGCCTCTGGATTACCAGCCAGTCCAGTGACATGACCACTACTACACCATCTCTCCCCACTGCCCTATTGAGCTCAAATAACCTATCAACATGGACAGAGTAAAATCCCTTTTTTATTTTTAAGACTTCAGTCATATCTCCTTGAAGGTTTACACTTTTCCAAAGAAAGAGGTTCCATCTCTCTACATCTGCCCTGGTAACTAAAGGTGACCTCGCTAGGTGTTAATCAAATGCCCCTCATCTGAAAGAGTAAAAGGGGCTGTTTCATTTGTTGAGTGCTCCTTGAAGGTGCTGTTCTGTGCCAGGAGTTGCTGATCAGGGAATCCCCCTTTGGAAACCCGTATGCCTCTTTCGGCCATATTAGCATGCAAACTCTTAAAACAGAAGAACTTTATTTATTCATTTAAGGATGTGGGCATCACTGGCAAGGCCAGAGTTTATTGCCCACCTCTAATTACCCTTGAGAAGCCATCTTCTTGAATATATCTGAGTGGCTTGCTAGTCCATTCTCAGAGGGCAGTTGAGAGTCAACCACCTTGCTTTGGGTGGAATCGCACATAGGCCGAACTGGGTAAGGGGGGCAGTGAACTGCATGGGCTTTTAATGACAATCCAGTTGCTTCATTACTGATACCAACTCTCCATCTTCAGATCATTCGTCCACATTTCTGGATTACTTATCCAGTAACATCACCACCATGTTGCCATATTCTCATTAAAATAACCCCTTCATAATCCAGATGCCCCAAAGCACTTTACTGCCAATCAAAGCACTCCTGCAGTGCAGTCATTGTAGTGATGTAGGAAATTCGGCAGCCAATCAGTGCACAGCAAGATCCCACATCCAACGGCAGTTTTTGCGATGTTGGTTGAGGGGTGAATATTGGCCAGGACGCTGTTGGAGATTCCCCAGCTCTTCTTCGGCAGAGTGCCGCAGGATATTTTACCTCTATCCAAGGCAACAGGCAGGGCCTCGGGGTTTAACATCTCACCCCAACAAGTGCAAGGTGCCAGTCTAGACTGCGTCCTCCCTGTAGCGCTACCTGAGCCATGGCTGACACTATATAATCACATTTATATGACACTTCTTTATCCACTACTTTATTGTGGGTGTCAAGCCAGGTTAAAAGCCTCTATTAAGCTAGCACACAGGGCACTGAGATGTAAAGACATTTGCTTTCCATACACTGACATCATAAGACATTAAAAATCACGTGAAAAGAAATCCACCAGGTTAAGTACGAACTTTTAAAAAATAAATTTTATAAACACATGTATGCCCTGTATTGGGTAGGTCTGAGCACCTGGGGGGGTCTCTGTTTATTTAACGCCTTCCTAATACTTATTTACTATAGATCATTTTCAGGATCATTTCACTGGCTTTCAAAGCAAATGCAATTCCGACATGAAGGATAAAGTGAACTCACCGGAACTTCTTTGGTCTCTTATGTGTTACTGTCTGGCAGGACATTGCCCGTCTCTCCTACAAGATCACAATTACTGCTCACACACCCACCCCCAGCCCCCCTCTCACCCCTACCACCACACTCCTTCAGACATAGAATAGCAAATGGGTGCCAAGTAACGCAGAGGACAAATCTGGCTCAGGGCAGAAAGAAAATGAGGAGACAGCGATAAATACCAGGAGTTCCTTCTCTTCTCTTCTCTTCTCCCAATAATGGCTGGACTGATCTTAGCAAATCAAGGAGGGAGAACAGCTTTGCTTCCTCAGAACCCAGCTGCAAGCCCTTCTCATTCTGCAGCACTGCAATAGTTTCCCCTACAAGCGATTCCCTCTACAGTACGTTTGCCGGGTTGCCATGGAAACAAATGAGAAAAAAATGAATTCTGGAAGGGCTTGTGATGCCGCATAATTGAATTTGTTAACATGAATGAAAACAGAGGCTGCTGGAGGGATAATGTTGCCATGTTGAGCTGTGATCCATTGGACATGAGACAAGCTCCTGTTATATCAGGGGCTGTTAGGGCAGCGCTCCAGGCACCGTGGCTTTGTCATTTTTCTCTGTTGTTCCTCTGGAGGGGCTATTCTCTCACTCTGAGCAGGTACAATTAAAGAAGCGTTGTCAATAGCGATTTCTGCTCCCTGACCTGGCATTAACTCAGCTGAATTTCTTCACACAATACGACCGAGTCACTATCAGACTTCATGTGTAAAATGTAATTACACATAGGGCCTTTAAAGTCACAGAAAACGTTAAATGATGAAGAGGGAGGGAAAATGAAAGCAATGAACCTTAAAGGGACAACTAAAAGTCAGGAATTTATCTCTCCTAGCCTCATACTCCAGCACAGAAACTATTCTGATGAGCAGATTCATTCAATATTAATTTTTTTATACTGAAGCAGTCCGGTGTCCATATGCAGCAAGACCTGGGCAACATTCAGACTTGGGCTGAGAAGTGGCAAGTAACACTCATGCCACACAAGCACCAAGCAATGATCATCTCCAACAAGAAAGAATTCAACCACCTCCCCTTCACATTCAGTGGCATTACCATCGCTGAATCCCCCAGTATCAACATCCTGGGGGTTACCATTGACCAGAAACTGAACTGGACCTGCCATATAAATACTGAGGCTACAAGAGCAGGTCAGAGGCTGGGAATTCGGCAGAGAGTAACTCATCTCCTGACTCCTCAAAGCCTGTCCACCATCTACAAGGTACAAGTCAGGAGTGTGATGGAATATTCTCCACTTGCCTGAATCAATTTAGCTCCAACAACACTCAAGACGCTCGACATCATCCAGGACAAAGCAGCCCGCTTGATTGGCACCACATCCAGCACCTTCGACATTCACTCCCTCCACCATCGACGCACAGTATCAGCAGTGTGTACCATCTACAAGATACTGCAGCAACTCATCAAGGGTCCTTCAACAGCATCTTCCAACCCCACAACCTCTACCACCTAGAAGGACAAGGGCAGCAGATGCATGGGAACTCCAACACCTGCAAGTTCCCCTCCAAGTCACTCACCATGGGCTGAATTTTGCCCTTGATGGGCGGGTGGGCCCGACCAACTTGGTGGCGGGTGGGCAGCCGATCCCCGCCGCCGAAACGGGCCCCGCCGCCATTTTAAGTGGGCTGGCCAATTAAGGCCCACCCAGCGTGACACCCGACAGTAAACACTACGCGTTTCCTGTGCAGGTTGTGGGGGAGTGTATTCCCCAAATGTGAGAGTGCGCTCTTTCGTGCATGCGCACATCTCCCTGAGGCTAAGTGCTGCCTCAGGGAGATCGCTGAAAGGTTTTCAAAGTTTGAAAATAGAAAAATAAAAAAATAATTAACATGTCCCCCTCATGTGACAATGTCACACGAGATGAGACATGTTAATAAATTTAACTCAAACTTTATTAAACTTTTTTAAAACCAACATGAAACCGCAGCCCCACCGGTGGATGAGGTTTCATGTTTTTTCTATTCCCCGCCGGGGCTCCTGGCCTGCCTGCCAACCTTAAGGTTGGATGGGAAAGTCCTTTAATTGTTTAAATGATCCAGTCAATGGCCTCAGTTGGCCATTGACAGGTCGGCAGGCGGACAGCTGATTTTGCTGTGCCCCCGCTTTCCTGAAAATTTAAATGGGGCGGGGTGATGTCGGGAGTTCCACCCGACATCATCCCGCGTCAGTTTTGCGTCGGCGAGCGGGCCCCGCCCCCTTCTCACCAACGGAAAAATTCAGCCCTAAGACTTGGCACTATATCACCGTTCCTTCACTGTCGCTGAGTCAAAATCCTGGAACTCCCTCCCTAACAGCACTGTGGGTGTACCTACACCACATGGACTGCAGCAGTTCAAGAAGGCAGCTCACCACCACCTTCTCAAGGGCAATTAGGGATGGGCAATAAATGCTGGCCTAGCCAGCGATGCCCACATAATGTGAATGAATACATTTTTAAAAATTGAGAAACCTTTTATGGGAGGCCCACAGTGCAGCACCTAATCAGCACTGGAGGAGGAAAGGAGAGGCAGTAAATCAGCAGGGTAGGGATGTGCATCCTGAACAGCGTGGGAACACAACAAACGGGTGGCCAACCAGACAACATAGATTTAAAAGGATTGGCAAAAGAACTAGACACAAGAAAAGGAGAATTTCTTTTATAATAGTGCGAGCTGTTGCGATCTGGAATGGGCTGCCTGAAAGGGTGATGGAAATGGAATCTTTGGTAACTTTCAAAAGGGAAGTGAATATATTCTTGAAAGGGAAACATTTGCAGGGCTATGAAGAAAGAGCGGCGGTGGTGGGGGAGGGGGTGTGGGAGTGGGACAAAATGGATAGCTCTTTCCCTGGAACAATAGGCCAAATGGCCTCCTTCTGTGCTGCTCGATTCATATTTAAAATGGCGCCAAGTATCAGGCGTCTTGTGACAGCAGGAACAGTAAAATAAACTCCTGGGACGGCGCGGTAAAATCTGGCAAGCGTCCTCACATGTCGCTGTGCCTCCACTGCAGCTTTGCCTCCTCAACTGCTGATTTCACTTTCTGTGGGGATGTCTGTTGACTTGATTGTGCCTCAGAAATAGTAAGGCCCAAAGTGAAGTACTGCCGACTGCAAATTCATTGCTTCTTCACTGACGTCCACTCTTCCCCTGGACTCCCCTCCTCCCCACCCACATTCTTTACTCCCGCTGGAGATTGTTGAACATGCAATCGGCCTTGAGATTGTTGGTCTTTACTTCCGGCCTCTACAATTTCTATTTGTCATGATCATTCGATTCATAATTCTGCTGCTCAAAAAGTAAAGGACCCAGGCTCCCAGATGGATGTAGAACATCCCATGGCACTATTCGAAGAACTTGGGGAAAACAGACAATTTGATCATTTATCTCATTGCTGATTGTGGGATCTTGCTGTGTGCAAATTGGCTGTTGTGCTTGTTTACGTTACAGCAGAGGCTGTAAAATTTCAAAATTACTTCACCGGCTGTGCACCATTTTAGGGCCTCCTGAGGATGCGAAAGACGCTATATAAATGCAAGTCTTTTTTTTCCCCTCCACCTTGATCCGATTCATGTTTGTCTATTTACTGGAACGTGTTAATTTTGGACAGAATGTCTGTTCCTCTTAATGATCTCACCCTTTAGGCAAATATGGGAGGAGGGGTACTTTTAGACACTTGTGGCGCTATTAAGCTTTGCCCAGTTCTACCCATCAGAGGCATGTACAAAACTGGACATATACCGGAGAAAACAGGCGCTCATAAATGTTGCTTCTGTAGGTTACATTCACCAATCCTGCACTTACAACAGAAAGGCACACTCGAAAGGAGTATGGTTGGAGATAGGTCTCTGATCTCTACCACCTCTGGTTACAGATACATGAGGCAGATGTGGGATTAGTACACGTTTTGCAACATTCATTTAACTTGATTTAACAAAATTCAACACACCTTAAAACACATTAAGCAAACTCTTCATTGGTTTACCTCCCATTATATAATAACATAGCAAGGGCTTAGTTACTATAGCAACTGGAAATGGCCCTCCCTGGACTGAACAAGCAATTAAGATGTTCGAGAAAAGATTAGCAAAATATTGAATCTGGTATTACAAAGACAGCTGGAAAATTGCTATTAAATTATGAACTTATTATTAATCAGGGCTCTTTTGCGACAGCAAATCACCAGAAAAGTAATTACCAGAAAGAATATTTTCTGGATATCTGAAAATTGTTGGAATTACAGTGACTTGGTTCCATAAATTACATGTGAATTCCACATCAGCTCAAACATAAAAGAGGCCTCCAGGATTTTTTTGCACGAATTAAGGATGTTCAGGGTGGGAGTATAAAGTATACAGAAGAAGAAAAAAAGGCAATGCAAAAGGCAAGACAGAAGCACAGACAGGGGCAAAAGTGAAGAAGAGAGACAGAGAAGCTGAGACTGTGTGTGAGAGAGAGAGAGAGAGAGAGGAAGAGTGAGCATCATTGAGAGGGAGCAGCACAGGCAACGAGAGAGAGAGAGGCAGCGAGAGACAGAAGAGTGAAGCACAGAAAGGGAGAGACAGAGAAAGAGAAAACATAAACTGGGAGGGAACCATCGCTAGGAAGAGAAAATGAAACACAACATGGAGGGAGAAACATGGAGAGGAAGAGCGGGAGTAAAATATTGACAGGGAGAAAGAAACATAGAAAGAAGGATGAGAGAAAGAATCAAACACAAGGAAGGAGAGACAGTTAGGAAGAGAGAAGACAAGGAGTACAGGAAGGATAGGGAAACAGAAAGAGAAACAAAGAGGGGGACAAACAGGAGCGCAGAGAGGAAAGGAAGCACAGACCAGAAGTGAGAGGGGCACAGAGAAAGAAAAATGAGAACAAAGACAGGGAGTGGAGGAAAATAAAAAGCGCAGACAAGAAACAAGCAGATATAGAAAGAGAGAGAAGCAAAACAGTTGATAAAAGCACAGACAGGGAGTGGGAGTCAGCTCCTCACAGACAGAGAAAAGAAGGGGAGACAGAAAGGAGAAAGAAAGTAGCATAAACAGATAGAGAGTGAAGCACAGACAGGAAATGGGAAACCTGCGCAGGTACGCCAAGCATGAACAAGGGTTCTCAGACATTTGTCATCAATGGCGAATATGTTGTGTGAGACAACATGAAGACAGGCTCACGATATACAAAATTAGTTTTGCTCCAGAGCTGCTGGACTTGACTGCAGCAAAATGAGTTAGGCCGAAACTTGAGAAGTAATAATTAGATCACTTCAAACTCAATTTTGGATTTTTAAAGGGTGTAGATTGTCAGAGAAAGGGAATGAAGAATATTGAAATCCTGAGCAAAGGTGAGCTACTGATGAGTCTTGAGGTTAAATACACCAATTCCACAATCCCCAAGGAGGAACACGAATTGAGGTTGGGACTATGTAGCAGAGATATTTTGGCCCATGCAAGTTGGTACAGCCCAAATGGGGTTGTAGCTGTCCACCCTCTCCCAACCCATGATTAAATAGCCTTCAACATAGTGCAAACCTGGGATGATTCTGCCCGAAGTGCTGGCCGCAATGGTGGGTCTTTGTGCTGAATCGTCCCAATCCCACCTCATTAATCAGGCATTCCTGGGAAACACACTGTTTCGCTGGTAGGGGGCCTTTGATTCACCCGCCACGCCATCACCTCGCTGCTTCCTCACACTGGGCGCTTTCTTTAAAGCACAGCCGTGTGCACACCTCTCAGTGCTTCCAGCCCAGGACTGCTGCACTGAAAACATGGTCCCGAGAAGCAAGAAGACTGCAGCCCCCACCCCCGATTCAGTGATGCATCCCTGGGACGGCTTCTGGATACCAATGGAATCTGCTGTGATATCCTCTACCCCCACTCTGGCACAGGAGGCCCACCAGTGTCACCACTCCGGCTTGGGATGTGATGGCAGTGGTGATCAGTGCCAACACTGCACAGAAGAGGTTGGCCATCCAGTGCGGAAAGAGAATGAATGATCTTATCCGTGCTGCCAGGGTAAGGCAACCATCTCATCACTCTAAACTCACACACTCACAAGGCCATCACATATTCACTGGCATCTCACTCACTGCCTGGTCAAGGGACATCACCACCACTCACTCTCTCACACACACCCTCACATCTCCATCTGGCCTCATCTCCTCTGGAGACTGCCTCCTCAGCCCTCACCCTCTTGAGGCCACTTGCACAGATCAACATGTGTCCCTACACACACCCTGAGATACCCCACTTCCTCAGTAATGTCCTAGCCTTGCAGCCTCTTCCCTTGCCTGAGGTCACTTCTCCCCCTCCCCCAAGCAAGCTCTATCCCTGCAGCCATTGAAAAGCCACCCCCCTCCTTAGGGCTGGTCTCGTAAGTCAGTGGGCACGGAAAATTCTGCCCATTGACTATGAAGATTCATGAGAATAATAATCTCTTGAACAAGACACTGGGTGTTGCCAAGTGCCAGTGGAACCCTATGCAGAAGGTGGGGGGAGGGTAATGAGAAAGTAGATACATTATTTTTAAAAGTACATCATGTGTTTCTTTTGTTTGCCCACAGGACCATTGCTGGCAATGCCCATCCCTAGTTATCCTTGAGAAGGTGATGGTGAGTCATCTTCTTGACAATTGAGTGGCTTGACAGACCATTTCAGAGGACAGTTAAGAGTCAACAATGTTGCTGTGGGTCTGGAGTAACATATAGGTCAGAGCAGTCAACAGATATTCTTCCTAAAAGCACATTAGTGAACCAATGGGTTTTCCCTGATAATCCAGTAGTTACACAGTCACCATTACAGGCTCATACTTTGTATTGCACATTTAATTCATTAACTGAATTTAAATTCCCCAGCTTCCATGGTGGGATCGGAACTCACAACTTCAGGTCAGGTCTCTAGATTACTAGTCCAGTAACACACCCACTATGCCACCGTTCCATGTACTGTTTAATATGCAGTGTCTGCGAAATGCAGACAAGATTACAGGGCTAGACTGTGTCTCCATAGCCTCTGTACAGCGATTCCATAAAGCATACTTTTATACAATTACTGTCATCGCCAAAAGTGAGCTTAGACACAGAATGCATCCTTAGAATCTAATTAAGTCAGAGAATTGGGCAATTACATCAAAGGGACATTGGTTGCTGTGAATGTTCAGTGTAAAGGATGCGGCTGATTTATTTTCTTGCTACATATCCCATTGGGCACTGAATGATTTGCAGCTTCTAATGCCTAAATGTGTTTACCATTCACAATGCATGAGAAGCATTCAAAAATATTCAGCTCATTTCCCTTAAGTATCAAGGATCAAAGGATAATGACACCAACTTTCAATTAGATTTGTTTCAAAATGAAATCAAAGTGATCTTTATGGTACGTAGTGAATTTTCTTTCTAATCATATTAAGCCTGTTTGTGCTACCGAGCACTTATACCGAGTTGTACAGCCACTAAAATAACCACAGAAAGCAGTGTAGCAAGATTATGTAACCCTACAAATTTACAAACACGACAGTAAAACTATGGATCAAAAGAATTTACGTTACTTAGGGATATCAGTTAGGGAGACAGATCGGAGAAGTTGGGGCTATTCTCCTTACAGAATGTTGAGAGGAGGTGTTCAAAATCATGAGGGGCCTGGACAGAGTATATAGGGAGAAGCTGTTCCCATTGGTGGAAGGATTGAGAACCAGTGGACGCTGATTTAAGGTGAATGACGAAAGAACCAAAGGCAGCATGCAGGGAATAGTTCGGATCTGGAATGCACTGCCTAAGAGTGTAATGAAGACAGATTCAATTGCGGCTTTCAAAAGAGAACTGGATAATTATCTGAAGAGGAAAAATGGCAGGGTTACGGGGAAAAGGCAGGCGAACGGGACTGGCTGAGTTATTCTTCCAGAGAATCGACATGGATCAACAGGCCAAATGGCCTCCTTCTGTACTGTACCCATTCTATGATTTCTCCACTACTTTGGATCATTCATTAATGATAATGTAAACTGCACTGATCAAAAATAGGGTAATGTTTGCAATGGAATGATGGTAAATGTATGGAGCAGACTGGGTACACCTATGTTTCTATAACAGTAATTATATAAATAACATTAAATCATAATTTGCTAGTACAGAACTTGAGTATTCCTGAAAACAAGAGACCTGCTGTTGGAGCTTTTCATCTTGCACTCATCAGGACAGTTCGCAAGAATACCAATAGTGATGGGAACTACAATTTATAACGCATGAAAAGAGAGAGTGCTGATTGGTTGGCAAGTGGACCCCAATTGGTAGAGGTGTTGCCATGGAGAATGTACCAGGGAACAGTTAACTGCCAAGCTTTTGTTCATATTCAAACCAGGCAGGTCGACTCTGATTGGTCAAGGCATTGCCATGGGGTACAGACCAAGGAGTCGATGAAGTGAATAATTTAGCTACATTTAATTGGAAGCTGGAAAAGCTTATGAGGGAGAAGGGAATAGATGGTACCGATGATGGATTTAGATGAGGAAAGATGGGAGGGGGGCACGAGTGAGGCATAAACACCAGCATGGCATGCTTGGGCTGAGTGATCTGTTTCTGTGCCACATGTCCTACGCAAGACAAAGCACAACGCCATTCTCAGTGAAAGAAAAAGCGCCAATGATAGGAATAGGCATGGAAAGAGCTAAACGATTTTTTTTAGAGTTGTTGTGGTTTACTGTGGCTTCCCCACCTGCTGTGGAAATGACTTGCTCTGGGAATTGAACGTGTGATTGCTCGATTCCTCTGCGCCCACCGCCAGCAGAGCTGAATTAATTCCTGGTGTGTTAGTGATAACTAACCTGCAGCGACTGTGTTAATGAGAAAACACAGAAAGAAACACATTGCAGATTGCAAAACACTTCAGTTGCTTCCCAGACAATTTCACATCTCGTCTGAGACACAACCACAGGGAAGTGACATTACATTAAAATGAAACAAAGAACAGTTGCGTATGGTCTGAAAACACTGTCACGTCGGTTTACAGGAGAACTTGTCCAGTGCTGCGTGTCTTCGCTGATCTAATCTAGGAGATGAAAGGCCTACAGCCACCTCTTGGCATTTTAAACATAGCGCGTCTCGGAATTCATGCATTTCCAATGTGTGTAATGCAAGTCACCATTACAAAAGCCCACATTACAAAAATGATTGCTGTAATGGGGAAACTCTTTCGAGTTATCAACAGTCACAGATTGCAACTCTTTCGAGTACAATCACAGTTCTTGGTTTCCGGGAGTCGGACATGAACCCACAACCCTCTGATTCAAAGGCGAGGGTGCTGCTGTAATGGGGAAACTCTTTCGAGTTATCAACAGTCACAGATTGCAACTCTTTCGAGTACAATCACAGTTCTTGGTTTCCGGGAGTCGGACATGAACCCACAACCCTCTGATTCAAAGGCGAGGGTGCTGCTGTAATGGGGAAACTCTTTCGAGTTATCAACAGTCACAGATTGCAACTCTTTCGAGTACAATCACAGTTCTTGGTTTCCGGGAGTCGGACATGAACCCACAACCCTCTGATTCAAAGGCGAGGGTGCTGCTGTAATGGGGAAGGTGCAATAAAGATTTACAAGGATGGTACCAGAACAGGAAAGCCATAAAGGCTGGGATTCTTTTCTCTTGAGAAGAGAAGGCTGAAGGGTGACCTAATAGGGTATTACCCAATTACCAAAGCTCTTGGGTAATTCAAAAAAGGTGCAAGGCTTGAACATATTCCTTATGTTTGCAGAGAACGGGTCTCTGGATATGGGGAGCCTATAGTTCCTGTTGCTTTCTCCATGGCAATGCCTCAGCCAATCAGAGTCAACTCCCCAACTAACCAGCCCCCTTTTCTCCTGCAGTATAAAAATGTTGTGATCATTTGAAGTTTGGCATTCTCGCATTTGTCCTGATGAGTGCATGACACAAAACTTCAACAACATGTCTCTCTTTTCTGCAATAAAAAAAAACCAAATGAGAAGTTTACTTCAAGTTTCAGTCTTACTCTAAATTCCATTTCTTTGCATTCTTGCAATTATCTTTGCAGTTCACTACCAAAACTCCTACTTCTCACACCATTCCGGTATAGAAACTGTATTAGGCAATCAGAGTTAATTGGTTGCTTAACAGTAGACTGCAAACCAAAGTTAAGAGAACACAATTTCTTCTGCTCGGTTACCATGGTGCACACAGGTTTTATTGAGTGGTTTAGTATCGGGAGATATGTTTTCTTTTGAAAATGTCTTGAAATGGCTCTTAAGGGAACTAGGGCAGGAAATTTTCTGTGCTTTTGTCATCAAACAAAAGGCCAGTGTCATAAACTTCTTTACCCAGAGAGTGGTCAGAACGTGGAATTTGCTACAAGAGGAGTAGTTGAGGCAAAGAGTATAGATGGCTTTCAGGGAGAGTTAGGTAAGTATGTGAGAGAGAGAGGGATAGAAGATTATACAGATGAAGGTTACACGAAGTTGGGTAGGAGGAGGCTTGTGTGGAGCATAAACACCAGCATAGACCAGTTGGGCTGAATGGCCTGATTCTGCACTGTATATTCTATGTGATGATCCCACCTCCTACTCATTGGTTGACACAATGGTGTCAGTACTCACTTTGTTAAATTAGTGGCAATTTGCATTTAGACATGGGGAGAGATTTGCTACAAGAACATGCTTGCAACATTCCAACTTATAGTGACCAAAGTGAGTCATCCCCTTGGCGACTACAGGTAATCAGGATAGAGGCAAGCAAACCTACAAAGACTGGTGGCTGCAATATGATTAAATATAAATTATCTGTCAAACAACACCAGTAAGAACCAGAAGGAATATTATCCATATTTCTACATAGATAATATACCCAGGACTTATGCCCAGAACATTTTGGGTGCCCAGTTGCACCTTTCCTTGGATGGTCAAGGAGGCTCAAGAGGAGGTATGTGGTGGGCGCTGCATGACTTCAGGAAGTGATCGCAACATACTGGGAAGGTTCAATAGGACTAGAACTTAAAAAGAATGACAAATCCAACCAAGGCAACTACTAACCCCCTAGCCTAACATCCGTAACAGGTAAAATAATGGGATCTATTCCAAGGTGTGGTTTGTAGTAGTAAAAGCTGAAAAAGAATCGGTCAGCATGGACTGATGAGTAGAACAGCAAATTGGGGTCTTTGAGGATCTTCAGACTCCCAGGGCTTATTAATATTTTCAAAAAGATTTTTAACAAGGCATTTAGTAAAGGATAAACTGTTCATTAAAATTCCAGGTGCTCAAAGGTACACGTTGGAATTACAGTTTTTTTTTAAAGATTTCATTATTTCTAAAATTTTTATACAGTTAACAATGAGGACTATTGGTGTTTTGGCATTAAGTCCTCCCAGGTTAAGTAGATACAGAGTCAAGCTCCATCTACTCTGCAACAAAAATGTGCTCTTAATCTCGTGTGTGCCTGCTCCACATCACCCCTTAACCATCATTATGGCCTTTCTAAGTGAGGTCATCCATTTGTGCTGATGGCTGCAACGCTGTCCCAGGTTGAAAATGGCTTGAGAGCACCAACATCTAACTTGGGATCTGTGGGCAGAGAGTTTAATCCATACAGCATAGGCCGGATTCAAACTCAAATCACGGAAGTGAAAGGACAGTGTGTTCTCTCACTGCACCACCCTGTCCCCTAAATAGGATTTTTACTTCCACAGATGTTTTGACATGCGTGCAATTGGTTAAGAATAGCTCTTCGTTTTTTGGACTGTCTAATCCTTAACGTTTGTACTTTGACTCCACATTTAAAGCAACTTTCAGGAAATGAAAAGCTTTAACACTGTGTGAAGATTACAAACCAGATGGAATCATACAATCCCACAACGGAGGCCATTTGGCCCACCATGCCTGTACTAGCTCTCTGACAGAGCTATCCGATTAGGCCTACCCTGCTGCACCTTTCCCAGATCCCTGCAAATATTTCTTTTTTTTTTACATAGAGATCAAGTTCCCTTTTGGAAGTTGCTATTGAATCTGCTTCCACTACTGATTCTGGGAAGGCATCGCAGGTCACATCATATACCCAGAGACATCTATTAATTGTTCGGAATCATTGAAGGAGACTGTTGGCATGCTGGTGCAGTGTGTTAGTGGACTGGTGTGTGGAATACCTCCCACAGCTTTTGCCAATCCTCAGCTGTCAGAGGCACATGGACTGTGGAGATCGGAATGCCAAATTATTTATTTATTTTTCTTTATTTGCTAACAAGATGTGGGCTTCGCTGGCTAGGCCAGCATTAATTGCCCATTTCTAATTGCCCTTGAGGAGGTGGTGGTGAGACACCTTTTTGAGCCGCTGCAGTCCATGTGGTGTAGGTACACAGTGCTGTTAGGGAGGGAGTTCCAGGATGTTGAAGAGGCTGTGAAGGAAACAGATATACAGTTCCAAGTCAGGATGGTGTGTGGCTTGGAGGAGAACGTGCAGGTGGTGGTGTTCCCATGTGTCTGCTGCCCTTGTCTTTCAAGGTGGTAGAGGTCACGGACTTGGAACTGCTGTCGAAGGAGCCTTGGTGAGTTGCTGCAATGCATCTTGTATATCGTATACACTGCTGCCACTGTGTTTCAGGGTGGAGGGACTAAATGTTTAATGTGATTGATAGGCTGCCAACCAAGCAGGGTGCTTTGTCCTGGATGGTGTCAAGCTTCTTGTGTGCTGTTGGAGTCACACTCATCCAGGCAAATAGGGAGTAGTCCATCTCACTAGTGACTTATGCCTTTGGGGACAAGCTTTGGGGAGTCAGGAGGTGTTACTCTCCATAGAATTCCCAGCTTCTGATTTGCTGTTGTAGCCACAGCATTTATATGGCTGGTCCAGTTCAGTTTCTGGTCAATGGTAACCCCCAGGATGTTGATAGTGGGGCATTCAGTGATGGTACTGCCATTGAGTGTCAAGGGGAGATGGTTAGATTCTCTCTTGTTGGAGATAGTCAATGCCTAGCATTTGTATGGCATGAATGTCACTTACCACCTATCAGCCCAAGTCTGAATGTTATCCAGGTCTTGCTGCAAATGGACATGGGCTATTTTAGTATCTGAGGAGTCGTGAATGTTGCTGAACATTGTGCAATCAAAGGAAGGTCATTGATGAAGCAACTGAAGATGGTTGGGCTGTTAGTTGACTCCTTCTATGCATTATTTTTAAAAAAGTACTGACGTGAGATATGTGGGGTGATTTATTAAATTTCAGATGTTAATGTTAGTATGTTATTTTGTTACCAACAAGATTTCGCTCCAGTCTCTTAATACTGCACATATTTTCATGATGAAAAGCCAGGGCTGATTTTCTGATTGAAAGGGATATGGCTGCACTGCCTTTGCAGACAAGCTTAAAACAATCTGCTCCAAAAGATCATATTCAGAACCACCAGCCTGGCCAGCTGGATGATGCTGTGTTGTGGCTATTAAGTCTGCCTCAGCACAGATCACAATGGGACAGCTCTTGGCATTCTGCTGTTCCACTGCAAACACACCAGCAAAAAATATTCTGTTGTGGGTGCAACTGTTGATCAGTAACAATTCTTTTATTAATTCGTGGGATGTGGGCATCGCTGGCTAGGCCAGCATTTATTGCCCATCCCTAATTGCCATTGTCCTTGTTCAGAGGGCATTTAAGAGTGAACCACATTGCTGTGGGTCTGGAGTCACATGTAGGCCAGATCAGGTAAAGACAACAGATTTCAACAAAGAACAAAGAACAAAGAAAAGTACAGCACAGGAACAGGCCCTTCGGCCCTCCAAGCCTGCGCTGATCATATTGCCCGTCAACTAAAACATTTTGCACTTCCGGGGTCCATATCCCTCTATTCCCATCCTATTCATGTATTTCCTTCCCTAAAGGACATTAGTGAATCAAATGGGTTTTTACAACAATCGGCAATGGTTTCATGGCCATCATCAGACTTTTAGTTCCAGATTTTTGATGAATTCAAATTTCACCATCTGCCCCAAAGCATTACCCTGGGTCTCTGGAACACTAGTCAGCGACAATACCACTACACAGCCGCCTCCCCCAAAGCACAACCTAATTTCCACCAGTGAGGACTTCGCAAGCAAGACGTGACACACAGGTCACTTTACCAGCACAGCAATGTTCCTCAAAGGGCAAGCCAGGTAGATTAAAAAATCTGGCACTGCAGCTCATTAAAGAGACTTTCGATTCCTTTCAATGACTTGAGCCTCCACATTGAGTACAGAAGTTGCTCTCCAGTTATCACTGCCTCACCCTTGCTCATTATGGCTTCTTAAGCTGTGTCATTTTCATGGTTCCACATTGAACCTATTTATAGGTATATTTACAGAACTGGATGGTTGCTAAATTAATGCTTAATGTGCTCTTGCAAGATCCCGGACTAACATAGACACTAACCTGCTTATACCTTGGGCAAATTGACATTTAAACCAGTAAATAAAATCTCAAAAACTCTAGTGTAAAGTTGAGTCATGGGTGTAACCCAAAAACACTTTGTATGCTCCCTTAGACTTAAAATTCCATGATCTTTTGCACTATTTCATTTCATTCCACACGGATTCCACTGTTACCCAGGCAGGAATCATGCAGAAATCCTGGGCCATTATCCAGTTTATTTTCAACAGGTTCAACTGGGTTAATCCCCGTCATAAAAAATATGCACTTATAAAAAAGACTTATAAGTCAGTTTGAGGATTCACCGAGGAATAGATCCAGGCAGAAAATACAATTCCAAGCAACAGGTTAGAATTCCTTGAAGGTTCTCCCGACCTTTCACCATAACTTTGGCAGGAGACCACTGGAAATCAAGGAGAAAGGGCGCAAATGCAGTTTGCACTCAATTTTTCTGGGTGGGGGAGGCAGGGGAAGGGGAGATGGGTTCTGCTGATCTTCCGTCAAAGCTGAGGGAAAACCCACGCGGTAATTCCAGACAAACACGTCAACTCAAAAGCATGGTTTTAATATGACATTAGCTAAACGGTAAACTCTGTGAAACATCAGACAATTATATCAGGTAGCAAAGAATGGCTGCAGCCTCCTGGGGATGGTTGTCAAGGCATCAGCGGGATGCATCAAACTATTTTATAGAAAACAACACATGACCCCACCCCCCCGCCCCCCAAACCCCTTGCAGATCCCAGCATTGCAAACTGTAAAAAACAAACAGACTTCAAGATCATGTGAGAAAGCCAACTTGCAAGAGGCATGAGATTGCAGAACGTTCTTTCAAACTCAACAGCAGCAGCACGGAGCACCGTTACATAACATTCTGACCAAAACAACGGAACATGTTTACAGCAACAGACTGTCTTGCCCAGTGTCGAACTCCAAAGAGGCCAATATACACACGCAAGTACTAACCTCTGTCTCAAGGCAGCCACAGTAGACTTGTCAATCCTGAAAAACAAAAAAAAAATGATGAAACATAAATCGCCTGCACATACCGGATAAAAATTAATATGCCTAATAACATAGACTTTCATTTGACATGACATAGCCCTCCGACAGAACGCACGCACAAGGGTTAGATTTTAAACCTGTCCACTTCACCGGAACCAGGTGGGTAAGCGGTTAAAATCCCAAGGATTTGCACACCAATGTTCTACCTAGGACCCACCTTCTTAGATTTTAACCTCCAATTCCAAATAGGGAACGAAAGTAGCCACCTAAAGCCGGCCGGGGTCCTTCCTTAAAACATGCAATATGGCGGCAAATGACATTATCCGATGACGTCATCAGACTCCTGCCACCATCTTAACTGTGACCTGAGCAGGGAAGCCATCAGGTAAAATTGTTGGAAGAAGATCGGAAGTAGGAGAGACCATCCCAGGTAAGTTACCTTTTAGTTTGGAGAGGGGAACAGAGTTAATGTTTCGAGTCCAATGTGACTCTTCTTTGGAACTCACTTGTGTTCCGAAGAAGGGTCATATTGGACTTGAAACGTTATGAAGGAGGGTCATATTGGACTTGAAATGTTAACTCTGTTTCTCTCTGCATGAATGCTGCCAGACCTGCTAAGATTTTCCAGCACTTTCCGTTTTATTTCTGATTTCCAGCATCCACAACATTTCGCTTTTTTTTAAAAAAAACTTTCCTTTGTAGAGTTAGGAGGAGCGGAGCACTTCTCTGGACCCCTATGAGGAAAGGTTAGGCCTCTCCTAAGCCGGTCTTTGCCCCCTCAACCCACTTCTCTATCATGAGAGCCTCTACCAAACCCTGAAACACACACTTACCTGAGCTCCAGAGGATGGCCAACCCCAGGGTGGTAAGCAAACCACTGTGGAACTGTGATCAATGTAAAACTCCAAGGACCACATGCAGGCCAAACCCCACCCATTGCCAGTCTACCCAGTGAGCCCACCTACATCAACTTGGCACAATCCCAAACATGGAAAATAAAAATCAGAGCGAATCCGAAAAATCTGCTAAACTTGGGACACATTTGGACTGAATTAAACTGACTCCAATCCAATTGATTTGGATCTGGAAATATCAGCTTGGCCTTTCATATGCCTAGAGTCAGAGAGGAGATTTTCCACTTGAGTACTCCTAGCCAAGTGGGAACACAGGCTGGGGAATTGCTCACTCCGGGCCCGGAGATAGTGGTCATAAAATTTCATGGATAGCAAGTCACCAGCTGGGAGTCCGCACTTTCCCACTGTCCACTGCCAGCATGCACCAAGGGCAATGACGTTGAATATTCCCCTTCCAATCTCTCTTCTCTGTGCAGTGATATTTCTCATTTGGCAACTTTTGGAATAATGCACTGCCACACATCACAGTGAACTTCTTCCTCTGCTGGCTGCAATTCCCGTGAAGGAGAAAGTGTTTAAAGACCGTTTTAGTAAAAGAGGGAGAAATCCCATGTGTTGCCATTCAACAGGGAAACAATCCGGGTACTGGGTAAGAGCTACTGCTCTTTCGCCCCCTGGGTTTGCCGTAAATAAGCACGAGGATTAACTTCAAAAAGTTCGGCAAATATTTTCCCTGGGGGACGATGGCACAGAAACTGCAGGGCTACAATTTAATTGTGTAAGCTATATAGAGTTTCAGAGTGGTGTTATTTAAATGGTGTTAGTTAAATGTATTAACAGCAGCATTAAAAATCATGCCGATTGGAAAAACTAGGCCTGATTTAACCCCGAGCAATTGCATTCTGTGCATTATATTTCTCATGATCCTGACAAGGCGATACATTGGCTCTTTAGTGCGTCTATGGTGCCACATTTCCTGACGGTTTGCCAGCCAGTGAAACAGCTCACTTCCAGATGTTGCACTGAAAACCGCTGTACGAGGTGAAGGGTTTAAAAATTGTTTTTAGGAAGGCCTTGGGTACTTATGTGCTATTCCAATTTGAGCTGAATTAGGAAACAAACTTCAAATCATTCAAACCTCTGCGGCCTGCATTCTGTTTCCAATCTAAGTCCCAATCACCCATCACTGTTGTTTGCAACAATTGTTGTGCTCCAGTGCATTGCATTCAAAATCCTCATCCACTCACCCTCATTTTCACTCCACCTTATCCTTGGCAATCTGCTCCAGAGTCCTATGTCTCAGGCTGTGCTCTCCAGTCGTTTGACAGGGGTCTCTCATCCATCTCTACCTCCCTCTGCCCCACCACTGGCTGCAGACCTTCAGTCACCTCAGCCTTACACTCGCCCTACGGCGCTCTGCTGCCTTCCACTTTTACCTCACTTCAAAGTACTCCCCAAAACCTCCTCCTTTGACCACCTTCTCTATTTCAGCCATTACTACTTGGCAGCCACGCTTTCTTCTGCAAAGTGGTCTTGTATGTTAAAGACAAAATGGAGATGAATTTCCTCTTCCTATCTACCACCCTAGCTTTGGTGGTTGTTTGGGCAGAAACACCATTTATACATGTAATCAGGGTGGTGGAGTGGGAGAAGCCCTGAGGAAATTCACCCCTCCACCCTTCCCCACTATATAACTACAAGTTCCTGCTGTCGTTGACAGTTCATTTCTGGTTTTGAGAGTCTCCTCATGCATCTGAATTGAAAGGAATTTGGACAATATCATCTAGTTGGTGGGAAAAAAACAGAAAGGCAGAATATTTCTTAAATGGTGAGAGGTTGGGAAGTGTTTATGTCCAAAGGGACCTGGGTGTCTTTGTCCATGAGTCACTAAAAGCTAGCATGCAGGTGCAGCAAGCAATTAGGAAGGCAAATGGTATGTTGTCCTTCATCACAAGGGGATTTGAGTACAGGAGTAAAGACGTCTTCCTGCTATTGTATAGAGCCTTGGTGAGATCGCATCTGGAGTATTGTGTACAGTTTTAGTCTCCTGATCTAAGGAAGGATATCCTTGCCATAGAAGGAGTGCAACGCAGGTTCACCAGTGCTCTAAAGAAGGGACTTATGGACTCAAAACATTAACTCTGTTTCTCTTTCCACAGATGCTGCCGGACCTGCTGAGTTTTTTCCAGAATTTCCTGTTTTTATTTCACCGGACTAATCCCTGGGATGGCGGGAATGTCTTCAGAGGCGAGATTGAGGAAACTGGGCCTGCGTTCTCTAGAGGTTTGAAGAATGAGGCGTACCCTCATTGAAAATTACAAAATCCTTACGGGGCATGACAGGGTAGATGTGGATGGGATGTTTCCCCTGGCTGGAAAGTCAGGAACCAGGGGACACAGTCTCAGGATAAGGGGCAGGCCATTTAAGACTGAGATGAGGAGGAATTTCTTCACTCAGAGGGTGGTGAATCTTTGGAATTCTCTACCCAGAGAGTAGAGTATGTTCAAGACAGAAATCGGTAGATTTTTGGATAGTAGTGACATCAAGGAATGTCGGAGTAGTGGGGAAAATGGAATCGAGGTAGATGATCAGTCATGATCTGTTTGAATGGTGGAGCAGGCTCGAAGGAGTTGAATGGGCTACACTTGCTCCTATGTTCCTAGGGTGAGTCTCTCACAAGTCTACCGATGTGCAGAGAAGCTGCCTCGCTGCATTTGCAGTTAAGAGTTCCAAGCTAATGTAATCCTGACAATCGTGTAACACTAATAGGACACCAGGAATCACTAACATTCTAAATAATGCAAAACAGCATTCACTGATGCACACAGTAGTAGGACAAACACATTTGATTACATTTAGCTATCTCATCACCCTGCCAAAATACTGTACGCCAGGCTTTGTTCAAGGGGAAGCTGGGCCCAAAGCTTCTTTGAATGTGATGGCAAGGGATGACACCGGGATTGTGCCAATGGCTGTACAGTCAGTGGGAGGGCACCCAATTAGTGTGGGGGTAGACAGGCACAAATACCACTTTTGATGCATGTCCGGAAGCTCCGAACGCCTGCCTGCCCCGGGATTTTGTCAACTCTGGCCATGCTTTCTCAGTAAGGAGGCCAATGTTGATTGTTTTTTTTTTTGTTTTCTTAAACTCACCTTCATGATTCTTCAGACATGTACAGGCTGGACTGCTACCACTGGAATGCCGACATTCTGATCTCTCTGGGTTTGATTTTTGCAGAGTTGTGCAGATTTCAAGGGCCTTAAAAATGGCGGATGGGACCCGGATCCCTAAGTTCCCGCCCCCCATTTTCCACAGATCCCATTTTCAACGGTAGGGGAAAAGGGAGTTGGGCGTGATTCACACATGGACTCATGGATCGAGAACCAGAGGGCACAGTTTTAAAGCGTTTTGCGAGGTGAGAAAATACTTTTTCACACAGCGAGCAGTTAGGGTTTGGAATACACCGCCTGGAAATGTGGTGGGGGCAGGTTCAGTTGAGGCATTCAAGAGGGCATCGGATGATTATTTAAATAAAAACAAGATGCAGAGTTACAGAGAAAAGGCACTAAGTTAAAATTCTCAGAGAGCCGGTGTAGACACGATGGGCCGAATAGCCTCCTCCTACACCAAAACAATTCAGTGATTCTGTGATGAGGGAAATCTGAACTCAGCAGGGCCATTTGAACTCAGTGCTGAGTTCACAAAGACCCCATTTTCACTACAGTGGGGGTCTTATCCTGCACTGTGCGTGTTGTGAATCTTTAGGGAGGTTGTAAGTGCTCTTGATGGGCGAATAAGGTATGTAGAACTATCAAGCTGTCAAATTATTTAAATGGTCAGTCCTTTAAAAATTGAAAAAAGACTACCTTCCTGTGTTTGAGGGTTGTAAAAAAAATCTGTTCTTGAGTTTCAAAAGCTGTTTGTTAACTTGGTGCTATCATTATAGCGGTATTAATGGTTGGCTGCTTTTCGCAACCTATCGTTACCACAGTTTGCTGGAGGGAGGGTTGTAAGTTCACAGTTTGATTGACAGCTCAATGTGGTTATTAAAGGATTAGCTGTCTTTGATGTGAGGTTATTAATACACACGTTTGTTTTTATAAGGAATTAAGTACTTGAAGGGATTTAAATGTATTGCTGAAAAAAAGAGACATGTCAAAGCATTTCGTCTTGCACTCCTCAGGACACTTCACAAGAATACCAATATAAGGGGGAAACAACAGTTTGTACTGTATGTAAAGAGAGTGCTGATTGGTTGGCAAGTGGACACTGATTGTTAGTGGTGTTGCCATGGAGAATGCACCAGTGATGGTGACTGACAGTTAACTGCCAAGAACTTTATTTAATTTCATCTCAGCATGGCCTATGGTGGATAATACTGGGTGAGATGGCATGGAGGATGTAAAGGCAAAGGGTGGTGGGTGGTGGGTGGGGGAATGGGTCGGCATGAGTTGGTACTACATTCGCATAGGAGTTACAAGGGGCCATGAGGATGGGCAGGGGATCTTGAATTGGCATTAAATTGGCATAGGGGCTATAAGAAGCCAATGCAATAGGTGGGGATCATGGGTTAGAATGAGTTGGCACTAAGTTCACATAGGGGCTATAAGAGGCCATGGAGATGGTTGTGGAGGCGGCGGCGGGGGGGAGGTTTCATGGGTTTGCACTTAGTAGGCATAGGGCCTATAATATTCCATAGGGGTTGGTTAGCATGAGTTGGCACTAAGTTAGCATACAGGCTATAAGGGGCTATGGGGATTGGTTGGCATGAGCTGGCACTAAGTTGGCATAGGGGCTATAAGGGATTGTTGGCATGAGTTAGCACTAAGTTGACTTCGGAGTTATAAGGGGCCATGGAGGTGGATTGGGACAGTGTGGGCTGGCATGAGCTGGCAGGTATGGGCCTGGGAGTGGTTGGGGATGTGAAGCGGGTGAGGGATGAGGGCTAGAGGGCCTAATGTAAAAAGGTAACAACTGGATGAAGCCTGCCTCGGCACTCAGCAGCCCTGATGACCGCCTGCGATCTACGGCCTGGTCAACAGGCCCGACTCCATCCTGCAACCGCTCTGCTGGAGTGAAAAGCATGGCATGCAGGGCACTTTTTCCCCCAAGGTGGGTGCACCAAGCCGGGTAAATTTCCGAGTCAAACTACCGGTTGCAGGAGCGAAAATCCAGCCCATTGTGTCCCAGCAGAGCCAAAGGACTGGGAACCACCAGCATATAGAATCCCAATTCTTACCCGGTCTCCTCGCTGGCATTTTACCTTGTACCGGGCAGGTGGAGGTTCCACCGGAGCTACTGCAGAAGATCGGCTGAACTATCGGGGAATTCAGGCCACCTTGTGCTTTTTCTGCCATATTTACATCAAGCCAGCAAATGAAACATCGCAATTATGGAAGCATTGCAATTATGCTGAGCTGCTAATTTAATACTTCAGATGAACTGAATCAAATTCAAATCATATCAACTCAAAGTTAACACAGTGCCATTGTGCGAATGTAGCCAAAACGCTTATTTACATGGATTTGCATCGAAGGAATGAACATCTGTTGTACTTAGAGCCTGCAGTCAATGTACCTGATGTTGTTTGGCAGAAGAG
The DNA here is from genome assembly GCF_964194155.1 of Cetorhinus maximus. Classification (NCBI taxonomy): domain Eukaryota; kingdom Metazoa; phylum Chordata; class Chondrichthyes; order Lamniformes; family Cetorhinidae; genus Cetorhinus; species Cetorhinus maximus. The sequence continues at coordinate 12,994,301 of NC_135887.1, forward strand.
TCACATTATGCAGCTGTTCTCTTTGTTAAACTATTTGCATCTGTACTGAGTCAGACACAAAACTAGCCTGTTTCGTGATGTTTACAAAAACCTGTCATAAATGGGACTGGTGAAAGGCCATCATTGCACAGAAAAAGCTTGTGGTCCTATAAAATGGAACTCCAATTGACATATTTCTTTTATGCTAGGCTTTTAGAACTCAAAGAGCAATAGAACTGATGTTGCCATTTTCAAATATTAGCAGTGACTGTAGGTAAAAGCTGGGCAACCTCTTGTCTCTGATAACTTTGCGAAAATGAAAATGTTAGAACATGGAACTAAATATTAAATGTTAACTGGAGGGACCAGGTGACCATTTTTAGCTGCTTCTCTTACCTGAAAATCTCTCCTTGAATTTCAGCCCACCTGCCCACCATTTTTAAAGGTTCGGACTTACGTTGGGGTACAGTATCGTGGCATTAATCATGCACCAGTGCCTTGCCCAGTAGGTCTCGTTTCACTTGTACAGCCTAGACTGCCAGTGCCACTACGTGACCATTGGGGGGCAGTGGATTAGGGAAGGGTGCCGTCATATCTAAATAAGCCCTATTCTATTCCAGTGTCCACACATGCACATTTTCCATCAAGAGTTAGTGATGCCTCAAGTGTTTCCCTGGCCAAGGTCAGCTAACTGAGGATAGACCAAGCAGGCTGGCCTATAAGTATCAGTTAGGCATTGAGAAATCAGAATTTCACAAGCTCTTTTCTTGCTTTTGTTAAACCACACTTAGTATACTGGCTTTTGCCTGTTTGAACTGAGCTGGAGTAACCTTCTGAGTAGAACACATTTTAAGTTGCAGTCAAAGCTTCCTCTGTTCCTCTGCTAAGATTACAGCATTTCTGGATTCAATTGGTTAAAACAAATCATTCAGCAATGATGTAAATAAAGTAACTTGATGGTTGTGCTGAAATGTTATAATTTTTAAAAAAACAGAATAGAGTTTTAAAAACAAAGCCTCATTTCAGTGACAGATTGCCTGAGCTTCTTACTGTCCTAGTTTAGTCTCTTGTGTCAGTTCTCATTTTCAGTTGGGTTTCTACAAATGATTTCCTGTAGTGACTCATGATTTCCTTTTAGTTTTATAGTCAGTTTGGATTTTTTTTTTTTCTTTCAATGCTCTTCCTCTACTGCGAATCAAATCATCTGTTATTGGTGACGTTGGTTGACCAGGTCAATGGGGAGAACTCACTTATTCTTCTTCGAACAGTGTCATGGGATCTTCTACATCCACCTGTGGGGGCAGGCAAGGCTTTGACCTCACCCTAAAGATGGCACCTCTGACTCTGCAGCACTCCCTCAGTGTTGGATGATTGTGCTCAAGATGGCAGTGGAACATGAGCCTATGACCTTCTGACTCAGAGGTGAGAATGTTATTCTATTAATTTAATCCAGTTTGGAACCACTTTGTGCACAGATACTCTGACTCCAATTTAAAAATAAAACTACTCAAAACAAACAAGGTAATCTTATAATCCCTGGCAAAGAATAGTGGGACCTGAGTTTACGAACATTGTAATTCCAAATTATGTCCTTAGATTCCTCTTAGCTGGAGGCCTGGTCCCTGTCCCTACTGGTATGACCTCTGGCCCCTCCTATCCTACCTGCCAAATGCTGAGGAGGGACCATACATCCCTGGAGGATTTCCCTCCCATCTGCCCCACCTACTCAGGGCCATAATGGAAGATGGTGGTATATCCCAGAAAGTAGTGGTACTGCCTTGGGCTCTCCCAATGGGAAAAGAGGGTCTTCTAACTGTCTCCTCTTCCTCCAATCTAGCCCTTAAAAGACCTACCCATCTACTGAGGACTATAGAGCATCTGTCTTCAGGGTGTTTCTACCTCTTCAACTCCTCTTCAGCGCTGTTAGTATTTTCTTAGCGCTAGCCTGCTGCCTCTTGTCAGTATGAGTCCCACTGTGTATATATACAGATGAGCCCCAACCCAGGGAAATGGGTCAGGGGTTGGGGCTTTTATTAGAGAGGCAGGCAAAATTCATAGTCCATACCAGAACTCCCTCCCAGTAGACGAGGAGGAATTTCTTCCCTCAGAGGTAGTTAATCTATAGAATTCTTTACCGCAGAGGGCTGTAGACGCTGGGTCATTAAGTATATTCAAGGTGGAGATAGACAGATTTTTTAATCAGTAAGGGAATCAAGGGTTATGGGGAAAAGGCAGGAAAGTGGAGCTGAGGATTATCAGACCAGCCATGATCTCACTGAATGGCGGAGCAGACTCGATGGGCCGAATGGCCTACTTCTGCTCCTACGTCTTATGGTCTGGTGTCCTTAGGACAATACCTGTTCTCAATTTTGCCTTTTGCTTTGAAGAGGCAGAAGGATAATGTACAAGCTTCATTGTTTAACATTCCAGTGTCAGCATCAGAAATCTTGCTGCATTTTACCTCATTCTGTCAAAAAGTAAGGAAGGTACATTTGCCAAAGACGTGCCTCTGGAGACAGTGTCCCTTTAATGTCTGGCATAGCTCAGATTGCTGAATTAAGCCAACTGAATGCTAATGTAATTTTTTTCATTAGACAATGTTCCTGTTCAGTTAACTGCTTTGCTTTGTGCATCCTGGACTTCCTGCTCATCCATTCTCACTTGCAGATGCAGAGTTACAGCCCTTGGCTGCCTACCAAATGAGTATTTTTAAAAACACAAAAACAGAGATAGTGTTCTGGATTCTTTGTCTAATTAGAAGTTCCAAAACAGAGCTAATTCCCTCACTCATGTCTTTATTTTCATTTATTATATTAAGGGATTATCAATCACTGAATTATGTATCATTTTTTCACATAACATTTTCACACCAGCTTTATTTCTGCCAAATCTTTCAGCACATTTGAATAATGACAAAGTGACAAGGTTCAAGCCTGCATTCTTCAGGTTGTGATATTGAGGCCCTTTGGTCTGCCTCTGTTTCCCCCAACTCCTTTTATTCGCCTTCTCCCCTAAATTCAGTGGTCTATGCTGGGATGAAGGTCCACACCAGTGCTGGCAACCCATAAATGGTTGCTCAGTTCCAGCTTGAATAGACTATTTCAACATTGAAAGGCATCGAAGTTGGAGACAGTAACTTTACTTACCCAATATCCTCACATGTGAGCAAGAAGATGGTTGTGGTTGTTTTAGGTCAATCATCTCAGTTCCAGGACATCACTGCAGGAGTTCCTCAGGGTAGTGTCCTAGGCACCAACCATCTTCAGCTGCTTCATCAATGACCTTCCTTCCAACATAAGGTCAGAAGTTGGGATGTTCGCTGATGATTCCAAAACGTTCAGCACCATTCGAGACTCCTCAGATACTGAAGCAGTCCATGTTCAAATGCAGCAAGACTTGGACAACATCCAGGCTTGGGCTGACAAGTGGCAAGTAACATTCGCGCCAGACAAGTGCCAGACAATGACCATCTCCAACAAGGGGAGAATCTAACCATCGCCCCTTAACATTCAATGGCATTACCATCGCTGAATCCCCCACTATCAACATCCTGGAGGTTACCATTGACCAGAAACTGAACTGAACTAGCCATATAAGTACTGTGGCTGCAAGAGCAGGTCAGAGACTAGGAATCCTGTGATGCGTAACTCACCTCCTGACTCCCCAAACCCTGTCCACCATCTACGAGGCACAAGTCAGGAGTGTGATGGAATACTCTCCACTTGCCTGGATGAGTGCAGCTCCAACAACAGTCAAGAAGCTTGACACGATCCAGGACAAAGCAGCCCATTTGATTGGCACCCCTTCTACAAACATTCACTCTCTCCACCACCAACAAACAGTAGCAGCAGTGAGTACCATCTACAAGATGCACTGCAGAAACTCACCAAGGCTCCTTAGGCAACACCTTCAAAACCCACAACCACTACCATTTAGAAGGACAAGAACAGCAGATAAATGGGAACACCAAAAAGTTCCCCTCCAAGACACTCACCATCCTGACTTGGAAATATATCGCTGTTCCTTCACTGCCGCTGGGTCAAAATCCTGGAACACTCTCCCTAACAGCACTGTGGGTGTACCTACACTACATGGACTGCAGCGGTTCAAGAAGGCAGCTCACCCACCACCTTCTCAAGAGCTACTAGGGATGGGCAATAAATGCTGGCCTAGCCAACGTCTCCCACATCCCATGAGTTAAAAAAGGGATTATTGGGTAATAATTAGGAGTGAGTGTCTTGGTTGATAGTCTCCCCCTCCTTGATCCAATGCCTATCGTAGCGGGAACCATGTCAGCACACAGCAAGAATCAAACTTTGGACTTTCTATTTGCACCTTTGTAACATCACCCACTTCTGCCCCTGCCTCAGCTCAACTAATATTGAAACCCTCATCCATGCATTTGTTACCACCTGGCGACTATTCCAATGCACTCCGAGGTGGCCTCCCACATTCAACCCTCTGGAAACTTGAGGTCATCCCATACTCCGCTGCCTGTGTCCTAACTCACACCAAATCCCATTCGACTATCATCTCTGTGCTCACTGACCAACACTGGCTCCTGGTTAAGCAAATCCCCGATTTTAAAATCCTCATCCTTGTTTTCAAATCTCTACAAAGCCTTGCCCCTTTTTTATCTCTGTAATCTCCTCCAGTCCCACAATCCTCCAAAATACCTGCGCCCCTCCAATTCTGGCCTCGAACATCTCCGATTTTAATCCCTCCAGCACTGGCGGCCCTCCCTTCAGTTACCTCAGCCCTAAGCTCTGGAATTTCCTCCTTACACCTTTCCACCTCGCTGCTCTGCTTTCCTCCCACAAGACACTTCTTAAAACTTACCTTTCTGACCAAGCTTTTAGTCATCGGCCCTAATATCTCCTTCATGGCTATTATTTGATAATGCCTCTGAGAAGTGCTTTGAAATGTTTTATTACATTAAAGATGCTATTTGAATGCAAATGTTGTTGTTTTCTTTGTCCGTATGGCTCAGTGCCCTACCAGATGGGGCACCTACCTGAGAGAATATAAGATTGGTTTTTCTTTATTGTTAATCTTAGAGCGATATTTGAATTTTGTTAATATCAATACCAATACTACATGCAACTGAATGTATCTATCTACAGAGTATGCTTACTGACATATTGTGGAACAAATGGAGCTCAAAGGAATCCATAGAGCAAAAAAAAACTTGCATTTATATAATGCTTTTTATGATCACCCGGATGTCCTAGCCAATGCACAAAACCCTCATCAGAAATTAGCAGTTACAAGTTCATAAATGTGAGGGGCAGCATGAAATTTCAACAGCTTGCGGTGGGGGGGTAGGGTGAGTTACTCCAGTCCAGCAGGGGGCACAGTTTTGAATCATCTCACCACTAGGGGTGTTAGTTTTACCTTTTTTAGTTTCCTGTGTCTCTTTCCCCCCCCTCCCCACCCCACATCCCGTCCCCTCGTCCCCTGACAGCTTTAAACTCCCCAGCTGACATTGGTTCTGCAGGAGGCAGCCTCTGGTCCCTCACCCAAGCAGACATTATTTAGACACACACACATCTTGACTGTAAATGCAGACAGGCGGGCTGACTAATTGTGAAGAGAAGCAGGATCCATAATAACTTTCAAAAGGGAATTAGACAAATACGTGTAGGGGAAAAAATTGCAACGTGTTTGGGGAAAGAGCTAGAGAGTGAGACTAAATTAATAGCTCTTTCAGAGAGCCAGCACAGCTATGATGCGCTGAATGGTCACCTTCTGTGCTACATCATTCTATGGTTTTATAATTATGGCAGGGAAACTCTGGCCAATTTTCTTTTCCCTAATCTGGAGGATCTTTGATCAACTGTAGCCTGCTCCCTTAAGCAAAGACGTTACATCATGTATCATATTAAAATAATTGCAAGAAACAAATGTACAACGATGAAGGGATTCTTACTTTACCTCCGTCAAATCTGTATGCATCTTATCAACATTGTAGGATGCAATTAAGATTGTGTATAGGATTCATAATTTTCAAGCCTCAGATAGCCTCTTGTTTGAAGTCCAATGTTTAGGCAGATATTCAAAACCCACTCCTCTCGATATTAATATGTATACAAACCTACAAATCAGAAGCAGGAGTAGGCCATTCGGCCACTTGAGCCTGCTCCGCCATTTGATAAGATCATGGCTAACCTGATTGCGGTCTCAACTCTATTTTCCTGCCTACCCCTCCCCCATAATCCTTAGATTCCTGTGTCAATCAAGAATCTATCTAACTCAGCCTTAAAAATATGCAATGACCCTGCCTTCACTGCTCTCTGGGGAAGAGAATTCCAAAGATCAATGACTCTCAGAGAGAAAAAAATTCTCCTCATCTCCGTCTTACATGGGAGACCCCTTATTTTTAAACTGTGTCCCATAGTTCTGTTCTCTCCCATAAAGCAAAACATCCTTTCAGCATCCACCCTGTCAAGTCCCCTCAGGATCTTTTAGGTTTCAATAAGATCACCTCTCATTCTAAACTCCAATAGATACAGGCCCAGCCTGTCCAACCCAGGAGTCAGTCAAATGAACGTTCTCTGAATTGCTTCTAAGGCTATTAAAACCTTTCTTAAGTAAGGAGATCAAAACTGTACACAGTACTCCAGATGTGGTCTCACCAACACTATGTACAATTGTAGCCAAACTTCCCTACTTTTAAACTTGAGTCCCCTCGCAATAAACAACATTTCAATTTGCCTTCCTAATCACTTGCTGTGCCTGCAAATTAACTTTTTGTGATTCATGCACCAAGACACACAGATCCCTCTGTGCCGCAGAGTTCTACAAACTCAAGTTTCCTGAGAATAACCAATGCTTCTCAAGGCAGTGGACCTCAGTTGAGCTGGGAGTTAGGGTAGAGAGGTAAATCTGACAGGATATTACATATCACATAGCTATGTAGCTTTGGTTAGCCACTGTCCACAAAGAAATCTATTGATCAGCCTATTACGATATATCAGTTTGAGCATGAGAACTTAGAGACATTTCTTTAACACTAATTATTGATGTAACAACCTAAACAATGGGTTAGACCCAGACTAGAAAGGTCAGCCAGATGTAGTTTGCAAGCTAACAATAAAGATGAATTTCAAGGCTACAACATAATCATTATGCCATGCCAGATAAGCAATTCTAAAATCTCTGGCGAACATACAGTTTGCATGTCCCTTAAGCATTCAGATATAAAGTAATGATTGGGTTTCAATGGCAAAGCACGTGGCTTAAAATATTTAGGTTGGTACATCAATAATTAGTATTAAAGGTCAAAGTAGAAGTGTTCACATCGCGGCCCTGTTTCAACCAATTCTACCACCACCACGCACAGTGTATACAACATTTTTGTACCGCTGATTTGATCAAGTACCAACATCATGCCTGAAGACGGAAGTCGTTGATGTCAGAAACACGAGACTGTTATATCTGCTAAAGTTGAAGGGTTCTCTGTCGCTAAACAAAACAACCTCGCTACATTATGCAATGAGTTGCAGTGTGATGTCCTCTGCCTGCAGGAGACACATAGAGGAAGTGAGGACAACCGCTCAAAAATACCAGGAATGTTCCTGGTTATTGAAAGACCTCATTGTCAATATGGCAGTGCTGTATTTGTTAGAGCTGGTTCAGTTGTAGAAGCCACTTCTAAAACAGAGGAGGACAACATCGAAATTCTAATTGTAGAGCTGAGCAAAGTAGTAGTGACCTCAGTGTACAAGCCGCCTGGCACAGATTTCAGCTTCTCTAACCCTGTACCCAACCTGCACAGTAAACCACAGATCATCATTGGAGACTTTAATAGCCACAGTACCCAATGGGGGTACAAGGAGTCTAACAACGATGGAGAAGCAGTCGAAGAATGGATGGACGCTAACCAGCTTAGTCTCATCCACAACCCTAAAGTGCCAGCCTCCTTCCACAGTGCCCGCTGGAAGTGTAGTTATAACCCAGATCTTGCCATTGTCAGCAACAACATCGCTGGCCTCTGCAAGAAGCTTGTCACAGACCCAATACCACAGACACAACACCGTCCTATTAGTATCCAGGTAAATGCAGCAGTGTTACCAACTGTCGTACCATTCAAAAGGCGCTTCAACTTCAAGAAGGCCAATTGGAACGGGTTCATACGAGCTCTTGACTGCAAGGTTAAACACGTTAAACCATTACCTGAGCACTACAACCTGTTTGCAAAAGCTGTCCAGAAAACAGCCAGAAGGAAGATCCCCCAAGGTTGTAGAGCACACTACATCTCTGGTCTCACCAAGGAGAATGCTGAACTCTACTGGGAGTATGTCTCAATGTTTGAATCTGACCCCTTCTCAGAGGAAACAATATCTACCGGTGAGAGGGTGATGTTAAGTATCTCTCAAGAGCGTCAAAACACCTGGGACACCTTGATAGAGACAACAGATCTTACAAAGTACAGCAAGAAGGCATGGTCTCTCATACACAAACTTGGAGGCGATCCCAAGAAAGCTGCCCAACATCCAAATGTGTCTGCTAACCAAGTTGCACACCAGTTGCTCCTAAATGGAAAAATCAACAAGAAACGACCAAGAGCACAACTAGATAGGAAGAAGTACAGCGATGACCCTGGCTTCACTGGACCATACACCACGGAAGAGCTGGAAACTGGTATATCTAGTCTAAAACACGGGAAAGCAATTGGTCTTGACAACATAGCAACGGAGCAGATAAAGCATTTTGGACAGCAAGCAAAGAAATGGCTCCTACAATTGTTCAACCACTGCCTGGCAACACACAAGCTACCTAATATTTGGCAGAAGGTACATGTAATAGCATTATTAAAGCCTCAGATCCCAAGAGTTTTCGGCCAACTTCACTGCTTTGCCACAGCAATAAACTGTTTGAATGCCTGATACTCAATAGGATAGCACCAACTGTAGATGAGAAGATCATTCCAGATCAAGCAGGTTTCCGCCCCGGCAAATCAACAACAAGCTAACTGCTCAACCTCACACAACATATTGAAGATGGTTTTGAGCAAGGGATGGTAACAGGTGCTGTTTTTGTAGACCTGTCAGCAGCATACGATACAGTGAACCATAGACGTCTCCTCTGCAAGATCCTAGAGATGACAAAAGATATTTACTTAACAGAGCTGTTAGAAAGCATGCTTCAGAATCGCCGGTTCTATGTTGAACTAGGTGGGAAGCGCAGCAGGTGGCATATTCAGAAGAATGCTCTTCCTCAGGGAAGCATGCTTGCACCGCTGCTGTACAACATCTACACGAATGACCAACCTATAGACGGTGTCACACGCCGTTTTATATATGCTGATGACTTATGTGTCACTGCCCAAAGCACTGATTTTAACACCGTGGAGAAAACGCTTTCTGAGGCCTTGGAGGGACTAACATCCTACTACGAAGAAAACCATCTTCGCGTAAACCCATCAAAGACGCAAGTTTGTGCATTCCACCTCAGAAACCGTGAAGCCAAACGCCAGCTTAAAGTAACCTGGTGTGGAGCAACACTGACGCATTGTGAGCACCCTATCTACTTAGGAATCACCCTTGATAGATGCCTCACCTTCAAGAACCACATCGAAAAGACAAAGGTAAAAGTGAGCACATGAAACAACATCCTGAATAAGCTCACTAACACAAAATGGGGAGCAAGCTCGAAAACATTGCGAACCAGTGCACTTGCTCTTTGCTATTCCACTGCCGAATATGCCTGCCCTGCATGGGAAAGATCTACTCATGCTAAGAAGATGGATGCCGTTCTGAATGCAAGCTGCTGACTTATCACAGGTTGTTTAAAACCAACAAACACCAACAGCCTATATATCCTGGCGGGTATCGCTCCCCCTGATATAAGAAGAACGGTAACCAGCAAGAAAGAGCGACTCTGTCAAACACCAGATGAGAGGCACCCTCTACATGGTCATACACCTACACCCAGCCGCCTAAAGCCAAGGAAGAGCTTCATGAACAGTGTTGTTCAATTACAATCAACCCCATCTGAAGCCCACATCGCCTTGTGGAAAGACCGGCTCACCAGTCTCGAACAACCCCCAGTGATGGAAATTCTACTGGATGAAAGCCTTCCCCCAGGAGCCAATTGCAACTGGGCAACCTGGAAGTGCCTTAACAGACTTAGGACTGGTGTGGGTCGTTCAAAGGTGTCACTAAGCAAATGGGGATATACAACCAGCTCGACAACTTGTGAATGTGGAACTGAGCCACAGACTATGCAACATCTCCTGCAATGTCTATCGCTAGAGGAACCCTGCACTGTTGCAGATCTTGCCGAATTCAACAACAAGGCACAAAAATGTGTCCAGTTCTAGCTGGGCCATGAACACGATAAGAAGAAGTATTAAAGGAATGTCTCTAAGTTCTCATGCTCAAACTGATATATCATAGCCCATGGCTTATCTCTGGCTTCTCAAAATCACTGGTTCAGATCAGCCCCAGAGTCAAAATGAACACATTAGGATCAGTTCAGGATTAATGGATGTGAATCAAGGTTGTGTCCTAGTCCTATTGAAATGCACACATCAGGCTTGATTTTTAGGCCCCAGTCCTGGCCAAGCGCTGCTGGCCAGCGTGCTGGTTCCCCGCCTCCAACACAGCCCAATTTTTCCTGTCCAATGGTATCCAATTACTTGTGTATCTGATGCCGTAGATGTCAATGTAGCAGATTCATATCAGCAGGGAATTTCATTCACAAGTAGAAATCGTCAAACCATAAGACATTTGGCACAAAAACATTGTAGCGGGTGAGAAGGTAAAATATATCCAATCAGTTTCCTACGTTATACAGCGACTATACTTCAGTGAGGTAATTCATTTACTGTAAAGTGCTTTGAGACATCTGGTGGTCGTGAGGAGTGCTAGAGAAATACAAGTCTTTATTTCTTTTCTTTCCTTAGTAAATATCCATTATTCAGGGGACACATTTCTTTCATAAAGATAGGGGTAACACACGATGCAATGTACAATGTATTATTATGCTGCTAAAGCACAGCTTTACAGTGTAACTGATGGTGTCCCTGCAAGATCACACATTGTAGTTAATGAGCCTTTCTGTATCAATTAAGTAAAGGCTAATTATTCTTAAACAGGTTATTAAATCAGAGATCAGACTGGTCTTCTTCAAAAAGGAAGACTTTTGAAGTCAACTATTTTTTATTGGTGGAATATTTTCTCTATTATTGAAAATGATTCTTTATAAGAAACAGATTTTAGGTGTGAGATGTGAAGTGTGAGAAATTTTGATTTTTGAGATTTTGAGTGTGGCAGGCACATCTCGAAACTCACTGAGGGTTCTTCATTTTTACCAGTGTACTGGGGATCAATTCCAGCATTCTTTCCACACAAGAGTCAATCAGTGGCCATGAATATTGCCGAGATGTTTTTTGGTCAAACGAGTGAACTTTTATCTCAAATTTCTTAAAAGCAAGAATGTAAAGCAAAGTTGTAGGAAAGTTGGCGGTAAACATTTGGCATTTAGCAAAAGTAGCGAGTAAGAATGTGCAGCACCTCTGTTTCTTCTGGGGACACAATCATAGAAACACCAACATTTCCTGGGCTCTTTCCTGGGCTGCCTCCAGCAGTTGCCTTCATGGCCCTGGTTAGGTTGCTCAACACCTGCTGCAACTAGTTGGAGTTTGCATGGTGCACAGGTCTGCCTATTTGTACCTAACTTTTGTAATTGGCCTCCTGTACTGGGCACAAGTTCCCTTTCTGTATATTAAACCAGTCTTGCTCTCATTTCAGGCAGATGGGCTGCCCACCCATTTACAGAGCTGCTCGAATATTGCACCAGGTTGGGCCTTCTGCTTTACTATACAGAAGGGGAACTTGTGCCCAGTACGGGAGCCAGTTACAAAAGTTAATAGTAACAATAGGGTAATTATATTAGGCGATTTCAACTTTCCCCAACATTAATTGGGATAGACATAGTGTTAAGGGCTTGGATAGAATGGATTTCTTGAAATGTGTACAGGAGAACTTTTTAGGTCAATATGTAGAGGGTCCAACAAGGGACGGTGCAGTGCTGGACCTAATTCTGGGGAATGAAGTCGGGCAGGTGGCTGAGGTGGTGGTGGGGGAGCATTTTAGTGATAGCGACCACAACATGGTACAGTTAAAGTTTGTTATGGACAAAGAAATAGACAAGTTGCAAAAAAATGTTTTGGATTGGGGGAGAGTGGATTTTAATAAAATAAGGCAGGATCTGGCTAAGATAGACTGGGAACAGCTACTTGTGGAGAAATCTACAGAGGAGCAGCGGGGGGTGTTCAAAAAGGAAATGGGGAGGGTACAGGCTCAGCATGTTCCCTCTAGGGTGATAGGAAGGAGCAACAAGCCCAGAGAACCATGGATGACCAGAGATATTCAGGTTACGATGAGAAGGAAAAGAGAGGCTTTTAGCAGGTACAAGGGAAGCAAATCAGCAGAGGCATTAGTGGAATTCAGAAAGTGCAGGGTGGAGCTTAAGAAAGCAATTTAGGAGAGCAAAAGATATTAGAAAGCTCTGGCTGGTAAAAGTAGGGAAAATCCCAAGATATTCTATAAGTATATCAATGGGAAGAGGATAACCAGGGAAAGAGTAGGGCCCATAAGGGACCAAGGGGGCAATCTATGGGTGGAGCCAGAGGACATCGCTTGAGTGTTGAATGAATACTTCACGTCCATCTTCACCCAAGAGAATGAGAATGAAGGTATCGAACTCGGGGAGAGAGACTGTGAGGTTCTTAAGCAAATTGATATAGGGAGTAACAAGGTATTGGAGGTGTTGGCAGGCTTAAAAGTGGGCAAATCTCCAGGTCCGAATGATTTGTGTCCCAGACTGCTGAGGGAGGCAAGGGAGGAGATCACAGGGGCTCTGACCCAAATTTTTAATTCCTCTCTGGCCACAGGGGAGGTGCCAGAGGACTGGAGAACAGCTAATGTGGTTCCGTTATTTAAGAAGGGTTGTAGAGATAAGCCAGGGAACTACAGGCCAGTGAGTCTCACGTCAGTGGTAGGGAAACTATTGGAGAAAATTCTGAAGGAGAGAGTTTATCTCCATTTGGAGAGGCAAGGTTTGATCAGGGATAGTCAGCATGGCTTTGTCAGAGGGAGGTCATGCCTAACAAATTTGATTGAATTTTTTGAGGAGGTGACCAGGTGTGTAGATGAGGGTAGTGCAGATGATGTAGTTTATATGGATTTCAGCAAAGCCTTTGACAAGGTCCCACATAGGAGACTTATAAAAAAGGCAGATGCACATGGGATACAGGGTAATTTGATAAGGTGGATTCAAAATTGGCTTAATTGTAGGGGACAGAGGGTGATGACAGAAGGATGCTTTAGTGACTGGAAGCCAGTGTCCAGTGGCGTATCACAGGGATCTGTGCTGGGTCCCCTATTCTTTGTCATTTATATAAACGACATAGATGACTATGTGGGGGTAGGATTAGTAAGTTTGCGGATGACACAAAGATTGGCCAGGTGGTTAACAGTGAGATTGAGTGTCTTGGGCTACAGAAAGATATAGACGGGATGGTCAAATGGGCAGATAAGTGGCAGATGGAGTTTAACCCTGAAAAGTGTGAGGTGATACACTTTGGAAGGAGTAATTTGACAAGGAAGTATTCAATGAACGGCATGACAGTAGAAAGTTCTGAGGAACAAAGGGACCTTGGCGTGTGTGTCCATAGATCTCTGAAGGTGGAGGGGCATGTTAGTGGGGTAGTGAAAAAGGCATATGGGACACTTGCCTTTATCAATTGAGGCATAGATTACAAAAGTAGGGAGGTCATGTAGGAGTTGAATAGAACCTTGGTGAGGCCATAGCTGGAGTACTGTGTGCAGTTCTGGTCGCCACATTATGGGAAGGATGTGATTGCACTGGAGGGGGTGCAGAGGAGATTCACCAGGATGTTGCCTGGGATGAAACATTTAAGTTATGAAGAGAGGTTGGATAGACTTGGGTTGTTTTCGTCGGAGCAGAGAAGACTGAAGGGCGACCTGATCGAGGTGTACAAGATTATGAGGGGCATGGACAGGGTGGATAGGGAGCAGCTGTTCCCCTTAGTTGAAGGGTCAGTCACAAGGGGACATAAGTTCAAGGTGAGGGGCAGGAGGTTTACCTAGAGGGTGGTGATGGTCTGGAATGCACTGCCTGGGAGGGTGGTGGAGGCAGGTTGCCTCACATCCTTTAAAAAGTACCTGGATGAGCACTTGGCAGATCATAACATTCAAGGCTATGGGCCAAGTGCTGGTAAATGGGATTAGGTAGGTAGGTCAGGTGTTTCTCACGTGTCGGTGCAGATTCGATGGGCCGAAGGGCCTCTTCTGCACTGTATGATTCTGTGATTCTGAACCACTGCATGTACCATATCACGTGGTGTAGGTGCTGTTAGGAGGGGAGTTCCAGGATTTTGATCCAGTGACAGTGAAGCAATGGTAATATAGTTCCAAGTCAGGATGGTCTGTGACTTGATGGGGAACTTGCAGGTAGTGATGTTCCTATGCATCTGCTGCCCTTGTCCTTCTAAGTGGTCAAGGTTGTGGGATTGGGAGGTGCAGTTGAAGGAACCTTGGTGAATTAGATAATGAGTTGGTGAGTCCAGGATATGGGGCAGAGACAGGAGAAAGTACAGCTGACAATGACTGGGTGACTGGAAGCAGGTATACATACAAGCCCAAAGTTAAAGAAATGGAGAGCTCACAGGGGACTGTAGCACTGGGTATGAGTATGTTAAACATAGAGAAAGGGTATCAATGGATTTAAATACAAGGATGGGACAATTAACCAAACTACTCACACGGACTTATTCAATTCTTACTGGCTTACATAACCACTGATCTTTTTCTAAAAGAGGAGAACACTGAAAAAACAAATTTTGTTAGAGTTACTGGAACTGTACCATACCATGGGTGTGTGCTTTAAGTCAAGGGAGGGGTTTCACTTCCTGGCAACAATCCTTTAAATCTGCAGAAGTTATCTGATGGTGTGAAAGTGCAATTGCTGAAAACTCAGCTGACTTTCAACATTGAGTGAATGTGCCACTTGCATCCAACGTGAGAAAACAAATGGTCGTTGCACCATTTAAAACACCTTCAAACTAGGCAACATGTAGTTGTACACAAAAGGTGCGACTAAGTTTCACAGATGTGATTGTTTTGAAGCAAAAAGCCAAATGAATTGGAATTACCAAGTTCAAAAATATTAATTCTTGAAGTGCCAGAATTGATGTCACAATACTGAACCTCATAACTTCAATAAGGCAAGGCTGGTGGCACCTGACATCTGTACTTACAATCGCTTTTTGTGCAAAAATCGGGAATTCCCTTCCGAAACCTCCACCTCTCTGGCTCTCCTCCTCTAAAACCAATTTCTTCAACCAAGCTTTTGATCATCTGTTTTATGTGGCCTGTACCACTCCCTGTGAAGTGCCTTGGGGCATTTTACTGAATGCAAATAATTGCTGTTGATATGGACAACTATATAAAATTAATAGTTGTTTGATAGTACAGAACTTGAGTATTGTTGAAAAAAGCCATTCTGTCAAAGCTTTTTGTCTTGCACTCATCAGGACAATCGCAAGAATATCAATGTCAGGGGAAACAACAACTTTACACTGTATGAGAAGGGAGTGTTGAGTGGCTTGTGAGTGTCCTGATGAATGCAAGATGAAATGCCTATAAAATTAATTGGCATTTATTAATTGCAGCAGACTGGCCCATGTGGAGGCAAGCACTAAAATTTGGTTCAGTGTTTTTCGAGGACCACCCATACCAAAACTTGCTAGGTCCGATGTGTCCAGAGGAAGGCCAGATGTGGCGCAGCTGCAGAAGCTCCCCCAACCACTAGCAACAACAATATGAACTGTCAGTTCTGTGGACGTCCATACTGGTTCCACATCAGAATCTTCAGTCATGACAGGACTCACAGCAGACAATAAAATCATTTAGAGCTTTGGCATACTTGAACACTGGGTCTGCCACAGTGAGATAACATAGATACTGCTGCAGCTTCAAGTGTTAAGTGTCTAATCTTGTGCAACCCCAACATCATAGGATTCTTAAAAGTCACTCCCAGACATCTACTCCGCTTAGTCTGTTACTATATTAAAAGCACCTGAAACTAGAGGAAGGAGTAAGTGTGATTGCATTGAGCCAGGTCAGGCAGAGCTATAATTTGGGGTGAGAGTCAGTTCCACTGGATCTCTCCACTCTTTCTTTATACATTGCCAAATTTCACCAAAGCAGGGCTCGATGCTTCTTGTTGAAGGAGGTGGGTCTTCTGCAGCATTGCCAACTCCAGTTGGACGTATTCCTAGAGGTTTCATCACATGACCTTTGGCCACCAATCTCTCCACACAGTCAATCTGCCTTTCAAGCTTCAACCTATTCAAAGTCCAATTGATCCAAAGCTCAGATCAGGAACATGAACTTTCCTACTCTTAGCTTTGCCGATTTTTCACTGTTGGCTGACTATTTCAACCAGCATGTCTTTTTCAAGCCAGTGGCCATCTCCTTAAGCTGGCTTGGCACTTAACTGTTGCTCAGCATCACATCACACAGTGTATTAGCCTACTGGACCACAGGGGCAATCTGCACCTTTCAATTCTGCTCTCTACTTTTATGTGCAACCCCTTGAAAATATAAACGTCAGAGCCGATTTAAAACAAAAAGATCAGCGGTATTTGCAGTAACACAAAATAACATGGAGAGTGGAAAGGCAGAAGGACAAGGTCAGACATCAGCAGAAGCACTAAAAGCAGGAGGTGAAAGAGTAGTAGATGCAATGAAAGAGATTATTGATGAGCTGTGGACAACAGTTGAGTGGCCTTGCAAATGGACTATATCTCAGATGGTCACAATGCCCAAGAGAGCAGCAGGACTGTCCAAAACATCGTATGCTAAGTATCATCAATCATGCATCTAAAGTTTTACTTACATCATCAGGCATAGAGTTGCCCCCCCACCCCCACCCCGCTGTGTGAATGGAAAAGCGGTAGAGGGGAGTTCAGCTTCATTCCTGGGAAGGGTAGAATTGACGCCTTGCATGTGGTCAGAAATCTCATGGAGAAATGTGAAAATAAACAGGAAGTTCAGCTTTGGCTCATGTTCATAGACTATGACAAAGCTTTTGACGCTGTCCAACATGATGCTCTATGGAAGACCCTTAGAGATTTTGGAGTACCCAAAAGTCTTGTGTGACTAATACAGGAGCTATACAGAAATGTTTCAGGAGTCGTCAGAGTTGGCGATGGGCATACAAACCAATTCCAGTTTGAGAATGGAGTCAGGCAGGGGTGTCTTCCGTCATCCATGCTGTTTAATGCTGTGTGAGAGAAGGTAATGAGGATGGTGCAGGAAGAGTTACCAGAGAGATGTGGCTGCATCATACGAGGTTGTAACATGTGGAATCTCAGGTATGCAGATGACATCACACTCATAGTCAGAGCAAAGGAAGAGATGGACATTATGACAGGCCTCGCCAAAAGACACACTGAGTCTTTTGAACTGAACATAAATGAGGTAAGGACCAACATTATGGCTCTAAATGACAATGGAAAAGTCAAGATTGGAAGCATCAAGATAGAGGCAGTGGACAAATTCAAGTACTTTGGCTCGATGATAAACACCAAAATTATATCTAAGAATGAACTCCTGGTTAGATTTGCTATGGCAAGAAGCGTGACCAATGACTTTAGTAATGTCTGGAAGTCCAAAGAATCAGCATGAAGCTAAAAAAATCTAGTATAGTCACTAGTGTGGAGTGTTGTACTCTATGGATGTGAGAGTTGGAACCTGAAGTTAGAGGATGAGAGGAGGATAACAGCTTTTGAAATGTGGGTTAGGAGGAGGATGCTCAGAATCAGCTGGGTGGACAGAAAGACAGATGATAGGTTCGATCAAGAGTAAAGTTCAGAAATCAAAAGGATTATGAAGTACAGATAGAGAGGGAAAGACAGCCAAGTCCAGACATTGGAAACGAAGACCCAACAGCCTTGTCCTGACAACAACTGAAAGAGAAATTGAGCGTAAAAACAGTAGAGGAAGAAAACAAATTGGATGGGTGGATAACATCGAGACGTGGACTGTGGGAGGCTTGAAGACAACCAGAGAAGAAACAAGACAATGCTAGTGACCCCATTACGGCTGTGGTGACAACTAATGAATAAAAATATGTATGAATTAGTACATTGCTGCTTTCTCCAAGTTAGGCACTATCTCCAGAACCTTGCAGAATTGGTGAGTGCCAAACAGCTGCACACTACCTTAGTTGGCTGAGCATTTCCTTTACTCCCCAGCCCGTCTCCTGGAAACACCATTCTTCTTATCAGCCAACCAAGATGACACTGGGTTGTCCCAAGTGTCAGTGATTTACGTAAATTGATCTAACAAAAGTGGCCCAATTTTAAAAAGAGCACATGCAATAAATTCCTAAAGTATGCAAAAAGGAAGAGAAACTTAGTTAATTAAACAAGGCTATTATTTTCTGTACCATCAATATGTCCAGTGACTGGTCTCTGACAGGCTCTAATGCGCTGATGTACACTGTGTACTCTTTTTCCAGGGCCACTTGAACACAGGCAAGGCTGCAGAACAGAGACAAGTAGGCGGGCAGGCAGGCAGAGTGACACCCACACTGCCCCTCCACACCCGCACCCCAACAGGTCACATCTAACCTGGATCTGTGGATGGACACCTTGGCCAGGCCCGGGAGCATAACCACGAAGTGCTCCTCCAGCTTGCCAATCGCATTCAAATAATGGGAGAGGGGCTGCAACCCATCACATGCCATTTATACAAGGGACATGTTGCTGTATTTTTGTGGAGTCAGGCTGGTTCCGGAGACTTTAAAAATTGTGGGCATAACCCAGATACGGAAGTCCTGCTCCCAATTCCAGCAGATCCCACCTTTGTTGACAGAGGAAAGGGGGCAGGCCAAGACAACATGAACAGGAAACCCAAACTCAGTAGCGCCATTTGAAGTTAGTGCCTCACCTTTGCTGTTCTAAGGGCCTTAATCTGCGGTGTGGGAGTGCCAAATTTATGGAAGAGGTGTAAACGCATGTCAAGGGTGGAGAAGGTCTGTTCAAGTGTCATGACCTGAAGTTACTGAAATCCACAGCCCTTTAGAAATGAAAAAAAGAACAGGCTACTGCTGTCAGAGTGAAAAAGCAGACAGCTTTCGTTGGAAGTGAATTGATTGACAGACCATATGGTGTAACTTAGAAAAAATAATTAGTCATCTGTTCCTGAAGTTTCAACGGATTTCATTGTTGACATTTCTCAAGGACTGTCATTACAGTTGAATATATGATGAATGCTTGGCTGAGTTTCAAAAGCTTAAAAAACACAATTATCTCAGCAGGGGTCTCAGCTCAAATTTTGATTGGTAGTCTTAAGCAGCTATCAAATGATTAGCTGTCTTTGATGGGGTTAATGAATAGAAGTTTGTTTGTTTTTACAACAGATTGACTGTTTGAGGGGATTTAAAGATTTTGAATGGGTTTGATGAATGAGAGTTATTTTTCAGTATCAAGCGTCTATGAGACCCAGAGCTCTCTGAGGTTGATAGAAATTTTTTTCACTTCCACATTGCTTCTGAGGTCTTCCTGAAGTGGATACTGGGTCAGTTGCTATGGAGGTGACATGGTGGGGGGAGGTGGTTATGAGGAGGCATGGAGGTGGCGTGGGGATATGGGGGCATGGGGGGGCAACGGGGTGGGTGGGACAGTGAGGGATGATGGATAGAGGGGTTACCAGTCTTTTATACAAATGTACCAAAGTCTCAGAGAATTTAGTTAGGCTCTCTAACCAACCTGCCTTGGCACTCGCGTGCTTCCATTGCCACCTCTGAAAAGCGACCAGAAGCAGCGGGCCAGACTCGAACACAGCAGGCTCAGGCCCCCACTTCCCCACCGCCCACACCCACCACTTACCGTGCAAAACATAAGAACATAAGAAATAGGAGCAGGAGTAGGCCATTTGGCCCCTCAAGCCTGCCCCACCATTCAGTAAGATCATGGCTGATCTGCCCCAGGCCTCAATTCCTTGTGTGTGTGTGTGTCACTTCCACGCAGTTGAGTCAGAAGATTTCCTGAATTGAGCTTCACACCTCAATGGCAAAGATCTGGCCCACGGACTCAATCAGGCTGCATAAGTTCCAGATGTGGCCTGGTAGACTGTGAATCGTCTTATAAAAATCGTCTAGTGAACCTAATTGTCGGGGACTGGTGCTTGCAATAGTCTGGAGCATCTTTCTATCTTGTACATTACACTAACCCTTCATGAACAAAGGCAGATTTGGAAACTCGATGGAAGTCTGGGAGCAGGACTTGGAGGGTCCATTACGGAAGGAGGAATAGCAAATCGCATGAACTTTATATGGAATTTTTAGCACAGAAACATGCCTTTCAGGCTGGTCCATATCGGTGCGTATGCTCCACTCGCATCTCGTCATACACTTAAAGGGCCTCGGTTTGGTTTTGGGGAAGGAGCTCAGTTCCCAGTACAGCCAGCCCCAGGTCTAAAACCATGACAGCCAATTAAAGTTCACACAGTGACATGCAACACTGCACAGGTCCACTGGCACACAGTTTTCACAAGATGGCAGTTATCTCAAGAAATCAGAACATTCTGATTGTGGCGATAAAAGGAACCAATTGGAAGTGGGAAATTAGAAGGTTGGAAATGTACAGCGGGTCACAGGTTAAGGTCAGATAAAGAAGATCTTTCAACCCATTCAATTTCACCCTTTCAAAGCGCCAACCTCTCTGTTTTCCCATTATAGCCTTCAGCTGTTTATGAAATGAGTTCAGGTCACACTGACTAGAAGGCATTAGCTGCATACCACCAAGCGTGTCATTGCATTTTCCATGATGCGCCACGTGTACCACCAGGGTGTAACAGCATCTCAGATTCACTAGGTGTTATTACTAACAGTTGAGACAAATCTCTGGTCTGAGTCACAGCACCAGTAGGACTCAGATGATCAGCCCTGCCCAATATGGAGCTCAGCATTTGGCAATTAGCCGTCAGCATCTGAACACACAATGGTTACAATAACTGTTCAAATTGAAATTCTTTCTGAGATTAGAATGTGGCTTTTTCTCTACATATGCACCTTAGTATTATTTTAAATTTATTCTTTCATGGCATGTGGGTGTCACTGGCTAGGCCAGCAGTTGTTGCCATCCCTAATTACCCTTGGTGGTGGTGAGCTGCCTTTTGAACCGCTGCAGATAGTGCATGTGGTGTAGGTACACCCACAGTGGTGTTAGGAAGGGACTTCCAGAATTTTGATCCACTGACAGTGAGGGAACAGCGATATAGTTCCACGTCAGGATGGTGAGTGACTTGGAGGGGAACTTGCAGGTGGTGGTGTTCCCATACATCTGCTGCCCTTGTCCTTCTAGGTGGTAGAGGTTGTGGGTTTGGAAGCTGCTGTCAAAGGAGGGTTGACAAATTGCTGCAGTGCATCTTGTAGATGGTACACACTACTGCCGCATGCGTCAGTGGTGGAGGGAGTGAATGTTTAAGGTGATGGATGGGGAGCCAATCAAGCGGGCTGCTTTGTCCTTGATGATGTCGAGCTTCTTGAGTGTTATTGGAGCTGCACTCATCCAGGCAAGTGGAGAGTATTCCATCACACTCCTGACTTGGGCCTTGTAGATGATGGACAGGCTGCAATGAGGAGTCTCATTCCACAATGGGTTGGCTAGTTAGACTATGATGAAGAGAACCTTTGGAATTCTCTACCACAGAGAGCAGCAGGTGCTCAGTCATTGAGAGCTTTCGAATCAGAGATCGACAGATTTTTGGACACTAAGGGAACCAAGGGGTACAGGGCACAAGAAGGTGTAGCTGAGATAGAATATCAGTCATGACCTTAGTGAATGGAGAGCAAGCCCGAGAGGCTGAATGGTCTACTTCTGCTCCTACTTCTTATGTAACGTTAGGTGGCGGCACAGTGGTAGACGGTCAGGAGGAAGTTGCCCTCGGAGTTCTCAACATCGATTCCGGACCCGATGAAGTCTGATGGCATCAGGTCAAACATGGGCAAGGAAATCATCTGCTGATTACCAGGTACCGCCTCCCATCACCACTACCCCTAACCCACCCTCAGCTAGTACTCCTCCATGTTGAACACCACTTGGAGGAAGCACTGAGGGTGTCTAGGGCACAGAATGTACTCTGGGAGGGGGGACCTCAAATGACCATCACCAAGAGTGGTTCGGTAGCACCACTGCTGAGCAAGCTGGATAAGTCCTAAAGGACATAGCTGCTAGATTGGGTTTGTGGCAGGTGGTGAGGAAACCAACAAGTGGGAAAAATATACTTGACCTTGTCCTCACCAATCTACCTGTCGCAGGTGCATCTGTCCATGACAGTATCAGTAAGAGTGACCTCTGCACAATCCTTGTGGAGACAAAGTCCCATGTTCATATTGAGGATACCCTCTATCGTGCTGTGTGGCACTACCACCTTGCTAAATGGAATACATTTCGAACAGATTTAGTAGCTCAAGACGGGGCAGCTGTGAGACACTGTGGGCCATCAGCAGCAGCAGAATTGTACTCAACCACAATATGTAACCTCATGGCCTGGCATATCTCCCACTTTACCATTACCACCAAGCCAGTGGATCAACTCCTCCAAGTCACACGCTATCCTGACTTGGAAATACATCGTAGTTCCTTCACTGTTAGTGTCAAAATCCTGGAACTCCCTCTCTAACAATACTGTGGGTGTACCTACATCACATGGACTGCAGTGGTTCAAGAAGGCAGCTCACCACCATCTTCTCAAGAGCAATTAGGGATGGGCAATAAATGCTGCCTAGCTAGTGATGCCCACATCCCATGAATGAATAAAAAACTTCCAATTGAAAGGATAATGGCCAACTTATTTGTATTTCCATCATTTTCTAATTTATTTTTAATACATCACATTGTGGTTTAAACCCATTTTTATTCCCCTGTCATTAGTCTCCCAAATCACAAACAAAGTGTCAGCTGTGATTCAATAGGTTGCACGCTCACCTCTTGAGTTAGGAGATTGCAGGCTCAAGTCCCACTCTGGAGAATTGGGCACATAATCTAGGCCTATACTCTAGTGCGGTACTGAGGAAGAATTGCACCATTGAAGTCTTTGGGATGGGACATTACACTGCGCTCCCATCTGCCCCCTCAGGTGGACAGAAAAGAATCCCAAAATATATTTTGAAGAGCAGGGGAGTTCTCCCCAATGTTCTGACCAATATTTATTCCTCAATTAACATCAGTAAAAAGCAGATTATCTGGCATCATATTGTCATTGAAGGGAGCCTGTTGTGTGGACATTGACTGCAATTACAATCTAACATTACAATAGTGACTACATTTCAATAAGTACTTTATTGGCAGTAATGCACTTTGGGACATGCTGAGGTTATGAATGACACTATAATAATGCAAGTTCTCTCTATTCCTGTTCTACGCCCATTACCACTAGCAGCCAGGTGCATGGCTGGCAATAGTGATAAACAGTGATTGGTGAGAAGCCTTCAATCAATTTTTTCCCCTCTGCCCCTCCAATATAGGGAGATAGGCACACTTCCATTCACCATGGAACTACGCAGGTCAGAATAACAATAGGGGGATTCAGGGGAGTCGAATCATTATTGTCTCTCTCTGTGGGGCTGCTCTTGGCTTCCCCTACTATCTATAATCAGCAATGCAATGTCACCTTTATCATCAGTTGTGTATCTGTGTCATGTTTATAAACATGATAATCATGCAAAAAATAGTTCAGCAGAATAACAAGACAGCATTCAATGGCTGGCAACAGTAGAACTATTTGCTTCTAGGATGCAGCAGTGCCATCAGTAGGGAGTAGAACAGTCGCCACAAGTTACTTTTATACCATATAAATACAGGGGTGAGGTTTTATTATCCTCTCAATAAAGTAAAATTAAAATCCCAATCTTTTTATCATGCCTGTATATCATCAGCTAACACTGTAACAATAGAAGTCCAACTGCTCAAGGTGACAAGCATGCAGTTGCAGCTTTATGGAAAAAGACTTGCATTTATATAGCACCCTTCGTGACCTCAGGGTGCCTCAAAGTGCTTTGCAACCAATGAAATATTTTTGAAGTGTAGTCACCGTTGTGATGTAGATAATGCAGCAGCCAATTTGCACACAGCAAGCTCCTACAGAAAGCAATGAGATAAAGACTAGATACTCTGCTTTTAATTACATTGGTTGAGGGATAATGACTGGCAGGACACCGGGGTGATCTCCCCCTGCTCTTTGAAATGAGATCTTTTACACCCACATAACACATGGGGTCACAGTTTAATGTTTCATCCGACAGACATCATCTGTGACAGTGCAGAAGCCCCTTCTGCATCGCCCAATTCTCTCTCTGATTTGTGCTGGACTGCAGTTTGATGGATGCCACCAAGTTTTGCTCAAGTATGTGTGAGTCAGCATAAATGCCTGCAATTTCCACGGGGGGTGGGTGGTTCTCCTGCTCCGGAGAAACCTATGGGCTTGCAAAGTGGGAGAAGGTAAGAAAATTCCCTGCAGCTTGTTTGACCAGAGCAGCACCATAAGCAATCCAGGTTGTTTTCCACAACAACTGCATTTACCAATACACGTCATTGGGTAGCAATCAAGAACAGAAGCCCAACAACAAGTTATATTTATGTTCCTCTCCGCAGATGCTGCCAGACCTGCTGAGTTTTTCCAGGTATTTTTATTTTGGATTTCCAGCCTCCGCAGTTTTTTTTGCTTTTAAACAAGTTATATTTATATTATTTAAAATAATAAAACCTCCCAAGGCACTTCACAGGGTCTTTGTCAAACAAAAATATGACACCAAGCCACATAAGCAGATATTAGGTCAGATGACCAAAAGCTTGGTCAAAAAGGCAGGTTTTTAGGAGTGTGTTTAGGAGGGAAAGTGGGGTGGAGAGGCTTAGGAAGGGAATTCCAGAGCTCATGTTCTAGGAAGCTGAAGGCATGACTACCATAGAGCGTTTAAAATCGAGGATCTGCAAGAGGACAGATGACCTCAGAAGGCTGTGACACTGCAGTCGATTACAGAGTTAGGGAGGGATGAGATTTATTTTAGCCCAGAAATACTGAGGGCCAATTATAGTTCCTCCAGTCATTACCCTGGATAAGGTCAGTCAGCTGAGTAGCCCTGATCACCATCGCCCTTTATTCCTGTCCTATATGCTCATTCAGCAAGTGGTGCCTTTACCAACTAACTTATCTCAGATACACGTGCAATAACAAAACATTACTGCGACCTGCCACAGCTAAAGCAGCGGAGATCGTTTCATCCCCATATCTTTATAAATGATCATCCTCCAGTGATTAGAGCTGCTGCGATACACAAATCGCTTTTGCACAGTTTGCATCTTTTTTTTAAAAAAAATATACCGACAGCTGGAAGAAAATAGTCAATAAAAGTGACCGGAGAGGGGAAGACAACTGTTCACGAAGCAGGTAGAAAGCACTCACCATCCGAAACCCCCAAAAGAAACACTCCGCTTTCTTCGGAACATTGTTGCTAGAGTCTAGCTCTGTGCACTGACAATGCCAGAGAACCTCCTGCCTTTAAATTAGCCAAACGGTAGGTAACACAGACTCCCAATTATTCACTACTTGAAGCAGTCGAGCAGGACATCTATTTACACCACTTCCTGGATCTTTCTGTACAAATCACTCTGCCATCAAGTGCAACCGTGTCGATAATTGATACACTTGGGGGCATTCTCGCTTATATATTTTGTTTTTTTCCTCTCTCTCTCTCTGGAGAGGCGGGGCAGGACAAGCTCCATCGCGATATCAAAACTAGAGAGAGGAGAAAAAAAATCAATTCCTCTTTTCTCACTTAGCCATATACAGAAAGGGAAGGGATGAAACCACACGTTTCCCTTTAAGCAAAACGTGCTGCGAGGGAGAGCTGGTTTTTTTTAAAAAAAAAACAAATTGGTGCATTTTTAAAGTTTAAAGTTGTGGTTTTCTGTCGCACCAGAGACTTGCGAAACTTTGTGTCCAAGGGAAAGGAAGCCGGTGAAATCTTTGGACCATAAAGTGCGTTGGATATTTTCGCTCAACACATTTGCCTCAAAACAAAAAGCAGCGGCGACATGAGGGGAAAACTTCTTTTAATGCAGCGAGTGACAAACTTGCAGAACTGAACTTCTCGGTCCTTTATTTAATGTTAAATCTTAATTGGGAAAGACTTAAAAACAAATCTTCACCAGCAGGATTGATGCGCTGAGAGGGTTAATTACGCTGCCTGGTTTTTAGACCCACTTGTCAATTTTGCCTTCGCAACCAGTGTATTACAGCTCACTCGGGGGGGCGGGGGGGGGGGGGTCCGAGTTACTATGGCAACATAGCAGGAGGAGGCCATTTGGCCCATCGTGTCTGCACCAGCTCTCTGTATGAGCAACTTCCTTCACTTTTACATGCATGTTACAGATAGCCATGACAGAGGCTCCAACACTCTTTCCATCACAGGCTGACCAGGAATTTCCCACTCTGATCACCTACCCTTAGTAGATAACAAAAACAGAATTACCTGGAAAAACTCAGCAGGTCTGGCAGCATCGGCGGAGAAGAAGAGAGTCGACGTTTCGGGTCCACACGACCCTTCAACAGAACTGAAGTATTATGAAGTATAATAGTATCTTTTCACCCCTCTCCTAACTATACTTCAGTTCCGTTGAAGGGTCGTGTGGACCCGAAACGTCGACTCTTTTCTTCTCCACCGATGCTGCCAGACCTGCTGAGTTTTTCCAGGTAATTCTGTTTTTGTTTTGGATTTCCAGCATCCGCAGTAGTTTTTTGTTTTTATGCCCTTAGTGGATGTTGGGAGGGATTTGCAGGTTGATACTCCACAGGTTTGGCCACTTTATGGACTCTTGGCTATCAAGGCCTGGAGTGGGATTGTGAACCCAGAGCTTCTGGCTCATTAGGGACGCTAAGCACTGCGCCACAAGACTGCTGCTCACCACTAGAATCTTAAAATAATGAAATCAATAAGACTTTATCTAATCTGTGAGCAGTGCAGCTCTGCCCCCAAGTGAAATCAAAGTATTACAGGTCCTCTTCCCTTCCCTGCAAGTATAAATTTCTGGCAATTCTCAACAGGCTGGGGCTCTTTTCTCTAGCAAGGAGACTGAGGGGTGCCTTATAGAAGGGTTTATAATGAGGAAGCGTTTGATAGGACAGGCCTGGAGAAGATCCTTCCACTTGTAGGTGTGGAAGATCCTTCCAGTTGTGGGGATGTCCAAAACTAGGGTCGTAAAGCTGATAGTCACTAGCAAATCCAGCAAGGAATTCAGGAGAAATTTCTTTAACCAGAAAGTGTTTAGAATGTGGAACTTGCTACCGTATGGCATAGTTTAGGAGAATAGCATTGAAGGGAAAGCTAGATAAATACATGAGGGATAAAGGAATAGAATGATATATTGATAGAATTAAATGATATAGGGTGGGAGAAGGCTCAGTAGGAGCATTAACACCAGCACAGATCAGTTGGGCTGAATGGCCTGTTTCTGTGCTGGAGATTCTACATAAGCTATCTCCACAGGGCACATGGAGAATGTCATCATTCTACTCTTGATCACTGATAAAATCATTTTAAACCAAAATCCAATTTGGTGCAACTGAAGGAAGATTAGTATAATGATGTGGAACATCAAACCTTCAGCATGCTGT
This sequence comes from Cetorhinus maximus, assembly GCF_964194155.1. NCBI lineage: Eukaryota > Metazoa > Chordata > Chondrichthyes > Lamniformes > Cetorhinidae > Cetorhinus > Cetorhinus maximus. Next base: position 13,021,996 of record NC_135887.1, read on the forward strand.
ACCTTAGTGTGGTAGAGTGTGGGCTCACTTCCATGAATCAAAAGGAGTGGGAAAAATAATAGCTAGTCATCACCAGAGGACATTTGGCTAATGATCTAATACCTTGCCTATCTGTTTCTGCCTCCCACTATTCTGAAGCTATTGACACTTATTCACTAGCTGCCTGGACTAGATGCCAAAATTATTATTAATGTCCAGGCCTTTGACAGGGTACTCAACTGCATGCCACAATCCCAGCTGATCCTGATTCTGTCCTCACTGAATATCCAGACATCCACTTTCAGCGGTGAATCTTGGGTGGGAAAACTGGCTGATTTTCCTCTCCTCTATCCCACCCCAGCTGTCATTCCCTAACTTGATACATATTAGAAGCAAACCTTGGACCATCCAAGTCTGAACAGGTGAGTTGCTCGCTGCCTAAATACCTGTGGGAGAAAGGAATAGAATGATATATTGATAGAATTAAATGACGTATGGTGGGGGAATAACACCAGCACAGATCAGTTGGACCGAATGGCCTGTTTCTGTTTCACTATCTAACATGAGCTAACATGGGAGCTAACAGCTCCCTGGTTTTAAACATGCCTGTACATAGTGACACCATATGCCCCAGCCAGAATGGAGGTAATTGGGTAATTCTCCTGTCAACCTTATTTGGACAAAGCACTGCTGTAAGTGACTGAGGCAGATCTACAAGTGTAGTATTGTTTGTAAATAACTATTTCCTGTCCTGTGATACCCAGTCACACAGCACAACTCAGTTGGCCGTTCATTTTTTTCCATTATTGAGAAAACCTTAGATAAAGGCCCAAGGTTCACAGAGGAGGAGGCAGTGGTATTGCCACTGGACTGGTAATCCAGAGACCCAGGGTAATGCTCCGGGAACTCAGGTTCGAATCCCACCATGGCAGATGGTGGAATTTGAATTCAATAAATATCTGGAATTAAAAGTCTAATGATGACCATGAAGCCATTGTCGATTGTCATAAAAACCCATCCGGTTCATTAATGTCTTTTAGGGAAGGAAATCTGCTGTCCTTACCTGGTCTAGCCTACATGCGACTCCAGACCCACAGCAATGTGTTTGACTCTTAAATGCCCGCTGAACAAGGGCATTTAGGGACGGGCAATAAATGCTGGCCTAGCCAGTGACACACACATCCTACAACCAAATATAAAATAAAAGGGTGGGCATCAAGTCTGAAAACAGCAGTTGAGTTATTTTACTTTTCTTTTATTCTTTCATGGGATGTGGGTGTCACTGTTAAGGCCAGCATTTGACGCTCATCCCTAGTTGCCCTTGAAACGATGGTGGTGAGCTGCCTTCTTGAACCGCTGCAGTCCATGTGTTGTAGGAACACCCATAGTGCTGTTAGGAAAGGAGTTCCAGGATTTTGGCCCAGTGACCATGAAAGAATGGTGATATAGTTCCAAGTCAGCATGGTGTGTGGCTTGAGGGGTACTTGCAAGTGATGCTTTTCCTATGCATCTGCTGCCCTTGTCCTTCTAGGTTTGGAAGGTGCCATCAAAGGATCCTTAGTGAATTGCTGCAGTGCCTCTTGTAGGCGCAGGACACTTCTGCCCCTGTGCACCAGTAGTGGAGGGATTTAAAGCTTAAAGTGGTGAATGTGGTGTCAATCAAGTGGGCTGCTTTGTCCTGGATGGTTTTGAGTTTCTTGAGTGTTGTTGGAGCTGCACTTATCCAGGCAAGTGGAGAGTATTCCATCACACTCCCGACTTGTGCCTTGTAGATGGTGGACAGGCTTTAGAGAGTCAGGAGGTGAGTTACTTGCCACAGAATTCCCAGGCTCTGACCTGCTCTTGTTGTCACAGTAATTATATGGCTGGTCCAGTTTAGTTTCTGGTCAATGGTGACCTCCAGGATGCTGATCGCTGTGGAATCAGCTGTGCTAATGCCATTGAACGTCAAGGGGAGATGGTTAGATTGTCTCTTGTCAGAGATGGTTATTGTATGGCACTTGCACGGTACAAATGTTTCTTGTGATGGACAGGAAAGATCAAGAAGTACTGCTAGGTGATATCGAGCTTCTATTTTAAAAGCCTGAGGATCGAAGAAGGTTGGAACAATTGAGAAAGAGGATGCATTCCGGATGGAAATGGGATAGCTGTGCAACAGAAGAAATCAGAATTGATTTTCCTGGTCCTACACCTCAGTCAAGCAGCCAAAACACACACAATGTACACTGAATAGTTAGGATTTTAGCTATAACATATATTTTAATTTTTTTTCATGGGATGTAGGCATCACTGTCAAGGCCAACATTTGTTGCCCATCCCTAATTGCCCTTGAACTGAATGGTTTACTAGGCCATTTCAGTGGGCAGTTAAGAGTCATTGCTGTGGGTCTGGAGTCACATGTAGTCCAGACCAGGTAAGAATGGCAAATTTCCTTTCCTAAAGGCCATTAATTGAATTTAAATTCCACCAGCTGCCATGGTGGGATTTAAACATCTGTCCCCAGTGTATTAGTTTGGGCCTCTGGATTACTAGCCCAGTGTTATGGCGTGGCAGATGATGTGTGCCAGGTGGACCAAATCCACCAGGGAAACCTGGTCACACTATCACAACAGTTTTGCAATTTGTATTAATTATGAGACATGTGCACTGAATTCAGAAGTAATAACATCTCTGAAGGTCTTGATGGACTTAAAAATTAAAGTAAAATATTCATTAACAAAATAAAAGATGTCAAGCACAGACATAAGGCTATAATTACTGCTATAATAACTCCTAAAATTCCTAATTAACCTGATCTCCAGTTACACTCCCTTTAAGGCAACAGTCCGAAATAGATTTTAGATTTAAAACAAACTCAGCAAGTTAACACAATAACCTGAACAGTGGAATTCCAAATGGCTTTTCTCCAGATTCAGTTCCGTTAGATAACAGACTTTTGCGCAAATGCTGGAGGCTTCATTAAGGCTATTTTACACACTCCTGTTTTAGATCTTACATGGCTTTCTCCTTTATATATGTTTCTCTCTTTTTAATATGTACATTCTATTGTTTCTTATGTCTTTGAAACTATGGGCTGAATTTTCCCCCCTTTGGGGGGGTTTGTGCGGCGGCAGGTGGGAGCGAGTGCCTACCTGATTGGCGCCTCCGATTGGATCCACGCCACCATTTTACGTGGGCGGGCCAATTAAGGCCCGCCCAGCCTGACGCTCGCCCGGAAGCGCTGAGTGCTCCCTGTGCGGGCGGGGTGGGGGGGAGGGGGGAGTGTGGATTCTGAGAGTCTGGGCCCACACGAAAGAGCGCAGAAATCTCCCTTAGGCACCCCTGTGCCTCAGGGAGATCGGTTTTATATTTGAAAATTTAAATAAAGGAAAAAAAAACTTTTAAACCATGTCCCCTCATGTGACAGTGTCACATGAGCTGGGACATGTCAATGAAATTTAAAAATAATTTTTATTGAACTTCAAAACACTTCATGAAACCTCATCCCGCCCGTGGATGAGGTTTCATGAAAAATGTGAAGGCCGCCTGGGCTCTTCGCCTGCCCCCCCGCCAGCCTTAAGGTTGGACAGGCAGCTCATTTAACTGTTTTAATTTGTTTATAACAGGCCTTAAATCGGCCTTTGACAGTTCGGCGGACATGCAGCCAAGTCGGCTGCGCACCCGCTGAACTGAAAATCTAAATGACGCACGGTGAGGTCAGGACACAGGCACGACCTCACCACACGTCATTTTAAGCGTCAGCAAGTGGGCCCTGTCCCCACTCACCCACTGGAAAATTCTTCCCCGTGTCTTCCTCATAACATAAAACTTTCAAGGTGCCAATTTTGCCAGTAACCTTTGGGAAAAATAAACACATTCCTTAGCCTTAGCCTTAGCCTTGCCTGGCTGGTTGTAAACAGACTGAGATCCCTTTGAAATCCAAATGTCCCTTCATTTTTCTAAAAACGCAAATTCCCTTCCCACCTTACATGCTAAGCCAGCATCCATGTTTACTCATTAGCATGTCAAGCGCCTAGCTTCTTTTGTTGAGTTGAAGCTTGCAGTCTACTTGACTCCAAATGTAATTAAATCGTACATAGACAGACCCAACTATACTCACCCTCATAAACTTACTTCACAATAAACCAGAAAATTCTGAAAATTATTATGCTTTCATGACACCCAGTGACATTGCCACTACATCAACTCCGTTACTTTAGATAACCAGGTGAAGTTTTTCATCTTCATTCACACCTGAATCTCTTTACATATTCATTATTGAGGTTTATCATATAGAGTTAAGAACTGCCACATACAACGGTATATATCTACCCTGTTGCATTCCATTACTCAGACCTGAAGTTTTCAAGGCAGCAAAGGGCAGGAAATGGGGATATTTCTCCTGCCTTAATCACTGTTTGACCTGCCTTCGATACACAAGCTTGACTACTTGGACAGTACATAAATAAAAACTGTATGGTGCTGCACCCTTCCCTATCACTCTCTCCCCCAGTGCCAGATACATTGTGCACAGACTGTACCAAGCGGCTTGCTTGCAAAGCATGGAGACCGTTCAGAGTACAATTGTACCGAGCGTCTAATGTTGTGTTAAGAGCCGAGAATTTTGATAACCAATGGTGATTATATCAGCAGGTCAGACTTTTAAGTTATGAAAGTACAGATTTTGATTACATTGTTCCAGTAACTGAAACATTTTTTTCTACCAGGATTAGTTCCAATTCTTACTAAAGCAGCAGCTGCAGTGGTTTATTCTGCAAAGGAAGCTACACTGAAAGGGACCTGCATCTCATTGAAGGAACCTCAATCTACCAGTACATGGTAGGGTTGCCAACCCTCCAGGGATATCCTGGAGTCAGCAGGAATAACAGCTTAATCTCCTGGACACAGCTGTGCGCAAATCCTGGAATAAAACTCATTGAAGCCTTGTAAAACAATGTTCCCCCAAACACCCGCTCCCCCCAACCCGTTTACTTACGAAAGGAATCTTTCTTTTTTAATGGGGATCCTTCGCTCAACATTTAAAGGTATGTGTGGAAGAGGCTGGTAAAGTGAGCTTGACGATTCCCATTTTGCAAAGAAGTAGATTTGGGTAAATCCTGCTGTTTCACCATTTTATATGCCGACCTTTCCACTCAGTGAGGGAGGACAGGAATTTCAGCCCTGTGATTTCAGTCATTTGTTTAAAAAAAATTTGCAACAATTGAACACAAATAAAACATTTCACAGTGACAGCAACAAATGTATAGGCTTAACATCGTCTTTAAAGTTAGTTTTTATGAGGCTGAATAGAATGCTTCGGTTCTGTAATCATTTTATGATTCTATGTGAGTCTATGTACAATCTCAATCCTCTAATTCAAAGTTGCTTTTTTCCAAATCATCTGATAGTACTCTTTTGTATCCACTAAATTTCTACTTTGCTGTGTTGTTTACGTTGCTCAATACAGTTATTTTTAATACACAATATGGTTGGATTATCAGGAGCAGAGAGTAGCTTGGCTTATCTGATGGTGGTATTGTCTCACTTTGACATTTCATCTTGTCACTTTGTTCAATACGGCTGCTGCATAACAGCAAGTAGACAATGAAGCTAATTAAAATGAAAACCATACTGTATTATAGAAGCTACCATCTGCTTGGCACGGTACATTGACAGTGCACAGTTCTGCTGACATCCATGAACCACTTGAACTTTGTTCTCACTAAGACTTCATCAAATCGGTTTCTGTGAATTACTGCCTGTAGTTTATTGCAAAGTAGTTTAATCACTGATGAGCACTGAAGCCAAACAAAGCATATCCCATCTCTTGTATTCGCATCACTGCTTTGACTATATTCTATCTTAAAAGTGATTTGCGTTTTGAATCTGAGGGTTTTGTAAGCAGATGTTGTACCTGTGCTAGCTAATCTCCTTTACAATGCTTGGTTTGGATCCTGTACATTATGGCACTTATATTTTTCTTTCATGGGATGCGAGTGTCACTGGCAAGGCCAGCATTTGTTGCCCATCCTTAATTGCCCTTGAACTGAGTGGCTTGAGGGCATTTAAGAGTCAACCACATTGCTGTAGGTCTGGAGTCACATGTAGGCCAAGCCCGGTAAGGGTGATGGATTTCTTCCCCGAAAGGACATTAGCAGAGACGCTGTGTGGGTGGCAATACAGCATTGTTCATAATAACAATTTCCTGTCATATGACACCCAGCACAGAAATTTCCATTAATGAGGCTGGCTTTCAATTCCAGATTTATTAATTAAATTCAAACTCCAGCAACTGCCATGCTGGGATTTGAACCCATACCCCTAGAGCATAGGCCTGGATCTTCAGATTACTAGCCCAGTGACATTACCTCTACACTACCATCTCACCATTTCAAGGGCATATCCAAGTCCTTATTAAATACAATGGCCGTTTATGTCGCTACTGGTCACTCAGGGGGAGTTCCAGATCGCCACTACCCTCCGGGCGAAAATTTTCTCCTCAACCCCCTTCTCTAGTCCCAGGGCTAATTACTTTAAATATATCTCATCTCAGCCAGAATGGAGATAGTGCATCACAAGCGGCCTTAGCAGCCACGGTCTGGAGGCAAAAAAATAATTTGGCCTCTCCTACTCTTCAGTGCTTCTTGTCGTGAAGTGTGCAAGTAGGGACACGTCCGGTGATGATAGCACCAAGATACTGTGTGATGTCTCTTCACCATCAAATAACCAGCTGCTGCTCACAACATGGGAAATAGGCATCTGGGGGCATTGATGACGTGCAGGCAGCTCCTGTGCAGCCGTGCCCTGGAGTGAATTGGGAGAGAAGGGAAGAAAAGTCAGACTGGAATCACAAAAAATGTTTTTGGTGAACAGCCAAAGACTTGAATGAAAAGCACAACTGTGTAGGGAGACAGAGGACCAAACCAGGCAAGCTGGTTTCTTACCTGGGCAGAATTGGAGCACATCTTTCCTTTGGCGAGTTGACGAGTTGAATCTTCCAGCCCTCATATGTCGGCTGCAAGATGTTTTTTTAAGCCGCGAGTGAAATCCATTCACACGCTTCACTCGCCCATCACTACAACAGGATGAGATTGTGCAGACGCTGTCTGCTTCAACACACATTTTTCTCCTGTGATTATGACATAAAAAAGCCACTGAAGTCTTCACAAGAATCTCACAGCACACTTCAGGTCCAATGTGGGCCTGACAACCTTTCAGACCCATTGCTAAGGAAACAAATCCAACAGTGGTGTAGCGGGAATTCAACTCCATGGAATGGTGTTGACACTTGGGAATTTAAAAAAAAACCTCTAATCCATAAAATGAGTAGGGAAGCCAGTGACCTTTGATCTCTGGGAGCCAAGTTTAGCCCAGTCGGATGGAATGGAAGCCTCCTTCATCTGTTCGCTGTAAAGATGCCACTGGAGCTGAGTCTGAGCATTGCCAACCCAGTCCCTGGTAGATGGAGTCCCGCGGTACAAGACTACCTAGAACTTGTCAGGTGCCAACCTTCCAGAAAGCTACTAGAATGACTTGCGTGGCAAATGGAGAGTTTCACACCGACGCAGGATTGGATGCTGCCTTGAGGTTGGGTCAAGCTGGAGGGGCGGGTGGGGAATTGTACAAAATTGAGGGGCAGGGAGTGAGATGCGGGGTCATCAAGACTGCCCCATACCATCATAGCTAAATGCATCTTACCTCCCTCCCTCTCTGACCACCTCACCTCCGCAATATAATCTCTTAGGAGAGGCAACAAAAAAAGCAAAAGATCCAGTAAGCTTTCATTTGTATCTGGCCTTGTTACATTGACAAAGCCAATTCAGCCCGTTGCTCCATCGAAGGAGCTGATCCATAACATAAACACTAACGTGTCATACTGGGCGTAATTTCCCATTCCGGGACTAAGTGCAGGAACTGGGCCATGTGTTCCTCCATGGTGAAGGTAGCTCATGCAGTCACCCCCTCTCTCCTCTCTCACTTACAGGTGCCAGCAGGAAGAGAGCAAGGGAACAAGAGGAAGCCCTGTCCAGCAGTCCCTCCAGCCCGTAGAGGACATTGGGGAGGGGGTTGAAAGTGCACCTGTAAAGGTGTCACAGCGATCACCCTCACCCTCCACCACCACAAAGACACACACCTCGGTGGGTACTAGGTGTGGTTCAGGCAGGGTCTTACATTCTGGTGGTCACCGCACAGACACATGTCCGCAGCAGGAGGAGGCAGAGTCAGCCAAGCTCACTAGCACTCGGAGGACGGCTGGGGAAGAGGTATCTGCGATGTCCGAGTCGGATGACGAGCCTCTGGGATGGGTCCTGCACGAGATGCTGGGGAAGCTGCAAGAGGTGGGGAAACATCAGGCAGAGGTGTTGGAGGCCCTCAACAGAGCGGATTGTGAGACGGAGCAGTTCCTCTGATGAAATGGGAGCGACATGTGCGCATCGAGGTCTCCAAGGACAGGGTGGCGGATGCCGTGGAGAACCTGGCCCAGCAGAACACCCAGTTTCTGCTGGAGATGTGCACATACCTGCACTCCATCACTGTAACCATGGGTGAGCTTTTGCGAAGGGTTCAGGGCACCTCGACCTCCCTCCAGGTGTCCCTTCCCCTCAAGGAGTCAGGGAGGGGTCCTCGACCACCCAAAGGGAGGAGGAGTGGCTGTGGGACACCCCTGGGACGGCCACTCAGGATTTCCTGAGGGTGCCTAGCCCTTCAGAATCCCTCTTGCCTGTAATCCCTTCAGCCTCGTTCTCTGTGACCGCAGAGGGAACAGCTGCCCCACAGCTGGACGGGCCTCCAGAGGACAGCCCCCAGGGTTATCCAAGACAACAGAGCAAACTAGTCAGGCTGCCTCCACCTGCTGCCTCCCCCTGCTGTGGATGTCAGGGGAGCACCGAGGCGAAGTGGTAGGGAACGCAAAATTAAGAAGTTTTTGATTTCACATGTGGTTTGCACGGGTGCACTATGATTGTTAATGTTATGACACTTTTTGTAAATATAGTACACTTGCACTTTAATGATGTCTGATGTGGCTTATTTGCAATTTGTGTCCCCCCTGCCCCTTCCACACCCACCCCTGCCTGCCCAAAACCATCTTCACAGGGACACCCCAGGCTGGGTCCATGTCCCCTGGAATCAGGCATGTGCAGGGAGGCAAAGGCATTTGCCAGTAAGAAGTCTCCTGTGCGTGCTGATCCATTGCCCTTCACACGCTTATCTTTTCCAACACCCTTGCATTGTAAGTGCCACATGCTGTGGTTCCCCTTCAGTTGTCCAGTTGAGATGACCTGTATCTCCGCCCACCCCCGATGACCTAACTCCCACACAGCATTTCGAGATCTCCACCACGAGGCTCTGGATAGCTGAGAGTGGCCATAGTTATTGTTACCTTTGACGTACAGTTCAATACTTTTACCCCTCCCCTCGTGACCCAAACTCTTCCCCCTATAACCATTGACCCCCTCAGGTGTAACATTTACAGTTACCATTCAACTTGCCCCCATCACCCTCCACCCTGTGCTGATCGATATCCACATCCCCTAACTTCCCGAGGAGACAATTCCCATTACAAAAGATGTGCCCCCGCACCCCCCTATCCTGCCAACCCCCAGAATCCGCTTGTACTTTCATATCCCCTCCAACAACCATGAGCGTCTCTTCACCTGTCATCGCCAAACCCTCGCCTTCCCACCCTACTGGCTCCCACTGCCCCCTTTAACACTCACCATCCCTCCCAATCACCAATTCCCTCAGTATACCCCCCCTGCAGTGCTCATCAGTTAGCACCACAGATCCCTTGCTCTGAACCCCTTTCTCCTCTTCCCCCATACCCCTTCACACCTGCACAATTCCCCCATGCCCCTTCACACCTGCACAATTCCCCCATGTCCCTTCACACCTGCACAATCCCCCCAATGCCCCTTCACACCTGCACAATCCCCCCATGCCCCTTCACACCTGCACAATCCCCATGCCCCTTCACACCTGCACAATCCCCCCATGCCCCTTCACACCTGCACAATCCCCCATGCCCCTTCACACCTGCACAACTACCCCATGCCCCTTCACACCTGCACAATCCCCCATGCCCCTTCACACCTGCACAATCCCCCCATGCCCCTTCACACCTGCACAATCCCCCCATGCCCCTTCACACCTGCACAATTCCCCCATGTCCCTTCACACCTGCACAATCCCCCCAATGCCCCTTCACAGCTGCACAATCCCCCCGTGCCCCTTCACACCTGCACAATCCCCATGCCCCTTCATACCTGCACAATCCCCCCATGCCCCTTCACACCTGCACAATCCCCCCATGCCTCTTCACACCTGCACAATCCCCCATGCCCCTTCACACCTGCACAATCCCCCATGCCCCTTCACACCTGCACAATCCCCCATGCCCCTTCACACCTGCACAATCCCCCCATGCCCCTTCACAGCTGCACAATCCCCCCCATGCCCCTTCACACCTGCACAATCCCCCATGCCCCTTCACACCTGCACAACCACCCGTGCCCCTTCACACCTGCACAATTCCCCCATGCCCCTTCACACCTGCACAACCCCCCCATGCCCCTTCACACCTGCACAACCCCCCCATGCCCCTTCACACCTGCACATTCCCCCCATGCCCCTTCACACCTGCACATTCCCCCCATGCCCCTTCACACCTGCACATTCCCCCCATGCCCCTTCACACCTGCACAATCCCCCCATGCCCCTTCACACCTGCACATTCCCCCCATGCCCCTTCACACCTGCACAACCACCCCATGCCCCTTCACACCTGCACAACCCCCCCATGCCCCTTCACACCTGCACAACCCCCCCATGCCCCTTCACACCTGCACAACCACCCGTGCCCGTTCACAGCTGCACAACTCCCCCCATGCCCGTTCACACCTGCACACCTGCACAAGCCCCCCATGCCCATTCACGCCCGCACTCCACCACGGCCCTTCCCACCCTCCCTCTTCATACCATTCCTTGATCCCCATAGCATCTCTTTTGCCTACACCCCCAACCTCCCCTGCCCCCCTCTAGGCATCCACACCCGCCCCACCTCTTCATTCCTCTCCTCCCCGTCTAATTCCCCCCCACTCCCCCACACAGACCATCACCGCCCAACAGTACTTCATGCAGTCGTCAACCTGCAGCTTGAAGATCCACGTGGTTGATGCTCCTCCCACCCGCTGCCACACATGATCTTCCAGGGTCCATGGTTGTTGGGGGCCTCCGTCTTCTGATCTCCGCAAGTGCTCCAGGGTTTCTCGTCAGGAAATTCCCAACATGTGCACGCCATGCTGTTCCGGACGTGTTCCGGGCTGGTGTGCTATCCCAACGGCGGCATGGATGATTGGACGTGAGGGGGACAATTCCAGTCGGGCTTTCATCTGCATTCCATTAATGGGACGCAAAACGGTTTCACCCCGGCCTCTGGCAGGAATGGGAACCCGCCATGACGGGCAGGAGCGGTTCCACTGGCATTTCACGGTGGTGAGAAACCAATTTTTCAGCTCTCCCCCCCCACTACCATCCCCCTCCGCCACACCCCAGCATTAAACCCGCCGCAGTGGGGAGCTAGGAAATCCTGCCCTGAAACTATCCACAGCTTCTCACTATCCTGGTTTAAGGTTGACCGTATCCAATACTGCCCCTAGCCAGCTGACTGCAGTTACATTTCTGTATCACAAGAAGAGAAAGGCACACAAACTGTTGTTTCAAATAAAACAACGGAAATAAGCAACATGGCTAGGATCATCCTGACTCTGGTCACATTACCATTTTCTTAGAGCGGTTTACCTCATATAATTCTGAATTTTGACGAGAGGCCTACAGGTCTGAGTTTTCTAAAACACATGAACCGCAGACCCCAGCGACGGGTGCACAGTGACTGGAATACCGATGAAGTCACTCCCAGTCACCGAACTGGAACAAAGCAAACCTCCATTTTCCAATTGGTGAATATTCCATATGATCTATGAATGACAACTATAGTGACAATTGCTCATTTGCTAACACCTTTAGTTACACAGGAGCAATATTGTCTCAGGGGTGTCTTCAGGCTTTATGCCGTATCTTGCACAAGTTAGAATTCAACAGGATATTAGCCTCAAACGAGGCTGAAGGACCTTTTTTATTTATTCTCTCATGGGACGTGGGCGCCGCCGGCTAGGCCAGCATTTGTTGCCCATCCCTAACTACTCTTGAGAAGATGCTGGTGAGCCGCCTCCTTGAACCATTAAAGTCCATGTGGTGTAGGTACACCCCACAGTGCTGTTAGGCAGGGAGTTCCAGGATTTTGACCCAGCGATAGTGAAGGAACGGCGATATAGTTCCGAGTCAAGATAGTGTGTGGGTGGAGGGGAACTTGCAGATGGTGGTGTTTCCATGCATCTGCTGCCCTTGTCCTTCTATGTGGTAGAGGTTGCGGATTTAGTAGGCGCTGTTGAAGAAGGCTTGGTGAGTTGCTGCAGCGCATCTTGTAGATGCTATACACTGCTACCACTGTGCACTGGTGGTGGAGGGAGTGAATGTTGAAGGTGTTGGATGGGGTGTCAATCATGCAGGCTGCTTTGTCCCAGATGGTGTTAATCTTCTTGAATGTTGTTGGAGCTGCACTCATCCAGGCAAGTGGAGAATATTCCATCACATTCCTGACTTGTGTCTTGTGGATGGTGGACAAGCTTCGGGGAGTCAGGAGGTGAGTTACTTGCTGCAGAATTCCCAGCCTCTGACTTGCTCTTGTAGCCACAGTATTTATATGGCTAGTCCAGTTAAATTTCTGGTCAATGGTAACCCCCAGGATGTTGATAGTGGGAGATTCAGCATTGGTAATGCCATTGAATGCCAAGGGAAGATCTCCCAGGGAGATGGTTAGATTCTCTCTTGTTGGAGATGGTCATTGCCTGGCGCTTGTGTGGCACGAATGTTACTTGCCATTTATCAGCCCAAGCCCGAATGTTGTCCAGGTCTTGCTGCATTTGAACGTGGACTGCTTCAGTATCTGAGGAGTTGCGAATGGTGAACATTGTGCAATCATCAGCGAACATCCCTACTTTTGACCTTATGATGGAGGGAAGATCATTGATGAAGCAGCTGAAGATGGTTGGGCCTCCATACACTTTGGCTCAAGGACGTAACCAGTCTGTGAAGAAGGTGCCTCATCGCTGGCCAAGAAAAAGGAAATTTAAGAAAAATACAACCCAGGAATATTTCTCATAATGACCGGGAGAAACACTGACAGCTGTTAATTTTCTAATTCCAATCTTCCCCAAAAGGGAACACAGCATCCTCTTGTCAAATTCATCATCGAAAGTTCAACTGTGCATACAATACAATCAAAATGACTTTGGACAGCCTGCCTTAAGGTTCACACTTTGTGTATACACAGGCGTTGCTGTTATGCAGTCATTGTTGCTTCTATAAATATAATGTTGCAAAGTCTGTATCAGGTACATACAAAGTGATCAAAACAACACTGCAATATTTGTTGGACTGCTGTTTACTGTCAAACTCTTATATATGTGGCATGTCCTATTTGGTGATCGCAGTATTTTAACCTTCTGAGATCCACATACTCCTCGTTACCCATACAGTTGTGATCTAGGTTTGCAAACTTCTGGATGGAAATTGGTTATCATTTTCTGAATGAAAAACAGGATCAAAAATGGCCAATTTCCCTGGCCTCTGCCCTGCACCTCAAGGTGCCCGAAGTGAGGTGCATTATGCCAATTCAAGACCCTCTGAATATTTGGGCAGAGCAGGCACACCAGGTGGCAGCAGCTCAAATAAATTATTGAAATGAAGCCCATGGCCTAATTTTGTACCAGCCCCATTGGGGCACATGATGCACATTCAGAGTCTGTTTGTCACCCCATGTGTGTGTTTTCGTGGCGATGTAGCTAGAAGAACAACAGCACTATTGACAACGTAGTGTTCCCTCAGTACCACACTGGTGACAACCTGGATTATGTGGTCATATCTCTGGAGTGGGGCTTGAACCCATAACCTTCTGACTTAAAGGAGAGATAATTTTGGATGAACGCTTAAACTGAGACCCTGTCTGCCTGCCCAGGCCAACATGAAATAATCCCGTAGCACTTTTTGAAGAAGAGTGGGGGAGTTCTCCCCAGTGTCCTGGATACCAATTATCTCTCAACCAACATCGTTGAAACAGAAATCTGATCATGTATCTCGCTGCTGTTTGCAGCAGCTTGCCATGCACGATTTTGTTGTTGCATTTCTCTATGACAGTCGCTATATTTCTAACCCACTTCTTTGACTATGAGGGAATTGGGACATCCTGAAGTGAAAGAAGCTATTTAAATGCAAATTATTTATTTTTTTCAATCGCCCAGCTAAGGTTCATACCTTCCAAAGCATGAGTCATTCTGTAGCACTGAACTTGAGTATTGGTGAAAAAAGACATTTTGTCAAAGCTTTTCAGGACAATTGCAAGAATAACAATGTCAGGGGAAGCAACAACTTTATACTGTGTGAGAAGAGAGTCCTGACTCATTGGCAGATGGATTCTGATTGGTAGAGGCGTTGACATGGAGAATGCACCAGTTAACGGTGACTGACAGTTAACTGCCAAGCATTGTTTGAAATTTAAACCAGGCAGCTTGATTCTGATTGGTCAAGGCATTGCCCTGAGGAACGAACCAGCGAATGGCTGTCACTTATTTTGTTTAGCTGAAACAGGCACAATGTGTGTACACGTTATTTCTGTCTGCAAAGAACAGGGCCCTGTGTATTAATATATGTAGCTTCCAGTACACACAAATCACAGAATCTTAACGGCACAGAAGGAGGCCATTTGGCCCATCATGTCTGCACCGGCTCTCCAATGAGCATTATGACCTGGTGCCATTGCCCTGCCTTTTCCCTGTATGAGCCACACTGAGAGCCTGACTGAATCTTAAATTGGTTGTCAGTGTCATTTTTAGCGCACTGAGGATTATTTAGCAAATGTTGTCCAATCGTGGAATCACATCTTGGATATTGGACGCTGTGTTTTGAATTTTGCAAGCATGGGCTGGTTGGGTACGGCCTGTACTTTGCCCATTGCAAACAACGGAAGGGACATGGTGTTTGATACGATCCGCCAGTCTTTGGGATGTAGGGCCTACACCTATCATCACACTGGCACTGAAATTCATATACCACATGACTCATTTGTGTGATAGGCAGAACGCCTTTTTGGCTTGACGGCAACATCCTGTCAGCTCCACAAGCTGTAAGGTTGGCCTTATGAGAAATCTCGTAAATAGGGCCCAAGCCATTTACTCACCATATAAGCTTGATGCTGAAATAGGGAGAATCAAAGACACCCTGCAGGATAATGGCTACCCTGATCAGATCATTGAACGCTGTATATCACACAATCTCATGAAGGGGCCTAAGGCCGTTAACTTTTGGCCCTGAAAAGTGCCCAGTCTACCTCAAGTTACCCTGGAAGGACAAGGTGTCTCAAAAATTTGAGCAACTGGTGAAGTTAGCTGGAGCAACACCAGTGGTATTCACCACGAGCAGGATGCTTCACATCAGGAGAGTGTGGCATTGACTGAGCTCTGATGTCCCCCTGTTCAAATAGCTTGTTGATTTCAACATATGCGCTCACACACACACAATCATTATTTGAATGAACCATTACAGTGCTTCAAGCAGCAGTTGGCTCTCAGTATGAGGAAAGAGGAGGAGGATGTTTCCATACTGCCCCATATCTTAGCTCAAGCTCTTAAAGTTATCTCAGACCTATTTCTGTAACCTTGCTCCAGAGCGGTACACCATGTCAACACATTAAGCACTTTAATAGGTGTTGGGGGTTTAATTAGAAACCATTCTGGGTGCCCACATAACACTCAAAGTAACTCATTGTATTTGAGAGGTTTCTAAGAAAAATCACAAGGTGCTAACAAAATGAAAATCTTTATTTTTTATTCTGTTGCTCTCTTGGCTAAAGCGGAAAAGAAGTCAATATTTTGTTCAAGGTATTTAATCCAACTCTTCCTTCAAATTTCTTTGACTTTTTTTTAATTAATTGACTTATTGTAAACATGTAACTCTCCAGAGGGGTCATTTATCTACAATACGCCTTGTGTCCTTAACACACCATGCCAAATGATCACATATAGAGGTTTTAGAGCATTCAAAAGCCATCCACTTGCACAGAGTTCAAATCAGGCCCATAGTTATAAGAAACACTAGGGGAAATTTAGCATGGGTGGATTGGGTGCAGGTGGTGGAATCATTGGGCAAAAATTCCGAGTATATTGGGAAGCCGACTACAGCCCGCCAACTTCTGGGTCTTACTGAGGTGGGACAATAGGGGGTGGAGGGGCAGCCAACCCGCTCACAGGAGGTAGTTTGGCATTTGAAATATGTTAATAAGACTGGAACCTTGGATTTAACCTGTTGTGCTGAGGCTGACCGAGGTCTCTTGGCTCTCAGGAAAGCCAGCAGCTGCAGCAAGGCACGGACAGGCTCGGGATGGGGAAGCCAAATGTCTTCATCGCACTGCTTGTAGGTCAGGAGAAGCAGGAGTGCTTCCTCCCAGCCCCCGAACTCCCACACCGTCAGACACACACCGCCCCATACAAAAATCCCACCCTGGGATCGAACTCATCCTCCCCCAAGTTTGGGGATTACACCCTCTGTGATCAGACCCCTGAGTTCAGGATTGGACCTACCCCAATCTGGGATCTCCATTGGGGCACTCCTCACCTGATTGGAAGCCAAGCCTGTCAAACTACTAAATTACAGTGCAGAAGGAATTCAGCCCATCATATCCTACAGGTTCTAGCCCTTTTACTGGAGCGATGCATTCAACTTGCATATATATAAGCACCTTTTGACTTAGAAAAAATATCTTGTTGCTCTTATAGCCTCTGGTACTGAAATTCCTGAGTTGGGGGTGGAAGATTTAATCAAGGGTATGAGGAGGGGGTCATGAATTTGGGATGAAATCTGATTCCCCTGGGGTTATGCCTCTTTCAATTTCTGTTGTCAGGGGTGGGGTACATGGATGGATATTCTGCCCCTGCTCCTCCACCCAATGTTCAGAGGGCATGCCATGGAGGAGTTCCTAAATTATGCCAGGAAACTCCACCCCTGTAGGCCCACAGAAAACCCGTCACTGTCGAGGGCTGGTACAATTCTCGCCAAGGGTCTCAAGGGCTGCGCCAAACCTTTACGAGGGGACGATCATCAGTCCCAGAAATTTTAGCCCCTCAACACTTGTAAAACATCCCAGGCCTGAAAATCCACAGACCTACTCCATTAGGCCTAACTCGGGGCACTGCTGGGATTGCTGCTGACTCATTGGAGCATCAGGAGAAGCAACCCTGGCTGCTCTCCTGAGCTTTAAAGCACACGCTAAAAGCCTACAAACGAGCTTCATCCTGACTGAGATCAGTTAACTAGGGACAGTGATCAAACTTGAGACCCTCCTTGTATGACTCAGTCCCACATCAAACCACCTATATTCCCACTGCATAATGGAGAACGCTGTGTGGGGGACGGGCAGGAAAGTGGAGTTAAGGCCAAAATCAGATCAGCCACGATCTTATTGGATGCAGGAGCAGGCTCGATGGGCTGAATGGCCTACTCCTGCTCCTGTTTCTTATGATCTTATGAGTGACTATCCTGTTTTGAACATGATGTAAACCAAATGTATTGTGCCACCTATGGAACTTGATCACTATCTCCACTTGTGTGACTTTTTTAGCCACAGGTGGCTACTTGGCTCTGAGATGCTTATTACAATCTTAGATTACTCAGCCACTCATTCATTCATTTTGCTGCTTGTGGGCTCAAAACAAGCTGCTATGTTTGCCTGCATAAGGAAGTGACTGTATGTCAAAAGCAAAGCTATTGGGGATGTGCTGAGAGCCAACCATGTGATAATAAATACTTATTCCTTTTTTACATCGGGCTGCAGATGAAGTTACCATGTTTAGTGGCTGGGGGGGCTTTCTATCAATGAGCTCGCCAACCCTGTCCTTTTCTACCTGTTCACTCTAACGGATGGGACACTGCGAGTGGTGGGGGTATTAACATTGTTCAACAGAGGAGAGTCTGGTCAAAGGGCTAAGCCTGTGATCCTCGCTGGAGCAGCCCCATGTTGTTAGTTCAGTCATTAAATTAGCTCAAACAACGACTGGTTAGAACAACAACTGTATTGCATGATTATAAGAAAGGTCCTTTTTTTACTTGCTTGACTGCAGTGTAAGTTTTTTATGTTTCTATTTACCTGCTTTCACAGTGTGACAATCAAGCAGAAGTGGATCTCAGTGGTTAGCTGTCTGATTGGTCGATTGTGGTGGGAGCTTCCAGTTCAGAAGCAGCGGCAGCTGCCTGTGCAGTTAGAAAATTGAAAAAAAAAAAGCCTTTTGGACAATTTGGGTTTTCTTGGGTTCTCTTTGTTTAAATAAAAATGTTTTTTCCAGGGCGTAGTGGGAATGTGGAGATCAAACACCCTAGCATGGACCAGCAACTGTCACAGAAAACCCTGATACATCTCAAGTATGATCAGCATGTGAAGCATGAAATGCCACAGGAATTCTTGTGCCATCTTTTGGCTAGGTTGTTTCCAGTACTACAATTCACAATCATGTTTGATTGTGAAGAGGAAAGAATTTATATTGTCTTATATCTTAACGTGAGGAAGTGCAGAGTTGTTGTATTTCTTTCTAGAGCCCAAAATACATCTTGCACTTGGGCGTTGGGTGTGGTCACAATGCTGTAAAACAGTCCACCACCTACACATGATTTCAGTTGGGGTCCAGAACCTTGTTTAATGTTGTTTGCTTGCAGTTGTACACAGTGTTTAACTGCTAAAACCACAGTTCATCGTGAAGCTGTGCACCTTCAGGTCAACTGCAAACACACCCGATTTCAAAGCACAGGCTATAATATATGTTAAGTATCTAATAATAGTAATTATGCCAAGGGCGACTGGGGGTTAGTTTTGCTTTGGACACAGGTAGTAAATTGGCGGTTGTCAGTCATAAGTCCATTCTGTTCAATTTTCCATTTTGTTGAATTCAATGAAACTTTAAAAAAATTTGTTTATGGGATGTGGGCATCGCTGGCTAGGCCAGCATTTATTGCCCATCTCTAATTGCTCTTGAGAAGGTGATGGTGAGCCGCCTTCTTCAACCATTACAGTCCACTGGAATCTGGGTGGGGTGGAAGGTGTATGAAGGGCAGCCAACCTTCAACTTCCAATTTGCTACCTGCAGGAAGGTGAATAATAGTCTCATTGAGAAGGAATAATTGTTGGCCAGGGCAGTGGGAGAACTCCCTTACTCTTTGAATCCTTTATGTCCCCTGGCAATGCCAAGCGGGACCTTGGTTTAATGACTCATTCGAAAGATGGCACCTTCCACAGTGCAGCACTCCCTCAGTAGAATAGTAAAATTAGACAGAACAATTTGTAGATCTAATTTTTGGAAATGATATTGGTAACCATAACAATGCATATTTTATGTGATCCATTCAGGTGAGTCTCACATTGTTATTGGCGACAAATCCAGTCATTAGTCCAAAATCTTCATTAATCATTCAACAAACAGTTCCCACCCTTAGTTAGACTTACCCTTGCCTGTTTAATTGCTATGATATTTTGGGTGGCAAGTGGCAGATATACACTGGGACCTGAGTGAACAGGGAAAGAAAATGCTGATCGAAGAATTGTAAAATAAACAGCACAAGGATTGACAAGAGAGTATAAATTAAATGTCAAATCTGGTACAGAAAGAAAAAGTAAAGGGTAGAGAAAGAAAGATTAGATCAAGAGACAGGTAAAGAAAACAGAAAGAAAAAGAAATGACTTGTACATTTAATAATTTTTGAAATATCAACAATTAAAACCTGAAGGAATGAGACTCTACACTTGTTAATTTTCAATGTCAGGAGAGACTGGCAGTAAAGAACACTTATCACATCATTAAAAAGCTTCTTAGCCTTGCAGTGCCTTGACTTAACTTTCTGTGGGTGGGTTTCTTTCCCATGTACCTTCATGGGAAAGAACTTCATGCTGCCCATTCTGCCCAGAATGGGAAGGCAGTCGGAGAGATCCTATTTTCATGACGTTAATGGCGAGTGGCACATCTGATGGCAGCTTTCCAACTTCTGTGTTTAATCATATACCTGCCCTTTGCCTAGAGTTGCTGTGCTGTTTGTGTGTAAATAATAACAAGTGCTGTTAGCCTCCCCCTTAAGTTGACCCCACATTCCAGGCCCATCCATATCTGTTGCAGATCTTTGATAAGTCCTTACACTCACAATAGAGGAATACAGAAAAAGCAGCTGCAAACTTGAACTCAGTACAGGAGCATGGAATTTGGATACAGCTCAATCACTGATCTATCATTGTCAGTGCTGCTGTTCCAGCTGCCCCTTGTGCCAATAGATCCAATTATTGCAAATTAAGATGGAGGCACTGGACTGAGACCAGTACATGTGGCAATAGGCTGCTTACTGCATGAGTGTTTTCGGTCTGATTGGGCCAAAGGATTCATTTGAATGCCAACATGTGCTCTGACACTCAGGAAGATTGTCAAGTTGTCCTTTAACAGAAACCAGCCTTGTCAAACCCTCTTTGTGCGGTTCAGTTTACATACAATTACATAGAATCACTAAAAATGTACAGCACAGAAACAGGCCATTCAGCCCATTCAGTCCATACTCCACTCGAGCCTCTCCCATCCTTCCTCATCTGGCTGTAACAGCATAATCCTCTGTTCCTTTCTTCTCCCTAAATGCATCAATGCTAAAAAGTTAAATGACCACGAATAGCTTTGCTTTTATTACTTCGAAAAACTTATTTTTGATTTAAGTAGATCTGGCCAGATATCTTGAGCATGTAATCTAAAGTGATACTTAATGGAAGGAAATATATGTCTTCTAAATTGGCAGACAAATGACCTACTTGTTTCCATGGCTGGCATTTGATTGAATATAACTTTACACCCGCAAGCCATAAAGAAGGAAACTTGTGTCAAAACCAAACGCTTAGGTGGTTAAATATGACCTCGACAAAAAGCTACAGCAAATCATGGGTTTCTGTTACCAAAGGGATTCTGAGATTATATTATACTTTGAAGGCATTTTAAAACAACTAACTGGGATCTGTGGCAGAAGAATTTAAATGCAAATTACAGTCAAGGGAAAAAAAATCACCCCAAAAGGCTTTCCAGCAGTGTCTCTACACAATAGCGTGCGTAAAATAATTAGATATTTAAGCCGTCTGCGATCTGCTGACCAGATTCACATCTTTTATGCAGGGCACACAAGGCAGTGGTGAAGCAGATCACTGGAGATGGCAAGTGTGAGCGGCAGGACAAGTAAGGGTTCAAAAACCTAATAAGCCGGATAAAACCGAGATGCCTGGATAATTTCAGTGAAGGACAGTAACACTGGTTGCAAATTTCTACCAAAGGATTTAGCGGCTGAGCCAACTGAGATGGAGGAAAACATGTCCCTGTTATAGTGAACGTCTGAAGGAGTTCAGAGTGCCGATACATCCCCGTGTGAGGCTGTTTAGAATCGATTCATAACGATTATTGAAAGTGGGCATTCAGAGGAGGGGAGAAAATTGGAAAAAAGGAATTGCTGAGCCCAGGACCCAGTCACGTTGCTGATGGTGACACATTAATAAAAAAAATTAATAGGCTGCAGATGGTGGAATCTGGATCTCTTACTCGTTGGGCAGAATTTTTCAGTTGGCGTGCGGGGGCGGGCCTGATACACCGAGGCATAAAATGACGTGCGATGATGTGGGGCGTGCGTCCCGATGTCACCGCGCGCCATCGCTATATTTCGGAATTAATTAACGGGCCGGTGAAGGCCCTTGAGGCAGCAATTGAATACAATTTTTCGCAGTCCGTGCGATTTTCAGGGCGTGGCACGGGCGCAGTGGGCAAGCGGGTTGGCCACAGTTTTAAAAACCTCATCCACGGGCGGGATAAGAGGGGTGAGCGGGCTCACTAATGCGAGTTGTTAGAACTTCACTTTATTACTTGCTGCTACTTGCTTGTGTGAACAGGACAACTTCATTTCGCTTCAGAGCTGCTTTGACAGAAATAACGGGCTTTAGTTTAGGACTCTGGAGGAATCATAACACTTGGGGCCTTCCAGGTATCAGGCAGCCTTCCCTCCCCCTGGGAATGGGGATTGTTGTCTCCCCTGGAGGCACCTCTTCTGAGGAGGAAGAGAGGCCCAGAAGGGGGAGGAGGCCAGGAGTCCATAGTCAGCCTCCAGGGGAGCCATCTGTGGGAGGACAGGCGCAGGCACAAGGGGCGCAGGGCCAACAGGAAGTCCAAGGGGCAGAAGGGACAGCAGAAGACGCCACTATCCTGCTGCCAGGGTTTACAGGCGACGATGCAGCTACCTCAATATATCTGAGATGCAATGCCGAAGTAGGCTCCATCTCTCAAGGGAGACAGTGACCTCCATCTGTCAGATGATCGGCCCTGAGATCAGCTCCAACTGTGTGGGTGGACACCCCATGCCAGTGACACTGAAAGTCACGGTTGCCCTCGACTTCTATGCCTCCAGCTCTTTCCAGGGGTCAGTGGGGGATCTGTGTGGAGTCTCCCAATCAGCTGTCCACAGTTGTGTCAAGCTGGTGACAGGTGCTCTGTTCAGGTGTGCATTGACTTTCATTCAATACCGCTCGGATGAGTCCAGCCAGGCTGAGCGAGCCAGAGGCTCCGTGGCCATTGCTGGCTTCCCCCGTGTCCAGGGTGCTATAGACTGTACACATGTGGCCATCAAGGCGTCGGCAGGTGAACCCGGTGCCTTCGTCAACAGGAAGGGCTTCCACTCCATGAACGTGCAGATAGTGTGTGATCGCCGGAGGCAGATCCTGCAAGTTTGTGCAAGGTACCCAGGCAGCTCCCACGACGCCTACATCCTCAGACACTCCCAGGTGCCGAGGCTCTTCAGTGCTCCAGCTCGGCTGGATGGTTGGCTGGTGGGTGACGAGGGCTTCCCCCTCAAAAGCTGGCTCATGACGCCTCTCCGCCATTCAAGAACAGAAGCTGAACAGCGCTACAATAGGAGCTACACCTCCACAAGGGCTGTGGTAGAGAGAACCATTGGTCTTCTCAAGATGCACTTCCGATGCCTGGACCGTTCAGATCGTGTGTCACTGATAGTGGTTGCATGCTGCGCTCTCCACAATCTGGCACTGGAAAGGGGGACGTAGTGGAGGAAGAAGATATTGACGCAGCTGCTCTGGCAGCAGACGATGAGTCCAGTAGTGAGTCCGAGGACAAGCACGGTCAGGAGAACGCTGAGGGGATAGATGTTGACCT
Organism: Cetorhinus maximus; assembly: GCF_964194155.1. NCBI lineage: Eukaryota > Metazoa > Chordata > Chondrichthyes > Lamniformes > Cetorhinidae > Cetorhinus > Cetorhinus maximus. The sequence continues at coordinate 13,045,278 of NC_135887.1, forward strand.
GGGCAACCTCTGGGGAGGCAGGGACACCCGGGAGGCTTTGATCTAACCCTCCTTCAGCTAGTCTACCAAAGATGAACCATCAACACCATCAACATCAACAATGCCAGGGCTGCAGGCTCCATACTTGATACCTGAGAGAAACATTTGCTTGGTCAACAACATGAACTATGTGCCACTTCAATAAAGCTCAATGACAAACAAGTCACACATAACACCATGGGTTCCCCTTCACCTGCAGAACTAATGAAGCACCCAGAGGCTTGTTGAGAACCAGCACATTTAATGCAGCCTGGCACACAGGAATAAAAGTAAATGAAAAGGTGTTGAACATCACACCAACTTAACAGTAACTTAAAATTAGGGCAAATGTAAACCACCAGTGATAAGCCCTTGTTGTGCCTAAGGTGCTTTACATTTATGCTTGTGGGTGCTACGTCTAGATGCTCCCCCCTCGCTGGCACCGGCATTGGAGACAGCCTGCTCACTCTGCTGTCCTGTTGGCCTTGATGACCTTGGAGGTCGTCCTCTGGCCTGTGGAGCCTGTGCTGGCCCCGCCTGGGAGGGAGCTGCCAGTGCCACAGCTGGCATCTCCCCAGTCGCTGCAGCCTCATCGGATGCCACGGTCACTGGCAGAGGGGCAGAGGAGTTGCTGCCACCATCCGGAGCGTCCTGAGAGGAGCCCGCAGAGACGACAAGCAGCTCGTGCGCCAAAGTGAGGTCACTTTGGACCTCCCTGCTCACCATTGATGGACGGGCACCAAGCTGGGATACTGGGTGCCCAATCCATCTCCCACACGGACACTGACCACCTGAGGTCATTGCCGCTGTGAGGGTTTCCAGGTCCGAGCGCAACCCCAGGAAGCCCTGATTGTTCTCCTGGAGGACCCTCTCCATGAGGGTTGCCGCTCTGCATGGAAAAAGCAGTGCGCTCGGCCATGAGGGTCACTGCATTGCTGATGCTCCACATGGACTCCTCCATCATGGAGACCATGGCACACATTCCCTCATGTATCTCCGCCAGATCCTCCCGCAACCCTGCTGGACTTCCAGCATCTGCAGCCTCAGGGACGACTCCAGAGGCCCATCATCAGCCACTGACTGAGCATGTTCCTGGTTCCCTGCGGTCCTCTGACTGCCGGCGTCCTGGGCACTCTCTGCCTCCGCCTGCACCTCAAGCGAGTGTGAAGTGCCCTCACCGCTCTTACTAGTTGACAAATTTATTCCCACCGAGGTGCTGGTATCTGCGCTGGTGCTGGCCTGGCTGAGAGGGTGTGGCGCTGGTGCGTTAATGTCTTCTGTGCCCTCAGGGGTCAGTGGCGGTCCCTCTGCCTCCTGAGTCCGGGCGTGCTCCGGTGAGGCTGAAAGGAAGAACAAGGACAATTGATTAGTTGAAGCTGTTACACTGTTAATGTTCATGCCTGGCACCCAGATCAGGATGCCCTCCTCCTTCCATTATCAATGGGGATCCCATGTTGGATGCTGAAATCAATATACAGTGGGATGGTTGCAATGACAGACATTGTGACCTCAGTGCACGGCACTCTTACCTCCCAGTGGCACCCCAACCTCACCGTGGCTGGTTGACCTGGGCGCATGGCGCCTCTCCAGCTCGTGTCTCCTGCTCGTATCTGGTGAGGGTCAGATGGTGGGGCTGCCCTCTGCCAGTCCGCAGCCACTCAGCATTGTTGGGTGCTGCCTTCTCCTGAGAGAGGAGCATTGATTAGCCCATCCTGTACCTGCATTGCCATTGCAGCCTGGCTACCCAACCTGAGTGAAACCTTGCAGGGCTCATCCGATTCGGGACCCTGGGGCCGCTATACACTCACTCCAAGCAGCCAGCGCTGACCCCCTTGACCAGATGCTGCATCCATCACATTTGCCACTCACACTCTAAGACCTTCCAAACCCATGACCACTGCCACCTAGAAGGACAAGGGCAGCAGATAGATGGGAACATCACCACCTGGAAGTTCCCCTCCAAGTCACACACCATCCTGACTTGGAAATATATCACCGTTCCTTCACTGTCGCTGGGTCCAAATCCTGGAACTCCCCCCTAACAGCACCGTGGGTGTACCTACACCACTTGAAGTGGTTCCAGAAGGCAGCTCAGCACCACCTTCTCATGGGCAACTAAGGATGGGCAATAAAGCCTGGTCCATTCAGCGAAGGCCACATCTCATGAATGAATGAAAAAAATAACAAAATACTGAGGTTGGGTTTAGTGGGGGGTGGTGGTGGTGGTGGGGGGGAGGGGGTGGGGGGGGGGGTGGGGGGGGGGGGAGGGTGGTGGCCAATCTAACTGCTGTGCTAAGTGACCCATGCCAACACGGTACCCACCCTTCCCCGATCGCAGGAGGTCATTAAACCACCTGTGGCACTGCACCCAGGTGCGTCTCACCACATCGTGGGAGCTGACCCGTGATGCCACCTCCTCCCAGGCACGTTTTGTTAGGTGGTGGGGGGGGTCCACCTCCCCCAACCCCCATCCCCTGGTACCAGGATCTCGTGGTGTGCTGCCACCTCCTCGCGGAGGGCAGCGAGGCACTCATCGGAGAACCTCGGGGCCGACTGCCCCGCAGACCTGCCCTCCCGCCTGGCCTGGCCTGCTCTCCGAATGCGTTCTCCAACATGCTCCTGACCGAACTCAGTGGCAGCCTTAGGACGGCTGCCCTGCGGCGTTTTTGAATAGGGCCCCCCGGGTCGCCACTGGGACCCGGTGGTCACTGGCCTCCCACCGCCGCCTCTGCCCGCCCCTTCCTGCTGATCTCAGGAGCCGTGATTTATGCTGGGCGGGCCTTAATTGGCATTGCCCGGGTAAAATGGCGGCCTGGAGCCGATTGCGGGCGGCGCCCATCCCCGCTGAGCCCACCCGCCATATGAAAAATCCTGCCCCTTGGGTTGGACTTTACATCCGCCCACACGAAGGTAAAATGGAGTGTGACGATGTCGGGTCAGCAACACAACGTCCTCGCTCCGGCCTCCGAAATGGTGGAAGGCGAGCGCAAGCGAAGATCGGGGCAGCCTGCCCGCCATTTTGGGATTGGACTAATTAACAAGCTTATTAACAGCCCAATCGTCTGAAACTTTTTTCTCTTCCTGCTGCATTTTGTGGGCGTTGTCTGTGTAAAGGCTTGGGAATGTTTCACAGCAGCTGCGATGAGGTGACACGAGAGCAGAAGGAGGGGGGGTCTGCCACTAATTGGCCACCCAGCACTGGATTTGACGAGCTGAGACGGTGGGAGCAGGAGGGAGTCCGGGCCACTCAGATTCCACTCTGCGTCCCCCAACCCTACCAAAAAAATGTAAAATCCAGCCCCTTGTTTTTTTACACTCATTGGACAACTCATTTTAACCAGTTCTCCATCGTTGCATAGCTTGCCTCTTTAATAGATGGAATATAGCAATCTCAGCACATTCTTAAAGCCACATCAATACACTGGACATTCTAGACCTCACATTCTGGACACTCAGTCAACTCCATTAGTTAGCAGGAATGAGCAGAGAAAAGGGAGTTCTAACAACACACCCTGTGCCACTTTCCCAAGCTGAGAATTTTCTTGACTGCGCTCTGGGCCACTTCCTTCATTGGAACCTCGACCGTTTCCATTTCGAGAGCTGGGTTAGTATATATTCCCTTACTTGTCGTGGATACATTTCAATCATAGTTACGTTGGGGGAACAGCTACACCAGGTTCAACTTCCTCTGGTGCACAATTAATATGGAACATATCACATATGTACTTCTCCTGGAACAAGACCATTGTCCCAAAGCATGACTTACCCATATATCTTCTGCAGCACGACAGAATTTTCCAAACACAATTCTGATACACAACTGAGGGTAGACAATAGTGGGAGGGGCAAAGGTTGCATGTCGCATGTGGATTTATAATCAGGTGATAGGTTGAGGTTCCCTGGCATTTTGTTTCTCTCTCTTCACCCCACCCACCGCGCCCCCCCCAGCCCCACCACCACCCACCTCACTGTCCCCACCCACCCACTCACTCTGTTCATCCATTTTACTCTACAGTAATCATCCTTCTGGTATGGGATGGCCAGCACCTCCTGAGGAAGTGAAAAGAGGTATGTTCTGAAATGCTATACCTGTTGATAACAATTCTGTGATAAAATCAAATGAACACCATTTTATAATTAAGTAAGGAGGTTTAAAGTGACAGGGATTGTGATAGATAAAATGTTTCAATCTGTTTTCACTTTGCTTATCTGAGCAAGGACACCCAAGAGTGAGAACTTGCCAAGGTGTCGTGAGATCTTAAAATGCATTCACGACGATGTCCTTCATTTGGAATTTCTGAAGTAGACGAATATTGGAAAACCCAACGAAGGAAATATTACATGCTGTCCCCACATGGAGAAAGAAATCTTCCTCTCCACTTCCACCCTAGAGCTAGTATGTTGGTATATAACCTGGTTGTGAAGGAAAATCTTATCATCGGATGATTGTAAGATACCTATCTAGAAAATCCTGCTGGGACTGGTGTCAAGGAGTTAAAGATATTTCCAAAACATAACCACGGGTTACAACCTCTGTATGGATTAAACTAGATCTTATTTAGAATGACACCATGCAAGTTGATAAGTGTGATGTGATGCGATGTTCCACACATCATATGATGTGCACCACTTTGAACTTGACATGCCAAACTCCTTGGTTTGCCATTCAAATATATTAGGACCGGGTCAGGATGTTAAGGAAAGACATACTGTGGGACAAACCATGGACAATCATGTGGTAGCGCTTAGGATTTGACAGTTGTATTTTCAAAATGTGAAGCCAGTTTCCCAAACTGCCAAAGAGATTTACAGAAAGTCATACAGTTACATAACCAGGAGTTAAATGATACTCATCAGCAGACCTGCAGTGGTTACAAGTGACCGCCCGCACCCAGAGTAGCAATGAACCACAGAAGCATCTCCCACAATGACACGAACAAGGAACAAACACCCAGTTCCCCATTTCGTCCAATCCCCCAGTAACTAGGCTGCCTAAGAATGTACCTTGATGAGTACGTGATAACTAGGCCGATAGGCGGGAATGTGGAGTTGAGGTTACAATCAGATCAGCCATGATCTTATTGAATGGTGGAGCAGACTGGAGGGGCTGAGTGGCCTACTCCTGCTCCTAACTCTTGTATGTCCGCATGGTGTCAGCCACAAACACCAGCAGGGTATCTGCCAAATGTGGAAGCCAAGCTTCTGGAAGCCAAGTTTATGAATCTCTTAAGCCACTCAGATAACCTACAGCTGTAGATTTTTTGCTTGCTTATACAATGTGTACTCTCTAACTCCCTCCCCTAGACCCTTGAGACACATTTCACTTTCATGGGTCCAGTCTTGTACATGACCCAGAGGAAGCTTGTCAGTTGCACGCCCAGGAGCTCAGATCCATGAAGCAGAGCTGTTTGGATTTGTCTAAAGTACCCTGAGCCTGGCCGGGACTGGAACTTCGCTCTCATTGGCGAAATGCAAGAAAGACCAAAGTGTCCCTGTCTTTTCTCAACCAAAGGTTAGTACAGGCTAAAGTTGAAAACAATGTACAGGTAGGCGTAGGTGGATTTCCCCAGAGCCTTAAGACACTCTTCAATCTTAAATGGAGCCATAAGTATCCCATTCATCACAAGAATAGAATCTAGCCTGTTCCTTTATATACCTTTGAGCATCTGGTATACTGCTGCAATGACCCAAATAATTTATCTAGAGAACCTGATTCATCGGCACTCCTCAACCTCACTAGAATCTCCCTTACTGTGAATAAAAAAAATACACAACAATGTTTTGGAATACCAAGTGTTTGCTTGCTTCAAAAATCAATCATCATTCATCAGCCTGAGAAGCATAGCCAAGGTAAGTTGGTGGTCCCAGATATTGTTCGTCAAAACTATTGCTAAAACTACAGTCCTCTCACCTACTGCAGCTTTTATGAAAAAGGCAAAATACTGCAAAGTTCTGAAGAAGAGTCATACGGACTCGAAACGTTAACTCTGTCTTTCTCTCCACAGATGCTGTCAGACCTGCTGAGTTTTTTCCAACAATTTTTGTTTTTGTTGCAGCATTTACGAATTTAGTGTGAATACCATCAGGCATTCTGCCTGACTGGTAGCTAAGCAGTGCAGTGCAAGGTCAACTTTTTCCAATTGAATTGGTTCATTAAGGCCTACTATATGTGCCGTAGGCTCCCTCTGACCTTCATGCAGACATGTCCTCGCTACAACCTGTTGGATAAGACACCAACAGAGTGCTCACTCCAGACCTGAGATGGATTAGTTGAAGAGCAGCGGACTTGTCAGTCATTGGTACTGATATGGAGGAACGGTTTTGATCATAATGGATAACCGATTTTAGCCAATGGAAAGTGAGAGGATAAATTTTGTGGAGATAGATATACTTTTGGATAACGTTACAATCCCCATGGAGACCAATAACTTTTAAAAAGATATTTGAACTTCCAGTGATGGACACGACAAGATTTCAAACTTTAAGACTTTTACTGTAACAAGCAAACTAAAAGCAAAATTATCTAAACACTATTCAGTAGGCAACTTATACTCTAAACTACAGAAAAGAAATTCCCCATTTAACTTAGTATGTCTGGAAATATCCTGCATCGGTTATACTTTACACTGTCCCTTAAGTGGACATTTTATTCTCCTGTAACCAGCTCAAAGCTAATCTCTGCTCCCAATGGCCTGCTTCCTTTTTCCTTTCCTAGAACAGGCTTTCACCGTGAGGGTTACAATGGAGATTCCTTCCCTCTAGCCTAAGTTAGATGAATCTCCCTACCATGACTCTTCCAACTTCCCTTTAAGTCCTCACAAACTCAGTGTCTTTAATCTGAGTGCAAACTCCCACCCGTGTCCTGCAGAATGAACAAGAGGGTCAGCATTTTCTCTGCTTCAGGTGCAGGACTCACTGCCTTTGCCTCCTGCTCTCTGTCCCTCACATGGCTACAGACTTACTTGTGTCTGAGAGTTTCAGGGCTATCTTAGAAAGCCTGTAACCCAATACTACAATGGATTTCTATGGACTTTTTCCTTCTCAAAGCCAATCTCCATGACAACAGGAATCACACGGGCCTTGTATCCAGGTAGAAATGTCATTGAGCTATCTTCAAGAACCCCAAGAGCAATTCTATCTTGAAATTAAACATCAGCCTAAAGTGATAACTGTTTATAAAGCCTGACATTTTTAACACCTCCCCATGACACTTAGAGACTGACAGTCTATCCACAGTCAGCACAACTACTCTTACCATTGTCTATTAGTGTAAGCATCTTGCACCTTCTTCCTAGTACGTCAACCAGAGGCTCCCTTTAACAACAAAGCCACCCAGGCTTGATGTCTGGCAGAATTCAGAGTGGGTCACATGACCCCCTTCATTCCTCCAGTTTATCTTAAAGAGACAGTCCCAAAACATAACAATCTTATAAACTAAGTACATAACCCAATAATCCCACTTTGTCCCTTTAATAAAGTAACCCTAGCCATATTTATCCCTCAACCAACACCTAAAAAGACAGATTATATGGTCATTATCACATGTAAGATCTTGCTATCTGCAAATTGGCTATTGTGTTTCCCACACTACACCAGTGGCTACACTTCAAAAGTATTTCATTGGCTGTAAAGCACATTGGGGTGTCCTGAAGTTGTGAAAAGCACTATGTAAATGTAAGACTTTCTTTCTTTTAATAATGCTTCTGGCCTTACAAGTTCTATTGTAACCTGCCCTTGCATCAGCTCTTAACCACTCTTAAGAGGCTCCAAATAGTGCATTAAAGGCTCTTCTCTTTCACCTAACCGGTTCCCTTACATTTCCAATTAGTTTAACCAGATTTAGCTCCTTGAAAGAAAGAAATCTGAAAGGAGCAGTTGTATCCAAACATGAAATGTCCAATATATATGTACCCTTTGATTCTCCCTGCCCTTGTTGTGAGAAAAGGTGGGTTTCAACAGCAAACAGGTCATCAGAGCACAGAACTAGGAGCTCACTTGGGCCCAAGTGAGGCTCAGCTGACGCAAAACAATGGTTCAGCACATTGACACTCCTCATACAATAATTCAGAACATTGAGTCTCACACATAATCCCAGTTGGCTATCTTATTAGCCTAGGTGTGAGAGCTCCCCAACAAGAAGGAAAGTACATCAACCACTGCTGAGAAAGCAAATAATTCCCAATCAAATCTTTGACCTTTACTTTCCACTGTTCAGGTGAAAAAATAAGTTTTTTCCTTCGTTATGGGTTTTTCTGCAATGCTCAATCAAATTGATTTTTGTCAAAGTTCAATCAGCTTACAGGTAGGACAGATGTGTAATACATTGCTGAAGGCTCCAGATATAACCATGTAATTATAAAAGAACCTGTAGCAATTTGGACATCTGACATTGATGGAAACCATCACCATGGTTTAGCATCTGCTTGACAAACTATTGAGAAAATCCTCTGGGATTTGTGTGCATAGATATTTGAAGGTGGCAGGACATACTGAGAGAGTACATTAGCAAAACATATGGGATTTTGGGCTTCATAAATAGAAGTAGTAGATGGAATCTTATGCTCTCCCCTGTGGAAAGTTTGGTGGCAGAGGGACATTTAATCGGGCAGGAGGGCAGCAGGTGGGGACGCTGCCATCTTTCTGCCTCCACCTCTGGGTCTTGGGTGGGAGGGTCTTCCTGCCAAGCTGCCAATTGAGAACCTTAAGTGGACAATTAAGGGCCTCATCCTTCCATCGCTGATATTAACCCAATGGTGGGCAGGGGTTTGCCATGTGGAGAACATGATAAACAGACCCTAGTATGTTTGCTTGTGGACTCTCAGGGGTGGGGCAGGAGGACCTTCTTCAAAGGCACTCAGTGCCTGGTCAGGGGACCGGGTATCAGGAAGGGAGGTGGACCTGGTATCAGGAAGGGAGGGTGGGCCTGCTGCCTTGTCCTTGCTGCCAAACACCCTCCCCCTGCCCCGCCCCATCCTGACCCCCGCCCGATCCACTCCCACCATCACTCACCTGTTCCAAGATCCCTCCTTGATCTGAGGCCCCGGTTGGGTATAATACCAGCAGCAACCACCGCCAGCCCAGCGGTGCTGTTGAGTACAGAAGAGCTGTCAGCCTATGATTGGCTGGCAGCTCTTGGTGGGTGGGACCTCTGCCCCGAGATCCTTGATACTGGGGGAAGCCCTGCTGCTGGCCTGTTAAGTGCCTGAGTGGACATGCCTTCTTGAAATTGCGTTACTGAGTCCATCATAGAATCTTATCGCTCAGAAGGAGGCCATTTTTTAAAAATTCATTCACGGGATGTGGGCTTTGCTGGCTGGGCCAGCATTTATTGCCCATTCCTAGTTGCCCTTGAGAAGGTGGTGATGAGCTGCCTTCTTGAACTGCTGCAGTCCATGCGGTGTAGGTACACCCACAGTGCTGTTAGGAAGGGAGTTCCAGGGTTTTGACCCAGCAACAGTGAAGGAACAGAGATATATTTCCAAGTCAGGATGGTGAGTAACTTGGAGAGGAACTTCTAGGTGGTGCTGTTCGCATCTATCTGCTACCCTTGCCCTTCTAGAAGGTAGTGGTCATGGGTTTGGAAGGTGCTGTCGAAGGAGCCTTTGTGAATTCCTGCAGTGCCTCTTGTAGATGGCACACACTGCCGCTAATGTGCATCGGTGGTGGAGGGAGTGAATGTTTGTGGATGGGGTGCCAATCAGGTGGGCTGCTTTGTCCTGGGCGGTTTAAAGCTTCTTGAGTGTTGTTGGAGCTGCACTCATCCAGGCAAGTGGGGAGTATTCCATCACACTCCTGACTTGTGTTTTGTAGATGGTAGACAGGCTTTGGGGAGCCTGGAGGTGAGTTACACATCGCACGATTCCTAGCCTCTGACCCTCTGATTTGGCCCATTGGTCTTATGATGACTCTTTGAAAGAGCTATGCTATTTGTCCCACTACTTGCTGTTTCTCCATAGCCCTATAATTGTTTTATTTTTTCCTCCTTTTCGGGTAAATGTCTAATTCCATTTTGAAAACTACTGTTGAATTTGCTTCCACCACCTTTTCAGACTGCAGAGTTGGTCACCCATTGCCAGGTATGTCATGTTGAAGCCAAAACCATAGGGAACAATAGGCAACATCTCTGTTAAAATTCTCAGGGAAACATTAATGGCTTTTTCAATGATTATGGTAACTTTCCTTCACACATTGCATCAGATAACGTTTTCCTTAATGAACCAACTTATTCGCTGTCAGTGATAGCTGCTAGCTTTATTATTTCTGGAAAAGAGAACTCCTGAATGTCTATTATATCCAAAGGTGAATATTAGATTAAACAAGAAAAACCTTTTATTTCATTTCCTTTATTCCGAGGACCCAACATAAACAAGTAACATTTGATTTACTGTCGGCTTGGAGGCTGTTGAAACTCCAGTTGTGCCATGGGTTCCACATCTGCCAAGTCACCCATCTGTGCAGCACCACATAAGACATATAGAGTGGAGACTAGTCCCTCCTCAGTATGAAGCAATGGTAAAGACATTGAATGGAAAGGAAGACTTGCATTTATGTAGCACCATGCCATATCTGCCACACAAATGACTGAAAAAAACACTGCACATAATTAATCATTTTCAAATGCACAAAGTTTTGTGCACAGTAGGATCCCATGAACAGTAGAGAAATAGGCCAGCGTCTTTGGCAGGCAGGACAACTCCTGCCGCTGGGTCTGGAAGTGATGGGGGGCAGCCAGCACCCCTTTGGCAGGCAGTGGGAGCTGGGGAAGCATTAGTCAGGCGGCAAGCAATTAGGTGCTCACGGTCAGGGCTGTTGTCCTATTAAGGATGGTGGCCCCTCTCCCCAAGAGGGGCAAGTCCAATCAGGCAGGGCCCGGCCAAGGTGGGGAGGTCACTAAGGGTAGGCGGCGCCGATGCTGCGGGGGTGGACATTGCCGTCAGGGACCTTTCATGGACTAAAGAGTGCCCAAAAAGGAGAACGCTCCTCTCCTCTTCCCCTCCCCCTGCCCTCAGAGTTTGCTGGGAGGTCACCAGTTCACCTGGGAATTAAGTGCCAGTCCAGGCAGGAAATGACCCTTAATTGGCCACTTAAGTGGCTCAATTGGGCTCTGGCTGGGCAGGACATTCTCCACCTTTCCAACCGGGGACAAATTGGCATGAAAGGTATTGAGAACGCTACCTGATGTCTTCCCATGCTATTTTGCCAAACTCCTTGCCTTCTAGCCAGTCCCCAAACGCCTTGTAAAAATTCAGCCCCTGACTAGTGCCTCCTGAACGTGGAGTTAAAGCCACTGTGTGTTAATTTGTCGCCTTCCTCTCTGTTTATCCGTCCTATGATTGTTACCAGTTTTCCCAGGAGGCACCTTTTTAAAGGTGGTGCATGAGGCTATTCTTTAGTGTCAGTGCAAAGCCCCTAAAAATGGCCTTTACTATCAGGGAGAGAAATCGTTCTCCTCTCTAATATAAGTAAAGTGACATTTGTAGCTACTTCCTCGAGGTTATCCGAACTAAATTGTTGGAAAATCATTGGTTGTCACTCTTTAAACATATTTTGAGTAAACCCGTGGCCTGCCCTGTCACGGGTCCTCCTTTGGTTATTGTGTTTTTGAACTGAATGTTTTCACCCTCAGTTTCTCGCCGGCTGCTTCTCACTTTTTTGTTCTACACGAGTAAATAATTTACTCTCGGGGGGAGGGAGATTATTGGATGTCATAGCGTTTGGATAACACAATTGCACATAGCACAACCCATGCAAAAATGAGAAGAGAAGCACTAAATGGGATAAGACAGCTGGAAGCTCCCAGGCCTCCTTATGACTGGAGACGTACACAAGCATTTGCAAGGCTGATGTTTTTCTAGTTATGTGCTTTGATCGTGCAACATACGCAAAGGGCAGGATTTCACTCCCTCCACAGCGGTGAGTTTGGCGGCAGGGGGCATTTAATCAAGGGTGGGGGGAGAGTGGCAGATGTGGACCCTTGCACCTTCCAAACTCCACTCCGATTAAGCCTGTGCCAGGTAGGCCTTCCTGCCCCACTGCCAATGGAAGCCCTTAATTGGGCAATTAATGCCCTCATCTCACCGCTGCTGGTACTAAGCCAGTGGCAGGCTGGGTGGGTGCACATCGTGCAGGGAGCACAACAAGCAAAGCCGTGTGGACCCAGGAGGGGTCCCTTGTTCAAAGGTGCTCAGTGCCTGATCGAGGGGCCTGTGAACGGGAAGTGGAGGGGACTGATGAGAACCACCCCTTGCTCCCGACTCCCCTCACCCCCACCTCCCTTTCCCATGACTCACACCCTGTGACACACACCTCCCCCCCCCACCCACCCACCATCACTCACCTGTGGCCTGGGATCCAGTGACGATCCTCAGCCTCGGGTGGGTGGGTGGGTGTCGTACTGGCAGCAGCCACTGCCTCCCCGGCCCTGCTGCCGTTCAATAGAGCTTGCAGCCTCCGATTGGCCGTTAGCTCCCAGTGGGCAGGACCCTCGATCTCAGGGAAGGCCTGCTGTTGTCCAGTTAAGTGCCCGAGCGGCACTTAATTTGGCAGGCCTTCCCTGAAAGAGATGACGCGGGGCCCTCAGCAGCTTCCGAGACGGTGGGCGAGACCCCCCCTGTCGCTTCCATTAAATACCACCCAGAACATCATAAAAAAGTGGAACCGTTTCCCTTAACAACACCGTTTCCTTCTCTTCCCCAAGATAATTTTTCTTTCAACAACAACTTGCATTTATTCAGCGCCCAGAACCTGGTAAAGCATCACAAGGTGCTTCACAGGGAATGTTATCAGATAAAATTATTTGACAATGTGCCACAGAAAGTGGTATTCGTACAGATGAATAAAAGCCTGGTCAAAGAGGTAGGTTTCTGACTTACTTCCGATGGGCACAGGAGCATCCTGCCTGAATTTTCTGTTTATTCCTCATCTACATGCTGTCCCTCTGGCAAAGTCGTCTAAAAGCACAGCGTTAGTTTTAACACGGACGCTGACAACACCCAGCTCTACCTCACCACCACTTCTCTCAACTCCTCCGCTGTTGCTAAGTGATCAAACTGCTTATCTAACATCCGGCACTGGATGAACAGAAAATGTTCCCCAATTAAATATTGGGACGGCCGAAGCCATTGGGTCCCGGGCCCTTGCCCCAAACTCCTAACTATTGACCCCATTCCTCTCACTGGCAACAGTCTGAGGTTAAGCCAATCTGTTCACAACTTTGGTGTCACAGTTGACCCCAAGGTGAGATTCCGACCTCATATTCGCACTTAACACGCCTATTTCCACCTCCAGAACAATGCCCACATTTAAGTTAAATTTTCATTTTAGTCACTCCACCATTGCTGACCATGTCTTCCTTTGGTTGCCTAGGGTCTAAAGTATGAAATATTTGCCCTACACCTCCCCACCTCACTTCCCTCCTTTAAGATACTCCTTTAAAACCTCCCTCTTTGAGCGAGCTGTCAGTCATCTGACCTAATATCCCTTTATGTGACTTGGCGTTTGATAATCCTCCTGTGAAGTGCCTTGGGATGATTTATTACATTAAAGACACCGTATAAATATGTTGCTGTTTCAGTAATGAACAGGTTCTCTCTCCAGTTTGTAAATGTTTAATTCCCTTTTGTTTCTTGTGTTGCTCATTTTCCACCCAGCGCTGCTCAGTTAAGAGGCACAGACAGTGAACAGGTGGAATACTGCTACACTACCACTCTTGTAATGAGTGAGAGAGCTGTGAGCTGTCTGCCCTGGTTCAACACCCCAATCTGCCTTGGCCAGGTCAAGAAGTCATCATTTGAGAGCCAAGAGCCAGCTTTTCTTCCTTGCTGATATGGCGGTGCTGAACTCCAAGTTCTTCGTCTACTCCAGGTATGGCTCATTTTTAAATAAAAAACATTCTCTCGTGGCAAGGCCAGCATTTTCCCCAATGGCCCCTGTACTGAGTGGCTTGCCACACCATTCCGGAGGGCTGTTAAGAGTTGACCACGCTGCTGTGTGTGGAGTTAACACCAGGTAAGAACAGCAGGTGTCCACCCCAAAAGGACATTCGTGAACCAGATGGGTTTTTATGACCATCGACAATGTTCATGGGCACCATTACTGAGACTAGTTTTTCGATTCCAGATTGTTAATTGAATTTAAATTCCAACAGCTGCTGTGGTGGGATTTGAGCTCTTGCCCCCCCCACCCCCCAGAGCATTGGCCTGGGCTTCTGGATTATTAGCCCAGTAACATTACCATTATGCCACCATCTTACCCCCCCAACCCCAATCTGTTAAAGCTAAAAAGTGACTTAGCCACACAGGTCAGGGTTCATCCCTCCTGTTAGCTGGTCTCTGGGGTAAAAGTCTGGACAAATGCCCCCAGGTTGTGCAGGAAGGAAAATAATCAGTCAAAAGCCAAATGTTCTGATAGGCCATTGACCTGAAACATTGACTCTGTTTCTCTTTCCACAGATGGTGCCTGACCTGCTGAGTATTTCCAGCATTTTCTGTTTTTATTTTATATGATACAAAACCTCAGCCAAGGTTGACTTTTATTTTAAGTCAGTGTCCAGCGGCCACTGGTAGAAGCATATGGGTGGGATTATAGCATGACAATCTTTGTTATGTTGCAACATGCAGTTAACGAGCTTGCTACTACTCATAGTGCATTTACAAACATTTTACCTGGCCCAGCATCACCCCGCCCCCCCCAACCCAACCTCCAAGACCACCTCCAAAATGGCTGGAAAAATCCAGCCCTAAGAAGCTCTCACCTGCAACACTGTCAGACAGGGCTGAATCGGACAAGTGCAGCAGTGATTGAAACCAGAAACTATTACAAGAAATGACAATCATTTTACAGAAAACGGTGACCTCTGGAGGGATGAGGATACATTACATTTGTTAAAAATGAAAGTCATACAGGATCACTGCTTATTTGCCACCAACATTGTATCCAGGGTTCTGAAATTCGCAGTCCCTTTGGGCTGCAGTTATACTGTACTATAGGCCTGAGACCAATAGGTAGAGCTCTGTACATCCATGTTTATAACAAAAGTGGTTCAAATTATGAAGGTTTCTAATACGGAAGACATCCAGAAGATGTTTTCACTTTTGTGAGAGAGTCTGATACTAGGGGACATATAAGATAGTCACTAATAAATCCATCAGGGACTTGGGGAGTAGTGAAAATGTGGAACTGGCTAACACAAGGAACAGTTGAGGTGAACAACACTGATGCATTTAAGGGGAAACTGGATAAGTACATGAGGGGGAAAGGAATAGGAGGATAAGCTGATAGTGTGAGAGGAGGCTTGTTTACAGCATAAACATTGGACAAAAGACCTGTTTGTGTGCTCCAAATTCTATGGAATTTACAAGCTTGTACAGAGTTTGTAATCAACTATGGTTCTATCAATTCTGATCAAGAGTCCAAGCAGAAGCACCCACTTTCATAAGAACATAAGAAATAGGAGCAGGAGTTGGCCATTCAGCCCCTCAAGCCTGCTCCACCATTCAGGAAGATCAGGTTTCCCACAGGTGCAGGGTGCGATTGACTGCACTCATGTGGCGCTCAGATCGCCGTCACATCACACGGTCAACTACATCAACCACAAGGGGTTCCAGTCGCTGAATGTGCAGCTGGTATGCGACCACATCCTGCAGGTGTGCGCACAGTTTCCAGGGATTGTGCACAATGTCTACATCTTCAGTCAGTCATAGATCCCTAGAGTCTTCCAGGGTTCACACAAACTGCAGTGTTGGTCCCTCGAGGGCAAAGGCTACCCGCAGAAGCTGTGGTTGATGACACCCGTGCAGCAGCCTCAGACTGCAGCAGAGAGACGCTATAATGAGGCTCATGCAGCAGCTCGCAACTTGGTGGAGCAGATCATCAGGATGCTGAAGATGCAGCTCCGGTGCCTGGACCGGTCTGGTGGAGCCCTGCAATACAGTCCGCAGAGGGTGTCACACATCGTCGTCACCTGCTGCACCCTTTACAACCTGGAGCTGCAATGGGGAGATGAGCTGGCTGAGGAGGAGATGGAGGAGCTGGAGGTTTCCTCCGATGAGAAGGGCGCTGACAATGAGGTGGGTGAGGAAGCCCTCAGAGGCGACAATGATGGGGATGAGGCCCTCGCACTGGCTAGACAAGGCAGGCGTGCTCGAGAGACCCTCATAGCTGCCAGATTTGTGGAGGATGATGATGACATGCAGTGAGGGGACACCATAGATCCTCACATCGCATTTGTGAATGTTTGACTCCAGTCTGGCTTATGGCAGCTCGAATACCCTCTGTGAGAATGCTCCTGTCATGGAGACACAGTGGAGACCCTAATAGACATTCAATTGCAGGAGGATGATGACGACATGCAGTGAGGACACTCCATAGATCTTCACATAACCTCTGAGAATGTCTGACTCCTGTCTGGCTTAGGGCAGCTTGCTCTGTGATCAGGGTCATATCATAGAGACGCAGCCATGAAACTTTAAAAGCATCTGATCCTTTGACAGCCTTCGGCACCTGAGCCCTTCAGAAGCACAGTACCAGTGGCTACAGATGCTGGTGTGATGGGGGCCAGCCCCTCCTTAAAGGTGCTGAGAGCACATCGAGAGAATGACGGAACTCTGTGGCGCCTGCCCACTACTTTCTGGCAGCAATGACCAGCACCACCGAGGTGCAGGCATCAGTAATATTTCCAGGGAGTGAGAGGCTGGACCATCACTGTGGTCTGAAGGCTGCACAAAGCACAGGGAAGAGACCCTGAACTGAGCCACCTGCCTTTATCGTGTGCAGAAAGGTTTCACGAACACTGCTCATCAGAACAAGCAGCTATGGGCAGGGAGACACTCATGGGAGTTTATTGACAATAGTGAACAGTCTGTACAAGTGATTAACACCCGTGCCCAGGCTGTGCAACTAATTCTCCCCGGACATCCACAGCGGAGGTGGAGGCAGCCTACTGACTGTTACTCCCTGTCTGTGATGACCTTGGCGGGCGTCCTCTGGAGGGCCGAGACTTGGAGGACCCCAGACTGCTTCTGGGGTCCTGCTGTGTGGCAGTGGCATCCTCCTCGGCCTGTGGAGCTGGAGCAGCTGAGGCACAGGAAGAGGGGAACCAGATGGGCCGAACAATCTCAGAGTCACCTGGATGATGGGCCCAAAGTGTGCACCTGCTGATCCTCCTTCTTATGAGTGCCTGAAGGCCCCTGGCTGACTCCTTGAGGAGCAGGGGTAGCTGTAGTGAGATCGAGCTGCCCTGCACCCCTCTCGCGTACACAGTGTTGGAGGCCAACTATGGCATCAGGGATGGAGTTAAGCCCGCACAGCAGTGCAGGAGTGAAGTCCTGGACCAAGGTCTCCATGGTGGCCACCATCCTACCAGTATTGACCTCGGTGCGTTGGCATGACAGCACTATCACCTCAGCCTGAAGGCGGATGGACTCCTCTATCGTGTCTTACAATCTGAGGAGTGTAGCGGACATCCCTTCCTGATGTTCCCTAGCTTGCCTTTGCAGCTCCAGTAACTGTGACATGACCAAGTCCAGAGGCTCCTCATCTGACGCGGACTTAGCAACGTTCTGGCCTCCAACAGTCCTCTGAGTGCCAGAAACCTGGGAAGTCCCTGTCTCTACCTGCTGTGGATTGGACATTGCAATGTGCTCACCAGTTTGTGATCCTGGGGCTATCCTAAAGCTAGGTCCCACCCTTTGTGCTGGTAGAGGGTGTGGGTGAGGCTGTGACGGGAGTTCAGGGAGAGCGCCTCCAAATTCCTCTTTAGAGGCTTCTCCCGGGCTTGATTAGAGGCCCTGGGTTGTGGACTCTGTCTGCTGCTTCCTAGCTGTGCCTGCGAAAGCAAAGGGAGATAATTAGTGCATGGCAGTGGCCTGTGAAAGGGGACACACCAGTCACCATCTGGTTGTCTGATGGATGTTGCACTGCTGGACTCTCACTTGGTAGGGCACCGCCAACCTCACCATCAACACAGGAATGATCTAGATCCTCGCCAGCCAGCTGGATGGCTCTGTTTTTAAAATCTGTAAGGACCTTGATTTCAGGCATTTCTCCACCAGTCTGCGACCTCTCTTTCTTGTTGTGTGTCAACTCGTCCTGCATGGATAGAGATGGAGAAAGTGTAAGCAGGACACCTGCCGGGCCAGACGATAAGTATGCCTGGCATGTGTGGGTGGTGAGTGGTCCCATGGATAGGATGAGGACAATGATGACGAGTGTGAGAGAGTGAATAGTGATGTTCCTTGAACTGGCAGTGAGTGCGGGTCCTGTGGATGTGTGATGGGTTTGTGAGTGTGTGAGTTCAGTGATGAGATGAGTGACTTACCCTGGTGGAGCGGAGGAGATCATTCATCCTCTTGTGGCACTGGGTGGCTGTCCTCTTTTGAAGGGCGTTGGGGCTGACCACTGCTGCCACCGCCTCCCAAGCCGGGTTAGTGCTGTTGCTGCCCATCCTGCTCCCGGAGCGGGGGTAGAGGACATCCCGGCAGCCTCCAGAGCATCCGAAAATCGCTCGAGAGACGAGTCGCTGAACCTGGGGGCTGCAGTCTTCTTCAGTTTCAGGGCCATGTCTTCCATGCAGCAGTGGTGAGCTGGAAGCACTGAGATGTGGGCTTGTGACTGGAGTTTAAACGTGGCGCCCGGCGTGGTGCAGCAGCGCGGTGATGGCGGGTGAGTGAATGAGAGCCTGCCCGCCATGGAAATGGCGTGTTTCCCGGGAGTGCATAATAATGTGGCGGGATTGGGACGATACGGCATGAAAACCTGTCATTTTACCCGCCCGCTACCACACTTAGGGTGAATTGTACCAGATTTGCGCTATGGTTAGTCAACAATTCAATTAATATATCATGTGGCTACCAGGAAGTTTGAAAGTGACTAGATGGACTGTGGTCATTTTTCATCTGCCAATTCCGATCTTTTTAAAAAAGGGAATTACAAATTCTGGAAATTTGAAATAATGTGGAGAGGTAAGGCAGGCCCATCAGCATTGGTGAAAATAAAAGGGCAGGTGAGTGTTTTGGGTCACCAGAAGGGCAGTTTGTTCACCTGGTCAGTCACTTCATGCATAAACTTTAGCTCCTGAGAAACTCAGGCCCATTTACAGATGTTGCCTTACATGTTGCACACAAATAATAAAGATGGTCCTGTTGACCACTAGAGCTTAGGAATAGAGGTGCACTCCATATCGGTATAGTGATGTGTTAGACAAGCATGCCAAGGGGGTTTCAGCCTACTGTCTGGAGTCAGATCAGAAACAGCTGTGCTCCACTGTGAAGACAGCAATATAACTGCACCCTTAGGCTCCCTCGCCTAATTCTCAAGAACTGAAATGCTGAAAGCAAAGGGTGAAAACAGACTTTAAGGTTGTGTAGTAACTGTTCTACCCTTTGTCATGTCTCTGGTGGATCTCCTTTCCCTTCCTCTTTTTCCCAGATTAATGCCTCTCTCGACTTCCCCTATTGTTCAAACTTCTGTGGAGTCATTAATCGCAGTTCCCTGGCGGAGATGTCCATTTGCGCCAGGTTTCAGCCATCCCTCCACAGATTTTCAGCCCTGCTTCTAGGTGCAAAAACCAAGAGAGTGAAACCCTTTTCTATGACTTCACCTTCTTGTGTTGTCAGAGAGACAGAACAAGTGCACGCAGTTCACTCTATATTCATCGTCGCTGGGTCTAAATCCTGGAGCTCTCCACCGGCCAGCCCTGTGGGGGCACCTTCACCACACAGACCGCAGCAGTTCTCAAGTAAGTAATCAGTGCGGCTCAGTTGGCAGGACACTCACTTCTGAACCCGAAGGTTAAGGCCCACTCCAGAGACTGGGCACAAATATCCAGGCTGACATCCCAGTGTGAGACAGGAGTTCTGCACTGTTAGAAGCCCCCTTTTTCGGGAGGGATGTTAAACTGAATCTCTTGTTGCTGTGTTGGGTGGATATAAAGTAGCGCTATTTCAAAGAAGAGCAGGGAAGCTACCTTTGGTGTCCTGGCCAATATTTTATCACACCATCAACATTACGATAAGACAGATGATTTGTTCTTTATCACGTCGCTGTTTGTGGGATTGTGCTGTGCGCAAATTGGCTGCTGCGTTTCTTACATTACAGTAATGACTACACGTCAAAACAGCTCCAGTGGCTGGGGTGGTCCCGCGGTCTTGAAAGACGCTTATTAAATGCGAGTCTTTTTTCTCAAGCAGGCAATTCACCGCCACCTTTTTAAGGTTGGACAATAAACGCTGGCCATTCCGAAGTAAAATGAAAGAAGGTAGTCAGCAGCTTTGCGATTGGAATGCGATTGTCACTGATCCCAACACAGATAGCAATTGTACAGATGCAAAGCTTAGATTTTAATTTGTGACATTGTCACCAAAAGAAGTGCAATGCAGAAGCGATCCTTTACATCAGTTTGGAAATGCCCGGAAAACTCCTCAGCTAAAAGCGTCAGCACAACGTTGAACAGGAAGTAAGGTTTAGACACAGGGAGTGCGCAATATTTTAAATAACATGCGCAGATGTGCTCAAGACGTAAAGAATAGTTAGATCTACTGTGACGAATATTACTGTCCAAAGTGGGGAAGGAGTGGTAAGAGCTAAATTTGGAGCATATGTGCGGTAAAGTGAGGTACCCAGTCCCTTTAAGAGAATGCAGATGTTCTGATCATGTGACAGCACTGACGAGTCACTGTACAGCACGGGCAACTGGGAACTGTAAATCTAGTTCTGGAGGTTTCTGAGTGAGCACGTATGATCTGGTGCTCTGCCCTATGGCCAGAATATTACTGTCAGTGTGCGGGGGCGGGCCCGACATGCCAACATGTAAAATGACGCAAGATGACGTCGGCTGTGTGTCTCAACGTCATCACGCGTCATTTCGATCTTTCGTTCGGTGGGCGCGCACCGGAGGCAGCTGCGCACCCACCAAACTGTCAGCGGCCTATTAAGGCCATAAAAAAAGTAATTAAGCTTATTAACAACGCTGCCCGTCCAACCTTACAGTCGGTGGGCAGGCGAAGAGCCTAAGTGGCCTTCGCGTTTTTCAGGAAACCTCATCCACGGACGGGATGAGGTTTCCTGAAGGTTTTATAAAATAGTTTAATAAATTTTGCTACACTCACAAACATGTCCCAGCTCATGTGACACTGTCACATGAGGGGACGTGTTTAAATAATTTTTTACTTTATTTATAACAAAATTTTTTTCCATCAGCTTAATCTCCCTGAGGCAGCTCCGTGCCTCAAGGAGATTGATGCACTCTTTCGTGCGCATGCGCAAAAGAGTGCAGGCCCCGACTCTCCCTCCTCCCCCCGCCCGCACATACCAGCTGCGCGTTACGCTGTGTGGGCCTTAATTGGCCCGCCCACGTAAAATGGCGGCGCGCAGGCGGCGATCGGCTCTGCGCTCGCCCGCCCGACATTGGTAAGGTTCAGCCCTATGTCTCAGTAAACCATCACTGTTTATTCTCACATCAGTCTCTCCCTGTTATTGATTGTAAGCAGTAACTGAAGAGAACGTAGGAAGGCGTGCACTATAGAGTTCGGCTGGCCAACAAACTCATTTACCCAAGACATAAAAATATGTTACTGACATGTGACAGATTCCTAAATGTTATAAAGAGGGATAATGATGATAGCAACTCTCATGAGTACGTTTTATGCTACAGACAGGATTCTCAAAATTTGACATCCCCAATGGAGTAGTGAGTGCTGAGTTAAAACTTTAAACGTTCACCTCTTAGTCCTGAGCTTGACTCTAGCCCTGACTGCTGGTCTTTGTTGTCTACATCAGGCTCACCCCTAAAATCAAGTCCATGGTAAACGACTGCCTATTATATGGCATTGATTGGTACTCTCATGAAAGAGGGTCAACAAGATGTGGGCTGGTGCAGGGAATGGGAAAAGGTGCATTGTGCTTTGCAGCAAGATACCTCATTGCATTCACGCAAAAGCAGTCTTATTTTCAATTGACCCTTCACTGAGTTTGCATTAAGCAGATGCCAGTCTGGTCCAGGAACTAAGGTATCATTTGCAGCCACATTTCTGATCTTGAAGGATTTGTTTTATAAGCAGACAACTTTCCCCACACTCTACCTCCCTCTGTTAGCTTAATTCCCCATTCTCCTTCTGGCTGGTGTCCTTCAACCTCCTTATCATATTGCATCCAATCTATTTTCCTCTGTAATTAGCAGTGCTGCCTTCTGATCTACTATCCAGGCAAGGGGCAGCACTAGAATATGGAGGAAAAGGTAACTGTGGGGAATGAGTCACTTGTAGGTATATAAGGTCACTTGTCAGCATGAAAGCATATGTATGGGAAAAGCGTGAGCACAAATCCAAGGCGGGAGCATGGGGAAGGGGAGGGGTCAAAGCAGCAAGATAAATCATTGGTCAACTTGGAAGGGAAGCAGCACAGAGTCACGAAAACAATACCAGGGCTTAAAGGGTTAAGTTATGAGGGCAGGCTGCATAAACTTGTTTGTATTGCCTTGAATTTAGAAGTTTGAGGGCTGGTTTAAAATGCTAAAGGGTAAATTGAGAAACTATTTCGTCTGGTGGGGGAGTCCAGAACAAAGTATCACAATCTTCGAATTGGAGCAATAGGCCATTTAATGGTGGCTTTTTCAGAAAGAGAATAATGGAAATCTAGAATTCTCTCTCCCCAAAAGGCTGTGAATACGGGGAAAAATGCATTTTTCAAGACAGATTCCTTTTTGTTAGGCAAGGATATCAAGAGATATGGAGCATATAGAGTTAAGGTTCAGACCAGCCACGATCTAACTGAATGGCGGAATAGGTGTGAGAAGCTGAATGGCTTACTGTTGTAGGTTTCTGTAGAGTGTCTCAACCAGTAACGCGGAGAAGGCCCCTGACTGAATTTTGTAGCAGGCAAGAATGAAAATTATCTTCTCATAGCCAGCAGTTTTTCCAGTCTGTGTTATTTACTGTTATGATCCAAAGATAGAATATATTATTGATGTCTTGGTAGCTGTGGGCAGGGATACGGCACACAGTTTGTCTGCTTGCTGATTTAAAAAGAGACAGCTGCTAACACTGATATTGCTCCATTTGTTGCATAAACATATTTTGTACACAGTTGGGAAGGCCCTGCAGATTTCTAAATCCCTCAAATCACCTTAGTAACAAAGTCACGCCAGTCTTTTTTATCCAAGTTTACTGATGACAAAAAAGATAGGCAGCATTGTGAGCATTGTAGGTGGAAGCACAAAATTACAAAGAGATATTGATGGATTAAGTGAACGGGCACAAATATGAGGTAATCTTTGAATCTAAAAAGAACAGAAGTGTACTTTCTAATGGAAGTTATGCTACAAGCTATACAAAGCTCTGCTTCGACCACATTTGGAGTATTGTGAGCGGTTCTAGACACCGCAGCTGAAAAAAGGATGTATTGGCCTCAGAGGGAGTGCAGTGTAAATTTAACAGAATGATATTTGTTGCAGACCGTATGTTGTCTCATGAAGAGGTCTAGAGGCTTATAGAGTTGAACAATAACTGTTTATTAATAACACGTAACTATATACATATATGCGGAATACAGTCCTGACTAGGTGCTATTTTCATGCCAACTTCCGCCAGACTCTCTACTATGGTCCACAACTCCCAGGTGACTCCCTACATCATAATGTGGGCGGTACTGTTTCCCCCAGTCCCACATTAACCCTTTCAGTACCAAACACCCTAATACTACAATACTTGGCCTCCAGGAGTTAAATTACAAAGTGGGATTACACAAACTAGGGTTATATTGCCTGATATTTAGAAGGTTAAGGGGGTAATTAAATCATGTTATTAAGGGGAATATAGAAGGTATGCAGAGAAAAATTATTTCTGTTGGTTGTGGAGTCTCGGACAGGGGGGCATAATCTAAAAATTAGGGCTGGGCCTTTCAAGATTAGGATTAGGAAACACTTCTCGCAAAGGGTGGTAGAAGCTTGGAACTCTCTTCTGCAAATAACAATTTATGCTAGATCAATTGTTAATTTTAAATTTGAGATGGGTAGATTTCTGGTAACCAAGTTAATGAGGAATATGTGACAAAGGTGGGTATATAGAGTTAGGCCACAGGCCAGCCATGATCTCATTGAATGACAGAATAGGCCCAAGGGATTAGACGGCCTACCCCTGTTCCTATGGACATAATTCTTTCTGCTCGTCTGATAACAGGTCTTTAATTCACACCCATTCAAAAGTAAAATGTTGTCTCTCCTGCCCCTTCTGAATGGCCAAGGTTCTCAACCTTTGCCGTTTTTATGCCACTTAGCATGTGGGCAGGCTGCTGGCTTTCACTAACACCACTTGTATCCAATTCGTAGGAGGTACCCACGGCTGCTGTGGTAGTGTGACCCCCCCTCTGATTAACCCCTCTTCCTCTCTGTACCCTTACTGGGAGAGATTGTAGCTTCTGCATATAGTGTCCTTTCCGTTTAACATGCCTCAGAGCAGGAACAGAACCAGACTGTGAGTGTTAACAAATTAAATTTCATTTTTAATCGCTTGCAGTTCCATTGTCTCAAAGTTTGTGCATTATATTAAATTTTACAGGTTTACCTCCCTGCTGTTGGGGAAACTGACTGCCTGGGGACATGGGATATGTACTTTTGGATCTTATGACCGAAGTCCCATTTAGCATTAAGTAGTACGGTGATTGCATTTCCCCATTCAAAGCCAAAAAAATATACTCATGTTAATTGTTCAGATTTTTTTCTACCCCATTAAAAATGGGATGCTGGAAAATTCTATCTCTCTGTTTCAGTTTACTCTATGCTGTCCCTTTGGAGATTAACTCATTACCAAGTACCGGGAGACAAGTAGTTTGACAGGCTTTTAAAAAATTCGCTTTTTTTAAATTCAGCTGCTTACTCGCACTTACTTTTCCAGAAAGGCTTCATCCGATTCAGGGTCGCAGGGAGTAGGAGCCTGTCCTGACAGGCAATGGGCGCTAGGTGGGGTACACCCATGACAGGACGCCAGTCCATCACAGGGCACACACCTCGACACACACACACACACAGGGGGACAATTTCAGCCACTTAACCATATAAATCCAACATGAAATCATTATGGACAGGTAAAATTAAGACTATATATAATTACAGTCAGGTAAATTTAAGGCAGATATAATTATGGATCGGTGAATTTAACGTGGATATGATACAGGTTCATCCATTCGTAAGGTGAATACAAGATATGTAGATAAATCTAAAATGAATACAACATACACAAAAAATATAAGGTATGATGCAAGATTATACAGGTAAATTTAAGCGGTACATAACTTGTTCAAGTAAATCTAAGGTGAAACAATATATACAGATAAAGTAGGTCAAATATGTGCAGGAAAATTAAGGTGTGATATGTTATACGTGGGGAAATTTAAGGTAGATACAATACATACAAGTACATTTAAAATAGGAACCATATCTATACAGGTACATTTAAGATGGATACCATATGTACAGGCACATTTAACATAGATACATTACAGGCAGATCTAAGACATGATACAATATATTACAGGTACATATAAATTGCAATGCAACATTTAGAGGAAATAATACTACAGAAATTCAACTGCAGATTTTCTCTCTCTAAACTAGCAGTGACAGCATCGCTGTCATTTAGCAACCTAATATGAACATCACTACCTAATGCACAGGCTCAGCTGTTCCTAATAGGAACAAAGACCCCAAACTTCATGCCAGGTAAGGGTTTGATACAATCAGTATAGAAAATCGCAATAGCAGCTATTGATCTGAAGGCTGCAATTTCATCTTAGGATTCTGAAGGCTAGACAGTTCGAGCCTCACTTTGATTATATAGATGCTGTATAATCATTTCCAGGTTTGAAACTGAATGTGCTTTTTTAAAGTACCATGTTACAATATAGGACCCATTTGTGTGCTTTTCTTTTAAAAAGTTCTTCTCTAAACATTGCCAAGTTTAAAGAAAAATAAAACCAGCCAATTTAACATGTTGTCTAACCCTTTACCCCACCACCCCCTGACACCCCCACCCTAAATCTGGAATTAATTTGGAGTTCACTTTTGCCAACATGTTACGCTGTGCACTCCCCAGGACCCTCAATAAAGGGTCAAAACCCCGCTTCATGCGATCCATTGCGTGCCGTTACATGAAAGGTTAAAACATTGTTTTTTTTTTAAAAAGATAATCACAATTCAAACCTCACGAATATGAATTCGGCTGCCTCACCAGGATTTCAACTCATTTCACATTCCCATTTTTATTCACTGACATCCATCCCCTTTTATATTTGCATCTCACCCAGTCCCTTTCCCTCGATTTCAAATGCACTCATTTTATCCCTTGTTGCAGCAGTGCCTTCTATTTCACCGTTTCATCCACTCTAACCCTCTGCTTCTTCCTTATGGTTTACATATCCCTAGCTGCTCAGTATCCACGTCATCACATGCAAGAAAATAAATGACTTTCATTCTTTATATTTTTTTTTAAAAAAAAAGGCAGAAATATTTACTACCTTACCTTCTGCTCTCCACCAAAACACTTCAGATGGTAAAAGGAGCAGTCAGCAGCTGCCCAGAATGATGTCAGCACTTTGCTGATGCAGTTGCACGGTAACTGAGCCTTCCTGAGGTGGAGCTGCAGACAGTGAGGACTGTGTCGATTCCTCTCACCAGCTTAGCAGGAATCGTTTCGCCTATCCTGCTTTTGAAAGCTCCGCTCTCTCCAGGCACGGGGCCCCGGGAGTGTCATCACCCACCGCCAATGAGATAACAAGTTCAAGATGACCAGGCTGTCGGGATTTCCAGTCCCCGAGATGGGCTGGGATTTTCTCTTGATTAGAAAATGAACGGGTCACTTGCTCTTCGTTGACGATTCCTTTCCTTCCTGAGTGCTTTTTGGGTCGGAATTTTCTGCCCCGGGACTAAGTGCCATGGCAGAGGTGGGGGGGTGGGTGGGGGTCGGGAAGTCGGAGGGACTCCCCGTGAAATCGCACGATATTCAGCTAATTAATTATGCGGCCGCCAGGTTCACGTGGAATCTTCTGGCGGGGGTCGGGCAGGAAATCGTCCGGCCTGACGTCACGTTCAGGCATCATATTTAAAAGGCATCTGCCCCCTCCCACCCCCCCCCTTGAATGTTGTCCGTTCCTGGACCCCCCATCTTGCAGAGTTGCCCTTCCCAGGAAACACCCCCCACCACCCCATTTGGATCTCACCTCCCAACTCCCCCCTTTCTTCATGTGTTCCAACCCCTCCCCTTCCTTTGTGTGTGTGCTATCTGCCGCGTGGTCTACTGCCAGTGCCCAGGGGAAGAGCAGTGCGAACGGCGGAGGTAGTGTCTCGTGGCAGGTAAGTGAGAGAGATCTCCTGCACCAGGTACACACCACGTGTGCAGATCGGGAAACAGAACGGTCTGATTTCCCACTGGCGGGGTGGAAGGTTTCGTGGGGGCGCAAGATTCTGGTCTGCAGCCGCGTTAATGGGCATTCGTATATGCAAATTAGGATCCAGACGTTCACCGGAGGGAAATGTGACCTGCCATGGAAGTGCCGAGGGGAAAGATTGCAACTTGTTTTCCTGCCGGCGGATTTTCACCTTTTGGCCTCGCTCCAAATTTTTCAGTCCCGCCAGCCATAATTCCTGGCGCTGACAGGACCGGAAAATTCCGTCCTTGATGAGCACAAAGACCCCAGGTGCCAAGGAACATAGCAACAGGAGTAGGCCATTTAGTCCCTCACCCCTGTTCTGCCATTCAATGAGATCATGGCTGATCCACCACCCGACTCCATATTGACCTATGACCTACATCCCTGAATACCTTTGCTTAACAAAAATTTATCAATCACAGATTTAAAATTAACATTTGATCCAGCATCACTTGCCACTTGCAATGGAGTTCCAAACTTCTACCACCCCTTGTGTCTCGGAGTGTCTCCTTATTTCACTCCCAAAAGGCCTGCTTTCATTTTTTTTTGACTACGTCCTAGACTCACCAATCAGTGGGAGTAGTTTATCTCTCTATGTAACTTATCTGATCCCCTTAATATATTGAAAACTTAGTTCGAATCATCCCCTTAACCCTAGCTTGTGTAATCTCTCGTCATAATTTAATCCTTTGAGTCCAGGTATCAATCTGTTAAATCTACACTGCTCTCCCTCCAAGGTCAATATATCCATCCTCAGTTGGGGTGCCCAGAACTGCTCACAGTACTCCAGGTGTGAAATAACCAGGGCACCGCATAACTGAAGCTTAATTTCTACCCCTTTATACTCTAGCCCTCCAGATGTATTCCCTTAGCCATCTTGATTATTTTCTGTACTTGTTCATGACATTTTAAAGATCTGTGTACATGGAGCCCCAAGTGTCTTTCATCCTCCGCTGTTTCTAGGTTTTCACAATTTAGAAAGTATTCTGTTCTATTCTTTTGGGGTTCAATGTGGAGGATCTCACATTTGTCTATATCGAAATCCATTTGCCACAGTTTTGCCCATTCACCTTTTTATATTCATTCAGGGGATGTGGGCTTCGCTGGCTAGGCCAGAGGCCCAGGTTAATGCTCTGGGGAAATGGGTTCAAATCCCACCACGACTATAAAGCTCAACTAGTTCACTAATGTCCTTTAGGGAAGGAAATTTGTCTTGCTTAAAGGGTCTGGCCTACATGTGACTTCAGACCCACAGCACTGTGGTTGACTCTTAAGTCCCTTCTGAAATGGCTGAGCAAGCCACTCAGTTGTGGCAATTATGCAGATAAGCCATAAAAAGGCAAACAGAAACCTTGGGAAGAATATTCCCCCCGTTGGGGGGGGAAGTGCAGGAGCGGGCGTGGGCAGGTGCGCCTCCGATCAGCGCCCCCAATTGGGGACGTGCCGCCATTTTACGTGGGTGGACCAATTAAGGCCCGCCCAGCGTGATGTCCGCCAGGAAGTGTTATGCTCTCCCCGTGCAGGGGTGGGGGGAGTCAGCCAAGAGTGCGCTCTTTCATGCATGCGTGCGAAAGAGCGCACAGATCCTCCCTCAGGGAGAACAGCTCCAAATTTAAAAATGGTAAAGGCACAAAAACAAAATTTCCCTGACATGTCCCCTCATGTGACACTGTCACATGAGTTGGGACGTGTCCATCGCTTTAAATCAAACATTTATTCAATTTTTAAAAACCCGTGAATGAGGTTTCATGCTTTTTCTGAAGCCCGCCAGGTCTCCCGGCCTGCCCGCCAACCCTAGGGTTGGACGGGCGGGTCCATTAATGAGGTTAATGACTTTGTCAATGGCCTCAATTGGCCGTTGACAGATCGGCAGGTGCACAGCTGATTCGGCTGCGCCCCCGCCAACCTGAAAATTGAAATGACGCGGGGTGATGTCGGGAGTTCCGCTCGATGTCATCCCTCGTCATTTTATGCGTCAGCGAGTGGGCCCCGCCCCCACTCGCCGACCTCAAGACCCTGCCCCCTGTATTTTGTACCTAGAGAGGCAAAGTACAATATTCAGGAGGTAATGTTGAACCTGACTGTGTATCGTTTTAGGCATTTCATTATAGGAAGGGTATTAAAGCAATGAAATAGGCACAGAATAGATTCACGAGAGTCATTAGACCTTAGAAAAGATGCAGAGTAAATTTACTAGAATGATACAAAGGATGCAGAGCTTCAGTTACACAGGGAGGCAAGAGACTCTGGGGGTGTTCTCCTATCTTAGAACATGAGAAGTTGAAGCAGGAGTAGACCAGCCATTCCCTTGTGCCTGTTCCACCTTTCCGCACTATCCCCGGAACCCTTGATTCCCCTCGTATCCATGGATCAGGGAAGGTTAAGGTAGATTTATTAGAGGTGTTAAAAATTATGAAGGGTTTTGATAAAGTAGATAGGGAGAAACTGGTTCCAATCGCAGGAACTTAATAACTGGAGGTCACAGATTTAAGATAATTGCCAAAAGAACCAGATGTGAGTTGAGGAAAATTCTTTTTACGTAGTGAGTTGTTGTGAACTGGAATGTGCCGCCTGAAGGGGTGATCAGATTAATTGGATAGGTTTTTCAAAGAAGTGGCACAGGCATGATAGGTCAAATGACCTCCTTCTATAATGTATTATTCTAATCAATGATATCATGAAGGATCCACAATCATGGAGATAGACTTACGAATTTTGTTTAAACTAACGGTGAGACGGTTAAAGTGTAACCTAATGAGGATTATCAAGATGATAAAGATTATCAAAGTGATGAAGATTATCAGGATGATGAGGATTATCAAGATGATGAAGATTATCAAGGTGATGAAGGGTTATTATGAGGTAAATAGTAGTGGATTGTTTCCACTACCATTTAGTTGGTGAGGTGAGAGGGCTCAAATTTAAGGTAATCAAAAATTAGAGGGAGTTATATAAAAAAACATCTTATACAGAGGATGCTTAAAATGTGGAATTCTCTGTCACAAACCTTTGTTCAACAAAGTCCATAAATTCTTTCAAAAGATAATTAGACAGATTCATGGTAAATGTTGACAAATACATGAGGACTGAGCAGGAAAATAGACTAGGTGGCTTGTATAGGGGAGAGTTGATGAGCCGAATAGTCTATTTTTGTGCTGTAACATTCTACTAATTCAAATTTAATTTGAGCAAATATTTATTTGTTCCATCAATGTATTCCAGTGTGTTTCTTGCAAAGCGGCCTGCAGTCTCTCTGACGGAACTGAGGTCACACAGGAGTGAAACATTCTTATTGCTGCCTCACATACCTTTCTAATCGAGCAAATTGAAACTGGCAGTTGCAAAGGACTCTGCTGTGTATCAGCTCCTGGGGATTGCGGTGGATTTCTGAGGTTCCTGACAGGAACTTCTGACCTTGAAGAGTTGAGGGAAGGCAGCAATGTGATGGGTTGGACAATGCCCGAGGTGTAAGCCTGATCCCCCTTCTGCTGTACAGACCCAACCTAACTGCAACAAAGCTGTGGGAAAGAGCTGTAAGAATCTTTCTGGGTGCAGTACATGTGCAATTACAGAGGACACGTTTCTGTTCTCAATATTAATGTAATGGTTTCCAGTGATATTGCAGCCTGAGGGCTGAATGAAATTGTGGCTTAGACCAATAAAATAAAAAGGCACATTATCTAGCTCAGTTGGGATCAAAACATAAGTGGATATGCAACAGGAACAGAGATATGAATCTCCTAGGTAAATTATGTTAAAAACCAATCTTAATTCTGCTCCTACATCTTATGGTCTAATTGTAAGAATTAACTTGTTCTGATACATTCAGTGATCTCAGGAGGCTAAGTAAATATGTGCATCACTCACTATGGTATCAAGCCAGATAAAACCTCATGCTTGACATCCGACATGTAGAGAGTTAAGTGATTTCAACTGGGACTGCAGAAGAGGTGATACAATTGGTAGCGATTGTCCAGTGCAACATGGACGGGGGTGGAGTGCATAAAATCAATCACCTTTCCCAATATTGATTGCTATGCCATTTAGCTCTCCTGCAGAGTGTGATCCATTTGATGTTGGGTGAGATCAGGCATCAGAATCTGCTGTGATGCAGCGTGTTGGGATAGCTCTGGGCACTCACTGTTGAGACTCACGCTAGGCTAGAAGTGGAGATGTCTGCTGATGATTGCACATGGTTCAGTACCATTCACAACTCCTCAGCCAATGAAGCAACTGAAGACAGCATCAGACTTGTGCTAATAAAGGGCAAGTAATATTCGTGGTAAACAAGTGCTCGGCAATGATCATCCCTAACAAGAGACAGTCTGACCACCTCCCTTGACATTCAACAGCAATACCATTGCTGAATCCCTCACCATCAACATCTAGGGGGTTACCGTTGACCAGAAACTGAACCAGCCAGATAAATACTGTGGCTACAAGAGCCGATCAAAGGCTGGGAATTCTTCAGCGAGTGATTCATATCCTGATTCCCCAAAGCCTGTCCACCAAATACACCCATGAATCAGGGTTGTGATGGAGTACTTTTTTTTATTCATTCACGGGATGTGGGCTTCGCTGGCTGGGCCAGCATTTATTGCTCATCCCTAGTTGCCCTTGAGAAGGTGGTGGTGAGCTGCCTTCTTGAACTGCTGCAGTCCATGTAGTGTAGGTACACGCACAGTGCTGTTAGGGAGGGATTTTGATTTCCAGGATTTTGACCCAGTGACAGTGAAGGAACGGAGATATGTTTCCAAGTCAGGATGGTGAGTTACTTGGAGAGGCACATCCAGGTGGTGGTGTTCCCATCTATCTGCTGCCCTTGTCCTTCTAGGTGGTAGTGGTCGGGGGTTGGAAGGTGTTGTCTAAGGAGCATTGGTGAATTCCTGCAGTGCATCTTCTAGATGGCACACACTACTGCTACTGTGTGAGGGTGCTGGAGGGAGTGAATGTTTGTGGATGTGGTGCCAATCAAGTGGGCTGCTTTGTCCTGGATCGTCTCAAGCTTCTTGAGTGTTGTGAGAGCTGCACTCATCCAGGCAAGTGGGGAGTATTCCATCACACTCCTGACTTGTGCCTTGTAAATGGTGGACAGGCTTTGGGGAGTCAATAGTGAGTTACTTGTCGCATGATTCCTAGCCTCTGACCTGCCCTTGTAGCCACAGCAATTATATGCCAGTTCAGTTTCTGGTTGATGGTAATGGATGTTGATAGTGGGGGATTCAGTGATGGTAATGCCATTGAACATCAAGGGGCAATGGTTGGTTTCTCTCTTGTTGGAGATGGTCATTGCCTGGCACTTGTGTGGCGCAAATGTTACTTGCCACTTGTCAGCCCAAGCCTGGATATTGTCCAGTTCTTGCTGCATTTGAACATGGACTGCTTCAGTATCTGAGGAGTCGCGAATGGTGTTGAACATTGTGCAATCATCAGCAAACATCCCCACTTCTGACCTTATGATGGAAGGAAGGTTATTGATAAAACAGCTGAAGATGGTTGGGCCTAGGACACTACCTTGAGGAACTCATGCAGCGATGTCCTGGAGCTGAGATGACTGACCTCCAACAACCACAACCATCTTCCTTTGTGCTAGGTGCGGCTCCAGCCAGCAGAGAATTTTCCCCCTGATTCCCATTGACTCCAGTTTTGTTAGGGCTCCTTGATGCCAAATGCTGCCTTGATGTCAAAGGCAGTCACTCTCACCTCACCTCAGGAGTTCAGCTCTTTTGTCCATGTTTGAACCAAGGATGTAATGAGGTCAGGAGCTGAGTGGTCCTGGCGGAACCCAAATTGGGCATCAGTGAACAGGTTATTGCTAAGCAAGTGCCGCTTGATAGAACTGTTGATGACCCCTTCCATTACTTTACTGATGATCGAAGGTAGACTGATGGGTCAGTAATTGGCCAGGTTGGATTTGTCCTGCTTTTTGCGTACAGGACATACCTGGGCAATTTTCCACATGGCTGGGTAGATGCCAGTGTTGTAGCTGTACTGAAACAGCTTGGCTAGGGGCATGGCAAGTTCTGGAGCACAAGCCTTCAGTACGATTGCCGGAATATTGTCAGGGTCCGTAGCCTTTGCAGTATCCAATGCCTTCAGCCATTTCTTGCTATCACGTGGAGTGAATCGAATTGGCTGAAGACTGGCATCTGTGATGCTGGGGACCTCCAGAAGAGGCCAAGATGGATCATCCACTCAGCACTTCTGGTTGAATATTGTTGCAAATGCTTCAGCCTTATCTTTCGCGCTGCTGTGCTGGGCTCCTCCATCATTGAGGATGGGGGTATTTGTGGAACCTCCTCCCCCAGTGAGTTGTTTAATTGTCCACCACCATTCATGACTGGATGTGGCAGGACTGCAGAGCTTAGATCTGATCTGTTGGCTGTGGGATCTCTTAGCTCTGTCTATTACTTGCTGCTTATGCTGTTTGGCATGCAAGTAGTCCTGTATTATAGCTTCACCAGGTTGACACCTCATTTTTAGGTATGCCTGGTGCTGTTCCTGGCATGCTGTCTTGCACTCTTCATTGAACCAGGCTTGATCCCCTGGCTTGATGGTAATTGTAGAGTGGGGGATATGCCGGACCATGAGGTTACAAATTGTGTTCGAGTACAATTCTGCTTCTGATGATGGCCCACAGCGCCTCATGGATGCCCCACCTTGAGTTACTAGACATGTTTGAAATCTATCCCATTCAGCACGGTGGTAGTGCCACACAACACGATGAAGGGTATCCTCAATGTGAAGGCGGGACTTCGTCTCCACAATGACTGTGTGGTGGTTACTCCTAGTGATACTGTCATGGACAGATGCATCTGTGGCAGGCAGGTTGGTGACGATGAGGTCAAGTATGTTTTTCCCTCTTGTTGGTTCCCTCACCACCTGCCGCAGACCCAGTCTAGCAGCTATGTCATTTAGGACTCGGCCAGCTCAGTCAGTAGTGGTGCTACCGAGCCACTGTTGGTGATGGACATTGAAGTCCCTCATCCAGTGTACATTCTGCACCCTTGTCACCCTCAGTGCTTCCTCCAAGTGATGTTCAACATGGAGGAGCATTGATTCATCAGCTGAGGGAGGGCGGTATGTGGTAATCAGCAGGAAGTTTCCTTGCCTATGTTTGACCTGATGCCTTCATGGGGTCCGGAGTCAATGTTGAGGACTCCCAGGGCAACTCCCTCCCGACTGTTTACCACTCAGCCGCCACCTCTGCTGGGTCTGTCCTGGGACATCCCCAGGGATGGTGATGGTGGAGTTTGGGCGGTGATCTGTAAGGTATGATTCCGTGAGGATGACTATGCGAGGCTGTTGCTTGACTAGCCTGTGAGACAGCTCTCCCAATTTTGGCACTAGCCCTCAGATGTTAGTAAGAAGGACTTTACAGGGTTAACAGGGCTACGATTGCCATTGTCGTTTCTGGTGCCTAGGTCAATGCCGGGTGGTCTGTCCAGTTTCATTCCTTTTTTGTGACTTTGTAGTGGTTTGTTACAAATGAATGGCTTGTTAGGCCATTTCAGAGGGCATTTAAGAGTCAATCACATTGCTGCGGGTCTGGATCACATGTAGGCCAGACCAGGGAAGGACGACAGATTTCCTTCCCTAAAGGACATTGGTGAACCAGCCTTTCCAATTGCCTGGATGAGTGCAGCTCCAACAACACTCAAGAAGCTCAACTCCATCCAAGACAAAGCAGCCAGCTTGATTGG
This sequence comes from Cetorhinus maximus, assembly GCF_964194155.1. Classification (NCBI taxonomy): domain Eukaryota; kingdom Metazoa; phylum Chordata; class Chondrichthyes; order Lamniformes; family Cetorhinidae; genus Cetorhinus; species Cetorhinus maximus. Next base: position 13,080,413 of record NC_135887.1, read on the forward strand.
CACCCCATCCACCACCTTAAACATTCATTGCCTTCATCATTGGCACACAGTGACAGCACTGTGTACCACTTACAAGATGCACATCTACAACTTGCCGAGATGTTTTGGCTGACGGGCAATATGATCGGCGCAGGCTTGGAGGGCCGAAGGGCCTGTCCCTGTGCTGTACTTTTCTTTCTTTGTTCTTTCTTTATTCCTTTGACAGCATCTTCCCAACCCATGATCTCTACCACCTAGCAGGATAAGGGTAGCAGGTGCATGAGAATGCCACCACTTGCAAGTTCCCCTCCATGTCACACACCATCCTGACTTGGAACTATATCACCATTCCTCCACTGTTGCTTGGTCAAAATCCTGGAACTCCCAACACCACATGCTCTGCGGTGATTCAAGCAAGTGACTCACCAGCACTTATTCAAGGTCAGTTAGGAATGGGCAACAAATGCTGGCCTTGCCAGTGGAGCTCAGATCCCAAGAATGAACTTAAAAAAAGGCTGATTTAAAAGTAGGAAGCTGGTACCTGTAGAATTGTATCCTAGCAACAGCAATTGCCTTTGGGGTGGGAAGGGAATGAAAGATTAAGCTGATAGTGCATACAGGGTTGCTTTGCAGGGCAGGAAGGGTTGCCAGCTTAAGATATAATTTTTTTAAAGTACGCACGATACACAGGAGAACAATAGTTAATATTTTACAATTCAGCTATCAAATATGTGCACTCACTATCCATATATGTAACACGCCTTTTTCAAAAGACAACACACCGTCACCTAATTCAACAAAGGCTGGAGGTGCCTTATATAACTGGACCCAGCTGTGTATTAACAGTGGACTTTATTTGTGGTTCTTGAGCAATTTTCACTAGCAGCTGCTCTTGTCAGGTTTGCTCTGGGATATCAACTGACTTCATCATGTTTTTAACTGTATGTGTGTTTTCATCATTTAATGTATGTCGACTAAAATAAATCAATATAAAATGCTTATCCAGCCTGCAATATTTCAGTACTCTGGTATGAGGCACATCAAAAGGGAGTGTTCTAGTTAACCCATTGACTTCCCGAATTGACCACTTCAGATATCAAATTCAGTTGTGCCTGTCCCTTCAAAAAAGTAGCAGAAGCCAAAGCAATCCTTTTGTTCTTCCACAAGTTCCATTCCTGCTTCCTTCCACCAATATGATGATAGTTGGAGTTTAAGTGTCTGCTACACGTTGTGGTTAACACTTTTTCTGTCTAAAGTCATTCAGAGATTCCTGCTCTCCCCAGGGAGATGAACATTCTGCTACCAGCAAGAAATTTGTCTTTAGCTCTTTCTACAAACTCACCAAACACTGATTCCAGAATTGCTGATGAACCCCGCTCCTTCTCCCCCTTACCATCCCCTCATCAAACTTGAATATCTAGATTATTTTAGGGCGTGGAGAATCAATGCATGAAGCTTAAAGGGAGAGATAGCATTTCGGGTGCTAACCATCACTGATAGGTGAATACCCATGAATGAGGCATCTGGTTTGTGTTTCTTGCAGAAGTTTATTGTTGAGTCATTGTAAATCAGTGCGCCTGAGTATAGGTAACAGCACCTTATTTTATCTTGTAGCCGAGACATTTCTTTACTATTTTCAAAGCAGAACAGAAGGATGTGGACCTCAAAACATCTTGGAACATCAGAACATGGAGTAGACCATTCAGCCACTCGAGCCTATCCTGCCATTCAATTAAATCATGACTGTCCTATATCTTAACTCCATCTATTCCGGTAACCATTGATATTCATGTCTAACATAAACCTACCAATTTTAGTTTTGAAATTTCCAACTGATCCCCAGCCACAACAACTTTTTTAGAAGGGAGAGAGTTTCAGATTTCCACTCACTCACAGAAGCATCCTAGAATTCCTCGTAATAGAAGATGAAGGTTTACCTTGTTACCTCCCCCACTGACGGCCGTGTTTCCACCCCTGTTTGTAAACGATATATCTCAGAAACTTGGTGCACAGGTAGAGAATGGCCCAAAGAAGAAGGGATTCGTTTTTGGCAAAGATGTGGATTTGGATCCAGATTCTGGAGTTTTTTAAAGTATCAGTTAACATTGGGAGATAGGGCAAATTGACATTTTTTTAAGAATGTTGTAGGTTGTTTTAGTTACAATGTTGTCGATTGTCAACAATCAAGATTGTCTACTGGCATGTTTCATGGGACAAAAGATCAGCTAGAAGTGCATAAATGTTATAATGTAGTTTAACATTGAGATAAGACAGCCTGGCAGAGCTATGCACTCCACTGAGTGGCCCCTTCACTTGCTCAGTCAGTTTAAATGGGTGGGTCTACCCATAGAGTTCTTGCCAAAAAGACTTCCAAAACAATTTTTCAATACTTTTGAAATAATGCTAATTCACAGAGCTATATGAGAAAAATCACAGGAGAAGCCAACATAATTTCAGGCAGGGGGTTCCTTTCATCTGCTCCACGGATTTCCATCTCTTTGGCCCCATGCCCAAAAATTAAAGAGCTTTCAACCCCATTTAAGTTGTTTGCGGTGAAAATGGAGAGCCAATCTTAAATTTCATTCCTTCAAGTATTCACCATATTTAGACGATGGGATAGAAATCAGCCACGTATCCAGATTTGCAGATTTTTCTTCTCCTTCATGGGATGTGCCATTTGTTGTCCATCCATAATCGCCACAACTTGAGTGGCTTGCCAGGCCATTTCAGAGGGCAGTTAAGAGTCAGCCACATTGCTGCGGGTCTGGAGTCACATGTAGGTCAGGCCAGGAAATAGTGGCAGATCTACCTTTTGCTAAAGCGAACCAAATGGGTTTTTACAACAATTGACGATAGTTTCATGGTCACCATTACTGACACTAGCTTTCAGTTCCAGGTTTATTTTGATATTTCTCATGGTCACCATTATTGGCGTCTAGCTTTATATTCCAGGGGGAGAATTTTCTTCCCATCGGGAGGGGGGTGGAAGGGGGCTGAGCGGGAACGGGCGCAGGCGGGCGCGCAGCCGATTGCCGCCCGTGATCAGCTGTGCGTCGCCATTTTACGTGGGCGGGCCCAATTAAGGCCCACCCAGCGTGATGCGCACCCGGAAGCACTGAGCGTTCCCTGTGCGGGCTGGGGGTGGGGGCGGGGGGGGGGGCGGTGGGGGGAGGAGGGAGAGTCAGGGCCTGCGACGGTGTCACATGAGCTGGGACATGCCAATGAATTTTAATTAAAAATTTTACACATCGGCAAGCGGGGCCCGCCCCCGCACGCTGACCAGAAGATTCAGGCCCAGTTTTTTTTTCCCCTTGTTAATTGGGTTTAAATTCCACCAGCAGCTGTGGTGGTATTTAAACCCATGTCTCCACAGCAAGAATTGATAATCCAGCGACATTACCACTACACTACCATCTCCCCTATCACCATCTCCCCTATCACCATCTCCCCTATCACCATCTCCCCTATCAAATTCCATCTGCTTTCACAATTTAGGGAATATTTTCTTTCTCTATTCACATTTCCCTACATGGGACTGCATCTGTCACCTCTCTATCCAGCCTGTCCATGTCTTTCCAAGTCCACCCTGTAACTTCAGATATTTGACTGGTGGGCAGCTTTTTCCTCACTTACCCAAACCTTTTTCAATCAAGCCTCGTAGGATCCCAATAAAATGCAAAATCCCAAACTATTGTTTTAACTAGAGGGCTAAATTCTAAATCATTCAGGCAAGCCTTTGTATCCCTGGACAACTAGCCGACATATAGGCCAGAATTTTTCGGGCCCATTGGTGTTGGGCTTCAAGGCAGGTGGCAGGGTGGGGGTGCATGGGTTGGGGGGGGAATCAATATGGCAGGGCGGCCAAAAATCAGCTTCACGCCGTCGTGAAAGCTGTTTGCAATCGTCAGCTCCACCCGTCAATGGAGGGCTGTGTTTCCTGTTGCTGCACTTTGGGAACCTAATTTCAATACTTTAGCATCTTATTATAAGCCCCGCTCGCCAGGATCATCCCCCCTCACGCTGGTTCATGGCCGACGCGTTTCACAACTGTACATGAGTAACGTGCGCCTGGTGAGCTGCACTTCACTCGGGACTTTGAGGTTTGTTTGCCTACCTCGCTTCGGGCAGCGCTCGTGGTCATCAGCACCAGGCTTCGCAGGCAGCACCACATCACTTTTAGAGGGGATCACGGGCAGGTCTCTACCTACCAGAGCAGCCGTAAGGAGGGGTGTGGCTTTTCAATGGCTGCAGGGCTAGGGCTCGCTTGGGGAAGAGGGAGAAGTGGCCTCAGGCAAGGGCGAGGGCTGGACTGGGGAAGGGGGGTATCCAAGGGTTTGTGTGGGGGCACATGTTGTTCTGTGCAAGCAGCCTCAAGATGGTGAGGGCTGAGGCCAGAGCAGGTGAGGCCAGATGGAGATGTGAGGGTGAGTGTGACAGACTGAGTGGTGATGTCCCATGAGCAGGCAGTGAGTGAGATGCCAGCGAATGTGTGATGGGCTTGTGACTGTGAGAGTTTAGAGTGATGAGATGGTTGCCGTACCCTGGCGGCACGGATGAGATCATTCATGCGTTTTCTGCACTGGATGGCCGACCTCTTATGTGCAGCATTGGCACTGACCACCACTGCCTCTATCTCCCAAGCCAGAGTAGCGAGACTGATGGACCGTCTGTGGCCAGAACGGGGGTAGAGGACATTGTGACAGGCCTCCATGGCATCCAGAAGGTGTCCCAGGGATGCGTCACTGAATCAGGGGACTGTACTCTTCTTGGCTTTTGGGGCCATGTCTTCACTGGAGCAGTCCTGGGCTGTAAGCATTGAGAAGCGTGCGCACGGCTGCAGTTTAAATATGACACCCTGCATGAGGAAGCGGTGGGGTAACAGCATGGTTGCATGATTAATGAGACAGGAATGGGCCGATACGGAACAAAAACCCACCATTGCAGCCGGTGGGTAAGACGACTTTTTTTCCCACCCGCTACCGCACTTTGTGCAAATCTGGGACGATTCCGCCCATAGTGTCAAGACCTGGTTGTTGCAGTCACTTATTCTTTATACTGAGACCTGGATAAACTGATCTCCAATTAACTTTGTGGCTTTGCTATTTTAGCCCCAGATCCTTCCCTGTAGGAGGATCCAAGCAGGCAGCAATTGCCTTGCTGCTTCATAGGAGTGAACTGAGACCTCAGCCCAACCACAGTTAGAATAAATTGGTAGCCTGAATATCTGTGATACTAATTTAATTCTGCTGCAATCCACACTGCTTCTGGAGACAGAATAAAACCATCTTGTGAGGCTAGCGTTCATTGCCTCTATAAAACATGCACATTTACACATTTATATTAGTGCTACATAGAGAGATGAAACTCAGGATAAATGAGGTAAATGCCAGTTCTGTGCACCTGCATCACTTTCACATGACTCACAAAAGAACTTGCTGATAATCTTTCTTCAGGCTATAGGAGGTGAAATGAAAACGCTGCTGCTGATTTCGCTGATTCTCAATCATTATTATCACAGCTGAAATAAAAACGCAAGGTTTCTGAGAATTTTACAACACAGAAGAGGGTTCATTCAAGCTATTGTGACTTGGCTGGTTTTCTGAAAGAATTCTGCATTTGGACCCAAGCCCATGCCCTTTTCCTCTCACACCCACTAATTGCGTTCTTCCAGTGGGGAGCCTCTCCCACCAGGAGTGGTAAGCTGTCGACACATTCCCCAGGATTTTCCGTCCATTAGTGAGTGAACATTGGCCAGGATATCAGGAGAAGCCCCTGATCTTCCTTGCATACAGTGCCATGGGATCTTCAATGTCCACCTGGACCAAGTGGAACAGGCAGGCAAGGCCTCAATTAGCACCTTATCTGAAGAACAGCACCTCCGACCATGCAATATTCCCTGGGTACCGCGCCGGGGCATCAGCCTGGATTATGTGTTCAGAGCCTACCTTGCTTTACAGTTGAACTTATAACCTACTAGTCGAGCTGGCACAAGAGTGTTCTTTTATTTATTTTTTATCCATGTGCTGCATCTTATAGCATGGAAATATCAGTTATTAAGCATTCCATTTCCATCGGCAGCAATGCAAAGCTCAGAACTCTGGTCCCACTCTGATTTATCCCCAGGCTGGCTGCTGCCCAGCTTCGCACTTGATAAAAGTTGTCGAAAGGCCAAAAACTGAAAATTGGTAACAAAATCTGTCAAACAAGTGTCAGGCTGTGACAGCCTGTTGAGCTATTTTATGGGGATTCTTTATCTCACCGATCTATAACACAGCAAGAATCACATCAACAGCCTGCCTTCAGAGACTTATGGTATTGCTGCCAACTGCAATTCCCAAAGGTAGAGAGCTGCACTGTCAGAAAACCTACAGAGAATTTAAGCTACTTTAATGCATTAGGGCAGCCTATGGTTAAAGGCTACTCGCTGACAGCTTGCTGTGAATCTGAAAGGACAACCCTGTATTTTAGCACCGTCTTGTCAAATGTCTATTGTAAATATAACAGGACAGCTCCTGGTCTAGGGATTTTCCCTCAAGAGAATGGAGCAAATGTAACAAGGCACTCAACAGCTTCTAGCTGAAAGAGGAACAGAGATAGCAGGGGGAGGGGGAGCAAATAAACACAGCGAGTGAAAGGGACACCAATTCATACAGGGGTAGAGACAGGGAGAGAGTGAGAAAAAAGGCCAGAGAAAGAAAGAAAAACATAAAATGTAAAGGAAGACAGCAACAAAGAGACAGGCGATGAAGAAGAGTCACACGGACTCGAAACGTTAACTCTGTTTCTCTCTCCACGGATGCTGCCAGACCTGCTGAGTTTTTCCAGCATTTTCCGTTTTTAGTTTATATTACATGTGAACTAATTCCTGCTTTATTGTTGTGCATGAAGGAATACTCTCCACTTGCCTGGATGAGTGTGGCTCCAACAACTCTCAAGAAGTTCAAACTATCCAGGAGAAAGCAGCCTGCTTAATCAACACCCCATCCAACACCTTAAACATTCACTCCCTCCGCCACTGGCGCACAGTGGCTGCAGTCTGTAAAATCTACAAGATGCACTGCAGCAACTCACCAAGGCCCTTTCAACAGCACCTTTCAAACTTGTGACCTCTACCGCCTAGAAGGACAAGAACCACAGATGCATGGAAACACCACCGCCTGCAAGTTCCCCTCCAAATCACTCACCATCCTGACTTGGAACTATATCGCCGTTCCTTCACTGTCGTTGGGTCAAAATCCTGGAACTCCCTCCCTAACAGCACTGTGGGTGCACCTACACCACATGAACTGTAGTGGTTTAAGGTGGAGGCTCACCACCATTTTCTCAAGGGCAATTAGGGGCGGTCAACAAATGCTGTCATTGCCAGCGATGCCCACATGCCAAGGACGAATGAAAAGAAATGTAGCTTGGGATGGTGGGCAGAAGGTAAAGATATCAGAGTAGATCTGCACTACCTTCAAGACCACCTACCCTGGCCATCTCTGGTTGGGCTGCCATGAATGTGATAAGCACCATGTAGCAACAGCTTTCTGTTTGACAGATCAAAAAGCATTTAGAGATTAACCTGCCGGTGTCCATGATGCATCTGAAAACGATCTCAACAATCTTGGCGCTCAACTGATTAGAAGAAACAGCCTTTGGGCACAGTTCTTCACAAATAAGAGGCCAGTTTCGCCAGCCTGTTTCACGCCTGGGGAATTGATGGTGAAATCCAGAGGCATGGAAAATAGGCAGCAAAAAAAAAAAAGGGAAAGCAAGTCATGGAAATTTTAGAATTTACTAATTATCCTCTTAAAGTCAGTCTGCCCCTCTTACAGGGGAGCTGCCCTCAGTGGAAGGTAGATGCTGCCGGTAATCTGTACTGACACTGGCAGCAGAGAGGAGCATTAGGGAAGAGCGAGGGCTCATAGTACACTAATGGGCTGTTGGAAGCCTTAATGATAGAGTTGTTAGGAGGTCCTTAAGGCAAACCGTGAGAAGGGAATGGGAGCAAGGGCCTGTGGTTGTGTATTTTATGTCTTGGATCTGTGCGGAGATGATGCTATGTTTCTATGTGTGCAACAGGTTTAATTTACAGTGCTTTAAAATGTCTACTCCATGCTTCAGCTCTGGCTTCCAACTCTTTATACAGCTTTGTTTTATTTTCCTCTGAGTCCAGACCCAGGCTTAACCAATCAAGAACAGTGAGCATCAATAGTACACATAATCAAACACAGAACAATTGAACACTATAGGCAGGGAACCAGTGCCTGAAGTCTAGAACTCAGTTCTTGGCATCAATGTAACAAGAGTGTAATGTACTAATGTGGGAGGTTAAGGCCAGTGAATGCATCTGCACGTGACATCTCCTACCAACCAAAGCATCAACTTCTCACGCTGTTCAATGCACCACACCCTCATCACTCACCCAACATCAATATCTGGCACTCATGACTCAGGTCTAACAACCCGATGTTCCACCTCCTCACCCTCGCACACGTTCCATTAATTCCATCTTCACACCCATCTCCTGCTGCTTCCACATAACCTTCAGCTATTCAGCTATGACAGACATCACCCAAACACAGAGCAACACAATCACTGACATTCGTCCATCTCTCTTGCAGGACAAAGTGGCACACAATAGACGGGAGTAGAAGTGAGCCGGCAAGGAACAAGGACACCGGCATCACCTGAGTCCTACAGAGGAGCTGGTTCTCCATAACCATGGGTCCATCTGTGACAGGGTCTGGGCCATTGAAGATGATGGCATGTCCCTGCCCTTTGGCCCTTCTCAACTCCCAGCTCACCCACAGCCTGCTATCCCTCAGGAAGAGCAAGCTGCAGACAGTGTGGCCATGAATCTCTTGCTTTCTATCCCAACCCCCTTCCCTCACCCCAACCTTCCCCTTTACACTCTAGAGGCTAATACTGTATAGAGTCAGGATCAGCAGCTGGTGAGTCTGCGGACATGAGCCAGAGGAAAGGTTTCTTTGTGCGCCAGTTCACCATAAGGCGAGGTCACAGGTGAGTCTGCTACAGGGGCCTCAGATGAAGACTCCAATGGGATGGCACACAAGAGAACACTGATGAGGATGCACCCCAAGATGTTGGGTGCATGGGCTGGCCTGCCAGACAGTCTCCCATCACTGTCAAGGAGCATGGAGGAGCCCAGCTCCAATTGGCAGAGGGCACTGCGTAGAGCTTGCCCTCACCACAGCCTCTGCTGCACCTCCCTATGGCGCTGCAGACCCAGAAGCACTGCTACTGCGCACACCCCCCCACCCCTCCCAACATCTTATTACAGGCTTTGTGCAGACAATTCACCAAATCCTCTTTCCTCCCTGTGAGGATATAGCAATAGTCCCTGGTAAATCAAGCAACCCGTCACCACACCCAACACAAGCACTCCAGAGGCTTTGCAACGGTGTAAGCTAATGTGAGTCCAGCAAGCTGGGAGCCTGGCCCTTTAAATCATCCTAGTGCTGGGTCCCTCTTGCAATTGCCTGCACGTCCTTTGGTGAGTGACAACAAATACGTTGAACGGACACAAATGGCCCAAGTTTGTAAATCGTGCATCAAATCAGGCTGTTTGAGATTAAAATCCGGCCACTTGGGAAGTCTGCTGGTGCACACAGGACACGCCCGCCTGAGTGTCCTTCCCAATGTGAGGCATCGTATTCAGAACTGTCAGAGGTGCTGCTCGCTGCCCTCGGAGAGCACCATAGATCCAAAATTTCACACCTGCCATGGGGTTTTCTTTTTCATTTAAAAAAATATTTTTGATTATTAGTTCTAAAAGTATTGGACAGGGAAAGAAAAAGGCAGTTCGACTTGGTGGGGGGGTCAGTGGCAGGAACAAGGCTACAGGTCTCAATACCTCCAGGAGTATATGAGAGCAGAGTTTATGAGAAGAGTCAAATTGGACTCAAAATGCTAACACTCTCTCTCTCTCTCTGTCCACAGATGCTGAGTTTTTCCAGCATTTTCTGTTTTTAAGCCAAAGGATATTCCTGTCTCTCCAGCTCAGCCATTTTATTTCCCGTGGTCCTCAGCTCACACACAATGGGGCTGGTTTTTAAACAGACCAGCAGAGCACGCCCACTGTCCACCCCTTGTTACCTCTCCACCCATTTGGCGTGCTGTTCAGCAGCCTCACCAGTCATCTTTAAAGGATCTCCAGAGGCAGCTCAGAAAACGGCTGGAGATAGATTGCATTTTGACTTTTGCAGGGAAGTGGAAATGCACCTCCTGCACCCACAAAAAAAAGAGAACCTCCCACCTGTTGTCGGCCTGTGTCCCTTCTAGAATCACTCCTCTACCCACACCCCACCCCACTGCCCAAGAGCTGCCACCAAAGTGCCAGCTTGGAACCCACAACATGTAAACCAGCCGCGGGACTCAACGGGTCTTGGGGCCTATGGAGGTAACTAGGGGTGGACGGTGGGCGTGCTCTGCTGGTAATGCACCTCTGTTTAAAAATCAGCCCCATTGTGTGTGAGCCGAAGACCACAGAAAATAAAATGGCTGAGCTGGAGAGACAGGAATACCACCTTGGCTTAAAAACAGAAAATGCTGGAAAAACTCAGCAGGTCTGGCAGCATCTGTGGACAGAGAGAGAGAGAGAGAGAGAGAGAGAGAATGTGTTAACATTTGAAGTCCAATTTGACTCTTCTTCGGAACACTTTTTGATCTTATATCTTTTGGCTTGCCCGGAACCTAGAGGTTAAAGTCAAGTGTGGCAATGACTACGCTTTTGCATAATTTATATATTGTGTACGACAATCAAGATTTTGAAATATTGTCCAACACAATTATAACCACAGACTATCCCACTGATATGCTGACATTAAGAAGTGCATTAATGAAAGGTTTAGTTATTTTGTCTTACTGAACACAGCATGCTATTTTGCAAGCAAAGCTGTTTAATGAATTTATTCATCTGTGTACGAGAACTCATGTGGTTCCATCTAATTAACAAGTCCCTCTAACCTGCATCGGTTTCCATCAGAAATGCTCTGATTAGTTTCACAGTTATTAATATCACCTTCCCCATCCTGTAGAGACAAAGTCATAAACTGGATGGGAAAATTTCTCAAAAAAGGTGGCAGTGGTTTGGCTTTTTCTATCCATTGGTATGTGTTGTCCTACATTCATTCTGAGGGGTGTTAACAGGATCCAAGTTGGTTGGTGAAGCCAATTGAGAGAGTTTATTGACTTGTTCAGTCCCACAGCCCTCCTCCCACTCAACCCAGTGTCCCAGCTATCACCTATTTATATTATTTTTTTGAATAAACAAATGGTCAATAAATCAAACTAACAAAAGCCAGGGTGGGGTGGGGAGGTTGGGGCGTGGGGTGGGGTCTGCAGTGAGAGCCTCTGGTGGGGCACTAACTAAAACCAAAAACATAAAAGGAAACTTAACCAAACCAAAATATAGTTCCTGGGGGTGATGATGCACCACAGCCCCCGCAGTGCCCACCAGTCGCGGAAGGCCTCAAGCGTACTGGTGGACACTGCGCGCTCCCTCTCCAGGGCCACCCGGCTATGAACATAGCCGCAGTAGAAGGGCAGACAGTCAGGCCAGATGACAGCCTTGACTGCCCATTGCCTGGACCTATTGATGAGTCACCTACTTATACTCTTTCAGTAAGACAAGAAAAACAATAAATTAAACGAAAGTCAATAAATGAGAGGGGATGAGAGCCCCTTGGTGGGGCACTGTAACAAAAATTAAAACATCAAAGAAAACCTAACTAACTAAACCAGAATATCGTTCCCGGGGGTGATGATGCACCCAGCCCCCACGCCGCCCACTGGTCGCAGAAGGCCTCAAGTGTACCGGTGGACACGGCGTGCTCCCTCTCCAGTGCCGCCTGACCGCGAACATAACTGCAGTAGAGAGGCAGGCAGTCAGGTCAAACGAGACCCTCAGCCGCCTGCTGCCTGGATCTATTGATGGATCACCTATTTATGATATTTTTGCTAAACAAAAACACAATAAATTAAACAAAAATCAATAGAGGAGGTGATAGCCCCTGTTGGAGCACTGTAACTAAACTAAAAATGTGAAAGGAAACTTAACTAATTAAACCAAAATATTGTTACTAGGGGTGATGATGCACCTCATATCACCTATTTATAAATTCCACCAGATACCATGGTGGGATTTGAACCCAGACCCCCAGAGTATTAGCCTGGGCCCCTGGATAACTAATCTAGTGACATTACCACTACACCACAATAAGACAATTACTACCTGTCATCTGTTTCTCTTAAACCTTAACAATGACACGAACAAATCTTAACAATGTAATTGACCGGAGATTAACAAGGGGAAGTTGCGAATATACAGTAGAAATTATCCTGCTTGTAACAACATTGATATCAATAAATGCAGTCAGGCTGGTGAATATTATTGTGCATTCTTGTAACTGCTAGAATTAGAGTTGGTCTCAACATGTAATTAAAGACTGAAACTAATTGCAAGTGGTCCTGAGTCACAATATTTTTTGGTTGCGTGATTCTGTGAGCAAAGGTCCTTGGGGTTGACTTTTCTCTATCCATTATTTTTAGCCACTGGTTAACATGCTAGTGTTGAATTCTTGTCCACGCTGCTTCAATAGAGCCTGTTTATTCAAACGGTTTAAGGGAAATTACACCATCTACTGTGCTTGTTGTGCATGGAAACATAAGGCATGTTATCATAAAAACACTGAATGTGCCAATTTCAAATTCCTCTCAGACTTTATGGTGGAGGTGTTAACCTATTTAAAATAGCTGTTAAAATAGTAGAGAAAACAACCTGATAGGAGTACATTAAGATTGTGAATATTGACACATTTCCTTGACTATACTTACATTATTAATAGACCAGCAGAGGGCAACAGACCCAGTGATGCAGGGCGTTGCAGTTCATCGCATGCTTCTGATCAAACTGTAACCAAATCATCTCCTCAATACACAGCCCATTCAACAAGTGTACACAATATAAACTGATTAAGAGTTGATACCTCACTCCGGTGAGCTCATATGTACACTGATAATTAGGGACTTTCCATTTCCAACTTGAGTAAACATATATCTGACAGCAACTGAAGCTGTGCTGATCACTAAGAAGCTGATGTGCAGTTTGTGAGTCTTACATGTACATAAATGAAAAATGAACATATTTACTTGCGTAACTCAGTGTCAAAGCAAAAACATGATCGTGAAGTAGTTTGACTGATCACCCAGCTTTAGTTGAGTAGAGGCTTTGGGGAAAGAGCAGCAGGATTGGGACTATTTGGACAGCTCTAAAGAGCTGGCACAGGCACGATGGGTCGAATGGCCTCCTTCGTTGCTGTATGGTTCTACAGTTCAGGAGGCTGACATCTATTATGGTGGAAAAGAGTGCCGGAAACCGGAAGGAGAATCCTTACTGGATATGGTCTTGTCAGATGAAGGGCAACTTTGGCAAGGCTTGACAGCAGGCTTTCAACAGCAACATCTCAAAGACAAACTTCTGATAATCCACAATAACTGCCTACTGCCCAACTGGGAACTTCGCCTTCAATAGGCTAGCGCAGAATTCAGTGAGTTGCAGGGTTGCCAACTGTGGTTGAATGTATTCCTGGAGGTTTCATCACATGACTTGCCCCCACACTCCAACCATTAGTCAACCAACACATCCACCCTTGTGACGCACTGCCTTCCTACACCAATTGGAAAGCAAAAAGACTCGTTACTCAATTGGATGATGCTTGACTGTCAGCCAAACAGCCATTGTTTTTTTGCAATTTTCAATATTTTTATATCTGGCAAAGAGAAAAGTTCAAAGGAAATTTTAAAAAACTATCTTTTTTAATGTCCCTATGATTTTTCTCTAGGGTTACACACAGCAGCATCCTGGAGATTGGTCTTCAATTCCTGGAGTCTCCAAGCCAGTCCTGCAGGGTTGGCAACCCTAGTGAGTTGTCAAGAGGCAGGATTGTGATATTAGCTCCCTCTCTCGCAGCCTATTTATGCCTGCGGAAAGAGGAACTATCGGAAGATAGTTACTATAGAAAGCATGTTGACAGGACAGAATAGGCCTGGGGTTGTCAACAATGGTTAGATGGATTCCTGAAGGTTTCATCACATGACCTCCCACTTCCAACTCCCCCACCCCCCCACCCTTACAATGCTGCAATTGCTCGCCTGACACCCTCATGGATCACCTTCTTCCCCAAGAAGCAGGAAAGTCCTTTGTTACTTTATTGGATGGTTATTGACTACCAGCTAGTCATTTTGTCAAACTCCCATATTTTATAACTAATTAAAACTGTTCAAAAAATATAAAAAGGGGTGCACAATTTTTTTAATACCTCAACTATTCTTCTTCTCTACATTAAGGACTTTAATTTGTAAAATCTCCCCCCTCCCTCTGTATCTCAAGCTCTCTTTGACCTTTCCATTTTTTCCTTCCCTTGGATCCTGATCTTTATTCCATTTGCCTACTCACTGCTAAAATAACAACCTCTTTTCAGATTATTTCAATCAAGGCCACCTTCACTGCACGAGGGGAGGTGTCTAATCGTGAAGTGCTTCCTCTTCAGGCTGTGCTTGGTGCATCTTAGCTTTTAATGATGGCCCCGACTTGCTCCTCCTGACTCAATGTAAAGAACTTCTCCACCATTGAGTTCACTGATTCCCTTCACAATTTGAAAAAAAGTCAGGAACTTCATTCTCTGGTAAGTCGTGGGGGACAAAAAATAACTGGTCCAGAGAACAGCTGGACCCTAATGTAGAAACAGACACCTCGTAACTTAGCAGAGGGTGAATCAGTGTAAACTCAATACTATGCAGATCTACAGGAGTCAATATAACCATTCCTGAGACCAAGGCCTTAACGTGTCTAATGTTAGAATTACATAGAATACACAGCATAGAAACATGCCATTCAGTCCATCCAGTTCAAGCTGCTACTTATGCCCCACTCGAGCCACCTCCCATCCTTTCTCATCTAACTCCACCATCATAGCCCTCTATTTCTCCTTCATTATGCTTAGCTAGCTACCTGTTCAATGCATCTACACTATTTACCTCAACTACACCTTGTGGTAGTGAGTTCCACATTCTGATCACTCTCTGGGTAAGGAAGTTTCTTCTGAATTCCCTATCATAGACCTTACTAGTTGCATGTTATATTCATAAAATTATAGAATGCCTACAGCACAGTGAGGCCATTTGATCCATCATGCCTATGCCAGCCATCTATATCAGCAACTCACCTTTACATCCACCGCCCCTTCCCCGACTTTCTCTGTGGCCCTCCAATTATTCTCTCTTCAGATAATTATCCAACTCTTTTTTGAAAGCCTCGACTGAATCTGCCTCCACCACACTCTCAAACAGCATCCCATATCCTAACCACTTGCTGTGTAAAAACATTTTTCATCAATGTCACCATTGCTTCTTTTGCCAATCAATGTAAATCAACCCTTCCGCAAACAAGGACAACTTCCCTGTACCTGCTCTGTCCAAACCCATGACTTGAACACTTCAATCAAATCTCCTCTTAACCTTCTCTTTCTGAAGGAGAACAACCCCAGCTTCTCCAACCTATCCACAAAACTGGAGTTCCTCATCCCTGGAACCATTCTTGTAAATCTATTCTGCACCCTCTCTAATGCCTTCACCTCCTTCAAATTCATGTTGCTATGATGCTAATGTCATGAAAAAGAAACATTACAAGGAACATGGAGTTAGGAAAGGACCATGAGGTGTGGACTCTTGCTCTGCAGACCAACCCACTCCTGACAACCCTCCTGACTTCCCTTTGGCACCATCAGATCCCTAGGGAGAAGCAGACCATGCCTTCTTCAGCAAAGTGGACAGAACCACTAAGATACAAGCAAAATACTACGGATGCTGGAAATCTGAAACAAAAACAAAAATAGCTGGAAAAACTCAGCAGGTCTGACAACATCTGCGGAGAGGAACACAGTTAACGTTTTGAGTCCGTTCTGATGAAGAGTCATACGGACTTGAAACGTTAACTGTATTCATCTCTGCAGATGCTGTCAGACCTGCTGAGTTTTTCCAGCTATTTTTGTTTTTGGACAGAACCACCCCTAGTTCTGTCAATACATAGCCTGCAACCCCTAGCATAGGTGTAACGTGCAGAATTAAAAACCACTGAAATAATGAGAGATGGAAGGAGATGTAGAGAGAAGGAGAGGTTTAGATGACCCTGATGGCAAGTAAGATAAATTTTATTCAATTTGCAGTCCCTCACAATTTATTTATTGCCTTCAATCATTAATCAACAAACTAACTGGCAAGAGCAGTCTTCCAGTCATGAATTTGTTAGAGACTTCTGTTCGGCACAGAAGTCATGCAAATGATTCACATTTTTGCACCAATGTTTTTTGTGGGAAACGTTAATAACATGCAGAGGCATTATATGGTGTAGATTATGTTCTGGACATTTAGGGCTGGATTTTCCTATGGTTGCCCATTTTCAGGTGTACCTAGGAGGCCAATGGCAAAAGATCAAGTGGGGGTGAGAGGGTATTTGAGTTGAAGTTCAACTACAGCTCTCTGCCCCAAATATTTACCATCAGACCCTCCTTGGACCCTACTTGAGGCAGACATCCTTGGCTGCTCTGTCTGTGCACTATGTCTCAAGTCTTGATCGCCCATCACCCTTGTGCTCGATATCCTACATTGGTCCTGCAATGCCTCGATTTCAAACTTCTCATCCTTCTGTTCAAATCCCTCCATGACCTCGCTCCTCACAATCTCTTGTACTGCCTACAGTGCCAAAACCATTTGAGAATTCTGCATTCCTCCAATTCTTCTGCATCGCCCAACTCCTTCCCCACCTCTTTTTTCCCTTAGTGGGCAGCTGTGGCTTCAGCTGTCTTAGCCCCCAAGCTCTGGAATTCCCTCTGGAAATGTCTTCTCCTCTCGACCCCTCTCTTCTTTGGTGGTGGAGGGAGTGAATGTTTGTGGATGTGGTGCCAATCAAATGGGCTGCTTTGTCCTGGACGGTGTAAAGCTTCCTGGGAGCTGAACTCATTCAGGCTTAAAATCTACCGCTTTGATGGCATGTTTAGTCACTTGTCCTAAAATCTTCTTCTGTGGCTTGGCGTTTTGTGTCCAATATGACTCCTGTGCAGCACTTTGGGATAACTTACTATGTTTAAAGATGCTGAATAAATATTAGCTTCTGTTGTTGTTGGTTGGATGGGTTGGCTTCAGGTCTGCATTGCTCATAGTTCTTTTTTTTATTCTTCCATGGGATGTGGACATTGCTGGCTAGGCCGGCATTTGTTGCTTGTCCCTAAATACCCTTGAGAAGCTGCTGGTGAATCACCTTGTTGAACCACTGCAGCCAATATGAAGTAGGTACACCCACAGTGCTGTTAGGGAGTTCCCGGATTTTGACCCAGCGACTGTGAAGGAACAGTGATATCGGTTTTTTTTAATTCATTCACGGGCTGTGGGCTTTGCCGGCTTGGCCAGCGTTTATTGCCCATCATTAGTTGTTCTCGAGAAGGTGGTGGTGAACTGTCTTCTTGAATCTCTGCAGTCCATAGTGCTATTAGGAAGGGAATTCCAGGATTTTGACCCTGTGACAGTGAACAAATAGCGATATATTTCCAAGTCAGGATGGTGAATGACTTGTAGGGGAACTTCCAAGTGGTGGTTTTCCCATCTATCTGCTGCCCTTGTCCTTCTAGGTGGTAGTGGTCGTGGGTTTGGAAGGTGCTATCTAAGGAGCCTTGGTGAGTTTCTGCAGTGCATCTTGTAGATAGTACACACTGCTGCTACTGTACATTGGTGGTGGAGGGAGTGAATGTTTGTGGATGTGGTGCCAATCAAATGGGCTGCTTTGTCCTGGACGCTGTCAAGCTTCCTGGGTGTTGTGGGAGCTGCACTCATCCAGGCAAGCGGGGAGTATTCCATCACACTCCTGATTTGTGCCTTGTAGTTCCAAGTCAGGATGGTGTCTGGCTTGGAGGGGAACTTGCAGATGGTGGCATTCCCAGGCGTCTGCTGCCATTGTCCTTCTAGGTGGTAGAGGGTTTGGAAGGTGCTGTTGAAGGACCCTTGATGAATTGCTGCGGTTGATCTTGTAGATGGTACACACTGCTGCCACTGTGCATCGGTGGTAGAGGGAGTGAATGTTTAAGGTCGTGGGTGGGGTGGCAATCAAGCGGGCTGCTTTGTCCTGAACGGTGTTGAGCTTCTTGAGTGTCGTTAGAGCTGCATTCATCCAAGAAAATGAAGAGTATTCCATCACATTCTTGATTTGAGTCTTGCAGATGGTGGACTGGCTTTGGGGAGCCAAGAGGTGAGTTACTTGCCATAGAATTCCCAGCCTCTGACCTTCTCTTGTAGCCACAGTATTTATATGGCTAGTCCAGTTCAGTTTGTGGTTAATAGTAACCCCAAGGATGTTGATCATGGGGGATTCAGTGACGGTAATGTCATTGAATGTCAAGGGGAGATGGTTAGATTCCCTGTTGTTGGAGATTTCCATTGCTTGGCACTTGTGTAGCACAAATGCTACTTGCCATTTATCAGCCCAAGCCTGAATGTTGTCCAGGTCTTGCTGCATATGGACTCATATGTTCTATGGCCACAAATGGAAACAAGCACCCCAGAGAAAGTATCATAGGGACGGTTTGTGATGAACTAGAGGTCATCCAATGTCTGTTCAAGTGTTTTCAAAGACTTAGAAGTTACTGTAATTTATTTACAAAATATTTGACCAAGTAGTTTTAAAATCTTTTTAATATAGATGCATGAATGCATGGTTTCAGGTCATTCTTAAAGTTGTTTTTTTTAACATTGTTTTAAGGCTGCAGACTAGGTATTGGGAACCAGTGAAATCTTTGTTGTACCTCAGCACTTGTGGGACTCTGATCATTATGAGCTGAAATAATGTGGCACAATGGTAAACTGCAAGCCGTATGTAAGAATAAAATAAAAGTGTTTTATTGGAAAATAAATACAAAGACAAAGCATAAAAAAACTCATCAGGCGTTTTTCCACTAAAAACTGTCAACATAGAGGTTTCTTCATGCCTATTAATGAAATTATACCCTGCCAACAGGCTGAGAGTCCTTGTCACTTCTCAAGTTAACAGTTATTAAAAGGTTGACTGCTCTATCACAGTAAGTGTGCAGACGTTAGTCTTTCCACGCAGATCGCACAGTTATTTTCCAGCTGACATTCATGGCAAGGTTCCCAGTTGGTGAAAGCAGATCCCGTGCCCGATGCTAAGCCTGAGAGAAACTGCGCGATTGAAACCAGATGCTTGTGGGACTCTGCTTCCCACCACCCTCACAAAACAGGGACTGATTACATTCAACCACCTGACACCCCACCAGCACTTTAACCTATAAAGAATGTAAATCTCTTATAGTTGGCTCGAAAAGCTGGTGCAATTAGTGGTTTCCAATGTCTTCAACCATTAGAGGATAACTGAATGGCTGTCATTCAGCATTAAGACCTAAGTCAGCCATAGGGATGGATCGTTAACATGAGATATTGCCAAGATGTGGTACAGGTCTCACATTGCTACCCTTGTGCACGCTGGAAGCATACATCACAAAATTGCACACATACAGCCTGTAATTAATTACTTTTCCATTAACCTTAACATCTCGATCTTGGCTCAGTTGGTAGCATTCATGCCTCTGCGTTACAAAGCTGTGGGTTTCTCGATACCCGAGCACATAACATAGGCTGACACTCTAGTGCAGCACCCAGGAAGTGCTGTACTGTCAGGAGGTGTCCTCTTTCAGATAAGTTTTAAAGCTGAGGATCCATCTAACCCCTCAAACAGATGTCAAAGATCCCATTCAAAGAAGAACAGTGCAAGTTCCTGGTGGCCTGGCTAATATTTGTACTTCACTCAACATCACTGAAACAATTTACCTGCTCGTTTGTCTCATTGCTGTTTGTGGGATCTTGCTGTGCACAAATGTAATTCATTGTCTGTGAATCCCCATGGGATGTCCTGACGTCCTGAAACACTGTATACAAATGCTACTTTTTCCTGCTTTTTACCTAACGGACATAAAATTGCTGGTTAAGGGTGTGAATCTGTATTACATGTCTTCCACGGGCTCCAGGTGAATGCAAGAGGTCATGAAAGATAAAAGCATTAAGAGAGATGAGATAATCAACGTGGTTAGCATTACCCTGCTGCTATTTTTTGCATTTCCCAAGGTGATTATGAATGAGTACCATCATTTGGTCCATCTTAGCTCATCCATCAAGAGACCCTACAGTATGTTAATGTGACATTAACTGCATTGTTAAGATTAAGGATAAGCCAGGTGGAGGGTATTGATTAAGTATTTTGAGTACATATAAAGAAGGACTGCTGGGACACTGTGTTAGTTAGTAGATAGAAGTCAGATATCAGTAATGCTGCATTCTGTACATAAACAAGCTATCAAGAAAAGGATTTGCTTCTACTTTCACACTTCACCATCTGGCTTGGGATCCATTTATCACATTGCTTCTCATTGCAGCAACCAATTGACTCAAATAATTCCAAGGATTTTGTTTCTATTATCCTGTCTTAGGGTATATTCCATGGACTGCTGGAGCATGTAGTAGAGATGAAATCCCTGGAATCACTTTAATACATACAAAAAGGAAACTGCTTTATAAGGTCCTATCAGTGATAATGGCTTTTATTTCCTGTGGCGCTCCTTCATCGAAGACTTCTAAACTATTGCTTCACTGTATAATCATATCAGCCCCTCTGAAACCTCTGCATACTCCATGAAGAGTGTCTATTTCTGAATTTGAATTGTCATGACAGTGGATCACATCCCGAATTACTCATGGGCATATTGAACTTTTTTGAGGAAGACGTGTTTTTTAAAAGAAAGGTCTGCAAGCAAAAGTTGGCTGGAAATGTGAAGTAACCACTTGCTGGAAAATTCCCATGTGGATTACACTTGACCGACTAGTGCAGAGAGAACGGAATGTCGCACCTGAAAGGTGTCAAGGTCTATTTCAGACTGAGACACTTGAAATGGGTTAAGATGTAATGCAAAAAACTGAACTGTAATCTCTTGTGGTTGCGGAGACAATGGAGACTGATTACTATCTCAGCAGAAACCATCTCCTGTTGAGTTATACCCCAGAATGTGGAAATGATCTGAGTTGAAAGAAAGCAGATTCTGGGCGAAAGACATGTTTTTTTCTCCCTTCCAGGAATACACAAGAAAAGAGGTTTAAAAAGCCAGCTGCAAACCTGGTCAGTGTGTGTTAGTCTGGTGTTCTGGTTCTGGTGTGCTAGTGTATGCTGTGAAGGTCACAGCTGAAGAATATCAACTAGACATCCCTGCATCTTGCAGGTAAAACATGGTCTATCTCTATTGCTGGAGGCAAGTCACAAGTCAGCAAAGCCACAGTCAAAAAGGAAACAGGACAACTCCTTCAGCTAACCTGCAGAACCAAGACTCTCCAAACACACTGCTCAACTGCTAAAGTCAGCTCTACCAGAATCACCCAACGTCACAGCCACAAAGTTTCACCATCTACTCCTCACGGATATTTTTTTTTAAACTTTTATTTTTGGACTCAACTTCTCATTTTTAATGTGTGTGTATGCGTATTGCATTTTTATTATTTTTTCACAGATTTTTAATAACTAACAAACTCACTCTTTCTTTGACTCAAGGAAACCTGGTTAACCTTGTTGTGACCAGCTGAGGGGGTTGAATAAAGAAGGGGAGCCAGTTCATCCCTCCTCACCTAGGAGCATAACAGTTTTGTGTATCTCATCTGGGATCATAACAAATTGGGGGTCCATGCCTGGGGACCAGTTGCAACAGAATCACTCTCATTCTTTTCTGAATAAAACTGCTGTTGAAGCATCATTCTAAGTTTAAATACAGTTGGTAACCAACATTGTTTTGGAGAGTTAGAAGTTTAGAGAGCTTTTCTTCACTGCTGTAAATGATATGAGAATAATGAATGCAGAAACAGTAATCTCTTCCAGGGGTTCAGTTGACATTCTAACCTTGTTTGGCATTTGATAACATTCGGTTTTATTTAAAGCAGTCTGAAAAGTATTTTTTTCCTGCATTTTCTACAGGGGCAACACTTACATTTTAAGAAAGTGACTATCCACATGAACATCAAACCAATTGGGCTGGAAACATCTTTGTGCATACCACTGAAAAATCTTTATTTAGAAATAGATTCCATTTTTAAGAGATGTCAGGAGATTATAACAATATAAACACTGAAAAGATGGTAACCAGGGTCAGTCACAAATGGTTAGTCTATTGCACCTTGATCTGAGAAAGCAAACCTTGTAAAAGATTTTTGTTCAAAACCCCAAGTAAAGTTTAGGACCACCATTGAAATTGCAACAAAAGGAATCAGTCCATATCAACATATATTCTCCAAGGCAGCATGTATATAGGATGGATTTAGCAATCAGTAGCAAAAGAATGGTGCTTACCATTCGCCTCTCTGGCAGCTAGCCACAAATGTTTTCTGGGTATTAGAACACATACCTGCTCTAACTTGCCATCTGATCCAGTGCAGCATTCTCTATAGGGTATTTTTGGCATCTTTGAACAGGGCAAGAAACAGCGAGGCTCTTCAGTCAGATTGAAGAATCTTCACTGAGACATGCAGAGCTCAAACCAGGATGTATAAAAGAAAAGAGTATAATTTAGATTTAAATCATGTACAGAAAGCAAAATAAATATTGTGGAATATGGATGGGATTAACAGAGAGAGATAAAAGAAACAAACAGAAAATGTTAAGTAAAATGTTTATTTCTTTTACAGCCCAACATCTTCTGAGGGAACGAGACTCCATATTTGAAAAATTATTTTTTCAAGCCTGGGAAGCTGTTTGGCAGTAATTATTCCTTATCATACTATTGTCACACCTTTAAAAGCTCTTGAATGAATCAGTTTTTCTGCTGTCTCTAGTGTGAAACTAGTGTACATGTATCCCATGTTCATACTGCTGCATTGATTTCAGTCCCAAGTCTATCGATGAGAACTGCAAAAGCGTAGCCTGCGGAAGAGCAGAGGATCTCTGACAGCAATTTTTGGATTTCCACAGTTAACTGCATAAGTGCATATACCAGAAATTGCTGTCTAGGTTACCCATTATAACAGTAAGCACTGTTAGTACTAAATCCAGCCAAAGCTAAGCTGAGCTTCATCTTTTACAGGACATGTAACATCTACTAATGACCCTAACATTGAGCTCCAAGGAGCTTTAAAAAATTGCTCCTCATTCTAATAAAGATAGATAACAGGATTGTTAAACTCCATCAACCCAAAGATTAATAAAATATCACTTCATAAATATTATAAGGGATAACATTATTAATTTGGATAGAGTAATGGTAAAAATAATGAATCAGTCCCTTTGTCGGTTGGAGAATCAGATTACTTGTGAATCTTGTAAACTATCTTAACGTTAGCATCTGAGCATGACTTCATTCAATGGTAGTACTCTTGCCTCTATTTCAGAAAATTGTTGGTTTAAGCCCCACTACTAGGAATATGATCCCATAATCAAATCTGACACTTCAATGCAGTACTGAGAGAGTGCCACATCGTCATCATCTTTTAGGTGAGAAGTTAAACCAAGGTTCTGCTCATCTGCTCAGGGGGGATGTAAAACACCCTTGGAAACTTGAAGAATAGCAAGGGAGTTCTCCTAGTATTCTGGACAAGATTTATCTCTCAATCATTTTAATAGGAAGAATGAGGAGAGGCAATATGAACAAAGTGGTAGAATTTTAAAGGGAGTGCAGAAGTAGAGATACCTGGGACCATAAGACCATAAGACATAGGAGCAGAAATTAGGCCATTTGGCCCATCGAGTCTGCTCCGCCATTCAATCATGGCCAATAAGGTTCTCAACCCCATTCTCCTGCCTTCGCCCCGTAACCTTTGATCCCCTTACCTATCTATCTTGATCTTAAATACACTCAATGACCTGGCCTCCACAGCCTTCTGTGGCAATGAATTCCATAGATTCACCGCTCTCTGGCTAAAGAAGTTTCTCCTCATCTCTGTTCTAAAAGGTCTTCCCTTTGCTCTGAGGCTGCGCCCTCGGGTCCTAGTCTCTCCTACTAATGGAAACATCTTCCCCACGTCCACTCTATCCAGGCCTTTCTGTATTCTGTAAGTTTCAATCAAATCCTCCCTCATCCTTCTAAACTTCATCGAGTATAGACCCAGAGTCCTCAAACGTTCCTCATATGTTAAGCCTTTCATTCCTGGGATCATTCTCGTGAACCTCCTCTGGACCCTCTCCAGGGCCAGAACATCCTTCCTGAGATACGGGGCCCAAAATTGCTCACAATATTCTAAATGTGGTCTGACCAGAGCCTTATAAAGCCTCAGCAGCACATCCCTGCTTTTATATTCTAGTCCTCTCGAAATAAATGCCAACATTGCATTTGCCTTCCTAACTACCGACTCAACCTGCAAGTTAACCTTAAGAGAATCCTGGACTAGGACTCCCAAGTCCCTTTGCACTCCAGACTGTGCTTACACCGATCTTAGAAGGTGGCAGGACAAGTTGAGAAAGCTGCAAAACAACATATGGGATCCTTGGCTTCATTAATAGAGATATAGGGTGGAATTTAATGTAGATAACAGGGGTCTCACCCCAGGCTGGAGAGCCAGTGAGAGATCTCTGTTGCCTACTTTCAATAAGACCTGCCAATTAAGTGCCAATTGAGCACTTAACTGTATAGCAGTGCGTCTTCCCAGAGTTCAAGGAAACCAGGGTCAGAAATCCTGCCCCCGAGAGTTGCCAACCAATCAGAAGCTGGTAACCGTGCATTGCTCAGGAGCGCCACTGGGGAGGTTCTGGCTGTTGCTGGTAATGCACCCACCCAAATCCCAAGATCGCCAAAGTGAGTGATGGTGGAAGGGGGTTCGCGAGTCACAGGGTAAGGGTGGGGGGTGGGGGGGGTCAGTGGCATGGGTCCTGCCCCCCATCCCTTCCTGAAGCTCGGTGCCTGACAAACAGGGAAATGGCTGGAAGCCCGCAAACAACTCTGACAGGGTTTGCTCTCTGAGCTTCCCGCATGGCAAGTCCCCCGGCCACCTATGGGTGAATACCAGCTGTGGCAGGATGAGGCCCTTAAGTGTGATCTGGAATGCTCTGTTTGAAAGGAAGCAGATTCAAGAGTAGCATTCAAAAGAGAACTGAATGAATTCTTGAAGGGAAAAAAATTACAGGGCTATGGAAAGATAGAGCAAGGGAGTGGGATCAATTGGATAACTCTACCAGAGAGCCAGCACAAGTGTGATGGACTGAATGGCCTCCTTTTAAGTTGTATCATTCTATGATTCTAACCTACACCATCAATAACAGACTTGCTAAGTGGTATAATTTTAAAGGGGATGACCATTTATCCCTTGCTATTTTTGTGCATGTTTCTTTGTGCAAAATTACCTGCTGCATTTGTCTACACATCAACATTTCGAAAGAGATTCATTGGCTGTGAAGTGCTTTTGGACATCCTCAGAAAATAGAATATGTTTCAGATGGGCAAGTTCTTTCTTTGATCTTTCCTACCTGTTGGGAGATTCCAGGTCAGCTCTGCTGACTATGCGATGCTGGTAAGGAGTGTATAGCCAGTTGAAAGCTGTGAGGGTCCTTTCTTCCATTTTGAATTTCCCTTCCCTCACATACCTGAAACATAAACCAAAGAGTTTGAGCACATGCCCTGAACATTCACCTGAACTGCTGGGCAGAACCTCAGTTTAACATCCACTCTAAAAGATAGGACCTATGACAAACACCACCAATGGCTCCAATGGAATGCTTGCTGCTTCGTACGGTTGCTGACACCACAACTTTTCCTCAAAGAACCCAATTCTTAGCCATCTCCATTACTGATAGATAATTAAGGCACTGAAGAATCTATTTTTACTGATGTTGGCTGAGTGTTTATATATTGGCTAGGACACCAGCGACAACTCCCCCCGTTCTTCATCGAAATAATGCCAAAGCATCTTTTATGTTCACAAGAGAGAGCAGATGGGACCTTGATTTAACGTTCCATTGGAAAGATGGTAAAAACAAAAGCAATTGTGAAAATTTCATTTGCTTTCAGGCAAAATACCTTTGATCTGTGTGGAATTCCAATTCTTTTAGGAGGCAACTTCCGCTTCTAAGCAGTTCAGCTGGATAGAATTACACCTTTCTTTTCACATATCTCGCCTTCTGAAACTTCCTCTCTAAATCTCTTCATGAACTTCCATTGGCTTCCTGTCCTTCAGTTTATTGAATTCAAAGCCATCTTCCATACTTATAAATCCTTCCTTGCCAGATCCCAGTTTATGTTTGCAACTTTCTCCAAGTGCTATGGCCCAGCCCCTTGTTCTCAGTCTTCCAACTCTGACTGTCAGGAAGATATAATAATTTTCATAATGTTATTGGAATTTATTGTAAGGTGTAAAGGGAACATTTGCATTTTTAAATAAACCAGACTAGCTTGATTTCAAAGGAGGGATGAAATGTTTCACCTAGCCAGGAGAATTTAAGAAACAGTGTGTTTATTTTTCCCAAAGATTACTGGTAAAATTGGTACTTTGATGGATTTTATTATTAGAGAGGTAAAGTCCAAAGACATATTGAAACAATGGGAATTTGTATTCAAAGGGGGAAATATGTATAAAGGACAGGGATTCTAAGATCTAAAACAAGTGTGAAAAAACCTCTAGCATCTAGGCCTCAAGCTGCTGTCCATAAAGAACTGAAGTTAAGAAAACTCACTTTGAATTGGATTGTTCAGGGTATCGTGTTTCTTTGCCTGGGTCTTTTAAAATCTATGTGTCTTGCTGTTGCCTTAACAAAAGTGTAACTGGGAGTTAGATTAACTAGAGGATTTCAAAGTTATCATAGTAGTATTTTGTAGATATACGTGTGTATTTAAAATAATTTCTTCTTTTAATAAAGGCTTAATTTAGTTTTGTAAGAAACCTATAAGACTCAGTGGTCTTATTACTACTGAATTCAAGGCACTTATCTCGAAATTTATACAAATTGCAAAATAGTTGTGGCAGTTGTTTCAAGTTTCCCTTTGGGAATTGAGCAACTTAGCATTTACCATCAGTTATGCCATAACATGACCTCCTGTGCACCCACTCCCTCTTCCTACTTAGCCCATCACCGCCTCAACCCTGCTCTCTGAAGCCACACTGCTTTTGCCCTTGCTGTTGAAAGCCTCAAAAACAATCTCTTTAAACGTGCTTTTTGTCATTTCCCCTAACTCTCCTATGACTCCCATCTGCTTCTGTATTTAACAACACAAACTTGCATTGACATTGTGCCTTCAACTTTGAAAAAATGCCCAAGATGTTTCACTGGTGTTGCCAACTGTGGTTAAATGTATTCTTGGAGGTTTCATCGCATGACTTGCCCCCACGCTCCAGCCATTCGGCAACCAAACATCCATCCTTGTGCCTTCCTATGGCAATTGGAAATCAGAAAGACTCATTACCCAATTGGTTGATGCTTGACTGTTAGCCAAACAGCATATTTTCCCCCCAATTTTCAATATTTTTTATAGTGGGTGAAGAGAACTGTTCAAAGAAAATTAATTTTAAAAAAACTATCTTTCTTAATGTCCCGATGATTTTGCTCCAGGGCTGCACCTACAGTTTCCTGGAGATTGATCTTCAATTCCTGGAGACTCCAGGTGAGTCCTGGAGGGTTGGCAACCCTATACTTCACAGCGGTGCAATCAGAAAAAGAATGGATGTCAGGCCAAAGATGGAAATGTTGGAAGGGGTTTCCTTTTTCCAGAGAGATGGGTTTTAGCGATCGTCTTAGAGGGAGGTGGGGATGCAGAGCACTTTAGTAAGGGGAATCCAAAGCCTGCAGTCTAGGAAGCTTGAAGGTACAGTTACCAAAGATGGGGTGAAGGGAGCTGCAGCAGTCACAAGCAGTTAGAGTCAGAGACGGTAAGTTTGGGGCAGAGGGTCGTTTTCAGGTCTGTAGGAGGTTACAGAATGAGGCCATGAAAGGATTTCAACTACCATATAAATGCAGGTTGTTGTTGTCCTTTCACCTTAAGGTTTGAAATTTCCTCTGCTTTCCCACCCGTGGGGCTAAATCTCACATTGGAGGGGTGGTGATGGGTCCCTGCTTCCTGGTATAAAAGTCAGTGGCGAGCCTACTGGTTCTTGACCAGCTCAAACTGTGGCCAATCAGATGGCTGGCCACTCTCTTGACCCAGCAGCACCACCAGGAGCAGTGGCCACTGCAGGAACCGCATGAAATCCCCTAAGAAGAAGGGTTAGGAGCCAGACTTTCAGGCAAGTCTGTGGTCTCGCTGGGGCCAGGCTGGAAGGCCCAAGAAAGGGGGGTGTGGGAGTGATATTGAGAGGATTTAGGGGGGTGGGGGTGGAGAGAAAATGTGCAGGGGCTGGGGAATTACTTGGAAAGGGCCTCTGATGGGCACAGGGTGCCTGAACAGTAGGTATCCCCTGGCCTGGCCACAAGGCTACTCCTGACCTTATAATAATTGAGAAATGTTTATAATTGAGAAATGTTTATTGATGAAGTAGCTCCAGATTGTTGTGGATACTACCCTTGGAATTCCTATGGCAATGTTATTCCTATTAAACATTACATAGCCAGCACATCATAATACCATCCAGACTCACATACGAAGCATGGCTGCTAGGTGGAGTTCAGAATGGTGCCCTGCTACTCATGGAACGACAACAGCAGGAGCCAGCAGCTTCAGGAACAGAAGGGGAAAAGGTTGGGGAGGGAGAAAGATAATGTTGGTTGGATGCGAAATGGAAATCCAAAACTAGGGTTTGGAATTATAAAGTAATCACTAATAGATCAAATAAGAAAAAAAAAAATCAGCACTTCTTTACTCAGAGAGTGGTTAGAATGCGGAACTCGCAACCACATGGAGGAGCTGAGATGAATAGCACAGATGTCTTTAAGGGGTAGCCAGATAAGTACATGAGGCAGATGGGGTTAGATGAAGTAGTGTGGATTTATGTGGAGCAGATACAATGCCGACTGCCTGGCATAGTGCGTGTCTAGATCAGTCGGCTGACTAGCCACAATTAAATTAACTATGGTACCTGCTATTCTACTGTACCTAAAGGATGATGAAATGGTATATGTGATTCATTGCACTTAACCTTACAGGCGGCAACACAAAGTGAGTTGGTCTTGCATCATTAATCCCTCCGCTTTCTCAAGACACATTTAATTTGTTGAAGCCACTGCAGAGCCAACAGCAATGACATCATTTCAGTTGATGCCTTGCGTTTACTGTAATGATTTTAGATGCTGCAGCTTTACAGCAACAGTGGAGCTTCCAGGCAGAAATTCAGAGCAACAAATGCACGGCACATTTTCTAGGGGAAGGTAGGGGTCATACTTTGTCTTAGCCAGCAGGTGAGTGATATCATTGGAGCGTTAGCTCAGGAAGCAATCACTGACTGTGGAACATAGGCAAGAAATCGGGGTTATCAAGTAAACAGAAGATCTTGTTGATTCTACGAGCTGGATGGAAAATGATAAAAAATAAAAAGAAAATAGACTGCAGATTCTAGGCACCGGGAACAAACAGAAAATGCTGAAAATACAGAAAAGGGTTAGTCAACAGTTGTAAAGTTGAGGTCCAGGAATGATCATTTCTGCAATATGACGTTCCAATTATTCACATTCGCGAGCAGAAAAATTGTAAGCCGGAAAATAAAAATCCCACGAAAAGGTTATACCCAAAATGTTGACCTGTCTGTTATAATGGCTGACTGACTTGGGGGTGTGTAACGACAGCTTGCATTTATATAGCACCTTTAATATAGTAAAACATCCCAAGGCCTTTCACAGGAGCGCATATCGAGCAAAATTTGCCACTGAGCCACTTAAGTAGATATTAAGACAGGTGACCAAAAGCATGGTTAATGCGTTATGTTTTAAGGAGGAGAGAGAGAGAGAGAGAGATAGAGAGATAGAAAGGTTTGTGGGGGTGGGGAGGAAGGGGGGTGGAGAAATCCAGAGGTTAGGGCCTAGACAGTTGAAAGTACAGTTGCCAATTTTGCAGTGATGAAAATTAGGGATGGGTGAGTAGCCTGAAGTAGAGTTAGCAGAGAGATGCTGGAGGATTGTAAGGTTGGAGGAGGTAACAGAGATAGGGAGGGGCATGGTCATAGGGATTTGAAAAATTACAATGAGAATTTTAAAATTGAGGCTTTTGTCAGACCCGGAGCCAACATAGGTAAATGAGCACAGGGAAGATGGATGAGGAGCTGGTGCTAGGTAAGATATAGGCAGCAGAGATTTGGATATGGAGGATGGCAAGCCAGCCAGGTGAGCGTTGGAATAGTCAAATCTGGAGCTTTCTCTGAATTTAAGGTATTTTGTTTGTTGAAAAAGCTGATAGCCTGAGCACTGAAGTAGTATAGCATTCAATATAGATCCTACCAGCTCCTCTGAATAATTAGATATTAGAAGTTATTTATACGTGGATGTAAAGGATCCCATTATTTCAAAGAAGAGCAGGGGAGTTGTCCCTGGTTTCCTGGTCAATATTTATCCCTCAGTCAACATCACAAAAAACAAATGATTTGGTCATTATCACATTGCTGTTGGTGGGAGCTTGCTGTACATAAATTGGCTGCCACATTTCTATAGTACACCAGTGAGTACACTTGAAAAGTACTTAATTGGCTGTAAAGTTATTTTGAGACGTTTGGTAGTCATAAAAAGTGCGATATAAATGCAAGTCTTTCCTTTTCGTCATTTAAATTTCACTTTGAGACCCACAATATCTCACTGTCCATTGTTTGTCTTTTGGCATATGCATTGTCACATGAAATTAGAGAAGACAAGCATTTGTCTTTTAAAATAGATAATGCAAGAACGGAACATCTGAGTTGCTGTATTTATGGCCATGTGGAAGGTGTTGCTATCCAAGCTGTTCCAGTACAGCTACAACACTGGCATCTAACCGGCTATGGGGAAAATTGCCCAGGTATGTCCTGTACACAAAAAGCAGGACAAATCCAATCCAGTCAATTACTGCCCCATTAGTTACTGTCGATCATCAGTAAAGGAATGGAAGGGATCATCAACAGTGCTATCAAGCGGCACTTGCATAGCAATAACCTGCTCACTGACGCTCAGTTTGGGTTCCACAAGGGCCACTCGGTTCCTGACCTCATTACAGCCTTGGTTCAAACATGGACAAAGAGCTGAACTCCTGAGGTGAGGTGAGAGCGACTGCCCTTGACATCAAGGCTGCATTTGACCATGTGGCATCAAGGAGCCTTGACAAAACTGGAGTCAATGGGAATCAGGGGAAAACTCTCCACTGGTTGGAGTCATACGTAGCACAGAAGAAGATGGTTGTGGTTGTTGGAGGTCAGTCATTTAGCTCCAGGACATCACTGCAGGAGTTCCTCAGGGCAGTGTCCTTGGCCCAACCATCTTCAGCTGCTTCATCAATGACCTTCCTTCCATCATAAGGTCAGAAGTGGGGATGTTTACTGATGATCGCACAATATTCAGCTCCATTTGCGACTCCTCAGATGCTGAAGCAGTCCATATCCAAATGCAGCAAGACTTGGACAATATCCAGGCTTGGGCTGACAAGTAGCAAGTAACGCCACACAAGTGCCAGGCAATGACTATCTCCAACAAGAGAGAACCTAACTATTGCCCCTTGACGTTCAATGGCATTACCATCACTGAATCCTCCGCTATCAACATCCTGGGGATTACCATTGACCAGAAACTGTACTGGACTAGCCATATAAATACTGTGGCTACATGACCAGGTCAGAGGCTAGGAATTGTGTGATGAGTAACTCACCTGACTCCTCAAAGCCTGTCCACCACCTACAAGGCACAAGTCAGGAATGTGATGGAATACTCCCCACTTGCCTGGATGAGTGCAGCTCCCACAACACTCAAGAAGCTGGACACCATCCAGGACAAAGCAGCTCACTTGATTGGCACCACATCCACATTCACTCCCTCCACCACCAACGCATAGTAGCAGCAGTGTGTACCATCTACAAGATGCACTGCAGGAACTTAACAATGCTCCTTAGACAGCACCATCCAAACTCATGACCACTACCATCTAGAAGGACAATGGCAGCAGATAGATGGGAACATCTCCACCTGGAAGTTCCCCTCCAAGTCACTCACCATCGTGACTTGGAAATATATCACCGTTCCTTCACTGTCACTGGGTCAAAATCCTGGCACTCCCGTCCTAACAGCACTGTGGGTGTACCTACACCACATGGACTGCAGCAGTTCAAGAAGACAGTTCACCAGCACCTTCTCAAGGACAACTAGGGATGGGCAATAAATGCTGGCCCAGCCAGCGAAGCTCACATTCTATGAATGAATTATAAAAAATTAGGGTGGTTAACTAACCACATCAAGTAAAGGAGCAATGTTCTGCAAGGCTAAGATTGTCACCAGAAGGGATCAGATTTTGTCTTATACCTCTGATCCAATCCTACTGTAAACTCCATCCCATTATTTCTGGGCCAAGGTCAATTATGCCTGATGGTGTCAGACTCACCTGAGGACTACCGGGAGCCAACACTGCCACTGAAGAGGTACAAGCAATGTGTACCATCTACAAGATGCACTTCAGCAACTTGCCAACCTTCCTTCGACAGCACCTTCCAAACCCACGCTCTCTACTACCTTACGAGGACAAGGGCAGCAGACACATCAGAATGCTATCACCTGTAGGTTCCCCTCCAAGCCACTCACCATCCTGACTTGGAACTATAACGTGGTTCCTTTGGAGTCGCTGGATCAAAAACCTGGAACTCCCTCACTAACAGCACTGTGGGTGTACCTGGTGGTTTTGGAGGCTGCAGCAGTTCAAAAGGCAGCTCACTACCACCTTACTTTATCAAGGGCAATTAGAGATAGGCAACAAGTGTTGGCTTTGCCAGTGATGCTCCAGTGAAAAGATAAAAAAACTGTTGTGTTTCACTGGGAAGAGTGAATTTTAAAATGGACCAGAAGCCTCCTGGAATTGTTGGGATGGGAATTTTTGATTGGGTTTGAATGAGTCCAGCTGAAGAATAATGAGCAGCTCTGGCTTTAGCTGAGCATCACATTAATTTTGAATACAGAGACTTTGGGAAACAGTGATTTCACTGTTGTGGCAAATATATTGAAATTCTCTGGAGAGGTGCAGCCTCACTGAGCTTTGGTGAGGTCAGTTTTTTGGAACAAGCCTGTGTCCACAGGGGCAACAGCCTTACCCCATGTCTCTTTTTTCTGAAACCTCTCTCATCAAAGCTGAGCTGTTTGTGATTTGAAAAACCCACCAGAAGACCTTATTGCCGCAAACCGAGAGTTCGTAAAGGAGAATTACGAATCATCCCCACGGTGTCCAGTGAGAAACCCCCAAGAACCAGCAACTACTATGGACCGGGACCCATCAGCTGGACACAAGCACCTGGACTCTCCCGACAATTTTTTTCCCCTGGCTTTATTTGTTACTTGGCCAAGTTTTTAGTATCCGATACTCTGCAGAGTTTTACTACTTTTTTGCATACTGGGGGGATTGTGTGTTGTTTTTTCATTGCTGGGTAATTGAACATATTTGTACATTTTAAACCTCTTGTTAATAATTTCTGCATCTTTCCCCAAGTCAGTTTTAGCAATAAAGCTAGCTCTCTACCTGTTAACTTAAAGAACCTGGCTGGCTTATTTCTTGCACTGAGATATACACAGTTAAATCTTTATTACATTTGGCAAAATCATCTTCCTTTTAAATTCAAACTCTGTTATAATCAACTTTGGAGTGGGACCAAGAGAAGAGTCAGTTCACCCCTGTTAACCTGGTCAGAACAATGTATATAACATCCAGATATTAGCTAATCAAATATTAATAAATCTTTAATCATTCCTGACTGGAATAGTAGTGATTCATAATTGCCTACAGTTTGTTTTGTGTATCACTGCATGTTGTACATAACTGAAGTACCCTGTAATTGACTGTAGTTCCAAATGATAATTATCTTTTCAAATAAAATGCTAAATATACAACTGAAGGTGAAAACAGCACTCTTGCAAGTCTCTGTATAACATTAGTGGATGCACATGCTATCTTCAATTATGTGACAGTAATGTGGAAAATTTGAGGCCAGTATGACTAATGATGGGTAGCCACTCCATTTCCTTTGAGCTGCATTATTTCAGTAACATCTGGGAACTATTCCAATAACTAATTCATTCTGGCAGTAACTGGATATAGCTGGAACTCCCCAAGGCTCCTCAGCCAGCACCTTCCAAACCGACGAACACTACCATCTAGAAGGGCAAGGGCAGCAGACACATGGGAACACCAGCACCTGGAAGTTCCCCTCCAAGCCACTCACCATCCTGACTTGGAAATATATCGCCATTCCTTCCACTGTCGCTGGGTCAAAATCCTGGAACTCCCTCCCTAGCAGCACTGTGGGTTCACCTACACCGCATGGACTGCAGCGGTTCAAGAAGGCAGCTCACCACCACCATCTCAAGGGCAATTAGGAACGGGCAATAAATGCTGGCCCAGCCAGCGATGCCCACATCCCATAAATGAATTTTAAAAAAGTTAGTCCTCTATCGCTTTAACTATACAAAGCAACTGGTTAGAGCACACCTGGAGTAATGTGAGTTCTGGGTGCCACACCTTAGGAAAGAGTTGGAGAGAGTGTAGCAGAAGTTTAGCAGGGTGATGCCTGGACTCCAAGGGTTAAATTACGTGGAGAAGTTACAGAAACTAGGGTTATATTCCCTGGAATCTAGAATATTAAGGGGTGATTTGATAAAAGTTTTCAAGATATTAAGGGGTACAGGTAGGGTAGACTGGGAGAAACTATTTCCGCTGCTTGGGGAGTCTAGGGCTAGGGGGCATAGCCAAAAAATCCAAGCCAGAGGTTCCAGGAGTGAAATTAGCAATCACTTTTTCGCACAAAAGGTGGGGTAGAAGTTTGGAACTCTCTTCTGCAAACAGGAACTGATGCCAGATCGAGTGTTAATTTTAAATCCGAGATTACAGATTGTTGATGGCTGAAGGTGTCGGGGGATGTGGGGCAAAGGCGGGCATATGGAGTTAAGTCAGGGGTCAGTCAGGATCTCTTTGAATGGCACAAAACAGGCTCGAGGGGTTAAATGGCCAACCCCTGTTCCTGTGTTTTAAAGGCTGAGAAGTGATGAAATCGGAGGAGAGAACGACTCAAATAATCCGAATATAACGAGAGTTTAATAAAGCATTTTTTAAAACAAAATAATGAACCATTACTTCTGAATTATAGTTTCAAAATGGCTCAAGTTTTATGGTATAAAATAACCCCCATCAAAAAGGTGTCTGAAATTTCTATGCTTCCTGCAATACTCCCACCAGCTATTGCAAGAACATTGCTATGATTCACTCTGGCAGGTTGGGCCATTTTTTTTTAGGCCTGTTGCTCAGAAGGTACTTTAGTTTGAAAGGTCAAGTGACACAACTTTTCATCTTCTCAATAAAGGGAAGCTTCTTCACGTAAATTTCTTCTGGCACCTGTTTACTGTGAAATTATTCAGTGGAAGTAGTTTGGAGGTGGCAGGGAATGAACTTCATCACTTTTGGCTTGACTGAGATTTGATTCACACAAACAGAAGACCATCACTTGGAAACAGACTTCTGCTTATGACATTCTGGGGAAATCTTAAGGTCTCTTGTACTCTCAAAAAAAAAAACACAGCAAACCTTAAATGAAGGGCCCCCCCGGAGCTGGATATCATCAAGGCTGAGACAGTAAGAGAGAGGTTGAGGTAAGCCTGGATGTAATGTTTAAGTAACACCATGCTTAATAAGAGTGTGTAACACGGCATATTTGAAGTTGAGAGGGAACAAGACAGGAATGTTTAGGAACATACTGAAAATGACAGAGCAACAGAATAAAATAGAGGGTTAGGGAACCATGGCGGGTAGATGGAGTTTAGGACAGATCAGTCATGATCTAATTGAATGGCAAAACGTGGACAGGGGCTGAATGTTCCTGAAGATTGTTTGACAAATAACTTAGCCTAGGATGAATAGTTAATATTTCCATATGGCAGTCAGCTTTGTTAACACTGGCTTTATGCAGTTCGTTTAAAATGAGTCAACACCTCCACTTAAATAGCAGACAAAGATGATCATAAAAACATGGGGCTGTCATTTCCGTGGATTGTCACTCTGCTCCTAGTTACTCCTGGAAATGAAGCCGTACCTTTCTCACCTGACCTTCCAACTCAGGTCAGGTGAGAACAGCGCAGTGCCAGGGGGTCCCTGAGGCCTTGTGTCGAGTGCAACTAAGACAGAGGTAAGGAAGACACGTGCCCCCTTTTCACGGCACTAACTGCCGTAAAACAGGTAGGTTTAAATGTCCAGCCACTTTGAGAAACCAGGGAGAAGTTAAGTGTATAAGGTTAAGTGGGGAGAATAGGGGTGCGCTAGGGGGAAAATCGGAGGTGGTCAGTGGGACCGGGGTCGGGAAGTCAGTGGGGGTGTCGGGGGGTGGTCAGTGGGGGGGTTTGGGTGGTCAATGCAGGGGTTTGGGTTGTCAGTGATGGGGGGGGAGGATCGGGTGGTAAGTGGGGGGGGTGGAGAGGGTAATCGGGGCGATGTGTAGTCAGAGGGGAGGGTAGTTGGTGGGATGGGAGTGTAGTTGGGGGGAGTTGTAGTTATGGGGGTAGGGAGGGCAGTCAGGGAGATGGGGTGTAGCTGAGGGGGTAGTTGAGGGGGAGAGGTGTAGTCGGGATGTGGCAGTTGGGGGTCACATGGGGGAGTGGCGGAGCTCAAGGGTAGTCGGGTATCCTCTGGAGGGAACGGGAACATCCCTGGCACGGTCGGGGTGGTGGGTAGTCAGTACTATAATTACCCAGGAGTTAGAAGAAGTTGTTTTAATTCTTCAAATTTTTTCTGGGCAACTATTGCTGTAAGACAGCCGGAACCATCTGAAGCTTGCAATTTGAATCACAGTTTCGAATGGTTCCCATTGCAGGGCAATCGCCCAATGAAAGTTTGAACTTCCTGGGCAATTGCCATGTAATCCTTACGTGTGGACTTCTGTGGGGCGGCAGGTTGGGGGGGAAGGGCAGCTTACCCAGCGCATCTGTGTGGTAGCCCCCCCATCCACCCGACCACCCTGGGTACGATGCCCCGGAGCTCAGAAGTTATGGGCCATGTTACCTGTTCAGCCTGTCATCTCACCAACTGTCACCTGTGTAAATGACACATAGCAACATTTCTACAAATGTGGGATTCAAATGACAAGTAGGCCTGATGTCTAATTGCATTGATGTTCTGTCAAACCCACTCTACTCCCAGCCTTGACCAGTTGCACCAACTGACACAACTTGCTCTAATAGAAATAGAAAAACTTCAACAGTCTAGAACCAGTGGACTAGGAGATAAGACAACAAGTACAGGCCATTGCTTGTGTGCAGCCAATATGACATGTCACATAATACATCACGAGACAGGTTGCAATGGAGGGAGACTGGTAGCTCAAGGTGAGAGAAGGATCAAAGAACTAATGTTTTTTTGTATCCATTGTTCAAGAGCATTATGTTCTGGGGTAGGTTGGAAAAGCAGAAAAAGAATAGATTTATATTCCCCTGCCGGCAGATTTGAAGGTGGGGTGGGGCATGTCAAATTCAGTGGGTGGGCTTCCCGCGGCCTCCCTGCCCGCCCCCGAGCTGTCCGAAATTTTAGGGGCCGGGGAGGCGTCAGGTGGCCCACCCGTCTTGGGCCACTCGAGGCCTCACTCTGCCCCCGCCAGCATTTTACACATGGCAAAGGGAGTCCCACAACATGCTGGAAGGCCAGCAGATTTAGATGTGCGGGCTGGTGTTGGGCAAGGGGGGAGGGCAAATACCTCCACTGTTGGGGTCCATCGGTGGCAGACCCCCCCCATAAGGTCATCCTGACTTTAACCCTTCTCCCAGCCTCTTGGACCCAGTCCCCACCCACCTCATTGAGAACCCTGACCCCAGACTTACCTGGGCTCCTTGGCACCATGGGCCCTCCACCACTCCCGGCTAGCACTGCCATCTGCTGGCCGTCTGATTGGCCAGTAGCTCTCTAAAACAGGACCTCCGCCTGAGAAAGGGGTGAAAGTCTTGCCTTAAAGCAGTTAATGCTGATCCCAGCTTTAAATTTCTGCAGGGCAGCTGTTGAGGTTGTGGGTGGGTTTCCCCCCAACCTTTTAGCGGGGGTTGGGGAGCAGGAGCAGGGGGACTGGGGTGACCCATAAAATGCAGCCCTTTTACATAAACCTAGACAGAACCTTGATTTAGCATCTCATCCAAAAGATGGGGATAATGTGAAGGCATTGGAGAGAGTACAAAGGAGATTCCCAAAAATGATTCTCGGAATGAAGAACTGTAGCTATGAGGATAGATTGGAGAGGTTGGGACTGTTTTCCTTGGCGAAGAGACGGCTGGGAGGAGACTTGATAGAGGTGTTCAAGATCCTGAGGGATACGGGCAAGGTAAATAGTGAGAAACTGTTCCCACTCAGGAGAACATCAAGAACTAGAGGGCCCAGATTCAAATTAATTGGCAAAAGGAGTAATAGAGACGTGAGGAAAAAAAATTTCACCCAGAGTGTGGTTGGAGACTGGAACAAATTTCCTGAAAGGGCAGTGGAGGCAGGTTCAATTGAAGTATTCAAAAGGGAATTGGATTGCTACCTGAAAAGAGAGAATGTGCAAGGCTACAGGGATAAGGCAGGGGAATGGGACTAGGTGGAATGCTCTTTCAGTGATCCAATGCAGACTCAATGGGCCGAATGGCCTCCTTCTGCACTGTAAAGATACTGTGAATCTACATTGAGATCAATTCTTAGTGCAGAAGTTGACATTCTCATATCAAGTAGAGTCTTGCAATGTGTTCTATTACTTATTCTACCCTTTGCTCCCAAAGTTGCTGACTCTCAATGGGGTAGAGTTCCACAGGGCTGGAAGCCCTCTGGTACTTCATTCTATCAACATGCTATGTGGATCTAGACAGAGGTGAGGTGAGAGTGACTGCCCTTGAACCAAGGCAGCATTTGACCGAATGTGGCATCAAGGAGCCCAAGCAAAACTAGGGTCAATGGGAATCAGGGGGAAAGCTCTCTGCTAGTTAGAGTTGTACCTAACAAAAAGGAAGATGGTTGTGGATCTAGGAGGTCAATCATCTCAGTCCCAGGACATCACTGCAGGAGTTCCTCAGGGTAGTGCCCTCAGCCCAACCATCTTCAGCTGCTTCATCAATAAGAGTAGAGTTTTGCAATGTGTTCAATTACTTATTCTACCCTTTGCTCCCAAAGTTGCTGACCCTTGATGGGGTAGAGTTCCACAGGGCTGGAAGCCCACTGGTACTCAAGAAGCTTGACACCATCCAGGACAAAGCAGCTCACTTGATTGGCACCCCATCCTCAAATATTTACTCCCTCCACCACCGACGCACAGTAGCAGCAGTGTGTACCATCTACAAGATGCACTGCAGGAACTCACCAAGGCTCCTTAAACAGCACCTTCCAAACCCACGATCGCTACCATCTAGAAGGACAAGGGCAGCAGACACATGGGAACACCACCACCTGGAAGTTTCCGTCCAAGCCACTCACCATCCAGACCTGGAAATATATCGCCGTTCCTTCACTGTCGCTGCGTCAAAATCCTGAACTCTCTCCCTAACAGCACTGTGGGTGTACCTACACCAGATGGACTGCAGCATTACAAGAAGGCAGCTCGCCACCGCCTCCTCAAGGGCAACTAGGGATGGGCAATAAATGTTGGCCTAGCCAACAACGCCCACATCCCATCAATGAATAAAAAAAAGGAAAATTCAACTACAGGAAGAACGCAAGAGCCAAAGCCAATCCCGCCCTCCTCTTTTAATTTGTCATTGCCAACACTCAGAACAACTGGAGAGGAGATCAGTCCAGTCAGATGAGTGATTAAATCTGGGATCTTCCTGGTCTGGATGGCTCAGTCCAAAGATCGTGCATTTACCCACTGCACCTCCAGGGCTCCTTCTTATTAATTTAAGTGAACTTAAAGGGACAAATGTGCTCATTGACATGATGATATTGTGACTAATCGTAAGCTGACACTCCAGTGCAGTAGTGAGGGAATGCTGCACTATCAGGAAGCGCTGTCTTTTGGTTGAGAAGT
Organism: Cetorhinus maximus; assembly: GCF_964194155.1. NCBI lineage: Eukaryota > Metazoa > Chordata > Chondrichthyes > Lamniformes > Cetorhinidae > Cetorhinus > Cetorhinus maximus. The sequence continues at coordinate 13,120,562 of NC_135887.1, forward strand.
TAAACCGAAGTTCCATCTGCTTGCTTGGGTGGATGTGAAAGATCCCAAGGCACTATTTCATAGAAGAGCAGGAGATTTATCCCCAGTGTCCTGATCAGTATTTATCCTTCAATCAACATCACAAAATCAGCTTATCTGGTCATTGTCACATTGCTGTTTGTGGGATCTTGCTGTGTGCAAATTGGCTGCCACGTTTCCTACATTACAACAGTGGCTACACTTCAAAGGTACTTCATTGGCTGTAAAACTCTTTGAGGTGTCCCGTAAATATATATAAAATGCTACCTTTGGGCAAATCACGTCCACATGCTATGCCTGGTAACAGCGGGTGATCCCATGAAAGACGAATCAGCAACAAAGTTTTTGTTTGTTTTTTTTGGGGACCAGGAGTTCTCCTGTGGGCTTTACAAAACTAGGGGCCTTACCTCTCTATCCCCTTTGCCCGATACTGCCCCTCACCTGGCTGGAGGCTGGCTCGATAGTCCAAAATAATGGCAGCGGACTGCCCCAGGTGCTCATCTTTTGGCCATAGTCCAGTCGTCACATACTATTGGGGCCTGCCCTCAAAACGGACTCAGCCTCCCACTGGGATTACCAAGTGGCTTGCAGGCCTGCTCTGCCGGCTAGCCACCTTCAGTCTGCTCTGGATAGGAGCCCACCCATGATAGAAATTTAAGATAAAAAGAAAATACAAATGGAAAGTGCTGGCAAACAGAAATTAAAAACAGAACATGTGGAAATCTGCAGTTGGTCAGTCAGTGTCTGAGAAAGAGTAAAGGCAGGTTAATGTCTCAAGTATAGGCCCTTAATCAGAACCAAACATAGTTCTGAGAAAGGGTCCACAACCAAAACATTCACCTAACTTTGCCCTTTTCAGATTGGCTGACTTGCAGTACATTCTGTATTCATGATAGATCCTTGGGTTGTAGTTTGAAACAGCATTTATATGCTCTGAGTAATACTCCACAGCAGAGGTTGAAGCTCTCCCAGCTGAAGGCAGCTGACTATGACACATCATCTATTCGTGCCCCTGCTTATTAGTTTGCTCTTAACACAAAACCGATTCTCATGCTCCCAGTAAAGAACTAACTCGAAAGGAGAGCAGATCAAAGGATGAGCGCTTATAATGGCATGGCCCATTCTCTGGGCGCGTTCCCCGTAAGTGTGGCTCTCTGCTGGCAATTACCCAACCATTTTGAGGAACCTAGGAACGGGGCTAGGCCATTCAGCCCTTCAAGCTTGTTCCATCATTCAAATAGATGCATCTCTATTCCATATACCCTCCTTCACTGTTTATGGATTTCCAGATTTTGCGATATCTCTCACAGATAGTCACAAAGGTTTTGCAAGTGTTTGACTGATTGAATCCATTTTTGGGATAGTTTCATTATGACACAGTGCCTATCAATGCTCAATGCTGTACATTAGGAATACACAGAGCCACATTTTATCTCCTACATTAAGTTACAAAATTACCTGATCCCTTTATGGTCAGTGAAATCCTAAGTGCTCTAAGAGCTAAATATAGGTTACTGTTCTGCAAGCTCCTGATGAGTGGGCCTCTGTTAGATGGTTTCCAGTGAAACACAAGTGTTTCTACAAGAGATGCAGACAATCACCTCATGCAGATATGTCATCTTGTGTTGCTCACTAGTCATTTCTTGCTACCTAAATATTTCTGAATCAATTCCATGAATTGCCAATTGAAGGACAATGTGGAGCTGCACAGACCAGGAGGCCTCAAGCTCAATTCCCAGTCTGTGCAGTTATCACAGCCAGGGTGGCAGCTCTTAAACTAAGGAGAGGGGGTCTGGGGCAGGGGAAGAAAAAAATAAATCAGGCGATGGTCCTACCCGTGATCACTATCCGATGGCCCCATCTGGGAGGCGAACATCTATGATCAACATCAGACTCGGCTGCGAAACCACCCCATTCCCCTGACAATTGTATAACCTATCGGCACTCACAGAAGAAAAGAAAGGAAGAACTTCATCCAGTGCCTTTCACAACCTCAGGATGCCCCAAAGCACTTTACAGCCAATGAAGTGCTTCCAAAACGTGGCCGCTGGAAACACAGCAGCCAATTTGCACACAGCTGGCTCAGTCAATATGGATCTTGTCTCTTGTGTCAGAAGCTGTGAACTTGTTCGTATATTGACGCTTCAGGACAAGATTGAAGGAGTGCGACTTTGTCAGAAGTGCTGTCCTTTGGTTGAGATTTTAAAGCAATGGCCGTTTAGTTGGAAGGGAAAGGTCCTGTGGCACTGTTTGAGGAAAAGCAGTAAGTTCCCCTGATATCCTGACCAAAATTTATTCACCTATTTTTGCAGCATGTCCAAATCGGACTGTCCTTTATACTGATTCCAGAAAGCTTGTCATTAACATAGCTCCGCCTGCAAGCATAATGGTAGCTCATGTCAATTTCATGAGTATACACCAGTTCTAAACAGGTAGTAAATTTACGTCTAAAGTTTTAGGTGAGAATCAGATGCAAAATCACGGGCTGTATATTACGGGGTATTGGGGAGGTGGGGGTGGGGATGGGGTGGTTGTTGGCAGATGGACAGCCCCCCTCCCCCACTCCTCTGGAACCAAAGTTGGCAAGAAGCCGACTCGCTCCGCGCCGGCCCACCCCACAACCATAATGCGCTGCCAATGGGCTAAATTGCCTGCCAGTAGGATTTCCACCCCTCACTGGGGAGGAAGGCCCGCCCTGGGGAGCCTCCAGCCAATCTGAATGGCCGGCACCTTCAGCAGCCCTGGCAGTGCCAGAATCTCATTAACGGGTATGGCCGGGTCTGCAACCAGTTCCAAGAAGGCGGTTCAATGGATCCTGGAGTAAGGTCAATCCGGGCTATTGGGTGGGGAGGGTTTGGCCAACTTAGGGAAGGAGCCAGGGGTTGGGGCTGGTGGGTTTTAGAGAGCAGGTAAGTAAGAAGAAAGGGGGGGGTTACTATCTTAGGGGGGCTGCAAAGGACACCCCCCAAAAAAGAGTACCTCCCCTTCCTCCCCACCTTTTCAAAAACTTAACAAAGTCCACCTGCCCACTCCCACCCGACTGCCTGTGCCAACCATATTATCATGTTGTCAGCATATTATCGGGTCAATTGGCTTGTGAACAAGCTCAATTGGCCCTAGATTATTTATTTAAATATGGCGGATGGGCTGCCAATTTCTGCGCCCACTCACCCACCATGTTACGGGGGTGGGCAGGTAGGTGGTGGGCACCCATCCTGTTTTACATGCCCCCTGTTGAAAACATGTCCAGCGGGGGCACAGAAAATCAAGCCTCATGTTTCGAGTTTTTAATAGCAACTTTTTAAAAGGTGGGATTTTCTTTTTTTTCTCTGTTAAGATCTACAATGAATGTCTCTTCGTGGCATCAGGATGATTGTATTAAGAAACTTCCACAATTACACTAAAAATGCTCTGCCTAATGTGAACAAGTGCGGGTTGGATGGTTTGAAATTTTAATTTTCATGCATAAAGAAGGACTTAAAGAATGAACAGGATATAAGTACGGGATATAAGCGCTGGTTATGCTCCTGGACAGGGGCGCTAGAAGCCTGAACTAATGATCTGAGACACAAGTTCAAATCCCATCGTGACAGCTGGAGAATTTATATTCAGTTAATTAAAAAACCTGGAATTTATAAAAAGATCTAGTACCAGTAATGGTGACTGTCATAAAACCCCATCCGGTTCACTAATGTCCTTTAGGGAAGGAAATGTATCATCCTTACCCAGTCTGGCTTATATATGATCTGAGACCCACAGCAGTGTGGTTGACTCTTAACTGTCCACTGAAACAGCCTAGCAAGCCTTTCAGTTGTACTCAAGAGGGCAGCTCGCCACCTCCTTCTCAAGGGTAGGACCATAGAACCATAGAAAGGTTACAGTGCAGAAAGAAGCCATTCAGCCCATCGTGTCTGCGTCGGCCAAAAAGAGAAAAAGAAACTAGCCGCTCATTTTAATCCCATCTTCCAGCACCTGGTCTGTAGCCTTGCAGGTTACAGTGCTTCAGATGCAGATCCAGGTACCTTTTAAATGAGTTGAGCGTTTCAGCCTCAACCACCAACTTAGGCAGTGAATTCCAAGTGCCCACCACTCTCTGGATGAAAAAATTTATCCTCATGTCCCCTCTAACCCTTCGACCAATCACCTTAAATCTATGCCCTCTGGTAATTGACCCCTCAGCTGAGGGAAACAAGTCTTTACTGTCCACCCTAAAGTAGTAATCAGATGTGTAATATACATTACAACATATGTCTTAAAGGTAAGATCACATGATCGTGGTACCCAATAGCAGAGTAGCGCGGGCTACCTCTGTAGTCAGTAGTCATGAGTTGGAGTCTGAAGAGTAACGACAGAGTTGTGAGTTGTAAGCACCCAAGTGTAGCTGCTAGTTCCTTTTGTAAATAAACAGAATGTGTTTCTTCTGAGAATGGTCTACTGATATTCTCTGTCTTGGTACCAACTCAGTCATCCTGGAACAAGTGTGTAACCCGGATCCTTTAGCCCCAACAAACCAGGGCCTTGGATCCAACACATATCTAGGCCCCTCATAATTTTGTACACCTCAATTAGGTCACCCCTTAGCCTCCTCTGTTCTAAGGAAATCAACCCCAGCCTATCCAATCCCTCCTCATAGCTGCAATTTTCAAGCTCTGGCAACATTCTTGTAAATCTCCTCCGCACTCTCTCCAGAGCAATTATGTCCTTCCTGTAATGTGGTGACCAGAACTGTGCACAAAATTCCAGCTGTGGCCTAACCACGTTTTTAAGGTAATTAGGGATGGGCAACAAATGCTGGCCTCGCCCACATCCTGTGGATGAAGTTAAAATAAAAAGTTTGGAAATTTCAATGAGCTCTGATTATTAAGTGAGGATTCCTGTTTATCTTACGCTGCACTTTTCCGCTCCAGCATATTCTAACGAGATTGTCAGGAAACTTTGGCGTAACTTGCCGGTTATGCCATCTCAGGAGATCCTGGGCCAATAGCAGTTGTTCAGTAATTAAATAACAGGATACATAAGCACATTTCTGCAGGGATAGACTGGCATCTGAGATAGAGAGCCCAGTAAACAAAAAGCCATCCTCAGCAGAACAGTACATTCCGCAGATTAGTTTACAGTTTTAACTTTGTTCCCTGCCACTTCTAATAGAAGAGGTAATCAATTACCTACATTATGCTGACTATTTTTGGCTGAACCACAGTTTTCTTATTCAGTCCTGTTAGTGTTATAACTGCACAACAGAAAACACTGCAACATGACATTCATGGAAGAGCATTGAGGTGGTTTATCAGGAGAAATATTGGGAGCTGAAAGAGGATGGCATTCCTTCATATCATGCTTATGATTCGATTCCTTTGCAGAGCCAGGTAAAGACAGCATTCCAGCGTGTGAACTGCATAAAATATCTTGATGTATAGACGTGACAATGTGCTGATGCCGGCGAACAAGCCAATCTTCCAGCTCAAGGATTTACACTCAATAAAGCAAAGTCAGCTTTTTTGTGTTGGCAAACAGTATTTGTATGGCTTCCCCATTGCGGAGAGAGAGAAAACGCTGAGGGTGTTGACAAAGGTTCTGCAAACAGCAATATGATAATGGCCCGGTAATCTGTTTTCGTGATGTTAGTTGAGGGATAAATATTAGCCAGGACATCAGACGTAATTCCCCTGCTCTTCTTTATAATAACGCCATGGGATCTCTTACATCCACCTGAGCAGGTAGAAAGGACCTTGGTTGAATGTCTCATCTGAAAGACCGTGCCTCCAACAGAGCAGTGCTGCACTAGCTGGAGCTGGACATGATATCATCATGTCACTGAGCACGTTTGTCCCTTTAAGTTCACTTAAATGAATAAGAAGGAACCCTGGAGGCACAGAGGGTAAATGCACAATCTTTGGACCAAGCCTTCCAGACCAGGAAGAGCCCAGATTTAATCACTCATCCAACTGGGCTGATAAAAATACACAGCTCCCATACAATACAAATATGACGTTTGTAGCAACTTCAGATCTTACATAGCACTGTGTGTGTACACTGGTGAACATCTGACATGGGGCATAGTCTTCAGGTGAAACAAAGTTTGAGGGCAAGGTAGAATGGCAAGGTAGAATTCAAGAAAAGGGAGGAGATATAGTTCAGTCCCCATTTTAAAGTCATACATTCTGTCCTTATTTTTATATATGATGTTTTTCTTTAAAATCATTATTTATCTGAAAGCAGAGTTGGTTGAAGCACAGGAGTTTCTCTGAAGCCTCAGAGGCCGTAGTACTGAAGACTTGTGCTCCAAAGCTAGCCGTGCTCCTAGTGAAGCTGTTCCAGTACAGCTACAACACTGGCATCTGCCCAGCAATGTGAAAAATTGGCCAGGTATTTTTTTGTCCACAATAAGCAGGATAAATCCAACCTGGGCAAATACCTGGGCATCAGTCTCCTCTCGATCATTAGCGAAGTGATGGAAGGTGTTGTCGACAGTGCTATCAAGCAGCACTTACTCAACAATAACCTGCTCACTGACGCTTAGTTTGGGTTCTGCCAGGGCCACTTAGCTCTTGACCTCGTTACAGCCTTGGTCCAAACATGGACAAAAGAGCTGTACTCACGAGGTGAGGTGAGAGTGATTGTCCTTGACATCAAGGCAGCTTTTTACCAACTGTGGCATCAGGGAGTCCCAGCAAAACTGCAGTCAATGGGAAAACGCTCCACTGGTTGGAGTCATACCCAGCATAAAGGAAGATGGTTACAGCTGTGGTGGTCATTCAGCTCACTCCCAGAACATTGCTGCAGGAGTTCCTCAGGGTAGTGTCCTAGGCCCAAACATCTTCAGCTGCTTCATCAATAACCTTCCCTCCATCATAAGTTCAGAAGTAGGGATGTTCGCTGATGATTGCACAATGTTCAGCACCATTCATAGCTCCTCAGGTATTGAAGCAGTCCTTGTCCATGTGCAGCAAGACCTGGACCACATTCAGGCCTGGTCTGATAAATAGCAAATAACATTCGCGCCACACAAGTGCCAGGTAATGACCATCTCCAGCAAGAGAAAGTCCAACTATCTCCCCTTCAATGGCATTACTGTCACTGAATCCCTCATTATCAACATTCTGGGAGTTACCATTGACCAGAAACATAAATACTGTGGCTAGAAGAGCAGGTCAAAGACTGAGAATTCAGTGGCGGGTAACTCACCTCCTGACTCCCCAAAGCATGTCCGCCATCTACAAGGTACAAATCAGGATTTTGATGTAATACTCTCCACTTGCCTGGATGAATGCAGCTCCAACTGGAAGCTTGACACCATCTGGAACAAGGCAGCCCACTTGATTGGCACCCCATCCGCTACCTTCAACATTCACTCCCTGCACCTGTGATGCACAGTGGCAGCAGTGAGTGTCATCTACAAGATGCACTGCAGCAACTTTCCAAGGCTCCCTTAACAGCACCTTCCAAACCCACGACCTCTACAACCTAGAAGGACAAGGGCACCAGACGCATGGGGCCACCACCACCTGCAAGTTCCCTGCCACACACCATCCTGACTTGGAACTCTATCGTCATTTCCTCACCGTTGCTGGGTCAAAATCCTGGAACTCCTTCTCTAAGAACATTGAATGTAGCTAGACCACAGGGACTGCAGCAGTTCAAGAAGGTGACTCATCACCACTTTCTCAAGGGCAATAAGGGATGGGCAATAAATGCTGGTCTAGCCAGCGACACCCACATCCCGTGAAAGAATAAAAAAAGTACAGGATGAGGAGTTGGGAGACACAAAACCTAGGGCCCTAGGCCCTATGGTACCAAAGTGATGGGAAAAATTCCAGTGAGACATAGTTACATTGGCAAATGGGGATATAGAAATTTATAATGGAAGTTCACACAGACAAATGACGTATGTTACTTATTTTTTCAAAGTGATGTCACGACACACTATAGGAAGGATGTGATTGCACTGGAGAGGGTGTAGAGGAGATTCACTAGGATGTTGCCTGGGCTAGAGCGTTTCAGCTATGAAGAGAGACTAGATAGGCTGGGGTTGTTTTCCTTAGAGCACAGAAGGCTAAGGGAGACCTTAGTGAGGTGTACAAAATTAGGAAGGGCATAGATAGGGTACATAGGAAGAAACTTTTCCCCTTAGTGGAGGGGTCAATAACTAGGGGGCATAGATTTAAGGTAAGGGGCAGGAGGTCTAGAGGGGATTTGAGGAATTTTTTTTTCAACCAGAGGGTGTTGGGTATCTGGAACTCACTGCCTGAAAGGGTGGTAGAGGTGGGAACCCTCACAACATTTAAGAAATATTTAGATGAACACTTGAAACTCCATAGCATACAAGGCTATGGGCCAAGAATTGGAAAATGGGATTAGAATAGATAGGGGCTCGATGATCGGCACGGACACAATGGGCCGAAGTGCCTCTTTCCATGCTGTAAAACTCTATGACTCTATAACACTCAAGAAGCTCAACACCATCCAGGACAAAGCAGATCACTTGATTGGTACCCCATCCACAAACGTTTACTCCATCCACCACCAATGCACAGTAGCAGCAGTGTGTGTACCATCTACAAGATGCACTGGAGGAACTCACCAAGGCTCCTTAGACAGCACCTTCCAAACCCACGACCGCTACCATCTAGAAGGACAAGGGCAGCAGACACATGGGAACACCACCACCTGAAAGTTCCCCTCCAAGCCAGTCACCATCCTGACTTGGAACTATATCGCCGTTCTTCACTGTCACTGGGTCAAAATCCTGAACACCCTCCCTAACAGCGCTGTGGGTGTACCTACACCACATGGGCTGCAGCGGTTCAAGAAGGCAGCTCACCACCACCTTCTCAAGGACAATTAGGGATGGGCACTAAATGCTGGCCTAGCCAGCCATGCCAACATCGCACGAATGAATAAAAAAAAACATTGAGGTATAGAGTTCAGACTAAGCCGCACAGAGGAGTAACTTCAGTTCTGTCAGGGGGCAGAGGTGTTTATTGAAGATCCCCCATGCTTTCCTTCATCTTTCAGATTTACATGGATGTTACATGGGGTCACCAAAGTGCTGGTTGATCACCCTTCATAATGACCATTGTTTATTTTTAATATGGCACCAGCTCCCCCCATTTACCTGTGCTGGAAACTAGCACTGATACACACTGGCTTGCCTGCAGCAGCAGCAGCTGGTTCTTTCATAGCCAACAAGAACTGGAACAGGACTTGAACCTAGGGCCTTCTGGTTCAGATGCAGGAGATCTACCCACTGCACCACTCCAGCTCCCTGCAGTGATGTGTATTGACCATCAGACATAAATAGATACCGCTGGTCCCCTGTGTCCATCATTACTCCACAGAGGAGCTTTCCTCCTGGTGGGCACAGAAGGTATTGCACGAAAATTACATAGGCTTTTCATGCTGCTGCCTCAGCCAGTTCATGAACACTGTCTCTCACCCTCTTCCCCGTGGCACCACAGAAGTAAAAATGAGAGTAAGTTATCATCTAATTGTACTTTGCAATTTTTCCTTTATATTCCAAAATACATAAACTACAATTAAGATTTATCCTGTGTCTTACTCATTTTCAAAAAGAAAAACTGTAATCCGGGAATTTCTTGTTAAAACCATAATTAAGTTTGTCCACTCTCTTTGGTAAGGAAAAAAGACTTGAATTTCTATAGCACCTTTCATGACCACAGGGCATCCCAAAGCACTTTACAGCCAATGAAGTACTTTTTGAAGTGTGGTCACTGTTACAATGTAGGATACACAGCAATCAATGTACACGCCACAAACTCCCACAAACAGCAATGTGATAATGACCAGATAATCTGTTGTCATGATGTTGCTTGAGGGATGAATTTTGACCAGGATACCGAGATACTCTTCTTCAAAATAGAGCCGTGAGATCTTTGACATCCACCTGAGGGGGCAAACAGGGCCTCAGTTTAACGTATCTCTAAAACAGCACCCCTGACAGTGCAGGTCTCCCTCATTGCTGCACCAAAGTGTCAACTTTGATTTTTTTCCCCACTCAAGTCCTGAAGTGAGGACAGGAACCCACAACTTTCTGATACATGGGATGCAGCGCTATCAACTGAGCCACAGCTGACACTTGAAAGAGTGAAGTCTATCTTATGAGGTTCCTTATGTAGAATCAACTCTTGCAAGTTAAAAACTGCAAATCATCTTGATCCATTTTGAAAAGATACTGCAGACATAAGAAATGTGTTCTTTATGTATCAGGATATTAAATGTAGCAGGCAGTAATAATCAAATGTCCACCAATGAAAACATTTCCAGTCCATTGTAATGAATCCACAAGGAGAAATTACTGAGCTGTATAAAGCTGATCTGTCAGTCAGTACTGGACCTATTAAAACACCAGCATGTTGACACTTCAGTCAATATTTAATGCAATCTTTGTATGAAATAAATTATATTCAAATACAATGAAAATTATATCAAATGCTTATTATAAATACAACAGGATGTTATAGATATAGTTGTGGTATCTATACAAACGATATTTTACTTATCATATAGTTTAACTATTTAGATCCTGGACTCATAACAACACAGTCAAGAGTTTCAACTGACCAGAATTCACAAAACATTCTGAGAGTAACGAAATCACACTGCAGTCAGGTGTTGGACATTACTTGCTATTTTAAATCCAATCAATATGTTGAGAAAATGGGAAACATTGACCCATTTTATGTGATTTAACTCTGCCTCTCCCCCATCCCTACCCCACAATGTGCTGTGCTGGGCAGCTCCAGAACTTTATTTATATGTGGATTGATAAAATGGAAGGTTAAAAACAAAATCCTCTTAACAAATGCGGGACTGATCTGAGCATGGAAACAGCTGTGGAGCTTAGAAAATAAACCCATCTTTCCCGTTCAAGTCGCAAATCTGCTAATTTCATTGAACAGGCATTAGAATCAGAAAACTGCACAGATCTACAGAACAGATTTTAATCATTTCTGGCCTTCACTTAAAAGAGTTAGCAATTTTTTTTTCATTTCAGCTGCTCAATGTGGATATGGAACCGCAGCCCTCAAATAGTTAAACATCTGGCCAGTGATTCTTTAAGGACATCTCTCTCTGTTTAAATAATGGAGAAGTGGTATGATTCAGATTCCTTTGTTTTTCTATCACTTCAGTGATTGACCAACATAAGCATTGAGAGGAGAACCTCCCCACTATTAAATGCAGGGCTATTGTGACATTTAAAACCATAGAGAACGGTGGCTGGAACAGTCAGTACAGAAACATAACTTAACAACACGGCAGGTTCTTAATCATCCCTCACTTAATTCAATGCAGATGCCCAACCATCACGTCAGAACCTAAATGATTAAAAACTGAAAGCTTCACTCACCATTTGACAAGTTCCCATTTTGTTTCTCCTGATTGTTTTTTGCTTGCCATAATTCAGAGTAGTTTCCTTACTTGGATGGGATTGCCTGCATCTACACCACAGTGAGTCTGAACAGCCTGGTCTAAACGCCCCAGCCTGCAGCACAGGGTAAATCTCCATCAGATTAGTTAGCTGCACATAGATTCTGTCAGCTTCTCCTCTGGTCCTAGTTGGAAGGTCAGAACAGGAAACCGAATGGGTTGTACCAATTTAACTTTGTTCCTCTCCTGTGGGCAATGAAGAAAAGGACCCAAGGCAAACTACACGCTGCTTGCCGAGCTCAGAGTCTGCTGGAGGCTGTGTTCACCTTTTAGAAGCTCTTTCTGCATCATTGACATAATTCCAGCTTTTCAATGCTGCAAGGAAGTACACATCCAGTGAAAATGGTATGGGCCAACTGCAATCTTTGCAAAAATGCTCAGATTATTCGAGGTTGTAATGATGGAGCGGAGGGAAGCTGAAGCCAATGAAACAGATTCTAGGAAGATTCTAGGAAATATCTAATTAGCCTTGATTTTGAGACAGTTTCTAAATTTTTTTATTTGTTTAATAATTGCAATTTTTTTGAGAGAACGAGTTTGGGATTTGGTTTCTGGATCCCAAAAATTTAGATCTTCCCCGTTGGCTAATCTGCATGAGCAATTGAGAAAAAGGCCATTTCCTTCACAGTCACATTATAGACAACAGACATGCACTTGGCATGATACCTGCAGGATTGGTATGTAGGTAGCCCCTTCCACCTGCAAGACTGATAAATCCATCAATATACTGTAGTAGTGATAACAGACACAAACTCCTGCATCGAAAGGAACCAGGTGAGCCCACAGTTGCCCAATATGCCTGATAGTGGGTGAGAGTCTCCAACACTTAGAAAAAAAAGTGAGTGGGTGTGAAATTCACTCTGTGTTTCTTGACTGATTGCTTTGCAATCAGCATGATGTTTGATCCAATCAGCATACCTTGCCTCTTATAGACAAACATCATATCTCAAACTTAATTATATTGATAAATGCCCCTATTTGAGAATTAGCCAAGGATGAAACTGCAATCACACAACTTGAATCACATTGATCACTGCAGGTTGCAAAGCTAAACAGATAATTAAATTAACTCATATGTTAGCCATTTATGACCACCATCAATAGTAAAGGAACGAATACGTTAACCCCTTAACACCCGCACTAGTACTGAACTAACCCATACATTAACCCTTTAATGGCCAGCACCAATGTAGAATTAACTCATACATTAATCCTTAATGGCCATCATCAATATGGAATTAACTCATACATTCCAGTCTTAGTTCAATTGTGAATCAAAACTTTGTAGGGACCTACCTTTGTGACTGCAACTCACTGACAGTAAAATCCCAATGAGTCAAATCCCAGGGGATCTGCCCACAAATTCACGTTAAGTGGAGCTTTGTGAGAGCCAAGGAGGCCCCACTCCCACAAGAAATCACCTCTATGTAACCCGATATGCCTACAAACAGGGTCTATGTCAAAAACAACAGATTCAAATAGCAAATAAAAACACAGTAACGCAATAAACGTGTGAAGAAGTTTGTATTGAATTTATTCGTGCCTACAATGGCCTGACCTTGAATGGCCTGAAAAGAAATAAGGAGGGAGAAGATTAAATATGAGGGTAAACTAGCCAGTAATATAAAAGAAGATTGCAAGAGTTTTTTTTTAGATATATAAAGGGTAAGAGAGAGGCAAAAGTGGACATTGGGCCGCTGGAAAATGACGCTGGAGAAGTAGTAATGGGGAACAAAGAAATGGCAGAGGAACTGAATAGGTACTTTGTGTCAGTCTTCACAGTAGAAGACACGAGTGACATCCCCAAAGTTCAAGAGAATCGGGGGGCAGAGGTGAGTATGGTGGCCATTACCAAGGAGAAGGTGCTAGGGAAACTGAAAGGTCTGAAGGTGGATAAATCACCTGGACCAGATGGATTACACCCCAGAGTTCTGAAGGAGATAGCTGAAGAGATAGTGGAGGCGTAGTGGTGATCTTTCAGGAATCACTGGAGTCAGGGAGGGTTCCAGAGGACTGGAAAATCTAATGTAACCCCCGTTTAAGAAGGGAGTGAGGCAAAAGATGGGAAATTACAGGCCGATTAGCCTGACCTCGGTCGTTGGTAAGATTTTAGAGTCCATTATTAAGGATGAGATTTCAGAATACTTGGAAGTGCGTGGCAAGATCGGGCAAAGTCAGCATGGTTTCATCAAGGGGAGGTAATGCCTGACAAATCTGTTAGAATTCTTTGAGGAGGTAACGAGTAGGTTAGACAAAGGAGAGCCAATGGATGTTATCGACTTGGACTTCCAGAAGGCCTTTGACAAGGTGCCGCGCAGGAGGCTGCTCTGTAAGATAAGAGCCCATGGTGTTAGAGGCAAGGTACTAGCATGGATAGAAGATTGGCTGTCTGGCAGGAGGCAGAGAGTGGGGATAAGGGGGTCCTTCTCAGGATGGCGGCCGGTGACTAGTGGAGTTCTGCAGGGGTCAGTGTTGGGACCACAACTTTTCACTTTATACATTAATGATCTAGATGAAGGAACTGAGGGCATCCTGGCTAAGTTTGCAGATGATACAAAGATAGGTGGAGGGACAGGTGGTATTGAGGAGGCGGGGAGGCTGCAGAAGGAGTTGGACAGGTTAGGAGAATGGGCAAAGAAGTGGCAGATGGAATACAACGTGGGGAAGTGTGAGGTCATGCACTTTGGTAGGAAGAATAGAGGCATAGACTATTTTCTAAATGGGGAGAGAATTCAGAAATCTGCAAAGGGACTTGGGAGTCCTAGTCCAGGATTCTCTTAAGGTTAACTTGCAGGTTGAGTCGGTAGTTAGGAAGGCAAAGGCAATGTTGGCATTTATTTCAGGAGGATTAGAATATAAAAGCAGGGATGTGCTGCTGAGGCTTTATAAGGCTCTGGTCAGACCACATTTAGAATATTGTGAGCAATTTTGGGCCCCGTATCTCAGGAAGGATGTGATGGCCCTGGAGAAGGTCCAGAGGAGGTTCAGGAGAATGATCCCAGGAATGAAAGGCTCAACATATGAGGAATGTTTGAGGACTCTGGGTCTATACTCGATGGAGTTTAGAAGGATGAGGGGGGATCTGATTGAAACTTACAGAATACTGAAAGGCCTGGATAGAGTGGACGTGGGGAAGATGTTTCCATTAGTAGGAGAGACTAGGACCCGAGGGCACAGCCTCAGAGTAAAGGGAAGACCTTTTAGAACAGAGATGAGGAGAAACTTCTTTAGCCAGAGAGTGGTGAATCTATGGAATTCATTGCCACAGAAGGCTGTGGAGGCCAGGTCATTGAGTGTACTTAAGACCGAGATAGATAGGTTCTTGATTGGTAAGGGGATCAAAGGTTACGGGGAGAAGGCAGGAGAACGGGGTTGAGAAACCTATCAGCCATGATTGAATGGTGGAGCAGACTTGATGGGCCGAATGGCCTAATTTCTGCTCCTATGTCTTATGGTCTTATGGACCTTGTCAAAGGCCGGAGCCTTGCATTGGACAGTGTTGGAAGTTAGCTCCGGAAAAACTGCATAAACTTTTTCTGCTCAGTGTGTTGTCTTCAGACATGTACGACGCAGTCCACCATGTCGTCAATGCAATCAAACATGTTTTCAATATTTTTGTGTCTGCTTTCCGCTTTCCACCATGGTTCTCCACTTGCTGTATCAACTTGACCTTCCCTCCGATCGACAACGCTTTTAACTTTCTCACAGGTTTAGCCGTACTCACCGTTTTGCACGTCCTTCCACAGGGAGATCTTGATGTCAAATGATGGCTTGCCCAGCGCTCCATGATTTTGCGCCCTTGTATGGTCTGACTCCACTCTGATTGGATAGCACGGTCATATGAAAAGCTTAGGCAAGCTCGGCTAATCCGGAGTTACCAGTATGGAATTTTGGCTTATCGCGGGCATCATTCCATGGGACTTGCTATTCTGCCGGCAGGAATGGTTGGTGGCTTCGAAATATCCGGAATTTTGTGTCATCCGAGTTTGACTCATCGCCATTTCACTGTAGGTGAGAATTGCCTGTATTGGAAGATCATTAAATGGAGAGCCACGCAGAACCTTCTCAGACTTGGGAGAGGGCCAGAGAGAGGAAATACAGATGCTCTTACATGGTTATCACAAGAGATTCTGTCATGAAGACAGCCACAGTCCAAAATCTCCATCCTCCCTATGGAGGAGGGAGCTGGTGCTGAATGGCACCAACCTGGAAAATGCGCCAGGCCATATCCGCCAACTCCATCATGATGCCACCACCAAACACATCTTCTCCTCACCCCCCCGTCGGCATTCCATAGGGCTCATTCCCTCTGTGACACCCTGGTCCACTCCTCCATCACCCCCTACTCCTCCTCCCACGGCACCTCCCCATGCAAACGCAGGAGATGCAACCCCTGCCCCTTCACTTCCTCTCTCCTCATCGTCCAAGGGCCCAAACACTCCTTTCAAGTGAAGCAGCATTTCACTTGCACTTCCCTCAATTTAGTCTACTGCATTCATTGCTCCCAATGTGGTTTCCTCTACATTGGAGAGACCAAACGCAGATGTGGGTGACCGCTTTGCAGAACACCTTCGGTCAGTCCGCAAGCATTACCCAGACCTCCCTGTCTCTTGCCATTTCAACACTCCACCCTGCTCTCTTGCCCACATGTCTGTCCTTGGCCTGCTGCAATGTTCCAGTGAAGCTCAACGCAAACTGGAGGAACAGCACCTCATCTTCCGACTAGGCATTTACAGCTTTCCGGACTGAATATTGAGCTCAACAATTTTAGATCTTGAACTCTCTCCTCCATCCCCACCCCCTTCCCGTTTCTTCCCCCTCCTTTTTGTTTTTTCCAATAATTTATATAGATTTTTTCTTTTCCCACCTATTTCCATTATTTTTAAATGTATTTCCACCATTGTTTATTTCTACCTTTTAGTATTCCTCCACCCCCACTAGAGCTACCTGTACCTTATCTGTCCTGTCTTATACTCTTAATTAGCACATTCCTTTAGATAATATCACCACCTTCAACACCTCTTTGTTCTTTTGTCTGTGACATCTTTTGGTTATCTCCACCTATCACTGACTGCTTGTCCCAACAAACCACGCACCCCCCGCCTCTTAAACCAGCTTATATTTCACCCCTTTCCTAATTTTACTTAGTTCTGTTGAAGGGTCGTGAGGACTTGAAACGTCAACTGTACTCTTCTCCGCCGATGCTGCCAGACCTGCTGAGTTTTTCCAGGTATTTCTGTTTTTGACTAAAACAGATTATCTGGTCATTACCTCACTGCTCTTTGTTAGACCTGGCTGTGTACAAATTGGCTACCAGTTTTAACCCACATTACAACCATGACTACATTTCAAAATTATTTCATTGGTTGGAAACGCTTTTGAGAGATCCTGAGGTCATGACAGCCACTATATAAATGTCAGCTCGTTTTTTTCTAAAAAGGGAGGGCAAATCTCCTGGTCAGTAAGAGGCCTGGAAGAGTTGTTCTGCCCTGTAGATAAGGAAAAACAAGAGAGGGATTGGGTGACATTACATAAAATACCAGAGGCAAACATGCGGAAAACAGTTGATTGAGAAATTGGAGCAAGCTGTGTGATTCCATAACATTCACATGAGAACGACTGAGGTACAATTTTCCATTCCATGTTTTTAACCCACAATTTTCTCATTAGGTCCCAATAGGCTTCAGCCATTAAAAGGCTTCCTCCTTCAGTTAGAAGGGTGGAATGATCTGAGTTGCAGACTTCTTCATCGCCATCATTGCCAAGACACCATTAGCCACCAGAAGAAGTGCTTCAGTTGAGCAGGGCTCATTTCCATCGATCTTGACCTGCAATGTAGAAGGATCTGCAGTTGCCAGAAACTATAGGGCACAACCTGTTGGTTCTGACCAGGCAACCTCCTTCTTTATATCCAATACTAACTTCATCAAAGCACAGATCAGATTCATTCTGAAATCTAACCTCTGGTCACCGCTATAAAACAACCAGGTTATGATTTTTGAATGAGACCCTGTGGAAGCCAGATTCAACACACAGGTAGGTGTTGTGTTAAACAAGGTGAATGTCCAAATGAACTGCCAGTACAGTCACAATCAAATTCCTCCTCCCAATTTTTTTCTTAAGCTACCACACTGATTCACATTCACATAGCACTTGCCCATCACCTATCCACCTGTGGTCCATTCTGGCTTCCATTTCACTTGGAAAGTTAATGGTGTGATATTATAAGCAACGTGCAAAAATAATCACTGCAAGACCGATGAAGCTGTTCCACTGAGGACAGTTCCACTCAACACCACACAAATGAACACTCTGGATTATGGAACTGATACTCACCATGTCACTTGATAACTTTATAATGCAGCATAAATAACTAACAGAAAGTGATGCTGCTTTTCTAACTAACCAGCCTTTAAAGTTTTCCATATAAAGATAATGTATTCACACTTCCTGTCAGAAACAGAGGCTCCCTTGGTGAAATATTCTCTGTATTCATTACCCTCCTATTTTAAGCTTATCAAGTAATGCATGGTGCTGCACAGTATCACTGCGATACATTTATTTACCAAGAGCCGAATGTACCTTCGCAATGCGCTTTAAGTGGCTTGGCTGACTGCAGGGTGTCATGGCACTATCAGGAAGACTGCTGCAGACCTGCCGGGTCGAGCTCATCAGCAGCCTGTCTAGGAACATTCCCTCTTTACTGGATCATCTTCAAGCTGAAGAACTGGTCACCAACGAAGACAAACAGATCATCAATTCCAAGATTACAGACACGGAAAAGGCCCGAGAGATCCTGGACCTGGTGCAGGCCAAAGGTGAAAATACTTGCCAGCTGTTCGTAGATCTACTGCTGAAGTTATGTCACATCTGGCCAGACCAGGCGTCGCTGTTCGGTCACTGTGTTAAATATTTAAGACCCAAAAGTGAACTTCAGAAATGCACCACAGGTATGTTACATGTAAGATTTTGGAGAAGTTTGCCTGAGTTAGTTAGTTTATTTCCTTGGAGATAACATTACAATCTAATTACTTTGCTTGATGTTTCACCTAGAATCCCGTATTTCTTCAGGGTCTGCATGTCTATTACAGTCTATATTAGGCACTTGCTGGAACACATTGGGACTTGTGTAACCATCTATGCAGCAATAAATATTAGATTGCATTTGAGACTTGATGCAAAAGTGCAAGTAGTGTCACTGATGCACATTCAAGCCTCAAACTGGAGCAAATGAAATGTTCCTTCCATCATTAACACCACTGACAGCGAGAACACTGCAGAGCTAAAACCTGCATTATAGATGATAGTGAGATCAAGTCAATTCTAAGTGGGATGTCTCCCTTGGACTTCACTTAGAATCACATAGGATATATATCACAGAAGCAGGTCATTTGGCCTAACCAGTTCATACTGACGTTCATGCTCCATCGGATCATCCTTCCTCATTTCTCTCTGTCAGCATAATATTCCATTCTCTTCTCTGTCATATGCTTATTTAGCCTCCCCTTAAATGCATCCATGATGTTCACCTCAACTAATTCCTGAGGTAGCAAGTTCCACATTCTCACCACCGTCTGGACATAGAAGTTTCTTCTGAATTCCCTGTTTGGTTTTTTGCTGACTATCATATCGACAGCCTCTAGCCTTGATCTTCCCCACAAGTGGAAACACTCTCTCTCTATGCCTACTCCATATAAAACCTTCCACAGTTTGAAAGACTTGGTCACCCCTCAGCCTTCTCTTTTCAAGAGAAATAAGATCCAGCCTGATCATCCTTTCCTCTCTTTGTGCTAGTCTTCTAGGTCACAACAGTGCATCAATCAACAACGCAAGTATAATGTCCAACTCACCAGACACAATGGAGTTTTTTTTTGTTGGGAATCTGTGTCAAGAGGAGACAGAATGGCCATTTTGGTTATTTAAGAGTACTGAGACTGATGCCCAATTTTACAGCCACCTGACTCCACGGACAATCCACCAGAGTGAAGCAATAGCTGCATCTTTGAGAGATGCAAAGCTATGATTTATTTCTAAGTTGGTGTCTAATTACATTGCAACAAAAATTCCAAATTTTGCTAATACAAGGGCTTTGTATGCCAGGTTGTGATTGTGACAGTTAGTGCATGCTTGTAAGTTAACCTGTATCAGTTGCAATGTTTTATTTCAGATTTCCACAATTTACAATTATTTTCTTCACTGGGAAAGAAAACATCTAAAGCTACATGCCACCAGACAATAACAGCCATTGCTCATATCATTCCTCCATGAATACAGTAAACACACAATACACCATCCCGATAAGACAGCTATGGATGAGGCTTTTGTAAATATGATCTGTTTTTATCAATTTGAGATAGTTATAATGGGTGTCTTATATGCCTTTCGCTATATTTATTTTCTCAAGGGGGCATAGAACGCTTTGCAGTGAAATCCTCGCGCACTGATTGGCAAACCTGTAATTTCCCTGTATTGTTATGATCCCAGCTGATGTTACTACTGGACAAGCCAGATCTCAGGGTGGAATCTGGCTTAATAGACTCTAACTTATATTTTTTGTTCAGATACGTAGAGAGTGAATACTGAACAGAGTCACAGGAGTCAGCTGATGAACTTTTAACAAAAGAATAAAACATTTATTAAACAAGAAAGGATGAACTATATTACAATACTCCTTCACCCACAGCTATACCTTCACAGATATATACAGATTTGTAAGGATAACACAAGGAACAAAAGCTATCTTATACTCTAATGTTCACAATAAATACACAGTCCATGTAAACCAATAGGTCAACATGCCACACTCTGAAACCAAGTGACAGATGCCGCTCCAAGCAGATGATATGAACTCTCCTCAACTTCCCCCAGAAGCTTGTCACACTGTGAGCCAACTAGTCTCACTGAACTCCCTCTTTCACACAAGGGTTTCCAATCTCCACTCTCCAAGAACTCTCTTTGGAATCTTCTCCCAAATGACACTTTCTCTCAGGTATCTTCCACTAGGGTTCACTTCCAGAGTTTCAAACTCTCCTTCCAATGTTCCTCTCCCCTGGATCACCACATGCATTCAAGCTTTCTCCCATGCACTCTCTCTCACTGACTCAACCATGCCAGCAGAATACCACTGCCTTACATGCCCGTAGTAAAGAGTTACAGGCCTTCAGCTGTCTCTTTGGACCTTCTGGCTTCTTGCACATCTATATTGTTTTAAATCTGTGTCTTGCAGCTTTCGCCTCTTTAAGCTTGAAGCTTGGACCCTTCCTCTCTGCTCCTTACTTTCACTTCCATAGAACAGGACCTCTCCTGGATTCCTGTCCTTTGACTAGACTGTCCTCTTTACACCTTTCCTGTTCAACTCCCCTGGATTTGGGGATCTTTTTCTTTAGGTTCTGGAACCTGCTTCTGTAGTTTCGTCTCCTGTCCAGCCTCTCTCGGCAGCTGGCTTCAACTTTCGTTTGGCACTTGCTGTCTGTCCCTCTGCTGTCCAGTCTCTTTGAAATCCTGACTTCAACTGAGCTTTGGTTTGGGACTTGCTATCTGTCCCTCCTATGCTCCAACTGCCTCCAACTAAACTCAAAGTGCTTTTGTTTAGTTTTGTGTGTGTGTGTGTCTGTCCCTCTCTAGATGCCTGTTGCGAGGCAACAGCACAGTTTTTTCTACTCTTGTGTTTGTCTTACTCCCCTTCAAGAGTAGTAAAAATTTCATTAGAAATGCAGGCATATTTTAAAATGAAACTAAAACTCAACTTCTCCTTTTCTTAACAGACAAATACAGAAATACAAATCAAACTTAAACATTAAAGATATACCTTATTCTTAACACACCCAAATACGCATATCACTGACTTAAACCATCTCTATTTCCTAACAGTATGGTGAGATCCCATAGCACGGTGGGGTGGTGCTGTTTGAATGTCTGGCACTTAGTGCCAAGAAGGAAGGAAGGACTGGAGGCACGGCTAGCCTAAGCACCTCCAATTGCCAGTTACAAAGTGGCATTGGCAAAGCCTGGCTGGTGGGCAAACTGTCCATTGTTTAGACAAATGTTTTGTATGGCATTGGATGAGACGAATAATTAAAGGAGGGGTTACTTGACCTGAAGGAATTACTGATAATTTAATGTCATGCTGCAACCAAATTTAAATGAACTACTCAAAAGGAAAATAAATATTGCTTAACACTGAGTGCATTTCCTCACTATTGACTTCACGTGAATTCAAATGTTCTCTTTACTTCTTTTCCCATATTAAGTAATCTTCAGTGTTACGACATATCAAAGCGCCCTCTGCTAACCAGTTTGAGAACAGGGTAAACTAAAAGGCAAAGTGTATACGCAGGCCTGTCATCAGTCCTGTTCCTTTTCAGAAATCAGTGCAGTTGCCGAAAAGAACAGGCATCACATCAAGAAAAAGCTTGCGACAGAAGAACTTCTCCTCCATTGCAGTTACACACCAGTGGAGTTGGTTGAATGCCAGCATCAAACAAAAGTACCAATGGAACAGAAAATAAAGGTGCAAGAGATTTTCGCCCCAGTTTCTTCAAAGGGAGATGCAATTCCTAGACTTGTCATCTTGGAGGGATGTCCAGGATCCGGAAAGACCACACTGGTAAAACACATGATCTTTAATTGGACATCATCTCAACTGTTGACAAATTTCAAGTTCATATTTTATTTTTTTCTGGAGAGATTGAATGTTGATATTGACATCAGCCTTGTGGAATTGATTAAGACATTCTGTGACCATCTGACCTCTGAAGAGGTTCTCTGCGCTTTAGCTGACGATGCTGTTTTGCTGATATTTGATGGAGCCCAAGATTTCCTCAAACCCCAAAATGCAAGGGAATGCGTTAAGAGTTGCAATCCATTACAGCCAATGCCAATTAGCAATTTAATGAACCATTTGATTGGTGGCTTACTGTTATCAAACTGTTCCATTATGCTTTTGACCAGACCCGAGAGTGTGTCACTCATGCCAACATCACAGCTCAGCAAGTTAGTGGAAATAAAAGGGTTCTCAGGTTCTTCAAAACTCAACTTTTTGGCGCAGTCCATTGATGAGGCACAGATAAATTACATTGCAGGAGACCCCTTGCTGTGGGACATGTGCAGCATTCCTGCTTTCTGTGTGTTCCTACACTCCACCATCCTCACGTCCGTCCATGAGATATGCAACATCACCACATCGGAAATCCTGCTACACTATCTTCGATACTTCATCGCACACCACGTCAGCCCTTACAGATATCAGAATGAGGGCCAAACCTACCTACAGATGCATTGCATTTTGAAAACTCTCTCAAGTGACCTCCTGAGCATTGCCAAGGTGGCTTTATGGAGTCTGGCAAGAGAACTGTTCCCTTCGTTGAAGAGTGTCCCTAACATTCCATTCCATGAATCCTACATCACAACCAATTTTGTAACAAGTCATTTAGTACGGGATTCATTAACTTTTGTAAGAACCTACTACACTTTCCCGTGTAAAGCTCTGCAGGTGTTCTTTGCATCTGTTGCTCTGATTCATGAAATCGTTTGCAGGGGAGGTAGTGATGATTACTCAGACATTGTCTCAACAGTTACAAGCGACCTGATTGCAGTTAGCTGTGGATTTCTCTCCACAAGCTGTGGCCACTTGCTAGAAGGCCTCTTCGACTTTGACCAAAATCAAACAGAAGAGAACTTCTGTAGCTTCTTATTCCAGTGGATGAAGAGCAGCCACGATGAAGAATCTGGTGGAAACGAAAGAGACAAACTCTTCACTGTGATGAAGTGCTTCCAGGCTAACACCGCACTGCAGCTGATTTTGACCTTCTTTAGGCATGTAGGATCACTGATTGACCTCAGTCTTGTTCGCCTGTCACCTGCAGACTGTGCTACCATTGTTTATATTTTAGAAAACATTAAAGACAAAGTTCATTTGGATCTGTCAGAGTGCAAGATAGGTCCAGAAGGTTGTGCTGCCCTTTCGTCGGGGATAACACACTTGCACTCGCTCAGGTAAGAAAGTTCTAATAACTATCACCCCCAATTCCCAACCAGCCTTGTTTTGGGTCAGCAGTGACTGAGAGGTGTTCAAAAAATTCATGATGGTGGTGGGGGAAAGGGGAGAAAAAAGATGACAGTCACATAGGATGACTTTGATAAAGGCTGTCACTGTGACAAAGCATAAATCTGATTGGAGGGATTCAAACAAGGGTTAGAGAAAAGATGGGCATGGACTTGGGAGCATGTCAAGGACTTTGGAGAGGAAAGGGAGGTTGGAGGGGGAGTGGTTACTCCCAAGTGTCATTATTCCTTTGAATTATTGGTACCATGAATGGTATCAAGGGCTACCAACTCCCTTTATTGTCACCCAGGTACCTTAATGTATGTGGTCCTTGCAGCACCTACAATGACAATTCATGTGGGTGACCTGTTATACAATCATTGAATCATACAGATCAGAGGGAGGTCTTTCAGCCCTTATTATGCTTGTGCCAGCTTTTTCAAAGAGTTATCCAATTAGTCACACCTCCTGCTCTTTCCCCATTGCCCTGCGACATTTTCCCTTTCAAGTGTTTATCCAAATACCTTTTACAAGTTACTATTGAATCTGCTTCCACCATTCTTTCAGGCTGTGCATTCCAGATCTGAACAAAACAAAATTCCCATTCCCCCTCTGGTTCTTTTGCCAATTATTTTAAGTGGACTCCCCATTTCCAATCCTCTGCGTGATTAAGATTGATTGACTCTTTAATTTCCCCCACCTCCATAGGGAAGCAGCAATGCTGCAGAGCACCCTCCAGTATCTACCGGGATTACTGAGGGCAGCAGTTTAACGACTTGTTGCATTGAGTCCCTACACCCTTCGTCTGTAGCCAAGGCAGTGAGTGCTCCCAGGCAGCCGAGATCCCCTCCTCAAAGTTTTGTCACTGTTGGGAAAGTGTAGTACAAAGTGCTGTGAAAACAATGATTTTGTTCTTTGTGTGCAGATTACGCAGCAACTCCTTGGGTAACTCGGGGATCTCGTATCTAGCCCAGATGCTGTTGGAGAATACCACAATCATGGAACTTGAGTGAGTACCAGTCTCCACCACTTGCTCATCCTCATTAACCCTCCTTTCAAAGCAGTAATTGATACTGACACACAATTTTGAGGGCACCAGCAATCCTCTTTTACTTTGACCAAGTGGCCATCCTTTCATGTACAAGTCCAGGTGGGACATCGAGTCATGGGCTGAATGGGTTTTACCTACATTATATATAACCAGGCATGGTTCTGTCCGCACACCATTGTCTACACATCTTCTATCAGCCATCCCTAGAGTTAATTAGAACGCTGTGAAACACAGATAATAAAAAGTTAATTTGCACCTCTTTTTAGAGAAAGATCCTGTAAGTTATTTGCTATTGGCTGCGTTTGTTACCAACGCTGCACATTTGCTCCTCTAGTATTTCATTCTCTTACATCACTGCGAGTGGCAGAGTAGATAGCAGCCAGGACCAAAGATGACGCTGCTCATACCATCACGCCTGTGTTTTAGGCAGCAACTGTTAACTCCTAATTGAAGCATATTGGCCAAAGCACCTGTCACTCATGGAGAGGGAGTCGGTTTTCCAGGTGGGGGTTCCAGTCAGATTTGGGTCTCGGGCAGTGAGTTTGGTCCAAGCAGGAGTCAAGCGGGGTCTTACAGGGGAGGGGGGGTTGGGGCAATGAGGAGGAGGGGGGTGGGGGAGTGAGGAGGAGGGGCATGGGGGTGAGGAGAAGGAGGAGGTGGAGAATGGGGTGCCAGAGGGGTACTAGCAGATTAGGTGCAGTGGAGTCATTGGATTTCCATGCATGCGTGCACCAGTGTGCATGTGCAGACGACTATCGATGGCCATCTTACGTTGGCAAGAGGCACAGGGCAGGATTTTCTGGCCCTTCCCACAGGAAAATCCCGGCCACAATGTTTGCTATTATCACACTACCTCCTGAAAGAGGGAATAAGCTAGAGAGAGATGGAAGCACAGAAGCAGGCACATCTGCATTTATAACCCAAATTTTGCTGTGCAATCTAATGTTTGTCCTTAGGAGCCCAGGGGACTGTGTTGCGCTGCTGAGCAATACATTGGAAATTACTGCATTTTAACTGTTTCATTCAGAGAACCAGCACACAGGGTGCTTTAGCAAGCAATATTAGTTTATCTAAAATGCAGTGTGAAGGCCTCCCACCACTTGCATACAAATTTAATCCTGTCATCCACATTTGATTTCAAAGCCTCTCAGATAGTAATGGCAAATGGCTTAAATTTGTGAGAATAAACAGCAAAATACGAATTGCGGGAGGTGAAAACATGGTCAATAGAAACAGAAAAACATTTCAAATAAAAGACAAGCCAGTAAATATTTCCAAAGAAAGGATGAGGTTCTTTAAGGTTTTGAAAATGTTTAAATTGCCAATTCCCTTCCAGCTATCATCATGACAAGATCTGATGGGCGTTTAAATAGAGAATCAGTCTTTACTCATTACTGCCTCTGATGTTTCAGTGTTTCTTTCTTTAATCTATTCCTGCAGCCCTCCCCTTCACACCACTGATGCCCCTATTACCATGCTCGAGGTTTGGTCTGCTTGTAGCCTCCCTCGAGCTGGTTATAGGAGAGGACACCAGAGGGGATGCTTCCTTCAATCTCTCTTCTCTCTCCCCTCGCCCCTCACTAGGAAGGTCCCCAATTGTCTCTCTGTTCTCTCTTCACCGGGATGCAGCTGATGCTCATAAATCAGCGCATGGAAAACTGGAGGCGGGTGCCATTACACTCCACATTGGCAGTGGGGGGTGTCTCCTGATTACCTGCCGTGACTTTGGATGAAGCCATGCAAACCAGAGTGCTGGACGTTCTGTACCTGGGCTGTGCTGAGTTAGTTCCTCTTGTCCAGCCAACAGTTAGAGACACCACAAGTGGCCCAGAGCTAAATAGGGAGATAATGTCAAAAAAGGACTAGAGTTTGTTCTGTCAATCGTTTTCCAGTGACTCTAGAAACTACACATCTAACAATTCGGCACCAATAACGTGTATTGATACAACACCGGTAACCTAGGAAAACACCCCAAGTTGCTTCAAAGGGACGTAACCAGGCAAAAATTGTCACAAAGCCAAAAGAAGACTTTAAGACTGCTGACCAAATGTTTGCTCACAGAGGTAGGTTTTCAGGAGTCAAGAGGTTTATGAGGCAATCCCAGAGCTTAGGGCCTGGGCTGCAGAAGACAGAACCACCACCGGTGGAGTGAAGGAAGTTGCGGGTACACAAGAGGCTAAAATTGGAGGAACACAGAGATCTCAAAGGGTTGTAAGTTAACATGAGCCACACCCCACCCTCCCCAACCATCCCAACAGGCACGTTGCCTGCTGACACTTGGGGTAATTAACTGAGTTGTGCTGTTTAAGGGTAGCCACACCTGCGCATACTAGAAACTCAGGCATGCACATCCCTCGATTTCCCATCCACTTGGAATAGAGAAGGTGATAGTTGCATGACCAGGTTTCGGCTTTGCACCAATGGTGAACAAAGCTCCCTGCTTGGAGCGTGAAGGTCATATCGGAGAGGTGTTAACTCTTGAAGAACAGGATGACCCAGCCAGACAGAAAGAGGCAACACAACACTAGATGCATACTGGGCTAAACCTCCAAAACACTCACTCTACAACCCCAGCCGCCACGTGATGAGATTAATAAAGTTTAGTTTGTAACAGGAGACACCATCCATGGCACATTACACAGCTTCTAATCACATAAAGTTGACGTAATTGACACGAATGCCTTCCTGTTCATTACAATTGTGAGATATGCTGGGACAATATGATTAAGTCAGTAAACTGAATCAATAATTGATGGTCTAAGTATGATAGTGAGAGCCGCATGTCTGCTGGGCTATTTACAAATTCATATTAAGAAACATAATAAATATAATCAATATGTAGCAGTGAGGCTGAAGGCACTTAGACAATCAAAGTTATCTGCTGATATGATCAGTGGTTTGCATAGAGAACAATGGACATCTGATAATGGTTTAAGAAATACTAATTTCATTGGTGGCTCATAAGGCACCATAGTTCATCATCTGAACTCAAGACTGAACCATACCCTGGGGTTCTTTTCTTAAACACTCTTTGATGATTTCATCATACTGTCGGTACAATGAAAATGTGTGCCAATCGCAGTTCTCGGTCAGCTATCTGTGATGACTTCAACTGAGTTTCCTACCATCCCAGCTACAAGCTAGATTTTAAACCTTTGTAGACTCATTTTAGCTTTTAGAATATAATTCACACCCACTCCCTTAAAGCCTTAAAGTGATTGAGCTTGAAGAGTTAATAACCATAGTTCCAACCGTACACACCCCAACACGCTTCCTTTGCTAACTCCTTTTTCCCCAAGAACAATTAAGGACTGGACTGGAACAATCTTTCACAAACCTTAATCTCCATGTCCTCTAAGGACTCATTTAAGGAAAATCTGTTGAACGTTTTTTAATTAATGTGACCATCGATTGCGCTCATTGTGCACCTCCTGCAAAAATCCCCAAGTGGAAGACAATGGACAGAAACCTTGCCAAGTACTCCCTTCCATGGAAAAATGTCTGAAAAGCTCCAAATGTGACACAACTGCATTAGAGCCACTGGCATTTCACTGATGTTCTACAACACATTTTTCAATATACAACTGGAAACCTCAGACAATTAAAAAAACTGAGTATTGCTGAATACTCAGTTTTGATTTCGTGACTGGACAACATTTGTTTCATAATCCTCAGTGTGCTCAGAATTACGCTGACAAACTGATTTAAAATTGTCAGTCGGGCTCACAATGTGGTGCATTTGTGTGCACTGCAAGCTACATGTATTAACACACAGGTCCATGTTCTTTGCAGACAGAAAGAACATGTACATACATTGCGCCTGTCTCAGCCAAACAAAATAAGTGACAGCCATTTGCCAACTCATTCCTCAAGACATGCCTTGACTAATCAGGGTCAAGCTGCCTGGTTTAAACTTCAAACAATGCTTGGCAGTTAACTGTCAGTCACCATCACTGGTACATTCTCCATGGCAACGCCTCTGCCAATCTGAGTCCACTTGCCAACCAGTCAGCACTCTCTTCACATGCAGTATAAATTGTTGTTTTCCCTTTATATTGGTCTTTTTGTGAAGTGTCCTGATGAGTGCAAGACGAAAAGCTTCAATAAAATGTCTTTTCTCAGCAATACTCAAGTTGTGTACTACCAAACGACTATAATAAAACTGATTGTGAGGCCACTGGGAATAATTTTAACCAAATACGCCCATCAGGAAATTGATGCAATGCTGGTTTTACATCCCACATTCCACTGAAGTCAACAGCCATTCAGCCCCTTCAGCCTGTTCCGGAATATAATCAGATATCTGCAGCAGAGTCTGAGAACAGCACACCGTGTACCCAATTCACCTTGAACTTTGGCTCTGTAATCAATAGTAGCATATGAACAGAGGTATTGGGATAAGCACACAGACTATGTATTACTGAAATGAGCCTGGGTTACAGGGGCATCTCCATGCAAGTCGGCTTATAATGCCAAGTCAGAACAACTTGACTGCAAGGGTAGCTGTGAGAGCTGCAGTGTTAAGCACTGGGCTGCTCAAGCCTTAATATTCTTAATAACAATCCACAACAGAGCTTTAAAAACACAAGGGAGCTGAGGCAGAAACCTTCCTTTTTAAAAAAGTGCTAATTAGTAGTTAAGATTCTCTCTTTCTCTCTGAACAGGCTTCAGTGGAATGGCATAGGAGACAAAGGAGCTAAAGAAATAGCGTCTGTTATAGAGCGGAACTGTACTCTCACTTATATTGGGTTTGTATAATACCATCACCTTTAACTCAATGCTCACAATGTGACTGTTCATGCTGGCTGCAGGATGGTTGCAACCTCCTGTTGGAAATGCTTTTTCTATAGCTTGGGGCCCACGAACGAAAAGGAACACAGGTCATCTGAAAGATCAAATTCTGATGAAGAGTCCTTCGGACTCGAAACGTTAACTGTGTTCCTCTCCGCAGATGCTGTCAGACCTGCTGAGTTTTTCCAGCTATTTTTGTTTTTGTTTCAGATTTCCAGCATCCGCAGTATTTTGCTTTGATCAAGTACTTCTATTGATTATTGATTTGATTTAGATACGTTAAATTCTTACAGTGAACCATCAGGTTGAACATGCTGTTGAGTTTCTGCACAGTAATGTGTTCATAACTGACAGAAGCTTGTTTAAAAAGAACAGAAAGTGCTGGAAAAACTCAGCAGGTCTGGCAGCATCTGTGGAGAGAGAACCAGAGTTAACGCTTTGAGTCAACTATGACCCTTCAGAACCGAAGGAAGGTCTGGGCTGTGATGGGTTTTAGGACATTGAAAGGGGGGTGGGGGGCAGAACAGAAGGGAAGTTCTGGGCTAGTGTAGGGGGGCGGGAGAGATTATATGACAAAGATGTCATGGAACAAAAGAGAGTGGTAATGGTTATAGTAAAGAAGCAAAACATCGGTCTAGGCTGATGTTAATGACAGAATAAGGAACAGCTCTGTCTGAAAGCAACGAAATGAGAAACATGCTTCAGGCTGGAACATGGCAAAACAACGATCAAAACAAGGGACAGAGTTCCTGGTCTGAAATTGTTGAACTCAATGTTGAGCCCAGAAGGCTGTAAAGTGCCTGATTGGAAGATGAGGTGCTGTTCCTCCAGTTTGCGTTGAGTTTCACTGGAACATTGAGGCAGGCCGAGGGCAGAAATGTGGGCTTGAGAGCAAGGTGGTGATTTGAAATGGCAGGCAACAAAAAGCTCGGGGTCGTGCTTGCAGACTGAGTGGAGGTGTTCCACGAAGCAGTCAAGAGATTAAGTGACATAGTAGGTTACCATGTATACTGCTCCCTCCCCGCCAGCCTGTATATAGCCTTGCCCTGACTTGCACTGAACACACGCAGCCTCTGCACTGAACGCATGCAGCCACACATAACCTGAAGTGAGTACATGCTCCCTGGGTCTTAATTTCTTCTTTATCATTAACAGATTGGCAGAAAATGTTATTGAAGATGAAGGTGCCTTTTATTTGTCCAAAGCAATAATGTCCAATACTGTCCTTAAGCAACTCAAGTAAGTGGTTGATAAACCTTCTTGACAGCCATAGTCTATGCACAGCTTTCCCACTTTTAATGTTATATTTACAGGTAAAGCTCAGTAGGGAAAACTCCCGTGGCAGAGAGCTTTGTGAACCATTGATCCAAAATCCTATCCTAAGGTTGCTACATTTACCATATTGTGGTATTCACAATTCACTATTCACATACTGTAACGCAAATGGAAGCCTTCATTCTCTCACAATTTCCTGTCTCTGGTTGATTGGGTTCTATTGAGTGACGAGCTTCTAAGTTGGGAATACTCTTCCAAGACAAATCATTTGGGTTGTTCAAAATTGGGTGTTGGGTTGGGAGGGTTAACGTACTAGAGGGTTGAGCTTCAATAGGCCAAAGCCTTATCCAATCGCTAACATTAGTCACACCCTCAGGAAGGCAGGGAAAAATCAGAGTGAACCACCCCAACCGAAGCACCCTCCCACTGAGTGCAGTTCCCCTTTATGAGGGGCAGACTGCCTTTAAGAGGAACAGGCTGGCTGCACCACAGGATAAACAAAACAGGGCAGGAGGACATAGGAAAGAATAAGGGAAGGGAGTCTACTGATGGCAAGAGAATAAATAGAGTTGCAGAACAGGAGTCCAAAATGATAGTTAGGCACAGAGTGAGAGGAAATCCTATTAAAATTAGTTAAAATGCCTGCACAGCAATGTGCACAGTGTCGATAATAAAGCAGGGAAGCTGGAGGTAATCATGCGTGGGAAGGAATCAGATATAGTAGGGATTACAGAGACAGGGCTACAGAAAAATCAGGACTGGAATTAAACATTGCAGGGTATAACATGTTTGGAAAAGATGGAGAGGGAGGTGGAGTGGCTGTATTTATTCAGGAAAACTTAATGGCAGTAGAAAAAAGGGAAACAGCTATCAGCTTAGAATCCATATGGATAGGAATAAAATATAATAAAGTATCCATCACACCAATCGGTGTACTCTACATTGGGGTGATTGACTTGGTGCTCACATACACTCTAGAAGCTGATCACTGAATGACATCAACAATAGGCTTGTTGAGAATGGAACATGAGCTAAAATAAGATAAAGAAAATAGGAAAACATACCTAAGGGGAATGTTCAATTAGATAATTTTACTCTTAAGCATTGACATCTTCTAACTGCCTGCAATAATGAAATGTGAATGATGTCTATCTTTGTTAGTTTGTACAACAACACCTTTGGACCTCTGGGAATAGAAGAAATGGAGAAAACGAAGAGGAAGAGACAAGATATGATCATTGTGACATGAAACTTATCTTATTTTAATTGTGTTTACAACATTTTCCAATGATGGCATTAAGATGATGTATTAATATGTGGGTAGAGCAGTACAGTGGTTGTATTACTGACCAGTCATCCAGAGGCCAGGACTAATAATCCAGTGAGTTTAAATTCTACCATGGTAGTTTCAAGTTTAAAGTCTGGAAATAAAAAGCAGCTATTAATAAAAGATCGTTGTAAAAACCGAACTGGTTCATTAATGTGCTTTAGGGAAAGAAACCCGCCATCCTCACCCAGACTCCAGTCCCAAACCAACATGACTGACTCTCAACTTGCCTACACAGTGGCCTAGGAAGCCCCTCAGAAGGCTTACCACCACCTTCTCAAGAGCATCCAGGGGTGAGAAATAAATGCCAGCCTTGCTACAACCAGAGAATGAAGAAGTGTATGAAAATGATACATCTTAATATCCAGAATTAATCATCAGGTTATCTCAAAGTTCTACATACGATGCTCACTGCACTCAGAAACTCTCTTCCAACTTAAGGAGATTTGGTGTCTCCAGGTTTTACTTTTGAAAACTTTTCCAAGGAATTCCTTATAGCTTTAGTTTGAGCACTTTGACAGAAACAGGGTATGAAAAAGTCAAAAGCCGAGTCAAAAGAAGATGAATTTGGTGCATGAGGGCTCATTCTCAGCGCGCTCTTTGTTCATGCGAGTCTGTAAAAGGTAAAACTTTTACAACGGGTTGTCAATAGAATATCGTCAATATGAACAGGTGAAAAGTTTATGCCTTCACAAGACATTCCTCTGGCTGCTATCTCAATGGAGCTGGTACCTAGCTGAAAAGAGCACAGCTGGAGCCTGTGCTGAGATAGTGGACAGAGAAATGCTAATATGAATGTTGGCTGCGCGTCACCAGCCTGACTGGTAGTTTCCTAAATTTAGCAATCCATAAATTCAGAAGGCAAGGGAAGGAAAAGGAAATGCTGATTTTTTTTGGAAGTCGGAAACAGTATTTACAGTTCAAGCCAGGGTAAAAGAAATAGATATTGGGGGACAATGAGATGCCAAGAAAGGGCAAAAGTCAGAAACAAACAAATGGTCAGATTTACCATTCCTGATCTAACAATGGAGAGGTAACTTCGTATCAACTCTCTAGCTCAGTGGGTAAACACATTAGCAGGGTAACTTGTAAGAACATGAGAAATAGGAGCAGGGGTAGGCCATTCAGCCCATCGAGGCTCTCCATCATTAAATACGATCATGGCTTATCTGACTGTGGCCTCCACCCTCCTGCGTGCCTGCCATAAGCATTGAAAAAAATCTGTCTAACTCAATCTTGAGTACATCCAATGACCTTGCCCCTACTGCTCTCGGGTCCTATCATAACGAGAGGTTTGGCTTGACTTTCAGTTTTCCCCCCTCTATACCCTACCTTTCTCAAACAATGACCATGCACAACTTCAGGTGTTGCAAAAAGAACAAACACTAATTGTGTGGTAGATTAGAAAGAGTACAGAATCATGGATACCAAAGCATTAGGCCAAGGCACTTATATTGTAGTAGCTTTCAAAACATGAGGCACAAGAGAGCACAATAATAATAAAAATACCATTGGGTGATGGTGCAGTGGTATTGTAGCTGGCCTAGTAATCCAGAGACCCAGGGTAAGGCTCTAGGGACCAGGGTTTGAATCCCTCTACGGCAGATGGTGTAATTTGAATTCAATAAAAATCTGGAATTAAAAGTCCAATGATGACTATGAAACCATTGTCAATTGTTGTAAAAACCATATGGTTCACTAGTGCCCTTTAGGGAAGGAAATCTGCCATCCTTACCTGTGACCCCGGCTCTTAAATGCACTCTGAACAAGGGCAATTGGGGATGAGCAATAAATGCTGGCCTAGCCAGTGATGCCCACATCCCATGAAAAGAAAAAAAACATTAATGCACAAACTCTGCCGCTTTGCTCCGATGTCATCACATATGATTTGAAAAATGATCAATCTGAATTCAGAACAAGTAGCTTTATAAAAGGAAACTGATAGGCAAACTCTACTCAACTGTTCACCAAGAGTTCAGGAGTTGGTTATTTTCCTGGGTCAAGCTACAAACAGCCTGATTATGTAAAGGACAGTACATTTGCAAGCTCGACAGAGGTAAGGGAATTGATTGATGGTGCATTAGATTACTGAAACTATCAAACACAGCCAACACATTCTTCATCTTCATCTTGGTGCAGTTCCTGACAGACTGCTAGTGGGAAGTTGCAATGGATGTAGGAGTGCACAAGAGAACACTCTGCTCCATTATTCATGAATGCACTTCGAACCAATATCACAACATAAATATAGATAAGGAAGAGCATTTATCTCGTCCTATCTCCTCCATCCAGCCCTCCCATCAGCGGTCCAGCTATTCCTTAAAACCATTCCAGGCTTTTGCCTCCAATACCCAACCTCTAGGAATGAGCTTTTGGCGGAATGGTAGCGTTCCCGCTTCTGTGTAAGCAGATGCAGGATACAAATCCCACTCCAGTGATTACACAACATACATAACCTTGAGTGAAGATCATGCTCTGGTTTTGCCTCTTGGCTTGACATCCAGTGGGGTCCAGTGAGATAGTACCCATTGTGAGATAGTACCTTCCTTGTGAAGGTGGGTGAACCCATTTTCCATAAGATCTCGCTAAGGCCATCTCTGTATCCCCATTCAAGTCTGAAGGACACGGGATTTTCCAGTCTTTCCTCTTAACTTAGTCCTTTCATGCAAAAAATCGGTTTCATAGTTCAAGTGAAACTCACGTCTTAAGCTTTATCCTGCTCAGTTGGGACTCTACCTGGGCAATATAGGACACACAATGAATTGAGATTTCAACACAAATAAGCAAAACTCTACAAAGTAGGAGGACACAAATCATGACAATGAGGGCAGAAAGCTTAAATGCACCAATGTCTTATTGATCATAAATGTATATGGCAATATAAGGACAGTGGGAACGGGACAGTGGATTAGATTTGAACAATTCCTTTGCTTCTGAAAGCTGGATTTGATTGCAGCCCATGATGAGATGAAAGACTCTTGTGCCCAACACCTCTAAGAGATCGATGTGAAATGTCTTTATTTGAATCTGGATTCTGTTTGACACATGTCCATGGCACAAACCTGCTTGGAATTCTATGCAGATTGGCACCGAATTAGCAAACTGGCACTGACTCAAAAAGGACACAAAGATAACTTGTCCAGGAGCCAGGAAAATGAATGCTAGTGCTGATATTAAGACACTGAATATATTTACCAGCAATTTTATTGTCCATCAGTTTGGGCAGGATTTTGCATCTTTGTGATGTGTTCCATTAGCTAAACTTGCTTGTGCCCATTTAGGTTTTTTAAAAAAAATTACGACAACATTGCTGAAAGTGTGAGCTGATAAGAAGCAAGGAAGGCAACAAGTTACCTTGGTGAATGACAGGACCAACATATGTTGTGGTTTTCATGCCTGCTTTACACAAACCCATCAATCTCACATGCAAGACTGGTAAACTATACATTGGTTCAGTTTATTTGAAGATACTATACAAGATGGCCCAGCAGACCGATCGGCCTTAGGGATTCAGCAACCATTACTCACAAGGACAGCACAACTACAATTCCTACACCCACACTACTAGCTGCTGGTCAGATGCTGTTTTACGTCCTGTTTACTTGCTCATCTGCATATTGCCTGAAAAAGAAATCATAACACAGTGTATCTCCTTAACTAATAAAAAAGAAAGATTTGCAATTATGTTGCGCTTTTCACAAGCACCGGCTGTCTCCTGTACTTTACAGCTAATGAAATACTTTTGAACTGTAGTCATTATTGTAATGTATGAACGTGATTAAAGGATTGATAAATAAACAGAAAGGATTGAGAAGGAGGGTGAATTAGTGAGTGATTTCCATATTAAATCAGGTACAGAAAGAGAAATAAAGAGAGGGAAACACAGAGAAATAAGATACAGGAAGGAAAGGTAAAAAAATGATTCTTTAATCTGCTAAACAGTTCACAACTTGAAGGATGGGACTTCACACATATAACTGTTTTCTTTCTGGGCAAGGGAGGTTGATTGGTAGTCACTAACAATTATCACATCATTAATAAGGTCACTACATTGTTGATTACTAGGCTAATTTCCTGTGGTGAATTTAATGGACAATTAATGCGCAAATGCAGCAAATTAATGAAACATATGGAAGTTTAAGGGTGAGATGCCGTTTTCACAAAGCTAAAAGTGGAAAAGCCCCAGTCGACCAGCAAATTGTGGCGATTCGCAGTTCATGGGGTATCTCTTCCTTGCCACAAGGTGTTGCTCGATTTGCAAATTAATAGCGGCATGTGTTGTTTTTAATAATTAAATTTGGCCCACATTCAGTTTTCTTCAACCTGACATCGCTTTTGATAGCACATTTAACTCATCTCTAAACGCCTACCTATCCCAAGACAATAGTAACCTATTCGAATTTAAGATCTTGCATCAGTTTATAAAGATCAAGAGGAAGGCTGCAAACTTCACGCTCTCTCAGGTCAAATCTGGAAGTTTGACATTGAGAACTTTCAGGTCCTGAAAGAAAACAAGGAGGCTCCAACGAAGCTGCAGTTTCCAGTTTCACACGGTGAAATGGCTGCCCGCCAGAGGGCGCCATAGGTTTAAGTCCCGATAGCGAAAGTCCCCTGTCCAAGGTGCTGAAACTCGCAGCTTTATTGGAGTCGTCTTTGATATTTTCTGTTATTACTTTTTATTCATTTTTTTTTTAAATTAGGGAAGGGAACATAGACAGAATTATCATTCCCAATTCATCCTGTTGGAAGTGGGCATATGCGAACATTATAGGGCTGAACTGAAATGGTCCCTATTCCGCTGTAAAAATGAGATGTTTGGACCACTGGAGGCAACCAGGAGAACTGTAACCCACCTCCTGCAGAGGAAGAAGAGGAAACAGAGATCGAAAGAACAGTTTGTATCGTATTAGATTCCTTAAGGTTTAAGTTAGGCAAAAATATCTATTTTCTCTGGTTCCAAAAGTAGAGCAGAATCTCATTTAAATCCAGTTAAATTGGCGATTGAGGGAGTAACTGCTAAATTTGATTTCATATTGGAAAGATTGGATTTTTAAGCTTTGCACATCAGCCCCAGGTACAGTTTGAGAATGAAGGTTGATGCACCTTCATTGCAGCATGGCTCAAGCGGGTATGAAGCACACTAATCACAAGCAGGGCTGCTGTATGTTCACTTGTAGTCAGAGACAAAGGTCAGGGGGGGGGTAGGTCGCTGTGGTAACTGATGTGTAATATGCCTTTAAGAAGAATGTTATGATGGAAGATCACGTGATCTTAGTATCCAATAGCACACAATAGATCACAGGCTAACCCAGTAGTCCAGAGTTAGAGTCTGTAATGTAGAGACAGTGTTTGAGTTGAAAGCACACAAGTGTAACTGCTGAATTCCTTTGTAAATAAATAGAATGTGTTCTACCTAAGAACTGTCAGCTGATCTACTCTGTCTGTGGTACTAACATGGCCATCCCGAAACAGCATGCAACCTGGGTCCATAAGTCCAAACAAACTAGTGACTAGGATCCAAGAGTCACCTATTATACGGATTATATAGCGTTTTGAGCAATACGATGAATTGGGAATGAAGGAAAAGAAGTAAAAAGTAAATGATGGTTCACAAAAAAGATAAAATTAGCAATAAACTAGAAATGCAAATTGAGATGGTATATATGTCTCTGTGAATTTTTCACTCGGGGTGAAAAATATCACTGTTACAAATGAAATATTGTATTTTCCAATATTGACACCAAAATAACAGCCTGTGACCAGCTTTGGAGCAGTTTCATTCATCGAACAGATTGGAAGTGTTTTCTTATTAGTATTTATGTATTTGCTGTTCATCTGTGGCATTGTTCACGGTTCGCCTGAGGTCTGAGGGGCAGTTGTGAAATGTTGTGACTAATTTGAGCTACAATTAAAGCGGCCGGTTAATTACAGGCTGTGTCCTGTGGGAAATGAATCTAAATTCCGCCCCCCGCCGCAGGCTCTATAAGAAGTTAACGGTTCAGGGCAGCTATTTGTAAACCTCTGACTTCTGACCTTGGCAAGAAGCCAAATGATGAGCACCAAGCATGAATTGACCGGCTATTTCACTTTTTTAAACCTACTTTTAAAACTTTGAATTGCAACGCTTGGGAGTGTTTTGGATCCAACATAATGCTTTTATATAACGTTTTCTTAACCTCCAATCAATTTTAGTTGGGTTAATTTTCCCTTTCTTTCACTCCCCCACGGCCCCCGGCCCCCCTCAGAATGTGACATTCGTGCAGCAATAGCAGAGATGGATAACCTAGCCTTTGCCTCCGACTGCAAGTGCACATACAGCAGTACAGCTCCTGACGCTCTTCAAGTTCTCCCTCCTTCTCCCTGAAAATGGTCCTTCCCTGTTCTCAGTTGGCTCAGTCTGAGGTTAGGAATTCACCACGAGAGATATTTTGGGGGGGAAGGACTGGTGTCCCAGCTCAATGTGCCACGTATTCTTTCCCTTTGAATAGCACAAATTAAATATGTAGATGTGGTTAAGTTTTCGCAAACTCAAATCTGGGAAGAGAACGTTCATTATTTATTTGCTTTGCCCTCGTTCCAATTAAACAGTGCAAGTTGACTGGGTGTCCTACCATTTAATGGCTGGGTGGGCAAATATTGCTGCTTCTCTTTGTTGCTCTGAAGCCTGCCTACTCTTCGTTCAGCCTTTCCTTTAAATTCCATATATGGTTAATAAACATAAGCTAAGGCTCCAAACACTGGCAAATAATCATCAAAGTGATGAGAAAAAAAAAACATATCTGTTATTGAATATATCCAGATAAATTAAAATCTCTGCTTATGTAAAATGTATATATAGTTCATCTACATTCAACAGCAGCTGAGGAGTAGCTATAGAGGAGTACTTCAATGCCACTGATTGATGCATGACTTTGGGTTCGTGCCATTCACTCAATATTCATTTGGCACATGTTTTTGTGGGGGAGGGGGAGAGATGGTGAAGCTGCCACGGATACTGTGTAATTACTGCAGGGATCTCCCAATGTCTCAATGAGTAAATGCATTGCATGCTGTGATACTGAGAGGTTTGATCCCTGGTCATGTGAACGCCAGCTGGAGAGGATTGGGCCTGGGCATGATGATGCCCACTGTTGGAAAGCTGCCAAAACTCACACAAGAAATATATTAGGCACTGGGCAGAAGTAATGAAGGGCTGTTGGCATCTGTGGAATCAGACCTCTGAGTATTAGTGCTTTGAGGAGACAATGGCAGAAAAGGGGGCAAACTGGAGTCAGGGTTGGTAATAAGAATTGCTCCTGAGAAAGGGCAATGGTGCATTAGAGATTCTGCTTTCAACTCACATTGACAACTTGTGAAGGAATGCAGCTGTAAATACTGAGTTATAAGAGAATCCAACTATAAATGTGGAGTTATAAAATTAAAAGAGTAATTCTGTGATTCTCTTATGAAGTAGAGATTAAAAATTAAGAGCAGCGTTCATCTGCTGGACAAGGTTCAAGATGTTTATAAACATGTCTGGGCATAATTGTGTGCTCAAAGACAACAACATCCTCTAGCATAGAATATGGCACATCATCTAACACACGGCAGTCCTGAAAAAAAAAAACAGGAACTGGCCTGTACATCACCTCAGCAAGGCATTGATAAATTTGTAAGATACTACAATCTAACAATGGATAACCTTAAAAATGACCTGAAAGAACTTGTGGACTGAATTCTGGAAATCTAGTGCAGTGGCCATCATCTGCACTTCTCAGTACCATGTTTGTTTGAAGGATATTGACTAAAACAAAGGACGTTGTCCAGCACGAGTGCTCAACATGCTTCCTGCTGGTTCAGCTTTTTTACAGTATAAATATTGGAACCATGCTGTAGGATTTTTATATTCATTGGATTCACTCAAGGGTCTCTCAAGGTAAAGGCATAGCTGCTGTAGCGTAGATGATATCCCTTAATTGGGATAGAGGTATTTCACTAAACTTTGTAACTTTCTACTTGGGGATTTATGGTAAATATTATTTTAAATATTGAAGGATACCTTAAATATTGCTCTGTAACATTAATAAGACTTTGATTCTCTATTAGAAACAAGATTATACTTTCTTTTCCTAGAATTATCAGTGTTGCGATTACCATCAAAAGTGAATTTCATGTTCAGTTCTTTAATAAACTTTAATATAATTTAGAAAGTATATTGTCTCATATAGTCTTCTGTATCCAACCTTGAAAACCCACATACTATTCAGTGGAGAGGTACATTGTTGAGGAGAGATGCTCGGACCCCTTATAATATCTGGGTTGTTATAAGATAGCTAAAATTTGTTAAACAGTATCTGGAGGACAGTAATATTCTCTGGTGCTTCCTTTGGGAAGAGTTGGATCAATTCTTCAGACCCATTTAAGAGTCTGTGAGGCCTGTCTTTTTAAAAATTCATTCATGGGATGTGGGCATCACTGGCTTGGCTAGCATTTATTACCCATCCCTAATTGCCCTTGCTCAGAGGGAATTTAAGAGTCAACCACATTGATGTGGGTCTGGAGTCACATGTAGGCCAGACCAGGTAAGGACAGCCTCTCAATGGCGTTTCTACCAAAATGTATCACTTCTCATTTCTCTGCATTGAACTTCATCTGCCACCAACTTGTCTATTCCTTTTGATGTTCTACACTACCCTCCTCACAGTTCACAATGCTTCTGAGTTTTGTATCATACGCCAACTGTGAAATTGTGCCCTGTACACCAAAATCTACGTCGCTAATAACATATCAGGAAAAGCATAGGCCTTGAGTTGACATATCATTCAAAAGGTGACACCTCTGACAGTGCAGCACCTTCTCAGTACTGCACTGGAGCATCAGCCTGGATTTTTGTGCTGCAACTTATAACCTCAGACTCAGAGGTGATGGCAGTGTCCATTGAGCCACATATGACATTTAATGGTTCATATATAACTACCAGCTCCAAGAAATCAAACCGTCCATTACACATGGTGAGGATTACAATGGTATATCATTGAATTATTTTCAAAAGAACGTTTATGACAAATAAGGACCCCCAAAATTCTATCACATTAAAAAAAAGCTGACAGGAAATAATTTTACCGGATTCAAACACCCAGCTTTGAGGTTAGAAATGGCTATAGTCACCTAGTTTGAGGACAATAATTACATTTCCTGGAGGGAGGACTGGGTTTGTTTTTCTTTTCAATTTATTCTGAGGTTGCTGGTGAGGTTGGCATTTATAGCCCATTGCTAGTTGCTCTTGAGGTGTTTGTGACTCTTCTTCTGAATCCACTGCAGTCCTGGGCTGATAAGTGACAAGTTACATTCGTGCCACACAAGTGTCAGGCAATAATCATCTCCAACCAAAGACAATCTAACCATCCCTCCCTGACATTCAATGGCATTACCATCACTAAATCTCCAGCATCAACACCTTGGGGGTTACCATTGCCCAAAAACTGAACTGGACTAGCCATATAAATACTGTGGCTACAAGAGTAGGTCAGAGACTAGGAATCCTGTGGTGAGTTTCTTTTTTATTTATTCATGGGATGTGGACTTCACTGGCTGCACCAGCATTTATTGCCCATCCCTAATTGCCCTTGAGAAGGTGGTGGTGAGCTGCTTGCTTGAACAACTGCAGATCATGTGGTGTAGCACCCACAGTGCTGTTAGGAAGGGAGTTCCAGGATTTTGACCCAGCGACAGTGAAGGAACGGCGATATATTTCCAAGTCAGGATGGTGAATGACCTGGAGGGGAACTTGCAGGTGGTGATGCTCCCATCTATCTGCTGCCTTTGTCCTTCTAGATGATAGTGGTTGTGGGTTTGGCAGGTGCTGTATGAGGAGCCTTGTAGATGGTACACACTGCTACAGCTTTGTATCAGTGGTAGAGGGAGTGAATGTTTGTGGAAGAAGTGCCAATCAAGCGAGCTGCTTTGTTCTGGATGATGTTGAGCTTCTTGAGTGTTGTGGGAGCTGCATTCATCCAGGCAAGTGTGGTGTGTCCCATCACACTCCTGACTTGTGCCTTGTAGATGGTGGACAGGCTTTGGGGAGTCAGGGGGTGAGTTACTCATTGCAGGATTCCTAGCCTCTGACCTGCTCCTGTAGCCATAGTGTT
Organism: Cetorhinus maximus; assembly: GCF_964194155.1. Taxonomy (NCBI): domain Eukaryota; kingdom Metazoa; phylum Chordata; class Chondrichthyes; order Lamniformes; family Cetorhinidae; genus Cetorhinus; species Cetorhinus maximus. The sequence continues at coordinate 13,162,642 of NC_135887.1, forward strand.
TATATGGCTAGTCCAGTTTAGTTTCTGGTCAATGGTAACCATAAGGATGTTGATAGTGCAGGATTCAGCGATGGAATGCCAAAGGGTGATGGTTAGATTCTCCCTTGTTGGTTATTGCTTGGCACTTTGTGTGGCATGAATGTTACTTGCCACTTGTCATCCCAAGTCTGGATATTGTCCAGGTCTTGCTGCATTTGGACATGGACTGTTTCAGTATCTAATGGTTGGGCCTAGGACACAACCCTGCGGAATTCCTGCAGTGATGTCCTGGAACTGAGATGATTGACCTCCAACAACCACAATCATCTTCCTTTGTGCAAGGTATGACTCCAACCAGTGGAGAGTTTTCTCCCTGATTCCAATTGACTCCAGTTTAGTTAGGGTTCCTTGATGCTAAACTCAGTCAACTGTGGCCTTGGTGTCAAGGGGAGTCACTCACACCTCACCACCTGAGTAACTCACCACCTGACTCCCCAAAGCCTGTTCACTATCTACAAGTACAAGGTAAAAGTGTGATGGAATACTCCCCACTTGCTTGGATGAGTGCAGCTCCACCAAAACTCAAGAAGCCTGAAACCATCCAGGACAGAGCAGCCTGCTTGACTGACACTCCATCCACCACCTTCAACATTCACTCCCTCCTCCACAGTGGCAGCAGTGTGAATCATCTACAAGATGCACTGCAGCAACTCACCAAGGCTCCTTCAACAACAGCTTCCATACCAGCAACGTCTACCGCCTGGGACAAAAGCAGCAGGTGCATAGGAACATCACCAACTGCAAGCTCCACTCCAAGCCATTCACCATCCTGACTTGGAATTACATCGCCGTTCCTTTGCTGTCACTGATTGGAACTCCCTCCTTAATCCTGGGCAGGATTTTCGGGTCATCGGGCGGGCATGGTGGGCGGGCCCAGGAGCAGCCGGGAAATGGGCCACCGCCTGTGATTGGCCCCCAACCGTGATTTCACACTGGCTGGTCAAATAACGGCCAGCCAGTGTGAAACACATGCTGAAAGGCTCAGTGCTGTTGAGGCGGGGCTGGGAGGAGGGTGAGCACTGAAGTCAGCGCGGGCGTAGGGGAGCACGCAATGAAAGCTCCCTGAAGGCAGAGAGCTGCCTCAGGGAGCTGAAGAATTTTAAAGCCAAAAATAAACATTATGAAATTCCAAAAAAAAGTTCCACCCATAAGAATCGCTCACCTAAACATACTGATGATAAAAATTCTGCCCAAATGCTTTTTTAAAATTAATATCGGAAAACTCATCCCACCCTTGGATGAGGTTTCCTCAAAAATCCAAAGGCCGCCTGGCTGATTTGCCCGCCCGCCAGCCATAGCGTTGGACAGGCGGCAAAAAATCCAGGTCAATTACTACACTGACGGCCTTAACAGGCCTCTTAATTGTTGGCAGGCGCACTTCCAACTCTCAACCGTGCCCACTGGCCGAAATATCGCGAGTGCACGATGACGTTGGGACACTCACCCGACGTCATCGCGTGCTATTTTATGCTCGACTGGGTTGGGCACACGCCCGCCCACGGAGTGTAAAATTCTGCCCTCTGTGTGTGTGTGTGTGTGTACTTTCGTCACATGGACTGCAGCAGTTCCAAAAGGTGGCTCACCCTCACCTTCTCAAGGGCGATTAGGCAAGCGCAATGAATGTCAGCCTTGTCAAGGACCCTCAAATCGCACGAAAGAAGCATAAAAAGTCAGCGTGGTGGAGTTATTGTTAAATTGGGAATTCCGGGATTTCGGCTTGGGGGGGGGTGGTGCACTGATATAAAACAAAAAACAGAAAACGCTGGGAAAAACTCAGCAGGTCTAGCCGCATCTGTGGAGAGAGAAACAGGGTTAACGTTTCGAGTCCGTATGACTCTTCATCAGAGCTAAAGAGAAGTGGAAATGTGATGAAATTTATACTGTTTAAGGGGGGTGGGTGGGGCAGGTGGAGCTGGATAGAGGGTCAGCGATAGGTGGGGACAAAGGAGGGATTGACAAAGATGTCATGAACTGAAGGACAAAGGGAGTGTTGATGGTCAGTGGTACACGGATATATTTCGGAGTCAGGATGGTGTGTGACTTGGAGGGGAACTTGCAGGTAGTGGTTTTCCCATGCACCTGCTGCCCTTGTCCTGTTAGGTGGTAGAGGTCGTGATTTTTTTTTAATTCTCTCTCGGTTAACAAACACTGTTGGCTGCAATGGAGCAACTGGAAACTCAAAAAAAAAACTGCAAGGAGAAACCTGGTTGAGTGGGTGACATCAGCGCTTCCCCTGGTCTTCCGGTCACATTGCACCGTGTTTACGGCGGCGGATCAGCTGTGGTGCCGAATGAGGGGCGCTCCGCTTTGCTCCGCCCTTCAGTCGACACTTGGCTGAAGTCGGGACGGGTTCCGGGGATGAGCCGCTCTGGGGGAGCTCAGCTGTGAACTGGGTGGGGGGGGGGAGGAAAAGCTGCTGCAGAATTGCTGTTGCGATGGTTAATATATTTCCAACCCCATCTCCCTGTGTGTAGGAGACGTCCTTGGAATTTGTGCCTTTGTTCAGATCTGCAGCAAATCAGTTCCGAGACTGGGAGCTTGTGAGTACAGTCTTGTTTATTTCAGTCATTGCAAGCGCACCACAGTTTGCCATTATAGCTCGATTTTGGTTACAGAAACTATTAAGATTCAGATGTAAATGGTTTGGGCTGCAGTTGTTTCTTGCTATCCAGTGCAGTATATGATATGCAGCCTGTGCGCTCCTTCTGGTTGAAAAGTATAAACTAAAGACTGATGTGCGCCGAGCTCCCCTGTTTGGCTTTGTTTACAATGGCTCTCCCTGTCCAACCTTCGTCAAATGCACAACAACGCGAGCAAACCTCCTAAAGCCTTGCGTCGATGCTGGGAATCTCTGCACGCACTTACAGCTCGTGGATGGGAATCGACTTGTCCTGTAGACGGTTTCAGTCTTCACCTCTCATCCCCACATCTCTCTCTCTCTCTCTCTTTCTCCAGTCACATCTTCCCTCTATGGAATTGTAAACAAATCCAGTTATTACTGTTCAACGCATGTCCTTGCCCAGGGGGTCAAGGTGGATTCAATTAGTAAAAAAAAACTTGCATTTATATAGCACCTTTCATGACCTTGGGGCATCCCAACGTGCTTTACAGCCAGTTTAGGGAACAGGCAGTCAATCTGCACATAGCAAAGTCCAACAAACGTGAATGGGTGAGGGATATGCATTGGCCAGAACTCCCCTGCTCTTCAACAACTAGTGCTACGGGGTCTTTAATCTCCCCCTATGAGGGCAGGTGTGTTGTTGGTTATATATTTCTAACAGGTAGGATGTTGTAGTTTACTCTGTGGAGGCAGTATGATCGTAGTCCCGCCAGCTACGAACATGATTTTGGAGAACATGCACAGTGATAATGAAGCAGACGCTGTGTAATTAGGCTAAAAGAAGTATTATTGTGGCCTGGGGTGTTATTCATCTTTATCAACTCTTCCTCAATGCCAACTTGGCGGTCCCCAACTAGACCACTTCCAGCAATATAACACTGCCACAGTACTGCACTGAAGGGCTAGCGTAGATGATGCGTTTTACCTTCCTTGTGGAGCTTGAATTCCTCACAACCTTCAGACTAAGGCAAGCGTGTTACCAAGTATTTCTGTACACATATACATTCATTTCCAGTATTGAAGTCAGTAAGAGAGTTTGCCATTTTGTCTCATTGGGCTGCCCTGTCAGCAAAAGCATTGTTGCATCTTCTACCATCTGCCCCAGTTTCTGTGTTTTTTTTCCCCAACGCTATGGGCTAAACACATGCTGAAGTTACAATTTATAAATGGAAAGCCATCGCTATTCTCTGCGGCTGGCCCTGCACTTCAGCATAAAACAAGTAGAAATTGAGCTTTACTAAAGTTCAGCCTCAAATTCGTGCTCTTGGGAAATGAAAGATATTTGTCTACAGATTCACGATAAGCAGCAATGGTGAGGGGCATTTAGTTCCTGTTCGAGTGTGTTACATTCAGTGGATTTGAATGTACATGGTGATCTGTTAAAGCCAGCTTGTGAGTTAGTGGTTGTCATAGAGAATAGTGCAAATGTGAGAAAGTTATGCACGAAGGGGCTAGGAGTCTGCCTCCTTAAATTACACATTGCCTTGCATGAAAGTACAGGCCTACTGTACATCACACACACACACATTTGAAAGCATTATTAATAAAGATCATAAAATCTAGGTTGGGTTCTTGAGGTAGTTCTAAAGCTAAGCTGTTCAGGGTGAAATTGGACCTGATGATGCAAAACAGACCAAATTGCTTTTGGAGCCCATTTGTGACATGCATCCGGTTCTCTTTAAATTAATGGGATTGAATACCGGGCGGATAGGATATCAGGCAACCGATGTGATATCATTGATTTTGCATCCCTGCCCAGGTCCAACTTCACACCCAATGTCACAGGAACTGTGCAAACGCCCAACATCCCTCATCATTCTTTATTGTTATGTACAATGTTGAGCATTGTAGGGACCTTGGCCCTAACATTAGCCCTTTATTGCAACTTTCCGAGGGCCTCACCAGTGCAAGTGCACCTTTAATCTCACAGACTCATTAGCAGTGCTTGGTGAACAAGGTGTATGACTGTCTGATCGCAATCCGTGGATTCTTTCCTCAACCACCCAGGCACAAACAATAGAATGGAGAGCCTGAAACAATTTCATTAAGAGAAGGCGATGGATGATGCTGAGGGACCAAAGGCAACACAATATCCTCTTATAGCTCTTGCAGTTAGCCAGTCAGATGCACAAGGAGAATGACCATAAAATCCCGGTCCAGGCAACGCATGTACTGAGTGTGTCCAATGGGAAGCGATTATTGTCAGTCTCAGCCAGACTGTTTAAGAAGAGAAGACAAAACTGCTCATGGTATCCATTTCAATTAATGATTTTTTTTTGCTAGCAGGTTAAGTAAGGAGTGACACTGATATGTCTGAGCAAAGCCTTCCATTACTTCAACAAAGCAGAGTGGCCAACATGGATGGGGGAAGGGGAGGGGAAAAGGTAACTAGGAAAAAAAAATGGAAGTGGAGAAATCTACCTGTGAATGTATTCACGGTAAATGCTCACTTGGGAATGGTTGAAGCATTGTTAGACTGTCAGCAGAACACGCCATATGGAACAGAAAAGCACCCCATTGTTTGAGGTAGAACCCAGTAATGATGCACGTTTGAGATGTCCTAGCTGTTCTACACCGCCTCAGTAATAAAAGTTGAGCAAACATGATTTTTTTATTTAAGCATAAATGTGACGGGTAAAAAAAAACATCCTGTGACTCCTGCAAATCCAAATTCCTTTGGATTTTGTAAAGTACAGCAGAAATTTAGGAGCCGGAGTGATACTGGGGCTTAGAGGGTTAAATTTTGAGGACAGGTTGTGTAAACTTGGTTTGTATTCCCCTAGAGTATAGTCAATTATAGGGTGACCTGATGGAGCTGTTTAAACGGATTTGATAGTTTCTGTGAATCTACCCTATCACCTCTGAGAGGGGATCGACAAGGGGATTGGATCTTATAGTTAGGGCTTGGCCACTCGGTTGGAGGGGGGAGGTGGGAGAGGATGGGGGGAGAATCAGGAACCACTTTGACATACTTAAAAGTGTAGAAACTTGGAACTGCCCCCTAAAAGGCTGCAGTTATTGGGACAATCGGAGCTTTCAAGGCTGAGATTGCTAGATTTTTGTTAGGGAAGGGTATTAAGAGATTTGGAGCTAAGATCGGTAAATGAAGTTAAGAGGCAAATCAGCCATAACCGAACTGATAAACAGCCTCCTCCTGATCCTATGTTCCATTATCCCGATGACCCAAAAGGGCCACCGTTTAGAGGTATACAAATTCCAGCTGAATAACTAAAAGCTGAAATCTAGGACAGAATACAGAATAACCACCGCCAACTAATATTTTTCTCAACCTCAGCTAGCTTTTGTAGGTGTAATCCCACTGCAACCTGCTTGGTTGGAGGCCAGAGAAGATAAAATAACCTAAAATGGTGCAAAAGTCAGACCATTTTGTATTTTAACTCACCAGAGCTGTCAACAACGGGAAATTGTTAGAAGTGCGATTTAGATATGATGTGACTATGAAGCCAGTTAAACATTTGGCCATTTTCTACTTTAAAAGTTAAGACATATTAAAGTAAGTTATATTCTTAAATTCAAATGAGGGAAGCTTAATGATCAAAACTACAGAATTTGATCCTTGTTCGTTAAATAGTCAGGTCATAATGTTTTATGTTTCAATTTAATTTTTAAATAGGGAATCATTCTGGGTGACATTTAAATGCCAATGTAGCTAGATATCTCTTACTAATAATTCAAACCTTTAAGGCATTCTATGATAAGGCATTCTATTATCTGACTGAAATTTAAAAAAAATAATTGCCCCGTTTTCATTTGTTCAAAAATTTCATTTATAACCCTAAATAGGAATATGGCTTGTCACTCTCTCACACACACACACACACACACACACAAATTTCTAGTGCTTCACAATGATGACATTTTCACCTTGGATTGGAAGGAAATGTTCCACTTGTACTCGCTCCTGATGGCATTTCCAATGCAGTTCTGGTTAACTTGCTCATGTCTCCCTGTGTAATCAAATCCACATCTTCCTCATCACAGTCTTCGCTTGCAGGTCACTAATGGTGAACCGAAAGAAAGGGTTTTCATCACTGATATCAAGGATATACACTGATATCCTTTCACACTACAATCCCTGGATGTTAGCGAGGAGGATTTTGCAAGGCTGACCAGGCTGGGTGCACCTTTCACAGGTCTTGATTCATTAGCAAAAAATTGTTATTTCCTTAACCAGTTCTGTTGCCATCTCCAATTTTCGTCCCCCACCGCGCACCACCTCCTCCTCTCCGCCTGCTGTAATACATGATCCCTTGCTTAGAGTCTGGTTCTCGAGACTTTGGTCTATCTGCAGTATCTCAACCAAATGGCCATTATTCATGTGTGAACCTTCACAGTAGGTTATTTGACTCTGGGAGGTAGCCATCATGGCTTTCCCTGATTGTGTCCTTATCCAATGTCCATCCACTCAACTTACAACAGGAATCACTGGATAGTGGGAACTCCAGCTGATGTTCCCCTCCAAACACAAGGGCACTGAAGTCAATTGCATTGACTGCTGCTCTGGCTCAAACTAACCAATTAAGCAGGAACTGTGGATTGAAGTCGGGATCTTCCTCTCCTTGTAGCTCAGTTACTCTTGAGATGAGTGTATAGGGTGGCTAAGAAATCCTAGAGTTTCTATTTTAAATAATATACCTTCTGCCAAAACCTTCATCCATGCCTTTGTCACCTCCAGACTTGACTATCCCAATACTTCATTGGTTGTAGGTTCCATCCTACATAAGCTGAGCTCATCCAAAATGCTGTTACCTATATCGTAAACTGCACCAAGTCCCATTAGCCCTCTCTGCTATCCAATCTACATTAGCTTCCGACTTGGCAATGTGTAAAATTCTTAAACTTGTTTACAAATCCCTCCTGGCCTCCATCTCCTTATCTCTGTAACCTCTTTCAGGCCTACAAGCCTTCAAAAGTTCTCTGCACTCCTGCAATTCTGATCCCTTGCAAATCCTGGATTTTAGTTGCTTCACCCTTGGTGGCAGAACCTTCAGCTGACTGGACCCTAAACTCTGGAATTCCCTCCTTAAATGTCTCCACCTCTCGCTCCTCCTTTTTGATGTTCCTTAAAGCTCGTTGTCTAAATTTATGGTCATCTGACCTAATATTGTCATATGTGGCTAGGTGTCAAATTTTGTTTGATGACGCTGCTATGACATGCCTTGGGACATTTCACTACATTAAACGTGCTATATAAATGCAGTTTGTTGTTATATATTATAGACATTTGAGTACAAATGAACTAGAGTAAACCATTCAGTCCCTTGTACCAACTCCACCTTTCAAGTAAATCATCACTGTCACCTTCTCATGAACTATTTGTGGCAGGAATAAATGCTGGCCTTGCCAGTGATGCCCACATCTCGTGAAAGAATAAAAAAAATTCTGTATCTCAACTCCATTGACCCAACTAAGCTCCATATTCAAAAGCACCTTTTCCATTAGTGGAGGGGTCACTAACCAGGGGGCATAGATTTAAGGTAAGAGGTAGGAGGCTATGAGGGGAGTTGAGAAAACTTTTCACCCAGAAGGTGGTGGGAATCTCAAACTCACTGCCTGAAAGGGTGGTTGAGTCAGAAACTCTCATAACATTTAAGAAGTGTTTAGGTGTTCACTTGCGTTGCCATAGCCTCCAAGGCTATGGGTCAAGCACTGGAAAATGGGATTATTGTAGTCAGATCTTTGTTGACCGTCACAGATACGATGGGCTGAATGGCCTCCACCTGTGCTGTAAACGTCTGAATCTATATTCCTTGATACCCTTTCCTTTCAAAAAAGCTATTGATCTCTGTCTTGAAATCTCCGGTTGTCTCAGCCTCCACAGTCAGGGGAGTGAATCCCACTTTCTATTACTAGGTGACTTTGGAGTAAGGAACTGAGGTAGAAATAATGGACACAGAGTCAGTGGTCTCAGCGATTGCTTCGATAACTCTGCATCACAAAGATGGTTTCCACTGGGGACCTCAGCAGCAACAATGTTAACAGCTGTCGCTCGTTCGAGTGGCGGCCTTGGCGGGGGGGGGGAGGCGAATGACCTAGCGGAGGAGTTTGAGCAATCCAATGATACAGGACCTCTTGGGAGACACAGCAGCAGGAGCAAATTGCATCAGATTTCATTTGCTTTGTTCAGTTTCCATAATTATCAGCCTTAGGATGTTAAATATCATTTGCAAACCAGACCGGTTATTGGATTCGATGCAGGGTCAGTCAAAACAGTCTCGTATGGACAATGATGGCCCGCGGCAGGCTAATATGGTGGCGCTTTCTGCACTTTGGGAGATAGCTTCAAGGGGTGGCAGCAAAACTAGTGCTGGGACTTTGAGCCCCTTTACAATATAAAGTTGCTATATTTAGCCCCGTTGGCAGCGAAAACTGCACATTCAGACTTCTATTTTACTCTTAAGCTAACCAGTGACACATTTATTTTGATTTGCTCCTCACTTAGCCCTCTGTCCCGTTTTGCGTTTTTTTTTCAGTTTGTGTGGTACAGAATTTTGTTGCCTGTGACTTTGAGTTTCTGTGGGAAATTGCTACATAGAACGGAACTTAGAAACATAGGAACGGGAGGAGGCCATTCAGCCCCTCAAGCCTGTTCCGCCATTCGCTTGCATCATGGCTGATCTGACCTAGGTAACGTAGAAACTCTTGACTAGTGTATATTTGTTGAATGTTGGTACTTATACAATATAACCTCGCTTCGGAGCTTGCTGACGTTAGGTTAAGATTATTTGCTTCGCAGCCAGGACTCTGGGTTCTTTCATGATTCATTGTAAGTGTAAATGTGTTCCAGAAGGCAGCTCAGCACCGCCTTCTCAAGGGCAACTAGGGATGAGCAATAAATGCTGGCCCAGCCAGCGAAGCCCACATCCCGCGAATGGAAAAATAAAATCCATCCAAAAATGCGCAACACCCAATTTTCCAGCTGGATACTAAGTATTTCTTCCAACTGACTATGTGAAAGGTGCTGCAGTCCTTGTTTTGAACAGTAATTTATGCACTAGATATTTATTTCATATTTCTAATAATGAGGGCAATCGATCCCACCTTCTCTAAAGTCCTAAAAAAAAAGGCCTAAAGGCGTGATCTTAAACTTCGTCAGTGCAATGAATAATGGGCTACCCCTGACAGCTGGGCGTTTGTGGCCTGTTTGGTGATCATTGCCTGCTATCTGGATCAGACTCGGAGAATGGAGACGTGCTTCAGTCCCAGAAGGACAACCTTTGCTAAATAAACAGAGCTGTGCAGAGCGCTCAGGAAACTGCAAATGCTGAGCATTGGAGGCAGAGCCAGAGGCAAATGCACATTGGAACCATCGGCATCTTTAAAACAAAAAGCAAAAGCAGATCAACGTTTCAGGTGGTGATCTTGTATCAGAACTGTTGTGCATTTGAGGCAATTTCTGTTCTCGTTTCAGAACTGTACCAACCGATGGGTGATCTATTTATAAGGTTATTTTTTTTTCTCTCTAGAAGCCATCATTTGTTCTGTCACGCTGACAGCAGTATAAGTCAAAGGGTGGAGTTGAAAGGGCCACATGTTGGGATAGCATTGATAACACATTGTATGTAAGCGGTACAGAGCGTGTACAGGTTCAGTTTCTGATGTGAGCCAGGCCAACAAAAGCAGGACAATGGAGGTGAGGTGCAGAGCAGGCCCAAGGCACTGAATGGCTTACTCCTTAATGGTCTTACCGGAGTACTGCAATTGGGCTCAGTGTCTTCGAGCTAGTGAGAGGACAAGTGTCAGCCAGGGACATCATCCCTAATCATCATCCAGAGGCCCATAGCAGCGAATATAGGATTGGGCTTAGCTTTGATGTGTCCATTAATCAAAACAGTCTTGCCAAAAACTGGATGTGTGCGTGAGGTACCAGAGGGCAAGGTCAATACTCAAGTTCAGGAAATTCGGGCAAAGAGACAGGTGGAAAAGGGAAGTTAAGGAATTGGATTGGGTAAGTAAAGGTTGTAACACATGCTTCTGTATTGTGTGGCCACCAGTCAACAGCTCGTGTTTTTTTTTAAAAAAAAAGCGTCCATGACTTTCTTCCCTGTGGGAATTGCAAAAAAATGACAGGAGCAATCAGACTCCCGCAAGTTCAGCTCTACAAGCAGCCCCACCAGGAGCTGTGCAAGAGCATCCTCCGGTGAATCAAATTTCAATTCGCCTCCCGCTATCTGGGGAAATGACCAGCTTTGCCTGATGTTTCTTCACACTAACATGGCGGACGCCTGGACTGCTGGAAATGGTGGCACCTCCACCCACTCAATGGCACTGCCAACACCTCCCCCCTCATAGGTCTTGACTGTATGTTGGTTATAAGCCCTTAGCGAGACATTTTACTGATAATACAGCCTTGCAGTCAGCATCAGTAATGGTGGGCACCATAGTTGGAGCCCCTTATGATCAGTTCCTCGCAATTCTCAACTTCATATGGTTTTAACTCCCGGGGATGCGTTTTATTGGCACCGCATTTCGATACTTGGTGTTACAATCAATTACTTGGGATAAGAAGTGAAACAGTATTTTTAGACCAGTACACTGGGCCAAATATCCCACCTGGGATAATGCCTTAACTGAGAAAGCTTTTTGATAATGAGGTTTTGATAATGATAATAGCACAGCTTGCTCACTGAGAAGTAACGTTGTAAGCAGCATTGATTCACAACACTGCTGCCTACCATGCAGAACACTCGACAGAGGATTCGTATATCCATGATTTTTTTTTGTATAATCGTACCACATTCATCCTTAAGGATCAGGTCAACTGCTTGGAAATTATAGGCATTTTACTCAAACTGAAAATGTGCAGAATCAGCGAGGACAAAAGTTTACTCTGTTAGTATCCGGCTGTAACATCCCCTGCTGGCTGGGTTGGTAAATGCCATTTTGAGACATGAACCATGTTGACCCTAAAGTGCTCCAGGTTCAATTCTCTCAGCCAGAGTGACATTCGGAATGCTACAATTGATGTTGGCGATCTCCCCCGATCATCATCAATCCTTGCTGGCAAGTTCATGCATAGTCAATGAGCTGAAAACAAGATAAAAGCACAAAATGTTGGAAATACTCAGTAGGTCTGGCAGCATCTTTGGAGAGAGAAACAGCGTTGACACTTCAAGTCTGCAAAAGGTCAGTAACATGAAACTTTTGCTGTTTCTCTTTCCACAGTTGTTGACAGAGCGGCTGAGTATTACCAGTATTTTCTGTTTGTAGTTAAGATTTCCGGCGTCTGCGGTATTTTGCAGTTGGGGAGGCAGTTGCGTAGCGGTAATGTCGCTCGACTAGTAATCTAGAAGCCCGGGTTAATGCTTTGGGAATATGGGTTCGAATCCCACCACGGCAGCTGGCGGGATTTAGATTCAATCGATAAAATCTGGAATTAAAAACTTGCCTCAGTAATAGTGATCATGAAACCATTGTTATAAAAACAAAAAACTGCGGATGCTGGAAATTCAAAACAAAAATAGAAATACCTGGAAAAACTCAGCAGGTCTGGCAGCATCGGCGGAGAAGAGCACAGTTGACCTTTCGAGTCCTCATGACCCATCGGCGGAGAAGAGCAAAGTTGACGTTTCAAGTCCTCATGACCCATCGGCGGAGAAGAGCACAGTTGACATTTCGAGTCCTCATGACCCATCGGCGGAGAAGAGCAAAGTTGACGTTTCGAGTCCTCATGACCTATCGGCGGAGAAGAGCAAAGTTGACGTTTCGAGTCCTCATGACCCTGAGGGTCATGAGGACTCGAAACGTCAACTTTGCTCTTCTCCGCCGATACTGCCAGACCTGCTGAGTTTTTCCAGGTATTTCTATTTTTGTTATGAAACCACTGTTGTTTGCTGTTTAAAAAAATAAATAAAAATAAATAAATAAATAAATCTGGTTCACCGGTGTCCTTTAGGGTAAGAAATCTACTGTCCTTACCCAGTCTGGCCTACATGTGATTCCAGACCCACAGCAATGTGGTTGACTCCTAACTATCCCTTAACTGGATAAAAGCAAAATACTGCGGACGCTGGAAATCTGAAAGAAAAACAAAAAATGCTGGAAAAACTCAGCAGGTCTAATAGCATCTGTGGGTAGAAAAAATGCAGAGTTAACATTTGGAGTCTGTATGACAAAGAAGAGTCATACGGACTTGAAATGTTAACTTTTGTTTTCTTTCCACAGGTGCTGTTAGACCTGATGAGTTTTTCTAGCATTTTCTGCTTTTGTTATCCCTTAACTGGCTGAGCAAGCCACTTGACTCCAGGACAATTAGGGATGTGCAACAAATGCTGGCCTTGCCAGCGATGCTCACATCGCACGAAAGAATAAACAAATTAAAAGAAATATAGGTTCTTGGAGATGGAACCATGCAGCTCAGGAGGGGGCCATTCAGACTATTGGGCCTATGCCGGCTCTTTGGAAAGAGCCAATTAGGCTCACTCCCCCATAATCCTCAAATTGCTCTTTAGATGAATAACCTGCGAGAAAGTACAGTGAGCTGCAGCTTGGGAAGGTAGTGGGTGTTCTTGGAAGCTTACTGGAGCCTGACACAGGGGGAGAACATTATCATACCCATTTCTTTTTGCTATGAACACAAGAGAAAGGAGCAAGAGTAGACCGTATAGCTCTGCCATTCAATGCAATCGTGGCTGATCTTGGGCTTCAACTCGACTTTCCTACCTGCTCCCTATATCCCTTGATTCCCTGAGACACCAAAAATCTGTCTATCCCAGCCTTAAATGTATTCAGCGATGGAACATCCTCAACCCTCTGAGGTAGAGAATTCCAAAGATTCACAACCCTTTGAGTGAAGTAATTTCTCTAAATGATCAGCCCCTTATCCTCAGACTGTGCCCCCGTGTTTTAGATTCCCTGACCACCGGAAACAATCTCTCAGCATCTACCCTCTCGAGCCCCTTCAGAATCTTGTACATTCCAACATGATCACCTCTTGTTCTATTAAACTCCAAAGAATATAGACACAATTTACTCAGCCTTTCATCATAGGACAACCCTGTCATCCCAGGAACCAACTTAGTGAACATTCATTGTACCGCGTCCAGTGTAAGTATAAAGTATACCAACACTGTACAGATTGAGAGTCTAGAATACCATGCAGGGTGCATTGGGTAAGGTGCCCCACTCACTATCTGAAAATAGAAATCGAATGCAAGACAAAAACACATTTCACAGTGTTACAGTTATAACCAAAATATTGCCTGTTGGATGGACATCCACTGCTGAAGAAGTGCTATTCAAAGTGAAGGGATAGATCTTTATCTGAAATGTGAAAGGGTTAGAAAATTGGCAGGACCAAGTAAGCAATTGTTTACAGGTTTCCAATAGAGATCCCATAGTGTATTCACTGAGATTTTGATTCAGGGCTTTGCAGCCAATTAAATGTGACAGTTTAAATTACGAGGACAGGTTTCATGGACTAGACTTGTAAATCCAAGAGAACAAAAGATTAAAAGTGATTTATTGAGGCGTCCAAGATGGTCAAAGGAGTTTGTGTGTATAGAGTATTTCCTCTGATGAAAAGTAGTCCAGAACATGGGGTCATAACCTTAAAATTAGAGGCAAGGGTGATGTCAGAAGCACTTCTTCACACACAGTGGCATGGAAATAGGGAAACTGTTGGAGAAAATTCTGAAGGAGTGAATCTATCTCCACTTGGAGAGGCAAGGTTTGATCAGGGATAGTCAGCATGGCTTTGTCAGAGGGAGGTCATGCCTAACAAATTTGATTGCATTTTTTGAGGAGGTGACCAGGTGTGTAGATGAGGGTAGTGCAGTTGATGTAGTTTATATGGATTTCAGCAAAGCCTTTGACAAGGTCCCACATGGGAGACCTATAAAGAAGGCAAAGGCACATGGGATACAAGGTAATTTGATAAGGTGGATTCAAAATTGGCTTAGTTGTAGGAGACAGAAGGTGATGACAGAAGGCTGCTTTAGTGACTGGAAGCCAGTGTCCAGTCTGGTGCTGGGTCCCCTATTATTCGTCATTTATATAAACGACATAGATGACTATGTGGGGGGTAGGATTGGTAAGTTTGCGGATGACACAAAGATTGGCCAGGTGGTTAACAGTGAGGTTCAGTGTCTTGGGCTACAGGAAAATATAGACGGGATGGTCAAATGGGCAGATAAGTGGCAGAGGGAATTTAACCCTGAAAAGTGTGAGGTGATACACTTTGGAAGGAGTAATTTGACAAGGAAGTATTCAATGAATGGCATGACACTAGGAAGTTCTGAGGAACGATGGGACATTGGCTTGTGTGCCCATAGATCTCTGAAGGTGGAGAGGCATGTTAGTGGGGTAGTGAAAAAGGCATATGGGACACTTGCCTTTATCAATCGAGGCATAGATTACAAAAGTAGCGAGATCAAATTGGAGTTGAATAGAACCTTGGTGAGGCCACAGCTGGAGTACTGTGTGCAGTTCTGGTCGCCACATTATAGGAAGGATTGCATTGGAGGGGGTGCAGAGGAGATTCACCAGAATGTTGCCTAGGATAAAACATTTAAGTTATGAAGGGAGGCTGGATAGACTTGGGTTGTTTTCGTTGGAGCAGAGAAGACCGAGGGGCGACCTGATCAAGGTGTACAAGATTATGAGGGGCATGGACAGGGTGGATAGGGAGCAGTTGTTCCCCTTAGTTGGAGGGTCAGTCACAAGGGGACACAAATTCAAGGTGAGGGGCAGGAGGTTTAGGGGGGATGTGAGGAAAAACCTTTTTACCCAGAGGGTAGTGACGGTCTGGAATGCGTTGCCTGGGAGGGTGGTGGAGGCCGGTTGTCTCACATCCTTTAAAAAGTACCTGGATGAGCACTTGGCACGTCATAACATTCAAGGCTATGGGCCAAGTGCTGGTAAATGGGATTAGGTAGGTAGGTCAGGTGTTTCTCACATGTTGGTGCAGACTTGATGGGCCAAAGGGCCTCTTCTGCACTGTGAGATTCTGTGAAATCTGGAAATCTCTTTCCCCAAATAAAGTTGGGGGTCAATTGGACATTTCAAAACTGAGATTGATAGGTGTGTGTTAGGCAGCAGTATTAAGGGATATGAGACCAAATTCAATAGATGGAGTTAAGATACATATCAGCCATGATCTGATTAAATGGTAGAACAGGCTAGTGGGGCCTACTCCTATTGGGTTAAAAAAATAGCAAAATACCGGAAATGCGCAGAAGCCAGAGGTAAGAAGATGACTTGGATCTTATGAGATCAAATGTGCCAAACCCTTTATTATTATACAAGTTACGAGAGATAGCTCGCAAGGCAGAGATAAATAACGCTTGCCATAATTAATCATTTTACAATCAGCGCAGGTGTTACTTATTTCTGCATTAATGTTGCTTCTGGCAAGGCCATTTGTATTTCATTGTTCCCATAAATTTAACATTTACAAAGGAACAGTTCTCTCTCTCTTTGAATTCAAAGGACACTGTGGTTCAATGTGCATGGGCAGGATTTTGCCCACAGGTTTCAGTGCCCCCATCATCAGGCTCAAATGGTGGTTAAAAGCCCACATATTATGGGAAACAGTCACTCACCTATGATTTTCCTCAGAGCGGCCAGTTAATGGCCAGAGGGTGGGTTCACCATCCAAATAAGTACGGCGGGCAGGCTCTCAAAGCTGGAGGGCCAATCGGAAGCCTTCCTGATTGAAAGCAGCAGCAGGAAGCCATGGCAGGGTAAGTGAGAGAGAGGGCACTTCAAAATGGAGGTGCACTCTCCGATCCTTTTCAAACTTAAAGTAAAAAATGGCCTTTGCAGCCAGGCCACCACTGGGTGGCCCCCTCCACAAGACCGCTTGCAGCCGCTGCTGCACCCAGGCAGACAGGGAGGGCCTCTAAGCCGGCCTGGCTACTGGACTCGAGGAGGCCATCTCCAGGTAGCTAAACCCCACCCCGGTGCCGGTGGGAACCTGAAGCCTGGCTTGAAAATCCCAGCCTGCCTCCTTCATTAGGCCTTAACAGGCCTTTAATTATTTCAGTTGCCTACTTATCGCTTGCAAGTGGCTAGCCCGCTGGCATCCCAACTCTGTCTCCAGGGAAAATGACCCGGGGACAGGATGGAGTCAGGGAACGCCAGCCGGTAGTGTGAAATTCTGCATCTGCACCTACACCACCCCCCACAGGCTCCCAGTCCCAATGGCGCCAAAAAATCCTCCTCCATGTATTTAGTTAGATATGTGGGGAGATGGTGGCCTAGTGGTTATGTCATTGGACTAGTAACCCAGAGCCCAGGCTAATGCTCATGGGAACATGGTTCAAATCCCATCCCAGCAGTTGGTGGAACTTAAATGCAGTTAATATAATTCAATGAATTAATAAATCTGGAATTGAAAGCTAGTTTTGGTAATGGTGACCATGAAACTATCACTGAATGTTGAAAAATCCCATCTGGTTCACTAATGCCCTTTAGGGAAGGAAATCTGCCATCCTTACCTGGTCTGGCCTACATGTGACTCCAGACCCACAGCAATATGGTTGGCTCTGAACTGCCCTCTGAAATGCCCTAGCAAGCCACTCAATTCAAGGGCAATTAGGGACGGAGCCACTCAGTTCAAGGGCAATTAGGGACGGGCAACAAGTGTTGGCCTTGCCAGTGATGCCCACATCCCATGAAAGAATAAAAAAAAATATCACTTTGGCAATTCATAATTTATAATTTTACAATCAGAGCTTTACTTTCAAAATTTGATATTTAGAAGCATGCATAATTTAATGCACAGCCTCCTTTTGAAGTCAAAATGAATTGTTCTTTTGTAAATAGTTTGTTGCACAGGAGCAGCAAGGACACTGCTCTGGAGCTCAGTGGGAGGATTTATTCAGTGCCCTTGCTGTGTGGGTTGGGGGTTGTGGGGCTGGTTGGTGGTCTCTGAACGTGTTGACTATGCTTCGCGTCATTGTCTTTCCTGATCATTAATCTGTACTTTCCTCCGGTCTCAGGCTGTTTCCCCGGTCACCATGGAGACCTCGTCCCTGGAGCGACAGCTGCAGAGTGTTCAGCGGAACATCGCCTTCTTAAAAGGGGAGCATATGGACTTACTGCACGGGCTGCACATGGAGATCCTGCAACTGCAGAAACGCTGCACTGGTGAGTTTCTGTTTCAGTCCTCAACCAAGGGAGGGGAGGGGAGAGGATTACCCATATGTTTTTTTTTGGCCAAAACAAGATGGGGTGGTAAGGGCACAAAACTGCGACTTCAAATGTGGCTTTGCTGCTGAGACCAAGATCTGAGCCGCGTTTTAAAATGTCTCTTGCCACCTGTCTGGGAGGTGGCTTGGTCCCTTCTTAGCCCCTTCTTCCTTTTGGCTCTCTTCACCAGCCGCCACTCCCCCTGCTGATTTTCCACTGCTGCCTCCTCCTCCATTGATTCGCTCTGCTGAGGAGTGGGAGGTTCAGGGGGCAGTGCTGTTGATTGGCTGTCTGCTGCCTCAATCTTTTCCTCCACCTTGTCTCTCTCTGTGTCCTCCTTTGTTCCGTTGTTCCCACTGGGGGCCTTGGTGGTTGGAGGGTTGCAAGTGTCCTTGGTAGTAGTGACACGAAGCATTTCCTCTGCTTCCCCCTCATTGGCTTTGGCTGCCTGTGCATAAGTGAGGCAGCGTTTGGGGCAGGTCCTGTAGAGGTGAGCTGCCTCTCCACACAGGTTGCAGCACTTAGTCTGTTTGCAGTCCTTTGTCTGGTGCCCTTCCTGTTTGCAGACCTTGCAGAGGGCGGCGCTGCAGTTGGCCGCCACATGACCAGACATGCCGCATGAGCGACAAAGTTTGGGCTGCCCAGCGTAGACAAGGTAGCCACGGCCTCCCCCGATAGTGAAACTGGAAGGAGGGTGGAAGATGACTCCCTTACCATCAGTCTTGAGCGTGACCTTAACCTGGCGTTTGCATGTCCAAATCCTGAAGGCGCCTCTAACCTCGGTGCAGCTCCCAACCTTGTCAACGTACCTGGCGAGGAAGGTGAGCACATAGGCGACAGGGGCGTAGGGTTGTAGAGATGCACTGTCACCACACGGTCCCGTTGCAAGGGCAGAGCAAAGAGCGGCTCCACCGTCAGGATCTTCATCTCCGGCTGGTCTCTCTTCTCCTCGAACACCTTCAGGAACTTGACGCAAGCTGCCACATGCTTGAAAGTCAAGTCCAGCACTGGGGAGCGTCTTGCAGGGAGTAGATCTCCTCCGCTTCAAATCCACACGCCTTCAACAGGATCTGCTTGATGAAGAAGGCCCGATCCATGGGTGCTCCTCCTTCACTGTCCTTCACCCTCATCCGGACGGTGTTAGGTACCCCATGGTACGGGGCTCGACAGGTTATAGCCATCGCTTCATGACTACACTTGATCTTAGCCAAAGGGCCGAGAAGCGGTCTGTTATAAAGGTAGTCTACTGCAGCATAATAGACACAGTCACTTACACACAGCTTTCACAGTTAAAATTACTGGAACAGATTCATTCATCCCACAGCAATGTGTAATGATAACTGCACTCATCCTTTAGTTTTTAACCTCAGTTAGTCTTTAATCTATTGCTCATGGTGTCAGGAGCTTGGTCTGTGGGGGAAGCAGGAGGTTGAAGCAAATGCGAGTGTCAAAATAATCAGGGAGTCTTCAAGTGAAATCTGTCACAGATGATGTGAAGCTCTCTGGAGAACCTTGATGTTTTCAGCCTTGCCAGGAGGTGCATTAGAGGTGATCTCACAGAGGCTTTGGATTTTGGAGGATTGTAAAAGGCAAGTGGGAATTGATTTTAAATTATAAAAATTGGGCAAGTGGACACCGGTTCAAACTGGCAAAAAGCAAGTTTAGGACTGAGGCTGAGAAATGTTTCTTCACACTCTAGACTGTTCTACTCTTGGAACGGACTCCTGCTTAGAAGAGTGGAGGCAGTTTATCATTTGGAGTCATTTATAAGCCAGCTGGATGCTGCAATGGAGAGAGGAGGCCGGGTAGGCGAGCATTGGAACAAAAGGAGGCCATTAGGCCCTTCAAATCTATTCCACATTCAATGAGGCCATAACTGATCTGTGACCTCCCTCCTTTGGTTAACAAAAATCTATCAATCTCCGATTTAAAATTGACAATTGATCCAGGATCAATGACTGTTTGTGGAAGATTGTTTTTAAATTTCTACTACCCTTTTTGTGTAAACATATTTCCTCACCCCTGAGAGATCGGATAAGAAGGTCCTAGGCCTTCAGTAGAATTAGCTTCTCTCTATCTACCCTATCAGTTCCCCTTAATATGTTGAAACCCTTGAGCAAATCACCCTTTTGTGGTCTAAATTCCAGGGAATACAACCCTAATTTGTGTAACAAAAACAAAAAAATCAGGCTCGGCAGTTCTGGCAGCATCTGTGGAAAGTTAAACCTCTCAGATCGGTGACCTCTTGTCAGAAGTTTGCGTAATCCCTCCTTGTAATTTAACCCTTGGGGTCCTGACATCATCCTGGTAAATCAATGCTGAATTGGATGGATGAATGAATGTCCTAAGATGGGCTGAATGGC
This sequence comes from Cetorhinus maximus, assembly GCF_964194155.1. NCBI lineage: Eukaryota > Metazoa > Chordata > Chondrichthyes > Lamniformes > Cetorhinidae > Cetorhinus > Cetorhinus maximus. Next base: position 13,182,817 of record NC_135887.1, read on the forward strand.
CTTCCTCATACACGACCATTCCATAATTTTTCAGATGCCCACTGACCAGTTACACACTTTCTGCTGGTTTTTAAAATTTTAACTTCCATCATGTCTGATTTATAGGTGCAATGACGTGCAAACTGTTTGAGCTCAAAGACTCAAATCTAATTTAGGGTTTCAACTCAAAGCTTTACCTGGCATTTCTCCTTTAAACACTGACTAATTCAGTGTGCATCTCCTGCATTTATCATTTGTATTACCGATTAAAGCATTTCTGGAACATTCTCAGGCAGATTTAGCATTGCATTGTGTCATATCCAAAACAAAAATGAACATTTAGTTCTGATTCACCATGACACTGATGAAAACTGTTCTTTGTGGTTTCCTTATCTTGAAGTGAGCAATATCATACAGGCTCTGAATGTTACCTAATAAGCAGTGTGTCGAACTATCAATCTGACCTGGCCTTGCACTAAGAGCATTTGTAGCTGTACAGAAAGTTTTATTTTTTATTATGATCTCATCCAGCGCTCTGACACTTCATCCCTGCTGAAACTGTATCATGAGAGTGTAGGGGAAGAGGAGACTGTCTGTCTGATTGGGCTGCCATTAGTCAACTGCATTGATTGCTCAGCCTCTTTACAGTGGGTCAATGGTGAATACTGGAACCAAATTAACTGTACTTGGTCAGAGAGACTGTGCCAGGCCAGCAATAGCCTGCTCAGTGATGCTTAATTTGGGTTCTGCCAGGGCCACTCAGCTCCTGACCTCATTACAGTCTTGGTCCAAACATGGACAAAAGAGCTGAACTCTCGAGGTGAGGTGAGAGTGACTGCCCTTGACATCAAGGCCGCATTTGACCGAGTGTGGCATCAAGGAGCCCTAGCAAAACTGGTCAATGGGAATCGGGGAAACTGCTCCACTGGTTGGAGTCATACCTAGCACAAAGGTAGATGGTTGTGGTTGTTAGAGGTCAATCATCTCATCCGCTACAACAGTTCCTCAGGGTAGTGTCCTAGGCCCAACCATCTTCACCTGCTTCATCAATGACCTTCCTTCCATCATAAGGTCAGAAGTGGGGACGTTCAGTGATGATTGCACAATGTTCAGCACCATTTGCAACTCCTCAGATACTGAAGCAGTCCTTATCCATATGCAGCAAGACTGGGATAACATTCAGACTTGGGCTGATAAGTGGCAAGTAACATTTGTGCCACACAGGTGCCAGGCAATGACCATCTCCAACAAGAGAGAATCTAATCATCTCTCCTTGACATTCAATGGCATTACCATCACTGACTCCCCCACTATCAACATTCTGGGGAGGTGACAATTAACCAGAAACTGGACTGGACTACCCATATAAATATTATGACTACAAGAGCAGGTCAGAGGCTGGGAATTCTGCGGCGAGTAACTCACCTCCTGACTCCCCAAAGCCCGTTCATCATCTACAAGGCACAAGTCAGGAATATTTTGGAATACTCCCCACTTGCCTGGATGAGTGCAGCTCCAACAACACATGAAGCTTGACACCATCCAGGACAAAGCAGTCTGCTTGATTGGCATCCACCACCTTAAACATTCACTCCCTCCACCACTGGTGTACAGTGGCAGCAGCGTATACCATCTACAAGATGTACTGCAGCAACTCACCAATGCTTCTTCAACAGCACCTTCCAAAACAGTGACCTCTACCACTTCAAAGGACAAGGGCAGCACTAACATGGGAACACCACCACCTGCAAGTTCCCCTCCAAGCCACTCACCATCCTGACTTGGAAATATATCGCTGTTCCTTCACTGTCGCTGGGTCAAAATCCTGGAACTTCCCTCCCTAACAGCACTGTGGGTGTGCCTACAACACATGGACTGCAGCGGTTCAAGGTGACAGCTCACCACCACCTTCTCAAGGTCTCAAGGGCAATTAGGGATGGGCAATAAATGCTGGCCCAGCCAGAGATGCCCACACCCGTGATAGAATAAATAAAAAACACATGTAGTTAGCTCACGGAAAAGTGATACCACCCAAGGATAAACAGCAAGGAGGGATGAGGCAGCTCGTTTCTGGTTTGTCTCTGAAACCAGGAATATCAAGGCTGAGACACGGATTAGTTATTCACTAAAGGGATGGAAGCCAAGGAAAACCAAATCACAATGGAAGTGGCAGGTCAGGTGTGTGTGGGTCAGGTTCTGGCAAGGTACATGCTGGGACACTTCCTGTTCCTGCTACACATTGATGACCTGAAGGAGAAAGGAGGAACCTTGGAGGAAGGAGGAACAACGTAGGCTGAGAGGAGGCAGTCACGGTCTCATGAGGAGTACTGCGCAGAGGTTGCAGGCTGGGCTTACTCAGTGGCAAATGAAGCTCAATGTGAGCGTGTAAAGTTCTTGAAACATGAAGAAGGAATAAGTGGTACATCTAATGCATACATTAAAATAGAACTTTTCCAAGTAGCGATTTGAATGGAATATGAGAGTTGCATCCTCAGGATCAATATGTGACTGTAAATTTAAAATAATAAATAAGAACGCTTGGTTTTGCAGACAAATTGGTTGTGTTCAAATCTCGAGTTGTGCTGAAGTGGTACCTTTGTAAGCACAGAACTGGAGAACTGTGTACAGTTCCAGTCACCGGTGGCCATCCGAAACCTGGAGACAATAGCAGAGGACATTAATAAGGATGATTCCCCCAGCCTTAGACAGGCGAGCTCTACAAACCTGAGACCAAGACACTTCAAGGTGACTTTAAAGTGATAATTGACAGCGAGGAAACGAATGCTAAACAAAACTCTTTAAGCTGCGCCAGGGCAGCAAGAAGGCGGGGCACAAGTTCAGCTCACCTTCACCTTCAAAAGCAAGCTGCAGACAGACGTCAGTAACAGAGTCATCCACAGCAGGGACACCTAGGCAAACAAGGTCATTGAGACTAGGCCACTGGACTCAATTAAGAATTGAAAGATGCTGAAGTCAGCAGATGGTAGACAATGACAACAACTTGCATTTATATAGCCCCTTTAATTCAGTAAAACATCCCAAGGTACCTCACAAATAAAATTTGACACCAAGCCACAAGTGGAGGTATTTGGGCAGATGGCCAAAAACTCGGTTAGAGGTAGATTCTAAGGAGTGTCTCAAAAGGAGGAAAGAGAGTTCGAGAGGCAAAGAGGTTTAGGAAAGGAATGAATTCCCAACCTTAGGGCCTCAGCAGCTGAAGGCATGACCACCAACGGTGGGGCAATTAACACTGGGGATGCTCAAGACCAGAGCTGGAGGAGGGCAGATATTTCAGACGGTTGTGGGGCTGGGAGAGATTACAGAGAAAGGGAGGGGTGAGGCCACTGGGATTTGAAAACAAGGATGAGAATTTTAACAACTTTAGATCATGAACTCTCTCCTCCATCCCCACCCCCTTTCCGATAATTTATAATTAAAAATATATATATTTTTCTTTTCCCACCTATTTTAAAATTTATTTCGATCTATTGTTTTATCTCCATCTTTTAGCCCATTTCGATCCCTTCCCCCCACCCCACCCCCACTAGGGCCATCTGCCACTTGCTTGTCCTGCTTGCTACCCTTAATGTCCCCATTAGCACATTCCTTAGATAATATCACCAGCGTCAGCACCCCTTTGTCCTTTTGTATATGACATCTTTGGCAATCTCTTCTTCGCCTCCACCTATCACTGGCCCTATATCCCACCCCCCTCAACCAGCTTATATTTCACCTCATTTCTCTATTTCCTTAGTTCTGGTGGAGAGTCATACGGACTCGAAATGTCAACTGTGTTCCTCTCCGCAGATGCTGTCAGACCTGCTGAGTTTTTCCAGATATTTTTGTTTTTGTTTCAGATTCCCAACATCCGCAGAATTTTGCTTTTATCTTAGAATTTTAAAATTAACTCGGAGCCAGGTGTAGGCCAGCGAATGAGACATGGTGATTTTACGATATGTGCAGCAGAGTTTTGGATGAGCTTAAGTTTATGGAAGAGGGGAGAATGGGAGGCCAGTCAGGACTACATTAGAGTAGTTTAGAGGTAACAAATGCATAGATGAGGGTTTCAGCAGCGGATAAGCTGAGGCAGTGGCAGAGTCAGGCGATTTTACAGAGGTGGAAATCGGCAGTTTTAGTGAAGACTTGGATATGTGGTCAAAGGCCATTGCAGGGGTCAAATAAAAAACACTAAGGATGCAAACAATATGTTTTGCCCTCAGACAGTTGCCATGGAGTGAATGGCTAGGGAATGGAGTTTGTGGCAGGACCCTCACGACAATGGCTTTGATCTTTCCATTATTTAGTTGGGGGAAAGTTCTTAGAGACAGCTGTAGGGTCAAGCGAGGTGTGCATGAGGTAGTGCTGGGTGTCATCAGCACACTTGTGGAACCCGAGGGGTTTTTGGATAATGTTGATGAGGGCAGCGCACGTTGATGAGAAATTGGAGGGGCCAAGGATCAATCTGTGTGGGGGAACGCCAGAGGTAACAGCGGTACTCTAAGAATGAGGTCAAATGGGCCTGAATGGCCTTTCTCATCCAGGCCAATCTTGTGACAACAGCTTGGCCAGCGCCATCTAATTTATCAAAATACTAGGAAGCAGATTAGCTTCAAAAACAACTATGGCGATAGTCAGTAGAGACAATTTGTAAAGCTGCTTAATTTTCTCCCCCAGTTGCGTTCAGGGGAGTCCTCTTGTATATTTGAATGCGTGGCCAGTAATAGCTCAAACCCCAGACAGGGAAGAGCTGTCTGCAACCTTTAGTTTAACTGCTGCGGGCGCAAGGAGAGATCAATATCATTCCTCGCACGACGAAGAAACAGCTTCTCACCTCAACCTTTATATACTGCGCTGCCGTCAGAATTTCCATCTGAATGGGCAGCATTATTATTCCAAGATGTAGTGTACAGAATAGGGAGACCCAGAACACCACAGCAAGCGAAAAGGTTACAGTTTGAGACTTGTCCCGCTGTCAAAAGGCAGACTTAGGAAGAACATCAGGAAACTTTTGATGCGAGAAATGATCAATACCTGGAATACATGTTTTGGCTCAGGCAGTGCAGAGAAAAATCTTACCCGTTTGAGAAGTGGCTGGAAATTTTGATTGGGACAAGCAGCAGCTGACTGGAGCTGAACAGATAACCTTCCTCATTCCTATTTTGGTTTGTGATTGGTAAGATTTCCTGTTTGGAAAGCATTGTTTGCGAAAAGCTATTAAAGGGCTCAACAGTAAAAGCATACCTCAGGCTAAATGGACATTTTTTTTTAATATTGTTCTTTCATGAGATGGCAGGGCCAGCACTTGTTGTCCATTCCTGATTGCTCTTGAACTGAGTGGCCATTTCAGAGGGCAGTTAAGAGCCAAACACATTGCCACGAGTCAGGAGTCACATGTAGGCCAGACCAGGTAAGGGTGGCAGATTTCCTTCCCTTAAAGGGGCATTAGTGAACCAGATGGGTTTTTTTACAACAATCGATGGTCATTTCATGGTCACCATCACTGAGACTGGCTTTCAATTCCAGATTAATTGAATTGAATTTAAATTCCACCAGCTGCCATTGTGGGATTTGAACCTAGAGCATTAGCCTGGATCACTGGATTACTAGTCAAGTGAAATTTTCTCTCCGAGGCAGACCGGGGGAAATTTCTGCAGCGCAAGCTGTCTTAACAATTTAGAGACAGCTATAGGGTCGAGGGAGGTGGAGAATGAGAATACTTTTGGAGGGTGAGGGTTTTTTGGCTGGGGTTGACTGAAAAATCATCCAAAGAAAAAAGGGGGAGAAAGCGGGTCACCCATTGGAAAAGATCGGTTGTGATTCATAAGCATCAGTTCTTTGTCCAGTGTTAACAGCGTTTGGCCTACCTGTGGTTGAGCAGTAACCCCTCCCTCCAGCCAGCCTAGGCTCTGAGGCTCAGCTTGACCTTTCTGTCCTGCTTGGCACCCTCGACAGATTTGAAAGAGCTGCTGTGACCATCCAATTAACAATCTTTGAAGAAGCGACAAAGTTGGACTTTTCTAACCGAAACAAACACGTGTATTCATGTGAAGGTGTCACTGAATTTCCAACTTTGCCCCTCAGGTCCATCAGCTACAACCAGTCATGTGATGCAGATTGTTCTTAAAACTAAACTCACTCAACATCGCTTTCCCAGGAAGAGGGCACTTCTCCTTTAACGTTTACCTCAGTGTTAATAAATATCTCTTGGCTGTATTAATTACGGCCATACAACTATTATGATTGTCTTGTTGCCCAGACAAAAATTATCAACACCTCTGCAGCGATGCTAACCTAGTATTTTTATTTAAATCTCTCATTTTCCCATCAATTTAGCTCTTGACTGGGTTGATGATCGTGCAGGCCCTGGCCCCAAATGTGAACTTAGACAGCATGAGTCAGCGACCTATTCAACTGCAGGGAGCATCACAGCTGAATCGAATCCAGTTGCCATCTGTTGCACATTTAAGGCCCCCACCACTGCTGTCCCAAATGAGATCAGCTAATTCGGCCTAATCTGGGACTGTCCCTGGTCTGGATCGCACAACTACCCGTTGTGGAAGTAGCTGATCCCTCAGTGGGACACCGTCAAAATCCATGCATGTCAGCGCAAAAACATACTGAGCCCCAGTGTGAAATACAATGGGACAATTTGCAGTAAAAAGGCTGTTCTTGCTGAGGAATGAGAAAAGGTACACGGTCTGTTTAAGGTCAAATGTGTTGCTGTACCTGGTAAACACAAGGTATTTAAAATGTTAAAAGGATTTGATAGGGTAGGTACAGGAAAATTCCCTCTGTTGAGGGCAGGGAGAGAGGAGAGGAATCAAGAATGGGGAGACATAATCTCAAAATAAGATCTAGGCCATTCAGGAGTGAAATCAGGAATCACTTTTTCCACATACAAATCTGAAATTCTCCCCAAATTTTGGTGGATGCAAGGACAATTGAACATTTCCAAGACGAAAATTGATAGATTTTGTTTGGCAAGGATATCAATGGATATGGAGCAAAGGGAGTGAAATAGAGTTGAGATACAGATAAACTGTGATCTAATTGAACACAAGAAATAGGAGCAGGAGTAGGCTATGTGCCCTGTTGAGCCTGCTCTGCCATTTAGTAAGATCTTGCACTTCAACTCCACTTTCCTGCGTGTTCCCCATGTCCCTTTATTCCCCGAGACACCAAAAATCTATCTTTCCCAGCCTTTAAATGTATTCAACAATGGAACATCCACAACCCTCTGAGGTAGAGAATTCCAAAGATTCACAACCCTTTGAGTGAAGTAATTTCTCCTCATCTCAGTCCTAAATGATCGGCCCCTTATTCTGGGAACAGGGCAGTGAACAAGGCTCAATAGTCTACCCATAATCAGTCAGCATCTGAACGGCCTACCACTCATGTCCTCTAATGCAAAATGAGGCATTATTGCCATAATGTGAACGCCAGGAAAAGTCACCAAATCTAACAACTCTGAACAGCCGAATCCTTTGCCAGCCTCACGTGAACAGTGCAGACTGCAGATCCTCCCCCGAGATACTTCAGTGCTACTGTTAGCGAACACGCTGGATTCATTTGTACAGAACTTCTCGAGACTTACCTGGTTCAGACTTCCACACCCTGCCTCAAAGATCTGAGTCAAGTTGATGCTGGGGATGCAATTGCTAACCCAAAGGTTGCCCGGCTGTTGCAGACCCTTTGGGGGTGGGGATGTCACACGAGGCAGAGTGTTATTGCATAAAGACTAGTGTCATGGAGACAGTTGTGAAGGATGCAGCAGCCAGATGAGTTTCTATCAGAACTAAAGCGAACTTCACTGCTGGTCATTAGAGTTCAAGACTATTTCTGCAGGGGGTGTAAGTGATCCACAATAGGGCTCTTCACCTGAGTGCTAGCAATCCCATCTCTGGGTCGGGGGATGTGGGTTCAGGCCCTAATCCAGAAACTTGAGCACAAATTTAGGCTGGCACTTCAGTACAATAATGACAGTGTTGTATTGTTTTTTTGGATGAGACATTAAACCAAGGCCCCATCTTCCTACTTGGGTGGAGGCAAAATGTGCCATCATGGTTTTCAAAGGGTTCTTCTGCTGTCTTGGCCATCATTTAGTGGGATCTTGCTGTGCACAAACTGGCTGCCTTGTTTCCTACATTACAACAACGAGTACACTTCAACGGTACTTCATCAGCAGTAAAGCACTTTTGGGACATGCTGAGATTGTGAAAGGTGCTATATAAATGCAAGTTCCTTCTTTCTTTGAGAAAGGCTTGTGTATTTTGTAAACGTGATCCCTCACCTTGGCTTGTTTGTCTATTCCTTTAATTATTTAAGAATCTCCCTGAGGCTAAAGGAGGAACTGTGACACCAGGAGGCAGCCATTCCTGAGCCAGCCCTCACCCCAATTTTTACTGGGTTAGCAACCTTCACCTAGCTGCTTGTTAAATTCATACATGGTCCCTTGTTGTGGGGTCTGAGCGAGGTTGAAAATTGTAGGGAATGTGCAGTATGGCACATCACAGAATTGGATCTTAATGACTGGAAAAAGGGAGACAGGCGCTATCACGATTCACCTCCGTTAGTCTAGACTGGAAGCCTGAGAGGTGACCAGATTGCATTCTAAACCGCTGTGACACGCATGACTTTCAGCAACGATCTGGGGACGGGGTTCAGTCTCGTGTCCTCAAGGTGAAAGAACATGTCCCAGCTGGCTGCCGTCTTTGTGAAAAATGGCTCCCCACTGCAGCTGCAGAGGGATAGGGACGACAAGGCAGGCTCTTAAACTGTAATCTCTCCTCCTGCAAGCGAGAATGCCAGGTTTTCAAAGTCACCGAATTCTCAAGGTAGGATGAGGTTTCGAGGAACTTCAATACAAAGCATTAGGTCAGCTGCCAGTAAGTTATTGACTGAAACCCAGTACGTCCAGGAATGCAGCTGAAGAGAATGTGGTAATGCTGAATCAGAGCCGTAAAACCGAGTGACGGCATTTCAGATTCCACATCTGCTGCTCCTCTCGGTGAAATAGTGAGGATCGTGAGGCGATCACGCCCGTGAAGCAACAATAGCTTATATTTATATCGCACCTTTAACAAAATGAAATGTCCCAAGGCGCTTCACAGGAGAATTATAAAACAAAGTATGATACCACAAGCCACATAAGGAGATATTAGGTCAGATGATCAAGAGCTTGGTCAAAGGGGTAGTTTTTTTTTTAAAGAGTGTCTTTAAGGAGGAAAGTGAGGCAGAGGTGTAGGAAGGGTATCCCAGAGCTCGAGGCATAGGCAACTGAAGGTGTGGCCACCAATGGTGGAGATTCAAATTGGGTATATCCAAGAGGCCAAAATATGGAGAGTGCAGTTATCTCAGACACTTGTGGGGCTGGAGGAGATTCAGAAATAGGGAGGAGCGAGGCCATGGAGGGATTTGAATACATGGGTGAGAATATTAAAATCAGGCCCTCTCCAAAAGGTAGTATTTTAATGACAGGGATCACTGGGCTAAAATCTGTGTCTGTTGACTGAATAAGTGGAAAATCTACATTTAAATAAAAAGATGGAGTCGGAATGGAACCTCAATGCAGGTTTGGCAGAGTGGGATCCCTGTCCTCTGGTGGTGATTGGCTGTGGCAGGGCTTCGGAGGTCTGTTCGGTGGTTGGCAGTCTGATTAATGCTAATTTTGTTAGGTTTGGGACTTTACAATGTTGAATCAAGCTCCCTCCACCAGCCCTCGTTTCAACAGCATGGTGGACACCAGAAATGGACGGTAGAATCTACGTTGCTTCAATGCAAACAGCAGAAAATACCCTCAGGGGTGTATTTCTGTCATCTGTGTGGTATAACAACTATATTATACATCTCGAGTCACTCCCTGTGGAAAAATCCCGGACAGCCAGTGGATCAGCTCCCAAAGAATTTTATGCTGGCTGGAGCCAGCTTAAGCTTGAATGGAAAATCCGGCCAGGATCTTTTACATAGCCTCCAGAGAGACTGTGTGTCACAGTTCATTCTGTAGCAGGAGAGACGTGGGTTTTTTTGACCTTGTTCAACCCCCGCCAAATCCTCTGAGTGGGTTGGGCAGGGGATTACTTAGCCTTGTGGAGGGGAGGTGGTGGGAGTTAGTGTGGGACTCTGCTACCTACAGTTTTCTGACCAGCTACTTTAGTATTTAGTCTAGGTCCTTGCCTCTGATATTTCCCCTGAAATTATATCGAGCATAATGCCTCGCGACACATCAGTATCATTTCTAGCGTGTCACATTAAACAATATCTGCTCCGTAACTGCAGCTTGGCTTAAGCGCATTTAATTTTGTCTGTTGTATTTTCTAGTTATATTTTAATTTAGATCTGTGTTTATTATTGCTTGTTGTATTTAAGAATTTCTATTCTGATGCATATTTGTTAAGGCTGTTGCATGTTTTTAGTTTTTTGGAAGGACAGATGTGTAAGGGTTTCTCGATACAGCTCTGCTTGTGGAAAGCCGGTTAGTGATTGAAGTCATTTTGTTTGTTTTGGTTCCCAAGGCTCAGCTGGGTGGGGTTGGAGTGGGAGGAGGAGATCTGTCTTTCAATGGGTTTATGGCCTTTAATTTTATATGCACATTTTGGCTGCTATTCCAGACCAGAGTCCATTACTTCTATTTATGTTTTTGACAGTCTTGGCCTTTTCTCTTCTCCTTTTCTCCCCTTGCCATCAACCAGCTATACCATCTTTCAGTTCTTCCCTCAATCCCGACCCCAACCCATCACAGCTCCTTGATCTTGCTACACTCCTGCTGCCATTCTAAACTTGTATGCCCCCTTGCATAAACCCACAGCTACCCTCTGTGCCTCTCTTGGGATTCTCTAATGTGCCAACTGATGTACCCGCTGCTGCCCCCTCACAAGCAGTGACTCAAGTTGCCCTATAATCCTCATTCACTGACTGTCCTGCCCAGCATGCCCACAGGATGCTAACCTCGTTAACCCCCTTCCTGTCTTGCTCATCCTGCCCACCGCTGCCAGTGGATCAATAATCACAAATTCCTCCAGCTAAACATGAGGAAAAAAGAAGCCATATTCTCTTCATCACAACCGCCTCCATTACATCGTGCCTCTGCCAATGAAACCCTCACCCATGCCCTTTTCATCTCAACCTTGTCTATTCCAAGGCTCCAGTCCCTCAACTTCCATGTTACATAAACATCAACTTGTCCAAAATCCTGATACCTGTATCCTATCCCACATCACCCCTGCTCACTTAACAGCCATGTCCTTGCTGACCCACATCCCAATTCCCCAACATCTTAAATTTAAAATTCTCAGCATCGTGTTTAAATCCCTTCATGACACCATCCCTCCCTTTCCCGGTAATCTCCTCCAGCCCTACAGCATCTCTACGCTGCATTGCTGTGGCTCTGGCCTTTCTGTAACCCCCTCTCCTTCTCCCCATTGATGGCCATGTCTTCAGCTGCCTAGGCCCAACACTATGGAACTCCCTCCCTCTTGAATAACACCCTCCTTAAAACCCACCACTTTGACCAACCTTTTGGTTACCTTTCCTGATATTTATTTCTTCTATATTTTGGCGTTTATTTGTGTCTGGATAACTTCTCTTATGTGAAAGAGAGTATACAAAAACGAGTTAGGGGAGATGGTAGTGTAGTGGTAATGCCGCTGGGTTATCAATCCTTGCTGTGGCGACATGGGTTTAAATACCACCACAGCTGCTGGTGGAATTTAAACCCAATTAACAAGGGGGAAAAAATCTGGGCCTGAATCTTCTGGTCGGTGTGCGGGGGCGGGCCCCGCTCACTGACGGGTAAAATCTTCTGGCAATAGTTTTCAATACCTCTCTGGCCACAGGAGAGGTGCCAGAGGACTGGAGGACAGCCAATGTGGTACTGTTATTCAAGAAGAGAGGAAGGGATAAACCAGGGAACTACAGGCCAGTCAGTCTAACCTCAGTGGTGGGGAAACTATTGGAAGCAATTCTGAGGGACAGAATTAATCTACACTTGGAGAGGCAGGGATTAATCAAGGACAGTCAGCATGGTTTTGTTAAGGGGAGGTCATGTCTGACCAATTTGATTGATTTTTTGGAAGAGGTGACCAGGTGTGTAGATGAGGGCAATGCATTTGACATTGTCTACTTGGACTTCAGCAAGGCTTTTGATAGGGTCCCGCATGGGAGACTGATAACGAATATAAGAGCCCATGGGATCCAAGGCAATTTGGCAACTTGGATCCAGAATTGGCTGAGTGGCGGGAAGCAGAGGGTGATGGTCGGGGAGTGTTTTGGTGACTGGATGCCTGTGTCCACTGGGGTTCCACAGGGATCGGTGTTGGGTCCCTTGCTGTTTGTGGTATATATAAATGATTTAGACTTGAATGTAGGAGGGTTGATCAGTAAGTTCACAGATGACACAAAAATTGAGGAGGATGGCCTTAGATTACAGGAGGATATAGACGGGCTGGTCAGATGGGCTGATCAGTGGCAAATGGAATTTAATTCTGATAAGTGTGAGGTGATGCACTTGGGCAGGACAAACAAGGCACGGGAATACACGATGAATGGTAGGACACTGCGATGTACTGAGGATCAGAAGGACCTTGGTGTGCATGTCCACCGGTCCCTTAAGATAGCAGGACAAGTAGATAAGGTGGTTAAGAAGGCATATGGGATACTTGCCTTTATTAGCCAAGGCATAGAATATAAGAGCAGGGAGGTTATGCTGGAACTGTATAAAATGCTGGTTAGGCCACAGCTGGAGTATTGCGTGCAGTTCTGGAATCGCATTACAGGAAGGATGTGATTGCACTAGAGAGAGTGCAGAGGAGGTTTACCAGGATGTTGCCTGGACTGGAGAGTTTTAGTTATGAGGAGAGATTGGATAGACTGGGGTTATTTTCCCTGGAGCAGAGGAGATTGAGGGGGGACATGATTGAGGGGCATAGATAGGGTAGACAGGAAGCAACTTTTCCCCTTGGTGGAGGGATCAATAACCAGGGGGCATAGATTTAAGGTAAGGGGCAGGAGGTTTAGAGGGGATGAGAGGAAGAATTTTTTCACCCAGAGGGTGGTGAGAATCTGGAACTCACTGCCTGAAAGGGTGGTAGAGGCAGAAACCCTCATGACATTTAAGAAGGATTTGGATGTGCACTTGCGATGCCATGGCATACAAGGCTATGGGCCTAGTGCTGGAAAATGGGATTGGAATAGTTAGATACTTGTTTGACCGGTGCAGATTCGATGGGCCGAAGGTCCTTTTTCTGTGCTGTAGACCTCTATGACTCTAAACTGGTGCTGCTGGGATACAGCAAAGGCTTGTGGTGAAAATGGGGAGGGGTTCCTATCTGTCTGTTGCACATCTGGCCACAGAGGATGCAATGCTGGATCTGTGTCTGGGTTATAAAGCAGAACATAAACCTGCAGGTAGGCAAACATTTTGAGAATAGTAACTCATTAGGTTCCATGGGAAACAAATTAAATAAAAAAAGAATCCAAGCTAAGCACATTTGACTGGAAATGGAGCTCATTTCAGTGAGGGAAAAAGGGACCTAACCCCAGAGTAATTTGTTGTACAAATAAAATGGCAGATCAAACAGCAGACAGTTGGTGGGAGATATTTAACAGCAAGATGGGTAGCAGGAGTGTAATTTTAGTTCCTATGAAACACATCCAGCGCTCTGCAACCTCTTGCTTAACTGGCTACTTGTGGATCCAGTCATTGAACATCAGCAAATGATTCACTCTCTAGGACAACACAAAAACAAGCCAGAACTGGTCATCATCAGACAAGCAAGCACACTCACTCCCCAGCACGAGTTCACTGAAGAACGATGAGGAGGCAGGATTGATGGATTTAGGTTTACCCATCACTTGCCCAAGGGCTCTGAGGTCCAGTGTAGTGCCCTAACAAACCTTCTCATAACAATTTGGAACCTATATATGAAAGGTATGATTTTCCATAGAAACATAGAAAACAGGAGGAGTAGGCCATTCGGCCCTTCGAGCCTGCTCCATCATTCATTATGATCATGGCTGATCATCCAACTCAGTAGCCTGCTCCCACTTTCTCCCCATATCCTTTGATCCCTTTCGCCCCAAGAGCTATATCTAACTCCTCCATGAAAACATACAATGTTTTGCCCTCAATTACTTTGGTAGCGAATTCCACAGGCTCACCACTCTCTGGGTGAAGACATTTCTCCTCATTTCAGTCCTAAATGGTTTACCCCATATCCTCAGTCTGTGACCCCTGGCTCTGGACTCCCCCACCATCGGGAACATCTTCCCTGCATGTACCCTGTCTAGTCCTGTTAGAATTTTATAGGTTTCTATGTGATCCCCCCTCATTCTTCTGAACTCCAGCAAATATAATCCTAACTGACTCAATCTCTCCTCATATGTCAGTCCCGCCATCCCAGGAATCAGTCCGGTAAACTTTCGCTGCACTCCCTCTATAGCAGGAACATCCTTCCTCAGATAAGGAGACCAAAATTGCACACAATATTCCAGCTATGGTCTCACAAAGACCCTGTATAATTGCAGCAAGACATCCCTGTTCCTGTACTTGAATCCTCTTGCTATGAAGGCCAACATACCATTTGCCTTCTTTACCGCCTGCTGCACCTGCATGCTTACCTTCAGCGACTAGTGTACAAGGACACCCAGGTCTCGTTGTACATTCCCCTCTATCAATTTATAGCCATTCAGATAATAATCTGCCTTCCTGTTTTTGCTACCAAAGTGGATGACCTCACATTTATCCACATTATACTGCATCTGCCATGCATTTGGCCACTCACTCAGCTTGTCCAAATCACACTGAAGCATCTCTGCATCCTCCTCACAGCTCACCCTCCCACCCAGCTTGGTGTCATCTGCAAATTTGGAGATATTAAATTTAGTTCCCTCATCTAAATCATTAATATATATTGTGAATAGCTGGGGTTCCAGTGCCAATCCTTCCAATCACTGCCTGCCATTCAGAAAAAGACGCGTTTACTCCTATTCTTTGTTTCCTGTCTGCCAACCAGTTTTCTAACCATCTCAATACACTACCCCCAATCCTATGCGCTTTAATTTTACATGCTAATCTTTTATGTGGGACTTGGTCGAAAGCCTTCTGAAAGTCCAAATAAACTACATTCACTGGCTCCCCCTCATCAACTCTACTAGTTACGTCCTCGAAAAACTCTGGTAGATTTGTCAAGCATGACTTGCCTTTCGTAAATCCATGCTGACTCTGGCCGATTCTGCCACTGTTTTCCAAGTGCTCAGCTATTTTATAATGGACTCTAGAATTTTCCCCACTACTGACGTCAGGCTGACTGGTCTATAATTCCCTGTTTTCTCTCTACCTCCATTTTTAAATAGTGGGGTTACATCAGCTACCCTCCAATCTGTAGGAACTGTTCCAGAGCCTATAAAATGTCGGAAGATGACCACCACTGCATCCATTGAATGCATCTGTTTCAGAACAACTTTTGTTCTAATCCACTTCAGCATCTAACTCTCACTCTCTGAATCAAACTAATATCCCCTTCACTAAGGCTGATGCACTTCGGTCAGTGTCAGCCATGGTTCAGTTGGTAGCACTCTCACCTTTGAGTCGGAAGGTTGTGGGTTGAAGTTTGACTCCAGAGACTTGAGCGCACACACAAAAAAAGTTCAGGCTGACATTCCAGTGCTGCACTGAGGGGGGCGCTGCATTGTTAGAGATGACATCTTTTGGATGAGACGTTAAACCAAGATCTGCCTGCTCCGTCAGGTGGACATAACCAATCATGTAGCACTATTTCAAAGAAGAGCAGGGTAGTTATTCCCAATGTCCTGGCCCAACTTCTTCACGCAAAACAGATTATCTTGTCATTATCACCTTGCTATTTGTGGAGTTTGCTGTGAGCAAATTGGCTGTCACATTTCTGACATTACAACAGTGACTGCACTCCAAAAAGCACTTTAATAACTGTAATGTGCTTTGGGACATCCTGAGGTTGTGAAAGGCACTATATAAATGGGAGTCTTTCTTTTGTCTTTTTGTGTACACTGAGGGATGTCGGAACTGTCGCTGACTGTACACAGTGCAGCTTTCTGCCCATCATTTCAGTTCTTGACAAGCCCTAAGTGGTTAACAGCTCAAGACCAGTTACCTTTTGGAATAACGTCAATGATCAATTTATTTTAGTGCTTTAAAAGGAAAAGAGAAAGCTTGGTGCATATGTAAATACGTGATTAGCAGTCCCTCCTGATTCATGTGAATACAATGCTCATGGAAAAAACTTATGATTTCCTTCACATCTCCTTATTCTGTAGCTGGTGCCAGTGTGACAGAGGAAGTGATATAGAAACAAATAACACAGTCTGCTCTCTGCTGTGATCTTATTTTGAATGGCAGTGACAACATTACGTTCACTGCACAAAATAATTAAATTTAATTCCCCACAATCTGGTGATAGCCCATCTATGAACTCAATATTCAGACTGATTTTACATCTTTAAGGCACTTATTTCTCCCGATCCCCAGGCTTACCTTTTCTGCTCCACCCACCCCAGTGTCACACATCCCTGCCTCAACTGAACGATTAGGCGGGCAACCTGCTCTAGACCTCTCAAGTCTCCAAGGGTACAGAAGAGCGGCGCGGGGGGATTAGAATCATGAGTATCTCCACAGAGCACAAGGAAGCCATTTGCCCACTGCATCTCTCCAAGAGAGTTATTCATTTAGTCCCATTCCCCTTCGAGCGTTTATCCACTGTTTATTTCCGTGACTTGATTCCGTTGTCCGTCTAAAGGTCCCCAAACCCCTGCTTCCCCAACCCCACTATGAGCAAGACCTTACTGGCACCATAAAATCATATAGCATAGCAGGAAGCCATTCAGTCCATCAGACTTGTGCAAGAGCTATCCAGATTAGTCCCACTCCCCTGCTCTTGCCCCATAGCCCTGCAAGTTTTGTCTTTTTTAAGTAGAGATCCAATCCCCTTATGAAAATTACCATCAAAATATACTTCACCCACCCTTTCAACAACTGCATTCCACATCATAACAACTTGCTAATTAAAAATATTGCTCCTCATCTCCACCCCGCTGCCCTCGCACAGCTTTTTGTCCCAGTTTGTGCTATAAGGTCGCGTAGAAATGCAGGCTCACTGTCACCCAATCATTACCGCATAACTTACACCCTCTTGTCTCTTAATCAGCCTGGACCTTCCACTTTATAAAGTAATGTTAAAGTTCAAATGCATGTTCCCCACAGCCATCGTCAGCAAATTGGAGTCTCAATGCTGACTGATGCACGAATCAATCAGCCAGAGCTTACTGTGTTCGGTTAATGACACAGCTTGATGCACCCGGTGCTGCACGGAATAGAGGCATAAATACCTGCCAGATTGAGTTTTACCCGGGGCTCCAGCCAAAACTGTGTGATAGTGAAGAGTTGAATTGCTGGTCTCACTGTGCTGCTGAATGCTGAAACACAGGCCCGACCCCTTACCCGCGGGGAAGAAGGGGAAAATCAGGACTTAAGCACTTTGCCACACTCGCATGGTTTGGTTTCTTAGTAACGTATCAGAAGCCTAAAAGTAGGCCCAGACCAGTGAAAGAGGATCAAAGACAAATCCCTGGGGCATACCACTATCCACGTTCCAACAATCCTAAAAGGAACTTTTGACCCCTCCTGTTTTCTGTCAATCCTCTAGCCGTCTCCAAATGTAGCTTTAATACTACATGCTTTCATTTCTGTAGGATGTCTCTAGTATGGCACTTTATCAGTCTTTCTTTTTATTCATTCAAGGGATGTGAGCTTCGTTGGCTAGGCCAGCATTTACTGCCCATCCCTAATTGCCCTCGAGGAGGTGGTGGCGAGCTGCCTTCTTGAACCGTTGCATCCCTGTGGTGTAGGTACATCCGCAGTGCTGTTAGGGAGGGAGTTCCAGGATTTTGACCCAGCGACAGTGAAGGAACAGCGATACATTTCCAAGTCAGGATGATGAGTGGCTTGGAGGGGATCTTCCAGGTGGTGGTGTTCCCATGTATCAGCTTGCCCTTGATGGTAGTGGTCATGGGTTTGGAAGGTGCAGCCTATGGAGCCTTGGTGAGTTTCTGCAGTGCATCTTGTAGCTGGTACACACTGCTGCCACTGTGCGTCGGTGGTGGAGGGAGTGAATGTTTGTGGATGGGGTGCCAATCAAGCGGCTGCTTTGTCCCAGATGGTGTCCAGCTTCTTGAGTGTTGTTGGAGCTGTGTTCATCCAGGCAAGTGGAGAGTATTCCATCACAACTCTTAGTATGTGATGTGACAGCCCCGCTTGAAGCAAAAGAAAATAAATGAAAACGGGAAAATGGAGCCATTTCATCAGTAGTGATGTTAGAAGAAAATGTTTTGTAGGCTCAAGGATGTATGTGAGCTGCAGGCAGCCTTGGCCCTGAAAGCTATGTGGGAGTTATTGTCACTGATGCGGAGATTCTGTGGAATGGTTCAGGGCTGGATGATAATACAGTAATTGCATTCAGTCCTGGGCTCAGTAACTTTAACTGTTTCATCGAACGCACAAGGACTTGTGTTTGTTTTCTCTTGAATCAATGAAGCTTGCATAATAAATTTTAAAACTCCGCACTTAAAGGAAGTGTGCTGTTTAAGGGAGCCTTGTTAAGTGGCTCAACCGGCAGGAAGCTTTTATGAATCATCTACTGTTCCTGGTTCTCTGTAAGCAGCTCAGCTCACAGAGAACTCCAAGCAGCACGTGATTCACAAGTGCTTTCTGCTGGCCTCTGGGGGATCATTCACGGGATGATAGACATCTTTTCTCCACATTTGTGAAATATGACCGGATTTTCTTCCCTACATGAATATTAGTTCCCATTTGTACAATGCTTTAGATTTCACCATAGGTGTCAACATGGCTCAGTTGGTAGCACTCCTGCCTCTGAATCACACGGTTCCGAGTTCAACTCCCATTCCAGGGCTTGACTGCAAAAATCAAGGCTGACATTCCAGTGCAGCACTGAGGGAGTGCCGCAATGTCGGAGCTGCTGTTTTTCAGATGGGATGTTAAACCGAGGCACCATCTGCCTGCTTGGGTTGATGTCAAAGATCCCATGGCGCTGTTTTGAAGAGCAGGGGAGTTACCTCTGATGTCCCGGCCGATATTTATCCCTCAATCAACATCACCAAAGAAACGGATTATCTGGTCATTATCACATTGCTGTTTGTGGGAGTTTGTGTGCAAATTGGCTGACGTATTCCCTACATTACAACAGTGGCTACGCTTCTAAAGTACTTCATCAGCTGTAACGTACTTTGAGATGCCTGGCGGTCATGAAAGGCGCTATATAAATGCGAGTCTTTCTAAGGGGACGCTGGGGGACAGGGAAAGGTGTCAAATTTCTACAATACTTTGGATTCCACCAATGTATCTCAGAGACAAGGGAAAGAGGTAATGACCAGGAAATTCTCCCAATGTCCTCAACAAAAATCCTCCCTCAACCAATACCACCAAAACTAAATTAGTGATTCACCACATGGGATATTGAGATGTGTGATTGACATTTGCCTACATAAAAGGGTGTACTTCAAAAATTATTTTAAAAGAAGTATTGTGACAACATGACAAGGCGCTACATAGAATTGCAGCACAGAAACAGGGCTTTTGGCCTCACTGGTGTGTATTTATGCTCCACATGAGCCCCATCCCACCTTATTTCATCTCACCCTTGCACCATAACTTTCTTTTCTTATAAAAGTTATGTACTTATCAAAGTTCCCCTTAAAAGCATCTGTGCTATTCACCTGAACTACTGCGTGTGGTTGCAAGTTCCACATTCTAACCACGCTCTGGACAAAGAAAGTTCTCCTGAATTCCTTATTGGATTTATTCATGACAATTCTATATTGTTAGCACCTAGTTTTGAATTTTTCCACAAGCAGCAATATTCTCTCTGTCTACCTTATCGAACCCTTTATTAGGTCACTCCACAGCCTTCCTTTTCCTAAAGAAAAGTGTTTCAGCTTGTTCAGTCTTTCCTGATAGCCATTTGGTAGCACAGAACTTGAGAAGAGACCTGCTGTCGAGAAGCTTTTCATCTTGCACTCATCAGGACAGATTCACAAGAATACCAATTGTAAAGGAAACAACAGTTTATACTGCATGAGAAGAGAGTGCTAATTGGTTGGCAAGTGGACTCTGATTGGTAGAGGCATTGCCATGGAGAATGCACCAGGGAACAGTTAACTGCCAAGCTTTTGTTTAATTTCAAATCAGACAGGTCAACTCTGATTGGTCAAAGCATTGCCCTGGGGAATGAACCAAGGATGGCTGACCCCCAAGCTTTTCTTTAGTTGAAAAAGGTACAATGCGTGGACATGCTCCTTCTGTCTGCAAAGGACAGGGCCATGTGTGTGAGTATATGTAGCATAAGTGAGCCACACTGCGAGCACGACTGATAATCTTAAATTGATTGTCAGTGTAATTTTTAGCGCAATCAAGATTGTTTAGTAAGTGCTGACCAATCACAGAATCACATCTAATGTAGGACACTACATTTTGAGTTTTGCAAGCACAGGCTGGCTGGGTAAGGTCAGTACTTTGCCTGTTGAGAATAGCAGAAGGGATGCGCTGTGTGATACGATCCACCAGTAGTTGGGACATATGGCCTGTGTACCTGGCGTCACTCTGGCACTGAAATTCAAATACCACATTACTCCTTTGTGCAATAGGCAGAATGTCATTTTGTCTTGACGGCAGCATCCTGTCAGTGGAGAATACCACCAGTGTTGCTACTACATAGCAGCAGCGTGAAATGGCTAGCTTCACCTGTAGCTCAACTTTTTGAGACTCTTTACCCTTCCAGGGTAATCTGAGGTTGACTGGGCACTTTTCAAATCCCAAAGTGGCAGCCTTAGGCCCATTTATGAGTTTGTACAATATACAGTGAGCAATGACACGATCAGGGTAACCATTATCCCACAGGATTGCTGTGATGCGCCCTATTTCAGCATCAAGTTGCATGGTGAGTAAATAGCTCAGGCCCTATTTACAAAGTTGCTGACAAGGCCAATCTTATAGCGGGTGGAATTATAGGAATGCCGATGTGTATAATGACCAGTGAAGGTAGGCTTGTGCTAGACAGTAGTAGAGAACCCACTGGCAGATTTCTCAACTAGCACATCGAGGAAAGGGAGCTCGTTCGAATTTGAAGGTGAATTTGAGCACAGGATAGTGCCCATTAAGAAGTGTAAGGAAATTCTTACATGCAGCAACGGATTCAAACAAAACAAGTGTATCACCTACGTATCAGAAATATCCGACGGATAGGAGGTTAGATATCATTCCATTGCGGACATGTTTCTCATGGAAACCAACAAAGATGGCTGCAAGAGCTTGGCCTAGAGGGGATCCCATGGCAACATCATCTATTTAGGCATACATGGTGTCGTTAAAACTGAACTCAACTGTGCGAGTTGCTGAGTTCATTAGCTCAACGAATACAGATTCAGACAATGGCAGAGTGTCTAGATCGCCATAGTATAGTGATGTGGTGCAAATGTTTATGGCTTTCTTGAGCAGTACATTGGTGAATAGGCTGGCAATGTTGAACGAGCACATGGACATGGCATTGCTATCGATATGCAAGTCCGGGATTTTTGAGCTCCCAATGGAAGCAAACACCAAGGTAAACGGACTCAAATATTTGCACCGCTGGCCAACATGCCAGTTTCCTGACACCATCCAGTCCCTGCGCTATTTTCCTGGATGCAGCATGGGGGGGTGGGGCAGCAAGGCTACCCGCCTGAAAGTGGCTGGTCACCGATTATGGCCTTTTGTTGGAGGCGTCGGGGAACAGTCCTACCAGCTGGAGGTGATCTACTGGCCCTCTAGGGCTTTTACCTTTTGCCAATTCAAAATATATTGCAATGCAGAAGAAATCACACTGTACTGTGATGCTGCTATTTCAGCTCCTTCTACACATCATCTTCCATTTCACCTCTGTAAAGTGCCTTAGTGCATTGAAGGATCTCAGGCAATGCAAACGGATGTTGTCCTGAGTTCTTAGCATTGTGTTATTGCTGCTGATGAAAACTCATTGTAAACTATGTTGTTGAAGTTACTTACTGGCGCCTCCAAGTCTTAAGCAGAATGGGAGAAAAATTATGTTCATATCAAAGCAGACGTTGTTTGGGAGGCGTTAATTTTACGAGTCCATGCTCTTGGTGGGAAGCCTTGTTTGCTGCAAGTGTACATCAGGAATTTAGGCTTGCCATGCCCAGGATTTTACAACCATGCTCAGGAAACCATGCCCAGTGCATATCCAGACATCCAATATGAACCCCCGGAAGATAAAATATCCAACTGCGGAGTGCAGACTCGTAACGTTACCCTCTTGATATCCGCTTAGACATATCAGACAGTTGACTCCATAAAAGAGACAGATGGCAACCCTGCCCCTCTCCTGTTCCACCCCCTCCTCCTAATCCTGTGCACACTAGTGCGCGAGGGTTAAACCTTCTACCTACTGATTTGTG
This sequence comes from Cetorhinus maximus, assembly GCF_964194155.1. NCBI lineage: Eukaryota > Metazoa > Chordata > Chondrichthyes > Lamniformes > Cetorhinidae > Cetorhinus > Cetorhinus maximus. Next base: position 13,205,290 of record NC_135887.1, read on the forward strand.
CTGTTGGCTGTCTTTTACAGAGTTGACATATGAACTAACATTGAAGTCGTCAAAAAGTGGCCAGTCAGGTAAGAGATTACAACCTGGTAACCTATTATGTTGGGGTGATTTGTTGTGAGACTTTGCATCATAAAGCTAGAAGTAACATCTGAGTCATCAGCCTAAAGAAATAATCTTTAGTGTAAACTACTGCATCAGTATGACAGCCTACGAACAACAAATTGCCACCTGCACAGATCCTCCCCCTTGATGCCATCAATACTTAGGACTTTAACTCAGTATTAATAGGATGAGTAACTGTACCAGCAACATGTTTGCCTCACAGTGAGGAATAGCTACCACCTTAAAGTGCTAAGCCTCCAATTTCTAAAGATGGCACTGACTAGCTAAATGGAGCAGATTTGGATGCCTTGTGCTTGTTTTCTGCATTCAGTGCAACCCTGCTGATTTGGAATCTCCTTCACAATGCAAAGTTACCTGGGTGGGTCCATCCCACCAGTCCTGCTATGCAATAGTAACTAGACCTCAGTAGTCATCCCAAAATACAACTGACAATTAAGAAGAACACTGAAAGGATGCGGAGTCACCTATATCTTGGTGATGACGGGGATAGTCAGCTGTTTTCTAACGTTAACAATTTCACTGATGCAACAGCGGTTTGTGCACTATCGTCTCACATGATGGGAAAAATAACACCAACTAGAGTCCTTTGGACTAATTAGTTCCTATGATGGATGAGTTGACGGTGTCACAGCATAGCATGGTGTTGCACAGAATGAGGTCATTCAACCCATTTGGTAGAGCTGTCCAATTAGTCCCACTGCCCTGCTCTTTCCCCATTGCATTCTAATTTTTTCTGAGTATTTATCCAATTTCCTTTCAAATGTCACCACTGCCTCTGCTTCCACTGCCCTTTCAGACAGTGTATTCCTGATAAAAGTAACTTGCTGCATCAAAAAATGTCACATTTAGCTCTTTTGACAATCACCTTAAATCCATATCCTCTAGTTCCTAATCCATGTGTCACTGGAAACAATTTCTCCTAATTTATTTTTTTTTCAAAACCATTCATGTCTTATACTCTGGTGTAATTGATATTCCCAAAATAGTCCTTTTTCTGTGAGTCCTTCATTTAGATATATCCACTGCCACGAGATAATTACACCCACATCTCATCATCTTGTCTCCAGAACTGTTTGGATTGTAGGGATTTAAAACAAGGGGCTGCGGACCAGTAATACAAGATGAGGGAAAACCAAGAGTTTGCAGCATAGGGACGGACAGAAGCTGCTTTCAGAGGCTTGGCATGCCATTCAGAGCAGGATTGGTCACACAAGTTGACAACAGATGTGCCATTGGCCATTCTAAAGATGAGTATTACAGACAGGCATCAATATGAACTCACTAATGGCTTAAGTCTAATGTTTAAATAAAGTGGCTTTCTTTTGCACAGCTGGCTTATGACTCCATGAAGTCTCAGAAAACGACCAATTTGGTAAGATTTGTACATTGTGGTAGTCAATAGTACCGTTACCTTAATTGGAAATGTAAAATGAACAGTGGTGCTACTGAAGTCGACTGGGAGAATCAACCCCAATTCCCTATTTGATACCTTACCTGCAATTCTTTTCAATGTAAGTTTTAAGCCACTCCCACAGGTTCAAATCCAAAAGTGCTGATGTATCTCTTGTTAACCCATTAGGAATTGAAGCATCATTGAGTCATGGTAACAGCCATGGATAACCGGTAATGAGGGTATCAGGTGACTTGAGTATGTCAAATTTCATTCATCATCACATGGGATTGCAGAATTTGTACCAATGCCTTGGGGATCACATCCAATTATCCTGTCCATTTTGGCTGAAGTAATATTGTACAATGGGGCTGCTGTTCCCTGCTAAAACTTGATGCTTTATGGTGACTGAATAATTGAAGTTCTGTTTTTTTGGATTGGATGGAATTTTAACAGATCTTCTGGGGGGTGTGGGTCAAATCTGTTTTTGTGTAAAAACCGAAAGCCAATGGACTTGCCCATGACCTCTGATTTAACGTGCATTGCTAATGACTTTCACACCAATACAGAATCTCTTTAATAACGTCCCTTGTACCATTGAGAAAGTTACAAAGAGCTTCTACTAAATACCCATTTTTCCTCCCACAATGAATGAAGTAGTTATTTTCTGGTGAATATTTACCGACAGTCACCTTTGTTAATTGGTTTATCTTTCACTTTTTCATTTTCATTTTCTCCACTTACACAAGTCACTTGGACTGGAGCAAGCATTTTACTCTTGTTTCGGTTTTTGTGGCTCTCAAAGGATTTCGTAAGAACCCAGTAAGTTCCAGGAGATCCTTTTGGCTGCCGTGAGTTTGATACCTAGACCTAGTGAAGATTGTTACCAGAGAAAGAAAGTACTGCTCACTCTTTATCACAGTTAAATTAAATTCTCATACCAAATTTACATGACAACGGTGCAAATTTGGCAAATAAGTCCTACTACTGCAACTTATTTACAGCAGAGTTACAAGCCATTCAGCCCAACAGGTCTATGCCATTGGTTATGCTCCAGTCCTCCTTCATCTAACCCCATCGACATGTCCTTCTAGTACTTTCTCCCTCATGTGCTTATTTAACTTCCAGGTAAATGCATCTATGCTGTTCGCTACAGGACATTACAGCAATAATCGACTGCGTGTCGAGTAGTACGATGTGGGTTGATGCAGTAATTTCTCGCACACCAAATGTCCAGTTTCAGCCTTGGCACTGTAGACCATCTAAATATGTAGAAAGCGGACTGGATGGCGGGGGAATTGCATCCAAAGTCAGTTGTCTGCCAGCTACGGTAGAGTGCCAGGGTATTATACAGGCATCCACAGCTGACCTTCCACTCTGAGCCTGACACACTTGAGGCTCCAGAAATGGAAAAAGGAAGAAAGGAGTGGCCCACAAAAGATTCATTAGAAGCATTTCCCTGGGGGTCACCACCACCTTCAAATAGTCAGCCGCTTTCATTAGAATGGAACTGGTAGGGCGTTCCTCTCAGAGCTTTGCCTCACTACAGGTACTGCTACATTTTTCGATTTTCTCGCTGGTCCAAAGGCACTGTAACCACAGCCTCCCATACCTTGTGCAGAGTTGGGCTACCAACTCCTCTAGCCTCGCTGAATGTATGCAGCAGCTCACCGCAAAACCTCCAAAAACAAGCGACAGCAAGTGTCACTAGCTTTGCAATAGCAGAAGTGAGTCAGAAGCACCTTCACCTACAAATTTGATGCCTGGTCCTGGAAATAAGACTAGTTGGGGATGGAGGATGGGGTGGTTCCCTGGTGCTGTTGAATGCCTGAACTAAGAGTGTTTACCACAGGTGTTCAGTGAACATGTGCAGCCCAAGTTTCTGAAATGTGTGTGAAACCAGCCGCAGCGGCTGAGTGAAATCCTGACAGGACTTCTCCTGACACACCTGGCACGCGCACAATGCACCCACGCTAGTGCTCTTCCTGTGTCGGAAGTGTAGCCTGCACCATTTTTGTCTTTCAGGGTTTCCATAGCATCAGCACCAGTGGTGTCAGGGAGCCTCATTTTGTGGCCCTGGGGTTGATATGTGACTGTTCAAGTCAGCCTTCACAGGAGAACATGGTGGCCGATTATTATTCAGCGCTATGGTATGTGAGTCAAGGAAGGTTATAACAAGGCTTTAAAGAGGGCAATTTTTTGTTGGGATAGCGCCCTGTCAGCTAGTGAACATAGTAGCACATCATGGGGCTGTTGTATATGGGGAGTGTGACCCTATCTTGGAACTCAAGTGAGCCATCATGAGTGGTACAGTGTAGATCCCTGCTCAAGATTCCCAGCAGGCTAACTCAGTGACCTTAAACCCAGCAGAAGTCATATGTTTTCTCTCAGGATAAAGGTAATACACAAGAGCAAAAACCTGAGCGCATTCCCCCCCAGCTCAGCAGTGCTGATGCCAACTATATCATGCAAATCGCTGTCTCAGCAGAGATTAGATCAGGACCCAAGTCAGAGAGACCTTGTCAGCCAACTCACTCACTGGTTAAACTCAATAAGCCATCAGCAGAGCTCAGAGTGCTTGCCTTTTCATGAAAACAAACTGTTTCAAGGATAGCAAATTGTATTTATATAGCATTGTTATCATAATAAAACCTCCCAAGGTGCATTATTTAGCAAAATTTGACACTCAGCCACAAAATGCTACATTAGGACAGGTGGCCAACAGCTTGATTAAAGGTTTTTTTTTATTATCCATTCATGGGATATGGGCGTCACTGGCTGGGCCAGCATTTATTGCCCTAATTGCCCTTGACAAGGTGGTGAGACATCTTCTTGGACCACTGCTGTCCATGTGTAGGAACGCCCACAGAGATGTTAGGCAGGGAATTCCAGGATTTTGACCCAGCGACAGTGAAGGAACAGTAATATATTTTCAAGTCAGGATGGTGTGTGGCTTGGAGGAGAACTTGCAGGTGGTGCTGTTCCCGTGCATCTGCTGGCCTCGTCCTTCTAGATGGTAGAGGTCGCAGGTTTGGAAGGTACTGTCTGAGGAGCCTTGGTGAGTTCCCGCAGTGCATCTCGTAGATGGTACACACTGGTGCTACTGTGCATCGGTGGTGGAGAGTGTGAATGTTGACAGCGGTGGATGAGGTGCCAATCAAGCAGGCTAATTTGTCCTGGATGGTGTCTCATTTTTTGATTGTTGGAGCTGCACTCATCCAGACAAGTGGGAGTATTCCATCATACTCCTGACTTGTGCCTTGTAGATTGTGGACAGGCTTTGGAGAGTCAGGAGGTGAGTTAATTGCTGCAGAATTCCCAGCCTCTGCCCTGCCCTTGTAAGCACAGAATTTATATGGCTGGCCCAGTTCAGTTTCTGGTCAATGGTAACCCCCAGGATGTTAATAGGAGCCCCTTAAAGGAGGAAAGGGAGGCAGGAATAGGGAGAGGTGTAGGATGTGAATTCCAGAGCTCGGAGCCTAGGCAGCTGAAGCCATGGCCACCAATGACAGAGCGATTAAAATTGGGGATCCTCTAAGAGATCAGAACTAGATCTCTCTGAGAGTTGTAGGAGATTAGAGAAATGGAGGTGCAAGGTATGAGAATTTTAAAATCGAGGCATTGCTTAAGAAGAAGCCAATGTCGGTCAGCGAGGTGATGCATGAACAGGATTTGGGTGCAAGAATGAACACAGGCAGCAGAGTTTCATATTTCCATATTGCAACACCCTGTTATGGGATAGTGTAACCTGTTAAAAGACAACAATCCCATATCGTTGACTCTCTAGGATCAGAATGGGGAACAAAACTCCTTTACAACTCACAATAGTTTCATTTATGTTGTAGGCACGGCAAAATTTCACCATCCCACATCCGATTTAGTAATGCTGCTTCAGGAATAAATGACACTGGGTTTAACTCCCCTGCTTCTCTTCAAAATAGTGCCTATGGGATCTTTTTAATTCTGCCAGAGGGGCCTCAGTTTAAAATCTCATCCAAAATATGGCACCTCTGAGTGCCGCACTCTTGCAGTACTGCGCTGGAGTGTAGCCTAAATGTTGTGCTCTGGAATGGAACTTGATCCCACAACCTTCTGACTCAGAGGCAAGAGTGTTATCCACTGAGTCATGTCTGATACCAGGAACGACAAAGTCCTGGATGAAGAGAAGACAATTTTCCCTGGTCAATCTCCGTATGGATCTACTGTGCTTCTCTCACAAGTAAAATAAATATTTCTAATATTAAAGCTCAGAAATTCATATTTGGATCAATAATTATGGAAGGTGTTCCTTTCTCCTCCTAGTATTTCACAAAATTTGTAACGGTCAGCATCATGAACTGGGCAGATACTGCTGGTTTCACTAAAATTCCTTTCGCACTAACACTTAATGCAATCCAAAACTTATGAAACATAGCACTTTGAAAGGCTGAGTTTATGATTTATGTTGTGTACTGAACCATTTTTAATCACACTTATTTCTCATTTATTTCTGTGCGCACTCGAGGGAAATCAAGGTTTTTTTTTATTATTAATCAGTAAATGATATTAAGATTGAAACAAAGTCTGAGGTAACCATACCCTTGCTAAAGTTGGATTTTGGTGCAAACCCAATGTCAGAATTTGTTAGAACACAAGAAATAGGAGCTGGAAAGGTCATTTGGCCTATCAAGCCTGCGCCACCATTCAGCAAGATCATCACTGATATTGGACTTCAAATCCACCTTCCTGCTCTATCCCCATGTCCCTTAATTCCCATAGTACCCAAAAACCTATCTACCTCTGTCTTGAATCTACTCAATGACTGAGCATCCAGAGCTCGTTGGGGTAGAGTATTCCACAATGTGAGGAAATTTCTCCCCATTTCAGTCCTAAACAGCCGGCCACATATTCTGAGGCTGTGACCCCCCATGTTCTAGATTCCCCAGCCAGGGAAATTCCATAACTGCCTCATCGATTGGCATCACTCACACCACCCTGTCCCCACAATGCCATTACAAAAGTATTGGCAAAGCACTCACCCAATTTCTCACTCATAAATGGACAGCAGTAGCCCAGTAATGGCAGAGCTTAAGCCCAATTCTCTACACTGAAAAATCACCCTCCCTCCCGAACAGCACCTTTGGTGTACCTACACCACGGGGGGACTGCAGCGGTTCAAGAAGGCAGCTCACCACCACCTTCTCAAGGGCAATTAGGGATGGGCAATAAATGCTGGTCCAGCCAGCAACACCCACATCCCATAAACGAATGTTAAAAAAGTTGAATCAAATTGTCCGTTCTTGTTTGCCTGTTACATGGAGTGAGAAAAAAGGATAGGAAATAGGATAGAAGGGGGGATAAAACCATGGATAAATGAATAAAAATAAAAATTAGTGGATAAAAAATAAAAACGGATGTAGAAAAAAGGGATTAAAAAAGGGGTGAGGGTTCATGTTTGAGTTTTTCCAGCATTTTCTGTTTTTGTCTCAAAGTGCTTTATAGCCAATGAAGTACTTTTTGAAGTATAGTCACTGTTGTAATGTAGGGAACGCGGCAGCCAATTTGCACACAGCAAGCTCCCACAAACAACGAATGTGATAATGACCAGACATTTGTGTTTGTGGTGTTGAATGGGGGATGAATATTGGCCAGAACACCAGAGATAACTCCCCTGCTCTCCTTCAAAATGGGACCTTTTGCATCTACCCAAGCAGGCAGATGGGGCTTCAGTCTCATCCAAAAAGGTGCCACCTCCCACAGTGCAGCATTCCCTCACACCCCAGAACCTCAGCCTTGATTTCTATGCTCAAGCCCTGGAGTGGGAGCCGAAGCCGGAACCTTGTGACTCAGAGGCAAGTGTGCTACCAACTGGGCCACGGCTGACACCCAAAAGCTAAGACATTCAGCAAAAATCTCACCAGAATCTGACAACGGTCTGAAATATCCATCGAGGATACCAGGAGAAAGATGATACAAACATTGAAATTGCTGTACATGATGCAGCATCCTGTGACAGTGAACAGCTTGTGTAGTAAGCCTTTGTAGGCATGTTAATACGAAACAATTTACACATGTTTGACCCTCTCAGTTTAATCAACTAGTTGGGCTGGATACACACTTCATATGATCCCACAATCCAGCCATCTTCTAATAATAAAACAAATCCTTTTAAAATAAAATTCAGAAACTAGTACAAAAGGTTTGACCCTTCTGCTAAGATGCCATTGAGGGTGTTAAGAATAGATCTTGAAATAAATTGAGTATTACACGTAGGTGACACCAATCTAGGTTTTAAAAGTTTATACTCTGTAGGAGAATGACTGGACTTGGGGAGACAGAGTGCTGTGGTTTTCATGAACTGGGAAACATTGAATTATAGTGAGACATGATGTGTTAAGTTTTAATTTGAACAAAGGAAGGAGGAAGATTATGTGGATGATGTGTATTGAACACCATGGGAATAAGAGGCACAAAGCTCATTGTAGTATCAATAAAGCCAAGTCTTTGTGAATAACTTCACTTGCTCTCATTAAATGGTGTTATATTTAGGATTTCACCAGAAACTACAAACAAAAGAAATCTTTCCCCACCATCCCTTAAGGCAGTTAATAACAAATATCAGCTTGGCTCATTGGTGGCCATCTTTCTTGCCTCACAGTTAGAAAAGTATAGAATGGTTATAGCAAATGGGGGTACTATTGAGCCTGTGTGTTTGCACAGCTCTCTGCAAGAGTAAATCAGCTAGTCCCTTTCCCCGTGGTCCTGCAATGTTTTTTTCCCTTCAGATAATTATCCTATTGTCTTTTGAAAACCATGGTTGAATCCTCCTCCACCACACTCCCAGGCAGTGCATTCCAGATCCTATCCACGTGTTGCGTAAAAGGCTTTTCCTCACGTTACCCTTTGTTCTTTTGCCAAACACCTTACATCGGTATCCTCTGGTCCTCCACCCCCTCGCCAGTTGGAACAGTTTCTCTCCATCTACTCTGACCAGACCCCTCATGATTTGGAACACCTCTATCAATTCTCCTAATCTTCCCTTCTCCGAGGACAACCGGCCCAGCTTCTCCAATCTATCCATGTAACTGAAGTTCCTCATCCCTGGAGCTATCCCTGTAAATCTTTTCTGCACCCTCTCTAATGCCTTCACATCTTCCTAAAGTGCGGTGCAAAGAATTGGTCACAATACTCCAGTTGAGGACGAACCAGTGTTTTATAAAGATTCACCATAACCACCTTGTTTTTGTATCCTATCGTCTCTATTTATAAATCTCAGGATCCCATAAGCTTTATTAACCACTTTCTCAACCTGCCCTGCCACCTTCAATGATTTGTGCACATATGCCCTCAGGTGCCTCTGTTCCTGCACCCCCTGGGGGTTTGGGTTCAAATCCCACTCCAAGACTTAAAAGTACATAATCTGGTCAGATGCTCCAGTGCATCACTGAGAGAATTTTCAAGAGGCACTATCTTTTGGCCAAGTAGTTCTTTGAGCTACACATTGGCTTTCCACTTCTGGACCTGGGTACAAATGCAGCCCAGATTGATGGGTCTCCGCTGTCTGGTGACTCTGAGATCCCATGTGAAATGTGTGTGTGTGTTGTCTCTATCCAGTTGCTTGTGGGTATGGCCCAACAACATAAATGATCCAATAGTACAGCATTAACTCACTTGGATGGACTCACATAGGACAAATAATACTGTATATAACTAGGAGGCTTGACAGATTTTGGAAGAGGCACAGAGCTTGATTTTTTACCCTCCCCGGGGCCGAGATTGGTTTGGGGGGGAGCTAAAATAGCCCCACTGATGTGTGTGCAGATAGCCAATTAGTCTCTTTTTTTTATTATTCATTTATGGACGTGGGCGTCACTAGCTGGGCCAGTATTTATTGCCCATCCCTAATTGCCCTTGAGAAGATGGTGGTGAGCTGCCTTCTTGAACTGCTGCAGTCCATGTGGCATAGGTACACCCACAGTGCTGCTAGGAAGGGAGTTCCAGGATTTTGACCCAATGACAGTGAAGGAACGGTGATATATTTCCAAGTCAGGATAGTGAGTTGCTTAGAGGGGCACTTCCAGGTGGTGGTTTTCCCATATATCTGCTGTCCTTGTCCTTCTAGATGGTAGTGGTTGTGGGTTTGGAAGGTGCTGCCTAAGGAGCCTTAGTGAGTTTCTGCAGTGCATCTTGTAGATGGTACACACTGCTGCTACTGTGCGTTGGTGGTGGGGAGTGTTAATGTATGTGGAAGGGGTGCTAATCAAGCTTTGGGGAGTCAGGAGGTGAGTTACCCACTGCAGGATTCCTAGCCTCTGACCTGCTTTTGTAGCCACAGTATTTATATAGCTGGTCCGGTTCAGGTTCTGGTCAAAGGTAACCCCCAGGATGTTGATAGTGGAAGATTCAGTGATGGTAATGCCATTGAATGTCAACAGCCTTATTGAGGCCAATTCAGCCTCCAGACACCCACAGGCCACCCTTCTTGCCTGGGTTTAGGAGCAGCCACAGGCTGTTCTATAGATGGAACCCCCCCACCCCCCGCCTACACACCCCCACTCCCACTGTGGTGGCCAAGCGACTGAATTTATTTTTTAATGAAGATTGAAGCCCCATTACCTTCCATATTAGGAATGCTTCCCCAACTATTTTCCAAGGTGACCCCATTTTAACATCTGAAAATTAACGTGACCCCAGATGCCAGCAAAGACAAATCAGCAATAAAACAGCAGCGTAACATTCAGTATATAATTATTAAAATTTGTGCAATATTGATCAACATATAAACATAAATATTAACATTGCCCTTCTCAAGGGCAATTAGGGATGGGCAATACTGGCCTAGTCAGTGATGCCCAGATCCCATGAATGAATAAAAATATGTAGGTTTCTGCCAAGCCCTCCATATTCCCCAGTGACAGAAGACTCAGTAAAGCCCCTGTCCTACCCCACCCTCTCACACATTGGAATCAGCCCCTCTCCCCCAACACACACACACAAATGCCCCACTTACTCAGAGTAAAGGGAAGGCCTTTTAGAACAGAGATGAGGAGAAACTTCTTTAGCCAGAGAGTGGTGAATCTATGGAATTCATTGCCACAGAAGGCTGTGGAGGCCGGGTCATTGAGTGTATTTAAGACCGAGATAGATAGGTTCTTGATTGGTAAGGGGATCAAATGTTACGGGCAGAAGGCGGGGAGAATGAGGTTGAGAAACTTATCAGCCATGATTGAATGGCGGAGCAGACTCGATGGGCCGAATGGCCTAATTTCTGCTCCTATGTCTTATGGTCACTTCACAACATCCCTCACTAACCCCGCCCAAGCACATGCCCCCTCCTCACAATCCCACACAAGCCCCCACACACACCCCAGCCTCTCTGCCCAAACCTCCCCCACTCACTCAGCAAGCTCTTTTCCCAACCCCCGCTCCACCCCCACACACACACACATACACACACTCACTCACTCGGCAACCTTTCTTCCCAACCCCCGCTCCGCACCCCCCCAACACACAAATACTCTCACTCAACAGTCCCTCTTCACAACCCCTGCTCCCCCCAACACACTCAGCAGCCTCTCTTTCCAACCCTCTCCCCCACACTCACCAGCCCCTCTCCCCTTCCTCTCCTCCTGTTGGGTCGAGTTGCCAGTGCCTGCGAGACAAGAGTTGTCAGCACGACGTAAAGGGGCAGATACGAGCAGAAATACAGTAACTTTTGAAGCCTCCGCTTACCTTCCCAGCTCAGCCCACTTTTTCTCGCAATCAGGCAGTGACAGAGTTACACTTGCAGGCCTCTGCCTGCGCCAAGTCAGCACACACAAACATCATGGGCCCACTCAAATACCCTGCTAAAAGTAGTTTCTTAGGTTAAAGGGTGCTTTGGGCTCACTGCCTGCCCCTTGCTGTTTGGCAGCGTCGATCCAGTCAATCCAGCCACAGTCTCGAGAATGTGCAGTCTTCTCTCCACAGTCACCATTACTGCAGAGGAAGGGGAACTCCAGACCCCGAATGTGACTTCTGCGACCCCACTGGGGGTTGTGACCCACAGTTTGGGAACCCCTGCATTCTAGCCTGGTGCTCCTCTCAAGCTCGAGGGCCTCTGGCTTTGAGAGCCTGTCCACCATCTTTAATTGGCCGCCTCTGGGAAAATCACAGGTCAATGATTGTTTAACCCCAGGCCAGGGGCAGGTGTAGGACGTGGAAACAGTCCCAACTTCTGTTTCCCGCACCTCCCCCCCCACCCCCCACCCCCCACCCCCCACCACCCAGAGTGAAAAATCCAGTCCATGTTGTCCAGCACAATAGAAGGGCATTTACCTCAGTATCTTGGTGTGCGACACCTGACCTGACTGACCTGAATATTTCATTGCTTCACCAGTAACATCCTTCACCTTGAAGAGTACAAAAAAAAAAGTCACACTGAAGAATATTTACCTTTTTGATACTCACAGAAGATTTGCAGTTGCTTTTGGGTAAATGTCTAGATTGTTAAATACTGCATAGGCTAAACTTGCAGTCTTCGCTGAGCTATTATTCACTCTTCACCAATTGATGCAGCATCTTAGAAACCTTTCTTTTCTATGGAGATAATTTCACCCTTTCACTCAGTAAGCTTTCAGCTCCAGGCTCTGCTGCCGTGTAGCTATTTTGGTAAGTAGTCAGTCTGTTCGTCAAACATACTTAGTCCTCTGTAATTCAGTCATAAAAGGTCCCTTGTGAAGATATTATACAAGCACAGCAGTCTTGTCGCCTTCGCGATTTCAGAATGGGATGCAAGTGTGGACTGAACTGTTCAGTAATCATGGAATTTAGGGGAGGCTGTGGTATTGTCACTGACTAGTATTCCAGAGATCCAGAGTAATACTCTATGGACATGAGTTCAAATCCCACCACGGCAGATGGTGAAATTTGAACTCAATAAAAATTTGGAATTAAAAGTCTGATGACGACCATTGCCGATTGTGGTAAAAACCCATCTGTTTCACCAATGCTAATGTCCTTTAGGGAAGGAAATCTGCTGTCCTTACCTGGTCTGGCCTACATGTGACTCCAGACCCGCAGCAAAGTGGTTGACTCTTAAATGCCCTTTGAACAAGGACAATTAGGGCTAGGCAATAAATGCTGGCTTAGCCAGCGACGCTCACGTCCCATGAATGATTTTTTTTTTTAAAATTGCAATGAATTTTACAGCACAGAAACTGACCATTTAGCCTAACAGGTCTACACCAATGTTGATGTTCCACATGAGCTCCCCTTCCACTTTCCTTTATCCCATCCTATCAACATGTCTTTGAGTAATCTGCTTTCACATTAATCAGATTAGCCATGATCTTATTAAAATGGTAGAGAGCAGGCTTGAGGGGCTGAATGACGGACTCCTGCTCCTTGTTCATATTAATTAGTTTTTAGGGAGCTGACCTGCCTCTTTCAATCAAGTCGCGTAAAGCTCACGACCTTGGGTACTCAGGAACTGTCGTTACACGTAGCCCCTGCCTCCTGGCCAACACGGTCAGGATGGATGACCAGCTGAGTGAAAGCATTGCAAAGCTGCTCAGATTGGCAAACCTTCGATGGTGATTTCAGCAGACAAGAACCTCAGTCCCTCTGACAAAGTTGATGGGTGGAAATGACTGTAAACAAATTAATATCGAGACAGCAATCTTGGCTCCGGTCAGGGGCAACACTTCAACCTCACAGTTGTAAGGTTATGGGTTTAATCCCCATTTCAGGGCTTGAACAGTTATCCAGGCTGACATTGCAGAGCAGTACTGAGGAAGTGCTGCATAGTTGGAGTTGCAATGTTTTAGATGAGATGCAAAACAGAAGCCCTGTTCCCCCTTGGAGATGGATCCCATGGCGAAACTAAAAGAGGGAGAACAGGGGAAGTTGCCCTGGTGTCCAGTGCACCATTTATCTCTCAACCAACATCATTAGAACAGTTCATCTGGCTATTCAACTCATTGTGATTTGAGAGACCTCAATGTGCAGAATGGTTGCTCTGTTTCTCTTTATTACAACACTGGATACGCTTCAAATAACCTCATCGACTATGAAGCGCTTTGGCACATCCTGCGATCAGGAAAGTCAGCTTATTTTTTTGGTGAGTTTGTTCTTTCTTACACTTGGGGCCCGAATTTTTGCTCCCAAGTCGTGTGCACAGAGTTGGGAAATTTCCCAACTCCCCCATCTCGACTTGGGAGAAACTTCCCTGAGCAGCAGGACTTTTTTTCTAGGAATGAGTGTGTGGAGTCAGGCCTGCTGCCCCTGGAAATGGTTTGGTGGCAGCCACAGGGGCTGCCAAGTGCTGAGGTGGATTGTTTCCATGCCCTATTAATGCAAACTCATGCCACCTCATGCCTCCACCCATCCTCCATGGTACCTCATACCTTCCATACCAACCTATGCCCCTCTATCCACCCTTCATGGCCCCTTATAGCCTTATACCCCTCCATGGTCTCTTGTAACCCCTTTGCCAACATAGTAACAACTCATACCAACCCATGCCCCCAACCCACCATGCTTTGCCCTTACAATTTCCATGCCAACTCATTTAGTATCCACCATGGGAAGACCTCAGGAGCCATCGTGAGGTGAAACAAAATATAGTTCTGAGTTACTGCGCTATATATTAAAACTGTCATTGATAAAAGACCATTCAATACATTTAAATTCCTTCAAGTACTTAATCCTTTATAAAAACATCATTTGTATTCATAGCCCCAGATCAAAGACAGCTAATCCCTTAATAACCTTTCTGAGCTGTCAATCAAGCTGTGAATTTACAGGGCACCCCCCGCCCCCCCCCCCCCACCCATTGTGATAATAGTTTGTGGAAGCAGTCAAGCAGAAATAATACTATAATGGTAGCCCTTAGGTTTATGTCTACAAACAGCTTTTGAAATTGCAAGCACCGATTTTTTTTTTAGCTGAGGGACACAGCAAACTGGGTTTTTTCCGCAAAAGATAAAGAGAAGGGGATTTTAAATAACTTGACAGCTTGACAGTTCCACAGATCTTATCCACCTTTTACACACACTAACGTCTACTCTTAAAAATCCCAAAAGGGTATCTGACCGCCAAAGAAACCTGGTAGGTTTAGACCTTTTCACCAAATTCATAGAGTCGTGTTCCAGAAGCCTCCGTGATGAAAATTGCCCCCGAGCGAAGGCAGCTGCACTTTTAAATGTGCCGCTGCCTCCATGAACCACATTGGCAAAAACGGTGGGTGCCAGATACGGGACTTCCGGATTTGGGGCTCCGGTGCCATTTTGGCTAAGGCACGGAGCCCTTCCGACTTTGTGAAAATTTGGGCCTTGGAAATCAGCCTGTGGAGTTCTATCGGACAAATGGGAGCCGCCCACCGCAGTTGCTGAGAAGCCTCTATAGGTGGGTTTACCAATTAGTGCCAAATTGGAAAGAGTTTTTTTTTTAACCATATGTACCTGCCCACATTGAACTGGGCTCAAACTGCCTGAACTCATCTGCATGGATAAGCTAAAATTGCTGGTCTTCATCTGTATTTATTTTAATTACAAGGTGGGGGAAAAAGAGAGCATTTTGCATTTATATAGTGCCTGTCACATCCTATAAATGTTCTAGGATGCTTCACAGCCAATCAGTTATTTTGAATTGAAGTAGCTATTGTTTTGGGGGTGAATGCAGCAGCCACTTTGTGCACTGCAAGCTCCCACAAATGGCAAATTATTGAATGAGTAGATGTGTTTGTGGTGCTGGAAGAATGGCTGTTGGCCAGGACTCCCATAAAACTGGGAATTGTTCTTTGAAAAGCCTGGGATTTTTTGTGTCCATTGAAACAGGCAGACAGAACCTCACCATCCAACAGACCTAGCTTCTGGCAAAATAGCACTCCCTCAGTATCGAGCTGAAGGATCAGTCTTGATTATATTCTCAGGTCTGTCCTGGAGCTTGAACCTATGGACTTAGAGGCTGGAGTGCTACCCAAGAGGCACACAGTACCGAAGAGTTATCTTCCAGGATTCTTGAGGCTTACAATAATTTCTTCAGCAGAGCTAACATGGTGGATTAGGTATCACTGCATAGCAAGACACTGAAATACCAAGCTCTGTTACATCAAATGTGTAGAGCGGTGTGTAAGTACAGCCCCGGTGCTTGTTGAAACCAGCTTTTTTGGCATTTTGTTTTACAAATACTCCATTCCTTTTCAGTAACTTGATAGCTAAAGAAGTTCCAATTGCTACTAGTCCCCCACCCTCCTAAAAATCTTGAAGTCAGGCCAAATATCTGGCTACCCGTTGTTACAGGAGGTCTCTCTGACCTTCAGATGGATGCACTGTGTTCCCATTATTTGATCTAACTGTTGAGTCCCAGTGCAGGGGATCACTTTCACACTTTAGCAAGGACCTGAAGAGTAGATTTAACAGAAATTCTCACTCACTTGGATTTTAAACACGCTGTCTTATGATCACATCCCTGGCAGTTTGGTTGGTTCTTTTTTTAAACATAGACAGCAAAAAAAAATGTAAATCTTCAAAGTAAAATTACACAGTAATTATCTTCCAGTTATAATCGGATAAACAACCAGTAAAAGTTGATGTTTTTTATTCCATGTGTTCGGATCAGCACAGTGATATGTGTCTTCAACTTAGCCAATATTAAAACATCAAATTAATCTGGTCTCATTTAATACACTGGGTAAATTTCTGTCAGTCACTATTAGGATAATATCTTATTCAAAATGGCATGTTGCATCGGGTATTTATCCGCTTAACAAATTTGTCCTTGGCGAATTTAGGCAAGAGATTAACTAAATTTCTTTCAAATTGTGGAACTCTTTAAACCCTGAGCCTCTCCCTCCTACAGTCTGCAAGCTTTCAAAAACTTGGCATTGTCTAATCACGCCATCTCCTTTTATTTTTTTCCCCTATTCATTTTAACCTTGGTGGCCTTCTTCTCCTCAGTTGAATATAGACATGGGAATATGCCCAAGATTTGAGATTCTTAAGCAAACTGTAGAAAGATACAAGGAAGAGCAGGGAAATGGGATTACCATAATTAACGCCAGTTGAAGAACTAATAGCAGAGCAGGTCCAACGGGCTGAATGGCTTCATCCAGTTCCTTTTTAATAAACATCACTGTCCCTGCATCAATAGCTATTTGCAATAAAGCATTGCAGGCTCTATAAATCTTGTGTTGAAAAAAGTTGACACTTTCTGCTTTGTTATTCTACCAGTACTCTTGAGCCTGTGACCTCTTGTATCCAATTTGCTAGCCAGTGAAAACAATCTCTTTTTTTATTCACTCATGGGATGTGGGCATTGCTGGCTAGGCCAACATTTATTGCCCATCCCTAATTGCCCTTGAGAAGGGGTTAGTGAGCTGCTTTCTTGAACCGCTGCAGTACATGTGGTGTAGGTACACCCACAGTGCTGTTTGGGAGGGAGTTCCAGGATTTTGACCCAGCAACAGTGAAGGAACGGTGATATATTTCCAAGTCAGGATGGTGAGTGGCTTGGAGGGGATCTTCCAGGCGGTGTTGTTCACTACTTTCACTACTCTTCCTTTCAAAATCATAATGCTGAAAAGCTCTCTTTAGATTCCTCCCCATTAGTCTCTGTGATCAAATGGAGAAAAAGAAAGCCCCAATTTGTTTAAAGTCTCTCTTCATAGCCATAACTGCTGTTATGTCTGGTATCTGTCAAGTCAGTCTTCATTGCAGCCTTTTTGTGAGTTTAGTATCCTGGCTTTTAAGTGAAAACAAGTCACTTGGCCACCTCTTAGGAATACAAAGGGTCATGCTGCATTACAGTATTAACAGAATGAGATTGAAATCATGTTTTCATGTGACCAGATTTTACATTTCTGGGAGTCCATATACTTCAGAAGAGCCAGTGGAGACTCAGTGGACTGAATGGCCTCCTCCTGTGCTGTACTACCAAATGATTCTGTGATCTCCCCAAGAATAAACAAAAATAATTGTTTCTGACAACTAATGATGCAAATATATTTCAGAATCTCTCACTGCTTGCTGCATTAGATCACTCCAATAGGTACGTAAAATTGAATTTCAATTATATCCAAATGTTTTCTTGTCCAACAGCACTCAGAATACATTACAAATGTCAACTCAGGTGGAACTCAGGGGGTTTACTCAGCAGCAAATAGTCCCCACAGCAATTAATACCACAAGGACGCATCATCTTTCCCCAAAATACTGCAGCATCTCCATAACCCCATCACTCTCCCATCCGCGCGGTGATCTTAGGTATTAAAATATTGACAAGAACTGCAATCGCAAGCAGGTTTTAGCATCGGAAAACTTTGAAGAAAGAAAAAAAGAATCAAACCCTAATTAACTCCCTTCAGTTGCAGCACTGAGGGAATGCTGCATTGTCAGAGGTGTTGGATTTCCATTGAGCCACATCTCTTTTGAATGTAATTTTTAAATAGCTTGACATCATTTGGCGACCACTTAAATGCTTCATTTCAGGATTTATCGACCATTTTTCCACTGTAGGATTTAAGCATGATGTTTCCTCACAAGTTCCCAAAAAAGTCATCTTGTTGAAAGATAAATAATATTCCCCAGAGGCTGAACAATAAGCAATTTGTTAGCTTGTTTAGATGGTCAAAAAAGACTAATACCCATTGCGCTGGAAAATCATTTTATCTGTCTGCCTTTCAGGAGGGAACTAAACAAATTAAAAGCTTTTGTTGAGGCAGAAAGGCTGTAAATGGTAAAGGACGGTCAGAAACTATCTTGTTTACTTCAAGAAAGATGACGAAACAATGTGGGGAAGTGTGGCATTTTCTTTAGTTTGCATTGTGTGTAGATAAATTGTGAAGATTGATGCAGAGAGTCCAATCGTAACTGCTGTTCAGTATGTTCCCTCTGCTGTGAAATAAATCAACTTCATAATTTGTATCAATCACCAAGTGTTTACTTGTCTTGCTTTTGGAACAGTTGGAGATGTATGTGAAATACAAGAATATCCAGTCCAGATCACAAGGATTGTACGTCTCAGGATTGAGTGATCAAACAAATAGATGTAGGACAGCTTGAATTAACTCCCATAAAAAAGTAAGACACTCGGACCATTTATAGGAATGATTGAAACCAATGAACCCAAGAAGGCATCTGTGCCAAATCCAAATTTGTAACAACTGAAGTCATCTATTTTTTATCTTCCTATTTGCTGTACTTTATGCTTATCCACAATAAATTGAATTTACCAATGTTTCATTATTTCAGATTCTCCTAGTTGTGGGGGGCATTCTGGTGAATGATGTGCAAGGACATAAAATGGAAACAAAAAAAAACAAACTCCCAATTTTTGTCTATTTAAAGGTGTTCCATTCTCCTCTTGCATGTCTTACTTTCCTTGTTGCACACAATATTTTAACTAAGACTACAGGCAGATGTCCTGCTTCTAAGCCTGTACCATTGCCATTGTATAGTTTACCCTAAAATCTTCACGAAAGGAGCTTGGGGTGCCTTCCCCTTTAATTTCAATACCCGCCACACCCCTGATGAAGAAGTATGTGACTTCCACTCTGTACCTCCCTGTATTGTCATAACTGTGATAGGGAACTTACACCCAGGGGGTTCATTGTCTGTCACCATGGTAACTGCTCTAATGTACTAGACAGTTCCTTGAGAAAAAAAGGAAAATCTTTAAATGATGTTTGGCAAAAGACAGGCAGGAAAATGGAATGACAATTGAACACAGTGAGAGTAACCTTTTGTGACACTAATCTAGCCAGGCTGCTGAAGTCTTATCGTTCATTTTCTTTTGACACATTACTGTTTTATTCTTCATAAGAAACATCTTGGAATGGGACCTCAGTGTTGTCAGCCTCCATATTAATTGCTTGTTAACTGGATTCACTTACTGTCTCAGCACCAGTTTACATGTTCCCATTATATCAGTTGCTTGCTTATTCCTCAGGGAGCTGAGCCATTGATTAGTCATTTAATCTTAATACATGGACCTACTTTCACAAACAAATCTTAAGTTCAGTTAGCCAACAGATGAAAATGTACACATCCTGCAAATAAAGTGATTGCTAAAGAATGTTTTCGAGGTCACATTAAACACAGAATGAGACAAGGCTATTTGGCGATCATGTTCATGTTCCACACAGTGTATAATCCATCCTGTCATACACTCTACACTCCATATCACTTATTTAATCTCCTTATGTAAAAGCCCACAAAATGTCTGCATGAACTCAAAGAACACTCCAAAATGTCTACCAACTCATAGGTTCATTGCTGAACCATGGCTGGTTGCCTATCACACATCATTGGCCAAAGCAAGATAATAACCATTGTAAGTGGGCAGCTACACACGATTGTCATGTTTCTGTGGAACGAGTGACATCGGAAATTCAGCATTCCTGTCACTCTTTATCAATGGCAGCCTAACAGCACCAGTAATACCACCTCGGTGGGCAGTAATAAGTTGGTACCCACAAGATGGTGGCCTAAAAATATGTGAATATCTGTCATCACTGAAGTAGGAAGCAGAGAACTGGGCCCCGATATTAACAGGGGATGGTTGGAGTGGGGGAGGTGTTGCTAGTGTCTGATATCCACTTCTGAATAATTTTGGGCAGATGGGAATGGTAAGTAGAGGCAGAAGGCCACAGCTGGGGACCCACGGGGCTGGTCTGGCGCCATTCGGGGCGGTGACCAAGGGCAGACAGAAGATCAGCATCACCACGTGGGTCAGGCTGAGGTGCCGAAGGCTTCCTTGTGAGGCCCACGGGGGCGGCTGCACTCCTTCTCCTGGCCCACAACGAGTACCACAATGGAGCTGACCTTTGGCACTTAGTTTAGACAATTGACAACTGCCACCTCAGACCTGCTGCCGGGCAGGAATAGCTCAGCCCTCCCCCTGACCTATCGTTAAGTTTAAGTCGTGTCACGATGACGTTATTGGGACGTGATGTGTTTAAATGTTCATTGGAACCCCACCTGCTGTGAGCCTCAATGTCCTAAAATGCCAAGAATAGGTTATGGTTGAGTTACTCAATTGTGACAATTTAACTAATTTAACTCAACAATTGGGGGTGGGGGTGGGGGTGTAGGGGTGGAGGATTTAAAATCAAAACCCTGAAATATGCAGATAGCACCTTACGTGTCCTTCATTGTGAGGTGATAGATTCTGCTGACCATGACCTATGGTGCACACAATGGCAAAAGTGTCTTGATTATCAGAGGTGTTGTACCGATTTCTTTTAATAGGAGTGGGTAACAGTGGCCTCGGACAAGTCAGTGGGAATTGGTACAGTTAAAGCAGCCACAGCAGACTAACATATTTCGCCTCGTTTAAAATCTCTAAATGTGGTTAGAATAATTCCTGTTTCTCTTCAGATGGCTATATGTGGAAGGCAGATATTATGAGATAGTAGAAATCCATTAATTTTCAGTGACCAATGTTAAGTGAGAACAAGGGAATGACTGCTCCTGACCCCCCTCAGTGGGAGGTCAGAATGTTGTGGGTTCAGATCCCACTCCAGAGACTTATGAACTAGGACTTGAGTACAAAAATCTAGGCCGACACTCCAATGCAGTGGGGGAGTGCTGCACTGTCAGAGGTAGTGTCATCTTTCAGGTGTGGTGTTAAACCATGGCCCCATCACCCTCAGGAGGACACGAGCACTATTTTGAGGAAGAGAAGGAGATTTCTGCCCAGTGTCCTGGCCAATCTTTATCCCTCAGTCAGCATCACATAAACAGATTATCTGCTCATTTTTACATGACAGTTTGTGGGAGCTTGCTGTGTGCAAATTGGCTGCCAAGTTTCCTGCATTACTACAGTGACCGTGCTTCGAAAGTACTTTGTGGCTGTATAGCACTTTAAGGCATCCTGAAGTTGTGAAAGGTGCTAGATAAATGCGAGTCCTTTCCTTTTCAATGCTCCCACAGCCTGCCAAATGGACAGCTATTTGCTTAAGACCATAAGACCATAAGACATAGGAGCAGAAATTAGACCATTCGGCCCATCGAGTCTGCTCTGCCATTCAATCATGGCTGATAAGTTTCTCAACCCCATTCTCCCGCCTTCTCCCTGTAACCTTTGATCCCCTTACCAATCAAGAACCTATCTATCTCGGTTTTAAATACACTCGATGACCTGGCCTCCACAGCCTTATGTGGCAATGAATTCCATAGATTCACCACTCTCTAGCTAAAGAAGCTTCTCCTCATCTCTGTTCTAAAAGGTCTTCTCTTTACTCTGAGGCTGTGCCCTCGGGTCCTAGTCTCTCCTACTAATGGAAACATCTTCCCCACGTCCACTCTATCCAGGCCTTTCAGTATTCTGTAAGTTTCAATCAGATCCCCCCTCATCCTTCTAAACTCCATCTTAACATACTTTCTTAACATACCAGAGAGGTCAGAATTTACCCCAGCATTATGGATTGCTGGTGGGGGTGGGGGGGTAAGATGGGGAGAGGTAGGAAAAAGAGAAAATCAGAAACAGAAATTAAACAAAGGTGGAAGTTAGCTTGGGATCATAACCAACATTTCACATAATACTCAAACGAACAATCACCAGCTGATATCTCCCAAATACACAGTTGAGGATTCTCAGGTCAGGAGTACCACATGATAGCCTGCCTCTAATTCCGATGGATGCAAATCTTCACAATAAGGCAGTTCAGCAAGTTGCTGGGGGCCCAATTGTTGGCATCCTTCCATCCACATAAGACGATGGATACACAGTAAATCAAGCCTGTTGGGGTTGGTGAAGCTTCATCTGATGCACTTTTGCTGATGGCTGCACAGATCGATCTGGGAGACAGGTTCTGCCACAGGGGCCACATATGAAGAGATTGCCAGGTGTAGTTATGGGTTGTTGTTCATGTTGGTGCTTGTTGCCAAGCCGCTGTAGCCACTGATCGTCATGGTAATGCACGCCAGCCCATAGGTGAAGTCGCTATTTTCCTTTCTCATTGGCTAGTGTCTCCCAGGTGTGAGGATCAATCTTTAGGGCCTTCATGTCACATTTGCAAGGATCCTTAAAGTGGAGCTTTGGCACCCTACTGGTATTCTGGCTCCATCTACCTCACCAGATAGACATGTACCCAAGGATTTTCTGTCTTCTGTCCTGTGATCCAGCAAATTTGTCTCTGGCTGAGGAATGCCAACATACTTGGGAGCTTTGCCTTTGAGATAACTGCTGCATTCATGATTTGATCCTTCCATGAGATGCCCAGAAAAGACTGCAAACAGAAAAGATGGAAGTTGTTGAGCTTCCTTTCTGGATAGCTGTAAGTTATCCATGTTTCACAGCTATACAACAAGATGTTGAGAACACAGGCCTCAAACCTGCAAATTGGTCCTCAGAGTCAACTTGATGTTGTGCCATGCATGTTTCGTGAATAAGCCAAAGGCGGTAGCTGCTTTCCCTATGCATGTATTGCGTTCTGGATCAAAAGACAGATTGCCTGTCACCGTGTGCCCAAGGTAGCAGAATTTGCTAACCACTTTGAGCCGGGAGGGGTGTGGTGTTTAGTGATCGAGGGCAGAGGATGTGACACCCTGTCCCAAAAGCACATTTTTTTAGTAAGGGAGACAAGTTACAGGAATGGGAGCAGGCAGCCCATGAGCCTTTGGAGCTGAGTTTCCATGTGAGTGACTAGTGCCGTTTCATAGGCGTAGGGGAGTCCTCCGATCAAGATGTGCAGTACCTTTATCTTCACTTTCAGTCTGGATAGGTTGTAGAGCTTGCAGTCTGACTATTATGCAGGCAAACTCCTTCCATAAGGCCAAGATCTGGAGCACGGAGAAGAAAATACCAAACAAAAAGGGTCACTAATGGCTTCGCTGGCATGGGCATGTTCACAGGATGGAAGATAGATATATACCCACGTATTTTCTGTATGGTGAAGACCATTAGGATACTCAAAGCACTGCTTCAAGGATGCTCACGGTGACTTAGTATTACTAAGGCTGGATAGATTGTAGGCCTTCATTTGGAGACCAGGCATCAAAGAACAATAATATTTGGACTATTTGTTTTGGGATTTTCTACAGTTAGTCATTAATTCCAATGTTTCCTCATTAATAAGCATGACACTTCAAAAGGAGGAATAAAAACTCAAATTAGATTCCTGGCATCATTAAATTCACATTACCTCCTGGTACTTCATTACCTGGGCAGAGCCAGCAGACCGTTGCTTCATAAGGCATTGTTCAGTGATTCAAGGCAGGAAGCTAAAGATCACAGTTTGCCGTTTTCCCTCATCACCATTTCTGACAGTTTGTCTTTTTTTGCAAAAATATACTTTATTCATAAAATATCTTCAATCACATTCCAAACCATTTCAAAAACACCATTACAAGGGTACAATCCAGGTTAAACTTTTACAAAATGTATCACCAGGTGCATCAGTACAAACAATATTACAATCATTTACAGCCTTTCATTTTGAGCTGTACAGCCTGAGGGGCTCTAAACAGTTCCCAGTCTCTCGGTGCGCTGTGGCAGAAAGGTCTTAGACAGCGACCCTTCCCCATTGCGCCTTTGCGGCAGCTGCCCCAAGCTTTAGTGCGTCCCTCAGCACGTAGTCCTGGACTTTGGATTGTGCCAGTCCGCAACAATCGGTCGGGGACAACTCTTTGTGCTGGAAGACCAACAAGTTTCGGGCAGACCAAAGCGCGTCTTTCACCGAGTTGATGATCCTCCAGCTGCAGTTGATGTTTGTCTCGGTGTGTGTCCCTGGGAACAGCCCGTAGAGCACAGAGTCCTGTGTCACAGAACTGCTCGGGATGAACCTCGACAGCAACCACTGCATCTCTCTCCAGACTTTCTTTGCAAAGGCACAATCCACAAGGAGGTGAACAACGGTCTCTTCCCCACCACAGCCACCTCGAGGGCAACGTGCAGAGGGGGTGAGACTCCTGGCGTGTAGGAAGGATCTGACGGGGAGGGCCTTTCTCACCACCAGCCAAGCTACGTCTTGGTGCTTGTTGGAAAGTTCTGGCGATGAGGCATTCTGCCAAATGACTTTGACAGTCTGCTCGGGGAACCATCCCACAGGGTCCACCCTCTCCTTTTCCCTCAGGGCCTCTAGGACGTTACGTGCTGACCACTGCCTGATGGACTTGTGGTCAAAGGTGTTTTTCTGCATAAATTTTTCCACGAGGGACAGGTGGTACGGCACGGTCCAACTACTTGGAGCGTTCCGCGGCAGCGTGGCCAGGCCCATCCTTCGCAACACCGGGGACAGGTAGAACCTCAGCACGTAGTGACACTTGGTGTTTGCGTACTGAGGGTCTACGCACCGCTTGATGCAGCCACACACAAAGGTGGCCATCAGTATGAGGGCGATATTGGGCACGTTTTTTCCCCCTTTATCTAGAGGCTTGTACATCGCGTCCCTGCGGACACGATCCATTTTCGACCTCCAGATAAAGCGGAAGATGGCTCGAGTGATCGCCATCGCGCAGGAGTCTGGAATGGGCCAGACCTGCGCCACGTACAGCAACAGCGAGAGTGCCTCACACCTGATGACCAGGTTCTTACCCGCAATGGAGAGGGAGCGTCGCTCCCACATGCCCAGTTTCCTTTTCACCATAGCCACTCGCTCCTTCCAGTTTCTAACGCATGCCCTGGTCCCTCCGAACCATATCCCCAGCAACCTTCAGGCCGTCAGCCCTGACAGTGAAGGGGACAAAGGATCGGTCAGCCCAGTTCCCAAAGAACATGGCCTCGCTCTTCCCACGATTTACCTTGGCTCCCGAGGCCAGTTCGAACTGGTCGCAGATGTGCATCAGTCTGCGCACCGACAGCGGGTCCGAGCAGAAGACGGCGACGTCGTCCATGTACAGGGAGGCTTTTACCTGAGTGCCTCCACTGCCTGGGATCGTCACTCCTCTTATGCCCGGATCCTTCCTGATGGACTCGGCAAAGGGTTCTATGCAACACACGAAAAGAACAGGCGAGAGAGGACAGCCCTGCCTGACTCCAGATTTAATCGGAAAGCTATCTGATTCCCACCCATTGATTGAGACTGCGCTACTGATGTTAGTGTAGAGCAGTTGGATCCAATTTCGAATTCCCTCCCCAAACCCCATTTTGGAGAGCACATCCCCCATGTAGGTGTGCGATATTCTGTCAAAGGCCTTCTCCTGATCCAAGCTGATGAGGCAGGTATCCACACCCCTGTCCTGTACATAGGCAATCGTATCCCTGAGCAGCGCGAGGCTGTCAGAGATCTTCCTGCCTGGCACAGAGCAGGTCTGGTCAGGGTGAATCACCAATTCCAGAGCGGATTTGACCCGATTGGCGATGACCTTGGACAGAATCTTATAGTCCACATTCAACAGTGAAATGGGTCGCCAATTTCTAATTTCCTCCCTTTCCCCCTTGTGCTTGTAGATGAGGGTGATGATGCCTTTCCTCATGGATTCTGACATACTACCGGCCAGGAGCATACTCTCATACGCTCCTAGCAGGTCTGGGCCGATCAAGTCCCACAGAGCCGAATACAACTCCGCCGGCAAGCCGTCGCTTCCGGGAGTTTTACTCTTCTCGAAGGACTCAAGGGCCTTAGTTCGTCAGGAGTTAGCGGTTTGTCCAGGCTCTCCCGCGTACTGTCGTCTAAGACCTCCGTGATAGAGGACAGGAAGGACTGGGAGGCCGTGCTGTCCGTGGGCTTCACGTCATACAATCCGGCATAAAAGGATTTGCTGATCCTCAAAATGTCGGACCGTGATGACTTTACTGAGCCGTCTTCTTCCTTCAGGCTGCTGATCACAGAGCTCTCTCTGTGTACCTTTTGGAAGAAGAAACGTGAGCACGTCTCATCCTGCTCCACGGAGCGGACTCTGGAACGGAAGATGATCTTGGAGGCCTCCGAAGCAAAGTGCGAGGCTTGCTGGCTCTTCACCTCTTGGAGCTCCTCCTTGACATCGACCCCCATCGACTGCAGCCGGAGCAGATTCTGCATGTTTTTCTGGAGTCGGGACATTTCCCTCTGTTCCTTTCTAGCTTTCTGGGTGCCTTTGAGGATGAAAAACCTCTTGATGTTTCCCTTGATCGCTTCCCACCAGTGTGTCAGGGACTCAAAGAGGGGTTTCACGGTTCTCCAACCTTTGTAATCCCTCTTGAGCTCCTCAATGTTCTCTGGGGTCAGCAGTTGCACATTTAGCTTCCATGCCCCCCTGCCCACCCTCAGGTCCTTCTCCAAGTGGCAGTCCGCCAGTAGGAGGCAGTGGTCAGAGAAGAACACCGGCTTGACGTCGGTGGATCTGACTGTGAGTGCACGGGACACAAACAGGAAGTCTATCCTGGAACGAATGGACCCGTCTGGCCGTGACCAGGTGTATCTACGCTGCGCTCCGTCTGCAGGGTTGCTGAAGACGTCGTGCAGCTTGGCATCCTTAACTGTTTCCATCAGGGATCTGGACGTAGCATCCAATCTGCTGCCGGCCCTGCTGGATCGTCCAGCCGCATCGATGATGCAGTTGAAGTCACCGCCCAGAATGACCGGCCTGGAGGTCGCCAGCAGCAGTGGGAGCTGCTGAAAAACCTCCAGCCGCTCAGCCCCTTGTGCCGGGCCATACACGTTAATTAACCGGAGTGGAGCGTTCTTGTACATTACGTCTGCTACGAGGAGTCGCCCGCCCACCACCTCCTTAACCTCGGAGACGGTGAAGTTGCCTCCCCGCAGCAGAATACCCAGGCCGGAGGAACGAGAGTCATTTCCGCCCGACCAGATCGATGGCCCATGGGACCACCATCGTGACCATTGCCTGTAGGAGCTGAGGTGCGGTATCGCACACTCCTGCAGAAACAACAGGTCAGCTTTGACCTTGGCTAGGTAGTCCAAGGTCGCAACACATCGCGTAGTAGATTTAATGCTACGCACATTTATGGATACAATCTTTAAACCCATTTTAAAGCATTTATTCTCCTACCAAACCCACTGTCTCTGAGAGTCCCAGACTTTTAGTCTGCTCCTTCATACCCGTAGTGAGCTCAAATTCCTTCACTTTGGATGGGCTGAGGTAGATCTCCTTGGCAGTGTTCTGCTCAGGTGGCATCTGGAGGTTCACGTAGAGAGCGGGTTTTGAGATGACCTTTGCTGGAGAAGCTTCTCCAAAACTCACCCCCTCTGGGGTGTTGCTGTTCCCGGCTTCCTGGAGCTGGGGTGCGATGATTGCCTCACTGCTCCCAGATTCCAGGGGCTGTGGTGCACTGGCCTCCTCAGGTTGCAGGCAAAGTTGGGGTGCGCTGGTCTCCTTGTTGTCTCCAATTTTCTGGAGCTCGGGTGTCTCGTCCTCCAACGCCCTGGAGCTTTGCCGCCTCTTCTGTCGGTGCCGCCCTGGCACTTCATCATCCGAAGAGCTGCTGCCCTTGTCGTCCATGTCGGATGGGAGACGCCTCTTGCCGCTTTTCTGGGAAATGGCTTTGCTTCTTCTTCGCTCCTTCTTACTTTTGGTGTTCTTCACCGTCCGCCACTCCCCCTGCTGCTTTTCCACTGCTGCCTCCTCCTCCATTGATTCGCTGTCCTGAGGACTGGGAGGTTTAGGGGGTAGTGCCATTGATTGGCTCTCTGTTGCCTCAATCTCTTTCTCCACCTTGTCTCTCTCTGTGTCCTCCTTTGTCCCGTTGAGCTCCCTGGGGGCCTTGGTGGTTGGAGTGACACGAAACATTTCTTCTGCTTCCCCCTCGTCGGCTTTGGCTGCCTGTGCGTAAGTACGGCAGCGTTTGGGGCAGGTCCTGTAGAGGTGACCTGCCTCGCCACACAGGTTGCAGCACTTGGCCTGTTTGCAGTCTTTTGTCTGGTGCCCTTCCTGTTTGCAGATCTTGCAGAGGGAGGCGCTGCAGTTGGCCGCCACATGACCAGCCTTGCCGCATGAGCGACAATGCTTGGGTTGCCCAGCGTAGACCAGGTAGCCACGGTTTCCCCCGATAGCGAAACTGGAAGGAGGGTGGAAAATGACTCCCTTACCATCGGTCTTTAGCGTGACCTTAAACAGGCGTTTGCCTGTCCAGATCCCCAACTCGTCTCGAATCTCGGTGCCGCTCCCCACCTTATCGAAGTACCTGGTGAGGAAGGTGACCACGTCGGCGACAGGGACGAAGGGGTTGTACACATGCACCATCACCACACGTTCCCGTTGCAACGGCAGAGAAAAGTGCGGCTCTGCCGTCAGGATCTTCATCTCCGGCAGGTCTCTCTTCTCCTCGAACACCCTCAGGAGCTGGACGCAGTCTGCCACCCGCTTGAACGTCACGTCGAAACAACCAGCTTCGGGGAAGTCCTGCAGGGTGTAGATCTCCGGAGCTTCGAAGCCGCACGCCTTCAACAGGATCCTCCTGGCGAAGAAGACCCGATCCATAGGTGATCCTCCTTCGCTGTCCTTCACCGTGACTCGGACGGTGATAGGTAACCCACGGTATGGATTTCGATTGGTTATAGCCTTTCCATCCCGACCTTGCCTTGGCAGGATCATGGTGTCGCCCCTGCAACACTTGATCTTAGCCAAAAGGCCGAGAAGCGGCCAGACATGATGATTCTTCACTCAGATCACTGCAGATTATGAGACACGAGTTTGTACCTGACCCAGAGTTTACTGGTGCTGACCTGGCTAGTAAAAAGGAAAAATGTTCTATCCCTCAAGCATTGATAGCTCTCAATCTCTCTTGTCTCTTAACATAACGCTGTTCTCATCCCTGTTAAATAACATATATCATTTATGTTTCCATCTCTAATGGATAAAATCCATCTGTATGAGATGAACCAAGCTATAACACTCCAAATATGGCCCGCTTGGCAGAACTGGGAACATTGTTATTATTATCTACATTCCCAGCTTCCTGATGTCAGGAATATTTCAAAATATAAAATGTTTAAGAAACAATAAGGTAAATGTCACAGTGGCTTAGTGAGTAAATGGATTGTGTAGTGTATTACACATCAACTTATCCCAAAGCGATTCCAGATTGCCTGGCCTCGGTTCAATTACCTGATCCCAGTCAGAAATGTGACCCTAGTCCTACAGTTGATCTCTTTGGGCTAGGGAGGGAAGGCAAGACTGAGCATGATCTGTGACTTTAAATTACTGTCCAGTTATTCCGATGGAAAACAGATGTGTGTGGGTATTATGGGAGGACATGTTCAGGCTTAACTGTGATGTTTCACCAACCCCAAGTCAAAAATGCTGTGGGGACTCAAAGCTGCTTAAGGAGAGATCTGTCGAAGGTGTTCAAGGTAAGGTTGTGACTGTTTTAAATAGAGTGGGTAAGGAGAAACTGGTTCCATTGGAAGGAGGGTCAGTTATCAGAAGACAGAGATTGAAGATCACTGGCAAAAAGTTCAGGGGAGGAATGAGAAGAATTTTTTGTTTTACATAGCGAGTTGTCATGTTCTGGAACACGCTGACTAGTGTAAGCAGATGCAGTGGTAACTTTAGAAAAGGAATTGGATATATACTTGAAAATGAATCATTTTCAGGATTATGGAGAAAGAGCGGGAGAGTGGGGCTAATTGGACAGGTCTTTCAAAGAGCCTAATGATGACCCTAATGGCCTCCGTTTGTGCTCTGTGATTCTATGAAGAACAGACATGTGGGTGAGATACTGGAGGGCTGCAGCAATCGTACTTCAGGATGAGTAAAAGTCTTCAATGGTCAGAGAAAAAATACTGAAAAATAGAGGGAGAAATTTGGAGAAGCTGCATTTCTGGGAGTGAGGCGATGGAAAATATAAAGAATAGCGTCATCAGCCATTGTAGGTGAACGGAGAAAAAGAAAATATTGGAAATACTCGGGTCTGGCAACATCACTGGTGAGAGAAATGGAAATAACATTTCAGGTCAATGCTTTTTCATCAGATGTAATAAGTTCTAAGCAATGAAATAGGGGAAGGTGAGAATAAGAATAAAAGGAAAGGTCTGTGACAGGGTGGAAGGCAATATAGATTAAAGGCTTGGAGGTACAAAGCCAAAGGGAGTGGTCATGGGGCAAGTAAAAGAACAAAGGATGTCTTGTAGCACAGTGGTAGCGTTTCTACCTCTGGGCCAGAAGTTCTGGCTTCAAGTCTCACTTCAGGACTTGATGTCCATGGAAGGTGTGTTCATAATGTGACCAAACAGGTTGGTTATCAACCAGCAAATCCTTCCAAAATGGCAGGTGGTAAGAGTGGGAGAATTTCCTGGTCAGCCATGCTGCAGGAGGCAACGCCAAACTACTGCATTACTTTGCCAAACATAATCATGGACCAATCCAAAGGAAGTCCTGCTTAGGGTGTTGAGGAAAGAGATAAAAGCAAAATCTAAAATTAAGAAGAGTGGTGAAAATACACAGCAGGTCTGGCAGCATCTATGGGGAGTGAAACAGTTAATGTTTTGAGTTGAATATGACTTTTCTTCAGAACTGGAAAAAAATAAGAGACTTGTCTAGAGGTGGCAGGGTCATGAACAGTTGCCATCTGAAAGCAAAAAGAGACACAAGAGAGAGGGGAAAAAAAAACAGAACCAGTGAAGAAAAAGGAAACAAAATGTGGGCAACGGTACAATCTAAAATTATTGAACTCAGTGTTGAGCCTGGAAGGCTGTAAAGTGCCCATGTTGAATGCTGTTCCTCAAGTCTTCTGCTGGCTCACCATGTGTTGGCATTCATGCTTATAGAGAGAGTCAGGCCTTCAGGAGGACAGCTTTTCCCGTACAAGCAATGAGGCCAATGGAGATGGCCAAAGGAAGTGGTAATGGGGCAAGTAAAGAAACAAAGAAGGTCTTGTAGCGCAGTGTTTCTACCTCTGGGCCAGAAGCTCTGAGTTCAAATCTCACTTCAGGACTTGATGTCCATGGAAGGTGTGTTCATAATGTGACCAAACAGGTTGGTTATCAACCAGAAAATCCTTCCAATATGGCAGGTGGTAAGAGTGGGAGAATTTCCTGATCCTGGGGGGATTACGTGACTTAAACCATTTTCTTGAAAGGAGCCTGTTGCAAGTATTCTGAGTTTTCAACTGACCTCTGTTTCTCAATCCTTTTGCAGACGACTGTGAGCAGCAGGAGGACTGCGCGCCCCTCGAGGCTCAAATCAGAGAGAAGGAGCTGCAAAACGCTGCACTGAGAAAAGAACTCTGCCACAAAGAGGCCCTGATAACTGCGCTGGAGGGCAGCCTACGGAGGAGGGAGCGGCTGTTCCTGGAGGAACTCAAGAGACGGAGTCACAGGATGACCCTCCTGAATAGCGAACTGCAGAAGCAGTCTGAGACTGCGGCTCATCTCTCATTTCAGTTGCACAGCGTCAAACAGAAGCTAAGTAACTCTAGGCAAGGTAATCGGCCTTCAGACAAGCCTTCTGACAAAGCCATCCCTACATCTCCAGTCTACACATCAATATCACTGAAAAGGAACCATAAGGTCCATTCCAAAATGACTGATAAGACCTGCAGTGACAGAGCAATGGGGACAGGCTCCTCTCAGCAAAGGCGACGGGTGACACAGGACGAACTGGACCCCATGCCTGACCCTGCACTTTTCCTACGAGCGAGGTGGCATTACGGCCAGAGGCAGAACCAGGCAAGCCGTTCGGCTGCGCCCGTTAGCCAGGAGTGCGGACTTGAGAGCGGCAGCCCGGCAGCAGCATTGCAAACGCCCAGGACTGTACCAGAGGGGAGCTCAAAGAGTTCGAACATTCTGGGGCCTCCTGCCGAGACGGAGATCCCCCTCACTGACGAGGAAAGCGCCGGCGAGGATTTGCAAAAGGCGCGGGAAAGTTTTCGAAAATAGGTGCCGCTTTGTCCTGGGTTTTCAAGGTTAACAATCAGTTAAAAGAGGGAACTTGCGTTGATACAGCGCCTTTTCACATCAGAGACATCCCAAAGCATGTTGCATGCAATGAATTTTCTAATCGGTCACTGTATAGGCAAAAGCAGCAGCCATTTTTGAACAAAGCAAGGCCCCACAGACGTCAATGGGGTGAATGACCAGCTATTCTCAGCTGCAGCCACCCCTCCTTATATAGTACAGGGAGGCCACACCTCATTGATCTAGAGCCCCAAGCTGGGCCTAAATCTACCTAAGTAACATCTTGGAAAAGCAGACTATTTAAAACGAAAGGTAGGCAGGAAGAGCACTGGCAAATGTCACAGTGCTTTCTCCTTAACCTCAGGGGCCTGATCATCAGAAAAGTTCATTAAAACAAATCAGTGGGTGGACTCAATTTCATAACAAATCTTTGAGAATATTACATTTATCCAATCATTTTATTGAAAAACTCTAGACAGGCACACACCTCTTGTTCATCACGCTGCAGATATCAGCCTAATGTAAACTTCTGACACACTTTTTAAAAAAATGCAAAGCAATAATGCAATGATGTGGAACTTACAGAGAGACTCCAGCAACCGAAAATACCACACGCACAGTATCTTCATTATTTAACTGACTTCTGTATGAACTCACTCGGTGTTTACCGACTACCAGTTAGGCATTAAAGCCTTAAAGTGACACTTTACCAGCAGAACATTGTTTGTGTCCTTATAAAGCAGTACAGGTGCTGATTGACCATGAGCAGCATCACGGGAGATTCACAACCCTTGATATAAAACCATTGAATCTAGCACATGCTTTGTTCGTAACCATTGAGACATCGATGGTTAATCTTTAAAAAAATCATTGGGTGCTTCTGGCCTGTACAGTACGACGAACAAACATTTTCTAACCCTCAACAAATAACGATTAGGCTCTGGTTACTGACCAATAATTAGATGTTGTGACTTTAAAGGGACACAGGCTCCCCCTTGGCAGCAAACTGAAACATGGAGCACTTTAAGAACAACGGCCCTACTGTTAGAACAAATCCAACTTACCACAGTCAGTGTCTCAAGAGATTTGCTAAGACTATAAATTATTCAAAAACTCTCAAAACCAAACAAAGCAACACTTCACTGTTCACCTCAAGAAAGATTTGCATCGATATAGCACCTTTCATGACCTCAGGACAACCCATTGTAATGTAGGAAACATGTCAGCCAATTTGTGTACAGCAAGATCCCACAAACAGTAATGCGGCAATGGCCAGATAATCTGTTTTTGCGATATTGATTGTGAGATAAATATTGGCCTGGACACCAGGGATAATTCCCCAACTCTTCTTCAAAATAGTGCCACAAGATCTTTTACATTCACCTAGATGGAATCTTGGTTTAATATCTTATCTAATGTTAACACCATCTCAGTACTGTACTGAAGCATCAGATTACTATTTTGTGCTCAGGTCTCTTAGGGTGGGACTTGAACTCTGAACCTTCTGAGTCAGGGGTGAGAGCACTTTCCACTGAGACACTGTGGCTTAAAAGTTTAAACCAGTCAGAAAGCACTTCACCGCTAACCACTTATTCCAATTAGCCTCATATTGCCAGAACCGCACAGATTTTCTTTCTCAATATCAACATAATGCGCTGTTTCCCTCCACAACACTCACTAACTTTGTGTTCTCTTACTCACTATTATCAATACTAAGGGAGGTCCATCAATTTTTATATAGACTTGCTATTGAGTGACATAGACATCCTGGGGTGAGCTGTGAACACATGACATTTAATCAGATCTGGATGGTTGCCGCAATTACCGGTTAACACTTCCTGGTTGCTGCTTAACTGACAAACCTTGAAAACCTTACCACTGGCGGGAATTAACACTTTGCCCTCACGAGAAACTTCCATAATCATTTTCTGGGTGGGAGGAAAAAGACTTGGGGAGGAAATCTCTGAATGAGAGCAAAAGATTAATATATTGAATAAATCATCAGCCCAATACTATCCGGTAGAACTGGGCAGTCTCCCTGTTTGCAATTATGAATAAGGGCCCGACTGTAAGTTTTGTTTTCCATAATTAGCAGGGTATATATAAACTGTTGTATCAGAATTCATATTTGTATAAGCTGGCTTTGATACTGTAATAATCACATGCACCGCAATTGAATTTCCATAGTTTCTTGACAAGAACGTTTCTGTTAAGACTAATAGTTAATCGTTTTATCTCTACAGCAAGTTTAAAAAGGATAAATCAAAGCAAAATCGCAATGTTTGAAACGTAAGTGCAGTTATAATTGAATTTGATGCCTAAATAATGTCCCATGTGACCTTGCTGAAGACTTTCTTTTGGCTCTGTTCCCAAGTTAAAGGGGCAGTGCCTTCACCTTTAACATAACTTTATGTTGTTTGGCAAAGGAAAATTCTCAGAAGAACAGAAGGAGGCAAGTGGTGTGAAGAGACTTCAAGGGGTTTGGGGGAGGGTCATGCCATTACTGGGCAGGAGTCTTCCATTACCTTTCTTGCTCTTAGTTTTCTCCCCTTCCTCCCTGGAAGATGCTGTCACCCCAGCACAGTTCCCTGAGCACTAGCCCAAAGCTGCTCCCTTCTCCAAGTGTGCCTAGGCAGTGAATCTCGACTAGTTGTGCAGTGGGGCACATCGCAGCTGAGCTTCTGACCATTCTTCCATCCATCCTTGTTGCTAAGAGTGTAGAGACCCAGAGAACCCAACAGATTGACTTCAGACTACCCTGGGTTGCCTGATGCAGTACCATGCTGGACAGTGCAGTTAGCACCCATTGCAGCAGCTTCACTGTCAACACATTCCAGTGATGTTGTTTGAGGTGGGGGGGGCGGATGCCACTTGCCTCCAAGCCAACATTCAGATGTGCAGCCCCTGCTCTTAAACAAGCCTCTCACTGTGAAGCTTAGCAGGGACATATTCTGGCATCATCCTTTTGTCTTCACACTTGTTTATTTGCTCTGAAATATAAGTTAGTTTTGCCCACAGACTGCAGAAGACATAGGAACGTGGTGTAAGAAATAGGAGCTAGAGTAGATTATAAACCCCTAAAACCTGCTCCAGCATTCAGTAAGACCATGGCTGATCTTCCACCTCCACTGCACTTTCCCACCCTTGATTCCCTTGGTGTTCAAAAATCCATCAGTCTCAGTCTTCAGCAACTAAGCATCCACAACCCGCTGGGTTAGAGAAATTCAAAGATTCGCAACCCTCTGAGTGAATAAATTTCTCCTCACCTCAGTCCTAAATACCCGACCCCTTATCCTGAGACGGACCACCACTAGCTCAAGGCTCACCCACCAGGGAAACCAGCCTCTATCAAGCCCTCTAGGAATTTTGAACATTTCATTGAGATCACCGCCAATTCCTCTAAACTCCGGAGATTATTAGGCCCGACATCTGGAATACGTAACCTCCAGTCAGTTAAATACCAACCTGGCTGTGAATCCGAAATTAAAAACAGAAAATTCTGGGAAGATTCAGCAGGTCTGACAGCATCTGTGGAGAGAGAAACAGAGCTAACGTTTCGAGTCCGTATGACTCTTCTCCAGAGCCGCTTTTATCTGACTCTGAATCTGCTGTCCTGTCATGTATTTTGAAAGCATGATTGGCAGACTGAAGCCTGGGCTTTGTGCAAATGCAATTTACAAAAATAGACTTTAAATTGAATTCCCGAAGAGTCCTGTTCAAAATCTCAAACAGTAAATGGCGAATAAAAGGTTCCAGGGAATGAAATAACAGTATCTTAATCTAATTGAAGGTTCAACCCATCTGATAAAACACAAGAGCAAAGTTAGCCGGCCAATCAAAGAATGCGGCGGGGTTACTGCCATCAATTCCCTTTGAGTTCTGTTTTTTTTTAATTTTCCATGCCTACTGTTGAATTCCCTTGTGTGAAGGATGGGTTTTACCTGACTTCTCTGTACTGCTGCAGCTTCATTGGTGCACGTTATCCCCTGGACGTGTGACAAGAAAAGGGGATGAATAGGGGTTAATAGGCCCTGATTTCAGAGCGCCGGATCCTCAGCACCTATTTTAAGATGGGGAGGTGCGTTTTGCGGTCAGTTGGGTTAATTTCAACAGAAATTGTGTTAATTGGGCCAAGAGACAATAGAAGAGCTTCACTTGCCTTGTGCATTTCCAAGTACCTTGTAAGATTTTGCTTCAAGGTGCCAAACATTGAATGAGTTGGATGTCAGCCTTATGCAGCAGCAAGTTAGCAGAGGTGCTGCCTTGATCACATGGTGACAGTGGCTTCCACTGCAGCTTGCTCCTTCTCCTTAACCCTTTAAATGCTACTTCATTCTTTCTTTTTGGTGCTTTGATTTTGTTGTTAAAGATATTTTAAAAGCATGTGGCATTGCTTCTAGGCAACAATGTTTTAAAAAGCGGGTTTGCCGGTAACTGATTTCCTTCTCTTTCTGCAACTGGTTCCATTTTTACTCCATCCTGTTAATCTTTCAAGCCTCCTCTCTGTCTCTCTGTTTATCTCCTGTCCTTCTGTCTTCCTTCCTTGCGCTCTGTATGCCTCTCACGTACTTGCCTTGTTTTCTCAAGTTCAATATTATTATAAAAAATGTCACGTTGGTTTTGTTATTGATGAGGCTGTTAAAGAGTTTTAGTATACAATGGTGTAAAAATATTTGAGGGGAGAGGTCAGTTATTTTCCAAAGACGTATTCTTTTGTTTTACTTCTCTCTCTCTGTTAACTGCACAACAAGCTTCGATAAGAACAGCTTGCATTTATATAGCGCCTTTAATGTAGGTAAAACATCCCAAAGTGCTTCACAGGAGCATTATCTTACAAAATTTAACACTGAGCCACATATGAGGATGGATGACCAATTGCTTGCACAAAGAGTTGGGTTTTTAAGGAGTGTCTTAGAGGAAGAAGGAGAGAGGCAGAGAGGGTTAGAGAAGGAATTCCAAAGTTCTGGCCCTTGGCAGCTGAAAACATGGCAGCTAATGGTGGAGCAATTAAAATCGGGGACAAGCAAGAGGCCAGAATCGCGGGAGCACAGAGATTTCAGGCGGTTGTAGAAGCGGAGGAGGTAACAGATCTGAGATGAAGCATACTGTCAGCTTGAGGGGAATAGTATGCAAAAGTGGCTACCCCACTCACTTTCCTTCCCTTTTTTGGGGAGGGGATGGGGAAATTCTCCTGGACATCCTCCCCATCGCCTGGCTCTGACAACACAGCTGAGATTGGAAGTTCACTGTATATGGGCACTACACCTGCATGCTTGAAATTCTGTCCTCTCTGGTGCTCCTGGTGCAGTCTATTAGAGTTACAGGCCCTGCACCTTCCCAACAACATACTGTTTATCAAATTGCCGCCTAGTCTCACCAAACTAAAGTAGCAGTTTTATTCATTTTTATCTTTTCAATTTTATACACTTTGACACGTTAACAATTTGTTTTGAAGTTTTTTTCTCGACAACTGGCAGGAAGGAGCAGTCTATGTCCTAATGCCTGACAAATACTGAAACTGAAGATGGCCCTTCAACACCACCATTGTTTTCTACACATTTGAGAGAAAGAAAATTGGTCAAACAAGCAAAGGGTTGGGTGACATGTCGAGTGAAAGGTAGCAATTCATGTATGCCTGGTACTAAGCTGCCAGTTTACGACTTAATAACCGTCTCCTGGAACAGATGTGTATTGCAACCTGACAGAACTGTGTGCCCAGCAAAGGAGGGTGGAACAGGCTGTTTGGTGACAAAATTGTGAACTCTGAAGCTATGAAATAGAAAATGCTGGGAATAGCAAGGTAGATTAAACTTTCATGGGAGACTATTCATGAGAACTGGCACATTTCTTTCCATTTTGGAGCCATGTCTGACTCATCTCTTTATCCCTCTCAGAGAAGATGTGGGCGTTGTTGGCATCTGTATTGCCCAGCTCTAGTAATCCTGGGACAATGATGGTGATGGCAGTGAGCCTTCTTTTGTAGGGTCACTAAACATTATGGAAATATCCTGACTGCATATAGGACTGCAACAGTTCAGGAGGATGTACCACCACCTATTCTCAAGGGCAGCTAGTGATTGGGAATAAATGTCAGCCTTGCTAGTGACGCTCATATCTCGAGAATGATTTTTTTTTAAATGAAAGGTTAGGTACATAGGAGAATCATGTGGAGTCCAGGCCTGCTTAAATATTAATGAGCCAGCTGGGTTTTGCCGCGGTCTGACTGCTTTTATAGTTATTTTATGTCGTGCTGGGCCACTAATTATCAAAGATTACTGAATTCAATTTACTCTGATAAGATTTAAACTTGTGATCTTTAGGCAGCTATCCAGTATGATAACCACTACACTATCATACCCTGATCCATTTATTTTAAACTTTTTTTCAAGTTCTTGACTGAGATGACTTTAGTATTGTCTGTAACACATTCCACCCTCTTACCCACGTTTTTAAATCTCTTTACACCTCCTTGTTTTCTTCCTGCAAAAGCAAAGCCCTGCATCCTGTTGGCCAACTTTTGCCTTTTTGTTTTGGTCAACCCTAAAGAGAATTGGATAAGTGCTTAAAAAGGAGGAAAAAAATACAGGGAAAGAAGAGTAGAGTGAGACCAATTGGAAAGCTCATTCAAAGAGCTAGCACAAACATGATAGGCCAAATGGCCACCTTCTGTGTTGCATAATTCTATGAAGGAGCTTCTACCACCTAGTCATGCCAGTTCTGCTGAAGGCTCCCTCCCGAAACATTAGCCTGTTCTTTTATCTTGAAGAGGTCGCTGTGCATTTCCAGCATTTACTGCTCTTGTTTCAAGCTAGACACTTCAGTATTTGTGTCTGTAACATCCCTGATGGGTACAGCAGCATGGTTCCCTTGCTAACTGCGCACACTCCCCCATCTGTGTAATGTGTGGGTGGTTTCCACATAACCACTATTGCCTTTTACATTATGGACTGTAGCTAGCAATCCCCCTGCTTATCTGGAATGGCAATTCTATCAAAATACCATGAAAAAAAAATAGAACAAGAAATCTTTAAATAAAGTAATATTGTAGAGAATAAAGGACATTAGTGCTTGTGTTTTTCTTTCTCCAGTGTTTAACCAGTTGTTGTCTCGCTGCTTTCTCTAGGTTGTCAGCTACACCACCCTTGGTTCAAGGAAGATGATCATTTTGTAACCCAAAGGGCACACAGAGGAACTGATAGCATTGCTTAGACCAAGGGTGGGAACCTACGGCTAGTGGGCTAGATTGGGCCCATTGCTTAATCTCATCTGGCCCACAGCAAGATTTCCAAAAATATAGACCTAGGACAGTGGCACCTTCAAAATAACATTTATCAGCATCATGAATTTGCTTTGGATAAAAGCGTCAGCTAAATCACTATAACATTTAATATAATATTCAAATTCAGCCACTGCATTAAACAGGTGAGTTGAACAGTCTGTATATTCTCTAAAAAGTTGATTCTTGTGTATGTGTAGCCCGTGACTGATTTTGTCTATATGTGAATTGCCCGTGATCAGATGATGATGATTCCCCACCACGGTGTTGGATAACATATAAATGAGTGAGTAGTGCCAAGGGAGAATTTGCCTTTGTGCTCTGTGGGATGGAAGAGGGCACCTCCTAAGTCTACGTCACTGCCTTAGACAGACTGCCCACAGATCCTTGGTTCATTTAGGGCTTCGTCTTTCTCAGGCTGAAATGAGTGCCACATCTTAGGGTGTGGGAAGACAACAGGAGACTGCAAAGATCATTGTGGTGCTTGCTTTACTTTATTTCTCTCGCACACTTGCCCTGAAGGTTATATATAAGCTTGATGTCTCACTCACATGACTCACCCACACACAAAACTAGATAACAGTTGAAGGTAAAACCATAAGTAAAAATGGAATTTAATTCAGCCTCTATTTCATTGCAGGTCCAACGTTTCTTGGTTGAGCTGATGTTTTGGCTAGAAATGTAGATCTTGAAAAGCAGGGATTTCTCTGTGGCTGTGAAGGCTCTTGTAGTGGATCTGCCAGAAGTTGAGAACTCAGGTGAACTTGGTGGGGGAACAGGTTAGTGGAAAGAGTCCTTGTTTCTCTTGCAAGGTGTTGCAGGTATATACTTAGGCTACTTAGTAGTTGGATTCTTCTCTCACCTGTGGTTTTGGTCACCCAAAACCTTGTGTGTTTGGAAAAGGCGAAATCTGCAGTTTTACAATGAAAGTATTGAGGGGTTTTGTTTATCTCCTGGCCCGATAAACACAGTGAACACGAGAAGGCGAGACCTCTTCATTCTCTCTGGAGATGAGATCCGTTAATCCACAAGAAATGTCTGATAGTCCTTGGAAGCCATCTTGAATTTGTCTTTTAAAATGTAACTTTTAAAAATAGTTTCTTAAAGTCTCAATATTGTCCTGCCAGTATGGCATTGGCAGTACTTTGAGATATCAAGTGGTTCTGAAAGACACTATGCAAATACAAGTCTCTTTGGTAAAGCACAAAATTTTTTGTTCAATTTTTGTCTAAGATTCAAAACTCTTCAAGGCCTATACCACTATCTGAACATGAACGTGGGGCACTGGGCTGCAGTGCATTGTGTTTGTTGAAGAATACTGAATATAGATGCTTTCCCACAATTTTATACAAGAGTTTTTGACTTTTGCCATTAGAGTGTAGAAAGTCACAGATTAGGGATTCAGCATTGCTCCACAAGGTGGAATAGTCACAACCACAATCAGGCCAGTCTTCCACATCTACTACATAGGAGCATCGGGCTAGGCCAGGGAGCAGGGTTTCCTCATGCAGAGGGTGATGAGTAACATAAGGAAACAAAGATTGCAAATTGAAAGTGGTAAACAAAATAACTTTGCCTATCCTTAAGTCTTAAGAGGCCTGAAAAAAATGGCATTAAGGATGCATCAATAGCAAGGAGGGTAACACTGAAATGATTGGAAAATACAAATGTAGTGGGAAGAAGAATTTAGATAGATCCAGTTTAGTCTTGGTTTTAGAAGGTCCAACATGCAGAGCTCTAAATTGCCACCTATATAGGAACACAAAGGGGCAGAATATAACATGGGCAAAACGAGTAGGACTTTCACTCAAAGCAGGCTGTACTAGGAGGGAAAGGCTGAGCTTGTGTGAGGAACATTACCAAAGACATGAATACTCCATCTTTTACAACATGGAGGAAAGCCCTCCAATCAGATATCAGTTAGTTGTTACAAACTAAAGGAAAGGGCCTACTCATCCATCCAGCCTGTCCCAAGCAGTTTGTGATAAAAGAACAGAACCAAGATTTGTCTGGCTCAGCTAGATACTGTTAAATTTAAGACCTTCAGGAGGAGCTTGCCTTCCTAGTTTGACTTGCATTGGCAATCATTGCATAATTGTCAACTGTGGGTGTACCTACAGCACATGGACTGCAGTGGTTCAAGATGGCAGCTCACCACCACCTTCAAGGTGAATTAGGAATGGGCAATAAATGCTGGCCTAGCCAGCAACACCCAGATCCATGAATGAATAAAAAAAACTGCCTCATTCTTCATAGTGTGTGTTGTGGGATTAATCAACCATTAGGCTATCAGCCATCTTGTTTCCTTGTGGTATCAGAGCCCAGTACATTTCCCAGCAGGACCCATATGATTAGGGATCAGAAGGACAGACCCTGGTTGATTTCCATTCCTTAGAGGTGTTCCCCCTTCCACAGAGCATAAAGGCCAATTCTAGTATTCCCATTGGAGCAATTGACACAAATCTTTAGACTTATGCAAAAATATATTTAAAGCATTTAAAGTGTCAGGATAATTGACTAATTGTGCCATAAGCAAATAAACCAGTCACAAGAATTCATGTTATAAAGTGAATCAAAAATATTTGTCACATGCTAACTAAATGGACACTTCTGTACATTCAAGTACCAAAGCAATTGGTTATAATTATTTCTCTAAAAGTTAGGAAAATGTTGAGTCACATTGCCAGTTTTGTAGATTCATGGCATTTCCAGCATAAAATGGATATAGAAGCAGATTCAATGGTAACTGAATGGTTCCACTTCCTTGCAAAAACATTATGGAAATAGTTTAGCTTTTTCAAAAAAATCTGGTTGAGCTGCTGGCTTACAACAGCTAGTGTAGAGCTTGTTCAAAGGAGAATGGGGGTTTAAGTTTCAAACTAGTGCAGGTGTTGTGTTTAAATGGTTGGTTTCAAAACTGCACAGCTCCATCATGTGGGGAAAACAGTTGCAGCACTACTAGAAATGGATTGTTGAATTGTAAACCTGCAGAGGGAGCACTATCACAGCAACTGATAAGTCATAAAAGACCACTTGGGTGAACCAGCAACATTAGTGAAGGGCACTACTGGACTACATTAGTGCAAATTTAATTTAGAAAGTCTCACATTAAAACACAACACAAAATTGGGAGGGCCAAACAAGTTAATCTATTCATAGGGGAAGTGCAGGATGGCATATTGTGTTGTCAGAAATTAGAAACTACTCCAGTTATGCCCACCCCCCACAAGCCATTTTGTCCTTCTGTAATCACCTTAAATCTAATTTCCACTTTGATTTGGACTGTCAACTCAATACTTCTAACTGAAATTGACAATTTTAAATCAGGAATAAAATGGCTATGTTGTTGAGTGTGTACATACACCCGATATTAACTGGTTCAGTAGATTCCCAAAACATGTTTGAACCATGTAGGCATCATTCCTTAGAAATCCAATGAAATTACTGATAAACACTAAAGATTTTCTTTTAATGGAGGATTGTAACTGGCAGTTTAACTAAGATAATGGTATTAGTGCCAAGATAACTAGCCAGACCATTTTAATTTTTAAAAAATGGTTCAAATCCTAGTGCCAGATTGCTCTCAATTGTCACATGGTATACAGGAGTCTATTTGGTACTACCCAGGTCATGGGCACTAATCACCAAAGCTCTAATTTAGATAGAAACACTGAAGTTTAACTTCACAACCCCTACATAAATCATGGGAACAGGAACAATTAATCTGGCTGGAGACATTATTGAACTACTCTGCAATGTGTTCAGATCAAGAATTCAGATGCACAGGGTTTAATGCACTAGAAAATTTTAAATCTGGTCTTGTGATAATGTTTAAAAAATTGTTACATATTTGTTCTAACTAGAACATCACCCATGCACCTTTAAATGGAGCACTGTAGTAGGACATTTGTGGTTGAAACCAATTTGAGTACAAGGGAGTTTTTTTTTCCCAATCAAGGTATACAGCAAATGGAAAGACAAGTTTCAAATTAAATACTAATAGGAAGTACACCCCCTGGTGGTTTAAAACTTGCAAATATGGGAATGTGATAACACTATTTTATCATGCCATGAGATTCAAGAACTTTCAACTAAACCAAACCATACAAGCTGAATATTTTTGCAAAGTTATAAAGATAGTGAAAATCAAATTAAATTATGCAAGGCACTCACCCCACCCCAAGATGACTTAGCCTGCATACCCTCTCCCCAGTAGAGGAATCCCTTATTTCAAAATGAAAATTGGCAAGAGGGGTAGACTACATAAAAGGCAA
Source organism: Cetorhinus maximus (assembly GCF_964194155.1). Taxonomy (NCBI): domain Eukaryota; kingdom Metazoa; phylum Chordata; class Chondrichthyes; order Lamniformes; family Cetorhinidae; genus Cetorhinus; species Cetorhinus maximus. Next base: position 13,249,089 of record NC_135887.1, read on the forward strand.
AGACAAAAAAGTCCACTCAAAGGGTTTAATAGGATTTAGTTTCCAACATGTATTGTAGCACCTGGCTTGCCCAAACACAACATCTTAAAGTTACTTATTTACAAACCTCATTTCCACAAGCATACTGTTATGTCACTTAAAACCACATTTACAATCAAGTTTTAAGCTTGAAGTGTCTATCACAAGTCTCAGGAATGTAGAGGTTTGACAGTTCAATGTATTGCTACTCCATTAGATGCTTAAAAAAGTTCCCACTGGAAGGTGCTCCAACCAGCAATTATACATCTTGCATGCATTAGACAAATACAAAAGATTTCCAAAAAGCTCAAGACATATGCATTTGTTTGCACTTGCAGCATAGAATGAGTCCACAGATCAAGGCCAACACTACAGATGTCACAGCTGCTGCAAGGAGGACACCATCAATTATATTTTCTGTGAAGAGGTTCAAAAGGTTTAGTGAGACTTTGCATGTACCCATTGATTACATCAGTCAGTTCTATGTTCTCATCCCACTTGAAAACGTTTCCTCCTCTCCCCACCGCCCCCCCACCCATGTCATCCCTAATATTTTAGGGTAGCTCATACAATTCACCTCACCTGCACCCCCAAACACTCCAAAATCCCAATGTCAACTCCTTTAGGATTGGGGAAAATTCTATGGCTAAAACACAGGAGCTGGTATCATTGGATGACTGCTGTATGGACACTGGTTGGTGTGATGGTATTTCAATCTGAAATTGAAAGCTAATATCAAACTGAAACTACTACTAATTGTTCACCCATCTGGTTCACTAATGCCCTTGAGGAAATCTGCCATCTTTGTCTGGCCTACACCAACTCCAGACCCACAGCTTTGTGGGTGACTAAATGACCAAGCAAACCACCCTGTTCAAGAGCAATTAGGATGGGCAACAATGCTGGCCTCAGTGATGCCCACATCCCATGAAGGATGGATATTTAATCTGAGGTGAACTGGTGATCTCAATCATCAGGTAACTAGGTGATCAGATTTAGAAACTACTGAATCTTTTTATCTCATGCTCCTATCATAAGTTATATAGCTATAAGTTCTTATACTCAAGGCATTAAAAGCTACAGCACTAATATATACACCAAAATTTGGTGTGATCTACAAGAGTGAAAATAGGCCCATTTACTACAACAGGCATCAGATCCAGTAAGAGCACAGTAGCATCAAGCTATCCCTTTGCCTATTTGAAGTTGATACCCCTATGCTTACTGTAAATTTAGAGTTAGTGTGCAATGTTATTGAAATATGAACATTACCCTGGTTCCAAGAATTGCACACAATTTGACCTTTGGTCAACTTGTTCCATGTTAGTGAACTTTTGAACTTGAAAGCAGATTGCAGTGACTACACAAACCCATATATATCTTAAGGACAAACAATTCAAATGAGAAAAATGGAGCTGTTTGAACACAAAGGTAGGAAATAATGCTACTAATTGACTTTTCCCCCAGATTAGTGCAGAAAAAAAATGGTTCATCAAGGGATCACAGGGAGCTGTGCAAGCTTGCACAAGTGCCCTTCAAAAGTGGATAAAATTACAAAGTTATCTACTAGTTTAGTCTTCAAGTTACGTTGCTATATACAGTTAGGAATAGGCATGCAATACATTTCATACCCTTTGCCTGGGAGGACTCAGCAACATTTCCTTCAGCAACATTTCCTTGCGTGAGTGCAAAAATTATGGGTCTCTTCAGCGTTACTAGTCCTTGATAGGGGACTTCAGTTGAAATGTTAAAGTCTGAATTTCTGGCTGCTCCTGGCAAAAAAGGAGAAAAATGGTCAGTCAATCTGAACAGTTAAAAATGAAAGTTGGCCAGCATTTTTTTTTAAAAAAAAGTAGTGTTTCTTACTTTTTCCAGCATCACAAGCTGTGGCGCACTTTTCCATTTCAGACAGAAGGCACACAGTTGCACTACAATGAAAGTAGACCTAAAAAAACCAAGAATTTTTTTTAAGCACCAAAAAAAGTCAGCAAGAAAAAGATGAAGTATAAGAAGTCTAACCTTGCCACTCAGCAGTGTTTGAATTTGTCGGCTCCAGAATGCAAAAGTCTTCACTTCGAAGCGTTTGTGATGTGTTGGAAGCGGCAGGTTGGAAGTTGCATCAATTGCATGCAGCTGGGTCAAGTAGTTGTCCCTATAATATGGGCACCTAGATGAAAGGATTTCATTTTAAAAAGGTGTTAATCTGGAAGGAAACTAAACCTCTTAGTAAATTGACAGCTGAACTGTAAGGCAACTGAAACTAGAAAATTTGGAGAGAAATGAGAGAAAGTAGAAGACTGTTCCTTTTACAACATCCCAATGCTACTTCCAACTAGCTACACATGCTTAGTAAACAGGCAGTGGACCATCTTTTTTCAAACACCTTGGTGAAAAGCTATATGTAAAGTGATATTTAGTGCTGCACAAGGCTAAAACACAAACAATTCCTTAATCCAATGATGATTCTCCACCCACCCAAGGTGGCTGGCCCTCAGCTTCGGAGGGTAACGCTTCTGCCTAGAAGGCATCAACTTGTACTCAGGCCCTGGGACATGAAATATTCTGTCCAGACTGATTATGAACTGGAGTTGGGATGAAGGGCCTCTTGGACTAGTTAAATACTCAATGGCTTCAAGTTTGTCAGAATTTGACAATCATGGGGGGGCAGGGGTGCAGAATTTGGGCAAAAAAATGAAACAAAGCAAGTTTTGTTACTTTGAATTTACAGCAATGAACTGGCTACAAAAGCAAACCTACATTTCCTATTGAAAAATTAATTTTTTTTACTCTGGTTGTGAACCTAGTCTGATATTTGATATTCAGAAAGAACAGCAAACCAAACTAATCAATTGAGAATTGGTATGTTCCCCTTGCTCCAACACCCAAAACACAAATCTCAATTGTGACATTTAACCAATTAGCAAACTGGCACCTAGGTAATCCAGGAGGAATGAGGGGGATGGTTTCATATTTGAATTGCATATCTATTTGAGATTAGAATCACAAGCAAACATGTTAGTTCATCTTGTAATTAGACTGTTGTCTCCATTATTTAAGGCATTTGTTAAACTGAGAATCCTCATGCAGGAGGAAAGGTCAAACAACCCAAATGCAACTTTACCATGAATGAAAGAACCTAAATGCCATCAAGCCTAGTCAGTGGCAGAACATCAGATTAATGAAAACAGCAAAACCTGTTCATCTAGGAAGTTAACATTGGAAGGATACTTGCCCATTCACAAGAATGTTCCATTGTCTGCCATGATGAGGGTCTAGTGTTTGTGTTGCCCAGCAGTCATTCAGCACTAGTACAATACTGGCATCAGCTCGGTGGAGAAGGCGTACTTCTATATACACTGGCTCCCTGAGAAATTTTACTAGAGGGTAGTCGTCATCAGCAAACCAAGTACTGTATGACTCATCTGTTGGAAGAAATTAGGTCAGCCAAAACATTGTACAGGCTTAGTATTCTTTAGACTGTAAGAGATTAGAATTACCTTTCGCGATCCTCATTTCCATTTTGAGGACACCATCCTTCACTATAAAAGGCAAGGGAGAAGGAGTATTCACCATGAGCATCAAAGGGAGGTCTCTATTGCCAGTCAAATGGCATGTCAGATGCAACCTAGGAAAGCAATATCATTAAAGGCTGATCTGCTGCCTTGCAGAATATTTCAACACCAATTACCAGAAACTGATGAGTCAAAAGGATATGCTAATCATGATGCACCAGTCTTCACTCTTATGATGTAATCTGGTTGAAAGCTGATAGTGGGCAGAAGCAGATCTTAGATGGGGCTAGGTTTAAGCCATCCCAATTTACTATTGTCACCAGATTCCAGCTGCCCATGAGCCCAAGGGAGGGTTGTAATGACCAACATGGCAAGTAACATGAGAACAATATTTAAGTTAAAACTTTAGGTAACTTGAATAGCCAGGTTGGTTGGAAAAGTCCATTAAAGACAAGAACTTTGATGAAAGATCATGACTTTGCCTACACATCATATTCAGTCCCATGTTCAAGTTTGGCATACAAATTTGAAGACAGGCCACCAAGAGTTCACTTCTTTCAGGAGGGAAATGTGTCTGCTTTTTGGTCTTGGGAAGTTTTTGGCTCAAGATTACACCATTCTTAACACAATCAGTAAAGTTATGGATTATGGTCACACGGATGAAGCTGGTAACCAAGCTGACCTGTCAACTGCTAATCTTAAAAATCCTGCTTCAAGTGGAAATGACAGTTAGAAAGATTAGTTTTGGTCCAGTGTAATAGTTGCCAGCATTATCCAGCTCAGTATTCACAAGCTCACCTGAAAGTACTCTCTCTAGTTATAGAGCCACGAGGTCCACTTTGGATTTTTCTTTTTGCCATTACGTCCACTTTATAAGTAATGTTTAGTCCATCAACCTAGGTTTAGGAGGAGAAAAACCATTCAGGATTTTCATTGGGATGTGTCTTCCTCCACCCCAACCAGAAAAAAAAACAAACCTACCATTTGTGTGGTTCCACATGAATCAAGGGGAAAGCGGAAGATAACAAATTCAGTTGTCCTAACTACAGGGACACATTGAGAACTTGTGTTATTCACCAATGTGACAGAGCCAAGATCTAGTGGGGGTGCTGTTGCAACCCTGGGCACTACAATGGTAAATAGCCCATTTGTTGTGCAATCAATATAAGCTGGGGATAAAAAGGTCATTCAATTAGCAAACTGCTCAGGTAACCGAAGTTCTACACAAAAAAAAAGAAGTCACTTACTCTGAAGGAATCAGTTTACCAACACTAAATGCAACCCTCTTAAATTCCAATTTGCAAGTTAGAGCATCATTTAAAATTCTTTAAACAGGCCTCCATTTTTCTGGATGCACTCAGTCCTGATCAAAGCTGACCATAGACCTGTGCTCACTGTACAAAACTCAACACTAAAGGGTGAGAAACCAGACTAAGGCCTACACAAGTACTACAGCATTGTGGTTGAATTCAGAATCTGGGACAATCTGTGCTTTAGTAAGACTCTTCCCTTCACAAAATTCATGCTATAGAAAATGGCTTAAGTAAAACTAACCAGTTTTTCCATAAAAACAAGGGGCTTTCTTATCGACTGGATCATAGCAACACCCTTTGGCGTTACATGCCAATTCACCAAGTGTGGCATTTCCACAGCTCTCACGGTCCTTGGCACCAACATCACAAATTTGAGTTTTGTCTGCAATAGATAGAAGCTAAAATGAATACCAAGTGGTGGATTGCACTTTAAAGCAAAAAAAAAAACAAACACCTAGGGTTTTATCCCAAATAATCTTGCTTCAGGTATTCTCTTCCAGAAATTCTGTTGTGCATTAAGTTCATTAATTCTAGGTCAACATTTTGCTGGTGATCATAATCTAGTTGCAAGCTCTGGATCAAGTTTGGAATCTCCAGATGTGAAACAAAACCCATACGTTCTATCAGCTTTTGTTGCAAAAAGCAAAACACTTGTTCAACTATTAGTGTTTTCTGCTAAAAACTAAACAATCAAAACTAGTTGACTTTGAAAAAAAAATGCACTTTTCCAGCTCCACTTTCTACATTTGAGAATCAAGATATGTCAGGCTAAGTTCTGATGGGAAAAAATGTTCGAGTGCTTTTTAGATCTGACTTTTGACACTAAATATACCTGTTGGGTGGTGGCAAATATTTCTTCCCAGGAAATCTAAAGAGGTATACAATTTAGTGTCTAGGTAGGATATCAAACCTAGATCACTTGATTGTTATTAAGTCTACTACCAGCGATGCAAGCTTTCCCTCAAGCTCTGAAATTTCAGCCTTGCTAGCAAACTGATACAGGCTCAAGTGTTCACATACATAACATATCATACCTCCATTTGGCTTCAGGTCCATGGTGATAGAGGCTGGAGTGAAACTAGGTGTCTGGCCCACTGGGATGGTTGCTAGGGTGGCATTGACCAGCTCTTGGCCCACTGGGACGGTTGCTAGGGTGGCATTGACCAGCTCTTGGCCCACTGGGACGGTTGCTAGGGTGGCATTGACCAGCTCTTGGCCCACTGGGACGGTTGCTAGGGTGGCATTGACCAGCTCTTGGCCCACTGGGACGGTTGCTAGGGTGGCATTGACCAGCTCTTGGCCCACTGGGACGGTTGCTAGGGTGGCATTGACCAGCTCTTGGCCCACTGGGACGGTTGCTAGGGTGGCATTGACCAGCTCCTGGCCCACTGGGACGGTTGCTAGGGTGGCATTGACCAGCTCTTGGCCCACTGGGACGGTTGCTGTGGTGGCATTGACCAGCTCTTGGCCCACTGGGACGGTTGCTGTGGTGGCATTGACCAGCTCCTGGCCCACTGGGACGGTTGCAGTGGTGGCATTGACCAGCTCCTGGCCCACTAGGACGGTTGCAGTGGTGGCATTGACCAGCTCCTGGCCCACTAGGACGGTTGCAGTGGTGGCATTGACCAGCTCCTGGCCCACTAGGACGGTTGCAGTGGTGGCATTGACCAGCTCCTGGCCCACTAGGACGGTTGCAGTGGTGGCATTGACCAGCTCCTGGCCCACTAGGACGGTTGCAGTGGTGGCATTGACCAGCTCCTGGCCCACTAGGACGGTTGCAGTGGTGGCATTGACCAGCTCCTGGCCCACTAGGACGGTTGCAGTGGTGGCATTGACCAGCTCCTGGCCCACTAGGACGGTTGCAGTGGTGGCATTGACCAGCTCCTGGCCCACTAGGACGGTTGCAGTGGTGGCATTGACCAGCTCCTGGCCCACTAGGACGGTTGCAGTGGTGGCATTGACCAGCTCCTGGCCCACTAGGACGGTTGCAGTGGTGGCATTGACCAGCTCCTGGCCCACTAGGACGGTTGCAGTGGTGGCATTGACCAGCTCCTGGCCCACTAGGACGGTTGCAGTGGTGGCATTGACCAGCTCCTGGCCCACTAGGACGGTTGCAGTGGTGGCATTGACCAGCTCCTGGCCCACTAGGACGGTTGCAGTGGTGGCATTGACCAGCTCCTGGCCCACTAGGACGGTTGCTGTAGTGGCAGCAGTGGTGGCATTGACCAGCTCCTGGCCCACTAGGACGGTTGCTGTGGTGGCAGCAGTGGTGGCATTGACCAGCTCCTGGCCCACTAGGATAGTTGCTGTGGTGGCATTGACCAGCTCCTGGCCCACTAGGATAGTTGCTGTGGTGGCATTGACCAGCTCCTGGCCCACTAGGATAGTTGCTAGGGTGGCAGCAGTGGTGGCATTGACTGGCTCCTGGCCCACTGGGATGGTTACTAGGGTGGCATTGACTGGCCCCTGGCCCACTGGCTTGATTGCTAGGGTGGCATTGACTGGCTCCTGGCCCACTGGCTTGATTGCTAGGGTGGCATTGACTGGCCCCTGGCCCACTGGGATGGTTGCTAGGGTGGCAGCAGTGGTGGCATTGACTGGCTCCTGACCCACTGGGATGGTTGCTAGGGTGGCATTGACTGGCTCCTGGCCCTCTGGGATGGTTGCTAGGGTGGCAGCAGTGGTGGCATTGACTGGCTCCTGGCCCACTGGGATGGTTGCTAGAGTGGCAGCAGTGGTGGCATTGACTGGCTCCTGGCCCACTGGGACGGTTGCTAGGGTGGCAGCAGTGGTGGCATTGACTGGCTCCTGATCCAAGGGAGTCCTTCCTTTTGTGGGGGCTGCTGTTGTCCAAGTTAAATCTGTCAGGTTTAAAGAGACCATTGATCAAAAAGCTGGAGGAGATACTTATTCGAATCAAAGCAAGCAACAATTACAAACACAGGGGGTGGGTAGGAACAGTATTGGGAAGGGCAGTTGCCAAGATCAAAGGTTATGATATTTCAATGGAAGACATTTTCCATTGCTGTAAGAAGGGAAGATTGGAGGATGTTTCCAAGGTAGGGTTTATATTAAACTGGCACAGAAGAAGGAGCAACCACATTTACACAGCAAGGTATCAAGATTAACTACAAAAATTAACCCACTTGTCATCCAAGCTACATGCAGCAATGTCAAATAACCAATATCAGTCAAATTTTGCAAAAACTTAGGGCTCAACCCTTTTGACACAGGTAACTTGGCTCAAAAGAGTCTGCAAGGTAACACCAGCAGTTTGTATTTAAAGGAGCCTTTAATCCCACCAGGGTGGTGGCATTGTTAGCTGGACCTGTTGCTTCAATGCTGTTTGGAGGCTATGGGAAGGGGAGGCTAGACAATCAGAGCAATGTCATGCTGATGGCCTCAGCACAGAGGATTGCACTGAGTCAGCACTCGAGGGCTCAACTGACATGGCTCAAGCCTCCCGAAGGAGGCAATGGCGGAGGACAAAGCCTGGGTGGGTGTTCATTTATTTAACATTTGCTCTGGAATTTGTCCCCTGCATTGTTTCTTCCCCCTCCCCCCTTAATTGAAGACCAGAAAGTGAAAGAAATATGACAAGTTAGTGAATAATAGTGAAGTTTTTGATGGGATTGTAAAGGTCACTGATTCTGAATTTTGGGCTTTGACTCACAAGAACAAACAGCATTTCAGGTATACAGCTGATAAAGTAACAAATTAGATTCATACATACTACAACAGAACCAAAATGAAATTTCAGGGTAACAGGATTTGACCACTGCAAAGCAGACAGTCTAAAGTGTTTAAGACCTACCAGTCACAGAAGTCAATGATGGGAGTGTACAGTTTACAGGAATGCGTTCTATAACCATGATTCTTTTAGATTCATCAACACCATCAATCCTTAATTCCAGGCTTACAGTATTATTCTAGAGAGAAACAGCATTCAATAAATGTCTGAAAGCTGGTTAATGTATCCAGTGATGAAGAATTTCAGCAGTCTGCAGCCTTTGACCACATGATCCTCCTCCAACCTCTCCAGTCATCTGGCTGATGGATTGCCCTCACCTGGTCCCATTCTTCTCATTGCCAGAGAATGACTTGCTTCCCTTTCTACCCCCAAGCCCTCTTATTTCTGATCTACATGCTGCAACATCCAAAAGCATTGCATTCATTTTCACATCTGGTGGTAAGTTATCAATGCACCCCAGTTCCATCAATGCTGCTTATTTCTGACTGCTTATTTAACATCCAGTGCTAATGAGCTAAAATTTCCTCCAATATTGGAGGGACTGAAGCCATTGGTTTCCCCATTCCAATCTCCATTCCCTAGCTTGCAACTCCAGCCCTCGGCTAACATGAGCAAAAATGAGAGTCTGTTCAGTTTTGGTGTCATTTACTGGTATGCGTTTCAACCCACTATTAACATTGAATAGAGAAAGTTGTAGGCATTATAGACCTGACTATTCCAACACCTTGACTGGTCTCCCACATTCTACCCTCAAACACAAGGTCATTCAAGATTCTGCCACCCGTGTCTTTACTTGCACCAAAGTCCCATTCTACCATCACCTCTACAGCCTCACCCCTCCAAGCCTCATAACCCTGTAAGATATGTGCCCATTCCATTCTTAATGCTGGAGCATTTGGTCACAACTGCTGCACAATGGGAGCTAGTGCCTTCAGTTGTCTAGGCTCCAAGCTCAAGAATACCCTCCCTACCTCACTTTCACAGTACTCATCTGACCCAATACTTTTTTGGCTCATCCCACTAGGAGATACAGCAAAAAATATTTTTGCTCATACATGGCTAGTAGTAATATTACTGCCAGAAACAAAGTCTGTACTCACCATTATATGAACATAGCATCCTCTGTATGGAGTACTGAAAAGCAAGGACCCATCTACTTGTGGCAGAGTTGTATACAGACAACTGCTGGGCAATGAATGCAAGTCTCTTGGTATACCGTAGTTATCTATTTAAACAGGAAAAACAGCAGTTTATTACATTGACACAGCCATGACATATGTCTAGAAAAATCTACAATACGAAGACAAGCGTCTTCCTTCCTCCCTCCCCGCCGTTCCATTCTCCCACTACAGCACCACCCAAGCAAGGACAAAACAGAGGCAGGCAGTTTCTAGTTAACTGGAATCTAGAGTCACAAATCCCAAGTCCTTACTGACCTTGGACACCAGCATCTATTCTTATGGGTCTTCATTGCACACATTAAGTGACTTACAACACTAGTTCAACTGAAGGAATTAAAACATAGGAAAAAAAGCCATTTGACCTATTGCCAACATGTTGGCTGCAACCAACCACACAGGAGCTTTGGCACACAAAACACTGAATAGTTGCCAAGAAAACAAGTGCTCTGATCCACAACACCTGCATTAAAACAAAGTGTTTGTGCACGCATTGTGAATAGTGGCTGTATTAAAGACCACTTCCAATGGCTTACAATTTCCAGCACCCGTTATGGATGCCAAGAACAGGCTTAAGATTAATTTAGTTACATATGCAAGATCACAACAGCCTCCTAGACAGAAGGCCATTATATAAAGCTGAAATTTTCTTCAGATGCATGTTATATAGAAAAATACTTTTCATAGGGTGGCAGTAACCCATTTAAAATTGCAATACCTGGCCCAAGATTTAGAGATTAGGAATCCCTATAGTTTACTTGGAGGCAAATCATATCTGCCACAAATCATACAGTGCCTCTGGCATAGCTTAACCACTATAGCCAATATTAAACATTCAAATCAGGGAAAATTCAGACTTTGCTGTTCTCACATATGAACCAATGGATTATAATCAAGTGCAACTGTCGACACAGAGGCCAATATGGAAGTAATTTGAGAGAAAAAAAGTGCCCAGTTAACTTGAACTGTTGTTTACAATCCCCGCCCAAAATTGATTGGCTGTTTTGAACATTATTGCCATTTAACAGCTAAAATAGCAGAGGGAGCTAGAAAGAGAAAGCTTTGTTCCAATGAAAAATATCACTCATACCATTATTATAGCGGGCAGTTATTTAGAAGGTATTCTGGAGGGACCACAAGAATAGTTATTAAACTAACAGCTATGATGATTTAGAAGAGTTATGCTAAGTTACCAGAGAATACAAGTAGTAGATTACTTATTCCCCTTCGAGATAAAAGCATCGCCGAATGCTCATTTAGCATGGAGCAGAGAAAGAGGGAAATAGACATGGTTAAAAGGGGAACATAACCGATTGGAAGAGTTGAAGTAGTTTAGATCATTTACACAATGAAAGAAATCGTCAGAAAAATTTTAAAAAGTTTCAAACCTCCGTTATTGTTTCCAGCTTCTTCACTTACCCATGATTGACAGCCGAATGAACATCCCTTGAAAGGAGTCATTCCGAATTCGCACTACGACGCCCGACGGCGCACAAGTGACCTCCTCGGGATAGTCAAAGTATCGTACAGGTACATGGCTTAGAAATCGGTAGGATGAGTCCAGCCCCCTGATCCTGAAGAAGCTATCCCAGAGAAGTAGGGACAGTATTAAGAGCTCCATCGCGAACTGTTAACATGCCCACGAAAGCCGCCAGAATGCTTTTCAAGGCAGCGTCCTCAGCCTTGTTAGCGATGCTGCAACTACAAATTAAACCTCCCTGCATTCGATTGGTCGCGATTAACTAGCAAACCAAATCAAAATGCACTTTCGTGGTCATTTGTTTACATTAAATGATTAACTAACCCACAGGGAAATCTCTTGGTAACAAGAGCAGTATTAATAATGTCTGCTTATACTGCTAATTTTTTCTATTCAACAAATTACTAGCATATTGTAATGATTTGAATATAGATGTCTCGGAGTCATGGAGTGACTTTCTAGTGGCAGGTCGTTATGACAAGTAGATTCTTCGACTACCTCGAGTTTCTTTTCCATTTATTTTTGGAATTTAATCTCCCGCCAGTTGACAGGATCAGGGCCTCTACTTTCATACAATTAATGCAATTTTGTCTTTTTTTTAAATTTTAACATCTATTGTCAAAATACCTAAACCTTAATCCTCTCATCCATCTGTTCCTTCAATGTATCACATTTAGGCAGTAGACATCCAGAGGGTTTTCACTGAATCATACATATTAATATAACTTTATGTTATTGGCCTGAAACAGAATTTAACATCTAGATTCTAATAAAAACTATTGTATCTACAACTTTTCCAAGTTCTGATGAAAGGTCATCGACTGGCATGTTGACTATGTCTCTCTCTCTCCACAGATGCTGCCAGATTTGCTGGGTATTTCCAACATTTTCTGTTTTATTTCAGATGCCCAGCATTCACAGTATTTTGCTTTTGTACTAGTACATCCTTCCTTAGGTCAGCAGACCAACACTGTACATTTTAGATAAAAACAAAAAGCTAAAAGCTACTGCGGATGCTGGAAATCCAAAACAAAAACAGAATTACCTGGAAAAACTCAGCAGGTCTGGCAGCATCGGTGGAGAAGAAATCAGTTAACGTTTCGAGTCTTCACGGCCCTTCGGCAGAACTGAAGCATAGTTAGGAGAGGGGTGAGCAGGGCAGAAGAGACAGGCGGAAATCCTGTCGGAAAACAGAACCGTACTTCTTCAGAGAGGGCATTTCTTGAAGAGAGGTGTACATTTTACTCAGGTGCAGTCTCACCATGGTCCCATACAATTGCAGTGAGAATTCTTCACTCTTATAACCTCATTTCTTTGTAATAAAGGAAATTTTGCCACTTGCTTTCCTGATTGCTTTCTGTGCCTGAATGTTAACTTTCTGTGATTCATGTGCAAGGACAGCCAGATCACTTAACATTCCAACATTTCCCAGTTTCTCACCATTTAAAAATATTTGACTTTGCTATTTTTCCTTCCAAACTTCACACTTCCCCATACAATATTTAATTTGCCATGTTGCTGTCCATTCCATTCACTCAACCTGTCCACGTCCATTTTCAGCCCCTTTGCGTCCACTTCACAGCTTACTTTCCTACTGAACATTTTATTGTCAGCAAACTCAAATTCATCACAACCTATCCCCTCATCTAAGTCATTGCATTGTTATGATCCCACCTGTTCTTACTGGAAATGTCTGATCCCAGGGTGGAACCCGGCTTGATAAATCCTAACTTTTATTTTTTGTTTAGAAACGTGGAGGGCGGCTACTGAACAGAGTCACAGGAGTCAGCTGATGAACTTTTAACAAAAGAATAAAACATATATTAAACAAGAAAAGATGAACTATATTACAATACTCCTTCACCCACAACTATACCTTTATAGATATACAAAGATTTTTGTATGGATAACACAGGTTACAAAAGCTATCTTATACTCTAATGTTTACAATAAGTGCACAGTCCATGTAAACCAATAGGAAACTTGTGGTCAGACACACCACACTCTGAAACCAAGCGATAGATGCCACCCCAAACAGATGCTATGGATCTCTCATCAACTCCCTCCAAATGTTTGTCACGCCTTGAGCCAACTGGTCTCACTGAACTCCTTCTTTCGCACAAAGGTTTCCAATCTCCAATATCAAAGAACTCGCTTTGGAATCTTCTCCCAACTGACACTTTCTCTTGGATGCTTTCCACAAGGGTCCACCTCCAGGGTTCTGATCTCCTGCCATGTTCCTCTCCCCTGGATGTGTGTTCAATCTCCACCTTCCATGAACTCTCCCTCAGATACTCAGCCATTAGAATAGAACACCATTTCTTCATATGCCCATAGTAAAGAGTTACAGGCCATCAGCTGTCTCCTTGGATCTTCTGGCTTCTTGTGAGCCTATTTTGCTTTAATTCTGCTTTCTGGAGCTTTCTCTCTTCTCCTTACTTTAACTTCACCGAACAGGACCTGTTTTTGATCCTTGTCCTTGTTCCTTAACTTAGATGTCATCTTGGGACTTTTCTTGTGTCCACTCCCTGGTTTTTGGGCTTCTTCATTAGTTTGGGACTTGCTCTCTGTCCCTTTTCATGTCCTGTCTGTTCTGTCACTTTCTTCCAACTGAACTCAAATCTGCTTCTTCTGTCTCTGTGCCCCCCTGCTACTCCCACCACCCCAAATGAAACCCCCCCACCCCCCCTCTCTTTTCAATGATGTTGTTGAGATTCTTTTTATGTTCACACAAAAGGGTTTTGTACCCCTGCTTGGTCTGATCTTTGAACTTTTAGTGATCTTGTTGTTTCCCCCAATCCCATTTTCAACAGGTCTTTTCCACCTCACTTTGAGCCATGTCATTCAGTTTCTCCCTCTGGAGTTTCATTGTTCATTCTAACCCTTCAATTCTTTTACATAATTTACAAACTATGTCATTCCACTCCTCTTGAGGTCTTGAATGGTCTTTTGCAAATTGTCCAGCTGCCTGGATTCCAACGGCTGTATCTTGTGTAGTAACACCGGCAAGCACTTGTAAATCAATGGCCAGAATAGAGCGAGCATGAGTGGACAGTATGGCGAGAAAGCCAAAAATGGGTTCACGTCATCGTGAAACCAGTTTGTGATTGTCCACTCCACCTGTCAATGGTGGGTTGCCTTTCCCACTGCCGGACGTCAGGAACCTAATTTCAATGCATTTGCATCTCATCATCTTGCCTGCTATCCAGAATCATCCTCCCACGTCAAATTTACTGCCCACATTGGTAGGAAAACACACCAGCCCAAAACACGTCTTGACAAATGTGATGTGCAGAAGTCAGGACTTACTGTTAGGCCCTGATCACATCATGAAGAACCAGGGAGCAGAAGATGCTGGAGCCTTACAGCTATTGGACTCTGGAGGAACACATGCATCGCATACTGGGTGGATTCTCATGGACAAGACTCCACTGTGAAGCAACTCATGGAAGGTGGGAGATCTCCGTTGATGTCTGGAGTCTGCTTCAGGACATCACGGTCTTGGCATAAGAAATAAGACCATTCGGCCCCTCAAGCCTGCTCTGCCATTCAATAAGATCATGGCTGATCTGCTTGAGTTTCGAATTCCACATTCCCATCTACCCCTGATAACCTTTGATTCCCTTGCCTAACAAGAATCTATCTACCTCTGCCTTAAAAATATTCAATGACCCCACCTCCACTGCCTTCTGAGGCAGAGTTCCAAAGTCGCACAGCCCTCTGAGAGAAAAAAATTCTCCTCATCTCTGTCCTAAAAGGGTGACCCCTAATCTTAAAACAGTGCCCCTAGTTCTGGACTCACCCACAACAGGAAACATCCTTTCCTCATCCACCTTGTCAAGACCGTTCTTGTATACTTCAATCAAATCACCCTTCACTCTTCTAAACACCAGTGGAAACAAGCCCAGTCTGTCCAACCTTTCCTCATAAGACAACCCAATCATTCCAGGTATCAATCCAGTAAACCTTCTCTAAACCGCCTCCAATGCATTTACATCCTTCCTTAAATAAGGAGACCGAAATTGCACACAGTATTCAAGATGCAATCTCACCAATGCCCTGTATAACTGAAGCATAACATCATTACTTTTATGTTCAATCCCTTTCATAATAAAGGATAACATTCCATTAGCCTTCTTAATTACTTGCTGTACCCGCATACTAACTTTTTGTGACTGATAATAGAAACCTAGATCCCTCTGCACCTCAGAATTATGCAGCCATTCTCCATTTAAGTAAGGCTCTGTTTTTTATTCTTTCTACCAAAGTGAACAACTTCACATTTTCCCACATTCAACTCCATTTGCCAGATCTTTGCCCACTCACTCAACCTATCTATATACGTCTGTAACCTCCTTATGTCCTTTTCATAACATACTTTCCTACCTATCTTTGTGTTATCTGAAAATTTAGCTACCGTGCCATCGCTCCCCTCATCTAAGTCATTGATGTAAATTGTAATAAATTGAGGCCCCAGCACAGACCCCTGCGGGACTCTACTCTTCACATCCTGCCAATCCAAAAAAGACCCATTTATGCATACTCTCCATTTTCTGCCAGCCAGCCAATTTTCCATCCATGCTGATATGTTACCCCCTACACCATAAGCTTTTATTTTCTGTAAAAACCTTTGATGTGGCACCTTATCAAATGCCTGTACGTCCACAGGTCTCCTTTATCCACAGTGTATGCTACTCTTCCAAAAAACTCAAATAAATTGGATAAACATGGTTTTCCTTTCACAAAACTATGCTGACTCTTCCCGATTACCTCGAGCTTTTCTAAGTGCCCAGCTATAACCTCCTTAATGATCAATTCTAACAACTTCCCTATGAGAGACGTCAAGCTAACTGGCCTATAGTCTCCTGTTTTCTGCCTCACTCCCTTCTTGATTAGAGGGGTTATATTTGCTAATTTCCAGTCTGATGGAACCTTTCCAGAATCTAGCGAATTTTGGAAAATTAACACCAGCGCATCTGCTACTTCATTAGCCACATCTTTTAAGAGCCTAGGATGAAGTACATCAGGAACTGGAGACTTGTCAGCCCACAGCTCCATTGCTCAGTATCGTTTCCCTAGCAATTTTACCAAGTTCCACTCTCCTTTTCACCTCCTTATTTACAGCTATTACTGGATTGTGTTTTGTATCCTCTATAGTGAACACAGAAGAAAAATATTTGTTCATTTCTTCCGCCATTTCCTTATTTTCTACTATTAGCTCCCTACTGTCACTCTCTAGAGGACCAACACTCACTTTACTTACTCTTTTCCTTCTTAAATAACTATAGAATCTCTAGCTATCTGTTTTTACATTTCTAGCTAGCTTCCTCTCATACTCTAATTTATTTCTCCTGATTAATCTTTTAGTCATTCTCTGCCGTTCTTTATATTCTGACCAAACATTTGTCCTGCCACTCATCTTTGCGCAGTTACTATGCTTTTTCCTTAAGTTTGATGCTTTCCTTAACTTCTTTAGTTAACCACCGATGGTGGGTCCGCTGCTTAGAATTTTTCTTTATAGTAGGAATATACTTATTCTGAATATTCTGAAACATCCCCTTAAATGTCTGCCACTGCTTCTCTATTGATCTATCCTCTAGCCTAGTTTCCCAGTTCACTTTAGCAAGCTCAACTTTTATGCCCACATAATTGCCCTTATTTAAGTTTAAGATACTATCTTTAGACCCACTCTTCTCCCTTTCAAACGGGATGTAAAATTCAATCATTTTGTGGTTGCTGCTACTCAGGGGTGCCTTTACTCTGAGTTTATTAATTAATCCTTTCACATTACACAATACCAAGTCTAACATAACCTGCACTCTGGTTGGTCCCAGAACATGCTGCTCTAAGAAACTATCTCGAAAGCATTCTAAGAACTTCTCATCCAGGGTACTACTGCCAATCTGATTAAAATCACCCTTGATTATTTCCGTCCCTTTATCACAAGCACACAATATTTCCTCTTGAATACTTTGTCCTACACTGTGGCTACTGTTAGTGGACCTGTAAACGACTCCCACTTGTGACTTTTTTCCCCTACTATTCCTCATCTCCGCCCAAACTGATTCTACCTCCTGATCCCCTGAACCAAGATCATCTCGAACTATTACACCAATGTCCTCTTTGATTAACAGTGCTACCCCTCCGCCTTTACCTAGCTTCCTATTCTCCTTGAATGGCATGTATCCTTCAATATTCAGGACCACATGCCTCCATAATAGCTACCAGATCATATTTATTTATTTCAACAGGGGCTATCAATTAATTTACTTTGCTATGAATGCTACGTGCATTCAGATAGAGAGCCTTCAGTTTTGCCTTTTTGTTAAGTTTGTAACATTTAGTCTTGACTGTTGATGTATTCTTAGGTTTTTTTCTCTCTGTCCCTTTCTGCCATTCTCTGACCCTCATTTCTCATATTACTATTTTGCTCTGCTGTCTTGACTCTACCCCTTGAATTGCTACCTCTACCCAAGCTTGATCCCTCACCCCTTTTGTTTAGTTTAAAGCCCTCTCTACTTCCCTAGTTATGTGATATGTGAGAACACTCATCATGGGCTGCTACGGATGATCGTTGAGGGGGAGGAGAGGAAGGTCCAGCTGTGAGTGGGGGAGGAAGGTGTACTGGGGTGGGGGGTGAGTTTGGGAGGGGGGGAGCAATGGTGTTGGTGGGGCGGGTGAGGTTGAGGAGTAGGAAGCAAATTGGAGGGGGGGAGGAGTCCCGAGGGAGTAGAGTAAGGGTGGAGGAGGGAGTAAGGGCGGAGAAGGGAGTAAGCGGGGGGTGGAGGGATTATCCAGGTGAATATGCAAGGGAGGGGGTCTGTGGAGTCAATGAGTAACTCCTGGGGAGCGAACTGAAGTTAGGCATGGTAAAAGGGAATGCTGAGTATGAGCGGGGGCAGAGTGAGCCGTAAGTCAACGTAGATGAGGGTGGGATTCTCGGGAAGGTAGGGAATGTGTACGTTCACCGGGACATTCTGGAAAGAAAAGGGTTCTTGTTGGAAGGTGATGGTGGGGAGGTGGAAGTGATGCCAGGGGAGTCAACAGTGATAGAGGAAAGGGCATGGGTGATTTGGGGAGGGGAAAGGACAGATGAGCTGAGAAGAAACCTTACTGTGACCATGTTTGTCAAATCAAAAGTGAGCGGAGTCTCTTGTTGGACGGGCACAGGTGCTGTGTGGGAGTGTGATCTGTGGGTGGGCGGAGATGCAGATCCCGCTCAGATGGACAACAGAAAGAGAACCCCAGCAGGCAGCATTCAAAATGCTCAGGACAGTGAGATGAATGTGATGGAGGAAGGCTCCGTGTGTGTGAGAGAGGCTTGCACGAGGCTCTGAAAGGCCCTGCCACACACACACTCCTCCCTCCAGAATCACTTGTGGTCTGGCTGTGTGCAGCTGAACTGCTAGTGGTGGGGGGGGGTGCAAGGGGAGGACTCGCAAAACCTGTAAATGAAGCTGAAAGACAACATTACACATTACTCAGTGAAAGTGAATATATTTTCAGATTATAAAGTGACATAATGTGTTCACCCGTGCAACCACTTGTGATCAGATATTCTTAACTTTTCTAGGCCTACCACTTCTTCTAGGTGCTGCCCTGACATCTGCAGGTGGGGTGGAGACAGCCTGTGCAATGGTTGGCCCTGTTGCCTCTGATGACTTTGGCATGGGTCCTCTGGAAAGCAGAGACCTTGAGGGCCACAACTTGCTTTGGCTGTCCTCCTGTGGACCAGCTGCTCCCTCTTCAGCGACAGAGGACGAGGTTGTGGGGGAGTCACAGGCAAAGGGGACTCGGAGGAAGTGGACAGCCTCTGAGATTCCTGAGTGGATGACCCTGGTGTCCAGCTGCCGCTGCTCCTCCCTTTGGGTGCCCGAGGCCCCTGGCCTGACTCCATGAGGGGAAAGAGCATCTGGAGGGATGTTGAGGTGTCCCATTTCCCTCTTGCGTTGCAACAGCAGGAACTCACCCATGGCTACCAGCATGGAGTGTAGGAGTGCGTGCATCTCTGCATTCTGCTGGACCAGGGTCTTCATGGCATCTGCCATCCTCCCCATGGAGACCTCCAGGGTCCAGCAGAATACACGGACATCAGAGAACAGGCCTCCTCTGACTCCTGTGCCACTCTGTTGAGGGCTTCCAAGAGCTCGTCATGATTTTCCTCCGCCTTCTGCTGACTCTCCACGATGAGTTGGAAGGCTGTATCCAGAGGCTCGTCATCTGACTCGGACCTCACCGATGCCTCCTGCTGTGGACACATGTCCGTGCGGTGACAACCAGATTGTGAACCTGAGCCTGCTCTAGATCTAGGTCCCACCGACATGTGTTTCTCTGCGCTGGTGGAGGGTGTGGGTAAGCGCTGTGATGGGTCTTCCAGGCTGCTTATTTCCAGCTCTTCAATGGAGGAGGTGTCCTCTCGGCTGGAGGTGAGGATGTGGATGGAGCTGAGGGACTGTCTGGCTGAGGGTGTCGGTCACTTGGCAGAGCTCCCTGTGAACCAAAGTAGAAATAATTAGTGCATGACAGCAGAGTCAAAAGCAGGAGAGAGAGCACTCACAGTTGCACTGAGAGAGGGATGATGTGGTGCAGGATCCTCATGTGGATGTTCACTGCTGACCTTACCGTCACCTCAGGCAGGGTCCATGTCCTCACCAGTCAGCGCAATGGCACACTTCTCAAAGTGAGTGAGGGGTCTAATGCGGGCCACTCCACTCCCGGTCTGGGACCTCTCCCTGCTGATGTGAGCCAGCTTCTCCTGCATGTAGACAGATGGAGAGAGTGTGAGCAGCATGCATGGCACTGAGTGGAATGTTTGTGTGGTGAGTGGAGCTATGGACGGGATGAGGACGTGAGCTCCAGAGTATATGAGCCAGATGGAGATGTAAGGGTGTGTGTGAGAGTCGGCAGTCCCTTGAGGTGTGAGATCCCTGTGGATGTGTGATGGGTTTGTGAGTGTGAGAGTTGAGAGTGATGAATTACCCTGGTGGAACGGATGAGACCATTCATCCTCTTCGTGCACTGGGTGGCTGTCCTCTTTTGCAAGGCATTGGCGCTGACCACCGCTGCCACTGCCTCTCATGCTGGATTGGTGACCTTGCTTGCTGGCCTTCGCCCAGAGCGGGGGTAGAGAACATCGCAGCTGCCTCCACTGCGTCCAGTAGGCGCTCAAGGGAAGTGTCGCTAAATTTGGCAGCAGCACATTTCCTTCCTTTGGCAGCCATCAGTTCCCAGCAGCTTCCTATCCCTTGAAGAGTGCTACCTCTGTGCAGGGCCTGTAAATACGGCACCTGGTTTACTGAAGGCCTGAGGTGATGGCGAGGCGGGTGAATCAGAGGTCACCCCACCAGCAACCTGGCGTGTTTGCTGGGAATGCATTATTAATGAGGTGTGGGTTGGACCGGAAAGGGGACGATACGGCACAAAAACCCGCCATTGTGGCCAGCGAGAAAAACGTCCTTTTTCCCCACCCATAACTGCACTTAATGCAAATCTGGGACGATTCCACCCCCAAGTCTCTGGTCATTGACCTGGAAGGGTCATTTTGCACTTTCAGTCCTTTTTGTTGATACATCTTAGGGGAGAATTTTCTCCCCGTCGGGTGGGCCAGTCGGGAACGGGCGCAGGCGGGCGCAGAGCCAATCGCCGCCCTCGATTGGCTGCACGCCGCCATTTTACGTGGGCAGGCCAATTAAGGCCCGCCCAGTGTGACGCGCGCCCAGTAGTGCTCAGCGCTACCTGTGCGGGAGGGGGGAGGAAGGAGAGTCAGGGCCTGCGCTCTTTCGCACATGCGCGTGAAAGAGCGCAGAAATCTTCCCAAGGCACCGAGCTGCCTCAGGGAGATAAAGTTGAATTTTAAAGTTCAAAACAAAAAAAAGGTTAAAAATCATTTACACATGTCCCTTCATGTGACAGCGTCTCATGAGCGGGGACATGTTTATCAAACGTTCAATAAATATTTATTAATTTAATAAACCCTTCATGAAACCCCATCCTGCCCCTGGATGAGGTTTGACAAAGAATGCGATGGCCGCCTGGGCTCTTTGCCTGCCCGCCAACCTTAAGGTTGGACGGGCAGCCCTGTCAAATTGTTTCATTGTTTTATTAATGGCCTTAACAGGCCGCTGGACAGTTCGGCGAGCGCACAGCCGACTCCGGTGCACGTCCGCTGGACAAAAGATTGGAATGAACGCGTGGTGATGCCAGGACGCATGTCCGACATCACTGCGCATCATTTTACATGTCGACCCCAAACAGAAAATGCTGATCTTAATTTCCAATTCTGCTGGCACTTCAGTCGCTTCTATATTGTCCATTACTGAAGTTGATACATCAATAATGTTACTTGGACCAGTTCTCTACTCAATTGGACCACAATTCAGCAAAGAGTTTTTATTCACAGGAACAACTTCAGAACTGTGACACTCCATCCCTCACATCTTCTCTTTCATATTCTGGCATCGAGATTCAAGAACCTCATTACTCTTTTCACGATGAAGTTCCAACTGTTCACTAGTTTTGGTTTTTAACTCGGTATTTAACCAATTGTTCTGATTTACCAACAATTCCTTTTCTTGTCCAAGGCATTTTCCACAATACTTCATCGCGTCGTTTGATGCTCAAAGTTCATCCAGTTTTTACTGAAGATACACCTTTATCAGATTTGCTTCTACAAGTTTGTCATTTAGACATTTCAAGTCCTCAGACAAGTGTTCCCCTTTCTGTTACTGGTTCTCAATGGTTCTCACCAATTCTTGTTTCTCATTAGCAAATTCCTCCTTGATGCATGAAAGTTGGTTTTCTACATAGATCAGGTTTTCCTTGAATTGCTTGTTATTGGCACTAAGTGTTTCATTTTTGGCCACAGCAATTCCGTGAAGTTGGTTAAGATCAGCACGGTCAGCTGCCCGCTGCAATACAGTCGTTGCGACATTATTGCTTCCACTAGCCAAATCATTACTGTAGGGTGGGACGTGAGAGTCCCCTTCCAGAGTCTCACGTAGGTTAGCCGTACACACACATAACAGGAATCAGTGACTGTGGCCAGGATTTCCCCTTGTCGGGGTGGACTTGGCATGGGTGGGGTGGCGGGAGAGGTTGGGACGCTGACTGCCGCCCACAATGGGGGCCGGACCACGATTTCATGCTGGCGGGCCAAGTAAAGCCCACCCAGCGTGAAACACGTGCTTCAGCACTGGGCCCTGTCTGTGTGGGGAGGAGGAGGAGGATGGCGAGAGCGCAAGTTCGCGCATTGGTGCAGGTGCGGGCTGGATAAGCTCCCTGAGGCACAGAGCTGCCTCAAGGAGGTGAAGAGTTTTGAAAATTTAAAAAAAAAAAGATTTTTAAAATGTTAGAAAACATGTCCCCTCGTGCGACTCTGAGCAGGGACGCGTTAGAAATTAGGATGAAATTTAAATTTTCTTTTAATAACGGATTGAAACCTCATCCCGCCCATGGATGAGGCTTCGCAAAAAAATGCAAAAGCCGCTTGACCTCTTCGTCTGCCCGCCAACCGTAAGGTCGGATGGGCAGCAAAAAATTTAATTCAATTACATTTTTAATGGCCTTAATAGGCCTTGTAATTGTCGGCGGGAGCGCTGCTGACTCCTGCGCGTGTCTGCCGAGCGAAATATCACGCGAGTGTCACTTTACGCTGGAGCGGGTCAGTGAAAAATCCTGCCCTATGACAGGTAATGTGGTAAAACGACAATTTTATTGAATATTGAATAATGATTATAATAATAAAACGATAATAATGATATGACAATTATAATCGATAATATGTATAAAAAAAGAGAAAAGTAAGTAAAAAGAAAGAAAGATAACTTTATCGAAAGGAGAAAACACATTATATATATCAGAAGAAAAGACAGATTTTTTTTCAAACACAAACAAAATCCACAATTTGGCCTGTTCCACGACAGCTCCTCAAAATGGATAACCCCAACTTCGTTTGTTCCTCCACAGCACCCTAAATTGGTACATACATTAGCATCTCCTTGGTACATACATTACCAAGCTGCTGAGTAACCAACAGGTGGGCGCTATGGTCAGCCACTCTGTTCCTGGCCCTTCCTCCCATCTTCAGTGGTGACTATCCCACTATGGCTGCAGCAGCGAGCCCTCGAAGCAGCGTCCCTTTAAGCCAAATTTCTGGCTCCATTCCAGCCTCCCGAGGCCTGGTACAGTCCTTCCCCAAAACAAGTCTCAGTTCACCTGACAGGCACTGCAAGGCCGTGCAGACTTCGCAACATCCAAGTTGTTTATGTATCTTTAGATGGCGTCTCCCCGTCGGTCATCCTTCAAGTGTTACGTCCATCAATCAAACTTCATCTCTTGATGAGCACACTAGGTGATCGCCATAAGCTTACTCATCGTCCCAGCCTTGTAGTCCCAGGGTCACTAAATGTAGTAAGAAAAAGGACTTCTGATCGACAAAAGAGAACTCATTTTAGTATCCTAGCTTGAAAAATGGAAACCAAAGATGTAGTCTAAATACCAGCTCTGCATGGCCAGTATGTAAAAACAATGTGGTCTGGGTAAACAGATTACTACTGATTATTATTGATTAATTAATAAAAGCACAATCATAGCTGGGTTAAGATCAATGTCTACCAAGTAAGATTTGATACAAAATAGCTTAAACTATTCACTATAGGCTTAAAATCAAGAGCAAAGCCGGAATAAAATGCAAAAATACAAAATTGTAATAATTAGTGGCCGCATTACCCAGAATAAAACCTACCCCATTCAATAGGTGATGTAGGAAGAATTCCCACCATAACAATTCCATTTACGAACTGACTTTATAAATTGACTTTACACAAAGAAACAGGTTCATAAATTCCATTAATACCTCTTATTAATACATTTTCCTTCATAAAACTGTCTGGAACACAAATTGTATCATCAGCCACCATCAATGATTGATCTGTCCCAGTATCTCTCAAAATTTTAAAATAAACTTATTTTGTTGGAGGAGTAAGGGGATACTTCTCTCTTCGAGACAAAACATTCTGAACCTTTCATAGCCTGACTTCCTTCACCAGTAATCAAAGAAGAATTCTCTGGACTATCCTGAGCCATATCCCCCTTTCTCATAGATTCTGAGGGAACATGTTTCATCTAGAATTTTAACAACCATTTCCTTTTCTGATGCAACCTTTCCTGAGGATTCCTTAGGCGTTCCTACTACTGCAATAGGGCTACCATTTAATTTCCAGCAACCTGCATGAAGATGTCCCCGCCCCTCCATCTCTGCCAGGCAGGTACCAGCGCAGATACTAGCACCTCGGTGGGAACTAGCTCGTCGGCTTGTGTCCCGGGGCACGGCGGTGAGGGCATTTCACACTCGCTTGAGGTGCAGGTGGAGACAGAGAGTGCCCGTGGCACCGGCAGTCGGAGGACTGCTGGGGACCAGGCACATGCTCGATCGGTGGCTGATGATGTGCCTCTGGAGTTGTCCATGAGACAGCAGATGCTGGAAGTCCAGCAGAGTATGCGGGAGGATCTGGCGGAGATACATGAGGCTATGCGTGGCATGGTGCCCGTGCTGGAGGAGTCCATGCGGAGCATCACCGATGCAACGAGCCTCGTGGCCGAGCACCATGCTTCCTCCATGGAGAGAGCGGCGACTCTCATGGAGAGGGTCCTCCAGGAGAACATTCAGGGCTTCCTGGGGATGCGCTCGGACCTGCAAGCAGGTGGTAAGTGCCAGTGTGGGAGATGGTTTGGGCACCAAGTATCCCAGATAGGTGCCCATCCATCACTGGTGAGCAGGGAGGTCTGAAGTGACCTCACGTCGGCACAGGAGCTGCCTGTCGTCTCTGCGGGCTCCTGTCAGGGTGCTCCAGATGAGGGCAGCAGCTCCTCCGCCCCTCTGCCAGTGACTGTGGGATCCGATGAGGCTGTGGCAACTGGGGAGATGCCAGCTGTGGAACTGGTCGCTCCCTCCCAGGCAGGGTCGTCAAAGGCTCCACAGGCCAGAGGACGCCCGCCAAGGTCATCAAGGTCAACAGGACAGCAGAGTGAGCAGGCTTCTCCTATGCCAGTGCCAGTGTGGGGGGAGCACCTAGACGCAGCACCTGAAAACATAAACTTAAGGTACCTGAGGCAGACCATGGGCTTCTCACTGGTGCTTTTATGTTGCCTGGGTATTAGTTGATGGCCACTTGGTGTAAAGCATACACCTTTGCGTTTCTTTTTTTTGTGCTTCATTTTGTTAAATAATTAAATTTTGATAAGTGAACATGGCTCAGGGTGAATCCTCACTTCTGCAGGTGGACGGGAACCCATGGTGTTATGAGTGACTTGTTTGTCATTGAGCTTTATTGACAAGGCACATAGTTAATGTTGCCAACCTGGCAAATGTTGCTCTCAGGTATTGAGTATGGAGCCTGCAGCCCTGACTTGTGTTGAAGGTCCATCTGTGGTGTGCTAGCTGAAGGTTCATTGGAATAAAGCCTCCTGGGTGACCCTACCTCCCTGGAGTATGCCTGGGTCAGTGTCTATCCCCTCAGCATTTCCCTGCGTGTGCTCATCCTCGGACTCACTGCTGGACTCATCATGTGTAGCCGCAGACACTGCATCTACATCTTCATCGTCCACAACGTCCCCCCTTTACAGCGCCAGATTGTGGAGAGCGCAGCATGCAACCACTACCAGTGACACATGATCTGGGGGGTTTGGAGTGCGTCCCCCTGAACGGTCCAGGCATTGGAAGCGCATCTTGAGAAGACTTATGGTTCTCTCCACCACAAGAGAAAGGACAGCTGGGAATTCCCAGGAAGTTCCGCCTCAGATCAGAAAGGAAGGTGCTGAGGGTGGAAGTGACATGTGGAAGGTCTGAGTGTTTTCATTGTAACAACCACCTTGTGGAGGTGTGGCTCCTATTGTAGCGCTGCTCAGCTTCTGTTCTTAGATGGCGGAGAGGCGTCATGAGCCACCTTCTGAGGGGATAGCCCTTGTCACCCAGCAGCCATCCATCCAGCTGGACTGGAGCACTGAAGAGCCCCGACACCTGGGAGTGTCTGAGGATGTAGGCGTCGTGGGAGCTGCCTGGGTACCTTGCACAGACTTGGAGAATCAGCATCCTGTGGTCACACACTATCTGCACGTTCATGGAGTGGAAGCCCTTCCTGTTGACGAAGGCACCGGGCTCACCTGCTGGCGCCTTGATGGCCACATGTGTACAGTCTATTGCACCCTGGACACGGGGGAAGCCAGCAATGGCCGCGAAGCCTCTGGCTCACTGTGTCTGGCTGGCCTTGTCCCAGCGATAGTGGATGAAAGTCAATGCGCGCCTGAATAGAGCGTCTGTCACCTGCTTGATACAAGTGTGGACAGATTACTGGGAGACTCTGCAAGAATCACCCGCCGACCCCTGGAAAGAGCTGGAGGCATTGAAGTCGAGGGCAGCCGTGACCTTCAATGCCACTGGCATGGAGTGCCCACCCACACAGTCAGGGCGCTCACCTGACATCACCGCGCGTCATTTCACGCGTTGGCGTGCGGGGCCTGCCCCCATACGCTGACAAGAAAATGCTGGTCCTTGTTACAATGAAAACACTTGGGCCTTCCAAATGTCACTTCCACCCTCAGCACCTTCTTTTCTGGTCTGAGAAGGAACTTGCTGGGAGTTCCCAGCTGCCCTTTCTCTTCCCTAGCTATTTGCTTTCCTTTCACCTTCCCACCTTCTATCTTTCCCAGGTTTGTGGGGATGACGGAAAAAGGGTTTAGATCTATGGACCATTCATAATCGTCAGCCATCTCCGCCGCCTGTCTAGTGGTTTTTACCCTCTGGTCTTCAACATGGGTTCTAACTACTGGAGGAAGTGAATCTTTAAATTCTTCCAAGAGAATTATTTTCATAAGAGCCTCATAAGTTGTCTCTACCTTTAATGCCCATATCCAATGGTCAAAATTACTTTGCTTCACCCTCTCAAACTCAATATAGATCTGCCCAGGCTGTTTCCTTATGTTACAAAATTTCTGCCTCTGTGCCTCCAGGACCAACACATGCGCACTAGGAATAGCCTTTTTTACTGTATCATAAACCACAGACAGCGCTTCTAACAGCGATGCATAAACCTCATGAGCTCTACCCACCAACCTATTCTATAAGAGCAATGTCCAGAGTCCTTTTGGCCGTATTATTTACCATATCATTTTGCCATAATTGGCCATATCATTTGCTTAGCCAACTTTTCAAAGGAAATAAAGAACGCCTCTACATCCCTTTCCTCAAACTTTGGGAGGGCTTGTACAAATTTAAACGCCTCTCCACTGGGCTTTGGGTTGAAGGTGGTTTTTTCATCATCAGGAGATTCACTTGCACCTGAGGCCTCTTTTTTTCATTGCCAGCCCTTTAAACTGGCATTCCCTTTCTCATTGCTTCTCTCTCCCTCCCTTTACCTCTCTTTCTTCATCCTTCTCCCTTGCCTGAAATTCCAGTTCCAGCTTCTTAAATGCTCTTTCTCTTTCCTTTTCTTCTCTTTCTCTTTCTTTTTCTTTCGCCTCCACCCTTTCCAATTCCAATTCTCTTTTTCTTTTGGCCTGAATTTTCCCGTCAGCGATTTGGGGCCGGGGCCCACTCGCCGACGGGAAAATGACGCGGGATGACGTTGGGTGGAACCCCCGACGTCATCCCAGTCCCTTTAAATTTTTAGGAAGGCAGGTGGACAGTGAAATCAGCTGTCCGCCCGCTGACCTGTCAATGGCCAATTAAGGCCATTGACAGGATAATTAAGATAATTAAAGACCTGCCCATCCAACCTTAAGGCTGGCGGGCAGGCCAGGAGCCCTAGCGGGCTTCTGATAAAACATAAAACCTCATCCACTGGTGATTCCACTGATTCCACTACCCTATCTAATTGTTTCTTAGATAGCCCTCGAATTCCTTAGCATTTCTGCCGTATTTCAAATAGCGTTAATAGGTTAATTTATTTTTACCTGTATTTTTTATTGCAATGTGTATATCTCAGTCATTGTATTCAGCTGTTGAATGCTTAGGTTACAGAAATGACAAGATGCATAGGGGCTATGTAACAGGCAAAGGTAAGATGCAATAAATTTACTAGTGAGGGTGACTCAGTAACTCATGGGTGAAGAGATTGAGGATGAGTTACAGTCAAGCTAATATTTATCATCTCTCACTACAGCCCACACGCTGCTCCATTTATAACATAAAATGGGTTTTTAATGCAAAAAATAATTTTAGTACTTTAGTCATTTTTGTTTTGCCACAAGAAAATCAGCTTATAATGTTATTTTTTGCTTGGTCGTGTTCTATTACCTCAACTACGATATTTATTTCTAAATCTTCTTAAAGAGCATTAAAATAGCAATTCCACCTACATAGCCATTAATTCATGAAAATAACAAAGACCAAAAAAATCAAGGTACACTTTCATAAATCAGACAGCATTTCAAAATTGACAACTGTTGGATCAATGCACAACTTAAAATGCTCTGCAGCGTTTCAAAGGGTTGCTGCTCTCTGGGACATTGACTTGGGGCCTAGATTATGATCCTTATCGCTAGATATTGGATAGAATATACTCAGTTTATGAGACTCACAAATGTATTATAGTACGTATTGATAGCAAGCAGCCCACGGTAAGCTGGAAAGTGGCTCAGGAGACATCAATTATTATTATCCTGCCTGTAATCATTATTCATTTTATTTGCTGAGTGTGGGTCATCACTGACAAAGAGTGGAAACACTATTTGCCTGCAGTCACAACAGTCAATGCACATCAGTGGAAATCCGTCACATACAAGGTACAATTTTAAAGGGTGCAGCAGCAGAGAGCCTGAGAAGGGATGTAAGTACACAAGCCTTTGAAGGTGGCAGGACAAGTTGAGAAGCCTTTTACAAAGGTATATGGGATCCTTGGCTTTATAAATGGAGGCATGGAGTACAAAAATAAGAATGTTCTGCCTGAAAGGGTTGCTGGTAGCAGGTTCAATATTAACTTTCAAAAGGAACTTGAATGAATACTTGAAATGGGAAAATTTGCAGAGCTATGGGGAAAGAACAGTGCAGTGGGACTAATTGGATAGATCTACCAAAGAGCCATTCACAGGCATGATGGGCTGAATGGACTCATTCTGTGCTGTATCATTCTATGATTCTCTATAAAGCATTTTATATACGTAGTGTGGACCTTAAGCATGATATAAATTCAATCCTTTCTAATATATAGTCCTTCAATTTCTCATGAGGTACAGCTCTCCTTTAACTTGTAGCAGCAGATACCTTTTCATTACCTCCTGTTGCCTAAGCTAATTACAGAAGAAGTATTCTTCCTATAGCTCTTATATGAAATGCAGGTACATGCAACTAGGAAAGCAAGCACTATGTTAGCCTTTATTACAAAGGGATTATACTTTAAGTGTATTGCAATTGTGTAAGATCTTGGTGAGACTACACCTGGGGCTGAATTTTGAGGTTGGCGGGCAGGTGCAGTTGGCAGGACCAGGAGTGGCCAGGAAACTGCCCATCACCCACTGTTGGCCACCGACTGCAATTTCACACTGTCGGGCCAATTAAGACTCGCCCAGCGTGAAACACGGCTCTTCACTGGTTGGGAAGGGCCGAGCGGGGGCAGGGGCCTGTCAGCCGCCGGGTCCAATGGTGACCTGGCGGCCAGGTTAAAAACGGCCCAGGGAGCCCCTGGAAAGGCTGCCATGGAAGGACATCTATGCTGCGTTGTCTTGATGGAGGTTGAGTGTAGCTGGAGACGCTTGGTGGGAGGGCAGGTCGGGTGGGCACTCGGCCTCTCGCTTTTTGGATGAGTGCCTTGAGGTCCTGCTGGAGGAGGTGGCTGCCAGGAGGGACACCCTTGTCTGCAGAGATGGGAGGAGGAGGCCACCGCACCTCACAAACAGGGCATGGGAGGAGGTGGCAGCCTGGGTGAGCAGCCATTATGTGGTGCGGTGCCAGAAGTGCTTCAATGACCTGCTGCGCTCAGGAAGGGTGAGTACCATGTTGGCGTGGATCAGTGTGCAGAATTGTTAAGGTGTGGCCATCCCCCTGTGGACCTCAGGGGTGCTAGATCTGAGTGCCCACTGTCAGTGACGCCAGAGCTGGCCAAGGGGGTGAGCCCTGGCTTCTCGGACTGAGCGTCTTGTGACTCACAGAATCACACAGTGCAGAAGAGGCCCTTCGGCCCATTGAGTCTGCACCGACAAGTGAGAAACACCTGACCTACCTCCCTAATCCCATTTACCAGCACTTGGCCCGTAGCCTTGAATGTTATGACGTGCTAAGTGCTCATCCAGGTACTTTTTAAAGGATGTGAGGCAACCCGCCTCCACCACCCTCCCAGGCAGTGCATTCCAGACTGTCACCATCCTCTGGGTAAAATGTTTTTCCTCACATCCCCCCTAAACCTCCTGCCCCTCACTTTGAACTTATGCCCCCTTGTGACTGACCCTTCAACTAAGGGGAACAGCTGCTCCCTATCCACCCTGTCCATGCCCCTCATAATCTTGTACACCTCGATCAAGTCGCCCCTCAGTCATCTTTGCTCCAACTAAAACAACCCAAGTCTATCCAACCTCTCTTCATAACTTAAATGTTTCAGGCTACATTCTGGTGAATCTCTTCTGCACCCCCTCCAGTGTAATCACATCCTTCCCATAATGTGGCGACCAGAACTGCACACAGTACTCCAGCTGTGGCCTCACCAAGGTTCTATACAACTCCAACATGATCTCCCTACTTTTGTAATCTATGCCTCAATTGATAAAGGCAAGTGTCCCATATGCCTTTTTCACCACCCCACTAACATGCCCCTCCGCCTTCAGAGATCTATGGGCACACACGCCAAGGTCCCTTCGTTCCTCAGAACTTCCTATTGTCATGCCGTTCATTGAATACTTCCTTGTCAAATTACTCTTTCCAAAGTGTAGCACCTCACACTTTTCAGGGTTAAATTCCATCTGCCACTTATCTGCCCGTTTGACCATCCCGTCTATATCTTCCGAGGTGTTCCTCAGCTGGGGTTGGCCAGGCTGTAATGGTGCTGCAGGTAGAGAGTGGACTAATCGATGCTCCTCTGTCCTTTCAAAAGAAGATGAGCCATAACCAAGCAGAGAGGGCACATCCAGGTGGAGTCCTGCCCAACCTGCTGCTCCTCTGCTGCTGTGGAGATCAACACCAGTCATTGTTATAATGATTTCAATTTGACAATAATATTAAATTTGCTTAGGTTCTGATGGCCTAAGTATGCTTCACATTTTTCCTTTCTGGTGCAGGGTATGTCAGTATGTAATGCTGGGTGTGAGCGGCTGGATACTTTATTGCACAGGCACTGAGTGGACTTTGGGTTCAAATGAAAGGGCCATTTCACACATCCGGGATGAAAGAGGCAGCCCTGGCGTGCGGTCGAAGCTGATCTTTGGCAGCCTAGCTGAAGGGGCGTGGGATCAAGGCATCCCTGGTGTCCCTGCCTCCCTGGAGGTTACCGAGGTCTGCCTCCACGCCCTCAGCGTTCTCCTCACCGTGCTCCTCTTCTGACTCACTACTGGATTCATCATCTGTGGCCTGTGCAACTGTGTCAAGATTCTCTTCCCGCAGTAGCCAGTGCCAGATTGTGGAGAGTGCAGCATGCAGCCACTATCAGTCACACACAATCTGGGGGGTACCGTAGTCCAGGCATCAGGAGCACATTTTGGGAAGACCTATGGTCCTCTCTATCACTGCCCTTGTGGAGGCATGACTCCTATTGTACCGCTGCTCTGCCTTTGTTCTTGGGTGGCGGAGAGGCGTCCTGAGCTACCTTTTCAAGGGGTAGCCCTTGTCACCCAGCAGCCATCCATCCAGTCGGGCTGGAGCACTGAAGAGCACCTGGGAGTGTCTGAGGATGTAGGCGTCGTGGGAGCTGCCTGGGTACCTTGCACAGACTTGTAGAATCAGCATCCTGTGATCACACACTATCTGCACGTTCATGGAGTGGAAGCCCTTCCTGTTGACGAAGGCACCGGGCTCACCCGCTGGCGCCTTGATGGCCACATGTGTACAGTCTATTGCACCCTGGACACGGGGGAACCCAGCAATCGCTGCAAAGCCTCTGGCTCACTCAGCCTGGCTGCTCGCGTCCATATGGTAAAGAATAAATGTCAGTACCCGCCTGAACAGAGCTTCTGTTACCAGCTTGACTCAACTGTGGACAGCTGATTGGGAGACTCCACACAGATCCCCCACTGAGCCCTGGAAAGAGCCGGAGGCATAGAAGTTGAGGGCCACTGTGACCTTCAGAGACACTGGCAGTCAGAGCTGATCTCAGGCCTATTCATCTGACAAATGGAGGTCACTGTCTCCCTTGAGGGGTAGAACCTCCTTCCAGATTGCACCTCATACATATTGAGGTAGCTGCATTGTTGCCTGTAAACCCTGGCAGCAGGATAGTGGCATCATTTGCGGCCCCTTCCGCTTTGGACTTCCTGCTGGCCCTGCGCCCCTTGTGCCTGCGCCTCTCCTCCCACAGGCCCCTCCCCTGGAAGCTGCATAGGGACACCTGGCCTCCTCCCCCTTTAGCCCCTCTCTTCCTCAGAGGAGGAGGTGCCACCAGCAGGGACCACAATCCCCATTACCAGGGTAACGGAAGGCTGCCTGGTACCTGGAAGGGTCCACATGGTCTGAATCCTCCGGGAGCCTTGGAGGCACCGAGGAGTCCTGAAATGAAGCCTGGAAATGTTAACAATGAAGCCCCAGACAGAGATGACGCTGCCAAGTACCAATAAGTCACCAGCAGCAAACTATCTACCAAACTCCTCACTACTGACACTGGCAAGGCTGCTGATCCCTTTTATCCCACCTGCGGATGAGGTTTTTGAAGTTGCCTGCCCATTTTGCCTGTGCGACGAGCGCAAAATTGCACGGGCAATGAAAAATTGGCATCAATTGGCTTTTTAATGGCGTTAAGTGACCTCTTATTTAATGGTGGGCGCGGTACTGGCACCCGCGTGCACCTGGCGACTGAAATATCGCGCAGGTGCGTGACGATGTCGGGACACTCACCCGATGTCA
Source organism: Cetorhinus maximus (assembly GCF_964194155.1). Taxonomy (NCBI): domain Eukaryota; kingdom Metazoa; phylum Chordata; class Chondrichthyes; order Lamniformes; family Cetorhinidae; genus Cetorhinus; species Cetorhinus maximus. Next base: position 13,282,374 of record NC_135887.1, read on the forward strand.
TCGCGTTCTATTTTACGCTCGAGCATGTCGGGCACGTGCTTGCGCACCGAGGGTAAAATCCTGCGCCCGGAATACTATGTACAGTTTTGGTCTCCTTACCTAAGGACAATGAGAGTTTGCTAGGCTGATTTCTGGGATGAGGGGGTTGCCCTATTAGGAGAGATTGAATACACTAGATCCATGTTCCTTAGATTTTAGAAGAATGAGAGGTGATCTGATTGAAGCACATGAAATTCTTAAGGGGCTTGGTAAGGTAGATTCTGGAAAGGTGATTCCCCTGGCTGGTTAGTCTGAAATTAGGGGTCACAGTCTAAGAATAAGATTTTAACCTTTTATGATTGAAATGAAGAGAAATTTCTTCACTTAAAGGTTTATGAATCTTTGGAATTCTATATCACAGAGACCTGTGGATGCTTAGTCATTAAGATCAATATATTTTTGGATACTCAGGGAATCAACAGAAAGGTGCAGAAAGGTAGAGTTGAGGTAGAAGATCACCCATGATCTTACTGAATGGTGGGAAAGACTCAAAGTTGAATGGTCTATTTCAGCTTGTCACAACAGTGGATTACAGCCCTGAATTACTTACAGACATATCGAACATTTAAGGAAGACATGTTTTTTCTAAAAGACATACAAGCAAAGATATTGGACAAAAGATGGCTGAGAATGTAAACTAACCACTTTCTGGAAAATTCCTTTGTGGTTTATACTTGACCAACTAGTGCCGAGAGAACATGGAATGTCACACCTAAAAAAGGTGCCTACTTCAGACTGAGACACTTGAAAGGGAAAGATGAAATGCAAAAGACTGAACTTTAATCTCCTGTGGTTACGGAGAGAATGGAGACTGATTGTAACATCTCAGCAGACATCCAAAACCCATCTCCAGTTGAGTTATATCTCAGAATGTGGAAATGGTCTGAGTTGAAAGAAAATGGACTCTGGGAAAAAGACATGCTTGTTTTTTTCCCTTCCAGGAATATACAAGGAAATTGGTTAAAAAGCTAGCTGTAGAACTAACCTGTGTGTTGCTAGTGGGCTGTGAGAGTAACAGCAGAAGAAGATCAGTTAGGCACCCCTGCAGCTTGCAGGAAAAGTCTCTCTCCCTCTCTCTCTCTGTTGCTGGAGGCAAGTCAGCAAAGCCACAACCAAAAAAAAAGGGAATAGGACAGCTTCTTCAGTCAACCTGCAGAACCAAGTATCTCCAAACCAACTGCTAAACTGCCAAAGTCAGCTCTATTGGAATCACCCAACTTAACGGCCACAACGTATCTCCATCTACTCCTCACGGACAAGCCAAAGACTGATTCGTATATCTTTTTTAACTTTTATTTTTGGATTCAACTTCTCATGTCTGATCTGTGTATATGTGTGCTGTGTTTCTATTTTTTTCTCTCCGTTTTTTAGTAACTAATAAACTTACTTTACCTTTGACTCAAGAAAGCCTGGTCAAATTGGGTCCTTCTAAAACATAAATGCGCTTGGACTGGGAAAAGGTATCCATGGGGGGGAAAGGATCCCTTTTAAATTAATCTTGTTGCAACCAACCGAGGGGTTTGAATAAAGGAGGGGAGCCAACTCATTCCTCCTCACCTGGGAGCATAACAAAATCGGGGTCCCGTTCGGGAAGTTAACAAATTGGGGGACCTCACCCGGGTCCGGTCATAACAAGCTCCTACTTCCGATGTTCTTATGAACATTTAAATAGTATTAAAAATCCTGCATGTTTATCACCTATAATCCTTTTTGCTTAATGACACGGGGTTAGAGAAATTGCAGAGGATATCAATAGCCATGGTAGCGCTGAATGAAGCAAACCAATCTTTCCTTTACTGTATATTTGGCAGCTTTCATATCCTCAGGATGTCCAAAAGCACTTTGCAACCAATTGATCAACGTGGAAATAATGTAATGTTTAGCTGGTCAGTTTTTATGGATCCTTTTAAAGAAAGGGACTGATTTAACTGATCCTTGCTACTTATTGTAATCAGCCTTCTCTGATAGATAATTAAATAGGGACATGGGAGGTCTTAGGAAAAGGAAAACAGCATTTGGTGTAAAAATCTCAGCACTTTGCTAAACACAATTGATCTTAATGTTCCTTTTTCGCCAGATAGTCTGTGTTTGTGTCAGCTGTGGTTCAGCTGGTAGTATTCTTGCCTTTGAGACAGAAGGTTGTGAGTTTATGTCCAGTTCCAAAGACTTGAGATCGAAAGTCGAGGCTGATACTCCTGTGCAGTACTGAAGGACTACCGTACTGTCAGAGGTGCCACCTTCTGGAGGAGATGTTAAACTAAGGTCCCCTCATCTTTCTCAAGTGGATGCAAAAGATCTTAGGGCACGAGGGGAGTTAAAAATTGGGGAGTTATCCCTGATGTCCTGGCCAATATTTATCCTTCAATCAACATCTCTCAAGCAGATTTCCTGCTCATTTTAAAAATATTATTCTTTCACAGGATATGGGCGTCACTGCCTAGGCCAGCATTTATTGCCCATCCCTAATTGCCCTTGAGAAGGTGGTGGTGAGCTGCCTTTTTGAACCGCTACAGTCTATGTGGTGTAGGTACACCCACAGTGCTGTTAGGAAGGGAGTTCCAGGATTTTGACCCAGTTACAGTGAAGGAACGGCGATATGTATCCAAGTCAGGATGGTGAGAGGCTTGGAGGGGAAATTCCTTGTGGTGTTTCCATGTGTCTGCTGCCCTTGCCCTTCTAGATGGTGTTAGGAAATGGAGATAGTTTAAGTAAGTTATATTTGTATTTGTGGGTGTTAGGAATGAGTTTTAGCTTTAATGTTTAAGTTTCATTTGTATTTCTGTGTCTGTGCATTAAGAAAGGTCAAATTAAATTATAGTTTCACTTTAAAAAGGTGCCTGCATTTCTAATGAGAGTTTTACAATTTAAGCTTAAGTAAACAAACACGAGTAGAAGAATTGGGCTGTTGCCTAGCAACTGGGGCTCAGAGACAGGTCCATCCCACAGACACACACAAAAAAGCTATAAACAACTTGTTTTGGAAGCTGTTGGAGCTCAGTTGGTTTTGAAGATAGCTGCCAGGGAAGCAACCTAGAAGGGACAGATAGCCAGTCCCAAGCTAAAGAAAACCCCAAAAAACCCAGGGGAGTGGAACAGGGGAAATTCCCAAGAAGACCTACTAGTCAAAGGCAGGACAGGAACCTGGAAAAGGTCCTGTTACGTGAGATTAAGAGTGAGGGGCAGAGAGAAAGGCTCCAAGCTTCAGATTTAAAGAGTCAAAAGCTGCAGAAAACAGATTTAATGCGAGAACAGCTTGCAAGAGGCAAGAAGGTCCAAAGAGACAACTGAAGGTCTGTAACACTTTGCTATGGAAATGTGACGCAATGGTGTACTGTTGATGGGTGAGTCAGTGAGAGAGGGTGCATGGAGGACAGCTTGAATGCATGTGGTCACCCAGGGAAGAGGAACAACAGAAGAAGAGTTTAGAACCCTGGAGGTGAACCCTTGCAGAAGGCATCTGAGAGAAAGCGTTGGTTTGGGAGGAGATTCCAAGGCGAGGTCTTGGAGAGTGGAGATTGGATATCCTCATGTGAAAGACAGAGTGTATGCAGTGAGAGTGATTGGCTCAGAATGTGACAAGCGTCTGGGGGGAGTTGAGGAGAGATCCATAGCATATGGTTGAGGTGGCATCTGTCACTTGGTTTCAGATTGTGGTGTGTCTGACCACAGGTTGCCTATTGGTACATTGACTGTGTACTTACTGTGGACATTAGAGTATAAGATAGCTTTTGTAACTTGTGTTATCCTTACAAATCTGTATATATCTGTAATGGTATAGTTGTGGGTGAATGAGTATTGCAATATAGTTCATCTTTTCTTGTTTAATAAATGCTTTATTCTTTTGTTAAAAGTTTATCAGCTGATTCATGTGACTCTGTTCAGTAGCCACTCTTCCATGTATCTAAACAAACAAATAACAGTTAGGATCTATCAAGCTGGGTTCCACTCTGGGATCAGGTTTATCCAGGGGTAACCTCAGCTGGGATCATAACAATAGTGCCGGCCTTGGGTTTGGAAGGTGCTGTCGTAGGAGCCTTGGTGAGTTCCTGCAGTGCATCTTGTAGATGGTACACACTGCTCCCACTATGTGTGGGTGGTGGAGAGAATGAATGTTTGTGGATGGGGTGCCAATCAAGCAGGCTGATTTGTCCTGCATGGTGACTGCTTGAGTGTTGTTGGAGCTGCACCGATCCAGGCAAGTGGAGAATATTCCATCACACTCCTGACTGGTGCCTTGTAGATGGTAGACAGGCTTTGGGGAGTCAGGAGGTGAGTTACTCACCACAGGATTCCTAGCCTCTGACCTGCTCTTGTAGCCACAGTATTTATGTGGCTAGTCCAGTTCAGCTTTTGGTCAATGGTAACGCCCAGGATGTTGATAGTGGGGGATTCACCAACAGTAATGCTGTTGAATGTCAAGGGGCGATGGTTAGATTCTCTCTTGTTGGAGATGGTCATTGCCTGGCACTTGTGTGGCACAAATGTTACTTGCCACTTGTCAGCCCAAGCCTGGATATTGTCCAGGCCTTACTGCATTTGGACATGGGCTGCTTCAGGTCATTATCACATTGCTGTTTGTGGGACCTTGTGCATAAATTGCTCTGTTTCCTACATTAAAACAGGGACTACACCTTAAAGTAGTTCATTTACTGCAAAGTGCTTTGGGACACCCTAAGGTTATGAAAAGATATGCATACATCCAGGTCTTTTTCCTGGTTATCTCTTAAACCCATTTAAGCTATGGTCTCACCCAATAGCTCTGCCTTCAGTGGCCTTTTCAGATAGCTTATTCTATTTAATAAAAGTAAGATACTGGATATTTGAAATTAAAACAGAAAATGCTGGAAAAACATAGCAGGTCTGGCAGCATCAGTGGAAAGAGAAACAGAGTTAACGTTTCAAGTCCATTTAGCTCTTCAGAGACATACAGACTCGAAATGTTAACTCTATTTCTCTCTCCTCAGATACTGCCAGAACTGCTGAGTTTTTCCAGCATTTTCTGTTTTTATTATAGCCTATTCTATTTGTCTAACTGTGTTTTTGTTAAAGTGTAAACTATATTTTGCTTTCAAGAGAAATCACTGCTGATTGAGAGTGACTAACTTGACGTGGTTAAATCTCATATTTTTCTCATCTGTTTGTCATATAAGACTTAAGAAATTTAATTTTCATTCTACATTGCCAGGCTATTATGGATTGTGAATGGAAGAATCATTTGCTCTACACTGTTGTCTGTAACCAGTGAATTGAAAACAGAAATTCAATCAAGGAGTAACTGTTCCAGCAGCTAACAGAAATGGTTTTGGTTTCACTCTTCATCATTTGTCTTCCTTGTCATTTGATACCTAATTCGCAAATATAATTATACTTGACAAATAGTATGGTACTTGCCAAGCAGTGTTAGTGTGTGTTGATAATGAAGAAGAATTTGATACCTAACTTCCTGTACTAGTAAAAATTCCATATGTGCTGAGATACATTTTGGAACTTTGATTGAAGTCTCTGTGGACTAACAGAACATGACCACATGAGGGCACTCATAGCACAGTGTCTGTATCCCAAACTATTTCAATGAACTTTCACTTGTAAAGCTGGTCAAGTGGTTTATTTAGGTTTTGCATCTGTAATTGTAATAATGGTCAGTGTCATGACTTGCTTACTGGTCTTATTACCCTCCAATTTTCTATCCAATGGCAGGTGCATCCTTGGGTACAGTTCCTTGAATGACGATTCCTTTCTCATCGCTGTCTAAGTACTCATTCTTAATGTCAGAGGCAGGCAGTAGTGGATGGCCCCACATCCTCATTGGAAGTAAAAATCAAGGGGCAGTACAAAACAAGTGGTTCATTCACAACTGCTCATTTTCCTCTTGAACTGCTGTATCTCTTGTAGAGTTAAAACAATTAACTAAATTAACAATAACAAGGGAGAAATCAAGCACAGCCCCTAAGTCAGGTCAGCTGTAAAATCAAGGAAAAACTTTAAAGGAACCTTACAAACATCAAACTAAAATGTGATTAAAGGGGTCAACAAAACACCCCAGTCCCCGTGGTGCCCATCGGGCACGGAAAGCCTCGATGGTGCCGGCAGACACCGCGTGCTCCCTCTCCAGGGACACCTGGCCGCGAACGTAGCCGCGGAAGAGGGACAAACAATCGGGCGGGATTGAACTGCTGTATGGTGGATTCATACAACTGAGTGGCTAATTGTTAGACCAGTTAGGACAGTTGAATTCAATCACATTGGTATGTGGTCACATATGGGCTAGGCCAGATAAGAACATCAGGGAAATAGCTGGGTTTGTACAACAATTTAACAGCTTTAAGATCACTTCTTACTGGCAAAGGTTTTTTTTAATTTCAATGCTCTCCTAGTTGGCCTTACATCCTTTGCCCTCCAAGAGGCAACTTAATTGACTTAAGATCCTGATGGGTCTTGACAGGGTGGTTGTGGAGAGGATGTTTCCTCTTGTGGGAGAATCTAGAACTAGGGCTCACTGTTTAAAAATAAGGGGGTCGCTTATTTATGACAGAGACGAGGAGAAATTTTTTCTCTGAGGGTTGCGAGTTCTTTGGAACTCTCTTCCTCAAAAGGCAGTGGAAGCAGAGTCTTTGAATATTTTTAAGGCAGAGCTAGATAGATTATTGATTAACAAGGGTGTAGTCAGGAATGTGGGATTGAGGTTACATTCAGATCAGCCATGATCTTATTGAATGGCAGAGCAGGCTCGAGGGGCCAATCTTCTCTTAATTCGCATTTTCATATGTCCAAAAACAGCTCATCCAAAACACTGGTGCCCCTATCCTATTGTACATCATATCCCACTCATCTATCATTTGTCTTTCCTGCATGGGATCCTGATCCTCAAAGCCATTTGGGCACTTAGTCCCTGCAATCTGGAATTCTCCAACCTCTGCAACACCCATTCCTTCCTGAAAACCTTCTTAAAACTCTCCAATTTGACTATATATTTGACTAAGTCTTCTAAATATCTCAGATAAAAGCAAAAAACTGCAGATGCTGGAAATCCAAAACAAAAACAAAAATACCTGGAAAAGCTCAGCAGGTCTGGCAGCATCTACGGATAGGAGCATAGTTAACGTTTCGAGTCTGAATGACCTTTCAACAGAACTAAGTAAAAATAGAAGAGGTGAAATATAAGCTGGTTTAGGGGTGGGGGGGGGGGGGGGGGGGGAACAAGAAGAGCTGGATAGAGGGCCAGTGATAGGTGGAGATAACCAAAAGATGTCACAGACAAAAGGACAAAGAGGTGTTGAAGGTGGTGATAGTATCTAAAGGAGTGTGCTAATTAAGGGTAGAAAGCAGGACAAGTAAGGTACAAATAGCCCTGGTGGGGTGGGGGGAAGGGATCAAAATAGGCTAAAAGGTAGAGATAAAACAATGGATGGAAATACATTTAAAAATAATGGAAGTAGGTGGGAAAAGAAAAATCTATATAAATTATTGGAAAAAACAAAAGGGAGGGGAAAAATCGGAAAGGGGGTGGGGATGGAGGAGAGAGTTCATGATCTAAAATTGTTGAACTCAATATTCAGTCCGGAAGGCTGTAAAGTGCCTAGTCGGAAGATGAGGTGCTGTTCCTCCAGTTTGCGTTGAGCTTCACTGGAACAATGCAGCAAGCCAAGGACGGACATGTGGGCATGAGAGCAGGGTGCTGTGTTGAAATGGCAAGTGACAGGGAGGTCTGGGTTATACTTGCGGACAGACCTCTAAATATCTCCTTCCTTTGGCTTGGCATCCATTTATTTTGATTACATCTCGGCAAAGCGCTTTTGTTATTTCTATGTTAAATGTGGTTGCTGAAATGAGTGTAATTTTCTGAACACCCTTTCACAGGTAATCATAGTCCTGAGGAACTGATGGAGGTATTCTTCACTATATGCAAGAACAGCAAAGTGCGTAACATTAAACAAAGAGATTGATGATGTGGTCATCTGAAGGAAATATAATAGAGTTGCAACATGGTTAGTGTATCCAATGTGTCCAACAATCATTTGTGGAATAGTAGAATGTGGGTTTATACAAATAATTTCCCACATGGGAAATTTCTGATCTGAATATAGCTATAATTGTGGTCTTATCTTTGCTGCTGCACCCGTCGCACTTTGCCAGTATCTTCTGCTTAAATTTTAAACACAATTTCCAAGTTTTCTATATTTTAAAATTCTCCCATTTTCTAAAGGTCTCCCACTGTATTAATTAGTAATTTCTCTTATTTCACTGGGATGATCTGTGACATCATCCAGCAATCATTGTATTGGTGCTTTTAAAAAATATTTACCCTTCCATCACACTTTCTCTGATCACTATTAATCTGCTTGTTCATCCATTTTCTCCAGTTCTGAAAGGTACCAACCCAAAACACTGACCATCCGTTCTCTCCATTGGTGTTGATTGTCCTGCTGTGTTTCCAGCATGTAGTATTTCTGTTTTCAACCATAAAATAAATACTTGTTTATATATCACATAATAATACATTTAAAATGTATCAAAGTGTTTTTTTCAGTAAATTACTTTGAGTGCAACAACTACCAATTGGGCAAATACAGCACAGTATTGGTTCTGCAGTTGCAACAGCCCACAAAAGACAATGATATAAATGGATGGTTAATCTATTTATTGACGGCAGTCGTTAAGGCAGACATTTTGTCCACAGGTCCAGAAGAACGTCACTCTTCTTTGAATAGCACCATGAGATCTTCAGCATCCATGTGAAACTGGCAAGAACGCAGATTAACATCTCAACATTTGAAATTAGGCATCCCTATTTTCCTAACAAGACGGCACTACCACAGTACAACGTTCTTGTGTCAATATAGTTGGTGTGCTCCAGAGGGCATTGAACAACCTTCTGACACAAAAGCCATGCTGACAAATAACATGGATTCGGCAGAAACTGATGCCTCTCCACAGCAAGAGAGAGATTATCAAGCAGGTAGCATTCTTAGGCAACTTGTTGATTTTGCAGTGCTGAATTCCAGATTAACATTGTGTGCATTATGTGCTCCTTAGTCTCAATCAATCTCCCAGCTAAGGATGAGATGCAGGACGTGAGAAGACACGGAAAAGATAAGAACATAAACACTGTATTAAAAAAAACTGAAGATCCAATGGTACAATCTATAGCTGTGGAGTTTATGCTTTGCTCTCAGTTTGGGCAGCCCATCTTCCTTCTAATATATTCTTCATTGGCCCAGTATCCATTTGTGTCTGATTACGCCTGTGAGAATCCCCTTGGATCATTTTTCCACATTAAAGACACTACATAAATGCAAGTTGTTGTTTTGAACAATTTAGGACTAAAAGTGCTCTTTAAGCACAGAACAAAGTTGCATGCCTGCTTGTAGTGGTGCATCGTACTGTCACTTTGCTACACAGCTTTTTATTCTCAAGTATAAGATTTATGAAGCATCAGACTGCTATGTTTTGGTCTGTAAACCAGCCTTGAGAACTTCATATTCTGACTATGGCAACTGTGATTATTATTGTGCTGTGCATGAATCCTGGTGCACTCAGTGTTATGTTAATGCTCTTGCATTGCTATGACAAAACGTGGGCAGATTCCTCCATTCAGTTTATGACATGCTCCTCTTCATCCCTTCTGGTGACAAAAACAAATTAATTTATAATCATAGCACCCTCATCAAGGACAATTATTTTGTCCAATTCAGATTTTTTAAAAAAAGCGAATGTTAGCATGGATACTGCAGAAAGCTAAGGTCCTTCCACATTCATTACGCTTCCTGATGCAATATTACGCTTTCTGCAATGTACTAAATCTGAAATATTACGTTTTCCATGTATACTTGTATAATACATGTCCTCGGATAGATTTCCCAGTGTGATGTGACTCTTCAGTGTAGAATCCCTTACTCTCCCATAATCCAAAGGGAGCTGTGGGCAATCCAATTCTTACAGAGACACATACTCTCAGGAAGCTTGCTGAGAGCGCTGGGGGTCGCTTCTCTGACATTCAGTATACAGAAAAACACAGGACAACCAGCGGAACCCAAATATCACCGCTTTGAGAAAATTTCATCCTGGCAGTGTTGCACCATTCTGCGTTAGGGAAATTCTAATAGTATCGATGTAATTGTGAAACTGGTGTCGGATCATTCAGAACACGCTTCAAAATGAAACTCCGGCAACAACTGAAAACTGTTGATTATGGGGGTCGCTTGAATAAAAGGTCATTTGCGTATGAACTGTTTGTTTCGGGACAAGAACAGAGATTAAATTTTCATGATGCTCACATGACAAAAGCATTGTTTGCCTCCTTCTGCAACTTTCTGATCTTCCCACAAAAAAATCAAAAACAGATCCTCCCACACTCTACATCTGAATGTCTCTTTGTCATTGCTGCCATATGGCTGACTTTTCCACAGTTGCTCCCTCCTCCCCTTCCATTTCTCATATTTACTTCCTTTTCCACGTGTCATTGGCTGTGTCCCAGTTAATCATTTCACATTTACTGTATGCACATCATCCCATATTTGGTCAATGTATCATTTCTCATGTGAAGCCCTCATGTCAGTTGGTCACTTCTCTTTCCATTAGTCTCACCTAAGAGTGCAGGTCGTACCTACCCCTAAATCTAAAATAAGGGCAATGCCCAGGCTTGTCGGAGAGAAGAACTGGGTCACAAAAACATAATTGTTAATCAGGTTGTCAAAAAAAACCTAACATTTGTTAAGCCTTATAAAGCCAGGAGTCAATGAGAGTTAACAAAAAGAAGAAAATTTAAATCAATAAGACCTCCCTCATCAATTCATATTTCCCCTTGTAGCGTGGGGTAAAGGAAACAAAAACGCTGTGGTCTCAAACTGAGCTCTTGGGTTTTGAAGACTCTTCTTCATACGGACTCAAAATGTCAACTCTGATTCTCCCTCCACAGATGCTGCCAGACCTGCTGAGTTTTTCCAGCATTTTCTGCTTTTGTTTCAGATTTCCAGCATCCACAGTATTTTGCTTTTATTTTGGTTTTTGAAGCTTGACTAGCATTAGTCATCAGTGTTATAAAAATCAGGTCTAATTAGAATTTTAAACAGAATGCAAAACACATCAAAGCCCCCTTTTTAAAGCTACATTTTGCCATTATGAAACTTGCTATTTGATATTGTAGAATTACTGATTAACAATTAGTCAAAGTTAAACCCAATTTACATGTGCAGAACCAGTAAGGCTGTAAAGTCAATCGGATCGTCAACAATTGTAATGGGAAAGACTCTCAGGAATTCCTAAAAATCCTTCCAAGGTGATGGCGCACAACGACTTATATAGTACCTTTAGTACAGTGAACAGCACAGCTACTCCACAGAGGAGAAACAAGAGAATTCTCTTCCCCAGAGAGCAGTAGAGGCTGGATCGTTGAATATATTCAAGGTTGAGTTAGACAGATTTTTGATTGACAAGGGAGTCAAGAATTATGGAAGGGGAGACAAGAAAGTAGAATTAAGGTCACAATTAGATCAGCCATGATCTTAGCGAATGGTGGAGTAAGCTTGAAGGACTGAATGGCCTACTCTTGAACCTATTTCTTATATAGATGACTGAAGGAATGGTAAAAAGAACATTTTGGAAGTTTTAAAAGTCAGGGAAAGTTGTAGAAAGGTGGAGGAGTTTAAGGGTAGGCTGAGGTTCTGATAATGATGGCGAAGTAAGAGTATTGGGAGGTCTAAATGACACAATTGCCAAATGGGACTGGAGGAGTTTCTAGAGATAAGATGGGGCAAGTCCATGTAGAGATTTGTACAATGAGCGGATATTTTGAATTCCTTTCTTTAGAGTACAGGGTGCTTGGGAGTTTGAGCAGGGTTGGCAAGGAAGATATTGAAGAGGTCAAATCTGAAGGTAATGAAAACGTGAATAGTGCTTTCAGTAGGGGTGAAGCAAGTCCAAAGGTGAATGATGTGGTCATCAAAGTAAGTAGTCTTGAGTGATATAGGATATGGATACAGGTTTTGAAGCTCAGTTCAGGGCCCAACAAGACACTGAGGTTTTGAACCGTTAGATCTATTTGAGTTCTGCTGCTACTGATCTATGTTGAAACTTAGTCAGGATGATAAAAATGATTACGATAACACTGAAATTGAGAATGAGCGAGAGGGCGAATGAGACTGAGCGAACACACAAGAGAGTGCACTTGCAACATAGGGAGATTTGTTTAAAATAACGAAGCACAATTGAAAAAAAGTGTGAAATAAATGGAGATCATTAGCACTGGTCACTGGGTTTATAATTATTGGTACCGACAAGAAAATCTGTTATCTCACTATACTACTGGAAGCTCATACAATTTAGGAGTCAATATCGTACAAAAAGTTCACCATAAATTTGACTGAAATCGTAGCGACCACACTGATTAAAATCTCTCCCCTCCCATGTACTCAAAAATAAGAGAAAAACCAAGCACAAATCACACCATCCTCAATAATATATGTATTTTAAATCAAACACAATTAAATAGGTATGATTTTAGATTAAGTACATGAATACTTATGCATCCGAAAACATAGAAATGGTACATAGTACCAAAAACCTACACACAGCCAGTTTGCTTGTTTCTGTGATAATACTCAATACAATTAGGTAGCATCTGAGTAAATATCTCCATTTATCAGATATCAGCTAGAAATGAGTGATTTTCCAAAACTTTTACAAAAAAAATCATAGATTTTTTCCCCACTCTGCCGATTTTTTGAACAAAAATCCTGAAGGTATCATCTAACGGCTGACAATAAAACAGACTGCAACAAACCAATGGAGTGGCATTTAGAACACAGCAAAGCTCTATTATAATAGTCACTGCAAATGTTCTCAAACCATACACCCAGAACCCAGATTTAAAGAGCGCTTTGTAATCCTTTGATTTGCATCTCGATGCAGCAACTTCATGAGAAAACCCTTCATGTAGTATCCTGACTGGTATTAAGGTTGTTGAAACATGTGCGCAACTTGAGGCTGGCGCTCCTGGAATGCATAGTTTTCTTCATACGAACAACGGAGTAATATCAGACTGTGTAAAGTACGGTGTAGTTTCATGGCTGTGTTAACAGAAAGGAGGGAGGCCTCTGCTGTACGTGAAGAGAAGCTGGTTGAACAGGAGGATACGGGAACCAACTCTTCTTCCTTTTAGTCATAGCTGCAATTAGGACAAAGAAAACGCACAACAATCAACCTGAAGGTTTCAAAAAGGTAAGTTGCTCTTAAGGTACTAAAGAAAAATGTTTGATATCTGCCAATGTAGCTGTGATCTAACATATACAAGATATATATAGGAGCAGCTATTCAATGCTACAGGTGCTTTCATAACAGCTATGTTATCCAGTTCATCTGGGTCTTATCCCTCTAACAGTCAGTGAAGCCAACTTTCACTGCAAGCCAAATCAGAAAAAAGGTAATAAAACAGATTGCAACAAAGCAATGGAGTGGCAATTAGAACCAGCAAACTTGTATTGTAAAACTCACTTCAAATGTTCCCAAACCATACACCCAGAAAAAAAAGGCCACTTTCTTAAACTTCTTCTCTCCTTTTCTTTATCCATCAGCCTGCAAAGTTTCTAAGACACGTCGCACTAGAGATGCAAGCAGTTACTATTCTATACATTATTTGGTGCAAATATTATTAAAGCAAAATCATTCCTGTGTTTTGAGCCCTTTCTGTATTTCTAGCCCTCCCTAACAGGTGATGTAATACACTCAAGGCCCTAGCTAATTGTAGTTGTACCTGGGGGTTTGGTCACTTTTTAAAAAATTCATTCATGGGATGTGGGCATCGTTGGCTAGGCCAGCATTTATTGCCCATCCCTAATTGCCCTTATTCAGGGGCATTTAAGAGTCAACCACATTGCTATGGGTCTGGAGTCACGTGTAGGCCAGACCAGGTAAGGACCAGATGGGTTTTGACAACAATCGACAATGGTTTCATGGTCATCATTAGATTTTTAATTCCAGATTTTTATTGAATTTAAATTCCACCATCTGCCGTGTCCCCGGGTCCCCAGGCAATTATGCTGGGTCTCTGGATTACTAGTCCAGCGACAATACCATTACGCCATCACCTCCCTCTATGATGCAACACACAATCCCAACAGTCTTCTGAGATAACAGCACAGTACTGCAACAAAAAATAACATTTGCACCAGATCTTTGGGCTGTGTTATGATCTCTGCACCTCAGGGAACTCTCATGACTGCTCAAGCTTCACTCTTTCAGTTTAATAAATCACATGAAATCCTCGAGATCCACTGCAGCCATCGAACTCATGCTGTTCCTGTTTGCATAGCTGTTATGAAAGCAGGTGTATTTAATAGCTGAAGTGTGGTATTAAAAAACAGCTGCATGATTAATCTTAACTTGCTATGATCAGCATCCACTCAAAGAGAGATTAAGAATTGTCTAGCAAAGGCCATTTCTGCCTGTTTCCTGTTTCTCTTATTTCACACAGCTTATGAGATGAAGCTATAAACAGACAATCCATCCCTTATTCATCGACTTGTCTACACTTAAACCACAACCACAAGCTGTACAATATAACTGAGTGTCATAATATCAAATTCTAAATGCATTTACAAAAATGGACAGGATCAGTGCTGAATCATTCTTATGTACTTGGTTAATTTTGCATTAATTAGATACAAGTGCAAAATTACCAACATGTGAATTAGGAACAGGGGTAGGCCATTTGGCCCCTCGAGCATTGCCCATCCAATGTGGAATGACTGGACATTAAGAAAGTGCAGTTTAAAATCAAATGAAAATAAATCACACCCTTCAAAGTATGTCTTTCTGTTCGCTTGCAGAAGAAACTTCATTTATATAGTATTAGTATAAAAGTTATATTCAGTATAGACACGTACTACAGCAACAGCTTAATTCAGTCTGACAAAAAGTGTCACCTCTTAGGAATGAACAGATTAATCCACTAAATCTTGTCAAAAATTATATATGAGTGGGAAAAATTGTTCCATTGAGATATCTGATACATATTCAACTATTTATAAACTTAAAGCAAATGTCTCCTAGTCTGCCTGAGAAATCGAGATCATTGATCTTGCATATTAATGATTAATTTCTCTATGGAATGCTAGCCAATAATTCTATAAGTAGTTCAAATAAAACAAAACTGCCTTGCAACAAAATACATTAAGATTCATTTCAGTAACATTGGACAGCATTTATGTGACTGAAGTCAGCTGCTGTACAAATACTTCTCTCTTAGCCTAATCTTCAATTTGCCTCTACTTGAATGGAGACAAAATGAAAATGTTGCTCTAGTCCCATTCAGATTTCCTCCCTCACCTCTTTTTCCAGTGCAGGTATTCCCTGTTTAAAGGACATTCTAATAGCACGTTTTTGTTTTAGCGTAGTTACTGAACATGCTCAGCCTTTTTTAAAAGTTAACGCTTCCCACCTGTTCGCCACTTCCCTCCCCAACCCTCCTGCTCACCACCTTCGACTCTTTCCTTCCCAGACTTCTCTCTCCATTTCTGGGGATAGACTATTGACCAATATCCACTGACTCCCACAGCTATCTTCACTACACTCCCTTTTAACCCTGCTTCCTGTTAGAACTCTACTCCATTCTCCCAGTTCCTCCATCTGTTCTGATGATGCCGCCTTCTATATCAACGCTACCCAAATATCACAGAATCACAACATCACAGGAGGCGGCCATGTGTCTGTGATGGCTCTCAGAAGGAGCAACTCACCTAGTTACACTTCCCTGCCTTCCCCCAGTAGCCCTGCACATTCTTCCTTTTCAAATAATCCAACTTCCTCTTTAATGCCTCCACCACACTCAGGCCGTACATTCCAGATCCTTCCCACTCGCTGCATGAAAAAGTTTTCCTTATGTCGCCATTGCTACCATAAATCTGTGTCCTCTTGTTCTTGATTCTTTCACCAATGGGAACAGTTTTTCCCTCATTTACTCTGTCTAAACGCCTCATGATTTTGAATGCCTCTATCAAATCTCATCTCTCTTCCAGGGAAAAGAGTACTAACTTCTCCAATCTATCCACGTCTCCAACCTAACCATGTAACTGAAGTTCCTCATCCCTGGAACCATTCTTTGGAATCTTTTCTGCACCCTCTTCCTAAAGTGTGACACTTAGAATTGGACGTAATACTCCAGTTGAGGCCGAACTAGTTTCTATACAAGTATAACATAACTTCTTTGCTTTTGTACTCTAAGACCCTATTAATAAAACCTAGTATGCTTTATTAACTGCTCTTTCAACCTGTCCTGCCACCTGCAATGATTTATGCACATATACACCCAGGTCCCTCTGCTCCTGTACATCCTTTAGAATTGTACCCTTTTTCTCATATTGTGTCTCCATGTTCTTCCTGCCAAAACGAATCACTTCACAACTTCTCTGTTGTGCCACTTTCATCTGCTACCTATCTGCCCATTCCACCAACATGTCTACATTCTTTTGAAGTTCTACTATCCTCCTCAAAGCTCACAATACTTCCAAGTTTTGTATCATCTGCAAATTTTGAGATTGTGCCCTGTACACCAAGGTCCAGGTCATTTATATCAGGAGGAGCAGGGATTCTAACGCCAACCCCTGAGGATCTTCACTATAAACCTTCCTCCAGTCCAAAAGACATCCATTAACCACCACTACTGTTTCCTGTCACTCAGCCAATCTAGTTTTCTTCCATTCCTCCAAACAGAGGATTCTCCTTAAATATGGTTGGTAGGGCCCTTAACTCTGTTTGTTTCATTTCCAACACTGCTGCTCTCATCCCTTCCCTCCCTCATAGAAACATGATAGGGCTCCTCACCTTCCATCCCACAAGTTTCCAAATTCGACAGATCATCCTCTGCCATTCCCACCACTATCAAGGTGATGCACCAACACATCTTCCCCATTCCTCCCTTTTCAACCTTGTGCTGGGACTGCTCCCTCTGTGACACCCTGGTCCATTCCTCAGACCATCCCCAACACCCCCACCCCTTCCCACGCAAGCTCAGAAGATGCAACACCTTTTGCCTCATCCCTTTCCACAGTTCAGGGCCCCAAGCACTCTTCCCAGGTAAAACAGTGATTTACTTGTACCACTTTCAATTTAGTGTACCGAATTCATTGCTCACTATGCAGTCTCTTCTACACAGGGGAGACCAAATGTAGATTGGGTAACTGCTTTGCGGAACACCTCCGTTCAGTCTGCAAGCTTGACACTGATCTTCCGGTTGCCTGCCGTTTTTATTTTCCAGCCCCCTCCCATTCTAACCTCTCTGTCCTCCATCTCTTACATCGTTCTAGTGAAGCTCAATGGAAGCTCTATGAACAGCCTCTCAATTAGGCACTTCACAGCGTTCCAGACTCAACACTGAGTTCAACAACTTCAGGTCACAACCACTTCCCCCCATTTTTCCGAAGGCAGCTATTTACGATGATTCTGCCATTCCCAATTATCTCTTCTGGACTCATATTTTGTTTTACATGTCCCATTACCATCTCCTTCTGGCTTCCACCATCATCCCTTTTGCCATTTAATCTCTCCTGCCTTCCACCCTATCACAGGCCTTCCTCCTTTTGCTCTTCCACCCTACCACCTCTAAACTTGTTCAAAACCTGCTACGTTATGAACTTTTTCCAGTTCTGACAAAAGGTCCTCAACCCGAAACATTAACTGTTTCTCTCTCAACAGATGGAACCTGACCTGAGTATTTCAAGCATTTTCAGTTTTTATTCCCGATTTTCAGCATCTGCAGTATTTTACTTTTGTACTAGAGCTTAAGGATAGCATTAGATTAAAGGTAGAGGCTTGTAATATTGCCAAGAGTAATGAGCCTGAAGGTTGGGAGAGTTTCAGAAACCAGCAAAGGATGACTAAAAAAGTGATGGAGGGGGAGAATAAATAAGAGTAAACAAGCAAGAAATATAAAACAGAGCATAAAAGCTTCTATAAGCATGTGAATGGGAAGAGAGTAGTGAAAGTAAATATCCATCCCTTAGAGGTCAGGCCAGGAGAAATTATGAGGAGGAGGTTTCCCCTCATGAGTAACTAGAGGGCACAGCCTAACAATAAGGGCTCCCCCATTTAATATGGAGGTGAGGAAGAATTTCTTCTCTCAGATGGTCATTAGTCTTTGGAATTCTCTTCCACAGAGCGTCATGGAGGCTGGGTGATTGAATATATTCAGGGCTGAGTTAGAT
This sequence comes from Cetorhinus maximus, assembly GCF_964194155.1. Lineage (NCBI taxonomy): Eukaryota > Metazoa > Chordata > Chondrichthyes > Lamniformes > Cetorhinidae > Cetorhinus > Cetorhinus maximus. The sequence continues at coordinate 13,300,607 of NC_135887.1, forward strand.
AGATTTTTGATTGACAAGGGAGTCGAGGGTTATGGGCAGCAGGCAGGAAAGTGGAGTTAAGGTCACAATCAGATCAGCCATGACTTAACTGAATGGCGGAGCAGGCTTGATGGGCTGGATGGTCTACTCCTGCTCCTATTTCTTATGATCTTATGAATAAGGAAACATCAAAGATGTTAAACAAATATTTTGTACCAGACACAGTAGAAGACAGAAAACCAGAAACAGTGAGGAACCAAGGGTCCAGTGTGAGTGAGGAACTTAAAGTAAATAATACAAGTAAAGAAAAAGGACTAGAGAAATTAATGGGACTGAAAGTCGAAAATTTCTCTGGACCTGATGACTTACAACCAAGTTCTAAAAAAGGTGGCTGCAGAATTGCTGGATGCATTGGTTGTGATTTTCCAAAATTCCCTTGAATCTGGAACAGTCCCTAAGGTTTAGGAGATAGCAAATGCAATACTGCTATTCAAGAAAAGCAGAGAGAAAAAAAAATACTACAGGTCAGGTAGCCTGACAGCTGTCATAGGGAAAATGCTGGAATCCATTATTAAGGAAGTGGTAACAGGGTGCTTAAAAAAATCATATGGTTAGACAGAGTCAATGGTTTTAGGAAAGGAAAATAGCATGACAAATTTATTGGAGTTTATTGAGGATATAACTAACCAGATAGATGACGGGGAGCCAGTGGATGTAGTATATTTGAATTTTCAAAGGTAATTGATTAAGTGCCTTCAGAAAGGTAAGGACTCATGGGTTTGTGTGTATTAGCATGAATAGTGGATTGATTAATGAACAAAAACACTCAGAATAGAAGTAAACGGGTCACTTTCAATTTGGCTGGCTGTTACTAGTGGGTGCTGCAAGGATCAATATTGGGACATCAGCTATTTACAATGACTCAGATGAAGGGACCGATGAGAAGTATCTAAGTTTGCTGCCTATTGCTGAAAAAAAGAGACATGTCTAAACTTTTCGTCTCGCACTCACCAGGACACCAATATAAGGGGGAAAACAACAATTTATACTGTATGTGAAGAGAGTGCTGATTGGTTAGCAAGTGGCATTGCCATGGAGAACGCACCACTGATGGTGACTGACAGTTAACTGCCAAACATCGTTTGAAATTTAAACCAGGCAGCTTGACTCTGATTGGTCAAGGCATTGCCCTGAGGAATTGCCCAGCGAATGGCTGTCACTTATTTTGTTTAGCTGAAACAGGCACAATGTGTGCACATGTTCTTTCAATCTGCAAAGAACAGGGCCCGGTGTATTAATATATGTAGCTCCCAGCACCTGCAAATGCACCACATTGTGAGCCTGACTGACAATCTTAAATTGGTTGTCAGCGTAATTCTTAGCACATTGAGGATTATTTAGCAAATGTTCTCCAATTGCAGAATCACACTTAATGTAGGACACTGTGTTTTGAGTATTGTAAGCACCGGCTGGTTGGGTACAGTCTGTACCATGCCCATTGTGAACAGCAGCTGGGACATGCTGTTTGATACGATCCGACAGTCTTTGGGATCTATATACCTAGGATCACACTGGCACTGAAATTCACATATCACATTACTCATTTGTGTGATAGGCAGAACGTCTTTTTGGCTTGATGGCAGCATCCTGCTAGTGGTGAATACCACTCGTGTTGCTACTGCATAGTAGCAGCGTGAAACAGGTAGCTTCATTTGCATGTACTGGAAGCTACATATGTTAATACAGAGGGCCCTATTCTTTTCAGACAGAAAGAACACGTACATCATTGTGCCTGTTTCAGCTAAACAAAATAAGTGACAGCCATTCGCTGATTCATTCCTCAGGGCAATGCCTTGGCCAATCAGGGTCAAGCTGCCTGATTTAAATTTCAAACAACGATTGGCAGTTAATTGTCAGTCACCATCAGTGGTGCATTTTCCATGGCAATACCACTTGCCAACCAATCTGCACTCTCTTCACATATAGTATAAATTGTTGTTTTCCCCCTTGTATTTGTATTCTTGCGAGTGTCCTGATGAGAACAAGACAAAAAGTTTAGACATGTCTCTTTTTTCAGCAATACTCAAGTTCTGTACTACTAAATGACCATTTCCTGACTATATAAAGCTAGTTGGGAAAGTAGGCTATGAGAACTACACAAGATGTCTGAAAGGATATAGACAAGTTAACTGAGTGGGCAAGAAGGTAGAATATAATGCAGGTAAATGTGACTTTTTCATTTTGATAGGAAGAACAGAAAAACAAAATGATTTTTTCTAAATGGTGAGATACCATTAAATGCTGGTGTTCAGAGGGATTTTGAGTGACCTTCTGCATCTGGAATCCTGTGTATGTATCCTTACCCAAGAAAGCATATATCTGCCTTAGAGGGAGGGGGTGCAACAAAGGTTCATTAGATTGATTCATGAGATGTGAGGATTGTTCTGAGGAAAGATAGAGTAGAATTGGCCTAAATTCTCTGGGGTTCAGAAGAATGAGAGGCGAACTCATTGAAATGTAAAAAATTCAGAGAAGGCTTGATATGATGGATGCAGAGAGTCCGATCCCATGGCTGCGATCTAGAACGAGGGGGAATAGTCTCAAGATAAGTTAGCCACTTAGGACTGAGATGAGGAGAAATTTCTTCATTCAGAGGGTTGTGAATCTTTGGAATATTCTACCCAGAGGACTGAGGATATTCAGTCATTTAGTATATTCAAGGTAGAGATTAATAGATTTTTTGGACCCTAAGGAAATCATGGGATATAAGGATTAGAAAGGAAAGTGGAGTTGTGCTTGAAGATTAACCACAATCTTAATGAATTGCAAAGCTCGAGGGGCCATATTGTCCCCTCCTGCTCCTATTTCTTAGTTATTTAATCTCTCCTGTTTTGCACCATTTCCCTTGCATCTCTACATGTTTAAAACCTTGTTACATTTCTAACATTTTCCAGTTCTGATGAAAGGTCACTGACCTGAAACGTTAACTCTGTTTCTCTCTCCAAAGATGCTGCCTGCCCTGTTTAATATTTCAACCAAATTATGTTTTTATTTCAAATTTCCAGTATTTTGCACATACGTGAAGAAAAAGAAAGAATTGGAGACAGGGAGAGTAAAAGATGGAGAGCAGGTGAGCGTACAACAGAGAGCATGCACAAGGCAGAGAGCGTGAAAGCAAGAAAAAGGAAAATAAACGGTACAGAGAAAGAACAAGGTAGAGAGGAGTGACCTGCCAATAAGGGAAATGTATAGTGCTTTGTTAAAGAACCAGTCCACCACTTCCATGTAGCTTTCATTACACTAGCTGCTTAAAATTTGCCAACCATTTAACATTTGCTATTTTCAATTTTCTTATGCTCTTGACAGGTGAAAAGTAAGCACTTACCTGAGACACACAAATGTTTCCTTTACATTCTGGTCCACTGTGAACAACACAACATGTTATTTCAGGAGTTCTTAGTAGTAATACTGTTAAAGATGTAGTGTTTCAACAGTGCCAGTTCATTACCTTTGTGGGCTTCGCAATGAGTGGCTCACTTTGTGCTTGTTGTATGACGTCATTGACAATCATCTTGGCAATCTTCCATGCCATCTCTTCCTGGGCCTAAAACAGAAACAATTTTACAGTCCCGCAATGTTATATGACTAGATGAGTAGAAAAACTCTATTGTATAGGATAACCCAATTATTTCTCCAGTTTCTTCCCTTTCATCTAACCCTCCCTCTGACATAGCCCTCATGCTCTTCTTCATCTGAAACATTGGAAATAGATGCTGTTGCAATTGCCGTTTAACAGTTCCCTATACGATCAAATTTTATTTTTATAATAATCGGCACTGTGCATTTATAGAAAATATTTTTTCCATTGATTCACAGTTGGGAAGGGGAGAAAAATAATGAAGTGACTGAGCATAATTTGCAAAAAGAAAACCAGAATCCAATACAAAAATAGCATTGCATTTAGGTGACATCTTTTATTTGCAATGTCTCAAAGCACCTCAGGGGTAAGAGGGGAGGGCACTGCCAAGAAGAAAAAGGGAAACATTGAGGGGTGGGGGGGCCACAAGTGCAAAACACAGAATGGAAAGGAGGCTTTTATGAAAAGGTGGAAAGGACATAGCCCTGATATTAAATATGAACAGTTGACTGAGATCAATGGTCATGTGCTGTTCTGTGTCAATCATGGCTGTAAATAAATATGGTACTGGTTATTTCTGACACGGTTCATAAAAACACAGGAAATACCAATCACGTTTGAAAATGATCTCAATTTTCTCCAGCTGGAGACTGGGATTAATTAAATTCGTACTGCAAGTGTGGCACAAATGAAAAAAAATACATTTATTGATTCCTACTGAACTCATTGAAAAACATAGAAGTTGCAGTAAGGGCAATTTCACCTATGTAGATCATACTGGTTTGATTGTCATATTTGGTAGGTTAATGGGTTGGCTTGTCTGACTATACAGTTAAAGTAGATGCTCCAGCACAAGCTCTTTCATGACACACTATGGGCAGAAATTTTCCGTCGGCGAGCTGGGGGCGGGGCCCACTCGCTGACGCGGGATGATGTCGGGAGGAACCCCCAACGTCATCCCGCCCCATTTAAATATTCAGGAAGGCGGGGGGACAGCGCGACCAGCTGTCCACCCGCCGACCTGTCAATGGCCAATTGAGGCCATTGACAGGGTAGTTAAATCAATTAAAGGCCCTGCCCGTCCAACCTTAAGGCTGGCGGGCAGGCCAGGAGCCCCGGTGGGCTTCTGAAAAAGCATGAAACCTCATCTACCAGCGGGGTGAGGTTTCACGTCGGCTTTAAAAAACTTTAATAAAGTTTCTGTGATACTTATTAACATGTCCCATCTTGTGTGACATTGTCACATGAGGGGAACATGTTAATAAATTTTTTATTTTTCTGTTTTTAAACTTTCAAAAACTTTCAGCGATCTCCCTGAGGCAGCACTTAGCCTCAAAGAGATGTGCACTCTTTCGTGCACGAGTGAAAGAGCGCACTCTCGCATTTGGGGAATCCCCCCCCTGCCCGCACAGGAAGCGCGTAGCGTTTCCCGTCAGGCAACCCGATGGGCGGGTCTTAATTGGCCCGCCCATTTAAAATGGCGACGGGGCCCGTTTCGGCAGCGGCGATTGGCTGCCCGCCCACCGCTGAGCTGGTGGGGCCCGCCTGCCCATCAAAGGCAAAATTCTGCCCTATGTGTCTGCTCATTGTAATTCAAACTATTTTTGATTCTGCACTCAAGGAGTTGCGAGATTTTCTCTATTTTTAAAATGGACGAGAAAATCTAGGAAAAATACAAAGGTCATGTCCATGTCAGCATATCAGTACAATTATGCTACTGTCAATGAAAATCATTTGGTGTTTATCACATGCGCTGGTGTGAAGATGAATTGTTGACTGCTGGTGGATCTGTGTATAATGATGTACACTGTCTGAGGTATGAAGAGGAGACTGCAAATTCTAAATTAGCCAGTGGATCCACAGAAAGTAATAATCTCGTGACACTTTACCATTATCACCTTAAGCAGCCCAACAGTGTTGAGAATTACTTTGCAAGTTACTGATGTTTCAGAGTACAGGATGGGCCCATTTAAAACATTTTTTTAAATAGTGGTCTCAAAAATTTACCTCATCTGTGCTCCCCTGTACCCATTTCTTCATCGCCTGTGAAAACATGGAACCTGTTTGATATAATATAAAAAAAATAGGTTTACAAATGTAATGTTGAGTACGATTGAGTAGAATCCTTCCTTTTTATATTTTCCAAAAACATAACTCTCAGTTTACCACCTGGTAAGTTGACAGTCTGCATTTTAAAACAATAAGACCATGCTTTTTGTTTTCCATTTAGCACAGTTGCTGATGCCAGTGACTGTTACGCAGCTTGCTAATTGCAATGATCCAGTGGGTGAGCCTTTAATCCCCCGCCTGCCCTGTCAAGGGAAAGCAACAATTCAAGGGAAAGCACTGGGAAAAGAGAAGGAATAAGCAAAAGGAAATTTTGGCTCTCTTCAGGGGCAATGACCATTAACAAAGTTCACTTTTCTACATTTTTTGTCTCCATTTGTTCACTCCTTTCAGTTCTTCTTGCACAACACACAGAACAGGTTACTTGTCAGGCCATGGCGTTTGTGAATTACTACACATAGCATGTTGCTGGACAGCAAATATTCACATGGTTTCCTTAAATCAGATCTGAAGAATACCATAATAACTTACATTTATTTGGTGCCTTTAATGTAGTGAAACGTCCCAAGGCATGTCACTGGAGTGTAATTCAGACAAAAACGGACACCGAGTCAATGACTGAAAAATAGCTCGAACATTTCTGATATAAAAACAACTCGGGTGAACACTTACCTTTTGATTTTTTCACATCCGGCTCTGGTTCAGACTCTCTTATAAACTGGCCAAGTTCATTTATCTTCCCAAATGTCATTCTCCTACCAAATAAATCAAGGAGAATTCTGACACAATTGACAAAAACTTGTTAACACAGTTAAGTGCTCCCACTTACTTTTTACATTATTTAGAGACTAATGTTGCAATAGCCTGGATGACGCACAGCACTATACTAGAATTGTACACTATTCTAGTCCCTGTAAGATAATGAGTCAGTCTAAGTGCCAACCAAGGACAGAATACATTTGAGAAACATATGACCTTTAGTATGGCTGATGGGAAAGTTAAATGTCACCCAAGTTAGTAAGTGTTCCAAACTACAGAAAGAACAGTTAAAATTGATTAAACTGCTTATAGTTTTGTACGTACAAGTATATCTGACTACATTTAGATACAAGTGTTTGTTTATATTTAAAGCTATCTACTATTAATGCAACAGGTCTCAGGTGCGTCTGAATGAGCCCAAGAACTTTACTATTTGCAACTTCCAGTAGTAAAATCCACTTTATCACAAGCTTAGAGCATGAATTACTGTCAGACAATAGAGCTTTTTTTCTCTTTGTTCATGGGGTGTGGGCGTCACTGGCTAGGCCAGTATTCATTGTCTATCCCTAATTGCTCTCGAGGTGGTGGTGGGTGTGCTGCCTTCTTGAACCGCTGCAGTCCATGTGTTGTAGGAATATCCACAGTGCTGTTGGGGAGGGAGTTCCAGGTTTTTGAACAAGCGACGGTGAAGGACTGGCGATATAGTTCCAAGTCAGAATGGTGAGTGACTTGGATGGGAACTTGCAGATGTTGGTATTCCCTTGCATCTGCTGCTCTTTTCCTTCTAGGTAGTAGAGGTCACAGGTTTGGAAGGTTCTGTCAAGGGAGCCTTGGTGAGTGGAATAACTTTGCAGATTAATGTCGGTTGTAAAATAGTCTGAGTAATTGGACAACAAATGAGTTCAGAACTATTTTTGCAAATTAAGAGGAACTTTTTAAAACAAACACACGAGTGTACAGCCAGCCTTGACTTCACATACTTAACAGTTTAGCAATTTTAAAAATGACCTATCGAATGTTTTTTTCACCCATATCTCCTGTGGTCATCTGTTACAAAGACAGCTGTTAGGACAGACAAGAAAATATCTACTGGTTCATCCAGCCTGTTCCACACAAATGGGACGCCTTGTGCATAACAATACATACACTCCCCATCCACCTGCACCATGTAATCTCCTGGGAGGTGCAGAAAAAAAAACAAGCCTAGTAGAGAAATTAACCTGGAAAATTCCTCTGCATAATCGAAGTAATCAAAACTAGTCCATGAGACAACTCTAGTCTCATTGTACCTAACAGATTTTCTATCATGCCCTTTTTGAACTTAGCAAGTGACAAGACGATGACAAAACATTAGCTGCTCAGTTTAAGTATCTCCAGCAGTTGTTGTGACTCACCCTGCAAAGGTCCTGTGATATAAAGATTCCGGTTCTAGGCTTGCAGCATCAACTACTATTGCTTCATCAAAGTTTTTCAGGATTTTTACTGTGGCTTTTCTGACGCCGTGCTATTCAAAAAAAAGAGATCAACTTCAATGCTGATGCAAAGTTATATTGCTTGACATTTACTCTGGTCAAGGTGGCTCCAGGGAAGCCATAGGATGGTTACAGAGGAGGCAATTCACCCTCCAAGCTTGTGCTGGTTCTCTGCAAGAACGATTTAGTTAGTCCCATTCCTCTTCCTTTCTCTGTAACCCTGCAAATATTTTCCCTTCCAGTAGTTATCCAATTCCCTTTCAAAAGCCACAATTGAATTTACCTTCAACAGCTTTTTAGGCCGCGCATTCTTGATCGCAACCACCAGCGTTTCTTCATGTTGCCTTTGGTTCTTTTACCGTTCACCTTAAATTGGTGTCCTGTAGTTCTTGACCCCTCCACCAATGGGAACATTTTCTCTCTATCTATTTTGTCTGGACCTTCATGATATTGAGCACCTCTCTCAAATTTCCTCTCAACTTTCCCTACTCTAAGTACAACAAGCCCATTAGTTCCAATCTGTCCACGTAACTGAAGTCCCTCACCACTGGAATCATTCTCATAAATCTTTTCTGAACCCTCTCAAATGCCTTCACAGCCTTCCTAAAATGTGGTTACTAGAACTGGACACAAACTGAGGCTAAACCAGTGGGTTTTTTTTTTTAAAAAGGTTCATCATAATTTCCTTGCTTTTATACACTATACCCAGGATCTCATATGCCTTTTTAACCACTTTCTCAACCTGCCGTGCCATCTTCAATGATTTGCGCACATAGACCCCCAGGTTCCTACACCCACTTTAGTTTATATTGTCTTACTTCCAAGTTTTGTGTCATCTACAATTAAATTTATAGCAGATAGTGAATTTCTAAATTTGTACAAGATAAAACCGCATGCGAAGTATAAATCCTATTTGACCAACGTTCAGTTAAATCACAATGCTTAGTAAACGTTTCCTGCTTCACATCCATTTATTCATTCTCGGCTCTTTGGCAGCATAAACCTTGGCTCTATCTGTTGGGTTTAATGAACTGTTTTTGTGCTGTAAATAGTATGTAATCCATCCAGTAACTGTCGGATGGATCAGTGTAGAATTCTGCCATATCATTCAGGTATTAGGCCTAAGCCTCAACTGCAGACAACTTTTTCAGTTTCATTTCAGTTCTCAGAGCTATCGTATTGCCTCTTCCAAGGGGTATAGCTTATTAACTTTCATTTTGCTGAATTTTAGAGCACTGATTCCTCCTTCAATCAACACCACCAATACAGATTAAACAGTCTTTAATGTCATTTGCTGTTCATGTGACCTTGTGTACAAATTGGCTGCTGCATTTGGCTTCACAACAGTCAGTACTTTTCAAAGGTAATTTATAAAATGTGCAGCACTTTGGGATATTCTGAAGGCATGATAAAAAGCTATGTAAGTGAAGGTTTTTTAATTTTAAGCTATCAAGTTGGTCAATTTTTTTTTACTCGGAAGTAACAAAATAAGCTAGATCCTTCACTCCAAAACATTCTAAAGTATGGGCTGTATTGTGTTTTAGCAATTGAAATACAAAATCAAATATACATTAAAATGTTCTTAAGACAAAAGTTTTTCCGTACCTGTGCCACACTGGCATCAGAACTGCCTGTGCTAGGTTCATGTTCATGAGGGCTATTTGGTCCTTGGCCAAGAAAGGGAGTATAGGCTCCTGTAAATTCATCATTTCGCACTGAGTGGATGAGATCATTCAAGTATTTGTAGTACAAATTACTAGACAAGAAACCAGGTAAGTAAACCTGAAAGGTACAAAAAGACAGGCTATTTATAACTAGGATGAAGAAAATAATCTTGACATTGATCAATATTTATCATTTTCAAGCACTGTAGATGTTTTACGGGTCTTCTCTGTACTACAAATCAGCCAATTGGCTAATCACATTTGTGCTTTACCCCAATCTGTCCTGCCATTGTTGAGTTTGCTAGTTATTATAACCATTTTTCTGCTTCTAGCTTGTCGGGTGCCCATCTGCTGACAAACTCTGGTGCGCTGAATAGCTCAGAGACCAATTGTAACTGCACAAGATTAAAGCTTTTTTAATACATTCATTCAAGAATGTGGGCAAAACCAGTATTTACTGTCCATCACTAATTGCTTTTGAGAAGGTGGCAGGGATCACCTTCTTGACAACCGAATGGCTTGATGGGGCATTTCAGAGTCAACCACATTGATGAGAGTCTGGAGTCACATATAGGCCAGACAGGACGAGGACAGCAGACTTTTTTCCCTTATAGACATTGGTCAACCAGATGGCTTTGATGACAATTTGGAAGTTTCATGGTCACCACTGCTGATATTAACTATGTGTTTTCAGATTTATTTAAATAATTGAATTTGAATTCCCAAGCTCTGTTGGTGGGATTGGAACTTGGGTCTCCCAACCATTAGTCCAGATCTCTGGATTACTAGTGCAGTAACATAACCACTATGCCAAATCATCTGATAAAGAGCAACAACCTTTGTTGCTATCTGAGAAAGATCTTACATATAGTTGGGATACTCTATTTATCCTGTACACAAGTTAAATATTTAACAAGGAAAATTGAATAAAAGAAATATGCAGAAAGTACAAACAAAATCCATGTTTATGCCCATGGAAAATATTTTCAAAATATGCCCCAAAAAGTCCAAACTCAGTCTATTGCCCATGTTAAATAACATAGGAATTATGAATTATTCAATTTTAAATGTGGATTTAAATCAGTAAATGTTCAAGTGCATTAAACAAGGCAAACTCACTTTTTCCATTGTTGTCCAGGCTTGCCTTAATGGAGTGGTGAAACAGTCAGGGAGTGGACCTCCTTCTCTGCAGATATTTGACTCTATTTCTAATCGGACAGAATCATCAAATCCTAAAGGGCGAGTAGCTTGCAAAGAAAAGTACCTATAAATAAAAACACATCAATTAAACAAGTGGTACTACAGATCTGTCTTGCACTTCTACTCAATATTACTTGGAAGAACCACCCAGTACAGAATTCAACTATACAAATGTTACAAAAATACCATTTTTGTATTGCTGGGGGAACATTTGCTCAAGGGAGGTTGCATTGACTTCAAAATGTCAACAGCAAGCTTAGCTACAAATTCTATGGTTAGCTCAGAAGCAATTTAAAAAAACTGGCTTTCAACATGCTCATCGTGTGTTGACATAAGACTAAGGCAAAAAAGGGATGGTCAAAACTTGAATTGAAGCTTTCGTCCTGATCATTAAAAAATATTTCCACCACCCTCCTCCCCACCCCTGCTAACAGCATAGCACAATGGTATTAGCACAATATTTTCTTTTACTAAATTAGAAGCCACACATTTCATCCATACCCCAGGGTCTCTTAACATTATCTTTGATGTTTAGCTTACGGACCTTGACCTACAAAGCTAAATTGTAAAACACAATGCTCAATCTGTCATGGTTGACACACCAAATTTGCCTATTTGTTTTTCTAAACTTACTTATCATACAAGATCATGGCGTCATTCTGTGCTTCTTGACCATCGTACTGCCCGCTTTTAGCAGCCAGTTGAGCTTGGAAGTTGTCTGCAGCCAACCAAAACTGCAGGATATTTACAGCTTCTTCTTTCTCCATATACTAGAAAGAAAATAAGGAATAAAGAATTAAATACACTCCAAACCAAACCCTACAGTTTAGATGGCATCTGTTCACAACCAAATTATTACCTGACGTGTGGTTCTTATTAAGTAGACAAAAGCAGCCATTTTTGTGCAAAGCAAAATCCACAACAGCAAATGAATAACCAGAATCTGCTTTTGTTCATGTTGACTGAAGTAATGTTCGCTAGGAAAATAGTGGATCTGCCATATACTGCCTTCATTTTAAATAGTACCATGGGATCTTTTATGTCCACTTCAATTGACAGACTTGATTTATCATCTCTTCCAAATGTGACATCTTCAACAGTGCAGCACTTTCTTAGTACTGAAGCGGGTTCTTCTTAGATGAGACACTCAACTCCTGTAGTTCGTCTTGTACCTACAACCTTTGGACATGTGTGAGAATGCTACCAAGAAGACACAGATAAACTTGCACAGAAAGTTCAATTTATTTTCAAGTCTTCACACAGAGAATGGGAAACGTTAACTGGTTAGCCTTTGCCACCTCTACTGTAAAAGGTCCTAGTGGACATCTGATTGCTGAGGAAAATCTACAGAATATCCTACACCAGCAACAGTCTACACTTTATCATATGTGCTACAGAAAGTATACACAAATTACTGTTTAAACATACTGATTAATAAGGTGCAATTAAAAAACATCTGTTCAACTTTGACGATATTGAACTTGTTTTATATCATCTTTGTAAAATTTGGTGCATTATTGTGGAGAAAATAGCACAAAATACCCCAATCTGCTGGATCTGGGTGATACTTTGTTCAAAACTACCATAACACCAGTAGAGATATTGAGTTATCATCTCACCAGTGAAAGCACCATTTGTTTTAGCCATTTAAATTAATCATCAGGATTCACCTTAAGAATAATCATTAACAATAACATTCTTTCCTTCTGTAAATTTCCTTTTGAGTTGAGGAATTCTTCCCTTCGAACATTTACTGGCTTAAAATATACAATTCTCTCTAACTGCTCCTCCGGTCTTGCTCCCATGGCATTCCCATGTGTTGCTCTATCATGCTTCAATTTGCGGCCTTGCCTCAGTCTTGACGTTGAGCTATTCCCAATATCCCCAAGCCTACGCCAAGTTAAACACCCTTTTCTTCCCTCCCCAGCCTCCCAAAGTCCATGACCTCTCCTGTCAGTCTTTGCTAAATTTCCCCTCATAACACAGTCATAAGTTTCAGTTTGTCCTCTCATTCGGGGAAGGCAGACAGTCTCCTCTGACAGCACCATTGGACATTGCTGCAAGGAGGCCAGAGTCTTTGGGAAGATTGTGTGCGCATGTCCTCCTTAAACTGTTACTTAAAGAGTTTCACAATTTTATTTTCATTTTTCAGTCTGAAAATTTGGAGTTATTCAAGAGTTTCAGTGATTTCTTTGAAATAGTGATTATTCACAATCAATCTAGTTATGAAATACCAAAGCCACTTTGTCCATGACCCTTAAATGATCAATAAGCATTTGTTATCCTTAACAGAAACTTGAAGCTCAGCTTGTGTTTTTACAACTAAGACCTGCAATAGTTCATGCATTATTGATTTTAAAAGATCAATTCACTTCAGTATCATTCACTATGCAAATAGTTGAAATCACTTCCATTGCTAAGTTGTGACCTGTATCACACCAAGGTGACACCAGAGCAAGACTGCCAACCCTTTAAATTAGCTTGGAGTCTCCAAGAATTAGAGATTAATCTCCTGGACACTGCTGCAAGCAAATCAGGAGGAAAAAGCATAGTCATTAACATAAGCAAGTGTTTTTTCTTCCATTCCACTTTCACGGATCAGTTATTTAAAAAAATGGAAATGGTGTTGGTGGAGGGGGTGGGGAGCAAGTTGTGGACAAAAGCTGTTTGACTGGACGGAGTGGTTGAAGTAGGCGGCCATTTGATTGAAATTTCCAGGAATATGGCCAGAGTTGGAATCACCATAACGGGGGGAAAATGCAAACACAAACATTCAATTGGCAAAAAATACTGGAAAAACTCAGCAGGTCTGGCAGCATCTGCGGAGAGAGAAACAGAGTTAACATTTCGAGTCCATATGAAAAAGAGTCATATGGACTCGAAACGTTAACTCTATTTCTCTCTCCACAGATGCTGCCAGACCTGCTGAGTTTTTCCAGCATTTTCTATTTTTATTTCAGATTTCCAGCATCCGCAGTATTTTGCTTTTAACATTCAATTGGCCATTGCTTCCAAATTAATATGAGAACTCCTAGGAGATGCAGGAAAAAAAACCTGCAAACAGAAAATGCTGTTTCTCTAAACAAGGCAGAGCTATAAAAACAGAGTTTCACATAAAACCTCTGCAGGTCCTCATGGAAACAGAATGAGAAAGAACGTTGCACACTGATTGCCACATCTTCTCAAGTAAATCTGAACATTTTTATTTAAAAATTATCCTCAAATTATGCAGTAGCATCATGTAGTTCATGCACATAACAAGATAGGAATGAGGAAAGGTCACTTAAATCAATTCATTCTTCAAGTCCTGAAACAGTTTTTTTTATTTTCCTTCCCAAATCAACTTTACTGTTCACTAAATCAAGAGCTGATCCAATTCCTGATGAGCATTTGAATCATTATTTGCTACAAAAGATTATACCACCTCTCTTGACTGCTCCACTGTTAACTTATCAGACTGCTTATCCGACATCCAGTACTGGAAATTTTCTCCGCTTGTATATTGAGAAGACTGAAGCTATGACTCTCAGTCTCCTCTCCAAACTCAGTTCCCTACCTACTGACTCCATTCCTCTCCCTGGCAACTGTCCAACACTAAACCAGTCCATTCATAATCTCGATGTTGTATTTGACTTCAAGATGAGCTTCCAACCTCATATCCACTCCACCCCCCAGGCCACCTATTTCAACCTCTGTAATATTGCCCACTTTGCTCCCTGCCTCAGCTCATCTGCTGTTCATTCACGCCTTTGTTACCTCTAGACTTGACTACTTGACTATTTCATTGCATTCCTAGCTAAACTCACACATTCTACCCTCTGTAAACTTGAGGTCATCCAAAACTCTGCTGCCCGTGTCCTTACTCGCACCACATCCCATTCATGTATCATCCTTGTGCTCATTGACCTCTACTGGTTCCTGCTCAAGTAATGCCTTGATTTTAAAATTCCCATCCTTGTTTCCAAAGCTCTCCATGGCCTCCCCCCTCCCTATCTCTGCAACCTCCTCCAGCTCCACAACCCTCCGAGATATCTGTGCTCATCTAATGCTGGCCTCTCGAGCATCCCAGATTTTAATCGTTCCACCCTCTGGTGGCCATGTCCTCAGTTGCCTGGGCCCTAAACTCTGGAACTCCTTCTTTGTCTCACGTTCCTCCAAGGCATTTTAAACTTTGCTCTTTGGCCAAGCTTTTGGTCATTGACCTAATATCTCCTTATGTGGCTCTGCATCATATTTTGTTTTATATTGCTCCTGCAAAGCATCTTGGGATGTTTTAAAGGAACTTAGCTGTTGTGATAGAATCGATTTTATGGAATGGATGACAGGTTGGTTTTACTACTGCTCATGCCAATCCAAAACCGTTTCAGGCTTCAACCTGAAAGTGATCTTATAACTCAGAAGTCAGGCTGCACCTTGACTAAAGCACAGTAAAGTACGAGTCACCCACTAGGAGGCCATCCCGCATCGCTTAGTTTGCATCACACACAATAAAACAAGCTTGATCCAAAGCCACATTTTAAAATTAGTCTCATGTCCACCAGAAACTTTTTAATATTGCAACACAGCACTCCATTTTCCTACAGAGTGGAGCTCTATGTGTGTCCAAGCAATTACAGAGTTCCTTTGTAGCTGTCCTCTCTGTGACATGGTAAGATGTGCAGTTCATTGTAACTCTAGTTTGTTGAATACACATTCAAATCTATGAATACCTGTTTGAAACTGGTACTTTCAATATGATTACACTTAGAATAACAGGATTTATTCTACACTCACGAAGTGACAACTTCCATAAATCTAGTTTCTGAGTCAGAAAACCGTGGCTTCAAGCCAGGTTCCAGGAACTTTGCACAAAATCTAGACCAACATTTCAATGCATTACTAAGTGTTGCATTGGCAATAGTGCTGCCTTTTGGATGAGACATTAAACTGAAGCCCCATCTACGTGTTCAGGTGTACGTAAAAAAGAATGACTGGCACTATGTGAAGAGGAGGCGCATTATAGCTCTCTCGGTGTCCTGACCAGCATTTATCCTTCAACAAATACCATCAAAAACGGTGTGACTATTTTGTTCTCTTGTTGTTTGTACGACCTGACTATGTACAAACTGGCTTTATATGCGCCCATGAGGGGTGACTGCACTTCAAAAATATTTAATTGTTTATGAAGTGCCTTGGGACACCTAAAGACATAATAGACACCACCTGAACAATTCAATAACATTCATTCCCTGTTTAAATCCCTCTAATCAGATTTCCTTATCAACATGACACCCTTAGGCAGCATCATCTGCAGGTATATGATCAGCTTTCACATGTATGCTGATGACAACCAGCTCTACCACTATGCTGTCAGACTTTATAAGAACAGGGGTAGGGAGCCTGTTCCACTATTCAATTTGATCATGGTCGACCTGTAACTTCACACCATTTGGCTGCCTCGACTCCATATCCCTTAATACCCTTGCCTAAAGAAAATCTAGCAATCCCAGTTCTGAAATTTTCTGCTGACCTTCAACTTCAACAGCTTTTTGGGAAGAGAATTCCAGATTTTCACTAGCCTTTGTGTAAAGTGCTTCCTGACATCACCTGTGAACAGCCCAACTCTGATTTTAAGGTTATACCCTGTTGTTTTAGACACCAGACTAAACAATTTTTCTCTACCTACACCATCAAATTCTTTAATTGTGTTGAACACCTCAATAACATCACTCCTTCATCTTTTGCACTCCAGAGAAAACAAAGCGAATCTATGCAGCCTGTCCTCATAACTTAACCCTTTTAGCCCTGGTATCATTCTGGTGGACCTGAGCTGCATCACCTCCAAGGTCAATATAGCCAGCCCAAGGTGCAGTGCCAGAACTGAATGTAGGACTCCAGATACGGTCTAACCAGAGCTTTATACAACCGTAGTATACTTTCTGCCCTGTTGCATTCTAGTCCCCTTGAGATGAAGGCTAACGCTCAATTAGTCTTTTTAAATTATGTTTTGTACGTGTCCACTGGTTTTTAGTGATTTATGCAAATAGACAGCTAAATCTGCCATCCTCTCCATAGTTCCTAGTTTCCCACCATTTAGAAAACATTCCAATATATCTTTCTTGAGTTCACACTACTCCATCTGCCATTTCTCACTCACTTTAACAATGTCCCATTGACTCTTTCTACTGCCATCTACAATCAGTGTTCTCCCTAAGTTAGTGTTGCAATCTTGGATATACAGCCATTTCTTCATCCAAGTCACATAAATATAGTGAAAAATTGAGGCTCCAGTGCAAATAACTGCAGCACAACACTAATCACATCCTGCCAATTAGAGTATACATCCATTAACTTTACTTTGTTTTCTACCTTTTAACTAATTCCCTTCTCAGGTTGCTGCCAATTCCATGTGCATCCGCTTTTGTTTAGTGGTCTCTTATACAGAATCATACTGAAGTCTATATAAATACCATCCATAGAAACTTCCTACTCTACATTAACAACCTTCTCAAAAAATTCAACTATGTTAGTTAGACATGACTTAACCTTTACAAATCCAAAACTGGCTCTCTCTGATCAATTAATTTTTATCCTAGTGCTCAGTCTCTCTGTCTTCATTAACTAAATCTAGTAACTTCCCCACATCAGATGGTCTTGAGTGACACAATTTCCTCCAGTTAAACCATGGGGCGACTGACTTCACCTCCCTTTCCTTGCCATGTTCACAGGATGAACCAGGTTCTTCACAACCCTAGTGTCTTATGTGACTTCAAGCCATGCTTACCTCATTTCCTCTCAGCTTACATCCACCTCTGTAAGATTGCCCATCTCTGTTCTCATTTTCCCCTGAAGACAAATTTATGCCCTTGATGAGTCTAAAATAGTCCTGACCGGCCATCAATCCTCCAGCACTTCAGTTCATCTAAAACTCTGCTGCCTGTGCAGTAAGTCCTCACTTAAAGTTGTAGTTGCGTTCCTGAAAAGTGCAGTTTTAATGGGAAAATCTGATTCGCTTATGTGTAAAAACTGTAGTTAAGGCTTGTAGGACCTTTCTCATCAGAAAAACCATTAAAACATAATAATACCCTGTAAGTTGAAATACTTTATGTTGCTAAATTCCTAAATTGGTAAATGAAAGAACTTTCAAAAATAAAATAAATTTTAAAATATAAAATAAATATGCTTCTCGAACTTCCCAATTGCCACACATCCACTCCCTGGCCCTATCTCTCGCTCACAGTGAGGGTTCAGGAAAGAAAAGTGGGGAGCGGGAGGATCAGGAAGCGGGAGAAGCCACGAGCCTGAGGGTTGACAGCGAGAGGGTGGGTTAGGGAGTGGCAGAGGCTGCGAGTCGGAAGGTCGGCCGCAAGAGGGTGGGTTAGGGAGCAGAGCTCTGGACCCATATTCACAAATTTCCTCCATAAAACCTTCTTGGTCTTTCACTTCCTCTCCTTTCAAACCCTCCTTAAACACCATCTCTCTTTCAACAAGCTTTTGGTCACCCCCTTAATATTCCTTTGGCTCACAATGTTTTTCAACATTAAGTTGCAAGTTGTGTTTGCTTTAAATGATACATTAGATGTCAGTATTCCAAATTACACAAAATTCATAAATGAGTAACTGTAAATTACTATACAAAACATTTGGTGGCTGTAGTGTTCAACTGTTCTATGTTTGATTAGGTGAGTCTATTGACTATTGATGCTCACTATGCTTGATCGGTTAAGCCTGGGTGTGTACTCGGGGATAAGTAAACAAACTGTAGAAAAAGTTAGAAGCTAGAGCTGAAGCATGGAGCAGGCATTTTAAGGCACTGTAAATAAAACCTGTTGCGCACATAGAAACTGGTGTCTCTCTGCATAGATCTGAGATATAAGATATACAATATTGGCATTACAAATATTTAATGAGTGCCCACCACAAAATTCCTGAAGAATGACAGTTTAATTTACCACAAACAAATTCTGCTTGTCTGCTGGCTCTTCAACAACAAACCAGGGATCTACATAAGATACCAGCCAATGAGTTCAAGACTACGCACACTATGCTGCATCTTACCTCTGAGAAATAGAAGAGTGCTGACTCATTGAACAGAATATCAGCCAGGTAAACAATGCCACTAGTCAACACCTCAATTTGGTATTTACAAAAATGATGACTCCGTAAAAATTCTGTAAAGTGCCTGTTGGAGAATGAAAAATAAAAAAGGTCAGCACTCATTTTATATGTGGACAAAGAATAATAGCTGAATTCTTAAAAGCCTTTTCCGATTAAAAATTGCACTAATGCTTTGTCTTTAGTCATGGAAAATTATGTGGTTTTAAAAATGTAAATCTAGGTGCAATCCAAGATAAGCCATTAATAAGCTTCTGTAACAAAATAAAACAAAAGTTAATATCAAAGATATCCATCTTTTAAAGTTATTCATCTTAATATTGCTAAATGTGGCTTCTTTTAAAAAGTTATCCCTTTTAATAATGCAGTTTCCTTGGAGACTAAAAGGCACAATGGCTGTATAAAATAAATTACTCTTCTCTTCTACTATAGCTCAATAATAGATGCCCCATTATTGTTTACAACATTCCCACTGTGACCTTATAATAAATCTGTTTGCAGTGTTAGACCATATCAGATGT
Organism: Cetorhinus maximus; assembly: GCF_964194155.1. Taxonomy (NCBI): domain Eukaryota; kingdom Metazoa; phylum Chordata; class Chondrichthyes; order Lamniformes; family Cetorhinidae; genus Cetorhinus; species Cetorhinus maximus. The sequence goes on from NC_135887.1 coordinate 13,320,000, forward strand.
CTTGTGCTATGAACGGCCAAAAGGTTTGGCAGAGCAGTTACAATGTAGTGAAATGTATCAGTATAGGCTATCTCTGGGACTGACTGAGGAGGTCTCCTAATAAAAAGAGTCAAGTTTCAAAAATTAAATGTTGGAGTGAATGTTAGGCAGCCACTGCTTCAACCTGAGCAGACTTTCTATTGTGAAAATTGCGAGAGAGAGACTGCATTTCCAACACTAGCAAATACTGGACTAGCAGAATATAAAGGATAAATTGAAAATGCTGCCAATTTGAAATAAACAGGTGTTGGCTAATCTGCATTGAATTGCCACCATATTAAATGTGCCTTTCTACATCTTTAAATGTGTCCTGCAAATTGCGAGCCCTAAGAAATTTTCCACAAACTGAATTGCCACACCATTGTAGAGTGCACAGTGAAGGAAGTGAAATTTCAGGTGATATTTCAAATCATGAAATGGTTTACAACCACAAAACCCCCTAGAGTATTATAGTCTTTAAATGATCCCTGTAGAGACCTAATAACTTATAAAAAAGGGTATTTGAATTCCCAATGACTGTTTCAAGAGGAATTGCATGACAAGATTTCCAGTTTTAAGACTTTTACTTTAACAAACAAACTAAAAGCAACAGTAACTAAATATTACTTAGTAAGCCACTAGTACTCTATTAACTACAGAAAAGGTAACCTTTATTAATGTCTTAACATGACCAATAAACAAACCCATGCTGCATCTATACTTTACAGCACACTTTCCAGAAAACACTCTGAAGTCACCCTCAGCTTCCAACGGATTCACTGCTCCCCATTTCGCTGAGTCGTAATGTCCAATGGCCGTCAAAGATCCAGTCCCTCAGTCTTCAGAGCATTTACTAACTGATTTCCAATAGCAAGGCCCACTCTGGTGGTTTCTTCTCCCAGCCTTGCCAGGGCAAATATTCCAGTGTCCTTAAATCGATGCGGATTTCCTCTCTTTGACCAGTGGACAAGCTTTTCTCAGCATTCTGTCTTGTAGCTAATACAGAAAACAGCCTTTTCCCCTCTGCAGACTGCAGCAACTGCTGATTATATTTTGTCCTCTCTGCTCCTGTTCAACGTCTCTGAGCAAGTAAGTCTGCACTAACAAGAACATCTGCTTCTGCCTTTTTTTCCAGGTGTTAAACTTAGCATGCGCTTTTCAATAACAACCGACCTAGGCCTCCCAGTTCCTTGTTGTCAGTTAGAACTCATAGCAGGTCATACGGCTCTCTTCATTATTCCATTCTACCTTGCATTAAAGACAGTCCAAAACATAATTATCTTATAAAATCTTGCATTTGTAACAGTGATAAGTAAACAGTTTTTTTTAAAAAAAAGGTGTTTTTTCATAGATTAGATCATCTGTTGCATGTTGCACCAATTTAGATGCAGACTATGTTTAGTTCATTCTCATCCATTAAATGCTTTGGGGCAGTGAGAGAAACCGTATGAAAAACATGAGTGAACTGGAACAAAGGACATTATAAGAAACAATACACAGTTTACAGAGAGATATAAAGTACATATTACCAAGTCTGTACAACAGATAAAAGGAAGATTGATGGATTTTTAAGAATTCCTCTTCTTAGCAGTTACGTCACTAGTTTGTGCAACACAAGGATTCACTGCATTTCTGAAAATAAACTATGAAACAAGAAAAGGCAATCTGTCCAATTGAATCTGCTCCTTTCTGATATTAATACGTGAGGGAAGGAGAGTAGAGATGAAAATTACAAAAGTACAAGTTGTCAAAACAACAACACAAGCTTTTATTCATTTTAACCCTGCAACAGCCTATGGTAATTTCTTCCTAGTCCTATGCTAAAATTAACAAACATGATGCATTACGATAACTGAAAGTCACTTTCCACTGCATTTTTTGAATAACTTAAGTACTAGATCTTAGTTCTTAAACTGTGACCCAGCAGCAGTCAGAACGCATGACCCCACAGCCCAAATTTTAGTTTCATGTTCAACCACAAGATGGCAACAAATCATCAGTCACTATCTCCTCACTCTCATCAAGTTCTTTTCACTTTATATCTGTGTCCTAGAGACTGTACAGCGCACACCAAGGAGCATCATTTCAGCTAAAATCACACTGCCATCTTAGTAATATAGAGTTCATCAGTAACTCTACCATTACAGGTGAAAAGATAAACCTCCGCAGGCTTGGGACAATGTACTGTTTACTGACGCAAAGCTAGACTGAAAAGGAGTAACTATTTCGACTTACACAAGAGTGTAAAGAAGACACTTCTGCAAATAACTGCTTTTCCCTAATTCTCTTGTGTTTTGGGAAATACTTGTGGATTCTCCAAAACACGTTAAGAGCAGATTATTGATTAGCACAATAAGGTGCAGTGATGTGAAGTGTTTACATCTACTTGGAGTTATTCAGTAGTGCACTCTGAATTTGGAGTTGGGATTCTACGAAACACTACAGCACTTATACTTACCAGAGGAGAGAATTTCCACTTTCTTTAGATTCAGCTTAGCTTAACAACGGATTTACACCATGCAGGCAAAAAAACCTTTGTACTGCCACTAATGCATCGTAAAGTCTTAATGAAGGTGCTAAGTTCTTCATTACAAAGATAGCCCCAGCAGCGGCTGTCCCTCAATTCAAGGATAATGTCTACTCAGGGTCTGCCATGGGTCTTCATGTGACTGAACAGGCTGATTCTCAACTTGCAGATCTTTGGGCACATGGGGCATCCCATGAGATAGTGGGCTCCAGAGTGCAGGAATTGCAGTCTTTTCTGTCCTTCTCTGCCGCCACTCTCCTGCATCATTAAGACACTGTGACTCAAGTGAGATGCAGCTTGATGGACATGTTGCCGCCATTCTGAATGAATGGGAGCAAGCTCCTCCTATTAACGTCAATGCTGCCGCACTTCAATGAGAGCTTCAGAAGGTCTTTGAGGTGCTTTCTTTGTCCTCCCCTGGAATGCTGGCCATTTGAGAGTTGAGAAAACAGGATCTGGCAGTGGAAAAGGTTTTTTAGCCATCCCAACACTATGTCCAGTCCAATGAAGTTGATTTTGCAGGGGTTTTGCCTGCATGTTTTTGAGTTGGCTTCCAGAAGCCACAAGGGCGATCTAAAGATCAAGGTCAAATGGACAAAATCCCCTTTGTTCATAGGATGATGTTTCTCTTCTTAAGGATGACAATGCTGTCATCAATGCTGGAAAGAACCCACACTGTTGGCTGATATTCTCCCAGTTATCCTCAGTTCCTTATGGTAGAATCTATGGGAGAACCAATACCAATAGGAAAGCTGCAACAAGCAATCAAATGGATGAAAAACAACAAAGTCTGCAGCCCCAACAGTATTCCAGCTGAGGTCGTCAAAGCTGGCAGGTCTTTGGTCACATCAAGACAAGATAGCAACATACATCTCTATACTGCATTAGTACTTATGATCCAGATATTAACATCTGCAGTGTTTTGACTGACAGAAGAAAAATGCATCAGTAAACTTACTATTAAGGTATTATAGAATATTGGTATGATACATTGTACTTTGTTTAACTTTAGTGTCAGCTGCTGCGATAGCACTCTAGCCTGAGTCAGAAGGCAGTGGGCTCAAAAGTCCCACTCCAAAGACTTGAGCACTATATCTATGCTGACACTGCAGTGCAGTACTAAAGGAGTGCGGCACTGTCAGCAGATGCACCATCTCTCGGATGAGACGTTAAACTGAGGCCCATCTGTCCTTTTAAGCATATGTAAAAGATCCCATGTTACTATTTCGAAGAGGAGCAGGGTGATTATCTCCAGTGTCATGGCCAACATTTATCTCTCAACTAACATCACTAAAACAGATCGCCTGTCTGTGGGACCTTACTGTGTGCAATTGGATGTCATATTTCCTACATTGCAACAGTTACTAGACTTCAAAAAGTGCTTAATTGGTTGTTAGGCATTTTGGTATGTCCTGAGATCATGAAAGGCACCATATAATCACAAGTCTTTCTTCCCCTCCCCTAGAAATAAGGCTTCCAAATTATTTATTGAAACATGTAGTTGTTCTAAAATGTGTTCATTATAATCTGCAAAAAGTATACTGCAGCAGATTGACTATGATACTGGACTATTAATCCAGAGGTCTAGCGTATAAATTAATTCAATAAAACTGCTAATTTGTGGGCTAGCACCAGAAAATGACTATGAAAGCTACTGGATTGTCATAAAATTCCAACTGGTTCTTTCGTGTCCTTCAGGGAAGGTAATTGCTATCCCTAGCAGCCAGGTATGTAAAAAAAAGTTTCTAAATTTTGCTCATCCATAACAATGAAGTTATTATAGGAAGAAGTAGCACAAATGTTGTTGGCAGAGGGGGAAGGGGTTGCAGGCTTCACTGTGAATTGAATCGGCAGGAATTAGTCTTCCTCCTCTCCTTGGTCACGATTCTTCAAAAAAGAATGGCTCGCTGTCATACATGACATTTTGTCATATGCTTCTCACAATAAGCTAGACCTCAGAACCGTGGGATCAAAGGAATAGAGGAGATATTAGACTTGAGAATGCGCTACATTATAAGTTTAAAAAATTGTGTTCATTTGCAGAATTAGGTGGTCATGACAGCTTGTATTGGCCTCAATTTCAAAGTTTCTGCTCAATAAAATTAAACAAAGATAGTCATAATTGCAGTCTTTGCTTTAATGCACAGTGACCATTGTGATAAATATTGCAACCCAGTCAATTCGCTGTTTTAGGGTAAATGACAGGCATCTGACTGCCCAAATCAATGCATGGTTTGCAAACTGTACTAGAAATGTAATTTGCCTAATTGCGGTAACAAGAAAGTCAAGTGCACTTTTTTTTGCTAAGTAATTATAAAAAGGATAATAAAGGGTAAAAGAACCAGTGTCAGTGGACACTGATCTGGGTAGAAGCTCTAACTCATTTACACTTTTTGTTCTGTGCCATTTAGTTCTACAGTAGTGCACTTAGAGAGGTACTACTAAGCCAATAGAGTTCTTCATTCCAGCTTGCTATTGGTACAATGGAATGCTGCAGTAAGGCATGGTATGATGCACCATTACTAAACATTCACCAGAACTTACCAGTGTAAACTGCAGCTTTTGCAGCTTTTCTAACAGTCATGCTGTTTTCTAGTACCTGCTTACCACATATCCAGTTTAGACAAAATCCACTTACACCATATAGGTTCCAATGTCTCAAACTAAATACAGGCTTTTTGTCAGCCCTAACACTTGCCAAGATTCAATATTCAACTCAAATTGGATAAACCCTCAGTGCTTTGAACTAATTATTTCCACCATATTTACTTACTCTTTTTCCATTATAACATACACTACAGCTTGTGCAGAGACAAAACAGTTGGGATCCGCTTGTCCATCCTCTCCACATATCTTAGCTGTTAAAAGAGAAGCACATATATTTATCCATGAAAGGATTGCAGTACCGCACAATGATACACAACACGGATTCATTTTATAATTCTGCAGCTGGAATTATTGCATATAAATATTTTCAAAAATAGATGTTTGCTAATTGTGTCTAAAGGAGAGTGGCTTTCTTTAAAACATTTTGGGCCATGGGACCAAACACAAATTGGAAGGCAATTATGTAAAAGTGAAATTAAAATGTGTGTGTAATTTTACTCACTGTTGGCAACTTCTGAGAGTTTTGTATATAAGCTTCAGTTAGCACTCTGCCACCCAGTATCTTCTGCAAACTCAACGTATGAAATTTTGGATAGACACACTTCAAAAACGAGAGTGTGCCTTTCTCAGATACATCAATTAGCTCAATCAATTAACAGGCAGGAAAGTTCAAAATTCAGACGCAAGCAAAAGGGACTATTTTACCATTGCAGCAAACCACTGTTCATCAGGAAGATCAAAGCTAAAACCTTCAGAAGAATTTCAGTTCTACAAATGTGATGAAGGGAGAAGGGGAATAGATGGAGATATTGCATCCAGCAACAAGGTCAGTAACAAGGGGATATTGATATAAAGTAACTGGTACAAGGATGAGAGAGGAGTTGAGGAGACATTTTCTAAGCCAGTGGGTAGTCAAGGCCTGCAACTCACTGTCTGAAAGGGTGCTGGAAGGACAAATCTTCAATCGCAAAGGAGAGCTCAGGAAAGGCTATTAAAGTCTCCAGAACACAGGCTAGGAATCGAACTTCAAGCACATCTGATAAAGGGACGACAATGTAAAAGGGGCCAGGAAATACAGGACTGAAGGTGTTGTATCTGAATGCACGCAGTATACGAAATAAGGTAAATGAGCTTGTGGCGCAGATTGAAATTGGCAGGTATGATGTGGTGGGCATCACGGAGACATGGCTGCAAGGGGATCAGGACTGGGAGCTAAATATCCAAGGATATACATCCTATCGAAAAGATAGGCAGGTTGGCAGAGGGGGTGGGGTTGCTTTGTTAGTAAGAAATGAAATTAAATCGATAGCAAGAAATGACGTAGGGTCAGATGATGTAGAATCTGTGTGGGTAGAGTTGAGGAACCGCAAAGGTAAAAAAAACCATAATGGGAGTTATGTACAGGCCTCCGAACAGTAGTCAGGATGTGGGGCACAAGATACACCAGGAGATAGAAAAGGCATGTAAGAAAAGCAAGGTTACAGTGATCATGGGGGATTTCAATATGCAGGTAGACTGGGAAAATCAGGTTGGTAGTGGATCCCAAGAAAAGGAATTTGTGGAATGTCTACGAGATGGCTTTTTGGAGCAGCTTGTGGTGGAGCCCAATAGGGAACAGGCAATTCTAGATTTAGTGATGTGTAATGAGGCAGATTTGATAAGGGAGCTTAAGGTGAAGGAACCCTTAGGAGGAAGTGACTGTAATATGATAGAAGTTACCCTGCAATTTGAGAGGAAAAAGCTGGAATCAGATGTAACGGTATTACAGTTGAATAAAGGCAACTACAGAGGTATGAGGGAGGAGCTGGCCAGAATTGGCTGGGAGATGAGCCTAGCAGGAAAGACAGTGGAACAGCAATGGCAGGAGTTTCTGGGAGTAATTTGGGAGACACAGCAAAAATTCATCCCCAGGAAGAAGAAGCATACTAAAGGGAGGACGAGGCAACTGTAGCTGACAAGGGAAGTCAGGGACAGCATCTAAGCTAAAGAGAAAGCATACAATGCGGCGAAGAGCAGTGGGAAACCAGGGGATTGGGAAGCCTACAAAGACCAACAGAGGACAACTAAAAAAAAAATAGGAAGGGAGAAGATTAAATATGAGGGTAAACTAGCCAGTAATATAAAAGAAGATTGCAAGAGTTTTTTTAGATATATAAAGGGTAAGAAAGAGGCAAAAGTGGATACTGACGCTGGAGAAGTAGTAGGGGGGAACAAAGAAATGGCGGAGGAACTGAATAGGTACTTTGCGTCAGTCTTCACAGTGGAAGACACGAGTAACATCCCCAAAGTTCAAGAGAGTCGGGGGGCAGAGGTGAGTATGGTGGTCATTACCGAGGAGAAAGTGTTAGGAAAACTGAAAGGCCTGAAGGTGGATAAATCACCTGGACCAGATGGATTACACCCCAGAGTTCTGAAGGAGATAGCTGAAGAGATAGTGGAGGCATTAGTGGTGATCTTTCAGGAATCACTGGAGTCAGGGAGGGTCCCAGAGGACTGGAAAATCGTTAATGTAACCCCCCTGTTTAAGAAGGGAGTGAAGCGAAAGACGGGAAATTACAGGCCGATTAGCCTGACCTCAGTTGTTGGTAAGATCTTAGAGTCCATTATTAAGCATGAGATTTCAGAATACTTGGAAGTGCATGGTAAAATAAGGCAAAGTCAGCATGGTTTCATCAAGGAGAGGTCATGCCTGACAAATCTGTTAGAATTCTTTGAGGAGGTAACGAGTAGTTTAGACAAAGGAGAGCCAATGGATGTTATCTACTTGGACTTCCAGAAGGCCTTTGACAAGGTGCCGCACAGGAAGCTGCTCAGTAAGATAAGAGCCCATGGTGTTAGAGGCAAGGTACTGGCATGGATAGAAGATTGGCTGTCTGGCAGGAGGCAGAGAGTGGGGATAAGGGGGTCCTTCTCAGGATGGTGGCCGGTAACTAGTGGAGTTCCGCAGGGGTCAGTGTTGGGACCACAACTTTCACTTTATATATTAATGATCTAGATGAAGGAACTGAGGGCATCCTGGCTAAGTTTGCAGATGATACAAAAATAGGTGGAGGGACAGGTAGTATTGAGGAGGCGGGGAGGCTGCAGAAAGATTTGGCCAGGTTAGGAGAATGGGCAAAGAAGTGGCAGATGGAATACAATGTGGGGAAGTGTGAGGTCATGCACTTTGGTAGGAAGAATAGAGGCATAGACTATTTTCTAAATGGGGAGGGAATTCAGAAATCTGGAGTGCAAAGGGACTTAGGAGTCCTAGTCCAGGATTCTCTTAAGGTTAACTTGCAGGTTGACGCGGTAGTTAGGAAGGCAAATGCAATGTTGGCATTTATTTTGAGAGGACTAGAATATAAAAGCAGGGATGTGCTGCTGAGGCTTTATAAGGCTCTGGTCAGACCACATTTAGAATATTGAGAGCAATTTTGGGCCCCGTATCTCAGGAAGCGTGTTCTGGCCCTGGAGAGGGTCCAGAGGAGGTTCACGAGAACGATCCCAGGAATGAAAGGCTTAACATATGAGGAACGTTTGAGGACTCTGGGTCTATACTCGATGGAGTTTAGAAGGATGAGGGGGGATCTGATTGAAACTTACAGAATACTGAAAGGCCTGGGTAGAGTGGATGTGGGGAAGATGTTTCCATTAGTAGGAGAGACTAGGACCCGAGGGCACAGCCTCAGAGTAAAGGGAAGACCTTTTAGAACAGAGATGAGGAGAAACTTCTTTAGCCAGAGAGTGGTGAATCTATGGAATTCATTGCCACAGAAGGCTGTGGAGGCCAGGTCATTGAGTGTATTTAAGACGGAGATAGATAGGTTCTTGATTGGTAAGGGGATCAAAGGTTACAGGGAGAAGGTGGGAGAATGGGGTTGAGAAACTTATCAGCCATGATTGAATGGCGGAGCAGACTCAATGGGCTGAATGGCCTAATTTCTGCTCCTATGTCTTATGGTCTTATTTAAAAAACTCCAAGACTACGAACCAAGAACTGGAAGGTGGGATTAGGTTGGGAAACACTTTTTCCAACAAGCACTGACAATATGGGCCAACTGGTCTCCATCTGTGCCATAAATTTCTATGTTTATATGATTTCTGTGATTACAGAACAGAACCAGCAGAACATGGGAACAGAGAGTACATCTACATTCAGCATAGGATGGATTTTATATAAGAAAAAATATAAAAGGTGTACCTTAGTGGAAAAGTCATTCAACAATGTAAGATACACAGACACACAATATCCCTCACCTTATACCCCCATTCCCACCCTTTAGATTCTGATCTTTCAGTTACTGGCTTTTCCCTTTGGAATTTTCTTGCTGCTATTTGTTGCTTTTCCACTCACCCAGCCTCCCCAAAACCCATTTTCAAAAACCTCCTAAAAACTTATCTCTCCAACCACATCTGTGAGGATGCTTAGAGTGTGCTTCTCAGTCACCTCATGCTACCCTGATTCAGAGCTACTGATTACAAGTTGGCAGATGAGCATTTTGTGCAGCACTCACCCTGATGAGACCCAAATGAAAGTCCCTTCTCAGGGCAGTGTGACCTGAAACAGATTGAAGCAGTTTTCCCCAATTGTGACATTGATTAACTTCATGGAAAGGGAGAGTTCAGTAACAACTGTTTATTTCACTAAAGTACCACCAATCTTAAATTCTAAAGAATACAACAGTAATATGGGAGAACTGAATGATGCAGGTACTGTACAGGTAACTCCCTTTTTAAGATTATAGGCAATTGGACTGTACTTCCCATCTAAAGAGAGACTGTCACCAAAATGACACTCAGCAGTTCAGTAGCACCTGTCCAATGAGCTATTTCTATCTAGCACAACTCCAGGCAACACATGGATAGGATTCACCTCATCTGTGAAGGCCTCCAGAGTTAATATACCCAACATTCAATAAGTATGTTCACAATGGCAAGATACGGAAAGGCCATCAATGCACATGGAATAGCAGCCCAGCAACAATTATGAGTGCCATTTGGAAGCCAATGGTATGGAAAAAATCTAGTTTATTATCACACATTATATCACATTGTATTTACTTAACTTGCAAAATAGGTTGAATGCCCTTAGTATTTAAAGGCCAGCTAATCCCACACCACCTCCCCATTCAAGAGAGCAATTCAATCTGTTACTTACCTACTATGTCATTTCTCATTGTTTCTATAATTGGAATTGGTCTAGAAGCATCTGGTGAAATGTATTTAGTAAATATATTAACTGCATCACGTTCTATACCTGCAAAGGGGAAAACAATCGTGAATTTAACTGCCCAGAGTAAAAACGCTTGGGTGCATAAACAAATGCATTACAACTTTTTTTTCCCACAAGCCTGTTAATTATGGTGATTGAAATTTTATTATAAATTAAAGAACATGGAAAACAGAAAACCTATTGATCAGCAAGTTTCAAATTTAGCACGGTGGGTCATAAGTGCACACCAGTTGTTAGGCATTTTTTGAGTGTCATGAAGAGATATTAATATACATATAATGTTATTGAAAATTATTTTTTAAAATAGAATTCTAGTGGGGGTCTGTGTCTAGGTGTGTGTGTGTGTGTGTGTGTGTGTGTGTCTTAATTGGATTAAAGCCGGCTAGTCTGGTTGTTTTGATGTATAGTACTTTTGAGATGTTACTTGGGTGAACAGTAAGGTAAAGTGTTCATTTGCATTTGCTCAATAAACCATTCAAGACTGTGGATAAAATCTTGCACCTAGCTGGAAGGCAAACAATGTGTTTATTTTTTCAGCTTACTAATCAAATTGGTGCTAGAAGAGCTGAAATTCAAAAGACTTAGTGATACAATGGAAAATTTACATTCAAAGGGAAAGCTAGGTATATAAAGAAAGGAGTCTGTGTAAGGTAGAGGCGTTTAAGATCTATCCAGCCTGTATGCCTCCAACCAACTTGCAAAGCAACCTCATTTGGAATTCGTACGGTCAAATGTGCTTTGCCTGGTGTCTATTTAAAGTCTATCGGTTATTGTTGCCTCAGTGGAGATTTACCTGGGGGTGATTAATTTGGGGATTGGTTAAAAAGTTATTATAGCAGTAATTTGTATCCATGTGTATGTGTTTAATTTTTTGTTAAATTAATAAATGTTTAATTTAGTTTTATATAAAAACCACGAGACCCAGTGGTCTTATTCTTACTAAATTCAAAGTCTGCATCTCGAAATTACAAATTGCAAAAAAAGGGCTATGACAGTTGTTTCAAGTTTCCCTCTGGGATTTGAGCAAATCAGCATTTACCATCGGCTGTGTCATAATACCGAGAACTGAATCTCATTAACAGTGTTGTGCAATCGCAGCAGAAACAGCAACTTAGTACGCTATGCGCAAGAGCAGTTGCTGCCAAACTTTCAGCGGTACCTCCGAAAACGAATTGCCAGGCCAAATTATTTTAAAGCAAATTGTGTAAAATCTGTTATTGAAGTTTATTGCTGAGGGTGTAGAGTCTTCTGTTATGGACACATTTTTCTTTCTCAATTCTCAAAGTAATTTAAGATTATTTGGACCTGGCTGTCCTGTTGTAATATCACAAGATTTTTACTGTACATTAAACTTGGCACAGTATATATGTGAAAAAATTAAAGCTCCTAGATTCAATAGGCTTAAAAAATTGTCCTCTTTCTGGGTCTTGTTAACCAGCAAGCTGGGGATGAAGCGAATGCAAAAGCTGGAAAGCTTATTGGCATGTGAGACTGGAGGTTTGCAAATGATAGCGCATAATGTACCTTACACCATGGGATAAGTAATGATTTAATATGCTTCATATGTCAGTGTATAAAGCATTTCCCCACCCCCTCCCCCAGCCCCCCTCCAAATCTGTCTCTGACATGATCACGGTATCACAATATGTGCAGGAAATTTAAGAGTCTTTCACTAATCCTATTTTGTATTTGGAGAATTTTCAAATATTAAAATTAGTCTCACAATTATTGGCTTTATAAGCTAAGGACTCTACAAGCCTGCCTTGGGACACTTCCTTAAGCAAGTCCTCAGATTCCGAAATTCAAATAAAAGCTATGTTGTGCATAAGATGACACAAAGCTGAGTGGGAGGGTGAGCTGTGAGGAGGATGCAGAGATGCTTCAGTGTGATTTGGACAAGCTGAGTGAGTGGGCAAATGCATGACAGATGCAGTATAATGTGGATAAATGTGAGGTTATCCACTTTGGTGGCAAAAACAGGAAGGCAGATTATCTGAATGGCTATAAATTGAGAGAGAGGAATGTCCAACGAGACCTGGGTGTCCTCGTACACCAGTCGCTGAAGGTAAGCATGTAGGTGCAGCAGGCGGTAAAGAAGGTATGTTGGCCTTCATAGCGAGAGGATTCGAGTACAGGAACAGGGATGTCTGGCTGCAATTATACAGGGCCTTGGTGAGACCACACCTGGAATAGTGTGTGCATTTTCCATCTCCTTATCTGAGGAAGGATGTTCTTGCTATAGAGGGAGTGCAGCGAAGGTTTACCAGATTGATTCCTGGGATGATGGGACTGACAGAAGAGGAGAAATTGAGTTGGTTAGGATTATATTCGCTGGAGTTCAGAAGAATGAGGGGGGATCTCATAAAAACCTATAAAATTCTAACAGGACTAGACAGGGTAGATGCAGGAAGGATGTTCCCAATGGTGGGGGAGTCCAGAACCAGGGGTCACAGTCTGAGGGTATGGGGTAGACCACTTAGGACTGAAATGAGGAGAAATGTCTTCACCCAGAGGGTGGTGAGCCTGTGGAATTCGCTGCCACAGAAAGTAGTTGAGGCCAAAACATTGTATGTTTTCAAGGAGGAATTAGATATAGCTCTTGGGGCAAAAGGGATCAAAGGATATGTGGAGAAAGTGGGAGCAGGCTATTGAGTTGGATGATCAGCCATGATCATAATGAATGGCAGAGCAGGCTCGAAGGGCCAAATGGCCCACTCCTGCTCCTATTTTCTATATTTTTATAAGCATATAGTATTCTATTACAAACTTCATTCTTTTGGTTGGGGAAGGGGTGTGGGGGTAGGGGAAATGAGGGAGAGAGGGAGGACAAGGAGAGGATGCATTGAGTTTGAAATGCTCCCAGAACTTACATAGGTTTAAGAATTGGTGAATCCTGAAATTTGTATTAATGAACACATTCTGTGGTCCTCCTTTAAAATCTGAAGTAATTTTAAAAGATACCAAATTCAATCAATTACTATATACAAATCTGAACATGCATTTAAACCAGGAGTTAAGCCATTTTGAAGGATTAAAGTTAAAAATAATTAAATTTCCAGTATCATAACATTTGGAAGAAAAATGGATCCCTTTATTCAACAAGTACAGAATGGGATTAAAATATTGAATATATGCTTCCAACTTGTCAAATTCTGCTCTCTCTGAATGGATTTAATATTAATGCTGTTTGTTGGACTTTTATCAGGCTTCCTGCAAATCCAAACACTGAATTCAAGTACAGAACTTGTCAGCTGTCAGAATTTAAGTGCTTCCTCAATTTAGAGGTTTCCTGCCTGTAAATCGTACTGAATTTATTCAATAATTGGAGTTATAAGCGCAATGATTATGACACAAGTTATAGCTTTCTTGCTGGACCTTCCACTTTTAATATTTAATTGCCATTTTACCAAATGCTCATTTTGGGAGAACGAGGATTGGGGGGTTGGAGCAGTAGTCAGCACTAGATCACAGCAACAAATAAAGTAGAGAGAAGTGAACACAAAAAAACCTACAAAATTTGTAAGAGTACCACTTGACATTGCTAAATTATTTAAATCACATCACTTAACAAATTACTTCCAAATTAAGTGACTTATAAAAAGGTAAACATATCAGCTTCTCAATACTAGCAACTTTCCATAAACAATGGAAATAAAATAAATTCAATTGATCAATTTTCAGTGGTATTGGTTGAAGAAGCAGCTCTGGTAAATCATTGTAAAAACTCCAAGCTCTTCTGATAGTCTTGGTAGAGTGAGGGATGTTGGTCAGGATACTCAAAAGAACTTCCTGCTCTTCTTCAAAGTGTCATAAATCAACTAAACAGTTATATTGGACTGTGATTTAATGTCTCACCAAAAGGACAGTACCACCAACAGCGCAGCACTCTCCCTTTACCGCAGTGGAGTGCCAGTCCAGGATTATGGGCATTAGTTCTGGCGTCAAGACTGAAACCCCACCTCCTGACTTGGTGGTGAATGCTGCCAATTTGTTCATACAGCATTATACCAGAATTATGCTTCATTCTTTGTAAAGTAATCTGGATAGTTTGAACTAAACCAGGTCATTACATACAGATTGTTACAAACATACATTCACCGCTCTGTATTTGCTGCAGAGCTCTCCACAGGAAGACTAAATCATGGAAGCTGGAAACTGGAGCTCATTTTAAGAGTTCTTCATTCAAAGAGAATTGCATCTCACTCAGCAACAAAATGGGAGTTAATTTCAAGATATGCATTTTACTTTTCAAAGGAGAAAATTGTAGGCAAACATGAAGAAATGTATACCACTGACACTAAATTATCAGTGGGCTCTTTCATATTGAAATGCATATCCCTGCCCCTGCCACACCCCACCACCGCTGCCCCCCCAAAAAAGGACCATCCTTAAAAATTAAGATACTTTTCTTTCTCATTACCAACCAAGCACAGAGACCAGGAATGGAAAGTGGGACACCTGGATTTGCCTAGCTCAGTTGATTGTAGATCAACTCATTAAGCCATTGACAGAGGGCATTTTACTTTGAAAGTTAATTGTTTGTCCATTCTAGTTAATTATAACCAGCCAACGATGATTTAAAGAGCCTCTCAATACCAACAACGAAGTAAATTCTAATATCATAGAATAAACACTTCACAGAAGAGAAAATGGTGTCTATTTTTGAAGGAAATTGATAGAAGCAGGCTTACTTTTCATCAGTTTGTCTGATAGGTCTTTCAGCCCTGTTTGGTGTGGATGTCCTTTCGATGCAGGTTTTAGAGATTCTTGACTTGCAGCCTCTGTATGAATGGTTACCGTTCTTGTTGTCCCAACATGCAATGGATTCAGATCACTGCCACCCAGATTAAATGAGTGGTTTGGAGATGTTTTATTTCGCCCAACGCAGTCCAGGCTAGTGGGGTCCGGGACACTAATTTTAGCACCGCTAGAAACCAGCTTGTCCTTCGCCTGCAGGTCAGTAGTACCGGAGTCACATGATACTGGCACATCAGCATCACAATGTCTGTTTGCAGGGGAAGCAGGTTCTGCTAAAGAGCTGTGTTTGACTGTGTTCAGGCTGTGGGCTCTGACGCGAGACCAGCTTGTGGAGCGGAAACTTTCTGCCTCCAACCAGAATTTAACTAAATGTCCAACTCCTTGCATCTCCATGAACTGGATGATGTATGGGAGAGCAGTGCTGTCCTGCAGGACTTGTTCAAGAGTCTTTGAGAGCCTGGAGTTAGTCTCTTCAGCTTTATAATTCAGGCAGGAATGACCTATTTAAAAACAAAAACATGAAAAATAGGATGGACACTTTCTATTCAGTACAGTGACATATTTGCACCAAGAGATACTGTCAAACCACAGCACACCGTAGGAGGAAAAAATATCTGCTTCAGCACACATGTTGGATTGTAATTCTATTAATAGTCAATTTTGTTCCAAATCTGTTGAAAAATAACACACTTATGTATCTGTGAAATGGTTCCAATCAATTATTGTTGGATATAGTACAGCCGCTACTATCTAACGTGGAATAAACCAATTATATATATTTTTAAAAAGTAAAGCCCAACTTGTAATATGCTCCTGTTAGCATTGTGTTGTTGTGTCATGCGCTGGTAAGATATGTTGCGTATCTGCCACATTGCAGGTTACCAAACTCAGCCAAGCCCTTGGGGGAGCTGCAAAAATGGAGGTGGCACATTTCCCAATGCACCAAATCCATGTACAACCTATAATGCCAGCCAGCAATTTTCATCCAGTAATTCTTCAATGTCTGACCTTCTAAGGGCCTCACTGCATACTTCACTGCAGACAGCTGTCGACTTGCACCTCCTATTGTAAAGGGTACACATACATCAGTTATACAAACAGCTGTTTGCAATGAAGCATAAAGTGTGTCTTTTAGAAATTCAGAGAATGCAACACAAATGGAGGAAAAATGCTGCAAGTTAACTATAGATGTATTGTTACAAGGTACTTGAGCATACAAATTTATACACAATGTCAGATATAAACTTGTAACAACATGAAATGACACATTTGTCTGGCCTATCATGAAGTCCTTCCAAATAAATATGCAGAACTTGAAATGCCATGCCATGAATTTTCACCAAGTTGCTTCATCTTCTGGGGAAGTCAGATATACAGAACAAAAGCCTCCAAAATTGCTCTTGAATTTCCAAGGGCAATAAGAACAAAATAACTCTAGGATATCAATTTAACATTAGGATATACATTATTCAGCATGACCCTCTTGTAGTCATTTCCATGAAACCCATAAAGTTGGACTTGCCATGATCTGCTCTATAATTCAATATGTATAAAATACTATTTCTAGAAGGGAGCCATAAGATTATTTGATATTGCGCGTCTTAGAGGCAGTATAAATAAAAAATCTAGCCATCAAGAAATCCGCATTTTGAGTTCTGCTAGCTTCTTCATAAATAACTCATTTGCTGTTTTGGGTTAAATTTTGGTCACTGTCTGTACATAACTTAACCTGTTTGATATGACATAACTAGAGAAAAGGGCATAAGATTTTCCAAAAGACACTGTACAAAAACTATCTACTGGTTGTGGCTCCTTCCGCTCTATTTTTAATAGATAAACTACTCGTCACCTGGAATTCCTTAAAAGATCTGCTGCAGCACGTTATGCTTCTGGATTTAGAGACACAGATCACATTTTTCTCAATAACTTTTCCAGTACTAATCCAGTATTAATATTTCTCACTTGGCTTACATCGTACACAATTCTTAAACTAAATTTACTGCTGACTTTTCAGCAGCGCACAGGAAACCAAACCAGCAATTTCTGGAAATTATTACAGCTGCAAAGTATAAGACTGTTAAGTAACTTTTAAAATGACCTCCATACAAAATTAGAAATTCAGATAATTGTTTATAGAGCACTTCAAATTTCTATTTGCCCCATATGGCCCAAACAACTTTCATGATTTTCAAATGACCTGCTGTCATGCTCTTTTCAACTTATAAGTTTGAATCAACTCTTGAGTACCAAATACTATTTCAGCAATTAGATTATGTACACACTGCAGTACTGCGAACAAAAAAAGTACTTGATCCTTTATTTCTCCTAATTCCATTTCCAAACATTCAGCGTGAAAGTTATACAAAGGTGGTTGTCTCATTTTTGAAAGCTGAAATATTGCAGAAACCACCAACACCAACAATGAAAGTGCTTCAATCAGTCCTTTCTCAGCACAAAATTAATTTCACTGCGGCAAAAGAAAGCCAATAAGATGTCTAACCAATTTTGGCTTTAACTCTCACATTCTACTTCTCCAGGGGAAAGCATGGTATTGGGTGAGCAGTTAGCTGAAAAAAAGATACAAAAGAGGCCTGAATCTGTTCCTCCTGCTTCTTTAAATGATAGTACACATGATATACATTACAGGAGTGATCCTTGGGCCCCTGTTGTTTCTGTCTGCATTCAATAACCTGTATGTTGAAACCAAAATGGAATGTTTTCAAATATGCTGACAACACTAAATTAGAACAGCTGCAAAGACAGAGATTGCAATAAAAAATGATTTTGATTGGCTATGCCATTGGGATACTGATCACAAACAATCCAAGCTAATCCTGACCAGAGTCCCAGTTTCTTCACCATCACACTGTTCCATGTTCTTCCTTCTCCCACCCTCAATTCTCACCATCCTATTTTTCCCCTCAGTCACACACATGTCTGAAAATATTCCTGCGCCCCACCACTTCAGTGAACCAGCCTGCAACTTTCATTCAACTGGTCCTTTGAAGCATTGTGGCCAAACCCCAAATGGACCCAGCCATCATTTACAATGTCAAGCTGAATTACTGGACTCCAATACACCAACTACAAAACATTGTCTCTATGAAAATGCCTCAGCATACTTCTCAAATAATAAGTACAAGTTCTTCCCATCAAGTTACATAGCATTCAAAATAAATGTCTTATGGAATTCCAACCTGGTGCTGATCATGTGAAACATCACAGAAAGCATTGCTGCTTTCAATGTCCTCTAACTTTAGGGTCACCATTGGTCTTTTATATGAGCTAGAATGAAGCAGAAAAGATTCTTCTGAGCTGGAAAACTGCAGCTAACAAGTTCAAAGCCATTACAGAGTCCAACCTGAAATACTCCTCGACTGTTGAGAGAATCTAGCAGTATCACTGGCATTATTCTGTGTTTACTGTAAAACTACTGTAGCTGCAGAAATCTACTGGCTGCTGTGCACAGGTTAACAATAATCTTAATCTCTGATTCATTTGTATTCCTCTACCCCCACAAAAACTGTTACTTAAACATGCATCAATAATAACGTTGCATTTTAATAGCATCTTAAATGCAGTAAAACTTCCCAAGTTACTTCACAGCAGCTTTACCAATCAAAATTTGAGATTAGGCCACAGCAGGAGATTTAGGACAGACGCCCAGAAATTTGGTCAAAAGGAGTGTCGCAAAGGAAGAAAGGGAGGTAGGGTGGTGGTGAGGTTCACCAATAAAGCTCCAGAGCTTCAGGCATTGGCAGCTAAAAGCACAGCCACCAGACATAATCTTTCAGCGCACATAACAAAGGTAGCAGCGTGAACTGATCCAGTCAGCACTTCTGAGTTTGCAGCGAACATTAAGGAAGATTTACTGCAAGTCTTGAAGAGCATCACAAGGGGGGTTAAAAAGCAGCTTTAACATGAGGATTGTGATAATAGCTGTGGACCCTCAGGTGTATAGATTTATCCTGCCACATATACCAAACTGGATATGAATATTAACCAGACATTTATTGTTAGTCTTCACCAGCTAATGTTGATGCAATAGAAGTTCTATTAGGCTGAAGGCAGCCACCTAGCATAGTGATTTCACATTGATAAAGTCAAGGTGGCAACTTGTAAACGTGCTCACTAAAGTTATAAAGAGGTAGTCAGTGGTGCCAACTCAGATGTAGGAGATCTAGGAATACAAAAATAACATTAACTCCTCCTTCAAAAAGAGTTCTAAATGCTTTCAAAGACTGACGGGAATTCCCCTTGTTCTACATTGTCCCTTCAATATTTAATCCTCATTTCATACTGAGCAGCATGCTCAATTGAACAGATATAAAAATCATTCTAAAATTTAATTCCATGGCATCGGGAGAATGCCTGTCTTTCTACTACAGGCTCCCAATTGCAAAACCATTCCTTTGAATATTTTAAAACTTTCACAATGTTGGGACTATCATTTATTACAGCTTTAGCAATTGTAACACCCAATGGTACAATAATAGAACAAAACCTTCAAAAAGGTCACATGCTGCCTCTCTAGCCTTACCGAAGGATGTCTATTGTTGATTATTATTTTACCACACATCATGGGTTCAAATTAACAATTTACAACTTTACCTAAGTCTCCAAAATGTGCGGCTTCCATATGAATCGGCTGTTGGTTGAGAACTGCTGTTCTGCCACGTGCAAAGGAGTCCATGTTGGCAGAGATGGCGTTGATCGCCACATTGCTTGGTCCTGCAGCTTCCAGAAGTGCATGGTTCCTGCTTGGTGATGGAGTTGCAACAGGACTGGGGGCTGGGACTGCAAAAAAGAGAAAATATTCAGAGAATTACTTTGGTGGAAGCCTAACCTGAATGACAACTGTCATTAATTATTGGTAAAATCATAAGATCCGCTTAAAAGATAACTAGTGATGGACAGGCAGCAAATTGCCAGGACCTTGCCATCTTGTTTCCACAGTTCTGACTCCAGGTCTTGAAAATTATCATACGTTTCAAAACAGTTGAACAGAGAGGATGAAGACTCTTTGCAAGATAAAATCAAAGATCCTAAATGGAGTGCATTTGGGCATTCTTGGCCCAGTGTTCCTGAGAGCCAAATCTCCCCAGCATAAGGCTTTCACCAAACACAAATTAATTTCAATTTAAAATATTAAATGTACATCATATTTCTAGGAGGAAAAACACTGAACAAAATATCAAAAGAGGTTTTCTGAAGCAGGGCATACTGGCCAAAATCTTAAAAACTTGCCACAGGTTTAATATCTCTCATTACGTGATCATGTATTTAATGTCAATTAACCAAAATGACTATTTTTTTAGCTTAATTACATGTATTCTAACTTTATTTCATAGTCACATAAATATTCCTTAATTATGTATGAGGGACACCCAAACCTAAGTCAGCAACATGTGTTCTCCACATTAGATGGTATCTGCACTTCAGTGAGGAACAGCCAAAGTGAGAGCATAAGTTTACGAACGCTTAATTATTCTGCAAGTTCTTTTCAAATTTTAAAATGTAGAAATTTATAGGCAGCAATAATAAAACTCCCATTGTGCACTGCCCAACAAGTACCATAATTTAATCCATATTTATTTTAGTCCAAATAGCAAAAAACAAATTGGGAAAAATGAATCTAATCTTACCCTCCAATTAACACAACTATCCTCCATTATAACTTACTTCATGCTTATTAATGCTGAATAATAACACTTAAATAATCAATTTATTCTTCACTATTAAGTTAGTGAAAATATTGCATTGTGTACACCGTGATAAATCATTTTGGTTTCTACGTAGGCCACCTCAACAGCGATCTTGCTACTGAACTACAAAAGGAGATAGTCATCACCAAAAGTAACAAATTACACAAATTAAAACACATGAATCATAAGGAAACTAAAAGCAAATTGTTATGGACTAGAACAATTCTGACAACAGGAGAATAACTTTACTAATGCAAACTCCTAGAAGTAGGGAGAACCCACGGTCACACAATACAGTTCAGTCTTCTTCATTAGCACACAGGAACTAGCCATTGCCAATGTGTATGTGTGAAGCCTTGTTAAATGTCAAGATCTGCGTCATTCAGTAGAACAAGTGCTTTATGTTTTTTTTAATGTTATCAGAGTCTTTCCAGTCAACAATGCCTTTATTTTTTGTAATGTTAGTAATTACTGTTATAATTCCAAAAACAGAACAAAATGCAAAAACAAGGAAAATTTATTCAATTTACAAAGAATTCATGTTATTTAAGGCTGCCTTAGACTGACCATTGAAGGAAATAGAGATGCTAATACTGGAATTAAATCGCTAAGGATGCGCATTTAAAGTTAAATGTAAGAAAAAAATCATTAAAAAAGAGTCCAATCATAAATGGAGAAGTTATTTAGGTCTTTGTATTACATAATTATATGTGAAGTCAGAAGTGTTGGAAACCGAGTACAGAAGTAAAGATTTCAGTGTGCTTGAATATTAGAAAAAACATTGAAATCACAGAATCACCATTTACAAAAACTTCCCTAGGCCCCAAATCCAATCAACGCATTAATATTGGCAGCAGTTTCCACTTAAGCTCTTTTGCCGCAAGAATTTCACATTTACAAAAGCTGGGCTTACATTAACTAAGCCCGCATGAGATCTTTACTGCTTCCCCCTTCCACTCCAAACTCCCCAATTTTCATCTTAAATTTTTTCAGACCCTGTACTGTCATCTCTGTTACTGTCCTACCTATGTGATGCCTTTCGTGTAGAAAAGTGTCTCAACACTCTTCAGAGGTAAAAAAACATAAATAAATGTTAAGGCTGAGACAAGGGGCAATTTGGAAGAGCAAGCAAAAGTTTGGTAGAGAAGATGGGTTTTATAAAGGATCTTGAAGGAGGGGGAAGCAGAGACACAAAGGGATCTAGAAGAAACTGCAGATTGTGGAGCCAAGGCAGTTAAGTTCTTGGTATCCCGATTTAGAATTCATCCAATGATGCACCAGCCCTTCCAAAACCTCCAAGCCCACAAAATTTTTTAAAAAGGACAAATCTACAAGTAAATAATACAAAGAACTTGCATTTATATAGCAACTTAAATTCAATAAAACATAGAGCTATGGAACCATAGAAAAGCTATGGCACAGAAAGGGGCCATTCAGCCAATCGGGTCAGCGCCAGCCGAAAAATAACAAAAAACTATTTAGCCCATTCTAATCCCACCTTCCAGCCCCTGGTCCATAGCCTTGCAGGTTACAGCACTTTAGGTGCAGATCCAGTTACCTTTTAAATGAGTTGAGGATTTCTGCCACCAAACCAAGCAGTGAATTCCAAACATCCACCACCCTCTGGGTGAAGAAGTTTTTCCTCATGTCCCCTCTAATTCTTCTACCAATCACCTTAAATCTGTGCCCTCTGGTAAATGACTTCTTCGCTAGGGGAAACAGGGCATACCTGTCTACTCTACCCAAGCCCCTCATAATCTTGTACATCTCAATCAGGTCACCCCTCAGACGCCTCAGTTCCAAGGCTAAACAACATTAGCCTATCCAACCTTTGTTCATATTCAATTTTCAAGCCCTGGCAAAATTTTTGTAAATCTCCTCTGTATTGTCTCCAGAGCAATTATGTCCTTCCTGTAAGTGGCAACCAGAACTGTACACAAAATTCCAGCTGTGACCTAACCAGCATTTTATACAGTTCCATCATTACATTACTGCTTTTGTATTCTATATCTCGTCCAATAAAGAAAAGCATTCCATATGCTTTCTTTACCACCTGCCCTGCCACCTTCAAGGACCTGTTGACATACACACTAAGGTCTCTCCCTTCATCTACCCCTTCCAGTATCCTCCCATTTATTGTGTATTTCCTAGCTTTGTTTGCCCCCACCCCCCTCCCCCCACCAAATGCATTACCTCATACTTCTGTGGATTGAATTCCATCTGCCATTTTGCCGCCACTCAACCAAACCATTGATAGCATTTTGGAGACAACAGCTATTCTTTTCGCTATCAACTACATGGACAATGTTTATGTCACCTGCAAATTTCCCAATCATGCCACCCACATTTAAGTCCAAATCATTAATATATACAACAAACAGCAAGGGACCTGGTAAGGGGATGTTAATGTGTAATGAGGCAGGTTTAATAAATGATCTCAGAGTAAAGGATTCCCTAGGAAACAGTGACCATAATATGGTAGAATTTAGCATTCAGTTTGAAAGTGAGAAAATTGGGTCAGAAACAACTGTGCTAAACTTAAGTAAGGGTAATTACAATGAAATGAGGGCAGAGTTGGCTGGAGTGGACTGGGAAAACAATTCAGCAGAAAAGATGGTTGATGAACAATGGCAGACGTTTAAGAAAATAGTTTATGATTCTCAATAAAGATAAATCCTATTTCCATATTCACTCGCACGTGTCCTTGGAAGTAATTCGAAGAATACTACCAGAGGTCTTGCTTGCGAATCTCTTTTTTAAACTCCCTGAAATCAGCCTGCAGGACCTCATCCCTTTTTCTACCTATATCATTGGTACCAATGTGAACCACGACCTCTAGCTGTGCACCCTCACCCTCCAGAATGCTCTGAAGCCGCTTGGTGATATCCATGACCCTTGCACCAGGGAGGCAACATACCATCCTGAAATCACATCTGTGACCAAAAAGCGCCTGTCTGTTCCCCTAACTATAAAATCTCCTACCACTATTGCTCTCCTGCCTTTTCTTCTCCCTTCCTGCACAGCTGAGTCACCTATGGTGCTCTGGTCATGACTCTCGCTGCTCTCTCCAGAGGAACCCTCTCCCCCATTGGTATTCAGAACCGAGTACCTGTTAGAAAGTGGGATGTCCTCAGGAGTCTCCTGCACTACATGCCTTGCTCTTCTTGTCTGTCTGACGGCTACCCAATCCCTCTCTGCCTGCTCTTTCATAGACTGCGAGATGACTACCTTCTGAAATGTGCTATCCACGTAGCTCTCATCCTCACAAATGCATCTCAGTGACATTAGCCGCTCCTCGATTTCAAAGAGTTAGAGTTTTTCTATTTGGTGGCACTTTCTGCATGTGTAGTTGTCCAGGACATGGGTAGCATCCTGAAGTTCCCACATGGCACATCCCACTTAAATCTTTTAACAAATCAGTAAGATTGAGATGGCCTGCATTCACATCAGTTGATAGGATTCAGGGACCATGACTTGAAGTTAGGAGACCACTGGTTTCAAATCCCCGATGGCCTAGTTTCTCCCGATCTCTATAACTTCCTTCCTTCAAACCTCAGTCACCTCTGTGCTTTTCTAATCATACCCTATTACATATCTGATTTTATTCACTCCACCACTGGTCAGCAGCCAAGGGGCTAAGTTCTGGAATTCCCTTCCTGAACCTTGCTGCCTTTCCTTGTTTAAAATGCTCCTTAAAGCATACCGTTGAGTAAACATTTGGTCGCTTGTCCCAGTATCTCTCTTTAAATGGCTCTGCATCAAATTTTGTTTCTTAATCTCTTCTGTAGAGCACCTTGGGATGCAGTGTAGGATCATCGGGAGAAACGAGGCAATGCCCCCTTTTCACAGCGCAAGCAGCCATATCCCAGCAGGGAGTGTGGGGGTTGTTGGGTAGTCAGTCGGGGGGGGGTTTGGCGAGGTAGTTGGGGGGGTTGGTAGTCAGGGGTTCCAGTGGGGTCAGGGGTCAGTACTATAGTTACCCAGCAATTAGAACTGGTTTTAATCCTTTCAGCTTTTTACGGGTAGCTATTCTGCTAAATGAGTTGGAACCACCTGAAGTCTCTGACTTCAGTTTTGGAGGGTTCCAGGCACCGGGTAATTGCCCAACAGAAATTGAAGCTTCCCAGGCAATTCCTGTGCAGTCCTTCCTTGGGGACTTCCGATAGGTCCCAAGGGCATTTTCCGGGATACCTCTGGGGTATGACCCTCTGGAGAATGGAAGATCTGAGCCCATGTTAAAGGCGTAATATAAATGTAGTGGGATACAGATTAAAATCCATTTGACTAAAGCAAGGAAATCTTCTCCGTTCTACGTTAATTTTGGGTGCTCTAACATTACTAAGGTAAAGTATGGAAGTACTGTGAAGGAGCCATTGTCTTTGGTTCCTGTCACACACTCACTGGCCCCTGGTTGAGACTGAACTGATTGTTCACAACCTTGTGTCATATTTGACCCAGAGATGAGCTTCCAACCACATATCCATGCCATCAAGACGGCCTATTTCCACCTCCGTAACCATCTGACTTTACCATCTTAGCTCAGCTCCCGCTGAAACCCCTCATTCATATCTTTGTTACACTTAGACATGCCTATTCCAATGCACTCTTGACCAACCTATCAAGTTCTACACTCCATAAACTTTGAGGTCATCCTAATTTCTGCTGTCCTAATTTGCACCAAATCCTGGTCCCCCATCACCCCTGAGCTCACTGAAGTACAGTGACTCTCAGTTACACATCATTTTTAAAATTCACATCCTTGTTTTCAAATCACCCCATGGCCTCGTACCTCCCCATCTCTAGTCATCTCCTCAACCTTCCAGGAAAGCTGTCCTCCTCTAATTCTGGCCTCTTGAGCAGCCCCAACTTTAATGGCTATACCAGTGGCAGTCATACCTTTAGCTGTCAAGACTCTAAACTGTGATATTCCCTCCCTAAAGCCTGTCCGTCTCACTACCCCTTTTTCTTCCTTTATCATAGAATGGTTATAGCACAGAAGGAGGCCATTTGGCCAGTCTGGTCAATGCTGGCTCTTTGCAAGAGCCATTCCCTTACCTTTTTCCCATAGCCCTGCAAAATTTTCCTTTTCAGATAACAATTATGACGCACTTTAAAGTCTAATTTTTGAGCAAGCATCTTAAACTGCTTTAAGATGTTTAAGGTGCTAAATAAATGTAAGTTGTTGTTGCTGTAGTGGTTGTGGGCCATAGCATGATATACCATAGAAACTGGGAGCCTCGATAAGAGCCTAATGTTCAAAAAGGAAACCTCACACTGATGCATTAGTCAGTGAATAAATGGGCTGATAAATGTTCTTATGCTACACACATCTGCTGATGCTGGTTGCATTCTGCGCTTACTAAGCACATCAATTTAAAGCAGCACACCTGCTATTTTAGTTCCTGCGTATCGTCATGACAAGTTTCTTTTTGCTTCGTGGAATCACAGAATTGTTACCGAGCAGAAGGAGGCCACTTGGCCCATCATGCCTGCACTGCCTCTCCGAATGTGCAATTCACCTAGTACCATTCAGTCGCCTTCTCCCATAACCTTGCGCATTCTTCAGGCTGTAACTTCCGAGCTCCAGGGCAGTGTAACTGGGGGATAGCCAAAGGACGCGCTGGGGAACACCAATTCCCGGATGTTCCCAGATAAGATTTGCATGGCACTTGCCTGGGAAATGAAAACTTCTGATGGGCAATCGCCCTGCACTGGAACCATCCGAAAACGTCATTTAAATCGCAAATTTCAGATGATTCCAACTGTCTTACATCAATAGCTATCCAGAAAAAATTAGAAGAATTAAAAGCACTTTAAGCTTTTGGGTAATTATTGTACTGACCTCCCCCAGTGTACCAGGGGTCTACCCCCGCCACTTCCCCACCCCACCGACAACCTTCCCCTCACCACACAGGGTACTCCCCTGCCCGTGACTCGCCCCCAGCCACCCCATAGGCCTTACCCGACTTCACCTCTCTCCTCACCACCTGCTGACTGCCCGACC
Source organism: Cetorhinus maximus (assembly GCF_964194155.1). NCBI lineage: Eukaryota > Metazoa > Chordata > Chondrichthyes > Lamniformes > Cetorhinidae > Cetorhinus > Cetorhinus maximus. Next base: position 13,346,834 of record NC_135887.1, read on the forward strand.
CTCCTTCCCACCCTGTCAGCCTCCCTCCCTGACTGTCTGACCAACCACCCCCACCTGCCCAACGACCCCCCCCCACCCAACCTCCCGGGAGCCCAACAACCCCTCCCCTCGCCTGAATGCCGGACAACCACCTCCCCGCCGCCACCCAAGTCTCTGAGTACCTCCACGCTCTTGTACTCTAAGCCCTTATTAAAAAGTCCAGGATAGTGTATGTTTTATTAATTGCTCTCTCGAACTGTCCTGCCATCTTTAATGATTTATGCACAGATCCCTCTGTTCCTACACCACTTTAGAGTTGATCCCTTTATTTTATATTGTCTCTCCATGTTCTTCCTGCCAAAATGAATCACTTCACATTTCTCCGCATTGAACCTCATCTGCCACCTATCCACCCATTCCACCAACTTGTATATGTTCTTTTGAAGTTCTACACTATCCCCCTCACAGTTGACCATGCTTCCAAGTTTTGTATCATCCACAAACTTTGAAATTGTGCCCTGTACACAAAGGTCTAGGTTATTAATATCTATCAGGAAAAGCAAGGGTCCCAATACTGACCCCTGGAGAACTCCACCACATACCTTCCTCCAGCACAAAAAGTATCCGTTAACCACTGTTTCCTGTTGCTCAGCCAATTCCATATCCATGTTGCTACTGTACCTTTTATTCCATGAGCTATAACTTTGCCCACAAGTCTGTTGCAAGGCACTCTATCAAATGTCTTTTGGAAGTCGATGTACACCACATCAACAGCATTGCCCTCATCAACCTTCTGTGTTATCACTTCAAAAAACTCCAACAAGTTAGTTAAACATGATTTTCTGTTAAGAAATCCATGCTGGCTTTCCTTAATTAACCCACATTTGTCCATGTGACTATTAATTGTGCCCCAAATTATTGTTCCTAGAAGTTTCCCCATCACCGAAGTTAAATGGACTGGTCTGTAGTTGCTGGGCTTATCTTTAGCCCTTTTTTGAACAAGTGTGTAACATTTTCAATTTTCCAGTCCTCCGGAACTACCTCCGAGTCTAAGGGAAGATTGAAAAATTATGACCAGTGTCTCTGCAATTTCCAATCTCGCTTCTCTCAGTATTCTTGGATGTATCTCATCTAATCCCGGTGCCATATCAACTTTAAGTACATTATCAATTTTAAACCCATCTAGTGTCTGAATTTCGTTTTTTAACTGATTCATGGGATGTGGGTTTCATTGGCTCGGCCAGCATTTATTGCCCATCCCTAGTTGCCCTTGAGCTGCCTTCTTGAACCGCTGCAGCCCATGTGGTGTAGGTAAACCCACAGTGCTGTTAGGAAGGGAGTTCCAGGATTTTGACCCAGCAACAGTGAAGGAACAGCGATATATTTCCAAGTCAGGATGGTGAGTGAACGGAGGGGAATTCCCAGGTGGTGGTGCTCCCATCTATCTGCTGCCCTTGTCCTTCTAGACGGTAGTGGTCATGGGTTTGGAAGGTGCTGTCGAAGGAGCCTTGGGAATTCCTGAAGTGCATCTTGTAGATGGTACACACTGCTGCTACTGTGCGTCGGTGGTGGAGGAAGTGAATGTTTGTGGATGTGGTGCCAATCAAGGGAGCTGCTTTGTCCTGGACAGTGTCAAGCTTCTCGAGTGTTGTGGGAGCTGCACTCATTCTAGGTAAGTGGGGAGTATTCCATCACACTCCTGACTTGTAGCCTTGTAGATGGTGAACAGTCTTTGGGAAGCCAGGAGGTGAGTTACTCGTTGCAGGATTCCTAGCCTCTGACCTGCTCTTGTAGCCACAGTATTTATATGGCTGGTTCAGTTCAGTTTCTGGTCAATGGTAACCCCCAGGATGTTGATAGTGGGGGATTCAGTGATGGTAATGTCATTGAACATCAACGGGCGATGGTTAGGTTCTCTCTTCTTGGAGATGGTCATTGCCTGATACTTGTGTGGCGCGAATGTTACTTGCCGCTTGGCAGCCCAAGCCTGGTTATTGTCCAGGTCTTGCTGCATTTGGACATGGACTGCTTCAGTACCTGAGGAGTCTCGAATGGTGAACATTGTACAATCATCAGCCAACATCCCCACTTCCGACCTTATGATGGAAGGAAGGTCATTGATGGGCCTAGGACACTACCCTGAGGAGCTCCTGCAGTGATGTCCTGGAGCTGAGATGACTGATCTCCGACAACCACAAACATCTTCCTTTGTGCAAGGTATGACTCCAACCAGTGGAGAGGTTTCCCCTGATTCCCATTGACTCCAGTTTTGCTAGGGCTCCTTGATGCCACACTCGATCAAATGCGGCCTTGATGTCAAGGGCAGTTACTCTCACCTCATTACTTCATATTTTACCGTGGCTTGTGCAGCATCTTCTTCCTTTGTAAAGACAGACGCAAAGTATTAATTTAGGGCCACAGCTGTGCCCTCTGCCCCCGTGTGAAAATCCTCTTTTAGGTCCCTGATCGGCTTTACTCCTCTTTTCCCACCGTTTTACTATTTGTATGCGGATAGAAGGCTTTGGGATTTCCTTTTGTGCCAGCTGCCAGTCTCTTTTCATACTCCCTTTTTGCTTCTCTTATTTGCTTCTTCACCTCTCCTCTGAATCTTTTATATTCAGCTTGGTTTTCAATTGTATTTTCTCCATGACAGCTGTCATAAAGACATGTTTTCTTTATCTTAATTTCTATATCCTTTTTCATCCGGGGGCTCTGGATTTGTTTGCCCCTTCCCTTTTGAGAGAACATAGCTTCTCTGTGCCTGAATCATCTCTTCTTTGAAGGTAGCCCATTGATCAGCTACCGTTTATCCTGCCAACCTTTGACTCCAATTTATTTGGCCCAGATCCATTCTTACCCCATTGAGGTTGGCTTCCCCCAGTTAATTTGTCTTACTCTGGACTGTTCTTTGTCTTTTTCTATAGTCAGCCTAAAAGAGGTATGATACAATGATCACTATTCCCTAAATGTTCTCCTACTGACACTTGATCCACTTGACCCACCTCATTCCCAAGAATCAGGTCTAGCAGTGCCTCCTTCCTCATTGGACTGGAAACATACTGAAGAAGATTTTCCTGAACACACTCTTGCCCCTCTCTGCCCTTTACACTACTACAATCCCAGTCTATATTTGGATAATTAAAGTCCCCCATAATAAGTACTCTATAATTTTTGCATCTCCCTGTAATTTCTTTGCAAATTTGTTCCTCCACATCCTTCCCACTAGTTGGTGGCCTACAGACTACACCAAGCAATGTAACTGTATCCTTTTTGTTCCTGAGCTCTAGCCAAGTTGATTCTGTCCTCGATCCCTCTGGGACATCCTCTGTCTCCAGCACTGCAATGCTCACCTTTATCAATACCACCACCTTTTCTTCCATTCTTCTCTTTCCTGAATACCTTGTATCCAGAGTTATTTAACAACCAGCCATGCCGTTCTTTTAGCCAGGTCTCTGTTATAGCCACAACATCACATTTCCACGTGGCAATCAGTGCCTGTAACTCAACCAGTCTTATTTATCACACTCCGTGTATTCACATACATGCACAGTATCCCTGATTTAGACTCTATTACTTTCTCCTTTATTCTGGCCCCACTTATTAGCTTACTATTCCCTACTCTAGTGCTATCCAACTCCCCCAGTTTTCTGTGCACCTTGGCACTCTTCTCCATTATCACCTAGTTCCCACACTCCTGCCGAGTTAGTTTAAAACCTCCCAACAGCACTAGCAAAACACCGCACGAGGAACTCTGCCCCGGCTCTGTTCAGGTGCAACCTGTCTGGCCTGTACAGGTCCCACGTCCCCGACAGCTGGTTTCAGTGTCCTAAGAATTTAAAGCCCTCCCTCCTGCACCACCTTACCAGCCATGCATTCATCTGTCTTATCCTCCTAATTCTGTACTCACTTGCACATGGCACTGGGAATAATCCAGAAATTACTACTTTTGAGGTCCTGCCTGCTAATATTTTTACCTGGCTCCCTAAATTCAGACTGCAGGGCCACATCCCTCTTTCCACCCATGGCATTGGTACTGATGTGGACCATGACTGCTGGCTGTTCTCTTCCTGCATACTCTTAAGCTGCTGGATGGCAACATCTGTAAACGTGCTATCCACGTAGCTCTTAGCCTCATGGATGCTCCACAGTGACGCCAGCTGCCGTCAAGTTCCACAACTTGGAGCTCAAGCTGTTGCAAATGATGACATTTCCTGCAAAAATGGTTATCTAGGGCATGGGAAGTGTTCTAAAGTCCCCACTTAGCACAGTATGGGCACTCTCAAGTTTGGAGCAGCCCTGTCTTTTCTCTATTTATTAACTGATAACCTTGTTACTGTGATTCAACCATACTACTGGTAATAAACTTACCAATATTAACAAAACTTTACCAATACTAATAAAACTTACTACTATTAATAAACCTTAGCACTATTGATAAACCCTACCAATACTTACTACATCTTACTAGTGATAATAAACCTTACCAATAAGCCCTACTAATACTTATGATTCCTACTAATACAATTTATTAGTAGTAATAAACCCTATTTCATATAAAAAAAGGACAAGACTCACCTGTTTGTTCCCTAGTTTAGATCGGAAATACTCACCAGCCAATCACCTATCTGTATCCCTGTGATGTCGTACCTCAATTTTTCTTTCCGAATTTGGGCTCTGACTGGAAATGGCCTAACCTCATTGGTCTCACTGTTTCTCGCCTCCCCTCTCCACACTCTATGTAGGCCCACTGCTCTCGCTGCTTCTCGCCTCTCAAACGGTGGGAGGGAGCACAGAAAGAAGTATTTTTATTCCAAAAGCAAAATGCTGGATGCTGAAAATCTGAAGTAAAAATATAAAATGCTGGAAATATTCAGCTAGTCAGGCAGCATTTGTGGAGGGAGCAACAGAGTTAACGCTTCAGCACTGTGACCTTAATTCCACCTCGTCGCCATAGAAGGTGTGCAGATGCTTTGTTCATAGGTCACCAATAATGAAGTCTTGAACTGACTAGAGAGTGCTGAGTGATAGAGGCAAATTTTTATCCCTCTCCCCAATTCTCTCCTCCCACCTGCAAGGAAGAACTTCACCTTCATTCAGTAGATTCCCAGAGTACTTGTAAAACTGCATTAGGAACCTGGTGTACTGCAAATTTAAGAAAAAGGAAAAACACATGCAAGGAAGGCAGAAATAGAAATAGGAAAATAGCTTTATTTCATACCCAGCAAAGTAATTGCCAGGTGCAAGGATATCGATTCTCAGTGAACAGTTACATAAAGCTCACGGCTGCTGATTCTTAGTAATATGTTCAAAAAGTGTTCCACACCCTCAACAATTACAAACAGCAATGATTCTTCCAAATACCTACATAACAGGATCCATTTAACCACATTATCAAAGCATCTTATTACCAACAAATTTAGCTATTGTTCTAGGTAGAATGTTTGATTTCACTTTAATCCAACACAGTTGGAAAGATACTGATTTAGAGAAAAGCCTGCTGTTTAAACAAGTATTGTAATTGTTTAATTAAAGGGAGCAGATTATGCTTCATCATGCTCACAGCACCCACAGAGTATGTCTGCCACCGACGACAGGAAATGTTGACAGCATTTGACTGCAACTGACGGGTATAAATTTATCATGCAGCAGCCAAGTTAGTGGAGCTAATTTTCTTCTGAATGAAAATTTAAAACCATAATCACATCTTCACTATTCAATTCAATTGAGTTCAGAATAAATGTTGCACGATGCAATAATGGCATAACCTGAATGTTCTAAAAGTCACAAAACAACAAAATGCACAGATAAGTCAAATTGACAGTTTTATATCATTCCACGTTTTCCAAATGCACTGAGTTACAATTATTTCCGTTGAAATCATATTATTTACCAATATGACTAACCCCATCAATGCTTGAGGTTTAAGTCCATTTGGTTTGAACCATTAAACTGAAAAGTTTGGACTATACAATCTAAAGCAATTTATTTTCATGATGTACCAATTCAAGTCTGTCAAACATCACTTCATTGCACTGAATGATGGATCAAACTAAATCATTTAAAAAAAAAGACATGCATCTATCACACCATTAAGGCGTCCCAAAACACTTTACAGTCAACAAAATACTTCTGAAATCTAGTCACTGTTGTAATTTGGGCAACACGGCAGTCAATTTACACACATCAAGGTCCCACAAACAGCAATTAAATAAAGCGAACAAGTAATCTGCCTTATGTTTTGGTTGAAGGGTAACTGTGGACCTGGACACGGAGATCACTCATTCTCCTCTTCGAATTGTATAGTAGGATCTTTTATGGCCATTTCAGAATACTGAGAGCGCCTCTTTTTAACACCTCTTCCCAAGGCGGCACCTCCAACAGTGCAGCATTCCCTCAGTACTGCGCTGAACAGCTAGTCTACATTACATACTCAAGTCTTTGCAGTGGGACTCGAATCTCAAGACCTTCTGATTCAGAAGAAAAAGTGCTACCACTGAGCTAAGGCTAGCACTCATAAAAGGAACAGGAATCAACATTTATGGGGAAATCATTCTGGCTTTAAAATAAGACATTAAAATACATTTTCAACGTTTAAAATATTTTTGAGGAATATCGAGAACTCTTTTTTAATGTTCATTTGTATCTTTAGCAATGTAGAGTATTGTGTTGAAGCCCTCACCTATTAAATATAACACTTTTAATAGCTCTCCTTTACTTTTTTTTAATCACTTCATCATCTCACATTGACACGGAGCAGTTTCACTTTCACATCGCTACAAATGACTGAATATTATTGAAGCACCTGAAGTGGACTTGAAAGCAAGAGGCAGGAGTCAACCACAAAAGCTTGTTTCACCATTTCAGCTTTGCCCCTGCTACACCTCAACTCAGGTGAGTGTGAACCAAAGTTTAATAAGTTACCAGCAGTAAATCTTCTTGTGCAAAGCACTATGTATGGGGCTGGAGGACTGCTAATATTGCACCACTGTTTAAAAAGTGAGGGAGGGATAGTCCAAGTGCTTACAGATGGGTCAACTTAACCTCAGTGGTGGGAAAATTATTGGAAAAAATTCTGAGACACAGTATAAATTGTCATTTAGAGAAACACAGAATAGTCAAGGAAAGCTAGAATGGAGTTAAGGGCAAGTCTTGTCTGACTAACTTGACTGAATTTTTTGAGGCAGCAAAAAGGAGGGTCAATGAGGGTAGTGTATTTGATATAGTCCACCTAGATTTTAGTGAGACTTTTGACACGATTCACATGACAGATTAGTCAGTAAATTAAAAGCTCATGGGAATCCAAGGAAAATGGCACATTCAAAACTGGCTCAGTGACAGGGAGCAAAGGTTTATGGTCAACAGATGTTTTTATGACTGGAAGGTGGGCCCCCTTGCTATTCACAGTTTATATCAATGATTTAGACTTAACTATAAGGGACACAATTAAGTTTGCAGATGATAGGAAAATTGGTTGTTTGATTGATATGGAGGAAGAAAGCTGATTACTGAAGAAAGGTAACAATAGACTAGTCAGATGGGCAGAAAAGTGGCGAATGGAAATCAATCTAGAGAAGCGTGAGGTAATGCATCTGGGAAGGGCAAACAAGGCAACAATTCAAACAAGAATTCAAAATAAGCAGTAGGATTCTGCAAAATGTGGAGGAATAGAGGGACCCTGCAGTGTGTCTCTACAGGTCCCTGAATGTAGCAGGACAGATAGATAAAATGGTCAAGAAGGCAGAAGGGATACCATTCTTATTGGCTGAGGCCTAGAGTATAAGAGCAGGAAACACCGGCTAGGCTGCAGCTGGAGTACTGAGTACAGTTCCGGTCACCACATTACAGGAAGGATATGATTACACTAGAGAGGCTACAGAACAGATTCAAAAAGATGTTGCCAGGAATGGAGAATTTTAGCAATGAGAAAAAATAGGAAAGGCTGGGTTTCTTTCCTTCGGAATAGAGGAGGCTAAGGCGAGATTTAATTGAGGTGTATAACATTTTTAGTGGCCTAGATAAAATGGATAGAAAGGACCTATTTCCATTAGCAGAGAGGTCAATAATCAGGGGCATAGATTTAAAGTAATCTGTGGAAAGAGGGGAGTTGAGAAGGATTTTTTTTCACCCAGAGAGTGGTGGGTGTCTGGAACTCACTGCCTGAAAGGCTGGTAGAAGCAGAAACCCTCATCTGCTGATATTTCAATTTAGTACTGAGGGAGCTTTTTTATGTGCATAGGGTTCACTGGCAAGGCCAGCATTTGTTGCCCATGCCTAATTGTCCTTGACCTGCATACTTGCTACGCCATTTCAGATGGCAGTTAAGAGTCAATCACACTGCTGTGTGTTTAGAGTTACATGTAGGCCAGATGAGGCAAGAATGGCAAATGTTGTTCCCTAAACGACATTAGTGAACCAGATGTTTTTGTTTTGCGACAATCAACGGTAGTTTCATGGTCACCATTAAAGACTAACTTTCAATTCCAGATTTTTTTTTTTATTAATTGAATTAAACTTCCACCAGCTGCCATGGTGGGATGCATTAGCCTGGGCCTCTGGATTTCTAATCCAGTGACATTACCACTATGCCACTGTATCTCCTACAATATCAACGTTTGAAATGAGGCATCTATCTGCTGAAGCAGATATAAAAGATCTCTTCTGGTGTCCTAGCCACCATTTATCCTTTAACCAACACCATCCAGTTATAATAGTTCATTGTTGTTTGTGTTACCATGTTGTATGCAAATTGGCTGCTGCCTTTGCACGATATTTAGGATTGTTCAATGTGAAGGAGCTAGAGGAAAATCACACCAAAATGAATATGCTTTCAATTAGGATATATAGACTGGAAGAAATTCTAACAAAAAGTTATCAACCACAAACGCTGATTCTTTTCTATTCACAGATGCTACATGACCTGCTGAGTATTTCCAGCGTTTTTGGTTTCATTTCATTTATCTCATTTGCTGTTTAAGGGACTTTACTTAGTGGAAGTTATCTGCACATTTCCCTATATCATAATGACTGCTCTTCAAAAGTAATGCATTAGTTGTTAAATGCTTCAGATGTCAGATGATAATATGGTAGTTGCTATGGAAATGGAAGATCTTTCTTTAAATTTAATTTATCACCTCAAATTGTTCATCATTATCACCACTAGTGATAGAACTGTAAGCACTCGCACTTCAACCTTATGTTATGCATCTCAAAATACTCTCTTCCAGACACAACTCAAGCTCTGAAGGACAAAACCTTTACATATCATGTACAACCTAGATGACCTTTTCAGTTCAAGTAGACAAGTCTGATAGTTTCACATGTCCTTGGCATAATGGAAGGAAATGGCTACAATACAACTGCATAAAAATGACACTCTTCATCACTGCACTTCACTGAAATCTTAGTGACAACGCTGCATAAATAATACTGCTCAGTGACCGGCAGTTGTACAACAGTAGGGTGAGAATAATTTATCAAGCCAACAACACTTGAAAATCTAGTTGAGAGAGTCTGTATTTTAAGATCCCTAATGTGAGAGAAAATGTTCTTGCTCTATTTTCAAGTCAGTTCTTAAAAAATCTTTTGATGTTAAGATAAAATCTTTGCTCTCAAAGCAGTGAGTCATTAGTGTCACTAAAGAAATAAAATTAAGTCAAATCAAATGTGGATTGAAGCACAATCTCCCAACATTAATAGTCCCACTATTGCCTTTTCATTCACTTTGGTTAAACTGCATTGAAGACACTGAATGATTTGTCAAACACTAGAATCATTGTTCTAAACATTTATAAAGGTTCTATTTCAAGTAGAAGTCACACAGGTGTAATTTTGAGAGTCAAATGCATGCAAGTATTAAATATTTTAAACATTTGAACAACTAAAAAAATTGCACTAAGAAAACCTATGTACAAAAACAAAAATAGCTGGAAAAACTCAGCAGGTCTGACAGCATCTGTGGAGAGGAAGACAGAGTTAACGTTTCAAGTCCGTATGACTCATCAGAACAGCTACATACAAAATGTTGAAAGGAGTTGGTTGAGGAAATCATTAAAAAAAAAAGCACCGTGAGAACACAAACAAACACTGGCAAATCTCATTGCAAACAGAACCTGCTTATTCGTGAATTGTAGACTACAGTTGGTTCAGGCTTTTTAAGCGTTAGTCTCTGTGCTTTGACTAAACTGTGAATGCGAATTTCAGAACTGCTTCCAGAGACATAAAGCTGAAGCAGGTCATTAAATTAGGATGAGGCAAGACCATGGGGGCATTTGAAGGATAAGAATGTTGAAATTGATTCACGCAGGCTCAGGGAGCCAATGGAACTTGGTTTAGATCATTGTAATGAAAGTGCAGGGATTGAGTAGGTAAGCAATGCCATTCTGCACAATTTACAACTTATGAAAGCTGAATGTGGTGGGGCCAGTTCGAAAAGCATTTAAAAAATAAATGCTTTAAAAAGAAGTCCTAAAATTGAGTCCCTGCAGGAGAGTAAGGTCTGAAATGGACAATGTTACAATGATAGAAGCATATTAATTTCGGTATGATTTTCCTCTAGCTCCTTCACATTGAACAATCCTAAATATCGTGCAAAGGCAGCAGCCAATTTGCATACAACAGGGTAACACAAACAACAATGAACTATTACAACTGGATGGTGTTGGTTCAGGGATAAACGGTGATTAGGACACCAGAAGACAACTTTCATATCTGCTTCAGCAGATAGATGCCTCATTTCAGACATTGATATTGTAGGAGATACGGTGGCATAGTGGTAATGTCACTGGATTAGAAAAACAAAGCTCAATATCAAATAAAGCACAAAGGTACTTAGCCACCGCAAGGAACCAAAGATGGCAGGCGGGAATGGCTCATGCAGTGAAGGGCAGAGGTGTTAATATGATCCAAGTCGATTGGTGAAGCCAAAACCAAGGCACAGAGCTTTTCTTTATTTAGAGAGCTTATTGACTTGTTCAGTCTCAAAACTCTCCGCCCACTCAAACTGGTGTCCCAGCTATCTCTCTATTTATATGTGCTCAAGGAAAATGAATACCCATCACCTGTTACTCTTAACTTTAACAATATAATTGTTTCTTGATATCACATGCAGTGAATCAAATCAGCTGAATTCTGGCATTTGTGATGCTAGGGACCTCCGTAGGAGGCCAAGATGGATCATCCACTTGACACTTCTGGCTGAAGATTATTGCAAATGCTTTTCAGCAAAGGATAAGGCTTCCCAAGTCCCACACCATCCTGACTTGGAAATATATCACTGTTCCTTCACTGTTGCTCAGTCAAAATCCTGGAACTCTCTCCCTAACAGCACTGTGGGTGTACCTACACCATATGAACTGCAGCGGTTCAAGAAGGCAGCTCACCACCACCTTCTCAAGGGCAATTAGGGATGGGCAATAAATGCTTGCCTAGCCAGCGACGCTCACATCCCATGAATGAATAAAAAATATAAAATACATGACATTAACAAGAGGTGCTTAAAGATTTATGGGAAACAAATTAATGACTTCAGTTTTTCCAATATTAAGCAGGAGGAAATTTTGTCAATGTCAAATACTTAGTCGGAGTGGTGAGCAATTGGCTTAGATTCAAAAGATGCTAAAAATATAAAGTCAAGTATAAATATTGTTTCTGATCCCATGTTTCTAGATTCTGTCCCCCCTGAGTAGATGCATAATGAAAAGAATGAGGAGAGGACTAAGGAGATCAGGGACATGAGTTATGACTGTACAGTCTGAGGATACATGGCTATGGCTATTGGGACAGGTATGATTGGAGCCAGGAGAGAAAGCAGCATTGCAAAGGTGAATCAATGAGAAAAGTTCCAATGGGATACAATGACCACTGGCATTCAAGGCCAAGTTCAAGAAGGATGACAAAATCACTGTCAAAAAGATGATGACATTTATGACTTTGAGAAGAGCAGAAGAGCTGGGAGAGTGTTTGTGTTATAAGAATAGCTGAAAAAGGAGAGAAAACAAAGTACATCGGGAAATAGTCATTGGGTGACACAAACTTGCTTTTTAAAATCCTGTGGATCACAGGAGGACTTTGTTAAGTTGGTGTTTCTTGTATCATATAAACAAATATGCTATCGTTGGAAATACACTTGCATGATTGCCAATGTAAGAATAACCACTGCACTAAAAAATTGAATTGCGATACTCAGATGTTTGAGGAACTTGATAATGTGTCATGCAAATTAAAAGTCTTTTTTCCTTTTGTTATTGGTTTAACCTTAAACATGCATTGTCTAGGTTTGACAATCCTAAATTACAGTTCAAATAATATTATCACAGAACAAACACCTAAGCTAATTGTGTTTTTACAAGTCCTTCAGAAGAACATCCAGTAAATTAGTGGATCCTTTGTCATCACACTTTGAAGCAATCAATTGAAAAAAATAAAATGGCAGACACAAAAAGGTAGTAAAACTTAAAAACATCTTGGTAACATTAAATTATTTTCAATTTAAAAATGCTCAACCTGCCAAGATTGCAGTTGATTGTCTCTTCTCCTTCCCTCCCCAGCCCCCTCATCAGCTCCAGAGCAACAGAACATCTGTTCTTTGGAGTGGACTGAACTATCCTCCAATGAGTTCAATTTCATTGCAGATAGGTCAAGTCTAAGCAATCCACACAGCTATCATCAAGCTCTGAAGCATTTTTGAAAGCAAAACAGACTCAAGGGACCTGTGCCCCCAGCTCATATCACCTCACAAAGAGCTAAATATTAGCTGCCTGACAGAGTGTCATAACAGAATTCTAAATTTTACAATAAAAATCAAATATTTGTAAACAATTTACACTCATGAATTCCCAAAATAGAAGAACTTCAATCATGAATACACGTACTGTAATAAAAACACTGGGACATCTATGCATATAAAGGATTTAAGAAAAATAACTTGAACGCAACAGTGGCCTAAATTTTCAGCTACTGTCCGTTCCAATACACAATCATTTTCTATTGTATGGATCAACCACAATCTGTACATTTCACTGAGCTTCACTGATTTATATCTAGAGAATCAAATATCTTCATCCTTACCTTTTAATTCCTCTATTGCATTGCCCTCCCTACCTTAGCAATCTTCATACTGATCATACTATACACTCCTCCAAAACTGGCCCACTTCACATACCCTATTCTGTCATTGGTAGCCAAATTTTCAGCTACTATGCCTCAGCATTGAAAAAAAAACTCCTAAAGACTCTCCTTTTTGACAGTGCCTTTGCTTTTTACCTATCCCCTTTCAGTCTGCTGCTTGGGTCCAGTTGATATCCACTCCCATAAAAAAACTCTCACATCTCTCTCACTCTCAAAAAATTAGAAAATCTACTGAAATGGGTAGGAAAGTGAAATTATCCACTTTGAAAAAAAGTAGATTCTTTTTAAAAGGTGAATGACTTGTAAATGTTGATATTTAGAGGGATATGGGAATCTTTGTGTTGAAATTACAAAGTTAACACGCAGTTAAGTAAGAAGGCAAATGGTACGTTAGCCTTTATTGTAACTGAGGGTTTGAATACAATAGGAAGGAAGTCTTGCTGCATCTAGCTTTGGCAAGACCACACCTGGAGTATTGTGTACAGTTTTAGTCTCCTTAATCAAGGAAGGATATCAGCAACCAACAGCACACCCCTTCCCCACTCCAACGGTCCTGTCAGCAGCCCCCACTCTTATGGTTCCCATGTCCCTTATATTTTTCCTGAGAGTTGATCACCTTGCTAGTGAACCTTTGTTGCACACCTCTAAGATACTAAGACAAGCAGGAGATATGAGGATAGAATAACAAGTGGAGCTGATGTAGAAGTTCAGTTATGATCTTATTGGCAGAGTGGGCTTGATGGGATGTGTTGCCTACTTCTGCTCCTATTTATACGTCATATAAAACGCTGTTATTGTTTCTTCAATGCCAGCAAACAATGCAAAAAAAAAAATTCTCCATGTTCTCCAGTTATTCTCCATCCCCTTTCTTTCTCTCCCCTCCAACCCCACCACCAAATTTCAGTGCCCACTGATTCAAACACTGTTGTATACTGCCAGCCCAAAGCTAAAAACAATTTACAAAAAAGACAGGCATAAACAACAGGAATCAGGAAGGTAAAATGTTCTATACTACACAGAAAATAATTTTTCTAAACAACGTTTGTAATCTCAATACAAGCTTCTCCTGAATCAGATAGGCCATGTAATTGACATCTGGATGTCCCTGGGAGCAATTATACTCCAGTTGACTCCAAAAAAACTATCACGTTTGCATCTAAAGTATATTCCAAAAAAATTACAGCTTAATAATTTTAACTTCTATCAGCAACAACAATTAGACTCTAGCTGACATTAGGATGCGCCTATTTATATTACTTCTGCACAGGGAGAACACTTGATGGTCTTAAAAGTAAAGGCCAAGTTAAACAATTCCACTGTCTATCCTCAAACTGCAATGAAAAGACCAGTCACTACAATGTGACATTTTAATTACATGACTCCTGTCAAATATCTCCAGTGTTTTCCTTTTATATGTAGCAAAAGTGACATGAACACCAAATACACATTTCAAGAGTCTACTTAAAACTAGGATGCCACGCATCTTTATAGTTGATAATGTTAGCACTGTGTAAATTCCAATTAAGACACGAACAGTTATCATTCAACACCATGGATATGTGTATGCGGTATCTGCTAAAGCAAGATATCATGCTGGAAGGTAATGATTTAAGCAACTAATGGATGAAAATTCCCAGCATTACTGAACATTAAAACCTCCTGACATAAGAACCTCATCGTAAATGTCTGCTATAATCATGGCAAACAGTGAAACTCTAGCAACTTTGGTAATCGTGAGTTATTGTGACCGTCTCATTTTATGGTAATTTTAGTATTGCTTCAGTTTTCACCAATGTGTGCACCCTCCACACACTCTGGATTTAATTTAATTTAATCTTATTTTAAAATTACCTTTATTGGCTTGCGGCTCTGAGAATTTCTCTTTATCTCCTTTGGCTTTACCTGTACAAAACACAAACATACTCATTAATTGAATGCTCCCGTCAGTAGGTTTAGTGCATCTACAGTTACCGTCGTACAAGTTCACCTTGGTACATCATGCATTCTTTGATTAACTTTAAATTAACAATCTGGGATTTAACAACTATTCTTCAAATACTTGCACATTTAGCATAATAGGGAAGGGTCTTACAATAATTTACTACATCAGTGAAGGAAAAGGTCTTAAATTAGAGAACCCAATCTAATATTAGCTTATTTACACTGGGCAGAATGTTACCTGTTGTTTTAACAGAGTGTATGAGAGAAGGTTAATAATTTCCACATTTGACAGATGTTTTTTCCCTGAGGCACACATGCAAATGGAGAATGCTTATTTAAATTTGCTAATGCGACTGAAACAGTCCAATTGTGTGGATAGAAGTTATCTACATTAAAAGGAAAATGCCCAAAATCATCCACCATGAGACTTGCATGCAGCATATTTCTAACATCTATATCAATTCATTTTTGTTTTTAGTCTGGGCATAAAGTTGCTTCTTCTAAGCTGTGGATGGTGGACAGCACAGAAAGGTTTCAAGGGAGAAAATATGAGGAAAGTAAAGTTACAGGAATGGCAATGGAAACAAACTTTATAGCACTACGTAGAAAGAAAAGTGGACAAACAGTCCACTGCTGAGTACTAATATCCATTTTCAGTGTATTATACGGTAATTGGAAAATATGCTGTGCTTAACAGATGGAAGCAAGTGTTTGTTATCTAGTTGGGCAACGCCAGTGGGTGAAAGCATTATGCTAAATTTTTGATTTTGGCCTTGCAGCTTTGAGCTTTGGCAAGTTGAATCCTGGAACTATAGGAAATTGAGAAGGGTGGGGTGCAGAACAGGGGCAAGATGGGAAAATATGAATGTGTCTCTTCATGACCAGCAAGAAAGTTGCCTCCCTAATCCTCCCAGATAAATAGCAGATGCATGGCATAAAATGGGGGCAAGAAAGAGAAAGGAGAGAAAATTGAGGTATCAGGAGGGAAGGGTTCTCATTTTTAAAAAAATGCAATTTTAATCCTAGGGTTCAAATCTTAATCCTAAGAAAGCTGTATTTGGTCTTTTCTGCTTGGATTGTTTTTTGAATCCATAATTTAGATGATAGCAGGGGCCACCATTTCTTCATGCAGTATAGCTGGTTTCCTAGTAAACTGATGGGCAGAAAAACAAATTCAATACTGGTCATTTGATGCCATCCGTCATGTTTATTACTTTTGTTAACATTTCACCTACAGCATCTAGCACACCCACCCAGCATGTTCAGGTACAACTCTAAAACAAGTGTTAAAATACGTATGCACTATAAATTTACAACAGCTCTCACACTGCGCTTCAAGGTTTGATCAAAACAGAATTGCACATTTGTAATTCATTATCCCTTTTGCTACATATAACTGGCAATAAATTTACACCAGTTACTCAACTACACAAATCGGTCAGTCAGCATGTGCATAGAGTATAAAATTCAGAGTATTTAAAAAGACCAAAGCTACACAACAACTGTTTGCAAATTTAAATGAGAAAATAGGATGGTGGAGTGGCAAAGAGCTGAATATGATCGTTGGGCGTGATTCTTTTAGTGTCAAGCCTCCTACATAGAGATGTTTCAAAAGAGCTCCATTCTAATCTTACTGGCCCAGATTTTGCTATAAAAATTACAGCGAGGCTATCAGCTTTCAGCACAATTAAAGTGTAAATTGGACAGTAATTTCCAGTGACCACAAATACAAGGTTAAATGCAAAAATCGGAAATTTTGTGCGTCATCTTTGCATGTGCAAATTGACTGAATGACAATCCTTAATCCATTTTCCACGCCAATTAAAGTTCACAAACTTCCTCAATGGCAGCACTCTGACTGAACACCAGTGCCCCAGATCACGACCAGTAACTTGAGGGGTGGGCCAGTGATAGCGCAGGTGCTTCCAGTGTAGCAGACCAATGGATGTACTCTCAATACCTGTCATATGATATGATTAGAGTGCTTATAGCACTGTACTTCTGCAAAGAGCTACAATCTTTTTCTAAGTATAAAGGAAGTATAAACACAGTGCTGGAAATATTGAGGAGGTCTGTCCAGAATATCTGTGAAGAGAAACAGAGCTAATATTTTGAGTCAAATATGATTCTTCTTCAGAATTGCCAATTAGTCAAATTCGACCAAAATATTCTGTTTGCTCTCTACTGATGCTGCCAAACCTGCTTAGTATGTCCAGCGCTTTCTGTTTTTATTTCCAATTTCCACAGTATTTTGCTTTCATTTTATATATAAAGGAAGTTTCTGTTTCGCCAGACCAGTGCACATTTTTTTTTAAACTGAGCACCAGCATCTGTTGTAAACTTGGTACTTCTGCATCTAGTTATAATTTCAAGTCCAAGTTCTGCCAGTTTGAGAAAGGGAAAGAAACCAATTCATTGTAAAAATCACGGTTTTTACATAATTGTCATATTCTGTACACAATCATCTCACTTAGCACTGTTGGTAATTATACAATTCCACATCTGCAACATTCATAATCATATATACATAATGATACATTGCACCTTGTGGTAAATGTCAAAACCATAAAATACAATGTGACTGGTAATCCTCTGAGTTTAAACCTCGAGCTGTCAGACCAGTTTCACAGATGAGGCAGACTTAGTCATTTAGTGGATTATACAAAATGTCAACAATATAACAATTATTTCAAATCAACACAAAAATTCAAGATACAGCAGTGTTTTGCATGGGGCACAAAAATTTCTGTTACCTTTACATCCCATTTTGTTCAAAACAAAACAAAAATTATTCCCCCCAAAAAAATACCACCAGTACATTGCTTTCCAAAATGAAATTCAGGAATTTATTTTCCAGTGTAATAACTCGTAGCTGTAGGGCTCATGAATCTCCTTATGCCCACCACTCATTGCCTACAGTCAAAGTACGATATTACCACAGGAGGGAAAGAAAGAAAAGAACTAAGAGATTATTTAAATGCATCCAGCTGCAGTTTCCCCCAACCAACACTTCAAGTGCACCAGTGGCAGAAATCAAAACGCCTTCATAAGACCGAGATCTTTACGATTATGAAATGGTTTGACTGTAAAGATGTTTCCATTTGTTTTCCCGAAAACTAGGGACCATCAATATTAAATTAAAAACAGAAAATGCTGGAAACATACAGCAGGACTGGCAGCATCTGCGGAGAGAGAAACAAACGTTTCAGGTCTGTGACCTTTCATCAGAACTGAGAAAAATTAGAAATGTAATAGGTTTTGAGCAAGAGAAAAGGGGGGAGGGGTGGGAAGAACAGAAGGGAAAGTCTGTGATGGGGTGGAGGCCAGGAGAGAATAAATGACTAGAGTTTTCATGGCACAAAGCCAAAGGGAGTGGTAATGGGACAAATGAAAAAAAAAAGGTGTCAAAAGATTTTTTTTGTTCCATTACTATTTTCTTTAGCTTTGTACCACGAAACATCCTGTAATTTCTGTACTGGCCCTCCACACTATCACAGACCTTCCCTTTCATTCTTCTCACCTTTCTCTTGCTCAAAACCTATCACATTTCTAACTTTTCTCAATTCTGATGAAAGGTCAGAGACCCGAAATGTTTGTTTCACTTTCCACAGATACTGCCAGGCCGACTCAAGTGTTTTCAGCATTTGTTTTTATTGCAGGTTTCCAGCATCTGCCGTATTTTGCTTTTGGCCAGACATGCCAGATAGCAATCGACAAATCCAATAGGGAATTGAGGAGAAACATCTTTACCCAAAAAGTGATAAGAATATGGAGTTCACTACCAAAAGGAGTTGTCTGGACAAAAAACATTTAAGGCGAAGCTAGATGAGCACAAGGAAGGAAGGACTAGACGGATTTCTGACAGGGTTAGATGCAGAGGGATGGGAAGGGGCTTGTGTGTACTATAAATACCAGCACAAATTAGTTGGGTCGAATGGCCTGTTTCTGTGCTGTGGATTACATGCAATTCGATACAATACAGTTTCTGCATCCACTGCTGTACCTTTAATTTAGCCCTTTCCATCATACATGCCAAATCACAGTCAAATTTACAATTGAGAAACATCACTGTTCAAACATTGTTTTGGTTCCTTATACAGGTGTCATCAAGGGAATTGACTGGCTGGCTCATTGGGTTTGAATATTGTTTTTTTCATCTGTGTCATTATTTGGCACAAACCAGCTATCTTATTAAAACCCATTTACTTTATTGCCCCATGCCAATGGCAGCCCCAATTTTGGTGGCATTACAATAAACAAACAAATGCAGCATTGCAGTCACCAAAAGCTGCAAGCCCTACTGAAAGAAATAGAAGAAAGCAGAGTCAGTGGCATGAATCCCAATAGGTCTGACACAAGCAAGCAGATGTACATAATTGGCTCAGTACCTCTCTTTTCTGGCTCATTAAACACAATCAATCCAATGGGGGAAAGAGATTCACCAGATGAACAAATATCTTGGTTGTGATACCATTGGATTAATGGTTGTCAGATCATCAATGGGTGCTGTCAATGCAAGGACATCACGCCTCTACTCCTTAAAGTTGAAAGCACTTATTCAGGGGGCATAGCTGAAAACAGTCCATTCCACAGTAACAACATCCCTCATCGCAATAAGCAGATAAACTCATTGCTTAAAAGAAAAAACAATCACTTTTTTTTTAAAAAGGGGTAATGTCACCACATGGATAGGTTCCGGTTGGCAGTGTTCCTGGAACAAGGAGAAAGAATGGATTCCAAATACTGCTGGCTTCTGCTGGAAATGTTCCACTGCTGTTGCGGATTTTGCAGCATAAATTTTGTGAGCCCCCACCTCCCCCCCCGGCAATTTCCATACAGTCTATGTTTAAAATCTTCCAAGTTTCACAATTAGCAACACGTTGGTGGTCATGTCATCAAATCCCATTACCATCAGTCCCCATGCTACAAAGCAGCTAAAATACGCAAGTCAACCATGCACCATTAAATAACGCTGCATCTCACTTGAGGCAGAAAGATCACAACTGCTTTCTCTTACTTTCTCTGCAGTGCCATGCAAAGCAGTCAGTCATCAAATAACTGGAAATTCATATCTGTAGGGAGTGAAAGGAATGATCTTTCATTTCACATTATCTTCATTTGATGGATGAAAGTCAAGGGGTAGACATTAGGTCCCCAATGGAGGGCAATCATTGCAATTTGATGTGAGCCCCAATTTTACTACTAAATGACTCCACTTAACATCTTCAAATGTACTGTACAAGCTCTAATGTAGCATCTCTGAAACACAATATATTTGAGGAACTTATAAAGAAACTTTACATGCCAGGCTGAGCAGCAGCATAACATAGGATAGGATAGTCCCAAAGATGATATACATGTGCCTAACAAAATGTATTCGAAAAGGAAGCTATTAATATTGCCTTTTTATACTTCCGTTCTGTTATGCGGTTTATTGCACAATCATGACTAATCCAGTGGTCTAGAATCTCAACTCTGTACTTTATTAAAGTTGCACCTTTGCCATGAAATACGCCCACCTCTCCTTGATGTCTTAACCTAGATAGTCCTGCTGAAATCGCAAACTAACCAGGCGAGAAAATCATGAGGCAAACCAAATCCTTAATGCCCATCGTACAATATGCCACCATTCTAACTCATTGGCACCTTTCAATGCTAAATTTTCTTTTTACTTCCTATCATTGTTTCACTTCCTTCCAAAAATAATTCTTGCAACAATAGGTTTGCAACAGCTACATTGAGCATTATCTTTGCAGATTATCGATGTAAGTTCTGCAATCTTCCACAATTGGGTGCAATGGGGTGAAATTTATAACTAACATGCGCATGCTCAAATTGTTGTAAATACACAAACTCAAAAACATCAAAATCATATTTTAGCAAACTACGAAGGCATAAATCCAAGATGTTCATCAGCAGTACTTCTATTTTCTCGTAAACACCAGAGCACAAACTGATGTGTTGATTCAACAATGGCTTGCTGCAGCCTTTCACATACAAATACTGCTTTCTTTTAAAAATAGGCCTGACTGAAAAAAAATCCAAAATGGTCTCAATAAATTTGAACTCATTTGGTTTGTAAGGAAACTTTATACCATAACTTCATTAAGTGCACTGTGCCCAAAATATCTTTTTTTTTTATTCACTCGTGGGTTGTGGGCATCACTGGCAAGGCCAACATTTATTGCCCATCCCTAGTTGTCCTTGAAAAGGTGGTGGCATGTCACCTTCTTTAACCACTGCCTTCTGTGAGGTGAAGGTACACCTACAGTGCTGTTAGCTGGAGAGTTTATAGAATGGTTACAGCACAGACAGAGACTATTTGGCCCATTGTGCCCCTGCCAGCTCTCTGCAAGAGCAACTCATCTAGTCCCATTTCCCTGCTTTTTCCCTGTAATCATTTCCCCCTCAGATCATTATCCAATTCTCTTTTGAAGGCATCATATCTGCCTCACCACATTCTCAGACAGTGCTCTCCAGATCCTAAATGCTCGCTGTGTAAAATATGTTTTCATCGCGTCATCGTTGCTTCTTTTTTCAATCATCTTAAATTGGTGTCCTTTGGTCTCAATCTTTCTGCCAATGGAACAGCTTCTGCCTATCCATTCTGTCCAGACCACTCATAATCTTGAACACCTCTATCAAATCTCCTCTTAATCTCCTCCTCTCCAAGGAGAACAGCCCCAGTTTCTCCAATCTATCCACCGTTCCAGGATTTTGGCTCAGCAATGAAAGGAAACAGCAATATATTTCCAAGTCAGGATGATGTGTGAAACGGAGGGGAATTTGTTGATAGTTGGTAGTGTTCTCATGCACTTTCTGCCCTTGTCCTTCTAGGTGGTAGAGAGTTTGGGAGGTGTTGTCAAAAAAGCCTTGGGAGTAGCTGCAGTGCATCTTGTAGATGGTACACACTACAAGCACAGTGCACCAGTAGTGGAAGGAGTGGTTGTTTAAGATGATGGAGTGCCAACAAAACGAGCTGCTTCATTCTGGATGGCGTTGAGCTTCTTGTGTGTTGTTGGAGCTGCACTGATCCAAGCAAGTGGAGAGTATTCCATCACAATCTTGACCTGTACCATGTTGATGGCAGACAGACTTTGAGGAGTAAGGAGGCGAGTTCCTCGCTGCTATTTGTCTGGCTGGTCCAGTTAAGTCTCTGGTTTATTGTGGTTTGCAAAATCAATAAAATTCAGACCGCTACACTACAGTTTTGAGGGTTCTTTGGGGATAGATTACAGGAAGCTAAATTCTGCACCTAACCCACGCTAAACCTCATTTCATTGCCCCACATTAAAATTTTTAAGAGGGAAAAAATTTACCCATTATTTTTAAATGCTGTATATAAAGATATCCCTATAAAAGAATAATGCTAAATATGATCATGAAGGGAAAAAAATATGATGATTAAAATAGATATGAAGGAGGAAAAATTATTCTTGTACAAACTCTGGATGAAACATTAAGAAAATATTTGTACTTTATAAGCTAGGTCAGTTTTATCTTATAAAAGCAAAATACTGCAGATGCTGGAAATCCGAAATAAGAACAAAGAAAACTCTGGGTTCTGATGAAAGATCATCAACCTGAAACAGTAATTCTGTTTCTCTCTACAGATGTGACATGATCTGTGTTTTCGTTCAGTTTTATCTCATAGACTCAGACGTTTACAGTACAGGAGGCCATTCAGCCCATCATGTCTGCGCTGGTCAACAAAGATGACTACACTAATCCCATTTTCCAGTGTTTGGCCCATAGCCCTAGAGGCTATGGCAACGCAAATGAATATCTAAATATTTCTTACATGCTATGAGAGTTTCTGAGTCAACCACCCTTTCAGGCAGTGAGTTCCAGACTCCCACCATTCCCTGGGTGAAAACATTTCTCCTCAACTCCCCTCTTAGCCCACTACCTCTTACCTTAAATCTATGCCCCCTGGTTATTGACCCCCTCTACTAATGGAAAAAGTGCCTTCCTATCCACCCTATCTATGCCCCTCATAATCTATCAAGTCCCCTCTGCTGCTCCAAGGAAAACAACCCCATCCTGTCTAATCTTTCCTCATAGCTCAGACCCTCCAGCCCAGGCAGCATCCTGGTAAATCTCCTCTGCACCCTCTCCAGTGCAATCACATCCTTCCTATAATGCGGTGACCAGAACTGCATGCAGTACTCCAGTTGTGGCCTAGCCAGCGTTTCATACCGTTCCAACATAACCTCCCTTCTCTTGTATTCTATGCCTCAGCTAACAAAGGCAAGAATCCCATATGCCTTCTTAACCACCTTATCTACCTGCCCTGCTACCCTCAGGGATCTATGGTTATGCACACCAAGGTCCCTCTGATCTTCAGTACTTTCCAGGGTCCTATCCTTTATAGTGTAATCCCTTGCCTTGTTAGACCTCCCAAGTGCATTACCTCACACCTTTCCAGGCTGAATTCCATTTACTACTGCTCTGCCCACCTGACCAGTCCATTGATATCCTCCTGCAGTTTATGGCTATCCTCTTCACTATTTACCACCCTACCAATTTGTGTGTCATCTGAGAATTTCTTGATCATGCCCCCTAGATTTAAGCCCAAATCATTTATGTACACCACAAACAGCAAGGGCCCGAGCACCAAGCCCTGTGGAACCCTACTAGAAACAGACTTCTAGTCACAGAAACATCCCTCTACTATTACCCTCTGGTTCCTGCCTCTCAGCCAATTTTGCATTCAACGTGCCACTTTGCCTTGGATCCCATGGACTCTTACTTTCTTGACCAGTCTGCCATGAGGGACCTTATCAAAAGCCTTGCTAAAGTCCATGTAGGCCACATCAAATGGATTACCCTCATCAACACTCCTGGTTACCTCCTCAAAACATTTGATCAAATTTGGCAAACACGGCCTTCCCTTACAAAATCCATGCTGACTATCCCTGATGAATCAGTGTCTCTCCAATTGCAGATATATTCTGTCCCTCAGAATTCTTTTTGGTAACTTCCCCACCACCGAGGTTAGACTGACTGGCTTATAATTTCGTGGTCCATACCTTCCTCCCTTTTTTAATAATGGGACAACGTTAGCAGTCCTCTGGCACCTTACCTGTGGTCAGAGATTTGAAAATTACTGCCAGGGCCCCTGATACTTCCTCCCTTGCCTCCCTCAACAACCTAGGATACATCTCATCTGGGCCTGCGGATTTCTCCACTTTTAAGGCCGCCAAACCCGCTAGTAACTCCTCTCTTTCTGTGTTAATTTCCTCTAATATTTCACAGTCCTCCGCCCTGATGTCTATCTGTGTGTGTGTATGTGGATCATTCAATTCAAATCATGCTCTATTGTTTTCTTCTCCAATTGCTCCTGTTACTAAGTTTGTTCTAGTACCTTATTCGTCTCAGCTTTAGCAATTCCTCCTCACCAAGCCTCTGAATACAGAAGTTTATCACCTTTCAACCTCTCCCAAGGTGTTTCTATTAGAATTTAAATTAGCCTGCTTAATAACTTGTCTATCTGACCTTTTAAATGACTCGTCTACTTGAGTATCCTTTGAACCCTAGTTTCAGTCCAATCTCTCGTACCGTTTGAGATTAAGTATTTCTGGAGTACATCAGATACAACTCTCTCAGCCTTATTTTCCCAGTAATATTTGCTTAAGTAGCCTCTGACTGTCCTCAGCTTCACGTTGAATTTTTGCCTTTCATGCCCCTTGTCCTGTTTCTGTTCATATTTGATGACAGCAATGACTTTTGGTGTAAATTCAAGTCATAAATGCAACTGCCTCCTAGCATGCACCATCCTATGCACCCTCCCCTTTACAGCAATCTACTGTATTTAAGATGATCTGCGTGGGAGCCTTCGGTTTATCCCTTGCCCGATCTCCTTTACAAATTTTTATCAACTCAGGAGGTAGGAAATACATTTTCCAGAGTTTTTTTTTCTCTGGTTTCTTGCCTCTTCCATGAGATTACATGGCTAGGGAGAGAGGAGGGTGTGGGGTGGGTTGGAAGGAGGTGGGTATGTTATGACCCTCCAGAATCGTGAATGTGAATCAGCTAGTCTTTCCCTATCATTTCTGTATATTCATATTGATTAAAGAATACTAGATAAAGCTCCCCTAGGGATTACCCAATTTATCCACAGATTCTCCATTTCCTTACTTTTATTCCCACACACATTATGGTTATTTTCCTTCAAGCATCCTTGCGTAACAAACTCAACAACTTGTGCTTTCTGGGAGTAATACTCTGCAGCAAAACACAACTGGATACTGGATACCTGGCTGCCTGATTCAAGAATTACTATACGTGGAGCTTGAAGGTTCAATTGCAAATGCTGCAATGCTTAGTTTCCCATGAAAGGGGGAGGCGGTGGCATAGTGGTATTGTCGCTGGACTTGTATTCCAGAGACCCAGGGTAATGCTCTGGGGACCCGGGTTTGAATCCCACCACGGCAGATGGTGGAATTTGAATTCAATAAAAATCTGGAATTAAAAGTCTAATGCTGACCATGAAACCATTGTCATAAAAACTCATCTGGTTCACTAATGCCCCTAAGGGAAGGAAATCTGCTGTCCTTACCTGTGTCTACATGTGACTCCAAACCCATAGCAATGTGGTTGACTCTTAAAATGCTCTGAATAAGGCAATTTGGGATAGGCAATAAATGCTGGCCTAGCCAGCGATGCCCACATCCTATGAATGAATAAAGAAAAAGGCAGAGGGTCTACCTCACTGACAACCGTACAGCAACATGGTCCTTTCAGGCATAAGCCCTGAACATTAAAGAACAAGTTATCAATTATAATAGGAAATGTTAATCAGGAGCACCGTTATAATAATTAAATAGCGAAAATAGGGCAAGGGAACAGAGGTTAAAAACAATAAGCAGCATGATCAAGGTTATGTTGGGAAGTCATTCTTCAAGGGGGTGATAATACCTGGAATGGACTTAAAGGTAAGCTGACAGAGACTGAAATTCTGGAATTATTCATGAGACAGTTATATGATGTGATGTGGCAGCTGTGATGGGGGAAACGGAAGAAGTGGGGAAAATCCTGGGTTCCTATGGAAGACTGAGCTAGATGGGCTTAAAAGGGGATCAGTAACAGCAGGTTGTTGCACAATCCGTGGCTCCCAAAACAGACGCTGCACTAACTGATTTGTCCTTTTTTGCCAACTATGGCAGGTGTAAAAATATTTAGAGACAGTAGTGTGATGGCACTGAAGAACATGCACGTTATGAGGCTGTGGAACCTTAGAAACTAAGGTTTTCTGTTAATAGTAACTTCATTATGGCATATTTGGGGTTTCTGGCCTATTTGTTTACATTAATCCAAGCAGCTATTGTTTAGCTCTTCATCACCATCTCAACTCCTGGCCCCCAAAAAAAACAACTTTTCACTCCAAGCAGCCGAACTCTAACTAGGTCAATCAGATTTTCCATGTAAACAACTTAATCCCCATGTAGTGTTGCGATGCATCAAATCAAATATATTATGACACAATGCTAGGATGCAGCTTTGCACCCATGACTATACACAAAGCAAATTCCTGATTTGCCTTCAAGTGTGAACGAGAGACCGACAGCTTTGCCCCAAAGGATGAAAATGAAGAGAGCAAAGAAAGCAAAAAAAACCCATCAGCCATCACAAGGCACATTCCAAACATCTTGGCAGCAAGGTCAACAGCACACTGATGAAGACTTGAGGGTGGGTAGGTCTTGTGCCTCTGAAGTATACTGACAGGGGAAATTTGGAAGCGAAGGAATAGAAAATAGCTCAATAAAGTAACCCTCCAAGATCTGGCATCATTTAAAATACGTACAATCCTATCTGTTTTGTGAAAATTGTGCTTTTCTGCTCAGATTATCCACCAGTCACAGCATTTACAGTGACAAACTTAGCTCCAAGGTCATTTGTGTACTACATTTGTGAAGCAACCGCCTTGAACAGTTCAATTTCATACTTTCACCATGCATCAGATGTAAAAACATTCTGTAGTGTGAGATGGTGTGGTCAATGTACTGAGTTCTAAGAATGCAAGAGATGTCAAGGGCACAAAAAGACCTTCTGCCACTGAAGATGAATTTCCCTAAAGTATTTTCCTAAATTGGGCTAAGATACTTTCTAACCTCTCCCAAGAGGCTCTATGACAGAGGAATGGGTAGATGGTGCAAGCGGATTGCACTATGTCTGGATGGGATGGACCATTTGATCTTTCTCCAATTCATACATTCCTATATTGTAGAAATCCACAGGTTTTTGTAGCACAAATGAATATTATTCAAACATACCTGTTCTCTAAAACAGCTATCCAGTTAGCCCCATTCTTCACTCCTTGATTCCTACCCTGTTAAAACATTCATCTACTTTTTTCAAAGTTGTGGATCCTGCTTCTAGCACCATTTCTGGCAGGGTGCTACAACTCCTGAAACCTTCCTACATTAAAAATAGTCAGTTTGTGTTTAATTAATTAAATTGATGCCCTCCAGTTATCAATTCACTGACCAATGGAAATAATTTTTCCCAATTTATCTCATCATCATTTAACAATTTTCATTCCAATGAAACCAGTCTCAGTTTCTCCAGCCTTTCATCAGAACTAAACCCTCTCACCCAGTATCATCTTTAGGAATCACCGCTGCACCTCTACTGTACTGACATCATACTCAGTACTCTACTCAACACAAACCCATACATCAGGCTTTATTGTTTCCACAAGTACTCTCATTTTCTAATTTTATTTTTAAAACCAATTTTTATTTAGTTCCATTCTCTGCCCTGGATTCCTGTAGCAATGGGTTTAATTAGGAATCTTTCATCAGGGACCAAGTCAAAATCTTTCCAACAATCCCAATAAACTACAGTATACAGAGTCCTATTTATATGTCAAAGTCTTCAAAAAAGTTAAAGGATCTAGCAGGATCTTCCCACTCTAAATCTATTCTAGTAGGTTGTTATTGCTGTACATGTACTTCTCCAGCCTACTCCTTAGATTAGCCTCTGTAATGTGCTATTGAGGTAAATGGGCCTGTTGTGGCCTTGGTCAGTTTTGTCATCTTTTTAAACAGAAGTTCAACTTCACTTGGGCCCAAATGTTCCTCCACGTCAATAACCAGATCCCAAAAAAATTCCACAAATAGCCCATGGGATTTGTTAGTCGAGTCCATCAAGCAGCTCCTTTCACATGGACCTCCAAGACCTCAAGGATATTGGATACACAGTAGTACAAAATGTGAATAGCAAGTTAAACTAATTCTCTAGGTCAAATAGTTTTAGAAAACATTTACTTAATATTTAGCTATGTTATTGCCAGCCTCAACAATTTTACTTCAGAATTCTAATTTCCTCACTCTACTCCTTTAGACCATAAGAAATAGGAGAATTAGGCCATTCAGCCCCTTGAGTCTGCTTCATCAAATACAATCTTGGCTGATCAACCTCAACTTCACCTTCCCACACTTTTCCCATATCCCTTAATATCCAAATCTATGTCTTGAATACACTCAATGCCTAAGTTTCCTCAGCCTTCTGGGTTCAAGAATACCAAAGATCCACAATCCTTTGAGTGAAGACATTTCTCCTCATCTCAGTGCTAAATGGACGACACTTTATTCTGAAGTTGTAACCCCTCGTTGTAGATTCCCCAACCAGGGGAAACAACCTCCCAGCATCTACCCTATAAAGCCCATAAGAATTTTATACACTTCTAGGAGATCCACCTCTCATTCTTTAAAATTCTACAAAATATAGGACCTAGTCTACTCAATCTCTCCTCAAAGGACAACACCCTCAGTTCAAGAATCAGACAATGTGAATAAAAACATAGGCTAAATATACGTGGATTATTTTTATTTTAATAATTACTGAGGGAAGGGTGGAGGGGAGCAGATCGCTGTTTAGATAGAAACATCTAAAAGACCAGTTCAGCAATAGTGAAGGTGTTTTTTGACTAGTTACTGATAAAGAATTAGGACATGCCTTACTCATTGCTTGTGCATAATTTGTTTGCTCGCATTTCACCCTTGATAAATATTCTCAAGTAAGATGAGTTTTCAGCTCTTTACCACTTACTTTGTGATTCTTCTACTGGAGGTCAAGAAATGTCTATAAAGAATGGCTTTCTATACAAAATATTAATCCAAAAGTAGCTGGCGTTATTAAGAATCTGCTTAAATATTTATGACTTTTCATTAGAACTTCCCTCAGAGTGACAAGCTCTGGATTCAATCTTCATCTTCAGTTTATCTGACCAGTTTGGAATTCAGAAATAACATTGAGGAAATGCAGCCAGTGTAACCATTTAGAGTACATCTTGCTTTTTGGTTTGATATATTTTCATAATTTGGAGGTCTGAAAGTTTAAAATGAACAATTTGAACTGCCCAGTGAAGCATCTAGGAGCAGTGAAGTGATACTGGAAAGGCACTTTTGCCTCAACATCTTTAATTCTCATAAATTCCTACGGTCGTTCCAGAGTTCCCCCACTCTGTTTTCCTTGTAATCGTTGTGCCATTTCTTTATCTCTTTTATTCTTACTTAATTGTCAACCATCTTGAAGACTGTTTATTTAGTTTACAAGCATTTATCTCCTTTCCTTTCCTTGTGTCAATTATAGTAGACAACCGGTAAAACAAAACATACACACACCAACATTTACATCAAATGTGAAGTAGTCACAGAATTTTATGAATAACATTCTTACTCACCAAAAATATATTTAGTCGCAAAAGTAATTCAAAATAAACTTCTATATCAGTTAAACCACTGTTTACTGACCAGGATATTGCAAGTGTTCACAAATTGACTCTTTTTCTCCACCACCACCCCACCCCCAAAAGGTACCTGTCATATTCCACAGTTTAATCAACTATACAGAAGTTAACATAATCTAGCGATTTTCTGGAAAAGTGTGAAGTGCATTTGCAGCTGCAAGGGTGGATGAGTAAGTATCAGACTTCAACATCCCTTTAGTGTTCAGCTGACAGGAGGTGCAACTTGTGCAGGGTGAGACTCTTGCTATTTTTACATGCTTCGACAATGCTGATGTTATTGTGAGACAATATTGTATTGTATTGCAATAGAAATATTCACAAACCTTTACTTCTGGCTACCACAAAGTTGCTTGCTGAAACAGCCCTTCAAAATTATTAAATGTGCATAGCTACTGAACATGTTGCATCTGAAGCACAAAGTGTTCACTGATGTCCGGGCACTAGAGTTACAAAATGCGGCTTGTGTTTTCCAGAGAATACAGGTACGTACATTGCACCTTTACAAACTTTTAAAGGAAAATCTATTTTGTGCATAAAAATATAGTACATACTCTTTTTGTAAATCTTCTACCCCAAGTATGTATATTGTATCAGGAAAATTGCAATGGGCAGCACATATGCATGCCAAGGATTAGATCCCAGTTTGGAAAGACCTTGTGGGAAGCGGAGATGGCAAGCAACAACTACTTGAATTTGTATAGCACCTTTAATGTAATAGATTATCTTCACAGGGCTGTTAGCAAACAAAATCTGACATCAAGCCACTAAGAAAATATTGGAACAGGTGACCAAATGCTTGGTAAAAGAGCTAGGTTATTAGGAGTACCTTAAAGGAGGAAAGAGAGGTTTTGCATGTGCGTGTGTGGGTGGGGGAGGAGGGGGCAGAAGAGCTCCAGAGCCTAGGGGCTAGGCGGTTGACTGTCCGTGGTGGAGCAATTAAAATCAGGAATGCGCAGAGATCTTGGAAGGTTGTACACCTGGAAGCTAAAGAGATAGGATAGGGAGGGGCAAGGCCAGAGAGGGATTTGAAAACAAGGATGAGAATTTTAAGATTAAGGCATTGCCCGGCCAGAAGCCAATCTAGCTCAGGGAGCACAAGGGTGATGGGTGAATGTGCTCAGTGTGAAATAGGATACGGGCAGCATAGCTTTGGACAAGCTCAAATTTATGGAGTGTTGAAGATGGAAGCTGGCCAGGAGAGCAGTGGGTTATACAAGTATAGAGGCAACAAAGGCATGGATAAGGGTTTCAGCAGCAGGGGCAAAGTCGGGCAATGTTAATGAAGGAAGTAAGCAGTCGAGCTGAAGGAGCAGATAGGTGGTCAGAAGTTCATTTCAGGGTTAATTAAGACACCAACGTTGTGAGCAAAAAACTTGCATTTGCTTAATGTTCTCAGGAGGAAGTAGTTTTGGTGTCTGGTAGTCTGGTCTTGTAATGTAGGGGCATTTGGTAGTCTAGTTCTGTGCTGCATAACAAGAATAGGACAAATTGTTAGTTGAGTTTTAAATGGAGTTGGTTTACTGATAAATGTTGGCCAGAACATTGAAAGATATATCCCCTACTACGAACATACGAATTAGGAGCAGGAGTAGGTCACTCAGCTCTGCTCCATTCAATAAGATCATGGTTGATCTGACTGTAGCCTCAACTCCACATTCTGCCTATCCCTAATAACCCTTGACTCCCTTGTTAGTCAAGTATCTAGCTACCTCTGCCTGAAAAATATTCAAAGATGCTGCCTCCACCGCTCTCCGGGAAAAAGAATTCCAAAGACTCGAACTTCTGAGAGAAAAAAATGTCTTTTCATCTCCATCTTAAATGGGAGAACCCTTATTTTCAAACTGTGTCCCTTAGTTCCAATCTGTCCCTAAGTTTAAACATCCTTTCAGCATCCACTTTGTCAAGTCCTCTCAGGATCTTATAAGTTTTAATAAGATAACCTCCCATTCATCTAAACTCCAATGGATACAGGCCCAACCTGTCCAACTTTTTCTCGTAAGGGTTATATCAGCTAGTGTGAATAAGTTCTACCAAGCAATCTGACAAGGAGCAAGCAACCAGGATATACAACATTTGTACACATAGATTTCCATGTCACAACTTGTTATTTACTGTAATCGTTCAAAAACAAAAAAAGCCACAAATTATACATCTCATTTTTATCCTGTACAAGTCAGGCAGTTAATTTGCTGAAACAGTCAACCCATGCTACATTTGAATTGATACTTGTACAACTCAATGTTGTAGCTGGATGTGGAGGCATTGGAGAGGGTGCAAGAAAGATTCATGAGAATGGCTCCAGAGATGAACTGCTTCATTTACATGGATAGATTGGTGAAGTTGGGACTGATGGGGGTATTCAAAACCATGAAGGGTCTGGACAGATAATGGGTAGATAATGAAAAACTGTTCCCAATGATCAAAACATCGAAAACAAGAGGACACAGGTTTAAGGTAATTGGCAAAAGAAGCAATGGCAATATGACAAACTTTTTCACACAATGATTAGGATCTGGAATGCACCCCTTGAGTGTGTGGTGAGGGGCAGGTTCAATCAAGCCATTCAAGAGGGAATTGGATTATTGTCTGGAAAGGAAGAACGTGCAGGGCTATGGGTAGAGGGCATGGAAGTGGCACCAGATGGATTTCTCCTTCGGGAGAGCCAGCACAGACATGACAGGCCAAATGGCCGCCTCCTACGTTGTAACCATCTTGTGATGCCGAATTGGCTTAACAGAGTTTGAAACGTCCCTTGTCCTCAAGTCAACTCCACTCCTTTTTGCCTCACCCACCCCAACCCCCAACTTCTTTCAGAAGCTACAGAACGCCAAGGTGACACAGTCCATAACAACATTGTGTTAGTTGTGATTTAAGCTGCAGCTAAACACAACCGCCTGGATTGCACAACAACACTGCCCCTTTTCAAAACACAGCAGAGAGGCTGAAAGTTTATGCTCTAGCCCTGCGGCCTCTTTGCAAACTCTTCGGGTTGGATTTAAAACACCTCTGCCCGGAGTGTTGGGTTCCATGGCATTAAAATGGGAGCAAGGACATTTGGTGTTGTTGCTGTTTCTGAAAGAAAAGCACTCGAGTGCCCAGAACATCGACAAGAGACAATAATTGGACGGCGTGTGGAAAATTGTCAATGAAGCTGTGCAGGTTGCTGCCCCCCACACGACTTGTGTGGGAGGGAGGGACGGAGGGTGTTGCCTACAGGGCAAGCAGCCGGCTGTGGGAGGCCTACCCCCAGCAGCAGGGCCTGCTCCTGCCGCCTCCGCCTCCACCTCCCCGTCCGCCAGCCCCGCTTCTCTCCTGCTTACCTTTTCGCCTGAAAAATGACATGTTCGGGGGATTGTGCGGGAATGGCGACGCCGCTGGTTTCAGTGCATGGCCGGCGGCTCGCTCGGGGTCGCTTCATTCATTATTGCGGGAGGGAAAGCGGGAGCTGTCAAAACCGGCACTTCCTCCTCCTCCTCCTCATAAGTCCCCCGTTCGCGGCCATCCCCGCCCCCCCCACCTCTTCGCGCGGCCGAGCGGGAGCCGAACGGAAGCGAGGGGAGCCGAGCGCGGCCGAGCGGAAGCGAGTGGAAGCCGAGCGGAGCCGAGCGGAAGCCGAGGGGAGCCGAGCGCTGACGAGCGCGGCCGAGCGGAAGCGAGTGGAAGCGAGCGGAGCCGAACGGAAGTGAACAGAGCCGAGCGCTGCCGAGCGGAAGCCGAGCGCTGCCGAATGGAGCAAACTCGTAGACTCCAGACTCCGGCACTGGGCAGGGGAGAAACCCAAGTGGAGGAGGAGGAAGTGGGGGAGATGAGGGAATGTGGACCCAGCGCTGCAGTCACCCGCACCAGCACACGGCAGCAACCCTTTCACCAGTCAACTGCATAAAACATCAAACTAATACCTTTCATAAATTACTTTCCTGTTATGTCACTGAGGAAACACTCGCTGTTGAAAGTGAAAGGATTCGGTGGCAATATTGATACACATTACTCATGGTCATCACAAACTTTCCCAACATTTGTATTTTATGGCAGAGGTTTTATGTTTTTAATATACAGGGTCATAAATGGAAATATGTGTACATTAACAACACATGCTGAAATCATTAAGCTAAATAAAATAAAATATTTAGTTATATTACAGCATCTCATTTTAGGACTAGTTGCATTCTGTACCTTTTTGAAGAGGAACTCATTATTAAGTAGTCACTGGACTGGTCATCCAGAGACCCAGGGTAATGCTCTGGGGACCCCAGGTTCAAATCCCGCCACGGCAGATGGTGGAATTTGAATTCAATAAAAATCTGAAATTAAAAGCCTAATGATGACCACGAAACCATTTTCGATTGTTGTAAAACTCATCTGGTTCACTAATGTCCTTCAGGGAAGGAAACCTGCTGTCCTTACCTGGTCTGGCCTACATGTGACTCCAGACCCACAGCAATGTGGTTGACTCTTAAATGCCCTCTGAACAAAGGCAATTAGGGATGGGCAATAAATCCTGGCCTAGCCAGCGATGCCCATATCCCATGAGTGAATAATGAAAAAACAAGCAGCGACATCATAAATTAATGTTTTAATCTTCCTCTCATTAATTGCATGAATTGCAGTTACTTGAGAAAGTTATATTTTAAGGTGAAATGTAAAACAGCTAAACCTGCAGGCACAGTTGACTATCACAGTTTGCCAAAGTTACTGGAGTGGGACTTGAACCAGGGGCCTCCTGGCTCAGAGCCACTCCTGTTCCACTCCATGTATGCTTATGTACAGGTACATCCAGTTAATCTTCCATTTAGTCCTACTGTTTAATCTTGTCTCCATCATCATTGAAGAACAAGTAATGCAATGCTATTGTCATGCACAGTAAATGTACGTCATATTCACAACTTTACACATGGACTCATCTTGCGTGGAAGTGTCTGGAACTGTTTTTTATTTGTTTAAGATGGACACTGATGAACTGTTAAGATGGTTGCCAAGGGGATCAGATGATCTTTGTTTATTCAACACAGACAATCAATCTTCTGGAAAGTTCCAAATTGAATAACCATGGGTGGGGGCCTCCCCTGGAATGGACATACCAAGGTGAATGTTATATGTGGAATTCACACCTGCAATTGTTCAAAGCTTACCCAAAACACAGAGTCAATGGACTCCTATAATCTCCAGGTCTTCAGGTTTGCAGTTCAGCAAGGGAAAGCTGACAAGACCAGTTATCCACTAGTAAAGTGTGAAAGACCATCATCTATCTCCTATTGTATAACAATGGTCTTTTAGCTTTAATAATTCTGGGTGGACAATAGGCATTGATCACGTGATCAAAACTGACTTCTGACACTGAGACCTGGGCAGACTGCAGAAGAACACTGACAAGACAACAGATGCCCAGAAAGGCTGCGTCATCTTTGCCTTTTAAGAACCAGTCATCAGCTGGTCTGAGAACCAGACTCTGAAACTAGCTGCAAGTCATCAAGCAGCCAAAGCACTTAACCTGTTCCAGTTTCAAAGTTCACCTGAGAACCAACTTCCTAGGTATTTGACCCTTTCACTTTACAAGAATCTCACTTCAGCTTTAAATCATATAATCCATTCAAGAAGCCACAGGCCTATCAAGTGGGAGCTGGGAAATTGAAAATCAAAGACTGAGTTAATTGCAATCTGTAAAAGTGCACTATCTTTTTTCTGTATCCAATCCTTATATGTGAGTGTGCATGTGTGGGACTGAGTGTGTGACATTGCGTTAATCTGGGGTAAGTGTGTGAGAATAAATAATCTTCTTTATTTTAAACTCACAAAAGCTTGTTGCTGAATTATTTAATTGGAATGTGCACTCCAAGGGTAAGAAAAGACGCCCCTCTTTCTGTACAAAACATACTGATTACAGGCAATAAGAGAACAAATACATTCTGTCTATGACATTATCTATAAAGTAGTTAACACCATTCCTGTGGCTTTTAACATATTATTTAATTGCATGTTTCAACGCCCTTAATATTTAGGAGCTCTTTAAATTGTCTCACAAATATTTTAAAATACTTAATATTTACCAATATACTTTAACTTGATTAATTGTGAAAGTTACATTGTATATGAAAGATATTTATCTTGAAAATTATACAACTATATATGGTCATTTTTGGTTTAAGATATGCATTTTAAAACGGCTTTAGAATTAAAATTTATATATATCTACTAAATTACAAAATCACTGATGCCGTAAGATGGACCTATTGAAACCCACGTTGCTGGATGCCGCAACTCAGTCTCCTCTCACTCCTGCGCTGGTTTCACATTAACCCCAATTTTAAAATTGAAGGAACAGTAAACTCTGGAAAGACTATCGGGCATTATGTATTTTATGGCTTTTTGCATCAGAATGTTTTAAAGTGTACAACTTCAGCACTTTACCGAACAAGCGCACTTCTGCCACTCTGAACTCTCTAGCAATAGTGTTATGACCAAGTCACAAACAGCTTTAAATGACCATCTCTGAGCGAAAACGGTGCTCGAATACATTATGTAAAATAAAAGGTGGCATTTCTATTGAGAAACAATTGTCGATAAAAGTTAATTCCTGACAAAGGAGATTATTAACCTGAGAGGTTTGAATGGTTATTAAGGCACAGCACCAACACCTATCAAAACAGAATACACATTTTTGGTTTTGATCACATGCCTCCTTGCCTGTCTGACGGATACTGCGCCTCTGCTCAGTGCTGCCCTCTAATGGTAACTGGCTGATCTGAGCGACTTCCCCCATACACCTGACAGCAGAGAGCACTGGAGGAGATTCTCACGTTGTCAGTTCGGGCTGAACCCAATTTAAATCCCTGTCACTGTCCTGCAATCACTTCTGCCTATGGCTCATCTCTATATGGTGACAATGCATTGATTTATAATGAAGTAC
This sequence comes from Cetorhinus maximus, assembly GCF_964194155.1. NCBI lineage: Eukaryota > Metazoa > Chordata > Chondrichthyes > Lamniformes > Cetorhinidae > Cetorhinus > Cetorhinus maximus. The sequence goes on from NC_135887.1 coordinate 13,383,538, forward strand.
TGTCCATATCAAGTTTTTACTTAAAATATTACATAAAGGAGTAAACTCTAGTAGAGTCATCCAATCTGCTACTTTGACAATTCAATCCAATCTGGTATTTTGACAATTACAAGAAGTTACGATCAACTACACAGCCTCCAAGGGATAATAAAGCAGGTAGCCCACACCCAGCTATCTTCAACTCCAACCAGGTCCATCCCAATACGGTTACAATTTTTTTCTAAATGTTAGGAGCATCAAGTGATTATTTAAGAAACTCTGCTGTTTGCAAGTTAGATTGCTGATGGCATAAGTTAAATCACCCAAATGAAAACCCAATTTTTATAATTCTTTTAAACATACTTACTAGCCAGACACTCGGCACTTAACATCATTAGTTACTATGTTGTAGTACTATCATTAGAACTGTACTAAGCAAAAGTCAATTGTTACAAAACAGGGCCCTGCATACCACTGCAAGAAACATTGCACCTTGCAGTTGGTTCATACAATGGAAACTGCCCTTTGGGAAATCCATATGTTCCTTCAATAAGTGAGTGTGTGGCTTTGTGAACCTCCTTGTTTTAGCAGGAGATTGTGGATTGTGTAAAGAACCTATCAGCCCCAGTGCCATATGCAGAGACCTTCCATGTGTTCCACCATCCCCCTGAAACAGACTGAGTAAAGCAGGTTGATAAGGACTGAATAAGACATGCATAGATCCTGAAGAGTTAACACATGATCAGTTAATGATCTCTTTCATGTTACCAAGCACCTCATATTCAATGAACAAAACCCTTTCCTATTTGTTGGGAAAAAGTACTTGGACTAGGTGAAAATGTCCATGTGCGTCACGAGTAACACCAAGAATCCTTAGAAACTAGGAAAAACACCAATTTTAGATTTCCAGCATCCGCAGTTTTTTGCTTTTATCTTAGAGTTTCTTAAATAATCACTTGATGCTCCTAACATTTAGAAAAAAATTGTAAACATATTGGGATGGATCTGGTTGGAGTTGAAAATAGTTGGCTGTGAGATACCTGCTTTATTATCCCTTGGAGGCTGGAAGGGACCTTAGAGGAATGATGATCACAGCTAGAAAAATACAGTGGGATGCAGAGAGAGTGCCCCAGGTCATTTCAGTGGACATACCTTTGCTGAGTCAGAAACAGCATAGATAGTGATATTCAACTAATATTTTAAAAGGTTTGTTCCTTGCTGGTTAGATTCATTAACATAGACAATGGTTCATTCTTTAGACTTCACTTTCCATCTCCTGCACCCCTTTATAGCTGCTAGCAGTAAACAATCCACTGACAAGCTGCAATCATCCACTAATGTGAGGAAATCCATGTGTGGAGGCAACATAAAGCCCTGCTTCAACTCTTTTATGTTGCAAGCGCTTAGCATTAAAAAAAAGTTCTACAAAGTGGCAAGTCAGTTCATTTTAGTCTGTCTACCTCTTAATTGACATTTCAGGCATTGGTCAATAAATGGCACTGTGATTAATTAACTGCGGGAAAAGTGAGTCAATTCTGAAAGTATGCCAAAATCATCATTCCACCATAGGCTGCAGTCCACATTTTAAATGGGAGATTTACTGCAACAGCATGAGGGATATTCTATTTGTAATTAATTCATTTTTTAAAAAATGGAATAATAGATACTTTGGAATGATTGCAACATGCTTACCTGTTCAAAAGGTTTAAGTTCACAACTTAATTCCAATAGCAAAACTGTTTGCATTTTATAATAATCAATTAAACCCAAAATGGATCTTACAGTGTTGCTCTTACTATGGAGCTTATATATGTACTCTGGACTGATTGTAAAGTTACCATCTCAATTTTGATATATCGTCTTTGACATATGAAAGAATAACAACTACAACCTCACTATTGTATGTTCTTCAAGTGACAATCTGTAGTTGACTAATTAGAAATATAAAGAACTTATTTTTATTTTTCTTGAACTGTGGCTTTAAAATTGGACTGTGGCTTTAAAATCTACCTTGGCTGCAGTTGAAAGACATGTTCACTGGAACAGGATGAGGAATATCTACAATGTTGCTATCCTGGAGCAGAGTGTGCCATAAAAGTACAGGATGGTGCTGAAAAGGAGTCCTGGACGAAGGGGAACTGTCTGATGACAGCATTTTAATTGGCTCCTGACCAGGTGACCCGGATTTTGTGTGGTAACAGTGCAGGCAGTACAGCTCCTAGCCTGCAAAGAGGGAAGACCTAAAACCTCTCTCTCCTGTGTTTGTAAGATTCCAGTAATTCTGCGAAAGTAGCTAGCTGGCTATTTCTCACATCTCTGTAACCTGCTTTCTCTGAAAACCCCTGTCAAGAGGAAAAGGGGAAAAATCACCGATAGACATTGAAAAACAAGTTTTTCAATCAGTGAACCACAGACTGAAAGCGCTGGGAGATCACTTCATGTCATCAACAACAAACTGCAAGGAATTTGGAAGACATCAATCAAAATCAACCCATCTAATCCTGTACTCCGGATTGGTGTTATTGAACTGTTTTATCTCACCCTTAAAATCCATGTTTTGTGTATCTTATGTGTGTTTGTGTATAGGGGCTTAAGAAGGGGTAGAGTTTGTTATAGAGTTAGAAGTCAGCAGTTCACATTTCTTTCTTTTCCCACTAGTTAAAGATGATTTGTTCAATAAACGGCTATTTACTTAATAAGTATACAAACCTGGTGCTTGTATTCTGTTAATCTAAATCAAACAGTTAGGTAGAATTGGGTTTGGTCAAACTTTTCACATTTGTTATGGCTTGGGGAACAGCGGGGCTTGATATTACAGTGCACTTTCCCCAGTGAGTCATGACAGAAATGATACAAATCAGTAGATATGTTATAGTAGTAAAGAGCAAATTGTTGGCATTGGAACTGCAATCACAAATTGAGGCATGCTGCCTTCTTAAATTGACCTTCATCTTGACAAAATGAAAGATAGCTCACCGGCTTCATCATCATTATCATGTATTGTTAACACTGCAAGTAATTGGATGAACAAACTGGCGACATGGAGCCATTCTGGCTCTAAGTCAAACTTCTGTTATTTCTAGAAGCTAAACACAGGATTGTTGAATTGACTTTAAACCAGAAAATGTTAACCCTGGATCAACATCCCCCTTTGGACCAGAGCTGATGCTATTAAACATTCTTGTGCCAATATTCTTGACAAACCCCCTGCTGCCCTCTCCCCACACTTTCTTGTTCTCTGTGAGTCAAACAAGCAGCGACTGGGCACTGTAACAACCAACTGTTTTCAGCATCTGCACATCAAATTCTCTGCTTCAGATGCAGTCAAGAAATCTGAGCTAATATCAAGAGATGTCATTAACTTTTAAAGAATGACGGAAAAGATTGAAAGAAAACAGAACTGCCGAAAACTGGGATTGTGAAGAAGAAGCTCAAAATGTTGCTTTGCCTCCAGCCCAAAGTAACGCTCCATAAAAATTGATGAGTGAGTAAGTCATCAATTGCCCGAGAGCAGCAGGGAAAACAAGAGTCTTCCTGTCGATTGGAGCCCTTCCATAGGGAGACGCAGTGGAACCTGTCAGCGAGTTTGATGGGTTTTAAAGCAGAGATATAATGTTCACTTCAGATGAAAAGCTGCCTCTTTCTCTTTCAGGTGCCTTTTCTGAGGAACCCATCAAGAGACCCTGGATGATCACAAGGCCATCAAATCAAAAAATCTTACAAAAGCGTCCCCTTCCCCTTATAGAGGCTACTGGGCGAATACTTGGAGAGGATTAATTTGCAGCAGTGTGTGTATAAATTTGGACAGCTCTTTAAAGACCCAGAACCGACCTGATAGGCTGAATAGCCTCCTTCTGTTCTGTAAGATTCTATGATTCTAAGAATTTCAAAACATAGGATGATGCTGACTCAGTCTTATTATTATTACATGATTTAATCCAGTTGATGTGATTATGGCAGAGTGAGAAAGACTCACTTACTTGGAGGGTGGCTCAAGTAATCGGATTTCAAAATTATAACCTATTTTGACATATCTAATTTTTAACAATACACATACAGGGTCAATTTGGTTCACTCAGTACCCATAGCAAATAGTTTTTTTTGTGCTCTTGCTACACAGAACATGAATAGAAAATCTTCCTAAGTATGTTTAAATAAACATTGAGGAAATTTAGTCTGTTTCACAAAGGGTTATTAGAACAAGGAATTCTTTGCCACATGTGGCTGTGAGGCAGAGACAATGACAACACTTAAAAGCGGCTTGAGTAATTCTTTGAAAAGGCAGGATATGAAAGAATGTGGGGAAAGGGCAGGGATGTGGGATTAGTGTAGTGGTTTGAGTTGAATATGGGTCCAATGTGCTCCTTCTGTGCTGAAATTTCTGATCCTATAAAAGGGGGTTGGAATTTACAATATTTCATCACCCTCATATTGAGAGCTCTGGGCTAGCAGCTCTTTTATCACATAAAGATTGCAGCACAGAAACAGGCCATTGAGTCCAACTGGTCTATGCCAGTGCTAATGTTCCACACAAGCTTCCTCCCGTGTCATCTAACCCCTTCTAATCCTTTCTGTGTTTATCTAGCTCCCCCATAAAAGCATTGAACCATAGTTACAGCACAGAAGGAGGCCATTCGGCCCATCATGTCAGTGCCAGCTGTCCATAAGACCTGTTCAGCTAGTCCCACTCCCCTGTAGCCCCACAATGTATATGGTTCGGAACACTTATTAACTTGGGTGACATTTAACTTTCCCATCAGCCTTACCAAAAAAAAAATCCAATTTCCTATTGACAGCCAAGTGTTATTCACCTCGACTATTCCTTGTGGTGGCGAGTTCCACAGTCTGACCGCTCTGGGTGAAGAAGTTGCTCCTGAATTCTTTATTGGATTTGGTAGTGACCTCTAGTTTTTGGTCCCACAAGTGAAACCGTCTCCTCTACCCTAGCAAACCTCTGCATACATTTTAAAGACGTCTATCAGCCTTCTCTATTCTAGCTTATCAACGTATTTATCTTGGGAACATACACTATGCAAAGCAGAGCTCCACCTCCCCAGCATACACTGAATGCGACTGTGTCTCTCACTTTAGCTGTTGTTATTCGGGCTGCTCGGGGGCGGGGGGTGGGTGGGGTGGGGGGGAGGTAGTTTAGCTCACGCTTTGGAAGGCCTGGCACATTGGCCGAGACAATTGCTGTCTCACCCGTTGATTTCTTCCTTTTCCCTCCGCGCCACCACCCTCCCCGGCATTCCTGGACTCGTCCTCACGGAGCAAGGCACCTGTCTGCGCCTAGTGGCACTGAGCAAGCGATGCACACAAAAAAAAACACACACACACAGAGAGAGAAGAGGAAGCGTCAACCAATCCGTGACAGCAAAATGAAAATTCCCCTTCTCTAGTAAGAGACTGGAGAGAGAGAGAGAGAGAGTGTGTGGCTGGTTAAAGCGAGCATTCTGACTTCCAGTTAATCTTCGGGCTTTGAGGATCCGGATTAATCTCACAGGGGGCTGAACAGAACAAGAAGAAACTGTACTGGATAATTGTTTCTATTTTAAAAAAAAATCATCAGTATCTGGGCGTTCAGATCCAAGTGCCCTGGTGCCGGATTCTTTTATAAACTGATCTCACTCGGGAGCTGGACTTTTGTTTTTTTGATGTGAAGATTTTAATAAAGGAGGGGGAGGGTTTTGGTTAAAAAAAAATAAAGGAACCCCCCCCCCCCTCCCTCCCACCCAACCCCCAAAAAAAAAATCTCAGTTGTCTTCCAGATGCATTCGCTGTTGGATCGGAAAAAGAAAGAAGTAGGTGCGGAGCTGGGCTTCGTGGACATACCAGCGGACAGCCTCTTGCCTCCAGCCCAGAGGATGTGGACGTGTGTGGGCTGCCTCTGGGTGTTGCTCTCCTCCTGCCTGGTGGCTGTCTGCAGCTTCAGCTTCATCTCGCCCGCCTGGATCGTCAAAGAGAAGAGCAAAGACTCGGTGAGCTTCGGGCTCCTCTGGCACTGCTCCGAGACCGTCTACAACTGCTACACTTTCGGCGGCCTGGGCAATTTCGCGGACATTCCCTCAGGGTCCTGGCAGGTAAGTCACTGGGCTCTGTGTGTGTGTGTGTGTGTGTTTGTCCCTCTCCATTTCTCTCTCTCTCTCTCTGCTTTGAAAGGTTTTGACTGAGACGGAGTTGGTGGTGGAGGCTGGCGGGGTGGTGGTGGGGGTGGTAGTTGGGGGAGCAAAGTTGCATTTCACAAGTTGAGAGAAATGTCTCGCTTGGTTTGCACACAGACCAGTTTTGGACAATGTTAACAGCCCTGAGGGAAACCTCACCAATTACTTAGAAACCTTGAAAGAAAGAGGGAGAGAGAGAGAGAGAGAGAAAAGACATACATTGGATTATTATTTATGGACAGTCCAGATACTTAGCCCAAGCATTTGGTGGCGGTTCTAATATAATCCTGAGGTAAATAATTGAATGTTGAGAGGTAATCCCAAATGGTGTATATCGTTTGAATCCAGTTTCCCCATTTTGTTCCCTCCCTTTTAAAAAGCGACAGTTCAGTGTTGGGTTTATGAATGATTTATGTCACTCTGTGATCGGGAAAGCATTAAGGAAGGAGAAATAACCTCAAATGTCTCCAGCGGCTAATTAAAAAGTCCAGCTCCTCTCGACAATATGCAGTGCAAACCTCCACAGCCTCCACCCCCCTCATCCCCGTGGCTCCCTGCATGTCCAAGCTCCGAATTTCAGCGCTGCTGACTGACCTAGATTCGCAGGATTAAAAAGTGGCGATGGGATTTCTTTTATTATTATTATTTGTATGGAGACTCTCTGGCCCAATAGCTCTCCTCGCATCCCCCTAAAGCCGGCGATTGATCTGAGTTGACTGTAAAGTTATCCGCTGTTTGATTTTTTTTTTCACTGTAAGCCTTAATATCTCAGTGATAGGCAGCAGTTTCACCCTGTGCTTGGATTTAACTGGAAGGTGTCTCTATATTTACAGGTCAGCGCCTTCAGTGAGAATTGTCACTGTTCCTGCAGCTAATGCAACCATAATATATTGGGGTCTTACTTTCCAAAGACAGTGGATCAGCTTTGGGCGAACCCCTATATTCGCCAGCTTTTCGGACAACCTTCAAACAATTAGAATTTAAATGGGTCCTCATTAGCTGACAGCTCTTTTACATTGAATGTGCCTGCGCTGTAGTTCAATCTAGACCAGCAGGAGGCGCAGTCTTTCACTCTGATCTTTCACCAGTCACACGACTGCAGCCTGACTGACTGTACCTCCAACTCAATTGAATGGCCAATGCTACAGGGTTTGATCCACCTACGAAAAAAAACTTTCCTTTTAAATGGAATTTACTGTGTCCACTTCCAAGAATATTTCTGTCAGGCACTATTTCGCACTTGCTTTGGGATTTTTATGTAAATAATTTAATCTTGACTGTAAATCGAGGGATTTGTCAAGAAATGTTGCCCCTAAATTCGAATTACACGTTGATCACAATTTCTATAAGTTGGGGATGAAAAATAGCTAATATTTTCATGTCACAAAGCCTATTGGACATTCACGTAGGTGTCCATTATGAACAAAAGTAGCAGCTAGACAACACTTAAAGGAGAGCCATCTTCATCAAAAAGACACTGGCAAACTTCATAGGACAGTGATATATATTGTGTCGAAACACATCACGTCGCCTGTATGTTTGAAAACGATGCACCATTCTTCTGGGTCATCGCTCAATCACATAAAAATAAAAAGGGTTAGCAAACATTTTTGCAGGAAGATTACAGTTCCTTTTACCCAAAACGTGACTAGACTTCTAATGTCTGCTGGTGTTGTTAAATAAAAGTTGGCAGTAGATTAATCATAGCTTGTGTGCTGGCCATTAAAAATTAGGTAATTTAGAAGAACTTTGCATTTGGGGCCAGGTCTGTGTATTTTAAGATTACACATGGATCAGGAGTGATATACAGTTGAATTGAATGAGATGTGGTTTTAGTGTATTGGCTTTTCTGCATTTTGTTCAGTTTTATGGTTATCAGGGCCTGACAGCACTTGTTAAAATGGCAGGTGTAAGTTATCAGTCTTTATAATCTGGTTAAATGTTGGACTACTTGTCTATCTATTGATTCAGCCAGTTAAGCTAACCCTTTGGAGAATTCCTTGGACTAAAATGCAACTGAAATACAGTAAATACGGTATACTGAATACAATACTGATTTAATGAAACACTGAAATACAATGCAATACTGAATACAATCAAGTGTTCGATCAGCCATGGTCGTACTGAACGGCGGAGCAGGCTCGACGGGCCGAATGGCGAATGTCCCTGTGTTCCTAATCCCACATGAGATGCCACAATAGAATGGAATTGGGGTAACTATCATGCTCGCTTCATTTCTACGCAGACTGGAGAGTGGATAAGAAAATGAATTAAGGTGGCAGTGCTCGGTGTCACCACCGGTCTGAATACCATTGGAATAGAAAACAAATGTGCTATGGTTTCTAGTTTCTAATCACAGCGGCTTCTGTTGGAAGCATGAAGGCGTCGATTTCAGGTTGAGTGTAAAACTGGGCTTAGCTGTGATGGTTTCCTTTGTGGAATAGCTAGTAAGCAATCTCTTTCTTAGGCTGGCAAATGGCGAATGTAACACAGTAAGTGTTAACGGAAGTGGTAACCCTAAAGTGCCTCTAAGAAACAAGAGGTAGGGAAGAGAGAAAAAAAATCAAATCTGTGGTATAAAATATTTTGTGATATTAATTGCTGATGCAACATCGTTTTCTATTACATACACAGTAGCTCAATATCCAGATATTTTCTAACATACCGTACACAATTGGCGTTTTACATTGAATGTTTCAACTTCAGACATGATAAAAGAAACAATTATTCGAAGCAAGCTTTGTTGGATTTAATATAACGGTGCACAACTCATTCATATTTGCTTTGTCAAGTTCAAATACCATCCACTCTCGCTCCGCTCGCCTCTGATGCCGAATACACAACGTTATTTTCATAAATGAATATACTAAATTGTAAGTTAATCATCCGCTGTACAACCCTAAACTCTAGCAGTGAAGCCCAAAGCGTTCACTTTCCTGTTTGACTCCTCCCTCGCTGTTTTGGTGCGTTACCACGCGGGAATTTTCAGAATTATGTGACTCTTCCTTTATATCTCCAGCTTTCCATATGTTTAATTTCCTAATCCATTGTCCAAAATGGGCCTTTTGGCATGACACATTATGCAGTGGCCCTTATGTGTTAGTTCAGGCATTATCAAAGCTTATTTTTTGACTTTGTTTTCCTTGTATTCACAAGAGCACACATGACAAATTCTGGCTTCCAAGCCAGAAGCACCTTTCAAGCACCGAACACTTAATTGTATTCAGTATTGTATTTGTATTTCAGTGTTCGGTTTTCCAAGCATCTTTCAGGCTGGGAGGGAGCGGAGTCTTCCCAGCACCCTGGAGGCAGGGCTGGAGGCGGGACCCGGTGCCAAATGGGGAATATAGGGTGACGGATCTGCCCCCTGCCTTGGGAGCGATCTTGCTGAAGGCGGCTCAACAATGGCAGCGGTTACCCCGTCCAGCAGCAAGGGCAGGGGAGGCCAATAGGCTCAGTAAGGGGGAATGACAGACCAAAACCAATCCTGTGAGGGAGGATGGGGGGGGTTCCCCCTCCACAGCGATGGCTTTGTGGGCTTCTTCCTCCTTGACAAGTTGGCAAAAGGCATCCGAGAGCGCCCCCCGCTTTAGCGATCGCTTTTTCTGCCTCAGCAGTGACCCCCCGCGGCGGGGCTACCAGCTGCAGGAGCTCAGAGTGGATCTCCTCAAACTGGAAGTCCCGGCCGGCTCCTCGGGGCCAGATCGTGCCCGAGCCTGATCATCGCGATCGCAACTCACCAGGGAAAACTCGGCCCAGAATGAGCCACAGCCAATGAATTCAAGTATAGTCAATTTGTCACATGGACAAAGGTAAGCGGGCAAATTTGCATATGTCAAGTGTCCATGGTCAGTAATGACCAATGATACAGTTTTTGGTGTGTTGGTTGAATGTTGGGTGGGAGACCAGGAAAGCTCCTTTGTTTTCCTTCAAATATGACTGCGAGATCTTTTAAATCCGGTTCAACAGGCAAATGGTCCCTTGTGGTTTTAGTCTCTCAATTGACAGATGACACCCTCAGTACTGCACTGAATTGCCAGACTAGATTAAGGGCTCAAGTCATGGAATGGCCTTTGACCCTTAGACTTTAGCGTTGAGAGTGCTGCCATTGAGACAAGCTGGCTATATGGAATCATCCTGCATAGTGAATTGAAGCCTTTATTTTGAAGTGGTTGATCTTGTGTACAGGCACGGTCCTTTATTACTTTAGTAACTGAGATGTTTGGGAAGGAGATGTGAGGCATACCTCACACACAGGAATGTGAGATATAGTTCTTTGAGGTCCTACTTTAATCCCCTGGATACCTAACAGTGATGTGGTCTCAAAGCCTGTGTAGGAAGAGTGCTTTCACATCAGTGACATCACAGCTGGCGTCACAGCTTGGTTGGTATAGTTAGTAACTGAGGGGCACCAGAGTCCTGCAATCCAGTGGGTCTCAGCTGCAAATCCTGGTCCCTCGTGCTCTCAACCAGTGGCTGTGGGCGAGGCCTGAGAGAAGCTGCAAATGCTCTCCCTGTCCCTGTGCTAAGAAAGGGAAAGTTAGCCAAGGTTGCTGCCTCTGATTGCTATGCATTAATCCCTGCTAGAAAGCTCATACGTGTGCAGGTCAGACAAAGCCTGGACTGAGCTTGGCTGTTATATCATTCCCACAGTAAAACTGCTTGACCAGCCTCAGGTGAGCTGCCAGAGGCAGCCAGAGGTACCCCAACATGAGTCATCATTTTCTGAAGAGGGGGGTTCAGGTGCTGATAAGAAAATCTAAATATGTAACTCAAATTAAAGATTAAATACAAGGACTTGTATGTTCTATTTTTATTTCTAAAGGTCAGTTTGTCACTCATAATTATAACAAGACATCTATCTATTCAGAACCCTGTCAAACAACTGGAAATCATTTCATTAACTCAAGTATTGTACAATATTTTTATAGTGTACTTAGCTATGTTCAAGTAATAGAGACCATACACTATATAATTTACCCAAGAAAAACTTTCTGGTGTTCTAAATTCTGACTCCTTAAGTTCCCATCAGAGGTGAGTCCCAGACTACCCTTCTTCCCATTCAGGTCCCTAATTGTATGGTTAACTGTCGGCTTCATTCAGACAAGGAACTTGGGAGACAAAAACCCTTCTGCCTTGGCATTTCCCTTTAAGAACCTGGGCCCTACTGTACTGAAACTCACCCAAGGCATTTTTATTACAGCCTCATAAGTCTGAAGGGCAACTTTAACCTCATTTGTCAGGCAGGAACCCCACAGGATCAAGTGAAATGATGATTTTTTAAAATTCATTCACGGGATGTGGGCTTCGCTGGCTGGGCCAGCATTTATTGCCTTCCCTAGCTGCCCTTGAGAAGGTGGTGGTGAGCTGCCTTCTTGAACTGCTGCAGTCCATGTGGTGTAGGTAGACCCACAGTGCTGTTAGGGAGGGAGTTCCAGGATTTTGACCCAGCGACAGTGAAGGAACAGCGATATATTTCCAAGTCAGGATGGTTAGTGATGTGGAGGGGAACTTCCAGGTGATGGTGTTCCCATCTATCTGCTGTCTTTGTCCTTCTAGATGGTAGTGGTCGTGGGTTTGACAGATGCTGTCTAAGGAGCCTTGGTGAATTCCTGCAGTGCATCTTAGAGATGGCACACACTGCTGCTACTGTGCGTCGGTGGTGGAGGGAGTGAATGTTTGTGGATGTGGCACCAATCAAGCGGGCTGCTTTGTCCTGGATGGTGTCAAGCTCCTTGAGTGTTGTGGGAGCTGCACTGATCCAGGCAAGTGGGGAGTATTTCATCACACTCCTGACTTGTGCCTTGTAGATTGTGGACAGGCTTTGGGGATTCAGGAGGTGAGTTACTTGTCACAGAATTGCTAGCCTCTGACCTGCTCTTGTAGCCACAGTATTTATATGGCTGGGTCCAGTTCAGTCTCTGGTCAATGGTAACCCCCATGATGTTCATAGTGGGGGATTCAGTGATGGTACTGCCATTAAAAGTCAAGGGACAGTGGTTAAATTCTCTCTTGTTGGAGATGGTCATTGCCTGGCACTTGTGTGGCACAAATATTACTTGCTACTTGATAGTCCAAGCCTGGATATTGTCCAGGTCTTGCTACATTTGAACATGGACTGCTTCAGTATCTGAGGAGTCGCAAATGGTGTTGAACATTGTGCAAACATCAGCCAACATCCTCACTTCTGACCTTATGATGGAAGGATGGTCATTGATGAAGCAGCTCAAGGTTGTTGGGCCTAGGACACTACCTGCAGGAACTCCTGCAGTGATGTCCTGGAGCTGAGATGACTGACCTCCAACAACCACAACCATCTTCCTATATGCTAGGTATGACTCCAACCAGTGGAGAGTTTCCCCTGATTCCCATTGACTCCAGTTTTGCTAGGGCTCCTTGATGCCACATTCAGTCAAATGCAGCCTTGATGTCAAGGGCAGTCACTCTCACCTCACCTCGGGAGTTCAGCTCTTTTGTTCATGTTTGAACCAAGGCTGTAATGAGGTCAGGAGCTGAGTGGCCCTGGTGGAACCCAAACTGGGTGTCAGTGAGCAGGTTATTGCTAAGCAAGTGCTGCTTTATAGTACTGTTGATGACCCTTCCATCATTTTACTGATGATCAGGAGTAGACTGATGGGGAGGTAATTGGCTGGGTTGGATTTGTCCTGCTTTTTGTGTGCAGGACATACCTGTGCAATTTGTTAGATAGCTGTGTAGATGCCAATGTTGTAGCTGTACTGGAACAGCTTGGCTAGGGGCATGGCAAGTTCTGGAGCACAAGCCTTCAGTACTATTGCCAGAATATTGTCAGGGCCCATAGCCTTTGCACTATCCAGTGCCTTCAGCCATTTCTTGATATCATGTGGAGTGAATCAAATTGGCTGAAGACTGGCATCTGTGATGCTGGGGACCTCTGGAGGAGGCTGAGATGGATCATCCACTCAGCACTTCTGGCTGAAGATTCTGATGGACAATTAAACAAATGCTTCAGCCTTATCTTTTGCACTGATGTGCTGGGCTCCTTCATCATTAAGGATGGGAATATTTGTGGAGCCTCCTCCTCCAGTCAGTTGTTTAATTGTCCACCACCATTCGCGACTGAACCATGACTGCGGAGCTCAGATCTAATCCTATCGTTGTGGGATCACTTAGCTCTGTCTATTACTTGCTGCTTATGCTGTTTGGCATGCAAGTAGTCCTGTGTTATAGCTTCACCAGGTTGACACCTCATTTTTAGGTATGCCTGATTTCGCTCCTGGCATGTCCTCCTGCACTCTTCATTGAACCAGGGTTGATCCCCTGGCTTGATTGTAATGGTAGAGCGGGGGATATGCCAGACCATGAGGGTACAGATTGTGTTTGAGCACAACTCTGCTGCTGCTGCTGATGGCCCATAGTGCTTCATGGATGCCCTGTCTTGAGTTGCTAGATCTGTTCAAAATCTGTGCCATTTAGCACGGTGGTAGTGCCACACAACATGATGGAGGGTATCCTCAATGTGAAGGTGCGACTTCAGCTCCACAACGACTGTGTGGTGGGCACTCCTAGTGATATTGTCATGGACAGATGCATCCGCGGCAGGCAGGTTGGTGAGGATGAGGCCAATTATGTTTTACCATCTTGTTGGTTCCCTCACAACCTGCCGCAGACCCAGTCTAGCAGCCATGTCCTTTAGGACTCGACCAGCTCGGTCTGAGTTGGTACTACCGAGCCACAGATGGTGATGGGCATTGAAGTCCCTGACCCAGAGTACATTTTCCGCCCTTGCCACTCTCGGTGCTTCCTCCAAGTGGCATTCAACATGGAAGAGCATTGATTCATCAGCTGAGGGAGGGCAGTACGTGTCCATGTTTGACCTGATGCCATGAGACTTCATGGGGTCTGGAGTCAATGTTGAGGACTCCCAGGGCACCTCCCTCCTGACCTGCACTATGCCGCCCCCTCTGCTAGGTCTGTCTTGCCAGTGGGACAGGACATACCCAGGGATGGTGATGGTGGTGTCTGGGACATTATCTGTAAGATTTGATTCCATGAGGAGGACTATGTGAGACTGTTGCTTGGCTAGTCTGTGAGATAGCTCTCCCAATTTTGGCACTAGCCCCCAGATGTTAGTCAGGAGGACTTTGCAGGGCAGGGCTGAGTTTGCCATTGTCGTTTCCGGTACCTAGTTCGATGCTGGGTGGTCCCTCCACTTTCATTCCTTTTTTGTGACTTTGTACTGGTTTGATACAACTGAGTGGCTTGCTAGGCCATTTCAGAGGACATTTAAGAGTCAACCACATTGCTGTGTGTCTGAAGTCACATGTAGGCCAGACCAGGTAAGGATGGCAGATTTCCTTCCCTAACGGACATTAGTGAACCAGATGGGCTTTTACAACAATCAACAATGGTTTCATGGTCATCATCAGACTTTTAATTCCAGATTTTTTTTGAATTCAAATTCCACCATCTGCCTTGGCAGGATTCGAACCCTAGTCCCAGGAGCATTACCCTGGGTCTTTGGATTACTCGTCCAGCAACATGGTTTGTCCAATAGAATTGACTTCAATGGAGAGTAAAATTGGGCAGGGTGTAAAACCAACATGGCTTCCAATTCTCATCTGGTGGGATGGGTTAAATTGCCCCTCAAACTTCCACAATGTCTCATGGCAGCCAGTTACCCTCTGATTATGCTTGAGCCAAATGATACCCAAGACAAGGCACATGGGGAGTGACCACATTCCAAATGGGAAAAATTAAGTTCCTTCACTTCATTGGCACTTGATGAGCAGCTTTCCTCCCAGATAGCATTTCCTCCCTGACTCAGGCTTGAAGGAAACCAAGTCTTAACCATTAACACAGAGAGGCTAATGCATTAGACAAATGCAATTATTACAAAAATGGGGATAAGTAAACTCATGACTTTAGCACTGAAGTAGCAGCAAGCCTAGTAAGTCAAAGCCATAACAAGGCTCCTTGTGATCTAACGCAAATTAATCAAGTGTTAATTAAGCAAGGCTTTGCCAACCACAATTATCCCTGCGCAGGTGACCTGAGAGTGAAATCATGAAGTGTCTATCGGTTTGCTAGAATTTCAGCTACCAGTGGACGTTGCATGATATCGTCTGTTAAAGCATGGACCTGGATTTTGCGGACAACATTGAAGGGACAGCACTCGCCATTCAATGTGATTATGGCTGCCCACAGACTATTTGTGGGCTTTTGCGTGACAACATGCAGGGGTGCCCCCTTCAGAGGACCTGTGATGTGTGTGAGCAGCGTGTGAGCAAGAATGCGTGTCTTTTCAACCAATTAATTACTGAAACATGTGGGAGTTGAAATTTGTCTTGGGCTGTGGGACAAAGCGGGTGGAATTGGATCGGCCGCCAGTTATACATGGCTCTTAATTATTAATTCCATTGACTGCAAAGGAACTAAATGTCAGGTGCTACTTAAAACAGGCGACAGATCCAGTACTGCCCATTCTATGCCACTGGCTGAGACAATTTTTTATCCTGCAGCCTAAGCCAGCAGCTATAAATTAGAATATTTAATCAATGTAGAATCATGTACAGGAAAAGAAATAAAGAGATGGAAGGAAAATTGGGCTAAGAGAGAAATAAAAAGCAAAATAAAATTGTTATTTTTAATTCTTGAAAGATCTCCAACAATTAAAATCTGAAGGAGTGAGGCTCCACACTTGCAAAAGTAAATTTTCAGTGCCAGAGAAGTTATTTGCAAGTAATTAAGACATCTCACACTGCTAAAAAAAATACTTAAACCTGAATGCACCAGTGCTAGATTTTTTGGGCATGTTTAGTGGGTAACTATTGAGCATGTACAGCAACTTCACATCCTTCATATGTTTTAATGCTGAGAGTCTCAGTGAGTTACTGTCGTAGCTAAGCTTCCGGAGGAGCAGGGCAACTTCTTGATTTCCATGTTTAATTGCGCATGTGCAAATATTCAAAGTTGCCATCCAGTTACTCTATAATAGTGATGAGTACTGATAGCTTCATTGTTATTGTTATTGCAAAATCCAAGCCATTGTTTTTACCAAATTAAATTGCTGTCTAAAACCTCAGAGCCGTGGTTTATTTATGAAAACAAAATTGTTACCAGACAATTTTAGCCTTTCATTGCGCTCCGTGCCAAATACTGGGAGATTATTCAGAACATGAGAATAACTTTTTGTATATTCACTACAATAACAGCATACAGCAGGGTAATTGTGTATCTATAAACAGTCGCCAGACAGGGACCCAACCACACAGCAATATGTTTATAGTTATTGTAGCATTGAAAGAGCTCAAGTGATACTTGGTTAAATAGAAATTCAGTCTTGAAGAGACATACTTGATTAATTAATTGTTGGAAAGACCCAGCGGAACAAAGAAAGTGCTGACAACACTGAAACCACTCCAGAATGGCAAAGGTACATTGCTGTCAGCCTGCTATGATTTGTAGTTAATACTTAATTGTAATGATGTGCACTGTCTTTTAATCCATATGTCAACCCATCCATCAAAGAACACCATTGCCAGAATAGTTAATTGACCTTGTAAGATCTCTCAAACCACAGGTTCTGTCCAAAACACTACTGCCTCCTTGTAAATTAAGAACTTATACATATATGCCTTAGAACCTGTGAAATTTATGTGCACACTTCAGGTGGATTATACTTTTGCCATTCTTCATTATCATTTTTGACCGAAATAACTATTCTGAAAAAAGGTTAGGTATTTAAATTAATGAGTTATTTTTCATTGTTTAACAATATTTCCAAAGGATTTTTTTAACAAGGCTGGATTAATTGATCTGATATGACCAGTTCAATAATACTCGTTTGTGTCCGATATCAGTTCTCAAGTACTTCTGCCTGAGAATACCAGTGGTACTTTATTCTGTCTTTTACTGGCACTGTTAGATGACTTACTTCAGCTTGATACTGTCAGTTCTGAGATACTTCCATCTGACAGATGCTAGAATATTTGCTCATTGGCACAAACCTTCTGGTCTCTGGAACACCAGAGACCGGCCGTATGATGGGAGATTTGCTTTGGGACCCAGTGGAAGTCCTGACATGCTGACCTACATGGGAGTTGCCCAGGAAGTTTCAACTTCTGATGGGCAATTCCCCTGCTTTCTGCGTCCCTCTGCAAAAGCTTCAACTCTGAGTTACAGTCAGAGACTCGGGACATTTCAAATTACTTACCTGGGTAGTTACCCAGGAAATGTTAGACAGGGAAAATCTTGTCTAATTCCTGGGTAACTCCAGAACTGAAACCCCACTCACTCACACTGAACCCCTGACTACCCTCCTGACTATACCCCCTGAACCCCGACTATCCACCTGACCCCCGACTAACCCCTGAACCCCAGGCTACCCCCGCGACTAACTTCCTGTCCAACCCCCGACCTGACTACCCCCCTCAACCACTCGACTATCCCCTGACCACCAGACTATCCCCCCTGACTGGACCTGACTACCCCATCCCCCTCCCCCCGCCCACCTGCCCCCAACGCCCAGACTCGACTACCACCTCATCCACCTATCCATTCACTCATTCATCCACTCACCCAATCACTAACATTCTAATTGAACCTTTAACCTTACCATAGGGCATCTTGTGCCATTAAAAAGGGGGTGGTGGGTGTCCTGTCTTCCCCCCAGTTGTACTCTGCTTTGACAGAACTCCCCGAGCTGCACTTTGCATTACTGGGAAAGCCGTACTGGGGAAGACCTGACAAGAAATAGGGAGCAGCTTCAAGTCAGGGGGAAGTTTGAGCGAAGCGGAAACCTGATAATGACAGCTGCTCCTCCTATGCTGGTTGCGGGACTTGCTGTGCGCCTATTGGCTGCCCGTTTCCTATGTTACAACAGTGACTATACTTCAAAAGCACTTCATCGGCTGTAAGTGTGCTTTGGGACATTTTGAGAATGTGAAAGGTGCTGTGCGAATGGAAATTTTTTTTTTTTAGCAAAGTTAAAGTTCTTCCATCAGTCCAATTCTATCAGTTCAAAAGTACTTCCGCTGATCTGGCACAACACGGATTAGACGTCTCGCTATTACAGGGGTTCGTAGCTTGAGAAAATCACTAGAACCAAGGTTTCTGGCAGGAGGATTTGATGGTAATTGAATTCTGGCTAGAGGCATACACTAAGACAGGATTCTGGCTGGAGTGCCACTTGATGGAGAGTCCATTATAACATACTTCTGGAGGGTGGTGGGATAGGAGTGGAAATCTGCCATTGCTCGTTACATGCATGTCTTCTACCACTCAGTTGCAAAAAGTGGGAACGATCCATAGATGGCGTGGCCTCTCAACCAGAAGAGGATGCACGATGGGCAGGGGTTAGTGAAGAGAACAAACAAGATCAGTGGATGATTTTGGAAAAGAGTTTGGATTGTAAGCCCCGAGCCTACATCTATACATTTCCAACATATCATCGCAGCACGAGTGAAGACAGAGAAGGTTGTGGACATTATGTTGTTCAAAATGCATTCGAGAAGATAATACTGGCCTCAGCAGCTCCTATATGCCAACAGTGAGCTTCCCTTTAGCATTGCAAAGATATGTCTTGCTGCGAGCAACATTAAACGCACCTGAATTTAAAAACCAGCATAGCTTTGTTGTGCCTTGTAAAACAACAATAGGCATTCCCTCTGCAAACAACTTCTTCTGATTTCAACAGTAAATGAATCTCTTAAACAACTCTTTGCTGAAGAAATCAACATCGTGCCTCTACAACTTACATTTTATTGCTGTTGCTGGTTGGAGCAGTTGATCAGTGCAACCAGCGTGAAACTGAGCATTATAGTGTAAACTGATCTTGAACCAGTCTGGGACTGAGCATTATAGTGTAAGTTGATCTTGAACCAGTCTGGGACTGAGCATTATAGTGTAAACTGATCTTGAACCAGTCTGGGACTGAGCATTATAGTGTAAACTGATCTTGAACCTGTCTGGGACTGAACATTATAGTGTAAACTGATCTTGAACCAGTCTGGGACTGAGCATTATAGTGTAAACTGATCTTGAACCAGTCTGGGATTGAGCATTATAGTGTAAGCTGATCTTGAACCAGTGTGGGATTGAGCATTATAGTGTAAGCTGATCTTGAACCAGTCTGGGACTGAGCATTATAGTGTAAGTTGATCTTGAACCAGTCTGGGACTGAGCATTATAGTGTAAGTTGATCTTGAACCAGTCTGGGACTGAGCATTATAGTGTAAGTTGATCTTGAACCAGTCTGGAACTGAGCATTATAGTGTAAGTTGATCTTGAACCAGTCTGGGACTGAGCATTATAGTGTAAGTTGATCTTGAACCAGTCTGGGACTGAGCATTATAGTGTTAGCTGCTCTTGAACCAGTCTGGGACTGAGCATTATAGTGTAAGTTGATCTTGAACCAGTTTGGGACTGAGCATTATAGTGTTAGCTAATCTTGAACCAGTGTGAGACTGAGCATTATAGTGTAAGCAGATCTTGATCGAGATCGCCATAGGGCCAATAGACTATACATCAGTGTCCTCCTCTGGAAAGGGGAAATCAGCCAAAATTCTCATTTTCATTCACTATGTAATGACTTGTGCCAAAAAATATGCTACCAATAGACGTTGGGAGAAGGCAGGCTCATGCTCGATTGGGATCCTACCTTGTCAAAAAATTATTTTCAAGGCTCACTTCTGAGATACGGCAACTTTGTGTGCCTTTGGGTGCCCTGCCGCATTGGTGACTGCATCCCAGCATGTACAAGGATGGGAGAGGAAGAGACAACATTGATTAGACGGGGAATTTGTATCGGAAAAGGTGTGATGACTCCTCTGTTTTCTTTGCATGTGTAGTTCCACTGCATGATTTTCTAAATTGAAGCAGCGATTCAACCCATCCCATTGTTAGGAGGGAGCAAAAGATAAACTTTGTAATAATATGGAAGCTACTTATATAATAATGGAAGTATTGATGGATTCTAATTATATTAATTTTGGATCCATCAGTTGTCAGAATTTGAGCTTTGCAACTCACCTTTACTCAGGGATTGTTTCTTAATAATCCCATTTTACAGTGACACTATTTTACCTTCTTATTTTGTTGATTCCCCCCACCAATCATGATTTGCCTCTTTCCGATATGCTTCATGTTAGTGGACTTGATTTTACAGGGTGGTTCTGGGGTGGGGAGGGGGTTGACGATTAACTGTCACCCTTTGCTGTCATTCCCTCTCTGAAACTGACCGCAACTTCTGGATGTCAGGCATGCGCAGATTAGGATGGAAACCCTGAAGCAACGGCCTGTTACTCAGGGCTCTGTCACAGGCTGTTTTGTGGACCCCTCCCACCTCCCCAGTCAGAGCTGGCAATCATTGAAATCAGCAAGAATTTCAACTTTCCTGCTCCACATCACCATTAGAAACCCCATAAAAAATTACAAGTTCAAATAGGTGTAACCTGGTTTTTAACGGTGACATGATTAATAACATTCGATGAATAACAGAACGGGCTATTTTATATTTTGGATCCATGCAGAGATGACACTAGATTCTATGTATGTAACCGATTTTAGTTACAATGCTTTAAAATGTCTACTCCATGCTTCAGTTTTAGCTCCAGCTCTTTTGACAGTGCGTTTACTTGAGTCCACACCCAGGCTTAACAAATCAAACATAGTGAGCATCAATTGTAAACAGACCCACATGGTCAAACAGAGAACAATTGAACACTACACTGGCGCTGAGAATGTAATTTTATAATAGTTGAGTGCTGTTGAGTTCAATGATCAATTAGCAGATTTTTGGAACTAAATTTTTTAAAATAATTAAGTTTTTTTTTAAAATCTTTTACTTTCTACCTTCACCAGATGTGTATGTCCCAATCTTTTATTTGCTCTATATAATTTTTTTTTAATGTTATTTTAATTTAGTGCTGTTCCTTTCCTGATTGTGAAAATCCTTTAATGTGATTGGTTGCTTGGACAGCCTGATAACATCACTGCAGTTCCAGCTTGAGAATCCCCTTTAAAGAAAGCTGCAATCACTGTACAGCGAGAGGTGTAATCTGATTATATGAATGGATGTTAGAGATTCTTTGGCACTATTTGAAGAACAGAGAGGTGCCCTGGTCAATATTCCTCTCTCAGCCTCTGCTACAAAAAACAGACTGACTGTACAAACAAGAGAGAAAAGAAGGAAAACTTGCTTTTATACCACACTTTTCAAGATCTCAGCACGTCGCAAACTGCTTTACAGCCAGTCCATTACTTTTATGAACATACAAACCTACAAATTAGGCCATTCAGCCCATCTGGCCTGCTCATCATTCGGCTGACCTGATTGCGGCCTTTACTTTCCTGTCACTCCCCTAGATCCTTTGAATCTCTCGTCAATCAACAATCTATCTAACTCAGCCTTAAAAATATTCTATAACCCTGCCTGCACTGCTCTCTGGGGAACAGAATTCCACAGACTAACGGCCCTCTGAGGGAAAAAAAAATTATCCTCATTTCCATTTTAAATGGGAGCCCCTTATTTTTAAACTGTGTCCTGTAGTTCTAGTCTCTCCCGCAAAGGGGAAATATCGGGCGGAATCTTACAGCCCCTTCCGGTCTTCTGGTCCTGCCGAAGTCAGTGGAGCTTTGAACGGATCGCTGTATTTACCGGCCCCCACCTCTGCTACCCCGAGGCGTGTCAGATTATGCCCATCCTCTCAGCATCCACACTGTCAAGTCCTCTCATGATCTTATAAGATCACCCCTCATTCTTCTAAACTCCAATGGGCACAGGCCCAACCTGTCCAACCTTTCCTCATAAAATAGCCCCTTAATCCCAGGGATCGGTTGAACTAACCTTTGCTGCACTGATTCCAATGCAATTATGTTCTTTTTTGCATAAGGAGTCCAAAATGTACACAGTATTCTAGATGTAGCCTCGCCAACGCTCTGTACAACCGCAGCAAAACTTCCCTATTTTTGTATTCCATTCCCCTAGCAATAAATAACAACATTCCATTTGCCTTCCTAATCACTTGCTGTACCTGCATACTAACTTTTTGTGATTCCTATACCAGGACACCCAGATCCCTCTGTACTGCAGAGTTCTGCATTCTCTCTCCATTTAAATAATATGCTGCTTTTCTATTTTTGAAGTGTAGTTACTGTTACAATGTAGGAAACACAGCAGCTAATATGCGCATAGCAAACTCCTACAAACAGCAATGTGATAATGACCAGACAACATGCTTTTGTGATGTTGATTGAGGGATAAATATTGGCCAGGATATCAAGATGGCACCTCCAACTGTGCAACACACCACATCAGCACTGCACTGGAGTGTTAGGCTAAATTTTTGGGCTCAAGTCCTGTAACTCTTTCGAGTACATTCACAGTTCTTGACTTTTTTTTTGTTCAAGTCCTGGAGTGGGACATGAACCCACAACCTTCTGATTAGGAGGTGAGAGTGCTAGCAACTGAGTCAATGAACCCAAACAGAACACTAAAATGAATCACCAAACAGCAATAGGATGAACAACCAACCAATACATTCTGTGATATTTGCTATCATAACATTCACAGCAAAATAATTCACTTCTGAAAGGTGTGATTGAGTAAAAGCATGCCTTTACATTTAGTTCCAGAAAGGGCAATGTAAAATTAGGGTATAATATTCCGGTGGTTATATTACTGGAGTAGCAACCCAGAGCATGGGAGTTCAAATCCCATTGATAGCAAGTTCTAAAGCTGAATTAGACAGCTGGAACTTTCAAACTCGACAGAGAGGTTAAAATGGATGATAGGAGACCAGCTGTCCCTTATACCCTCCACCCAACTTACCATTCCATTGAGGGGCACCAGATCTGATAGTGCCCATTTTATGCCCCCATTGAACTGCAAAGCTACACCCGATAAACCTGCTTATTTGTGGGCAAACAAAAGCTGACCAAAAAAAAAACTGCTGAATTCTGGGTTAGTGAAAAGCCATCCAGCTCACTGAAGTCCTCCGGGGAAGGAGACCTGCTACCTTCACTCAGTCTGACCTTCATGGGACTCCAGTCGCACATTACAGCGTTGACTCTTAATGCCCGTGGGGTAGCTGGGAATGGGAAATAAATGCTGCATCCTAAGCCCATGTCCAAAGAATTTTTAAAATGTAACCTTTAGTTTTGCATTTAGTGAATGTAGAATTCTGTGTGAATTGTACCACTGTTTTACTGTGTGATACGGGCAAAGATTCTTTTCCCCTCCCTGGAGCACTGGCTCCCTTAGATGCTGCCATGTTTATACCTTGAAATCATGTAATGTCAACAGAGCTTTTTAAAGGTTGACTTATAAGGTTTTCCATTAACCGGGAATATGTTCCTGGCTGGGCTTTGCTTCCCTTTCTGAGTAGATTTATCAATTTATTGTCAATTAAATGCTGAATTATGTGCACTTTGTACAATGGCCTCGAATCTATGAGGAACTGGGTTGAGATTTCAAAATTACATTTTGCTGAAGACCCTTACAGTCTTCACGGAGAGGAGACAACCATCCCCATTGGTCTGACCTGTATTGACAACCATGTCCCAAAGGTGAGAGGAGATGTTTCAAGCCACTCCCCCAGCCCCCCACCTCCACTGCCCCCCTCGCCCGACCAGATAACACAGTTCACCCCCAATTAAGAACAACCTCGATCTGCGCAGTCAACATTTTCTTCTAGCTGAGGGGGTGAGGGAACAGATTTTCGGTATAATTGCTTCACATTGAGGAACTAAGAGTGAGCTGGGTCAACAAAGACATTTCAGAAACAGCCAAAAAGCATTCATTACAAAAAAGAACTTGCATTTCTATAGCGCTTTTCATGACCTCAGGAAATCCCAAACGAGCCAATTAAGTACCTTTAAGAAATGTAGTTACAGTTGTAACGTAGGGAAATGCAGCAGCCATTTTGTGCCCTTCAAGGTCCCACCAACGGCGATGCTGTATGTGACCAGATAATCTATGGCCAGGATTTTTCAGTCAGCACGCGGGGGTGGGCCCGACATGCCGGCATGTAAAATGACGCGCGGTTACGTCGGGCGTGTGTCCCGACGCCGTTGCATTGTTTCGTTCGGCGAGCATGTGCCGGAGTTGGCTGCGCGCCCACCGATAATTAAAAGTCCCATTAAGGCCATTAAAGAACTAATTCATTTCAAATTTCCGCTGCTTGTCCAACCTTACGGTTGGCGGGCAGGTGAAAAGGCCAAGCGGCCTTTACGTTTTTTTAGGAAACGTCATCCTCGAGCAGGATGAGGTTTACGAATTAAATTTTTTAAAATTCTGAAAAATAAAAGCATGTCCCACCTCACGTGACACAGCCACATGAGGGGACATGCTTCATTAAATTTTTATTCCATTTATTTATTTTTTTAAAAAGCATGCGTGAAAGAGCGCTGGACCCGCCTCTCCCTCCTCCCCCTGCCCGCACATGTAGCGCTGCGCTACTGCTCGCGTATAACGCTGGGCGGGCATTAATTGGCACGCCCGCGTAAAATGGCAATGTGGAGCTGATCATGGGTGGCGGTCAGCTCCGCGACCACTCCCACCCGCTCCTGCCGAGCCGGCCCGAAGTGGGAAAAATTCAGGCCCGTGTTAGTGATGTTGGCGGAGGACTAAATATTAGCCAGTACAATGGGAGAAAATTCTCCTGCTCTACTTCAAATAGTGCCTTGAGATTTTTTTTTCTGCATCCGTTTCTCTAAATAGGAACTGGCCAGTATTTGAGGAGAAAAGCTGAAAATGAAAAATAGCAAAGTGAGTGACTATTTCTAGGCCTCAGGCCTTATTCAGATATCAGCCAGGTGCAGACAGCTACCCAGAAAAGCATGTTTGAATTTGTGGTTGTGTGCAATGGCTGGCAGCAGCCCTTGGTTTGAAAATGGAGCTGGGATGATGGCTGCACCTCTCAACCCTAAGGTCAGGGAAGAATTTTATAGAAGCTTATTTTTTGGTCGGGGTCTGCACCTTTAACCCCTGTAGGTTAGGCTGCATGTTGACCATGTAGGCCCAGCGCTGGCTGCTTTCTGATCAGAGTCGATGTGCCAACCAGTCAGCACCCTTTTCTCCTGTAGTATGAATTATTGTGATCATTTGAAATTTGACATTCTTGCATTTGTCCTGATGAGTGCAAGACAATAAGCTTTGGCAACACGTCCCTCTTTTTGCAGCTACATAAAACATTGCCTGCGTGGGCACCTGCGCTACCTGGTGGCGTGAAAGCATCAAAAAAAAGATAACAATGTCCCTGAGGGCGCCATTGTTTGAAAACCTTGGTCAGAGAGGCAACACTATATGAAGGGGGCATCAGGGAACAAGTCTGGGATTTGAAGTGCTTCATGGTGGGTGCGGTGGGCACATATTCCTTGTCAAATAGTTACAGAGACATGTTCCACTCATACTCCACTCCCAACACTTCATCCCAAACAATTGGATCAATGTACCTTGGTCCAGCAGAACGCGGAGATGCGCGCAGACCTGCACTCCATCGCGGCAGCCATGGGTGAGTTCCTGCAGTGACAATGTGAGAAAGAAATGGGGCACCTCGATGTCCCTCCAGGGGGCAGGCCAGGGCCCTTGGGCCCCTGAAGGGAGGAGGAGCGGCAGCTGGACACCCCCTTCTACTACAGCTATTTCTTTTCAAGCACCAACGCCTTGCATTTGTATGGCACCCATGGTGCTTCTGAGTAGTGACCATCAAACAAAATTTGACACTGAGTCTCGTAAGGAGCTATTGGGGCAGATGACCAAAAGTTTGGCAAAGAGGTAGGTTTTAGGCAGAAATTTGAAGGAAGTGAGATGGAGAGGCGGAGAGGTTTGGGGTGGCAATTCCAGAGCTTAGTGCCTCAGCAGATGAAGGCACAGCCGTCAATGCCAGAGCAATTAAAATTAGGGACATGCAGCGTAACATAGTCAGTGCAACAAGGCAGAAATGCGAGGTCGGCTGTGCATGACACGATGGCATCCATGAAGTCACCAGCTGCATTGCCGGTACTGTGCTTCTTTACAGGAGGCAAAGGAACAGAAGACAAATTGGGTGCCATTAGGCATTGTTTCTGTTTTCTAAGTGCTACAAAATGTCATAATTTTCAAGAGGAGGACGTGATCTCCATTTTAAGTGTGAAATTTTTATGACTCCCTGTATGTCTGAGAGACACTGTCTGGCTACAGAATCCAGTGATTAGAAAGCGTCTGCTATGACTGACTGGGAGCAAGTGTCTTGCCTGCTGTTAAATTTTCATGAGTCCCGTTAAATTCCAACAGTGGCAAGAAGGGGCTGCATTGATGTGCTAATTCTTCAGGGTTTTTTTTTTTCTCTTTTCAAAGTCGTTCTGGCCAAGTTTCCATAAGCCCCTTTGATAAAATAAAGCCATTAGCCAACCATGTTTTCTTGGCTTGAGATGGCGCGGCCTGCGAATCACCCTTGACAGGCCTGGCTTATGCTGCGCTGTGTCATTTTTCTGTACTGATGAAGTCTTTTGTATTTGGTTGAATTCATCGCCTTCATTTGCTTTGTTTAATTGTCAGTTTTGTCATTTGAAAGAGTAAAATAGACTTGCCAGTAGAAAAAGGGACAACAGACGGTTTATAAATATAGCACGCTGGCTTTTGCCATTTCAGACTGACTACTTCATGTTTCCCTTCCCTTGCTTATTCACCCCCACCGCCACATCTTTTGCCCCAGTTAGCTTCATACCCTTTTCCACTAAGCAGCAGCATTAGCCGCTGTTAATACCTTTCCCACTGTATTAATCAATCAAACGGAAGCATGTGCTTCCACAAGGCAGCATTTTGGGCAAAATGTAAGCTTTTGCAATAGTTTCTGCTTGTAAGCAGGGAAATCCGATACCATAAATGGGCAATACCTTTGCTGAAGGCAAGGAAACTCTGTCTCCCTCTTTTCCCCCCGGTTGTCACCACCCATGTTCGGGAAGTGTAGACTCCTGCTGGGACACAGTCCAGTTGGTGCCGGCTGCCCTCCACTTTTCACATGGCAGACGATAAGCATCAGCCAGCTGGTTGACCACAAGAGGCAGCGCAACAATGTCTTCCCCCCCCCCAGCGGCCAGCAGGAGGAAGCAGGCAGAGTTTGATGGCCCTGTCGTGGCGGCGGGGGGGGGGTGGGTTAGGGCCAGAAAGTGCGGGCGAACCATTCAAAAATCCATTGACTTTGGCGGGACTGGAAAATCCCACTGGTGGGGTGGGGTGGGGACATAAAATTCCGTCTTTGCAAAGCATTTTACCCCCTTCCTTTCGCAGGGGCACCACAATAATGTTCAGCTAACCTAGCACAGAACAAGGGTCGAATTTAGGGTCTGAGGGGTCAGTAGAGCCCTGCTGTATGCCGCATGTCAAGAAGGTGGGTCCGCTGGGAGGGATTCCTTTCCATGTTATGTTATAGATTCACAACAGTGCCAACCATTCTATGGGAAAAATTTCCCCCCTGTCAGGGGTGTTGTGCGGGCGAGCGGAGGCGGGCGAGCGGGGGCGGAGCTCGAATTCGATCGGCGCTCCCGATTGGGTGCGCGCATGTGCGCGAATGAGTGCAGAAATCTCCGTGCCTCAGGGGTATCAGTTTAGGTTCCGGAATACTTAATAAAGGTGAAAAAAATTTTAAGGACACGTCCCCTCGTGTGAAACTGTCGC
The DNA here is from genome assembly GCF_964194155.1 of Cetorhinus maximus. Lineage (NCBI taxonomy): Eukaryota > Metazoa > Chordata > Chondrichthyes > Lamniformes > Cetorhinidae > Cetorhinus > Cetorhinus maximus. Next base: position 13,411,315 of record NC_135887.1, read on the forward strand.
CTGAGCTGGGACATGTCCATCAACTTTTTCAAAAAATTTTATTTAAATAATAAACCCTTCATGAAGCCTCACCCCGCCCGTTGGGAAACATTCTTAACTACTTTAATGACCTTGTTAATGGCCTTTGACAGTTCGGCGGGCGCACAGCCAACGTGGCAGCTCGTCCGCCGAACTGACCATCTAAATGACGCGCAGTGATGTCGGGATGCCCACCCGACGTCACTGTATGTCATTTTACGCGTTGGCGAGCAGCCCACCCCCCCCCCACCCCCCCCGCCCCCCCCACTCGCCGACAGGAAAATTCTTAACTATGTGTCAATGTCAAGTAGGTTTCCTTACAAATCTGAAAAAAAGGTTATTGGTTTTGTAAAATGAGATGCTGCGACAGACATTCTATATTTTTACACTGTACTATAATCCTTTAGGAAAATGGATATTGTAGCAGCATTAAAGTGCAGGATTCTCCTGCTTGGTGCCAGCCAGCCATGACTCAGTGGTAGCACTCTCGCCTCTGATACAGAATGCTGTCAGCTCAAGACCTACTCAGAACGCAGAAGCAATGGTGACCCTCCAGTGCAGTACTGAGGGAATGCTGCACAATGAGAGGTACTGGTCTTTCAGATGAGGTGTTAAATCAAGGCCCTCTCCGTGGTTAACATAAGAACATAAGAAATAGGTGGAGGGGAAAACCATTTGTTCTGTTCACTCTCCTTCACCATTCAGTATGATATTGGCTGATCTAGGGTTTCAACTCCACATTCCCACCAATTTACCATATCCCCTGTTTCCCAGAGAGACCAAAAATCTGTCTATCTTGGCCTTAAATATATTCAACGTTGGAGCATCCACAACCCTCTGGGGTAGAGGATTCCGAAGATACGTAACCATTGAGTGAAGAAACTTTCCCTCATCTCAGTCCTAAATGATTGGCCCCTTATCCTGAAACTGTGTCCCCTGGAATTAAATCCTCAAGCTAGGGGAAGCTATGGGCATAATTTTCCATCCCTGTTGGAACGGGCGTCATGGCGGGCAATTTGGCGGGAAAACCAAAAATCGGTTTCCTTCCGTTGTGAAACCAGTTTGCAATTGTCTGCTCCACCCATCAATGCCGGGAACGTTATTGTAATACATCTGCATCTAATTATAAGCCCTGTTCGCTGGAATCATCCCCGTCACATCAAATTTATCACCTACGTTGGCAGGAAAACACGCAGAACACATCTTGACAAGTGTGACGTGCAGAAATCAGGCCTTGCTCACATCATGGACATCCGCCTCATTGCACAATACTAGATCTAAAATAACTTAATCCCTAGTTGGTTCAACAACTTATTGCTCTAGGAACTTGTCATAAAAGCATTCTACAAATTCATCCTCCAGACCACCTTTGCCAATTTGATTGGTCCAGTCTGTTTGAAGATTAAAGTCCCCCACAACTTTCTCTTGTTACAATTGCCTTTGTTACAAGCTCCAATAATTTCTTGTTTATTGCTCTGTCATGCGTCCGCTGCTCTTTTCCTTCCAGTTGATAGAGGTCGCAGATTTGAATGGTGCTATATGAGGAACCCTGACAAGTTGCTGCAGTGAATCTTGTAGATGGTACACATTGCTTCCACAATCCACCGGTATGATGGCACTGAATGTTTAAGGTGGTGGAGTCAGTGCCAGTCAAGCAGGCTGCTTTGTCTTAGATGGTGTCGAGTTTCTTAAATGTTGTTGGAGCTGCACTCATCCAGGCAAGTGGGGAGACTTCATCTTGTGGCGTGTCTAAAGAAGATCACTGGACAATCCGCTGATGATTTGGCCAGCCATATTATGGATATTGAAGTTCATCCTGACCAGCAGAAGAGCTTGGTTAGTGCTAGAAAGTGGGCTTGTGCTTTGAAGTCAATGTTCTGTAGGGAGATGAATTGTCATATATTATATGAGAGGATAGAGAGAGGATGGACATCACTCTAGAAATCATGGATAGGCATCATGGAATGGAATCTAGTGCTTAGAAAATGTCTACTATGACACTTTCTCAGGTTATGGAGGAAGATTCTGGACTGTATCCTGGGTTGTAAAATGATGAGGAGATGTGGCTGATTAAAAGGGTAGCAAAATCGTAAAGCCATTATTTGTAAATGCACCTATCATTTTACTCCACTGAGCCTTCAAAACGTGTTGGCGTAGTGCTGGACGGGGAGCCATTTTCCCCTGCCACACTGGGCATTTATTTAGCATGGAGTAAGAACTTGCCTCCTGCATTGTTCTTTGTTCAAAGTGGTGAAAAGATGCAAAATCCAACAGATTTGTGTCCTGGAAAAGTCTTGACACTTTGCAACACTTCCAATTGTTAGCTCTACCGCTGGGTTCTGACACCTCGACGTGATTAATCCTGGGATCGCTGAAAGATAGGAGAAAAGCTCACCGGGGTTTTTTTTTAATTGACTGACTAATGGAACAATATTGATCAGGAGTGGTTTTGGGGCCAGAGGGGTGTTGGGGGCTGTGGTGGTGCTGCCTGAGGGACTGGAGAAGCTCTGTGGTTCTCCTTGGCTGTTACCAAGTTTGGAGGTTCCACACCACAGAGGTAAAGGGTTAAATAGTGAATAGGTGAGAGGGAAGGTCTTAGAAAAGCAATGAGTTTCCAGTGGCCAAAGATTTGGTAGAAGAAATTCAAATTCCTAATTCCTTTCTAATTTCAAAAGTTTTACATCCTTCTTCATCTCAAGCAGAGGAAAGAGAGAAACTGATAAATTATGTATTTCTTTTTTGCTGGGTTCGTTCTTTAAAGATGAACTAGGTTCTATGAAAGCTTAGAATTGAGTATTGCAACCCGACATCCAGATTGAATTTTTTAAAATGTTCCTCTAAGTCAGCAGCATTTAATTTATTCAGATAGTGTACTGTTTAATGTATTTATGTAAAATATCTGTGCATTATTTTAATTCAATTAACCCTTTAAAATAGCACACCAAGAATTTTGCACAACTATACCAAATTGGAGACCGGCTATAAAAGGCCCTTCCTCTCTTCGGCTCCACCATTTGTTTCTCTCAGGTACTCCCATGCCTTGAGATTTATCATGGACACTGGTAACACGTGAGTGATTTAATTCCAGGCAGTTGCCCAGTTTTGCAGTGTGAAGGCACACACCTTCCGTCATTCCTTCATAACAAGTTTCTGATCTCAGTCAGGTGATGTGGAGAAAAAAGTAACTTTTGGAAAAAGCTATAGAGAGAAAGGTCATGAAAAAACAAGCAGTTCAACTGGAAAGCAACAGGAACCCAATATGTTTTGTTACTGTACTTGGGATGTGGGCAAACCTTGATGAGTTGTTATGAGGGCATTAAGGGGCAGCCACATGAGGCTGAATTTTCAGGTACTGATGGGTCAGGGATGAATTTCATGCCACTGGCCAACTTGCTGGTTCCCTGGCTGCATCCTGCCTATGGACTGTTTTCCTGGATGTAGGATGGGGATGGCAGGGCTACACCCCACCCCCACCATCCCCACGAGCTTGTTAGCTAATAAGGTCGATAGCCTGTTGGCTTGTTAACGGCCATTTATTTTGCATTCGGCCTCCAGGTCCCCACTGGGCACCGGGTGATAGTGCACCTGCCTGGAGGCGGCCTCCTTGCTGCAGACCGGGGGACCAACACTCCTGCAGGCTGAAAGGCTCTTCCTGCCTGCTTGGGCTCAGCTGTAGCCGCAGAGCATCCTGAGGAGTGGTCTCCCACTCACCAACGCCCACCCCCCCACCCCGGCCCTCCCCATTCCCCATTTTGGGGGACCCTTTGCTGCTGCTTCCAAGCTGGAAGGCCTCCTATTGGCCCTCCGACTTCGAGAGCTCGTCTGCCACCCTTAATTGGATGGCAAGCCTGCCCTCTGGCCATTAAGTGGCCAATTTGGGGAATAAAGCAGATGGGTGGCCCTATACAATGTGGGATTCTGACCCCTATTTGAACCTGATGGCAGAGCCCCGAAGCCCCATGGGCAAAATCTTGTACTGAAGTCACATTAAATCTGAGCAGGTAGGAGTGGGAGCTTCCCTCCCTGAAAGACATTAGTGAGCCAGTTATGTTTTCACAACAAACCAACAGCCTTCAAGGCCATTTATTAAATTTTATTTCCCAACAAGCCATGGTCACATTTGAACTCACAACCTCTAAGCTGCTAGTCAAGTAGTATAATCAATAAGCCGCATACCCACTAGTATTATTTGTGTGGTGTGATGCAGTAAGAAATAGAAATAAAAGAGCGAATGCTGACTAATGTAAAACTGCACACTCTTGAGTTGTTAGGTGGCTTAGGAGGAAGGTGGATTCACAAAGATTCATGGCTCCTGACTTTCAACTCTACACTCAGCTCAACTTCCAATCTGATTTTCCTCAGTGGGAGAATTTCACCGGCTGCTGTTTGAATATTTAGATGCACAGAATAGTCCACTCCGGAAGGAGGAGAATGCTAGTAGGTGCTTCTTGGCAGTAAAAGTCTTTGGTAATTACAGAACAATATTCTTTTGGCTGAGCGAGGGAACACAGCTGGTAATACAGAGGCTGGTGAACTGGATTGGTCAAAGACAACATGTTACAGGGCTACGGGGAAAGAGCAGGGAGTGGGACTAATCGGATGTCTCTTTCAAAGAGATGGCAGAGGTACGATGGGCTGAATGACCTTCTGTGCTCTATGATCATAAGGTTCGTTATTATTCTAAATTGTCTTGTCTGATGAAGGAGTTGATGAGACAGCATTGGGTATGCCAGCCATAACAGTAGAAAGCACAGTGGAGCAGTTTGTGTTATATTGACAATGAAATCAGTATTCAATCTTGCATCACCTCAGAAAGCTACAACAGGCATACATTTCCTGTATAAATGGCTGTGGGCTGCTGTATGATGCATGTGGTGCTGTCAGCTTTTATACAGTCTGCACCATAATCGGAGGAGAAGTAGAGCAAAAATAAATTGGGTTGCATTTATATAACATGTCATGATCAGACTGGTTTACAAAACGTTTTGTGCATGCAATGGTGACGTTTGGTAACCTGGAAAGACTGCAGGCGAACGAGTGTAAATTATGTGTGGGAATAACCCACTTAATGATGTGAATTCTGTAATGTTGCAGAAGAAGGATGTTGCAACTGGCTTAAAGCCTCTCCCCTGCTGTGCCGAGGCAGTGGAAGTGCAAGAGAATATTGAACTGGAGAGATTTACTCGAAATCAATATGACTATAGTTCTGGTTGATTACATAAAGTAATCCCTGGAAACAGGAGACACTCTCAAGTCTGCCATTGTTGAATGAAATAAGATAGAGTTGCCTTCATATTGCCAACTCCATTATTCTCTAGGGGGCTTTATGTCTAATGTCTCATTTATTTTGTGAAAAGAGAAAAGTATCAGAAAGCCTTTGTTTGAATCATGTTGTGACAGAATTCTTTAACCATAAGAGTTTACCATGCGCCATTTAAATAGAAGTGTTCTTGGGGTTTGGGTGACACTGACAAGGCCTCGTTTTATTGCCCACCCTAGTCGCAGGGAAAAGGTTGTGGTGGCCTTCTCTTTCAACTGCTGCAGTTCTTGTGGGAATAGTGACAGTTTTGCAATTGAGTGGCTGGCCAGACCACTTCAAGGGCGTTAATAGTCAGCTGGAGGTTCACTTCCCTGAGGGATAATGGTGATCCAGATAGGTTTTTACGACAGTCCAATGGCTTTCATAGTCGTTTTCTTGGGTGATAGTTCATAAATTACCAGACTTATTGAATTCGATTCACAGCTTGATATTGAATTTGAACTCAAGGAATCTAGGCTAGTAAACTATTACCATCATTACCACACAGCCACTAAGGGTGTGAGTGTGATCGGATCAATCCCCGCTTGATATTTTCTCCCACACGCGGTAACCCAGGATTGCCCACCTTGATTGGACATATCCCGGGGCAGAATTTTCCGCCCGCCTTGTGGGCGTGTGCCCAACATGCTTGAGCGTGAAATAACACGCGATGACGTCGGGTGAGCATCCCAAAGTCCTTGCGCACTCGCACGATGTTTCGGTCGGCAGACGCATGCGAGAGTCAGCAGCGGGCCCGCCGACAATTAAGAGGCCTTTTAAAGCCATTAATCAATTCATTCGCCTGTATTTTTTGCTGTCCGTCCAACGTTATGTTTGGTGGGCGGATTGGCCAGGCGGCCTTTGGATTTTTGAGGAAATCTCATCCACGGGCGGGATGAGGTTTCCGTAATTAAATTTGTTTTCAAATCTGGGGGCAGAATTTTTCAAGCCTACGTGTTAAGATGATTGAGTCCGCTTGTGTGGACAATTTTTATGGAATTTTAAAAACGCTATTCATTGGTTTAAAGTGCGTAAGCTCCCTGAGGCAGCTCTCTGCCGTCGAGGAGCTTTCAGTGCCCGCTCGCCCACGCCAGAGCCGACTTCAGCGCTCGTCCTCCTCCCATCCCCCGACCCTGGCGGCGCTGAGCTCCTCAGCGCGCCTTTCCCGCTGGCTGGCCGTTAATTGGCCGTTTCCCGGCCGCTCCCGGGCCCGCCTGCTGCGCCCGCCTGATGACCCGAAAATCCTACCCTGAGGATAGGGGCCAGTTAGCTTAGATGGCTAGACTGTGATTCAGAATTATGCCAACAGCGCAGATTCAATTCCCTTTCTAGCTGAGGTAGACCTGGGACCTGCCTCCTCACCCTGCCCGAGAGTAGAAGGCAATGGCAAACCATCATTGACAAAAACTGCCAAGAAAATGGCTCAGGGTGAAGCATCAGCAGATGATAAGCCAAGGACCTGCCTTTGGGCAGAGCACAGACATCATACCATCCCTGAAGGTATCATCACATGACCTCCTACCTCCAAGTGCTCCGTCCTCACACTCCCGTCATCAGTCACCCAACATGCCCATCCTCGCACCTCCCAACACCAATCAGAAAGCAAATTGACTCTCTCTTACCAGATTGGATGATTCTTGACTGTCAGTCAAACAGTCTTGCCTCTGGCTTAGAAACATAGAAACGTAGAAAGTAGGAGCAGAAGTAGGCCATTTGGCCCCTCAAACCTGCTCCACCATTCAATATGATCAGGCTGATGCTCTACCTCAACACCATACTCCCACTCTCTCCCCATACCCCTTGACGCCTTTAGTGTCTAGAAATCTATTTCCTTCTTAAATATATTCAGTGACTTGGCCTTCACAGCCTTCTGTGGTAGAGAATTCCACAGGTTCACCACCCTCTAAGTGAAGAAATTTCTCCTCATCTCAGCCCTAAATGGCTTACCCCATATCCTGAGACTGCGATCCCTTGTTCTAGACCCCCCCAGCCAGAGGAAATATCATCCCTGCATCCAGTCGGTCCAGTCCTGTCGGAATTTATATGGTTCAATGAGATCTCTTCTCATTCTTCTAAACTCTAGCGAATACAGACCTAATTAACCCTCATGCGATAATCCTGCCATCCCAGGAACTTTCGCTGCACTCTCTCTATGGCAAGTGTATCCTTTCTTAGGTAAGGAGAGCAAAACTGCACCCAATACTCCATGTGTGGTCTCACCAAGGCCCTGTACAGCTGCAGTAAGACATACTTGCTCCTGTACTCAAAGCATCTTGCAATGAAGACCTACATACCATTTGCCTTCTTAACTGCTTGCTGCACCTGCATGCTTGCTTTCAGTGACTGATGTACGAGGACGCCAAGGTCCTTTTGTACATCAACATTTCCCAATCCATCATCATTTAAATAATACTCTGCCATTCTGTTTTTCCTATCGAGGTGGATAGCTTCACACTTATCCACGTTGTACTGCATCTGCCATGTATTTGCCCACTCATTCAACCTAGTTTTGTGTCATCAGTAAACTTGGAAATATTACATTTGGTTCCCTCATCCCAATCATTGATATATATTGTGAATAGCTGGGGCCCAAGCACTGATCCCTGTGGTACCCCATTAGTCACCTCCTGCCACTCCGAAAAAGACCCAATTATTCCTACAACCTGTTTCCTGTCTGCTAACTGATTCTCAATCCATGCCAATATATTACCCTTAAACCCATGTGCTTTATTTAATTTTGCACACTGATGTCATATGTAGGACTTTATCAAAAGCTTTCTGAAAATTCAAATGCACCACGTCCACTGGTTCTCCCTTATCTATTCTACTAGTACATCCTCAAAAAAGTCTAGTAGGTTTGTCAAACATGATTTCCATTTCATAAATCCATGTTGACTTTGTCTAATCCCGTCGATATTTTCTAAGTGTCATAGTCATAACTGGCAGAGTTAACGGCCAAAAGTGTTCAAAGGAAATTTTTTTTAAAACACTGTTTATCATTACCCCTGTGATTTTCCCACTGGGTTTGCTCACAGCAGTGTCTTGAAGATCAACCTTCAATTCCTGGGGACTCCAGGACAATCCTGAAGGGTTGGCGACAATACTGTAACCATACCTTACATGCCCATAGTTGCACAACTGCTGCTAACAAGAAAGAGAAGTGCACTTGCAGCAGAGTATCCAGTGTTATCTTTCCCTCTTTATGAACTGAATGATAATTTTTCTTCCAAAGCACGTTGATCCTGGAGGTCAGGTTCAAAACCCACCAGAGCAGCAGCTGACTCTCCCCATGCACAAACCAACCGGTGGGTCAGTAGCCAGAGGGTGCAAATTTAAGATAATTGGCAAAGGACCAGAGATGAGATGAGGAGATACATTTTTATGCAACAAGTAGTTATGATCTGGAATGTATCATCAGGAAGGATGATGGAAGCAGATTCAACAATAGCGTTCAAACAGAAATTAGATATGTATAGGAAAAGTAAAAATATGCATAGCTATGGGGGAAGGGCAGGAGCGTGGGACTAATTGGATAGATCTTTCAAAGAGATGGTACAGGCATGATAGGATGAATGGCCTCCTTCTGTGCCATAAGTTTCTATGGCTTACAAAGAAAGGGGCAATGCAAGGTCACTCTTCATAACACCATTCCCCCAACCATCCCTGACACTGTTGCTTCTCTGATGGTGTTAAACCGGCCGCTAAGAAGTAAGTGTAATGAGAAAAGCTTCAATCTTTTTCTTTCACACACTGAATTTGAACTCAAGAATTCTAGGCTAGTAGACCATTGCCATTACTACTACACAACTGTAACCCAGCGTTTCCAGCATTGGTTGGATGTATCCATGGACAGAAGGGTCTGCAAACTGCCGTATAGAAAAGTAAACAGAAAGAAAGGAAGGAGGAAAGGAAATGTTACAATCAGCATCATTCGGTTGCTTTACTCTGGTTTTTAGAAAAGCTATAAAAGTGATTTTACATTGCTAGATTTCTGCCTATCACTCAGGAGAACACTTTTGGCTATTAACTATGACATTTACGACTATGGCACTTAGAAAATATCAACGGGATTAGACAAAGTCAACATGGATTTATGAAATGGAAATCATGTTTGGACTGGAGTTGTTTTGGAGTTTTTTGCAGACGTAACTAGTAGAATGGATAAGGGAGAACCAGTTTGGATTTTCAGAAAGCTTTTGATAAAGTCCCACGTAAGAGGTTAGTGTGTAAAATGAAAGCACATAGGATTAGGTGTAATGTATTGGTGTGGATTGAGAATCGGTTAGCAGACGGGAAACAGGGAGTAGGAATAAATGGGTCTTTTTTGAAGTGGCGGGCGGTGACTAGTGGGGTACCACAGGGATCAGTGCTTGAGCGAGCCCCATCTAGTCACAATATATATCAATGATTTGGCTGAGGGAACCAAATGTAATATTTCCAAGTTTGCTGACGACACAAGACTAGGTGGGAATGCTGTTCTCCTTCTACATTTGGCACCTGGGGCTCGGTTGCACTGAGCACAAAAATGCAGGACAGGCTCATACATTTATTTTACAGAATGAGGATTGACACCACCATGTGAACCCATGATTTGTAGGCGAGAACTCATAGCAAACAGAGTCTATGTAAATTGAGTCTTACACACTACAGCAAACAGAACTCATGACTAAAACTACAGCAAAGCCTCCCAATAAAATTGGGATGATTTCTCCAGCAAAATGCAGTGAGTGGAGGGTAGTTACCTACTACAAATTACATGTGTAAAATCAACCCCAGTCACTTTCAGAAATCCGGTCTGCAGGCCTGATTTATGGGGGAACATCACTAAATTATCGCCATTCCGGCCAGGACTATTTGTGTCACTTTATGCAGTTTTAATGTTAAGAGGTTATATATTGGGTGCAAGCCGTGCTGATGGACGGAATTTTCCACTCCGGGACTAAGACCCTTGGTGAGGGTAGGAAGTCGGAGGGACTCCTGACACAGAGTGGAACTGGTAAACCCTCCGAATCGAGAGATGCTCAGCTAATTAATTATGCTGCCGTGAGGTTCAAGTCACATCTTGTGGCAGGTCAGACAGGAAGTCGGTCATACCGCCGTTATGTCCGGGCGCCATATTTAAAAGGTACCTGGACCTCCCCCTTGCAGTGTAGCCTTTCCCTCAACGCCCTCCCTTGCAGAATTGCCCTTCCCTGGACCACCCCCTTGCAGCTTTGCCCTTCGCTGGTCTCCCCCCCCACCACCTTGGATCTCGCCTCCCTAGATCCCCTTCCTTCGAGTGTTCCAACCTCCCCGCTTCCTTTGTGTGTGTTCCATCTGCCGCGTGACCTACTGCCAGTGCCCAGGGGAAGAGCAGTGCGAATGGTGGAGGTAGTGTCTAGTGGCAGGTAAGTGAGAGAGACCTCCCGCACCGGGTACACACCACGTTTGCAGATCAGGAAACAGGACGGTCTGATTTCCCACTGGCGGGGTGGAAGATTTCATGGGGACGCAAGATTCCAGCTGTAGCCACGTTAATGAGCATTCATACATGCAAATTACGACCCCGACGTTCACCAGCAGGAAAGGTCACCCACCATAAACCTGCCTTGAAAGCGCAGAGGGGAAGATTGCAACTTGTTTTACCGCCGGTGGGTTTTCGACTTTTGGCGTCGCTCCAAATTTTCCGGTAGCGCCCGCCACCATTCCCGCCGCGGGCAGGACTGGTAAATTTTGTCCAATGTCGTTGCTTGCCCACCAAACCTGAGCCTTGCACAGCTGGTTTCAGGCTAAATATAAAACTGCTGGAGCTGAGTAAGACCTGCTGTCAGGAAAACCTGTTTTTAGTAGGTTTTCCAAACCACTGCTATTGGTAGGTCCCTGCTGTGTAAGACCTGCACTGGCCAATTGCTGGGACATACCAATAGCAATGGAAACTGGCAAAATCGAAACTAGACCTAGCCTGAGAGCACATTTGTTAAGTGCAATCCAGCACTGTAGCCTATTGACAGATTACCAGGCCATTTCTGGCCAGACGGAAAGTAGCTGACGGAGGGAGAACCATACGTGGCGTAAAAGCATCTTAAGATTTGTAAAAACAGAGATTGGCATAATACAACCCATACTCTGCACCTTTCAAGTCATTGGATTGGACACAATAAGGCCATTTTGTTTTAATTTGCAGCATTAGTTTGACTCAGTTGGTAGCACTTTTGTCTCAGAGTTCACGTCTCAGTGGGGAACTTGAGCACATCATTAAGGCTGACTTCCCATCCCACTGCAGTTGCTGAGGGAATTACCCCACGGATGGGAAGTATTATTTTTCACTTTAACAGAGGACCTGTTTGCCTCCTCACAGGGATCAAAAAGTATCCAAAGGGCTGTTAGAAAAAGAGCAGGGAGCTCTCTTGGTGTCTTAGCCAACTTTTCCTTAAGCAACTCTGTGAAAGGAAACAGATCAATAGGTTATTTATTTAGTTTTCTCGTTTGTGGAACATTGCTGTGCACAATTTCTGCTGGATTTGTCGATGGAATGACAGCGACAACAATTCAAAAATAATTAATCGATTGCATCATGCTTTGAAATGTCTTGAAGATGTCATAAAGTTGCTATATAAATTCTTTCTATAAAATATAATGCACTCTCACATGGTTACACCATCTCTGGTGATGGCTGCCGGGCCTCAGCTCCCAAATCTTTAATAATAAGAACAAGAAAGCCTGGAAATGTTTAGGGGGTCAGTCAGGCCTCTGTAAAGTGCAAAGGCAGTGTCACGGACAGAATTTGTTTTATTGTTGTCTGTGCTCAAAGTGTTTAAAAAGTGTGAGGTTAGTGTGTTTTCTTACCCTCAGAGTGGGTGGTCCCAATTGAAAAGATTCCAGCAGCAAGCTCTTGTGAATTTAAAAATGAAGAAGATTATTTATTATGACACACAGATATTTAAAACGCAATGTCTCACACACACTGTCACATATAAAAAGATTAGATACAGATAAAGGGGTAAAAAACAATATGATTACAACCTGGAATTATTTCAGTCTATTTTGTAGTAGGCCTGTGGTTTCTTAGATGAATTGATGCTATAACTGGAGTGGAGGGCTTGTAAAACCAGAGGATTCCCAGTAAGCCACGAGGCTTCTTGTAGTTGAATTACCAGGAGGTTAGCTCTTAGCTGAACTTGAAGGTAGAACAGGTTGGGGACGGAGTCCTTTTTTTCACTTTCAAGGTATAGCTGTATCAGGGTGACCAACTCCCAGTGAAAGATTTAAGGGGCATTCTGGCATCAGCCTGAACCTGTAAGGGAGGGATGGGGTGGATGCTGCCAGAGCTGTAGCAGAGGAGGGGGGAGGTTGGCGGTTGTCAAGGCTGTGGGAGCAGGGGGAGGTGCATGCACCAGAGCAGAGGCAATCCACCAGGGGGGGAGATCACAGTGTGTATGCATAGGTGCACACTGTGCAAGCGCAAAATTCACTGATGCAGAATACGGGACAAGCAACACCCTGGATATAGGTGGGATTTACAGCACAAATATGGGGAATCCTGTATTTTACAGGACAGTAGTTCACCCTGAGCTGTGCGTTACCTTGGCTGTGTAGTTGTCTTGCAGCTGGTTCAATGGATTAGATAGTGTTTCTGATGGTATCTGTCCCAGAACAGCTTCTGCTGTTCTTTTTAAAAGCAGGTAACAAACATGGCTGCCTTATCCATGTGACCTGTTACAAGTTCAAAGTCCTTTTCCAAATAAGGTTGCGTGTTAGACTGGTAGACATCCTTTGTTGTGGCTTTTCCACACCTTGAGAGTTACAGACAGCCTATCTGTTTGGGGTGATCTGTTTGGGGTGAGGAGCCATCACAATACAATGAAGAGTCCATGGGATCCATTTCATATTGATATAAAATCCATTGAGTTTTGATGTCTCTATTTCACATGGTGAAGCAGAAAGACAAGTCGACTGGTATGTTATGGACCCTTCTGTTGATGGTATATCCTGAACAAAGGGATGCATGAATTTCACAAGTGGCTGTGATTGCCCACATGTTAATTACGTGTTTGATTGAGTTTCAGGACTGTCTGGAGCTGAATGCCACCAGGTCACATGATATGCTACAGTCATCTTAAACAGCTTTTGGTGCCCGCTTTTAAAAACATAGCTTTAAAGTTTATAGCATCTTCATGGCTTGTACCGGACCTGACAGCAAATTTAATATTTATGGAGCACACCTTTCATTGAGCGATAAGCAGACATTTTAGAAAGAGTGGAAAAACAGAAATGAAAGGCTTTGGGAGAAGTAACAAATAGCCTGGGCCCAGCAAGAGGGTCAATAGGCTGAATGGTCTGGAAACTGACACACAGAATGGTAAACGGAAAGAAAGGAAGAGGAAAGAAATGTTAAAATCGATGGAACATGATTGTACTGAAATACAAAAATCAAAAAGGCCAGGAAAAGAAATGGGAGCTTTTTCTAATAACATATAGTTACAGGGGTTTGTGGTCTGATGCTGTGGACGGTTTATATGTGGGGAAGCAAGAAAATGTAGGCATTTTAGGTTTATTTTGATTTTCTGCAGCCTGCGCTGTCATTTCCATTGAAGGTTGAAGCCGTCGAATTGTACAAGGCAGTCTACAGTCGAGTTCAGAAGTGTTTGGAACATTCTGGATGGATATAAATATTAAAGGCTGATTGACATCCCTCCAGGGAGGGGAGCAATTATGGTAACACCTTGGAACTGCCTAAGTTGTTGCCAATGGCAACAGCTCCTTTCAGATTTGTGTCAGTCAATCAATGCCCTCACGGTATTCTGGAAAAGCACCGTCTTCCTGTAGAAACTCCTGCATGAATAGACTAACAATAGAGCTCAGCTAATGGCTTAATGACTTTATCCGGACTGCCACACAATCCTGGAAAGCTCCAGGCTCAGTTTCTGATCTGTGCTGGTTTAGTTAACCTCCTGCATGGTTGCACTGAGGGCTGTAATTGTTCTCAGTGCTTGAGGAATAGAGAGGGCAAAATCAGCCAAGGTTACTCCTCCTGGTGGGTATTCAGCAACCCATGTTGGAAATGCACATGTGCGGAGGGTCAGATTTGTCCATGATGCCTTCTGTTGTCGAATAGTGTTCACCATTGCAAATGATAAATGGTCACTTTGGGGAGAACAGCTGGCACTCATGGAACTGCACCCCAGCGGGGAGAGAATTGGCAAGGTGAATTTTTATGTTTGGAAAATGAATTATGGCAATATTAACAATATTACAGCTGAAAAGTTTGGCAAGACTCTGTGCCCTCTTGAGCACATTATTGAAAGCATTGCACCCTTTTCCAAGGAGATAAGTGGGTAAGCTTGCTTTAATTATTTTTGGCTTGGGAACCACGGATGGTAGATGACAGTGCCCCTTTAAGGAGCATTTTCATCCTTGAGGTAGCAGGAATTGGGTCAGTAAACTCTGAGGAGCTGGTAATTTTTATTCCCCTCCCCCACGAGCGACCTCCACTCCCCCAGTCCCCACACCAACTCCCCCAACCCGCCCCACCCCTGCCCCTCAAATCCCCGGCTCTCACCATTCGGTTTGCCTGGCAAAAATTGCTTCTTGAACACAGATGTACAAAAATATCCCAATGTCACCAAATGAAAGCTTTGGGCACCTTTGTTTATGTGAGGTCAAGCCTTTCTTTTGCGTCTGCCTTGATTCCTTCAGGGCACAAAAAAAGTTGCTGTCACCGGTGCATCCACACAATCTATCAGAGTCACTGCACTGAGCAGTATCCCGCTCCATCACTTCAAAAGCCTCACTCTGCATTGAGCAGAGCGTTCCACTGTGATAATGCTGACCTTAGCCCATTTGAAAAAATGGATTGTGTCAGACGTTGTAGGAATTTCAGCTGGTCCTTTTAACAGATCTGATGCAGAATGAACAAAAAGAAATGCTTGGTTTCCCTTCACTGCCTGATTTTCCTGGATTCACTTCGTCTATGCAGTCCCCGAACAGTTGAGAGATGTTAAAACTGCAATCTACTAACAAACACTGCTAGCAGTCCCTTGGTAGTACAGAACTTGAATTTTTGCTGAAAAGAGAGACGTTCCCAAAGCTATAGTAGCTGCAAGTTCTCCCGTGGTATAAATTGTTGTGATGTTTTTGAGATTTGGCATTCTTTCATTTGTCCTGATGACTGCAAAGCGAAAAGCTTCAGCAACATGTCTCTCTTTTCAGATCTACTAACAGTCATGTGCACTGTAAGCTCAACCCCAGTCAATCATTGTCTGCTGTCATTACATAATTGTGCCATTTCCCAATCCAGCCACCTTTACCAGTCCCAATCTGAGTGAGATTTCCAAATAATGGGCAGTGTCTGTGCTGTGAAGGTTGGGTTGTGTCCGCTCAAATTAGTTTTACTTGGGACCGCGACAGCCAGCAGAGAGAGAGGAGACCTTTATCCCATCAGTCAGGGCTGCTTTGAACCCATTGGCTCTAGAAATGAAAAGACAGCACATTGTATAAATTGTCGTGATTCTTTGAAATTTGGCATTCTTGCATTTGTCCTGATGAGTGTAAGATGAAAAGCTTCAGCAACATGTCTCTTTTTTCAGCAATATTCAAACCTACTAACAGTCACATGCACTGTAAGCTGTGGCAGAACCCAGTCACAGGATATTTAATAATTTCTTCTCATTGTTCACAGTTGAGCAGTCAAACAGATTAAAAATAGGGTTGTGAAGTATGTAACTCCTAGCTTGTTAGCTGCTCCGACAAATTCCAGACTGCTTGCGATGGCTATTTCAATGGAAACCCAGCTCAGCCTGTGATGCTGAGAGAAATCCAAAGCGACGAAGATGCTCAGATATGGCTTTGTTAACTATAGAGCTGTATAACTAAAGTACAGAGAATTACACTGAATTTGCAGCACGCACACAGGCCATTTGGCCCAACTGGTCCATGCTGGTGTCTATGCTCTACACCAACCTCTTCTCTCTCTACTTCAGTTAACTCTATTCGCATATCCATCTATCCCTTTCTCCCTCATGTACTTATCTAGCTTCCCCTTAATTGCATCTATTCTATTCACCTCAACTATGCCATGTGGTGACAAGCTGCACATTTTAACCACTCTTTGGGTGAAGCAGTTTCTCCTGAATTTGCTATTCGATTTATCAGTGATTATCTTTTATTTATGGTCCCTAAATTTGGACACCCCTCCCCCCAACAAGTGGGAACACCTTCTCTACACCCAGCCTATCAAAACCCCTTCATAATCTTAGAGAGCTCTATCAGGTTACTATCAGCCCCTCTTTTATAGTGGAAAGCGCTACAGCCTGCTTTGTCTTTCCTGGTAGTTATAAACCCCCAGTCCCAATATTTTCCATGCAAATTCTTTTCCACCTTTCCTGGTATCTCTAGATGCATTTTGTAACTTTTTAAAATTCATTCACGGGATGTGGACATCGCTGGCTAAGCCAGCATTTATTGCCCACCCTTAATTGCCCCTGAGAAGATGGTGTTGAGTTGCCTTCTTGAAGTGCTGCAGTCCATGTGGTGTAGGTACACCCACAGTCCTGTTGGGAAGGGAGTTCCAGGATTTTGACCCAGCGACAGTGAAGGAACAGCGATATATTTCCAAGTCAGGATGTTTGGCTCAGTTTGGCTCTGCCAGGCTCTGTTTGGCTCTGTGTGGCTGTGTGGCTTGGAGGGGAACTTGCAGGCAGTGATGTTCCCAAGTGTCTGCTGACCTTGTCCTTCTAGATAGTAGCGGTCATGGGTTTGGAAGGTGCTGCCTAAGGAACCTTGGTGAGTTCCTGCAGTGCGTCTTGTGGATGGTACATGCTGCTGCCACTGTGCGCCAGTGGTGGAGGGAGTGAATGTCTGTGGATGGGGTGCCAGTCAAGCAGGTTGCTTAGTCCTGGATGGTGTCAAGCTTCTTGATTGTAAAATTTTCACTCTTATTTTCAAATCTCTCCATGGAGTTGCTGCTCCCGACCTTTGTAACCTCTTCAAGCTCTACAAACCTCCGATTTATCTGTGCCCTACCAATTCTGGCCTCTAGCGCATTCCTGATTTTAATTGCTTCACCATTGGTGGCCCTGCCTTCAGTTGCCTTGGCTCTAAGCGCTGGAATTCCCTCCCTAAACCTTCCCCTCCTCTCTAGCTCTCTATCCTCCTAAAATCTACTTCTTTGACCGAGGGGGGGATCTTGTGGCCCTGCCCACCCCTGGGATTATCCAGTCCAGCCAACAGTTAATGAGCTTTAGGCTGGGCAGCTGAATCTCCCATGGAGGGTCCCGTCATGACAGGGCCAGAAAACCCCGGCTCAAGCTTTTAGTCATCTGCTTTAACATCACCTTGTGTGGCTCAGTGTCAAATTTTGTTTGAAAATATTCCTGTGAAGCACCTTGGGATGTTTAACTATGTTAGAGGCCCTATGCGAATGCAAGTTGTTGTTGAAATGAGGACTGAATTACATATGGGCATCCTATTCCAATAGTCCCATACCCCTCAGTCCTTCTTCATCTGAAGACTACACTTGGTCTCGACTCTCTTTACACAACCCCACAAATAATTGGCTGGTATAAATTAGAAAATGTTCCACATGCATCCATCATGTTTCATATGTCAGACTTCAGACTTTAAAATTCAAAGGGTCAAAACGCATGAAAAAAAGAGAGAGTTTGCTTATCATTTCCTGCTGTTTTTCCTGATCATCAGACAGCCTTATCCCCCACCCCACTGAACGCCAGGAATGACGGATTTACAAACAACTGCCAATCTAAATAAACTTCCTTCAACAATTAGTCCCTTATTGACTTCAGTTGGTCCCAAATTAGGCCATTCCTTTGAGAGTACTTGGCCTTAAAGCGATAGGCAATGTTAATCACAGCTGTATCTTACCAATTAAACATCATCACCATACTCTAGACCTCTCTAGACATTGGGCAAAATTGTCCCAAAAGTCATTTCACTCACTGGCCACAATGGCGGCTTTTCGCGCCGTATCATCCCACGCCTGCCTCATTAACTATGCAGCCACAGGAAACACACCGTCTTGCGGGTGGGCGGCCACCGATTTGTTTGCCACGCCGTTACCTCGCCGCTTCCTCACATCAGGCGCCATATTTAAACTGCAGCTGCACGCACACTTCTCAATGCTTGTAGCCCAGGAGAGCACCAGTGAAGACATGGCTCCAAAGGCCAAGAAGAGTGCAGCCCCCCCCCCCACCCCCCCCGATTCAGTGACACATCCCTGGGATGCCTTCTGGATGCCGTGGAGTCCTGCCACATGATGTCCTCTACCCCTGGGAGGCGGTGGCAGAGGTGGTCAGTGCCAATGCTGCACACATGAGGTCGGCCATCCAGTGCAGAAAAAAGATGAGTGGTCTCATCTGTGCTGCCAGGGTAAGGCAACCATCTCATCACTCTAAACTCACACACTCACAAAGCCATCACATTCAATGGCCTCTCACTCACTGCCAGCTCAAGGGACATCACCACTCGCTCCCTCACACAAACCCTCACATCTCCATCTGGCCTCCTCTCCTCTGGAGACTGCCTCCTCAACTCTCACCATCTTGAGGCCACTTGCACAGATCAACATGTGTCCCCACACACTCCCTAGGATACCCCACTTTCCCAGTACTGCCCTCGCCCTGCATCCCCTTCCCTTGCCTGAAGCCACTTACCCCAGATCCCCGAGCAAGCCCTAGCCCTGCAGCCATTGAAAAGCCACCCCCACCTTACGGCTGGTCTGGTAGGTAGAGACCTGCCCGTGAGCCCCCCTAAACGTGGTGTGATGCTGCCTGTGAAGCCTGGCGCTGATGACCACAAGTGCTGCCCGAAGCAAGGTAGGCAAACAAACCTCAAAGTCCCGAGTGAAGTGCAGCTCACCAGGTGCACGTTGCTCATGTACAATTGTGAAACACGTCAGCATGCAATCACACCGATGTGCCCGGATGATCCAGCATGGGGAGATGATTCTGGCAGGCAGGGCTTACAATTAGATGCAAATGTATTAGAATGATGCTTCCAGTATGTGGTAGTGGAAACATGGCCCACCATTGACAGGTGGAGTGGACAATTCCAAACTGGTTTCACGACGGCATATTGCCGTATTCACCATATTGCCCCCCCACTCCTGCCCTCCATAAAGCCCGGCGCTAACGGGGCCAGAAAATTCCAGCCATAGTCTAGTCTTGAGCAATAACATAAGAGATCAGTTAGTTTTAATTTAAAAGATGGCTGCTGTTCCCCATCTTACTGCCCCCAATTTCTTTCCTTTTTAAAAAATCATTCTAACTTCACTTCTTCTTTTCCAAACAACCATCCTATTCTAACCTTTTTTTTTCTTTCTTTAAATGCCAGTTTTAAAAGACTTTTGCTTAGCTTATTTTTAGTGCATCCCAGATCCCGCCGTCCATTTTGAAGATGGAATGAACTTTGGAGAAATGACCCAGTGATTGGATGAGGCCATCGCTTCAGCTGATCAAGTGTCAGACTCGAAAGATTGATTTAGTCACATCACCGATCATGTCAATCCTTCAAACAGAGAACCACATACTGCTGCAAGGTAGAAATATCTCATCTGCGCAGTGACAGCAAGACAGGAGATAGCTCTTCCATGGCATGCTGTAGGTTAAAGATTATCTTCTTGACTATGATGCATCACTGTCATCCATATAACCTGCACCATTCTTCAGTGTTAGGCTTCAGCCACTGGTGATGTCTTCATCTTACCTATCTATCTCTGAACCTTTTTATTGTGCAGTCTAGTTTATGAGTCTCATTGGCATTCTTAATCACATAAGATTAATTTTTCCTGGTGAATGTGTGCTCATCATTGCAGCAGAAGAACATTACATGGCATTTAGTGATAGCATCAAGCATTTCTAGTTCAGATATGCATGGACTGATTGCAGTGTTAATTGCCCTAAAGTCAGTATTGTCCAGCTTGAAGCTAAGGGGACCCCCCACCACCCTCTCCCGCCTCCCCCCAAACTCCTCCCTGAAGTTCAGACAATGCAGTCCTATTTCTCTCTGTTTATATTGTTTATTTGCTGTTTTTCTCCTGTTTCAACTTTGTGGGCTTGGAAAGGCTTGTTAGCTATTACTTCATTGGCAGATATATCCTAAATTTGTACACCAACATGTATTCATTTAAGTAGCTTGAGATGTATGCAAACACATTGTGGCCCCTGAAGCACTGGGCACTTATGCAGCTTACAAGGGCAAATAACTTGGACATCCTGCCCCACATTAGCCTCATAAAATTGTTCCCAACGTCTCAGTCAGAATATCCCCGCTGACATTTCTCTCTTCCAATATTTAATATCCTCATTTGCCTTCAGAGCACATTTGATGAATTAATGCCAATTAGTACATCATTCAAAGGATACCTGCTGTGGGCTGATGTCTGCTGAGAGCTGGATTAGAGATGCTCAAACCTTTTTCACTCGTGATTCTTTGCCCGTGACACTCAGAGGTGACCTTTATCTTGTCTATCTGGACCAGATGCATACACAGTACCTAGAGGTGAAAGGACAGTGTTCCAACACACTGGGTCACACGTTCCCCAGAGCTACAATTTCAATTTGTTCTGTGATTGGAACTGTCGAGCAGAGGGCCATTTCGTGCTTTGTTATTAATGATTTCAGGCACATGTTTTATGGCCATTGTTCTCTTTCATGCACTGAAGGAAGCATGCACCCAGGCACTGATGAGAACAGGACAGACTAAGTACAATACGACTGCACTAAAAGCGAAAAATGCTGCCCCTGTTACGTTTAGAATCAAGGGAGTACTTTAAACAAGAATAAAAATAAAACAATGGTCCATAATGACAAGGTTGCGATACATTTCTGTCTTAAGTTGGTTTGTAAGATTACAATCTGAGGTATGATAAATGTAAAAGAACTACCAGAAAAATATCTCATGGCCCTATAATTGCTTGTGTAAAAACTGTTATTAATCCCTCTGGGATTGTGACAGAATTTTTCATGCATAATAATAATAATATATGTGCTATTAGAAAGCTTTGTTTTATTCAGGGTGTGTATTCAGTGTGTATTAAATATGCAGTGGCTCTGCAAGCTTTGCTTTTAAGATTTAAGTCATTTGGCAAGTTGCAAAGAAAACCCAATATCAAAAAGATTATTGAAATAATTAAAGGATTATATGTATGTAGAGACATTGCAACATCACTTAGGCCAAATCATTCTTTCCCAGACTCTTAAAACTGGGGAACTTTAACTCTCTTCCTCCCAAAATCTCACGCTTTTCAATACCAAACTTGGCATCATATAATCACTCCCATATACTTTGCCTTCTCTCCTACTTTATTAGCCATAGTAGTGTCCTGCATTATAGCTCCTACTTTATTAGCCATAGTTGTGTCCTGCATTATAGCTCTTTGCCCTCACAAAGGGTTTCCATAGTAAAAATACAGTGAATAATAACATAGGAATATCTGGAGCTAAAAATGACCATTTCAATCCCTTGAACTATGTGTAGAAAATATCACTGCCTGTGACTCCCTTTGTGCAATTTTTTCTAGGAATTTATCCAACTGTCTCTTGAATTTGCTGATGCAGCCATCACCCACTGCCAGTCCATACCATGCCTTCAGCACCCTTTGCATAAGGGGGCTAAATCTAAACTATCTTTCCAAACTCCTTCTTCTAAATTTGATGGTATGTCCTCTTGTTGTAGAAATCGTGAGCATGTTAAACATATTTGGGGCAATTTTAACATTTACCAATGATATAAAGTGGGCGATATCAGATCAGCTGCCTATTAGAAGCTCGCCTGTTCGGTCACGTATAATAGGCAGTTTATCCAATATCACAATTTTACCACCACCACTGAGTGTGTAAGTTGCTCCAACTGAATTTTACCTCACCAATACCCTGTACAATCGTGAATACTTCTATAAGACCAGTCTTGTGCCTTCTCTTCTCCATTGTTAATATTCCTAACTTCTGCAGCCTGATGGCTAGGATTGAGGTATGAGGTAATATTTAACTGAAGCAGTAGTGTGAGGCTGAACAGTAGCCTTCCACGCTCTGCCAGGGGATTGTTCACTTTGTCACGCTGTCTGTGATTTGTTTTGAAAATAAATAAATTAAAAGCATTCATTTCTGCTTCGCTCTCGCTAGGAATACGATTCTTGACTAAGCCATGGTGGGATGGGGTCATTGAAAAGATAGTAAGATGATAGTGAGGGAGGACATAAGAGCAGGGAGGTTATGCTGGAGCTACCTAAAGCACTAGTTAGGCCACAACTTGAGTACTGCGTGCAGTTCTGGTCACCGCATTACAGAAAGGATGTAAGTGCACTAGACAGGGTATAGAGATTTACGAGGAAGTTGCCAGGACTGAAAAGTTGGAGCAATGAGGAAAGATTGGAATAGGCTGGGGTTGTTTTCCTTGGAACAGAGGAGGCTGAGGGGAAATTTGACTGAGGTGTACAAGATTGTGAGGGGCCTGGTAGCGGATGAAAAGGACCAACTTCCCTTAGCAGAGAGATCAATGACTAGGGAGCATAGATTTAAAGCGAATTGTAGAAGAATTAGAGGGGAGGTTAGGAAAAGTTTTTTCAGCCAGAGGGTCATACGGGTCTGGAATTCACTGGGCAGAATTTTTTGCCTGCCTGCCGGGTGGGCGGGCCCGATCCAATCTCCGGTGGGCGGGGAGCCGTTCCCCACCGGAGAAACGGGCCCTGCCGCCATTTTACGTGGGTGGGCCAATTAAGACCTGCCCAGCGTGATGTCCGGTGGGAAGCGCTATGCGCTCCCTGTGCGGGCGGGCGGGGGGGATTCCCCAAAAGCGAGAGTGCACTCTTTCGTGCATGTGCACGAATGAGTACACATCTCCCTGAGGCTAAGTGCTGCCTCAGGGAGATCGCTGACACTTTTAAAAAGATTAAAAATAGAAAAAAAAAATCCCTAACATGTCCCCCTCACGTGACAATGACACATGAAATGGGACATGTTCATAAATTACAGCAAAACTTTATTAAACTTTTTAAATCCCTACATGAAACCTCATCCCGCCAGTGTATGAGGTTTCATGTTTTTTCTAGTTCCCGCCGGGGCTCCTGGCCTGCCCACCAGCCTTAAGGTTGGACAGGCAGGTCCTTTAATTGTTTAAGTGATCCTGTCAATGGCCTCAATTGGCCATTGACAGGTTGGCGGGCCCACAGCTGATTTTGCTGCGTCCCCGCCTTCCTGAAAATATAAATGGGGCGGGATGACATCGGGGGTTCCGCCTGACATCATCCCGCATCATTTTACGCATCGGCAAATGGGCCCCGCCCCCTGCTCGCCGACGGCAAAATTCTGCCCACTGTCCGAAATGATAGTAGAGACAGAAACCCTCAACTCACTTAAAAGGTGTCTGGATATGTACCTGAGGCCCCGTAACCACCAGGGCTATGGAACAAGTGCTGGAAAATGAGATTAGGCTGGGTGGCTCGATTTTTGGCTGGTGAAGGCCCAATGGGCGGTGTGGCCTCCTTCTGTAAGATTTTCCACATTTCCTAAATATCTGAAAAAGAGGAATATGCAGGAATGTCGGGAGAGGGCAGGGGAATGGCAGTACACGAAATGCTCTCTAGGAGAGCTAGCACAGACATGATGGGCCGAATCACCTTCTTCTGTGCTGTACTGATTCTATGATTCTAAATATATACGGCATCAATTATGTCAAAGTTATAGAATTACCAGGAGTATTGAGGAACAGCAATTGCCCATGACTTTCAGAGGGGAGATGAGGAGAGAAAATTTGGAGGAAGAATTTGAAATCTTATCCAATTAAAACAAAATTATTGCCAAGTGAAACACAAATTCACAGCAGAAAGAGGCCACTCAGCTGATCAAGCCCACTCTTCTCTCCAAGACCTATATATCATTATTCCAGTAATGACTTCCCCACCTCCAAACTCACAGGTCATTAATCCCTTCCTTTATGAATTAAATTTACTCAGCGATACTGGCACTTCTGGTGTGAGTCCGGCAGAGGAGCTGGAAACTCTGGGTCCCACCACCACTTCGAGGAGGAGATTTTGGTAGCTAGAAATAAGGCCACCGATGGAGAGAGGAACGAGGTCGAGGCTGAGCACTCCTTATGCTAAACTTGGCCTGACATAAGTTTAGAAGCAGTATGTCTGCTCTGATGAGGCATGCCAGCAGGGTACAGCTGGGCCTTACCATGTTGGTCAAGGCGAAGGAAGCAACCCAGACTTCGAAGATTAAGGTAATTTGAAAAAAAATGTTGGTAGTATCAGTTTCCTTGGTAAGGACGCCTCAGCAACTCATCTGTGGGGAGCCAGGGCCTTCCCTGGATGGCAGCCAAGCATGTGAGGTTCTGACAGTGCACGGCTACGCTTTCCACTATAAACTCCGGTGTGCCATCCTTTAATGAAAATGCAATGTGTTAATATTTCATGATGAACTCCAACCTGTTATGCCATTCAACTCTCCTCCATCTGTCACATTATTACAAATTCTGATTGTTCATTTTGTAAAACAAATCCCATCTGTTGACAATTCCTAAAACTCCACCCTCCTTTAAAAATAAAATCTGATTTCCGTGCAAGTCTTGACATTGCCAGTCTCAGATTCTCCCACAGGATTGGTTTGAATCGCAGCAATTCACATAATCTGCATGGTGCTCAACTGACTAGAAGATAATTGCTCCTACACCCATTGTATTGGGAATTTGAACATTTGGGAATAGATTCACTGTTCCATACCATCATTTACATTACAAACATGTTGTCTTCCAGTAATACTCCCACCCGGTTTTTATACGGTAGCTAATTTTTCTGTATAATGCCAGAAAATTCCACTGAGCTCGTAGAATAATATAGCATTGAAGAAGGCCATTTGGCCCATCATGGCTGTGCTGGCTCTTTGAGGGAACTATTCATTTTGTTCGATTGACTTGCTCTTTCCCCATAGCCCTGCAGATTGTTCTATTTCAAGTGATTATCTAATTCCCCATGGGAAAGTATTATTCAATCTGCTACCACCGCTTCAGGAAGTACATTCCAGAGTTAAGTGTGCTGATGCCAATGCTGGGAAATGAGGCATGTTTCTATTATTTTGGTTCAGCGTTGACATTAGAACGGATAAAGCATGAGAAGGATGTAGTGTATAATTTCTTTGATATCAAAATGCTCATTACACTGGCTCCTCGCAACTGAACACAATTTGCTGATGGCCTGGAAGCCTCAGTAAGTGAGAATAATAAGTGTTTGTGTGAGAACTGTGCCAATTGTAATTTCTGCTTTAATATCCTAATAATGTTAGAACTCAAAAAATATACAGATGAGATTCACTTACCTTTGCAAAATTAATTAATTTCCAGAAGACTAGTTGATCAGCCAAGTACTCAGTTGGTCCATTTACCATCCTCCCACCCTCCCCCTGCCAATGCCAACTCTCCTGCCCAATATGTGTTCGCTGTGAGCACTCTTTATGTTGTAGTCCACTGACGTCACAGGGGAACATTGAAAACCCATGTCAAAAATCAGCACAGGTAAATTTAATTCAGCAAACCTTCTCTGTAGCACCATCCATGGGAGCCATAAAAAAACCCCATCAATGTGGGGCATGCCACTGGGATGCTTATATTTCTTGTCAGTTAATGAAGGAGGTCGTAAACAATGACTAGCAT
Source organism: Cetorhinus maximus (assembly GCF_964194155.1). Classification (NCBI taxonomy): domain Eukaryota; kingdom Metazoa; phylum Chordata; class Chondrichthyes; order Lamniformes; family Cetorhinidae; genus Cetorhinus; species Cetorhinus maximus. Next base: position 13,437,269 of record NC_135887.1, read on the forward strand.
TGTATCCTTGATATATCAGAGACATTTACAGTGAGGTGTATACCACAGAGAAGAAGAGTTTATGTTTCCATTAAAGAAGGGGCCATAAACAAGGGCCTGTCTTGCATCCTTGGTCCTTGTGAAATTGTTCTTGTGAGGAGCTTGCATCCAGAAGGAGTTTTATACGTTTTCCCTATTAATTAAAAAGCAATAAATTATGTATTTATGAGCTGGTGTATCAGAGACTGTTACAGCGGGGGGCCATAGCAAATAGGTTTTGCACCATTTCACTGTTAATTAAGGAGTTGTAAATAATGTCGTTCTTATATTCTTGGCATATCAGGAGCTGTTGCTGTGACTGACAATGTGGCAGCAAAGGGGTTTATATGATTTCTCTAGTAATTAAAGAGCAATCAGTGATACCTAGGCCAGGACTTTCCAGTCGGCGTATGGGGACGGGCCCGACATGACGGCGTGTAAAATGATGTGCGATGATGTCAGCCGTGCGCCCCGAGGTCATCGTGCTGTCTCGCGATGTTTTGTTCGGTGGGTGTGCACTGGAGTCGGCTGCGCGCCTGCCGATAATTGAAAGGCCTATTCAGGCCATTAACTCGGTAATTAATTTCAAGTCTACGCTGCCTGTCCAACCTTACGGTTGGCGGGCAGGCTAAAAGGCCAAGCGGCCTTTACATTTTTTTTAGGAAACCTCATCCTCGAGCGGGATGAGGTTTCCTAAAGCTTTTACGAATGAAATAAAAAGTTTTTCAGAAAAATAAAAACATGTCCCATCTCGTGTGACACAGTCACGTGAGGGGACACGTTTCCATAAATTTTGATTACATTTATTTATGTTTTTCAAAAGCGCTTCAATCTCCGTGCCTCAAGGAGATTGAAGCGCTCTTTCGCGCACGTGCTGGCCCCGACTCTCCTCCCTGCCCCCCCCCCCCGCCCGCACAGGTAGTGCTGACACTACCGCTCGTGTGATACGCTGGGTGGGCCTTAATTGGCCGACCCGGTAAAATGGCGGCGCAGAGCCGATCGCGGGCGGTGATTGGCTCTGCAACCGCCCCCCGCCCGCTCCCACTGAGCCTGCCCGGCGCAGGAAATGTCCTGACCTTAGTGTTAATTTGATCAGCCTCCATAGCTGAAGAAAGAGGAAAAGGGAGGGAGAACTATGTCAAGCTATATTTCGTATGCATTAGCTTTCTTTCCTCATCATTCCACTGATGATGTCTGACCAAAACAATAGCAGGCTGAGTTCAACAGCAACTATCAAAACCAACGCTTGAATAGTCATTGATTGACTTAAACCCAAAGGCCGGGATTTTCTGGCCCTGTGGCGGGTGGGACCCGCCCCGGACGAGGTGGCGCCCCAGCCAGAAGCCCACTGACTTGCGCCGGACCCGACGATCCCGGCGGCGGGCGGGTGGGTGCAGAAAATCTCGCCCAAAATCTAGGCTGACATTCCCAGTGCAGTACTGAAGGAGTGCTGCACCGTTGGAGGTGTGGTCTTTGGGATGAGACATTAAACCAAGGCCCCATCTGCCTTCTCAGGTGAACGTTAAAGATCTTACGGTGCTATTTCGAAGTGGAGCAAGGGAGTTCTCCCCAGTGACCTGACCAATATTTATCTCCCAGTAAACATCACCTTAAAAAAAAACTGGCTGGCGATGATCACATTTCCATTTGTGGGAGCTTGCTGTGTACACACTGAGGTTTCCTATATTATAATAGTGACTGCACTTCAAAAGTACTTTGTAGGCTGTAAAGTGGCGTGGGATGCCCTAGGAGCATGCTATATAACTGCAAGACTTGTGCACTTTTTTTTCTTCCTGTGTTGTCACTGTCTGTTAGTATCTCTCTGTTCTCTATATCCCACTTCATTCTCCCCCCGCCTCCTCACAGTGGTTCCTCATCTAAGTGCCCATGTATTATACTTTTGATCACAAGCAAAAGGCGCAATTTTATTGCAGACTTAGTTCCTTTCTTTGGTCGCTCAACAACAGCATGCATTTATATAGCACCTTTAATGTAAAGAGATGTCCCAAAGCTGTTCACAGATGGATGTAACAAAATGGATGCCATTCCTGAAAGGGAATGGTTGGAAGGATGTCAAAAACTTGATTGAAGAGATGGGTTTTGAGGAAGTATTTAAAGAAAGAGAGAGAAGTGGAGAGGTTGAAGAGTTTAGGGAGGGATTTCCAGGAAGTAGGACTAAGGGGTCGAAGGCTTCGCCAGCAATGGTGTGGAAAAGGGCCAATCAGGATATGTGTGCCATGTAAAGGTGGAGCTGGATGCCAGTGTTGCAGGAGGATTTCATTTATGACATTGTTTTGTTTTGAGAAGAACATAAGCTGAACTGGAGGGATTTTGTCAGGAAATTCAGCACGCAGGGCTGGGAGATGACGGTATCTTTGACAACCTTAAATAGGAAAGGGGAGGTTGGAGATCGGATGACATTAAGAGAAGATGGTTTGAGTAATGGCAATTAGTTTGAGTAGAAAGGAGAGAGAGTGTTAATGCGTAAGGACAGTGCCATTAACTATGTCAGCTAGTACAGGAACCGGGAACGTCAATGGTCAGGAATTGACTGGGAATCAAAGTACCAGAAGATGGGTCTCATGGAAAGGATGGAGACAAGAAGGGGGAGGAGCTGCAGAAATACAGGGGTTCAGGGCTAAAGTGGGTGATGGTTGAGGACTGAGGGTAAGAGCAAAGAGAGGAAACGGGGAAGGCAGCTGCAAGATGAGCTAGATCTTTAACTGAAGAAATTCATGAATGCATGTTGTCATGGAAATGGGGAGGCTCGTGCTGCCCTGGCCCTTGTGGGTGATCATGGAACAGTGAGCACTTTTAGTTTAAGAAAGCAAAGTATGGAAATGCTTGACATCATGCCAGATCTGACAATTGACACGGCCAGTTGTGTGATAGGTATGTTAGGGTTTGTGCCCCTCTAACGTTAGATAACAAAGACATAAGCTGTAAAGAGGAACGACTCAGGATGGGGAGTGAGACTGAGAAAGAACAGCAGAACATAAAGCTTGGAAGAGAGATGCTAGGGGAGTTGAAATGTCACTTGAAGCCACCAGGGATGAGGAATTACTCATTGCAAAGAATAAGGGATGAGAGAAGGCAAGATACTTAGGAGAGCAAATACTACTCACTCCATGGTGGATGCCCACCTTGTGGCTTTCCCATGCCACTCCAAGGGCAAGGGACTGGGAAAATCCACAAACACAGATGTTGCTTGGACAGCAATTGAAGCAATGGGATGGAGGACTTTTTCAACAGTGCACTGTGCCATTTTACGGAGCAAGTGAAATGGGTTAATGATGTGGCATAAATAATTTATAAATAATTTCAAACTTGCAATGATTTATTCATTTTGTGCTACACTGCCATCATTAATTCTCGACAGATTAATATTATAAACATATATTAAGAGTCTTTATATTCACATATGTAAAATAGCCCAGCTTTACACTCTGCTACTGTTCCAAAGGTGGAGAGTAAGAGGGAGAACAGAATAAAATCTCAGAATCCTGAACCAAACACCTTTCAAGGATGCACATATTGGCAGAAAACAATAGTGGGATGGAACCTGTTCAAAAATTTAAATCATTTGCCCCTTGCAATGAATAATTTTCTGTCTGCTCCACCCAGACAATTGAACACATACATAATGCAGCTTTTTTATATTTGAACTCTCAAAAGGAACATCTTGAAAGGTGAAAATGGGATGCCAGTGTGCTGTACTCTGCGCTGATTTAATTATGTGAGACTAGAGCTGCTACTTTAAAGGAAGCACCTCCCAGTTATATACCAGGGGTGTTTACTTAAGAAAATATTATGAATAAGAGCATCAAGAGAAGCTATTTTGTCAAAAATAACAATGCTGGAATGCATCTTGATGAAGCATCTATTCACAGCACAACAATAAGTGTGAACTTAAGACAATTCAAGTTTGAGTAAATTCAACCTTTAAATTGCTCACTTAGTGCTTCTTTGAATTTTAGCACATCACAGGGTGTTCAGTCTTCAGATGAAGTTGTGTACATTTGTTTTTTGGAAGCTTCTATGAGTAATGGAGCTTATTCAGAATTCCCAGTACAATCTGCAATCTGAAGTTACCCTGGCCAGAAGGTTCGACGATATCAACTGGAAGGAGGAAGAATTCTTCCGTGCAGGCGCTTTGATTTTATTTTTACACACAGATGTTTGGGGAAAATGTCACAATATGTCACAACTGGGAAAAGCAGTTTCCTACATAACACCTGCCCTCTGTGACACCATGATCACACTTTCCAGGACAGGTTCAGATGAAGAGGTCCTTCAGTTCATTTGAACTCATCCTTCGAGAATACTAACCTGACCATCTTCCCATTCTAGAAGCTAGCTGTTCCCTGAATGACTGCAATGTGTTACGATGAAGAGGACTTTCATTAGTTGTGTTTACATAGTAACAGAGGAACATAGGAGCAGGAGTAGGACATTTGGCCCTTTGAGCCTGCTACACCACACAATAAGATTGTGGCTGATCTGATTGTGGTCTCAGCTCCACTTTCCTGTCTGCCCCCCCCATAACCCTTGACTTCCTGGCCTAACAAAAATCTGTCTAACTCTGCCTTAAATATATTCAAAGATCCAGCCTTCACTACTTTCTGGGGAAGAGAATTCCCCACACCAAGGACCCTTTGGAAGAAAAAGCTTCTTCACATCTCTGTCTCAAAAGGGATACCTCTTATTTTTAAACTTTGTCCCCTAGTTTTAGTCTCCCCCACAAGAGGAAACATCCTCTGGATATCCACACTATCAAGTCCCTTCAGGATCTCATGTGTTTTAATAAAATCACCTCTTATTCTTTTAAACTCCGATCGGCACAGGCCTAACCTGTTCAACCTTTCTTTATAAGATGATCTCTTCATGTTTAGCTCATTCTTCTAATTTATTTGTGGTTTGTGATTGTTATTCCTCAGTTATTAGGACTTCAGTTGAGATGTACATCCTCAACATTTTGTAGCTTGGGTTAGTGAACTGCCCACAAAGGTTAATAATATTTCCTTGAGAGCATTTGGCACAAATATGGAATATTTTAGGAGCCAAGTTAAGGCAATGTTGGTGCCAAATAAAATCTGAAGTGTTTGTTGCAGGTGATTGTGAGTGCAGGAAGCCAACCGTCTTCGGTTGAGAACAGTCAGGCAACAATTCAGAACATTCACATATTGATGACCAAAGTAATGGCTAAGTGCTAACTAATGCTCATGAGTTGGAGATCTTCCAGATGGGATGTTTCTATTTCTGTCCTGAGAATCTTGTAGTTGTAGACATATAAGCACCAAAGGAATCCAAGAGCATTTAGCTCGGTGCAGAAGTCCATTTGAAGCTTCCTTAAGAAACGGTGAATGACATCATCTGTGCCACAAAGAATAAAGTTTTGCAAGTATATTTAAAACTCAGTGTCACCCAAACAAAAAACTATTGAAGTTTTTGCTGCAGCAGAAATGTTTCCAACAATGGTGACAATAATGCTTCCTGACTGTTTCAGAAGTCAAGCATATCTAAAACACTCCTCAAAGAGCAATGATGTGCATTCAAACTTGTAAATAACTAGGATGAAATTCAGGACTTGCATGATTTTTTGACTGAATTTTCTGTAATTGGAGGAAAAAGGAGCTTAACCCTAACGTTAACCGTCTAATTCTTCGTAACTGTCCTAGCACTATCAATGTAGTAAAGGAAGGCATTTGTAGCATGACTTATGACATCGCTCAGAAACAATCTAAAACACTTGCTTTAGGCGTACATAATGTTAAACCACAGGCAACAACTGGATGACAGTACTGTTTCTCTGCTTTTGATGTTAGTTAAAGGTAAAGATTATTTCCTTGTCTTCCAATAGTGCTCTGGCATTTTCCACAGCTACCTAAACCACAGAGACAGATAGGTTGTACTATGGTTTGCCATCTCATCTGAAGAATGGCACCTCCAACAGTGCAGCACCCCCCTCAGAACTGCTCTGGAGTGTTAACTAAAATTACATTATACAGAATTTACAGCACAGAAAAAAAGCATTCAGCCCGTGTTGCTGCTCGACATGAGCATCCTCAATTGTTACTTCATCTAACCCTATCTGCAGAATCCCAAGCTTGACAATTCAGATGAATACGGAATTCAACAAAAATAGAAACAGATCTGTTCATTTATGATTTTTTTTTAAATAATAGGATCTTATTCCTTTTGTTTTTATTCATTCACAGAATGTGGGCTTCGCTGGCTGGGCCAGCATTTATTGCCCATCCCTAGTTGCCCTTAAGAAGGTGGTGGTGAGTTGCTTTCTTGAACTGTTGCAGTCCATGTGGTGTAGGTACACCCACATAATGATTATTGTGAGAATAAATGGTTATGGCCTTCGAACTATTGTAGTTTGTTAGTATCTGATTCTCAGAACTACTGTTTTGTACGTGCAGACTTGGGCCAAACTGGCTGGTTGTAGAATAATAAACACAAATAAACCATTTAATTTTAATTGTTTGTGGGACTTATGACTCTTATCAGCTGTAAACATCAAAAAGAGCACTTGGTTTATTTTAAGCCTGAGTGATTCCAGAACTGTTTCAGTACTTCTGGGGCTGTTCTGCTTCCTCCCAGCTTCTTAAATAACTTTTGGATTTTAATCTACAATGCCTTGTAGCTCATATGCATATTATTTACTTTATCGCTACCTGAAGCTTTCAACAATCGTTCATTCATCCAGGAAACACGAGCTGTTTGAGAGCAAGCAAATTGAAAGCCATCCTTGAACTGATGTCATATGCATCTGGGAACACAAGGCAGGTCAGGCAGCATCGGTAGAGAGTTGAACAGAGTTAACGTTTGTTGAAAGATCCTCAACCCAAAACATTAACCTTATACTCTATCTCCAAAGAGGTGTCAGCAATGGCTCAATTGTCAGCGGTGACTCAGTTGATAGCACTCTTGCCTCTGAGTCACAAGGTTCCAGGTTCAAGGCCCACTCCAGGGTTTGAACACACAAATCAAAGCAGACACGCCAGTGCAGCACTGAGGGAGTGCTACATTGTTGGAGGTACCATCTTCAGATGAGATGTTAAACTGAGGGCCCCATCTGTCTGCTCAGGTGGTTGTAAAAGATCCCACGGCACTATTTCAAAGAAGAGCAGGGGAATTTTCCCTGGTATCCTGATCAATATTTATCTCTCAATCAACATTACAAAAACTGATCACCTGGTTAACATCACGTTACTCTTTGTGGGAGCTTCCTGTGTAATTTGGCCTCTGCATTTCCTAAATAACAACAGTGACTACTCTTAAAAAGTACTTCATTTACCACAAAGTGTATTGAGGCGTTTGGTGGGTGTGAAAAGCAAATGCGAGCCTTTCGTTCACAGATAACTGCCTGATCTGCTGAGGGTTTCCAACATTTTCTGTTTTATTTCAGGTTTACAGCACCCACAGTAATTTGTTTTTCTCATAGATATATCTGTTTGCGGAATATATTCACGACAACATCATTAACTAATTTGCATACTGATGTTCTGAAATCAATACTGTGAAATAATACAAGGACCAGCGTTTGTATTGATCTTGGCTGAAGTGGTCTAATGCGAGTTGAATAGTACAGGTAAAAATGAAAATTGCAACTCTGGACATTAGAAAAACAATAAAAATTTTAGAAGGTGCAACAGCTCTGATAAAGGCCCAGGCGATTAACCAATCTACTTGTTAAGATACTACCCGACCTACTGTACATTTCCTGTTTTTATATTTAAGTGTCAAATATTTTCTGAGGGGCAGCCTATCACTGCAGTCAGCTGATTTTTGTTCAAAGGGTCTTTTAACATAGATTGTGGATAGGAATTATCGCACAGCATATTATAAGACCATAAGACATAGGAGCAGAAATTAGGCCACTCGGCCCATCGAGTCTGCTCCGCCATTCAATCATGGCTGATAAGTTTCTCAACCCCATTCTCCCGCCTCCTCACCGTAACCTTTGATCCCCTTACCAATCAAGAACCTATCTATCTCGGTCTTAAATACACTCAATGACCTGGCCTCCACAGCCTTCTGTGGCAATGAATTCCATAGATTCACCACTCTCTGGCTAAAGAAGTTTCTCCTCATCCCTGTCCTAAAAGGTCTTCCCTTTACTCTGAGGCTGTGTTGTATTGTATATATTGTAGCGCCAACATCCATTTCCCATTCATCAGGCAAGGTAGATTAGGGAAAGAGCAAGCAAGGAAAGTAAGTGGGGCATGAGGCTGGAATAGTGACGCTTGTATCATTTTCTTATTCCTCCCAATGTGAATGTGGCAGTTTCAACAAAGCAGCAGGAGCATAAATATCTAAATCCTCTGAAGAATATGTTCAAATAGCACAAATGAGGATTTGACTGTAATTGCCAATCTAATCCCAATTAGTGTCAATTTATGGGTATTTTGAACAGCAGATTTGGAACTGAGTTGAAATTGCTCAAATGCTTTTCAATTACGACCCCCCAGTCACAGAGAGAAGGCATTGTTCCAGCTATTTTCAACCAGGCCCCCAGAGGTCAAAGGACCATGTTCTAACCCACTGCATACCCCGGTCCTCATACGGCCCTTATTTGTCTGCTGCCAAAACTCATTTCAGTCTACAAGGCTTATGGAGTCTCGGTCTAGTGGTAGTGACAGGGGTCCTCTGAGATTGTGCTATGTGTATGTAATTATTGCATAGCAGAAACATGCACCAACTACACCAATTAATTACTGATCAAAGTGACTGTTCACCCTCAGTCACCTTAAGGTAAAATCTTGTAGATATCGGTCAGCTTTGTTTCTCTGCTTGTGCACTGAATCAATGTCCCACTCTGAAGAGACTGTCTAAACAGGAAAATATAGGAAACTGCACCCTGTGCTTCCTTTTTAAAACAATAAGGGTTACGAGTGCGAGAATGCCATCTTAGATTTTTAAGTGCTGGCTGCATTTTCCATGAATGGTGAAACAAAGGGGCACTAAAGTTCAAACCTATTTGCATCTCGTTCTTTGAGCTTGTCTGCCGATGTTGAAATGCACAGAGGTAAAGCGCTGGATTTTGAAAACTGAGTCAGGAAGGGCCGGATCATTTCCGGAACCACGCTGCTCCTGCTTCGATCATGCAATGCTATTTTGAAATGTAAGGGCCCTAGTTGGGCTGGAGGTGAGCACGGCGCCCCGTTAGCGGCATCAAGTGTCTCCAGGAGGCAGGAGCTCGCCTTTTGCGAGCGGCAAAAGCAGCTGACAGCCATGATGCCACCTGCCGATGCCTTGCCAAAGAGAGCAGGCAGCTCCTTGGCGGTCCAGCAGCATTAATGCAAATGAAAGTCACCAAGCGGCCAAAGTAAAGTTAATGCACGTGCTCCAGTGCAATACGGCCCCTGTCCCCACACTTTTCATAATGTAAATATAAACTTTCAGTTCTCCCTGCACTGAAACTGACAGCTGTGCACCAATGTTCACCAGACCGGGTTTGCCGGATTCACCATTGAAAATTGCCCTCGCGCCCTCCCAGGTCCGTTAATAATCAGCTCCTTAGGGAGCTTAGTTGGCCATTAATGGAGGTGAGCGTGTTCTCCGTTCCCCCGTCCCACCCCACCCCCCCCCCTTTGAAAATTTGGTGCATCCCAGAGACATTGGTATCCAGCGATGCCCCCTGAGAATGTGATTTTTAAATTGCGCCCACACCCAATCCCAACCCCGCCAGCAGTTGAAAACCCGGCCCAAAGTCTGAATCCGTGAATGATGCAGGTCACATCGGCTGCTAGGTTTGAGTCTTGATTTGTGCTGTGGTGGCCGATCTCAGTGAGGGTGGCAGTATGGGTGCTACCATTAGCTCACTGGCACCTGGGTTTGGCAAGGGAAAACCAAGCATGATTTCTGCTCTTGATTGCTACTCAACCACCTCGCTGGAGAGTGAGTGTGTGTGTTCAGCGAGGACTAGACCTGGACTCAGCAATAATGCCATGAACAATTAAATAGACTGTCACCGTGAAGGCTCACACCTGAATACTGTCGACCACTACCCTATGGGGAGGAGAATGAATTGTAAGAAAAAATATTGAGAACACATTGCATGCATGAAAATAGGCTCTGCAGCTTTGAGCATGGGTGGTAATTATGTATTATAATGAAAGATGGTTTCCTGTGCTACTGCTTAGATCAACCCATTGCAATGAGAACTACAACCATAGAATTGTGGTGGTCTACAAACAGAGGGTGGCAATTTGGCCCAGTATGTGCCAGCTCTTTGTTAGAGCAATCCAAAACTTACCTTCCTGTCCTGCTCTCTACTCTTTTTTAAAATTCATTTATGGGATGTGGGTGTCGCTGGCTAGGCCAGCATTTGTTGCCCGTCCTTAATTGCCCTTGGGAAGGTAGTGGTGAGCTGCCTTCTTGAACTGCTGCAGTCTCTGTGATATAGGTACACCCACAGTGCTGTTAGAGAGGGGTTTCCAGGAGTGTGACCCAGTGACAGTGAAGAAATGGCGATATATTTCCAAGTCAGGATGGTGAGTGGCTTGGAGGGGAATTCTTCAAATAGCTATCCAATTTTACCTTAGTAGATGGGTTGGCCTCTGCCTCAACCTTTCCATGTGAGAAAGTATTCCACGCATCAAAAATCTTCTGAGTGAAGAAATTTCTCCTAAACTGCTTGCTCACCCTTGGTGACAATTTTAAATTGATGACCAGTTGTCACTGACTCTCCAAGTAGAGGAACTTTTTCTTCACCTATTCCCAAATCCTTTGTAATTTTAAAACATCTGTTATTGTGGTTGACTCCTCATTGTTCAAATATGTCCAAGCTTGTAAATGATTTCATATCTTCTGTGGATCCTCTCATGTCTGAAGAGTTTGATGAGGGATCAGCATGGATGTCCACAGAACTGACAGTTCATCTTGGTGCCTGGGCGAAGTTCTCTTCTCTGCTGCAATGGAAACAGTCTCAGTATCACGATCGTGACACTGGGGCTATTTCCATTACATCAGAGGAGAGAAGAGAAGTTCTGTGGACGATTGTAATGTGTATACATGTAATATTTAACTTTTAATAAATTTCAAATGTCTGAATGCATGTTAAACTCATCTTTGGCATATAGAAGGAAAGAAAGACTTGCTTTTATATAACGTCTCTCACAACCCCAGGATGTTCCAAAGCGCTTTACAGTCAGTGAAGTTCTTTTGAAGTATCGCCACTCATTGAGGAAATTTGTGCATACGTATTTGCCAAAACAGCAATGTAGTAATGACCAGGCTATCTGTTTTTTGTAATGTTCCTTAAGGGATGAATAATGGTCAGGACACCAGGGATAACCTCCCCTGTTCTTCTTCAAAGTAGCGCCATGGGATGTTTTACATCCACCATAAAGAGCAAACAGGACTTCAATTTAAAATCATACGAAAAACAGCATCATCAACTGTGCAGTACACCCTCAGTATTGCACTGAAGTGTTGGCCTTGATTCACGTGCTCAATTTTCCAGTGAGAGTTGAACCCACAACCTGCTGATTCTTAAGGCAATTAGGCTACCTACTGAGCCACAGTTGACAGGACTGTAGTCTTTTGTCTATATAATTAGAAAATTCCAGTTCCTAACACTGGCACGAGCCTTGGAGAAACTACACGTTTTATGGCTTTATTGTCCATTCTTAATGAAGCATCCAAAATTGTGTATGGCACTCGTCTCGGCTTAGTCATCACTATGCATAATTTTATTATTGCATTTTCGCTGTTGTTCCCCATCTTCTATTTATAAAACCAAAGCAACAAAGGGGTGAATTCATGCATTCTGTTTACAGAAGCTTGGCATTACAGTCACTGCAGCTCCCAAAATTTTCATGCCTGCTACCAGGAAAAAATAGTACTAGTGTTTTTTTAACCATTGGCGGAGCCAGGGTAACACAGAGATGTTGACATTATTGACAGGGCTTGCATTTAACGTAAAAAGCACTTTGCAAGGTTGTGATGCACACACCCTAAACCAAACCAAACCTTTATTTGGCTTACTATAGGGGATATACATTATTTAATTTGAGGTGACAAGCAAATTCTTGAATTTTCTTGTAAACAATGCATTGCCCCTAATGGTCCCTGTAGGGACGTGGAAGCATGTTTCACATTATTTGTGTTCTGGCTCATGGCTGCAAACATCCCTTGCAGTCTCGAGTGATTGTATTTGTTCTTTTTGAAGGACATTGCCTCAGGTTGCTGTTTGTGAGTGCTTTTACAGCTCATAGATTAACTGCTGTCTCGCAGAGTAGAGGCTAACTGCAATCAGATCAATTGGCAAGTGGGAACTGAAGAGTTCTTTTTTTCTGGAGTGCTCCCATTACCTCATAATGGAGACCAAACGTTTATGCCAGGCGCATAATGTCTGTACATTGTCGCAGTGACAAGACTAAGATGATCTCCTGTGGATAAACCAACTGTTTCAGGCAGAGCTGCAGTCATCTGTTGTTTGAGGGAACCAAAGATACTGAACATAAGAAGGAAGGAACTGGTACCTCAAAGAAAATCGGGAATGGTTATTTATTCTCCTCCCACATAGATCAGTGAGAATCAAACCTAACCCATAAGTAGATTGATTCCAAGGGTAGCTGCAATTACCTTGTGATATAAAATGACCCCTCCCTCTCCCTCCTCCCCACCATTTGCTTCATGATTTAAAAAGTCTCAGGGCGGAATCGTGCCAGGTTGGCACCAAGTGCGGTAGTGGGCGGGAATCAGGATGTTTTACCGGCTGGCCGTAATGGCAGCTTTTCATGCCACATCATCCCAAGGCTGCTTCGTTAATCATGCATTCCCAGAAAACATGCCATTTCGCTGGGGAGCAGCCTCCGATTCGCTTGCCACGCCGTCACCTCGCCACTTCCTCATGCCGGGCACCATATCCAAAGCACAGCCGTGCGCACATCTCTCAGTGCTTCCAGCCCAGGACTGCTGCGCAGAAGACATGGCCCCAAAAGGCAAGAAAACTGCAGCCCCCTGATTCAGTGACGCATCCTTGGGATGCCTTCTGAACGCTGCTGTAGCCCACAGCGCTGTCCTCTACCCCTGCCCTGCATCAGGAGGTCCATCAGTGTCACCACCCTAGCTTGGTTGGTGGTGGCAGTGGTGATCAGTGCCAACGCTGCACAGAAGAGGTTGGCCATCCAGTGCAGAAAGAGGATGAATGATCTCATCTGTGCTGCCAGGGTAAGGCAACCATCTCATCACTCTAAACTCACACACTCACAAGCCCGTCACACATTCACTGGCATCTCACTCACTGCCAGCTAAAGGGAGATCACCACTCACTCTCTCACACACTCCCTCACACCTCAATCTGGTCTCATCTCCTCTGGAGACTGCCTCCTCAGCCCTCATCCTCTTGAGCCTACAGATCAACACGTGCCCCCACACACACCCTGGGATACCCTCCATCCCCAGTACAGCTCTCGTCCTGCAGCCTCTTCCCTTGCCTGAGGCCACTTCTCCCCCTTCCCCAAGCAAGCCCTAGCCCTGCAGCCACTGAAAAGCCACCCATGCCTTATGTCTTGTAGGTAGAGACCTGCTCTTGAGCCTCCCCTAAAAGTGATGTGGTGCTGTCTGCGAAGCCTGGCACTGATGACCCTGAGTGCTGCCTGAAGCAAGGTAGACAAACAAACCTCGAAGCCTTGAGTGAAGTGCTGCTCGCCAGGTACACATCGCTTATGCTCAGCTGTGTTAGCGTGATGCCAGATGATCCAGCATTGGGGGGATAATTCCGGCGAGCAGGGCTTATAATGATATGCAGATGTATCACAATGAAGTTCCCGGCATGCAGCAGCAGGAAACGTAGCCCGTCATTGACGGGCAGAGTGAACCATCGCAAACTGGTTTCACAACGCTGTGAAACCGGCTTTTGGCCTTCCCGCCACATTGTCTGCTCACCTCCGCCATGACGCCTGACGCCAACAGGCGCAGAAAATTCCACCCTCTGTTTGCCCTATATGTGAGGAATAATTCCTTCTTTTTCCAGTGACATGGCCGGGTCTGCTGGAGAACTGTCCTGTCATCAGACACCCTGGCTTAAAACAGGTCACTAGACACTGAGCTAACACCAAGGAATGCTAGCACTAGGCTCAGTTTTCCTGACTCCTCCGAATTGCCAATATTGGTGACAAGATCATTGATTGGAGGTCAACCACATCTCCTGTAAAGGAGGGTGAGTCCAAGGCTACAAGAGCAGGTCAGAGGCTGGGAATTCTGTGGAGAATACCTCACCGTCTGACTCCCCAAAGCCTGCCCACCATCTACAAGATGATGGAATACTCCCCACTTGCCGGGAGGAGTGCAGCTCTAACAATGCACAAGGAGCTTGAAGACATCCAAGACAAAGCAGGCCACTTGATTGGTACATCATCCACCACCTTAAACATTCACTCCCCCTACCACCGAAGCACAGTAGCAGCAGTGTGTGCCATCTACAGGATGCACTGTAGCAACTCACCAAGGCTCCTTCGACTGCACCCTCCAAACCCAAGACCTCTACCACCTAGAAGGACAAGGGCGGCAGATGCATGTGAACACCACCACCTGTAAGTTCCCCTCCAAGCCACTCACCATCCTGACTTGGCACTATACCACCATTCCTTGCCTGTGGATCAAATTCATGGAATTCGCTCCCTAAGAGTACTTGTGGGTGTACTTACATCACCAGGGCTGCACTGGTTCAAGAAAGTAGTTCACCATCACTTTCTCAGTGGAAATAAGGGATGGGTAAGAAATGCTGGCCTGGCCAGTGAAGCTCACATCCCATGAATGAATAAAAAAAGGCCTTCCCTGCACCTGAAACCAAAAGACCAGTATTGGGAGCAATTTGTTTGCCCTCTTAACTGCAGCAACCTGTGCAGTTTGAGGAAAGAAAGAGTCCTGGGAACAACACAGAAGGAATCAGCACTTCAAAGTCAAGCTGGACAATGCAGAGAATGTGAAACTCCCACGGGGATTTGCCCAGGATTCACGAAAAGGCCATTTTCAATACACAAAGCCTATTTTGGAAATAGCGGTTGTCGGGTATGCAAGGATACAAGCAAGTCCAATTAACGTATTTCCTACTTCATTGTTTCTGCACTTTGGTGGAAACACAGGAAGAGCAAGGTAAATCCATTAAGGAAATACAGAAAAAACTGAGTAAAGCCACAGGGAGTGGCTGATCTGTGCAAACACTCACATCTTATGGTATTGAGATGCAAGCCACCAGTAGCTGCAGTGTGCTTACCAATAACAACATCTTATTCAGTAAACTTGTAGCAGAATAAACAGTGAAGTTTTTGGATTATTCTTTCTGCATTAATTTGAAGGACCGACTCAGCCAATGGGGTAGCGTCTGCTTCAGAGGTATCTGGCCTGCAGAAAGAGCTGATTAAAAGCTACCGGATGGAATTTTCCATAAATGAGACTGAGTGTGGGGGCAGTGCCCACCTCGCTGTCCGGGATGGTGGGAGCTCACTCCTGATTCTGCGCTTGGGGCCTCATTAATTATGCAAAGGCGTGTATCGGTCTGAATCGCCTGGCAGTTGATTCGTGCGCCCACCGTCAGCTGCAGGTTCGAAGGTCCAGGCGCCATATTTAAAGGCTAGTCCAACACACCATCTCACTCTCTCCAGCCCACCAGAGATGTCTGGCAGCCAGAAGGTGAAGGCCGAGAGCCTGAACAGAAAGCCAGCGCTCCACTTCACGCTTCAGGCACTCCAGGCCTTGATCAGAGGGGTGTAGGCATACAGGCAAGTGCTCTATCCCAGAGATGGCGGCAGGAGGCACAGCAGCCTCACCTCTCCAGCCTGGGAGACAGTTGTGGAGCAGGTCAGCGCAGCTGATACCTGTACACAGAGTGGCACCCAGTGCAGGAAGAGGATGAATGATCTCTTCCGCTCCGTCAGGGTAAGTCTTCCTTCAACACTCTCCCATATCAAACTCCCATCATGGCATCAAGCACTCAAATGGCTACTCTCTTCAGGAGTTTCACGCAACCATTAGCAGGGGACACATCAACACTCCTCTTAACGAGACTTTCACATCACCACCATCCCATCTATCATGTTGCTCACACTCTGTCCTCTGGCCCTTCTGGGGAGGGCTCACCACACACAGGGGACAAGCAACTCATCCAACCTCTGCTCATCCCTTCTCATCACCAGCCTTTCATACAGGCCAAGCTGGCACACAACAGGCCCAAAAGATTGCAGACTGAGGGAGGGATGGCCGACATCATCGCCCTCGGTGAGTTTGAGGAGGCTGCAGTTGAGCTGGCTGGGGAGGGCAGGGATTGCTCCTGTGGGGAAGGGGAGATCGGACTTTCCCACCAACCCAGTACGGAGCACACCTCCACCACTTCACCAGATCCTGACATTCACAGTGAGTCACATGCAGTCCTATGTAGCTCATGCTCATTAGCTGAAACTCTCTTTTCTATTTCCTATGCACCAGCAGATCGAGGCCCCCAAGCCAGTCCAGCACCACCAGTGCGAGCCCCCAGACCATGCCCGAAGAGGAAGCTGTGGGAGAACCATCACGACACTCACACCAGCTCAGAGACACACACGTCGGTGGGGCACAGGTGTAGATTAGGCTCGAGCTCGCTTTCTGGGGAACACCTCACTGACATGTCCCCACAGCAGTCGGAGGCAGGGACAGCCCAGGTCTCTGGCACTTGGAGGGCTGCTGGAGACCAGCCACCCGCTCGGTATGAGTCAGATGATGAGCCTCTGGAAGTGGCCACCAAATCTATGCAGGAGATGCAGCGACAAGTGGCGGAACATCAGGCAGAGATTTGGCAGTCATTCAGCAGACTAGAGCGAACGATGGAGGAGTGCATCTGCGTTCTGTGTGATGTCATGGCTCTGACATGTGAGCGCCCTGAGGTCACCAAGGGAAGGCTGACGACCACCATGGAGACCTTGGTCCAGCAGGTCTTGCCGGATTTGCGCTTGGCCCTGCGCCCCATGACCACACACCCTGGTGGGTACCATCATGATGTAGGCGACATGGGGATGAGGCACCTTGACCCCACCCCTCCCCCCCAGGTGCACCATCTCCTGCCCGAGTCAGCGCGGGGCCCTCAGGCACCCACACGGAGGATGAGCGTCAGCCAGACACCCTAGGGCCTCCTCTGAGGACACTCCAAGGGTGTGCAGCCGCTTACAGCCCCATCTGCTTGTAACCCCATCCACTCCAGCTTCTCAAGTTGCCGAGGGCGCTTCTGCCCCTGAGCAGGTGACCCTCCAGGCCACAGGCCACCAGAGGACATCTGCCACGGTCATCACAGACATCAGGACATAGCAGTCAGCAGCTGCCTCCACCTTTGCTGCAGACGTCAGGGCTGCACCCAGGCACAACAGTAGAGTTAGGAAAGTTAAGAAAAATTTATGTCACTTTGGGTCACTGGTGTGCTACGCGTGTAAATAAATTGAACTTTTGTGAATACATTTGATGGTTATGTGAATGTTCCTGTCAACTGAAGACGTTGTGATTTTGAACTTTGGAGTCCTCTTATTTCGAGATTTTGCCTTCCTCCCACTCAGTGATAGTGTCCCACTGTGAGACTCACATTCCTGTGATGTTGAACCTCAGTTGAACTCATATCCGCACCCTTGTGTGATGTCAGAGAGATGTGTTTAGATCTTTATTCGTAGTGTGTTATGTAAGCATTTCTAACCCTTCTTCCTCAAAAAATGCCATAGAATGAAAGCAGCTCATCAGCATTGATAATCTAGCAGCATATGTGCCTCCTCAGTGATAGTGGCAGAAGAAAAGACATGCACGGGAGGAGGAGATCCCTAGGCATGTCCATATCTCAGTCGCAGCAGTATTTGCAAAATTAGATGGTGGCATCTAACAAACACAGACGTGCACGGCATTGCCTCTCGCTTATTTGTAAATAGGAGACTCTTGGACGATAAACCCTAGGTCTGGTGAGTCACCCCCATTATCAGGGTCCCTTTTCCTGATCCTCCTGTTCATGCTGTGGCTCCGCTTGGCCATGCCCCTCCAACTGAAGCTGCACGTGGAGCTGCCTCTTCCCCTTCACCTCCTCCATTGCATTTGGACCCTGACAAAGGCAGCTTTGAGCCCTGGATCCATATCTGCTTTTGCCTTCTCTTTGAAAGGAAACATTGAAGACATTAATGATTCAAGGGGCAAGAAAGTGGAGCTCAGAAGATGACACGTTTGGAGACTGTAAGGGTTCATCACTTTTCCTGCCCTACTTACATGCTGGTTGATGCCACCTTGTCCCTGAGACACCAGCACAGACATTGAGGTGACCAAGTTGGCACCACAGATATGTAATGTGTTGAGCCCTGCGTGGGATGCCAAAGTTTAAGTGAGATGATTGACCCAACCTAGCTCTGTACTCCAATCTCTGATGTGGCATATTAATGACCAGTCAGTTGCTCATGGTCAATGAGTGGATGCCCTTTGTTCCATTAGGAACATCACATCTAGAAACACCGTGACAAGCCTTCAATAATGGAATGACATATATGAAACAGCTGCGTCTCCCTCACTATTGCCTGCATTCCCAAATTCTACATTCCTATGTGTTACTCTTGAGATGCAGTGACTGTGATGTGAAGCCACTGAGTTCTGAGTAGCCCTTTAACAGTGTTAATGAAGCCATTGGCTTTAAGTGGCTTTCATCGCAAAGAGGTCTTCCTCCTTTTTTTCTAAGCAGACACCTGCTCACTCCTGTGGTAACAAGAGGTTAGAGGGCAACCCCAGAAAGGCCCCCCTCGTGTTCACCCTTCCCCCGGCTGCCATTTCACCACCTTCCCTCCCTGTTGCCCCCATCATGTTCGCCCTTCCCCCTGACTGCCATTCTACAACCTTTCCTCCATCGTTGCCCCCATTGTGTTTGTCAGTCCGAGCCTCGCCTCACAGCCCACCCCCCGATTGAAGTGCTAGTCTCTGAAAGTGGAGGCCTGCATGAGTGCCACAGCACAGGGCTGTTCCTCGGGGCAATGAAAGCAAAGAGAAGGAGCAGTCCAACCCTACAGCCCCAGCAGAGTGGGGTTCATCGCAACAAAACCGACGCCACGCTATGGCAGGTATGTTCCACTCACCTCCAAGTTACCAGCGAACTGAGGTCCAGCTTGTGTGCGCCACCCCTTTTCAAACGGATTTGAGGCCAACATAATTTCCCACTGGCTTGACGGAAGATTGGAAGGCGTGATAATGATAAGGTCCTGGCGGCCAGCTGTTTTAATGAGCGCTCATGACATGCTAATGATTGCAAATGGCGTTCGCACCACCAGTTGGCGGGATAACCAACCCGCCATGAGAATGACATCGGGAGAATTGCAGCTTGTTTTTACAACAGCGGGTTTGTGACTCTTTGCCTGCCGCTGGATTCTCCGCTCCCGCCCACCGTGGGCAGGATGGGAAAGTTCCAGCCACAGGGCCCAAAGCAATTCAAAATAATGTGTACCCTTTTTTTATTCTTTCATGGGGTGTGGGCTTTGCTGGCTGGGCCAGCATTTGCTGCCCATCCCTAATTGCCCTTGAGAAGGTGGTGGTGAGCTGCCTTCTTGAACCATTACAGTCCATGTGGTGTAGGTACACCCACAGTGCTGATAGGGAGGGAGTTCCAGGATTTTGACCCAGTGACAGTGAAGGAATGGCGATGTATTTCCAAGTCAGGATGGTGAGTGTCTTGGAGGGGAACTTGCAGGTGATGGTGTTCCCATGTACCTACTGCCCTTGTCCTTCTTGGTGGTAGAGGTCGTGGGTTTGGAAGATGATGTTTTCAACGCAGTTTTCACTGTTGCAAAGCTAAGTACTTTCGACTTTAATAAAAGCACAGTAAACCTATTAAGCATAAATAGTCAGCTCTCCTGATGGCTTGTGAGTTAAGACACTCCCCATTATAAGTAATACAAACCAGAGGTCACAGCCTCAAATTCCTATCCATGCTGATCGAATTTGGGACAACTGTTGACACTAGGGTGCATAAAATGTGCCAAGTTCCTCTTTGGAAAGCCTGGATAACAGGTAGAACTCTGTTATGAAGCTCTCCATTAAATAACTGCTGGTACCTATAGCCGACACACTGGCCACAGGAGTACAGTACTGGAGGGTTCCTATCCCCCATTAACAGGCACCAGAGCCTCCAGGAGAAGATAGAGGGTGGCTGGGGGAGAAAAGCACAATTTTACATGATTATGGAGACTGAATCTGTATTTCGCTGCAACATACAAAATTTATGACTCATATCAGGAATTGAGCTCAGAGCCAGGCGCAACCAATGCTAAAACCGCTAGTGAACGAGTGGCTGCAGAAACAGCATGGTCTAATGCCTTTCAATACTGTACTTTAAGGAACCCTCCAAGGGACTGTGTAACTGGCCGCCTGCTGCTCAGTATTGATAAGAAGTCTTTCCTTGTGCAATTTGCGCTGTCAGTGTGACAGGACAGAATCTAAACTCAGGGAGCAAAGGAAAATGGTATTCACCTTTCCAGCTCAAAGTGCTCAGTTAATGGGAATCGGTACAGCGAGTTAGAAAGGGGTTAGGAATGGTGTGTTTATTCTGTATCTAAATGCTTATAGGCGAACTTAATCCCTACACTAAACTGTAAAATATGATACTACACTAGTGGTTTTCAGTGCTGCTGTTTATAATCTGACGGCACACTGTTTTTTAGCAACAGATTTATATAATAATCTCCTCCTGCTAATGAGTCTAGTACGTTTAAACCGCTCCATCCCATTGTATAAGTATATTATACAAATAGGATATGTGAGTAACACGAGGTACTGTCGCGGAGATATTTGTTAAAGAAAACATGCAAATCAAGTTAACCTTTCTTGGAAGTTCTCGGAAGTTTACATTTTCTTTTTTTTTTCAAAGAGGGATTTTTTTCATTCTCACTGTGAAAGGTCACCCTAACCCGATGGAATTTTTGTTTATTCAATATTAGGGCTGGCAGTACTGCCTGTTCTCGATGAAACCACACGGAGTAAAAATTGTTGTTTTAGCCACACCCGCTGACTCCTGTGCTTATATAAGCCTGAGAGAGAGAGAGAGAGAGCCTTCGTTCTAAACATAATACTGGGCAAGTACTGAAACAGCTGCAGAAAGATAAAACAGAATATTGGCGCAGAAATGGCCAATTTGATAGCAGGGAGATGTGACTTTTCCCCTCTTGCTCCCCTGCATCATTTTCCTGTTGGGGGATTTATAAGAACAGCGGGGAAGCGGCTTAGGCAGAAGTCGTGATTTTTTTTTTGGGACCAGGAAGGTGTTCCACAAAATAAACTGGCTAATAAAAAATGTGTTTTCTTTTATTCCGCAAATCTTGTGGGGACTTGGGTATGCGAGGAATCTCATTTGCTTTGGAACGTCCTCAGCTCAACAGCTGCCTCTCTGGCAGCCCGATGCTGTGAGTGGTGAGTGCAAATACAGCTGTTGTTCTGAGTGGAGACAGCCATCTTGCGCTGTAGAAACCTCTGGTGGGGAGGCTGTGGTGGTGGGGGGTGGGGGGGGGGGGGGGACAGCAGCTCACACATCCCTTCAGCTAGCTTTTTCTTCTGCTCAACTGATAGTTCACTCACAGTCAACCTCCCCACCCCATGCCCCCCTCCCCACCACCAACCCCGCCACACCATGAGATTTTCAAGCCAAGTGCAGCTTAATCTAAAACTTTTATGTACTGGCAAATTCCTTTTAACAAGGCTTAACTTGTGGATCATGATGTCGTCTTCTTAAGTACGGAACATAAAGCGCAAGTTTGCTGTACCCAGGACAGCAGGCGGGTGCTGGCTTGCCATTGGGAACTTGCAGAGCCAGAGTTGACTTTGCATCAAGTTTGTGACCTTATTTCTTTGATCCTTGGATGGAGGGAAGTGGGGCGGTTGGGGCATGAGGAAGAATTGGATGTCAGATGGTGAGCCATCCCATCCTGCAGATACGCCTCTGAAAGGTCAGTTACAAATCAGAATTGATAGAGGACATGATAGTGAACATTGATAGAAGACATGATACCAAATCAAAACTGTGTACGTCAAGCTTAATTTTTTTTGGCTTTTTTTTTAAATGAGCTTTTTGCTGAACTAAAAAAAAAGGCTGCTACAGGTCACATGACTCACAGGATTGGCCACCTATCATGGAAGCTTCCAATAGGAGTTACAAGAACAAAAGAGTTCCTCTCATCCTTGTGGAATCTCACACTTCATTGTAAGCACATTATAATCATGAAACCAGATGAGATTGTCGAGGTCGAAACTTGTTACTCCTGCAGAGTTGTTAACAGATCCATCTCTCCCCTGAGCCCTGAGACTGACCAGGTCCATTTCAAAAGGGCACCATTGAGGGGACAATGGACATTACTTACTTCTTGATAAGCTTACCCCTCTAGTGGAGTCACTGGGTCTGCCCAGACAATGGCTCCCTGAAACAAGATCCTCACATGGATGCTGACTCTTTCCGAGGCTAACGGCTGGGACATTATAAGCCATAAAACAAAGGCCAGACCCAGACAACAGATAAACATCCTTTTGTAAGCCATTGTGAAGAAAGGAGGTCACATAACTGGAGTAACCATTTTGAAATCTCGATATTCATTTGAGAACTGAGAAACAAGCAGTCTGCTGATTGCTTCCAACCAGAAAAGAACAGCAGCAGGCAAGGCTCCAGGCTGACCAAGCAGCTGGCCACCATCTCTCAACTCCTCGAAGCCTGTTTGATTCTACAAGCCTCTGATCATCGCCTGCCAAGCGGTCTAAGCACAGAAATCCCATCGTGCTGTATTGGCATTCATTTCAAGAATTTTCGTGTTGCTGTCTCTGACCAGAAACTCATCTAGACTGAATTCCACCACAAAGGAAACATCCTCTGGACTTTGACTTTCTGGACTTTAGTAATCACGTGAACTAATATTCATTGTTGTGGTTCTTTTGCTGTTGTTATCAACAGTTGTAAAATCTCCCTCTTTTCTATCCCCACCTTACTGTATATGAGTGTGTGTGTGTGTGTGTGTAAAGATGCCCCCCCCCCGCCGATAGGTTTGAGTGTGAAATAAACTAACCTTCTGAGTTAATCATAAAGAGAATTTGCTGCATCTTACTTATAAAATTGGGCCACACAAACTGAGGGTTTGGGGAAACACGCCACAGCCTGCTTCAAACATAATTCAAAAACACCTCTGCTTACAGACAGATGGTGAGAAGCTAAAGAAGTTCAGTTTGCCTCTCTCCTGTCTTTAACAGTAACCTCATGGCCAAGCATAACCCCCAAGAGCCTGGAGGTCGACTGGAAAATCCCAGTTGACCTCCGTTAATTGGCTTCATTTTGTTCTTAATGAGCCGTGTGGTCTACCCTCTACGTGCAGGCAAGTAGCCTTGTGCTATCCACCGTACGCAGGCAAGTAGCAGGTCCGTCTACTCCTGCATTCCCTTTAGAACTGTACACTTTATTCTATGTTGTCTTTGCACGTTCTTCCTACCAAAATGAATCACTTCACATTTCTCACTTCACCTGCCACCCATCTGCCCATTCCACCAGCTCACCTATGTCGTTTTGAAGATCTACACTATCCTCATCATAGTTCACAATGCTTCTCAAATTTTGTGTCATCCGCAAACTTTGAAAGTTTTCCCTGTACACCATGACCTAGGTCAGTAATATATATCAGGAAAGCAAAGCTCCCAAAACTGACCCCTGGGGAACTCTACTACAAACCTTTCTCTAGCCTGAAAAACATCCATTAACCACAACTCTATTCCCTGTCACTTAGCCAATTTAGAATCCATGTTGCTACTGGCCCTTTTATTCCATGAGCTGTAACTTTGCTTGTGTGGCACTGTATCAAAAGCCTTTTGGATGTCCATGTACACCACATCAACTACATTGCCCTCATCGGCCCTTTCTGATTCCAGCAAGTTAGTTAAACATGATTTTCCCTTAAGAAATCCATGCTGGCTTTCTTTAATTAACCTGCATTTGTCGTAATTATTGTTTCTAGAAGATTCCCCACCACCAAAGTTAAACTGACTGGTCTATAGTTTCTGGGTTTATCTTCACACCCCTTTTTGAACAAAGGTGTAATGTTTGTAATTCTACAGTCTTCTGGCACCACCCCTGTGTCTAAGGAACACTGAAAAATTATGGCTAGTGCCTCTGCAATTTCCATTCTCGCTGCCCTCAGTATCCTTGCATGCATCTCGTCCAGTCCTGGTGCCTTATCGACTTTAAGTACAGGCAGCCTATCCAATATCTCCTCCTTTTCAATTTTGAACCTGTCAAGTGCCTGAACTACCTTCTCTTTCACCAAGGCTTGGGTAGAATCTTCTTCCTAGTATCATGACCAAGGATCCTATCCCTGAATTACTTATAGACATATGAACTTTTAAGTAAGATGTGTTTTTTTTTTTAAAAGACATAAAAGCAAAACCTGGCTGAGACTGTAAGGTAACCACTTGCTGGAAAATTCCTATGTGGATCACTTGACTAACTACAAAACAAAAACAAAAACAGAAATACCTGGAAAAACTCAGCAGGTCTGGCAGCATCGGTGGAGAAGAGCATAGTTAATGTTTTGAGTCCTCATGACCCTTGGTACCCACTTGACTAACTAGTTTAGAGAGAATGGAATGTCGCATCTCAAAGGTCTGACACAGCCCATTTCAGACAGATGCACTTCAAAGGAAAAGATACAAGGCAAACTGAACTATATTCTCCTCTGATTGCGGAAATAATGGAAAATGATTACCATCTCAGCCGAAACCATCTCCTGTTGATTTATATCCCAGACTGTGAACATGAACTGAATTGAAGAGAAAACAGATCAGGGCAAAAGACATGTTTGTATTTTCCCTTTCGGGAACGCATAAGGAAAGGGTTTTTAAAAACCCAACTGCAACCTTAGTTTGTGTGCTAGCCTGGTGTTCTGTTCTGCTGTGTGTGTGCACTGTGAAGGCCACAGCTGAAGAACACCAACTGGGCATCCCTGCACTTACAGGTACAAAACTCTCTCTCCCTCTGATTACCGGAGGCAAGTCACCAGTCAGCAAAGCCACAGTCGAAAAGGAAACAGGACAACTCCTTTCAACTAACCTGCAGAACCAAGAATCTTCAAACCAACTGCTCAACTTCCAACATCAGCTACAGAATCACTTTACAGCCACAACGTTTCACCATCTGCTCCTCATGGACAAGTCAAAGGACCGATTTGTATATCTTTTTAACTTTTATTTTTGGACTCAATTTCTCATTTCTAATCTGTGTGTACGCGCGTTGCGTTTTTATTACTTTTTCTCGTGTTTAGTGACTAATAAACTTACTCTTTCTTTGACTCCAGGCAGCCTGGTTAAATTGGCTCCTTTTAAAATATAAATACAATTTGACTGTGAAAAGGGATCCTTTTTAAGTTAACCTTGTTGCAACCAACTGAGAGAGTTGGATTAAGAAAGGCAGCCAGTTCATTCCTACCTACCCGGGAGCATAACAATTTGGGGTACCTTGACCAGGATCATAACAAACTGGGGGAACCTCACCCGGGGACTGGTTGTAACACTAGGTAGAAACAGATGCAAAGTATTCATTTAATACCTCAGCTATGTCCTCTGCCTCCATGTATAAATCCCCTTTTTGGTTCCTAATTGGCCCTACTCCTCCTTTTCCTACCCTTTCACTATTTATATGCCTGTAGAAGGCTTAGGGATTCCATTTTATGTTGGTTGCCAGTCTCTTTTCGTATTCCCTTTTTGCTTCTCGCATTTGTTTTATCACCTCCCCTCTGAATCTTAAGCCTGGTTCTCAGTTGTATTTTCTACCTAACACCTGTCATAAGCACACTCTTCCTTCTTTATCTTAATTTCTGTTACTCTTGTCATCCAGGGAGCTCTGGCTTTGTGTGCCCTACCATTCCCTTTTGAGGGAATATACCTTGACTGTGCCCAACATACCTCTTCTTTGAAGGTAGCCTGTTGTTCAGCTACTGCTTTTCCTGCCAACGTTTGACTCCAATTTATTCAGCGCCGCTCCACTCTTACTCCATTAAAGTTGACTTTCAATGTGTAGAATTGTGTAGAACCATTCTGCAACTTTAAGCACCGTATAGGTTTCTTGTGGGCACTGACTATTTCTAATTGGTGCAGTTGTCACTTGCAAATCATACACATAGCTGTTGCCCCTGATGGATCCTGCAGCCAAAGCTGCTTCAGAATAGGCTGGATCCTATCTCTCATTTTTGTAAGTTATTATTTATAATAAGCAGGTTAATTCCTATGTTGAAATTGGAGGGAATAAAATGTCACATGAAGGCACTACACGGTCATAAACCACAAGCATGGGCTCCACTGAATCACAGTCTGACATGACAGGAATGGATTGATTTACCTCTTGGATGTGGGGCAGATGAAAGAACTTTCTAAAATTTAAACCTGTGGTTTGTCTCTGGCCATTTCCAGAATTCTCTGTTTCTATAACATGAAAAATTGTGTTGTGAATCTTACAGGATCAAATGCAATAAATCCAACACAGAATTTGCTGCACTTTTCTCCTAAAATATACAAAATGGCTGCGCTTTTAAGAAGTGAATCTTCCAGTTTCTTAGAGAGCGGGAATGGGACTCGGTACTTCACCATGCCAATATTCATTGTGTCACAAAGTGTGACTCAATGGAGCCTAATTGCCCATACTTTATTACTGCAGTTAGATTGCACTCAAATTGACGAATAGACTAGTTTAGGTCCAGAAAAAGGTGAAATATAGCAGAGACGTATCAGAAATGGGTTTCTAAATTAAGAAATGACTGTGTGGCTGACATAAAATTCCGTATGAGCTGATTGCTTCTTTTGCCATCACAGCCTACACTCAGTCTGAGTTTTAAGCTTTATTTATGCCTCCACTCCTATAGTGATCAAACCCGTTTACTGTGGGTCAGCCTCAGCTGAATACCGGTTCCCCTTTCCCACTTTACACAGAGGGCTGGCTCTGAGTCAGATCATGCACTAGGATTTATTTAAATGACTTTGATGCCAGCCTCAGCTTTTGCTATCTGAAGAAATGAACAGAAGATAAGCGCTGGGGGCTTAAACTAGCTCGCTGCGGATCTCCAGCTTTGCATATATACCACCTAAAGGATAAAAGGGTTCCTAAAAAGGATGTTCAAACAAAAGGATACAGGAAAGTCAACAGAAGAAGATAGCATGAGCCTGACTTGTGATCTGGAATGCACAGCCCGAGAGGGTTGTGGAAAAATATTCAACAGCAAGGATATAGAGGCACTGGAGAGAGTAAGGGAAGATTCACAAGGATGATACCAGAAATGCGAGGGTGTACATATCAGGAAAGGGTTGACAGGCTGGGTCACTTCTCTGTTGGGGCTGAGGGGTGCCGGTAACAGGGGGATTTAAAATATGAAAGGTTTTGATTGAATTGATAGAGAGAGAATGTTTTCTCTTGTGGGGAAGAGCCAAACTCGAGGCCATCCACATAACGTAGTCACCCAGAAATCCAAGAGGCAAGTCTGAAGAAAGCTCTTACCTAGAGAGTGGTGAAAATGTGGAACCTGTTACCAAGTGGAGCGGTTAAGGTGAACAGCATAGATGCATTTGAGGGGAGACCAGACAAGCATGGGGAAAGAGCAAGGAGTGTGATTAATTGGATAACTCTACCGAAAGCCAGCACAGGCATGATGGGCTGAATGATCTCTTTTTGTATGTTTCATGTTATGATTATATGAGATTACAACCCCATCCAGTTCTCTCTCCCATTTAAGTCTCCTTGCAACACGCCATCGCCTGCCATCCCTACAACCCTTCGAAGTCTCTGTGCTTCACTAGTTCTGGCCTTTTGAGCATCTGCTTTTATAGCTACACCATTGGTGGCCGTGTCTTCAGCAGCTCAGGCTCTAAGCTCTGGAATTGCCTCCTTACACCTCTCCATCTCGCTGTCTCCCTCTGCTCCTTAAACCTACCTTTTTGACTGAGATTTTAGCCGTCTGCCGTAATGTCTCTGATGTGGAACAGCATCAGATTTTGTTTATTAATGCTCCTACCTTGGATTGTTTTACCACATTCAAGGTGCTACATAAATGCAAGCTATTGTTGTTGATGACGGCCAACAGTACCAGAGGCAATTTTACCTTTTTTGGCCAAGGTGATTGTGCTTCTATTTTGGACAGAGTCCTGTTCTAGTCCGGGAGGAATTCTGCCTTCTTGTTGTTGCAGTGACTTTCACAGGCATCTGCTCGGCACTGCTGTGTTATTTGAGGTTGCGTGATTAGAGCAAACTCAGTTCAATTTAGCTGTTGCTGAGTGCCTGATGAATAATGCAGCATTCAGAGTGGTCTTCACTATCTTACTTCCACGATGCCAGCAATTTGCCCTCTCTACCTTTCCAAGTTATTGCTTTTGAGATTCGAAAAGATTCAGAGGGTAGGACTTTGGAGGCAGTATGACACCACTGCAGAAACATTGACCAGATACCTTTGGGCTGGGGCTGTTCATTGACGGTAAAAGAAAAGCTCATGACTGCAGTACGATTGTCACAGTCTCTCTTGCGCATGTACTTACGCACACACTATATTACTGCACGCTCACTATACCAGCACACACACAAAGTACCAGTGCAATGGCATCTCTCAGGGGTCAGGGTGGGGGGGATGGTGGGGACAGGATGGCAGTGGGAAGGACAGGGAGACACTTATCTGGCTTTGTAAGAGGCTTCTGGATTGTTGGTCTTACTGAGTCCCTGCAGTTCCACATTTGCTTTGTCTCTGGCTGCCTGAGGGTTGTACTTTGGACGTTCAGCATCACTAGTACAATATTGTCTGATAGAAATTGCTAACTCATGACAGCTGTGGCTTTGGGGACAGCATTTTTAGCCACAGGCACTAATTTTAGTGGGGAATGCCGTACGCACAGTACAGGTAAATATACTTCACATGTGTACACTTACTTAACATCATTCGGTAACGAAGAAAGTAAATCGCTCACAAGAACCAATAAACTCTTCCACACTCAGCTTTTTATCTCACCATCTCACCAATAAACACACATAAAGGTGAGAGTGTGCACACATAAATCATGTGAATAAGAGTATTTAAGATCACAAGTCCAGCTTTTATTTGCTAATCAGAAATCCGATGAGCCAGATCTGGATTTCCAATTAGTCACATGCAGCTTGTGACTAATGATTCGGACAGTGCTGCACTTGTACAATGTAAAAACATCACCGAATGCTGAGAGCTGGCTCATGAATGTTCAAGTCTCTTTAAAAACTCTCTTGACTTAAAAATTCCAAGATAAAAAGCCCTTAAGAGATGAACCATTAACAGATTTATAATGGTTAGAACTTTTATCATTAACCGTATATTTAAATGTAAATTATTCTTAATACTACACTGTCAAAGAGACCTCCACATACTCAGTTACCTGGGAATATTAAGTTTTTAAATCGTTAAGCTTTAGTTGGGATTATGAGAGACTAAAGTCTGTCAGTCACTTCCAGCTACCTTGCCATAGAATCATACACCACAGAAGGAGGCCGTTTGGCCCATCTTGTCTGAACTGGTTTTTTGAAAGAGCTATCTGATTAGTCCCACTCCCCTATTGCGGCTCAGTCCATAGCACCCTCGCCTTTGAATCAGAGGGTTGTGGGTTCATGTCCCACTCCCGGAAACCAAGAACTGTGATTGTACTTGAAAGAGTTGCAATCTGTGACTGTTGATAACTCGAAAGAGTTTCCCCTATTGTTTCCCATTGTCCTGTAAAGACAGAATAGTTATTCATCCATCTGTTCTTCCTGGGACCTCACTGCGCTCAGTGTGCCTCCAATTCCCTTTTGAAAGTTACAGCTGAGTTTGTGTCTTCCACCCTTTCAGGCAGTGCATTCCAGATCACAACAAAAAAACATTCTCCCTTAGCTCTCCTCCAGATATGGCCAAGCCGAAACAACAGACAGATACCTCCGGTGAGAGGTCACAAGCTGAAACGTTGCCTTTCTCCACAGATGCTGAGTATTTCCAGCATTTTCCATGGCCAGGATTTTACAGCTCCTCCCGCCCGGCAGGATATTACGGTCCTGCCGAGCTGAATGGAGATTTAAATGGCTCACCGCATCTGCTGGGGGGGAGACACGCCAGGGCGGGGACCTAAAATCCTGGCCCATTTCTTTTGCAGAAGAACAAAAACTTACATTTGTATAGTGCCTCTAATCTAATAAAACATCCCAAGGCGTTTCACAGGAGCACTATAAAACGAAACATGACACACGTCACGCCTTAAAAAGCCGCCGCTATGAAGGATGTCTTCCTCAGTAAGGGTAAACTTCTGAATCCAATATGAAGCTTTGCACAACACGAGTGTGCACTGGGAATTTGGGCCTTGGGGCTTCTCAGCATGTACAACTGTTCATCCACAAAAAGGACACAGGGAAATCAAGCAAGCTGTCCTTCTCCCATCTCCATCACCCAAGCTCAATGCCACGAACATGAGATTGTAAGAGAGTATCCCTATAAAATCACTGCGTACTTTAGGGGGGATAAAACTCTCATACATATCTGACCTGCTGGAAAACGTGGCAGACAATGAGCACAGCCCGAATTTCTCAATAAACACCTACTGTCACTGTAACAAAAAACACACCAAGTTCAGCCCAGCAGGTAAAGTGAAAGTGACTCCTGACACTTTAACAAACATTGGTTTGACATTTTAACAAAGATACTCATTAGCAGTGATTAAGATGCAGACGTTTCACTTCTGATGCATGATTATTGCCACTGGCATTGCTCTGGAAATGAGGAATGTTAAAATAGTTTGATGCTTTTGACCTGAGGAAAACCGCAGACAGTCAGGCTCCAGTGGCTTTAGGACAGACAGGTCTAAGGATGGGCTGCCTGTTCTCAGCTGTCTCAGGTGGAAGCTGATGCAATGAGATGGTTTTTCAGTCTGGTTCAGAAAGTGGCTGCTCGGAAGAGACTGGATTTAGGTAAGCATGGTAGCAGACAATAGAAATGGATCTTTTTACTAAACTACGCCTGTACCTAACAACGGTGCCTAAACTTAGAAGGAAAGCAATTCTTTGGAAGTAAAGGGCTTTGAGACACCTTGTGGACACAATAAAGTGCTGTCTGTATCAAATAATTGATGTGGGGTAGATAAAAATGTAAAGTAGCAACATTTGCGGAGCTATGGGAAAAGAGCCGGGAGGGGTGGGTCTAATTGGATAGCTCTTTGAAAAGCCAGCACAGGTACAGTGTGCCAAATGGCCTCCTGTGCTGTACCATTCTAAGATTCTGTCATAAAAATCTTTCTTTTTTTTTCTTCATTCATGGGATGTCGGCATGGCTGGCTGGGCCAGCATTTAGTGCCCGTCCCTAGTTGTCCTTGAGAAGGTGGTGGTGAGCTGCCTTTGTGAACCGGAGCAGTCCACGTGGTGTAGGTACACCCACAGTGCTGTTAGGAAGGGAGTTTCAGGATTTTGACTCAGCAATAGTGAAGAAACTGAGATATATTTCCAAGTCAGGATGGTGAGTGACTTGGAGGGGAACTTCCAAGCAATGGTGTTCCCATCTATCTGCTGTCGTTGTCCTTCTAGATGGTAGTGCTCGTGGGTTTGGAAGGTGCTGTTGAAGGGGCCTTGATGAGTTCCTGCAGTGCATCTTGTAGATGGTACACGCTGCTGCTACTGTGCGTCGGTGGTGGAGGGAGTGAATGTTTGTGGGCCAATCAAGCGGGCTACTTTGTCCTGGATGGTGTCAAGCTTCTTGAGTGTTGTGGGAGCTGCACTCATCCAGGCAAGTGGAGAGTATTCCATCACACTCCTGACTTGTGCCTTGTAGATGGTGGACAGACTTTGGGGAGTCAGGAGGTGAGTTACTCGTCACACGATTCCTAGCCTCTGACCTGCTCTTGTAGCCACAGTATTTATATGA
This sequence comes from Cetorhinus maximus, assembly GCF_964194155.1. Taxonomy (NCBI): domain Eukaryota; kingdom Metazoa; phylum Chordata; class Chondrichthyes; order Lamniformes; family Cetorhinidae; genus Cetorhinus; species Cetorhinus maximus. The sequence continues at coordinate 13,469,176 of NC_135887.1, forward strand.
CTAGTCCAGCTCAGTTTCTGGTCAATGGTAACCCCCAGCATGTTGATGGTGCAGAATTCAGTGATGGTAATGTCATTGAACATCAAGGGGCGATGGTTGGATTCTCTCTTGTTGGCGATGGTCATTGCCTGACACTTGTGTGGTGCAAATGTTACTTGCCACTTGTCAGCCCAAGCCTGGATATTGTCCAGGTCTTGCTGCATTTGGACATATAATGCTTCAGTATCTGAGGAGTCGTGAATGGTGCTGAACATTGTGCAATAATCAGCAAACATCCCCACTTCTGACCTCATGTTGGAAGGAAGGTCATTGATGAAGCAGCTGCAGATGGTTGGGCTGAGGACACTAACCTGAGGAACTCCTGCAGTGATGTCCTGGAGCTGAGATGACTGACCTCCAACAACCATTCTTTGTGCAAGATATGACTCCAACTTTGTTTGCCACATGTTTAGCATCAGAAGGAGGGGCAGTTGTCCGAATACTTGAGGCCACTGCTAGTATAAGAACAGAAGAACTCAAGAATTAGGAGCCAGAGTAGAACATATGACCTTTCAAGCCTGCTCTGCCATTCAATACAATCAAGGCTGACCTTGGGTTTCAACTCCACTTCCCTGCCCGTTCCCACATCCCTTGATTTCCTGAGAGACCAAAAATCTGTCTATCCCAGTCTTAAAGCTGTTCAATGATGGAGCATCCACAACCCTCTGGGGCAGAGTATTCTAAAGATTCACAACTCTTTGAGAGAAGTAATTTCACCTCATCTCAGTCCTAAAGGATTGGCCCCTTATTCTGAGACTGTTCCCCTGTGTTTTCGTTTCCCCGACTAATGGATACAAAACCTTAGAGTCTATCCCTATCAAGTCCCTTCAGAATCCTGTACATTTCAATGAGATCGCCTCTCATTCTTCTAAACTCCAGAGAAAATAGAACCAATTTGCTCATCCTTTCATCCTAGGACAACCCCCTCATCCCAGGGACCAATTTAGTGAACCTTTGCCTCCAATACAAGTATATCTTTTCTTAAATGTGGAGACCAAAACTGCACACAGTACTCCAGATGTGGTCTTCCCAAAGCCCAGCAAGACATCTTTATTCCTGTACTCCAAAGCCCTTGCAGTAAAGGCCAACATGCCATTTGCCTTCCTAATTGCTTGCTGCACCTGGATGTTAACCTTTTGCATCCCTTGTATGAGCACATCCAAATCTCTTTGAACAACAAAACTTTCAAGCTCCTCGCCTTTTAAAAAGTATTCGACTCTTCTTTCGACCAAAGTGAATAATTTCACACTTCCCTACATTATAATCCATCTGCCATCCTGTTTCCCACTCACTTAACCTGTCTATATCTCTTTGCAGCCTCTCTGTGTCCTCCCCACAGCTTACCTTTCGACCTAGCTTTGTATCATCAGAAAACTTAGATAAATTACTCTCTGTCTCTTCATCTTAGTCATTAATATAGATTGTGAATAGCTGAAGCCCCAGCACTGACTCTTGTGGTACTCCACTATTCACTACCTGCTGACTTGAAAAAGTCCCATTTATACCCACTTTCTGCTTCATGCCTGTTAACCAATCCTCTATCCATGCTAATATATTACCTCCAACTCCATGCGCACTTATCTTGCCTGTTAATCTTTTGTGTGGCACCTTATTGAAAGCCTTTTGGAAATCCAGGTATACTGGTTCCCCTTTATCTACCTTACTAATTACATCCTCAAAAAACTCCAATAAATTGCTTAAACAGGATTTTCTTTTAGTAAAACCATGTTGACTTGTTCTAATCATACTATGCTTTTCTAAGTGCATTGTTAACATTTCCTTAATAATAGATTCCAGCATTTTCCCACCAACTGATGTTAGGCTAACTGGCCTATAGCTCCCTGTTTTCTTCTCCCTCCTTTCTTAAAAAGCAGAGTAACATTTGCCAACTTCCCATCTGATGGGGCCATCCCCAAATCCAGTGAATTCTAGAAACAGCCAGTGCATCCACTATCTCTGCAGCTATCTCCTTTAAAACCCTAGGATGTAGGCCATCAGGCCTGGGGATTTGGCGCATTTTAGTCCCTTAAGTTTCTCCAATACTTTTTCTCTGTTTATATTAATTTCCCTAATTTCCTCACTCTTTTTAGCCCCTAGTTTACCATCTATTTCTGGAATGAAACTTGTGTTTTCTATTGTGAAGACAGGCACAAAATATTTGTTCAATGCTTCTGCCATTTCCTCATTCCCCATGATAATTTCTCCTGTCTCTGATTCTAATGGACCAACGTTAACTTTAGCTACTGTCTTCCTTTTTATATACTTAGAAAAGCTCTTATGATATGATTTTATATTACTACCTAGTTTACTCTGATTCTATTTTTTTCCTTTTTATCAACATTCCCAATCCTCAGACTTGCTACTTGTTTTTTTGCAATATTGTAAGCCTCTTCTTTTAATCTAACACTATCCCTAACTCCCTAAGTGAGCCATGGATGGGTCTTTCTTATTGAGCTTTTGTTTTTCCATGGAATGTATTTTTGTTGGGCATTTTGAATTGTTTCTTTAAATATTTCCCACTGTTCATTTACAACTGTGCCTTTCAGTCTATTTACCCAATTTACCTGAGCTAATTCTTCCCTCACACCTATGTAATTGGTTTTGTTTAAGTTTAAGGTTCTTGTTTGCGATCAGAACATGTCACTTTCAAATTTAACCTGAAATTCAATGGTATTATGATTACTATTTCCCAGTGACTCTTTTACTACAACATTACTATTTAACCCTGCTCTATTACACAGTCCTAGATCTAAGATAGCTTCATCCCTAGTTGGTTCCAAAACCAAAACGTATTGGTCCAAGAAACTGACATGAAAACGTTCTATAAACTCATATACTAGACCGCTCTTATCATTTTATTGTCCCAGTCTATATGACTAAAGTACCCCACCATTTTACATTGCCTTTGTTACAAACTCCATTGAGTTCTTGTTTAATGCTCTGTCCAATGGTATAACTACTGTAGGGGGCCTATAAACTACTTCCTCCCATCAACTGATCAAGAGGTCAAATGAATTACTAGCCAGTCTGGACACACCCTGCCCTATTTACCAATCACGCAGCACCTCCTTCCCACCCAACTCCCTCCCCCATGTCCCCAACACTCTACACAACTTAGGTTGATTCTTCAGTAGAGTGAGGATGCTCACACTCTGTAGTACTGAGTGCTCAACGCTGTCGCCATGTCTACACTCTCTTTGAAGATACAAGAGAGACACTTCAACCAAAGCATCGTTGATGTGAACAATGAAACCCTGGCAGTATAGGCTAAACAATAGATCTTCCACCTGCCTTCTAGGCCATGGATGGTGCCTGTTGCAAAGGGGCAGGAAAGGGCAACTACCTTGTGAGAGAAAAATGGCTAAGATTTTTATAGGCCACAGGATGTCCCAATACAGTTGGCAACCTATGGGTTAACTCTGAAGTGCAATCCTGTATTCACACAAGCAAATGGGGCAGCCTGTTTGCACATATGGGCCCATAAACTGCAAGTGAATAAAAGACCATTTGCTGTGCCTCCATTGGTGAGAGGATGTAATTGGAGTGAGGCAAAGACATTTCTGATTATAAATGTGGACACAGTAATTTTGGTTTGATAGAACAGAGTGGCTTAATTGCTAGGCCACCTCAGAGGGCAGTTCAGAATCAACCACATTACCAGGCTAGGTAAGGATGGTAAATTGCCCCAGTTGGGGTTTTATAACAACCCAGTAGTTTCATGATCATTATTAATGAGAATAGAATTTTATTTCAGGTTTATTAATTAATTGAACTCAAGTTCCCCCAACTGCCATGGTGGGATTTGAACCAATGTCTACAGTGCACAAGACTAGGCCTCTAGATTTGTAGTCCAGTAACATTACCACTATGTCCCTCTCAGTCCTTGTTGCTATCCAGTGACCCAAACCCCCACCCACCTCCCCCTCCCCCTCACCCACCCCGCCACCACCCCCCACAACGCTGCTGGGGAAAGGATAATTCACATGGTAGAATAACTATGATAAAATAACTAAGATTTTTAAAAATTCATTAATGGGATATAAACGTTGCTGGCTAAGCCAGCATTTATTGCTGATCCCTAATTGCCCTTGAGAAGGTGGTGGTGAGCCGCCTTCTTGAACCATTGCAGTCCATGTGGTGTAAGTCCGTCTGGTTTCATTCCTTATAGACGTCGTAACGGTTTATACAGCCGAATGGCTTTTAAGAGTCAACCACAGTGCTGTGGGTCTGGAGTCACATGCAGGCCAGACCGGATAAGGACAGCAGAATTCCTTCTCTAAAGGGCATAAGTGTGTTTTTACGACAACCAGCAATGGTTTCATGGTCGCCATTAGACTTTTAATATTCAAATTCCACCATCTGCCCTGGTGAGATTTGAACCCAGCATCCCCAGAGCACTACCCTGGGCCTCTGGATTGCTAGCCCAGAGACAATATCACAATGTCACCACCACCTCCCCTCAGAGCGGGGATTCACACAGAGAGAACGGTAAGTTGGACCATGTGTCAGAGGGCCACTCTTGCCTGTAGGACAGAAGCCAGTGGAGGAGTCCGTGCCTCCAGGAAAGAATTCGGGGTTGAGGAGTTGGGGCGGTTTTGGGAAACAGAAGAGGAAATTGCTTTCTAAATAAAACAATGAAAAGGCAATCGGGTTAAATTGTGTAGATGCTGGAGAGGCAGGGGACACAGATGTACATTCTTTCCCTGTTTTTGACTTTAATTCTCTGTGGCTTTGTTTTAATGAAACGAAACAGATTGTCTCGGTTTTCATAAACTGCAACCAAAGGGCTGGAAATAAATCCGGTAATTAAATCAAACCTAATCAATTTTCCCTTTCTTGGAGCTGCCGTGTAGGATTTGGATTCTCTCGTGACCCGGCAGGCTTTCTCCTGTCAGCCTGAGTTGCTTGTCTGACTCCAAATCGCATTTCTGGGTAACTGGGACTCTAATTAGCTGCCAACACTGACACCTTGCCATGGGCGGCCATTATCTATCAAATCACCATGTCAGATTTTATCAAGTCGCAGGTCAGATGCCTCAGAAACTGGTTTGTGCCCAGGGCGAACAAGATATGGCTTAATAAGCTGGAGCTGACGTTCCACTAAGGAAGCCTTGCTCCCTAAACTGCCTTAATGTTGCACTAGTGCTCATATGGCTGGTTTCTGTGGCTACCAGCTTGGTGTTAAGTGCAATCTGGTGGAGGCTTCTCATAAACACACAAGTCTCTCCCTTTCAGGAATGTGTTTATTAAATTGCATTTGACTTTTCTTGCTAGGTCCCCGACCAATATCTCACATTATCTTAGCTTGCACCAAGTCCCATCATTGCTCCCATCCCAGCAAGGCCTCACATTTAAAATTCTCATCCTTGTTTTCGAATTGTGGCCTTGCCCCTCCCTATCCCTGTAATCTCCTCCAGCCCTACAACCCTTCCAGGTCTCTGTGCTCCTCCAATTCTGGCCTCTTGTATATCCCCTCTTCTGTTTGCTCTCCCATTGGCGCCCATGTCTTCAGCAGTTTATGCCATAGTGACCACATTTCTAAAAAGTACTTCATTGGCTGTAAAGTGCTTTGACACATCCGATGGTCAAGAAGAGCACTACAGAAATGGCAGTCTTTCTTTCTTTCCTTCCTTTAGGTCCTAAAGTCTGGAATTCCCTCCCTTAACCTGTCTCTCTCGCTGTCTCTCCTCCTTTAAGAAGTTCCTTAAATCTACCTCCTTGTCTAAGTTTTTGATCACCTGAGCTCATATTCCCTCATATGGCTCAGTGTCAAATTCTATTTGGTGATGCGCCTGTTACGCACGCTAGATTTTACTGTTATATAAATGCAAGTTGTTCTTTCCCTCTCCCTCTGTCCAGCCACTCTGAGGAATGAGCCAGGCTGACTCCCCTCCCAACTATCTCTCCTTTTCTTTATGGTGTCATAACCCAACCTCCAACCCATCTCCATCACCCTCCCACGTTCCTCCACACCGCAACCCCACTGCCCCCGCCTCCCCAAATCCCCCGCTCTCCCTAAGTCAATGACTCTAGTCGGAGTACAGTTCCACTGGCCCCAGCCTTCACCCAACGCCATCTGATACTATACCCGATTGGTCAGCCTGCGGCAGCCTAGATGGTGAATATTAGCCAGCTATTTAGCCGTTTGGAGGGCATAAGGTGGGTCTTCAAGGCTAACAAAAGTGATGACCTCCCCAGCATCCACACGCACACTTTTCAGTTGCATGGTCACTGGTTATAAAGAAACCAGGAACAAGAGCCCTGGTTGATTTGCACTTCATCCTTCCCAGCACAGAGATATAGAGACAAATTGTAACATCATCACTGTCACATTGACTGAGATTAGCACAGACACTGAGGGCAGGGTCCTTCCTAATCTGTATAGATCATGAGTGATATTATAAGATTTATATTAAGATTCTGAAGGGACTCAACAGGATAGACTCTGAGAAGTTGTTTCCCCTGGGAATCTAGGCTACAGGGCATGATCCCAGGATAAGGAGTTGATTATTTAGGACTGTGATGAGAAGAAATTTCTTCACTCAGAGAGTTGTGAGTCTTTGGAACTCTCTACCCCAAGGGTTGTGGATGCTCCATCATTGCGTATATTCAAGGCTGGAATAGATAGATTCTTGATCTCTCCGGGAATCAAGGGATATGGGGAACAGGCAGGAAAGTGGAGGTGAGGCAAAAGATCAGTCATGATCATATTGAATGGCGGAGCAGGTTTCTGTGTCCATATAGTCTACTCCTGCTCCTGCTTCTTAAGTTATTATGTTTTTATATTGCATATTTACCCATTCAACTATCAAGGCTGCAACAATGTGATTTTTAAAACATAATAATAGGTCAGAAACAGTGAGCAAAAAGCTATGTTCGTGAGGTGCATCAACCTCCTCATTTTTCCAGTAAACCCCACGTTCCGACGTGTTTATGCTAATTCTCCGCCAACTATTTCTCCTTCCTTGTGCCGTCCTTCAATCAGGATATATTCCACACCTAAACTGAAGCACATCAGCACTGAGAAGGGGGAGATTTTGGTGTCTTGATGAAAATCCCTGGCTCAGTTTATTCTCTTGCTCCCAAGTTTTTAAATGTCACTTACACGGATGAGAATCAGCTAATGACATTCGCACGGTCAGATGGGCAAATCCCTTTAAAGAGCCTAGCCATCTCTCCTGAGATTGTCAGCAGAAGTGGCTTAATCAACCACAGCAACAGCTTGCCTTTGTATAGCGCCCTGAGCATACTAAAACATCCCAAGATGCTTCGCAGGACCGACTATCAAGCAAAAATTTTATGCAAGGAGATATTGAGGGCAGGTGACCCAAAGACTTGGTCAAAGAGGCAGGTTTTAAGGAGTGTCTTAAAAGGAGGAGAGAGAGAGAGAGAGGCCCAGAGGAGAAGAGGTTTTCGAAGCTAATTCCAAAGCTTAGGGGAACTGGGCAAGCTGCAGTGCAGGATTGGGGTGATCAGGAAATTTTGCAGATTGTCAGATCGCTTTCAAGTCCTCCTCCCAGCCAACGCTTGCTTCGGATGATCACGTCTGGTGACAGTAACTCATATTCGTCCGTGTGTGCTCAAAGTTTGTCTCTGCAAACACAGCCAGCTGTTCCCTTCCAGCACACATGCCGCAGTGGAGCAATTCATTTGTTTGTTTTATGCATGAAAGGTTTTTATCGACTTCATTTTAAAATGATTAATTACCATTCTACAGGAAAAGACAACCGCTTTTATGACTCAGGACAGAAGATCAAGGTTATAGCCATGTGCACCGCAGCTAACACTGTAAACTTATTTATCTATCTCTGAGGGCCACATCTGAGATCATTTTCATGATGTGAGTTCACGCCAAATGGGATTGCAGTTCGAAGACCCTTAACAGCTGGTGATCATCATCTCATCAGTCTGCTTTGAATTAAAATTCGGGTCCCAGCGGTGAATGGACAGCATCCTTGGCACTCACTGTCTTGTCTCCATCATCCTTGTATTCTTGGAGCTGCAGCAGAATCTGCCTTATGCTACTTAAAGCCACTTTCTCCAAGTATCAGCTCAGCTTGCCTGAAAGTGCTCTCACCTCCATGTCCTATGTTGAAGCCCCACTACAGGACTTGAGTGTGTAACCTGGGCCGACACTTCAATGCAGTACTGAGAGAGTGCTTCACTATTGGAGGGTTGAGCCAAAGGTTTGCCCACCTCTTCAGCGGGCACTATTTGCAGAAGAGGAGCATTCTCCTGGTATCCTGGCCAACGTTCACCGCTCGACCAATACCACCAAAAAAAAAACCAGAGTAACTGGCCATTCACTTCTGTTGCTGTTTATGGGACCTTATCCTCCTCAAATGGCTTATTGTCTACATAGTAATGGTCACTGCATGGGAAAAATAACTGTGTTATTGTGAAGCACTTCTTAGAAGTCCTGAGGATTTTAAGAGAAGATTGAGGAGATGACCCATAGAACCATAGAAAAGTTACGGCACAGAAAGAGGCCATTCAGCCCATTGTGTGTGCGCCAGCCAAAAAAGAAATAAAGAAAAAAAACTAGCTGCCCATTTTAATCTCACCTTCCAGCATCTGGTTCGTAGCCTTGCAGGTTATAGTACTTCAGGTGCAGATCCAGATGCCTTTCAAATGAGTTGAGGGTTTCTGCCTCCACCACCAAACTAGGCAGTGGATTCCAAACACCCATCACCCTCTGGTGAAGAAGTTTTTCCTCATGTCCCCTGTAGTCCTTCCACCAATCAACTGAAAGCACCTTAAATCAATAAAGATCTTTAAAATTATGAAGAGGTTCAATCGGGTAGATATAGAGAAAATGTTTTTTTTGAAAAATATACTTTATTCATATAATATCTGGAAGAACATTACAAAACATTTCAAAATCACCATCACAAAAGTACAATCAGATTCAACTTTTACACATGGATCACGAGGTGCTTCAATACAATCAATGAATATTACAATCATTTCAATATGGTCAATGCAGACAATCAGGCAATGGTATTGGAGTTATCAACATACATCATGTTGCACTCTGAGGTGCTTCAATACAATTATAATACAATTAGTATTCAATGCATATATTCATTTTGAGCTGTACAGCCCAAGGAGCTCTAAACAATTCCCAGTCCCTCGGTGCACTGTGGCAGAAAGGTCTTAGACAGCGACCTTTCCCCATTGCGCCTTTGCGGCGGCTGCCCCAAGCTTTAGTGCGTCCCTCAGCACGTAGTCCTGGACCTTGGAATGTGCCAGTCTGCAATACTCGGTCAGGGACAACTCTTTGCGCTGGAAGACCAACAAGTTTTGGGCAGACCAAAGAGCGTCTTTCACAGAGTTGATGATCCTCCAGCTGCAGTTGATGTTTGTCTCAGTGTGTGTGTCCCTGGGTACAGCCCGTAGAGCAAAGAGTCCTGTGTCACAGAACTGCTCGAGATGAACCTCGACAGAAACCACTGCATCTCTCTCCAGACCTTCTTTGCAAAGGCACAATCCACAAGGAGGTGAACAACGGTCTCGTCCCCACCACAGCCACCTCGAGGGCAACGTGCAGAGGGGGTGAGACTCCTGGCGTGTTGGAAGGATCTGACGGGGAGGGCCTTTCTCACCACCAGCCAAGCTACGTCTTGGTGCTTGTTGGAAAGTTCTGGCGATGAGGCATTCTGCCAAATAACATTGACAGTCTGCTCAGGGAACCATCCCACAGGATCCACCCTCTCCTTTTCCCGCAGGGCCTCTAAGACATTACGTGCCGACCACTGCCTGGTGGACTTGTGGTCAAAGGTGTTTCTCTGCATAAATTTTTCCACGAGGGACAGGTGGTACGGCACGGTCCAACTACTTGTAGCGTTCCGCGGCAGCGTGGCCAGACCCATCCTTCGCAACACCGGGGACAGGTAGAACCGCAGCACGTAGTGACACTTGGTGTTTGCGTACTGAGGGTCTACGCACAGCTTGATGCAGCCGCACACAAAGGTGGCCATCAGTATGAGGGCGATGATGGGCACGTTTTTTTCCCCCCTTATCTAGAGGCTTGTACATCGCATCCCTGCGAACACGATCCATTTTCGACCTCCAGATAAAGCGAAAGATGGCTCAGGTGATCGCCATTGCGCAGGAGTCTAGAATGGGCCAGACCTGCGCCACGTACAGCAACAGCGAGAGTGCCTTACACCTGATGACCAGGTTCTTACCCGCAATGGAGAGGGAGCGTCGCTCCCACATGACCAGTTTTCTTTGCACCATAGACACTCGCTCCTTCTAGTTTCTGACGCATGCCCTGGTCCCTCCGAACCATATCCCCAGCACCTCCAGGCCATCAGCCCTGACGGTGAAGGGGACAAAGGATTGGTCAGCCCAGTTCCCAAAGAACATGGCCTTGCTCTTCCCACAATTTACCTTGGCTCCCGAGGCCAGTTTGAACTGGTCGCAGATGTGGATCAGTCCGCGCACCGACAACGGATCCGAGCAGAAGACGGCGACATCGTCCATGTACAGGGAGGCTTTGACCTGAGTGCCTCCACTGCCTGGGATCGTCACTCCTCATGCCCGGATCCTTCCTGATGGACTCAGCAAAGGGTTCTATGCAACACACAAACAGGACAGGGGAGAGAGGGCAGCCCTGCCTGACTTCAGATTTAATAGGAAAGCTATCTGATTCCCACCCATTGATTGAGACTGCGCTACTGATGTTAGTGTAGAGCTGTTGGATCCAATTGCGAATTCCCTCCCCAAACCCCATTTTGGAGAGCACATCCACCATGTAGGTGTGCGATATTCTGTTAAAGGCCTTCTCCTGAGCCAGGCTGATGAGGCAGGTGTCCACAACCCTGTCCTGCACATAGGCAATCGTATCCCTGAGTAGCGCGAGGCTGTCAGAGATCTTCCTGCCGGACACAGCACAGGTCATATAGAGAAAATGTTTCCACTTGCAGGGAAAGCTAAAACTAGAGGTCGTAAAAAAGAAAGACGCTAATAATTCCAGTGAGGATATTCAGGAGGAACCTCTTTAACCAGAGTGCGGAACTCACTATCACAAGGAGTAGCTGAGATGAATAGCACAAATGTATTTAAGAGGAAGCTAGATGACAGACAAAAGAATAGGTTATGCTGATCAAATGAGATAAAGTAAGGTAAGAGGAGGTTTTATGTGGCGCATAAACATCAGGACAGACCAGTTGGAACAAATGGCCTGATTCTGCCTTGTAGGTTCTATGTAATTCTATGTGACAAGGTGTTTTATGGATACAAGTCTCTTTTCTTTACTTTGTATTGTTCTTTTGCTTCTAATTCTCCAAATGTGGGTCTTGCAACCATATGCTAGGCCCACTAAGATTAAGCAAAATACTGCGGATGCTGGAAATCTGAAACAAAAACAAAAATAGCTGGAAAAACTCAGCAGGTCTGACAGCATATGCGGAGTGGGATACAGTTGACGTTTCGAGTCCATATGACTCTTCATCAGAACTAAGGAAAAACTGAAATGAGGTGAAATATAAGCTGGTAGAGGGGGGTTGGACAGGTAGAGCTGGATAGAGGGCCAGTGATAGGTGGAGCGAAAGAAGAGATTGCCAAAGATGTCATAGACAAAAGGACAAAGGGGTGTTGACGGTGGTGACAACATTGAGTTCAACAACTTGAATCATGAACTCTCTCCTCCATCCCCACCCCCTCTCCAATCCCCCTTTTTCCAATAATTTATAATTTTTTGAATATATTTTTCTTTTCCCACCCATTTCTATTATTTTTAAATTTAATTCCATCCATTGTTTTATCACCACCTTTCAGCCTATTTTGATCCCTTCCCCCCACCCCACCCCCACTAGGGCCATCTGTCACTTGCTTGTCCTGCTTTCTACCCTTAATGTCCCCATTAGCACATTCCTTAGATAATATCACCACCGTCAACACCTCTTTGCCCTACTGTCTATGACATCTTTAGCAATCTCTTCTTGGCCTCCACCTATCAATGGCCCCCTATCCAGCTCTACCTGTCCCACCCCCCCCTCAACCAGCTTATATTTCACCTCATTCCTATTTTTCCTTAGCTCTGATGAAGAGTCATACGGACTTGAAATGTTAACTGTGTTCCTCTCCGCAGATGCTGTCAGACCTGCTGAGTTTCTCCAGCTATTTTTGTTTTTGTTTGTGCTAGGCCCACTGATTGTTTTTGACAGTTACTACTGAATCCGCTTCCCCCCCCCCATTCCAGATTCTCTGAGCTGAAGGAAAACAACCAAGTGCACATCTACTTCACTCCTGGAATGTAAAGGAAACTGGAGCCATCTTCTCCGCCATACTGAGGGAAGGTATACCCACCCACCCCTCCCCTTCCAACCCTCAACAGGGATCCAGAGGGAAAAAAGCCAGTTTGGACCAGCACTCTTATTTCCAAGTTTTACTGGTGTTCCATTTTAAGGTAGACAAGGCCAGTTCGGACCAGTATTCTTATCTCCCAGTTTTTACTGTTTTTCCCATCTGGGGAGGAAGGAAGCAGAGGCCAATCAGAGGATGAGACAATCAGGGAGGGTTCACTCCCTCTCCCTCACCCTCACCCTCAACCCCGCCCCAAGTTGTCCATTCCAGGGTGGTACAAGAAAATCCTCTTGAAAAGGCTTAACTGCTCTCTCAGTTAAGAAAGATGACGGCAGGAGTGGTGCTTGAACAAGAGTTTATTGGAAATTTGCACCAAATGGGAGGATCCCAAGCGAGACAAATTTCTCCTGTCTCTCACAGAGCAAAGATGCTGAAATACAGCACGCTAACTATATGGAGAATGGAAAGAGCCTCTAATTCACATCTCCAAAGTTATAAAAGCATAACTTATGACATGTTGAAGGTCACCCTGTCTAGCACTGATAATAGCAGCACAGAATAGGCTGCCTTGAATTGAATGAGAAAACTATTTTGCTGCCCTATAAACTGGCTGGTTCAAGAGTCTCGCTGGTTATCACTTGAAAAAAATGATTTTCTGTCCCTGTAAACACATCAGCCTTTTCTGCAGTTAGGATTGACACATCTAACATCGCACATTCCTTTTAGCAAGTAAGAATTGATGTGAAGTATATTCCATTCTAAAGCTAAAAGATGGCTGAGCGAAGGCATTGTAAGAATCCTTGCATTCATATAGCACCTTGTGGCGCCAAAAGTCTCAAAGTACTTCGTGGGGAGGAATTTCCCCTCGTTGGATGGGTGCAGCGGGCAGGCCCGGGAGCGGCCGAGAAACAGTCCGCCGCCCACAATCGGGCACCGGCCGCGATTTCACGCTGGCTGGCCAATTAACGCGGGTTGAGGGGCTCAGCGCTGCTGGGGTGGGGTGGGGGTGGGGGAGGGGCGGGAGGAGCGCGAGCGCTGTGGTTTGCGCATGCGCGGGAGGGCGCTCATTGAAAGCTCCCCGAAGGGACAGAGCTGCCTCAGGGAGCTGAAGGATTTAAAAATTAACAATGAAGATGTGAAAAGTAAGGGAAACATGCCCCCACATGCGACTCTGTCACGTGAACAGGGACATGTTAAAGATGAGTTTAAGAAATTTTTACTGTTTTTTTTTTATTCGCTGTTGGAAACCTCATCCCACCCCCCCCCCCCCCCCCCCCCCCCCCCCACCCGTGGATGAGGTTTCACAAAAAATGCAAAAGTCACCTGGCCTGTTAGCCCGCCCGCCGACCGTAAGGCTGGGCAGGCAGCGAAAAATTCAACTTAATTAACAGCTTAAGGGCCTTTCTAGGCCTCTCAATTGTCGGTGGGCGTGCCTGCCGACTCTCGCGCGCGGTCCCGCCGACCGAAATATCGCGCGAGTGCACGATAACGACGGGATGCTCGCCCAACGCCGTCGCGCGCTATTTCATACTCAGGCGTGCCAGGCGCGTGCCAGGCGCGTGCCCGCAGACCGAGCTGAAAATCCCGCCCCACATATTTAGTCACACCTGAAGCGCAGTGGCCGGTAGCATGACAAACGTTGCAGCCAACGTGGGGTTGCTCCTGCGCTTGTGTTTCTGGCACATTAAAGGTCCTGACGGAAATTTGACTTTGCCCGTGGCATGAACGAGTCTGGTGATGCGGCCACTCAGTCCGTGCAGCCTGAGGCCTGAACCAAATTCAGCTGAGGTTTTTGTTTCAATGCTGTGGACGGCAAAAGGGCTGCGGCCTGCTGGTTGGTTAGGTTGGGGGATGGTCCGACTGTGGGGTGGAACTACTGTGGAAGGGTGGTTGGGGAAGTAGGGGGTGGTGGGGGTGGGTACCCCTGATTCAAGTGTGGGACAGCTTGAACAGGACGTCAGCAGGTTGGAGTTTTCTTTGTGGGTTTTGATGCTGCTTCTGGGCCCACAAAAGTAAAACAGTCAAAATTTACTGGGCCATTTTTTTTTTTAGTAGCCTCCAGCGCTCTCTGGAACACACTAGCTGGAACTAGGGGAAACTTGCACGGTGCCTGAATTTTAGAGCCAGTGGCCTGCAACCAGTGAAGGACCCTGATCTGCATATTTAAGCTGCCTTTTGCCTGTTTCAGGCGAAAGGGCTACATCCTTATTTATAGGCCTGCCTGAATATTGTATCAGGCACACCTTGGGATCAGAAAGGTGACTAAGATTCCTGCCTCCCTCTCCCATGGATTTGAAGCTACTGGCCAACCTTTCTCCAGAAACAAAATGGATGGCCCGAGTTTAATTTCTTCTCCGCTAACGTTTAGACGAGCCTATAAACTGAATTCCTGTCCACTTGGTCAGTTGGATCTGCCGCCCATTTATTAACTCACGCCAAGTTCCATTCAACCATCACCAGTGATTGCTGACCCACATTGATTCCCAATCCAGCAACGCCTCAATTTTAAAATTCTCACCCTTGGTTTCAATTCTGTCCATGGCCTTATCCCTCCCTTTCTCTGCAATCTTCTACAATAGAACAACCTTCCTTCGAGATAGCTGCTAATTCTGGCCTCCTGCTGTCCCCAGATTTTAATCACTGCATCATTACTGGCCGTGCCTTCAGCTGCCTAGGCTACAAACTCTAGAACTCCCTGCTTAAACTTCTGTAACTATCCTCCTTTAAGATGTTCCTTAAAAAAAACTACCTCTTTGACCAAGTTCATGGACCCCTGGCCTAATATTTCTTTACATGAGCCAATTTCAAACTTTACTTGATAATGCTTCTGTGAAGCCTTCGGGCATTTTACCTTATTTAAAGGTGCCAAATAAATATGAGTTGTTCTAATCAAATTGGAAAATAAACAATTTATCTACTTTGGTGAGAGTGCTGCTTTGCAATCCCAGCTTTCAACCTTCCTCCCTCCATATTCCGTTGCTTCAATTGTGCGAATCCTTTGTGAGGATGTTCTCTGCCCCAGATTCCGGGGGTGATGTTCCAGCCCCGTCCACTGCCGGGGTTGTCCGGTCCCACTGAAAGTCAATGGAGTTTTGGCCAGGCCACTGAATCCCCCACGGCGGGTCCCGCCGCAATGGGGCTGGAAAATCCAAGCCTCTGTCTCTAGCTGCTCCTCATTAATCAACATAACAGTAGGATGGATCGCCCCTCTCTCTCTCAAGACATTTTACCGGCCTGCTGAGAACCTGCAAAGCTTTCCTCCTACAGGGCAGCTAAGTTCAAAGCTCAGTACAGGTTAGAATACTAAGGTCCTAAATGGAGAGAGATTCCAAAAAGTGCAGGGCAGAGGGATCTGGGTGTTCTTGTGCATGAAACACAAAAAGTTAGCATGCAGATGCAGCAAGTAATTAAGAAAGCAAATGGAATTTTGGCCTTTATTGCTAGGGGGTTGGAGTTTAAAAATAGGGAAGTCTTGTTACAACTGTACAGGGTGTTGGTGAGGCTGCACCTGGAGTACTGTGTACAGTTTTGGTCCCCGTATTTAAGAAAGGATATACTGGCCTTGGAGGCAGTTCAAAAGAGATCCACTAGGCCGATTCCTGGGATGAAGGGGTTGACTTATCAAGAACGGCTAAACAGGTTAGGCCTTTGTTCATTAGAGTTTAGAAGAATGAGGGGTGGTCTTATTGAAACGTACAAGATTCTGAGGGGGCTTGACAGGGTAGATGTTGAGAAGATGTTTCCACTAGTGGGGGAATCTCGAACTAGGGGACATAGTTACAGAATAAGGGGACACTCATTTAAAACTGAGATGCAAAGGAATTTCTTCTCCCAGAGGGTAGTGAATGTCTGGAATTTTCTACCCCAGAGAGTTGTGGAGGCTAGATCACTGAAAGTATTTAAAGAGGAGGCAGATAGAGTTTTGAAATACCGGGGAGTCAAGGGCTATGAGGAGCCTGAGGCCTGGGGCAGATCAATGATGATCTTATTGAATGGCGGGGCAGGCTTGAGGGGCTGAATGGCCTACTCCTCCTCCTATTTCTTATGTTCTTATGTCCTAGTGGTGGGAGTGAATACCCAACATCGGAAGCTATTGGTGCATTTCCTCCAAGCGATTCTATTAACAGATCTTAGAAAGCCATCGGGGAACTTTTCCCTCTTCAGCACTCCGATAGAACATAAGAGATAGCAACAGGACTAGACCATATGACCCCTTGAACCTGCTCCACCATTCAGCATAATCCTGGCTGATCTTCCACCTCAGCTCCTCTTTCCTGCCTGCTCCCCATACCCCTTGAATATCTTGAGAGACCAAAAATCAGTTGACCTCAGCCTTAAATATATTCAATGATGGAGAATCCACAACTCTCTGGGTTGGAGAATACCAAAGATTCAGAACCCTCTGAGCGAAGAAGAGCTTCTGTCCTACCAGACACGTGCCCGCGGGGAAAAATCTGTGCGATGTTCCCTAAATCCGAAAATGATGGGCTGGAAAAGACTCCCTGGTCCATCATAGTCGGAAATGAAAATGATTACACCAAGCAGAGATCAGGGCCTCACTTACAGGAAGAGGAAGATATTTGTAGGGCAGATCACCATGTGATGGTGCCACTCACTTCTTAGTAGTTAATTATAAAGCAGCATTAACAAAGACTTGGATCCATGTTGTTATCTCCTCACTCACAATCCAGAGGTTGACAGATGTCGTGAGAGACATAGAAAAGTGAAGGAATAATAACCTTTGACAATTTATTACAGAAATCACCTGGTTTCCCTGCTGGAGTCAGATTCTCACAAACATAAGAAATATCATGTACTTGAGTCAAGGTTGGCCTTGGTTCAGGGTCTTGTAAACGGCAGACATAAATATCCAGTTTGTAAATTTTTACAGGGTCGTCTATTTAATCGTTCTTCAGCAGTCAAAGAAGATCAACAGAGACATGCGGAAACATATTTTTACACCAAAGTGTTTAGTTTTGCAAAGTGTGCTGCTGAATAGAAGTGACATTAGCCAGTGAAGTATTTAATTATATTTGTTGAACTGAGCGCTTGAATTGGAATAATGAGAGTAATGGATAAGTCCTGGATCAGGATTTTGTATTCAAACGAATAAATGCCTCCATTTATGTCGAACCTTTAACAACAAGGAACACGTGAAATTATAAAAAAAAATCACAAGAGCTGAACCAAAGAAGGAAATATCAGAAAGGATGACCAAAATATTGTTCAAAGAGGTGGCTTTTAATGCGAATCGTAAAGAAGGGGATGGAGGAATGGTACAACTCACTGGAGGAGGAGGCTCCACAAATATCCCCATCCTCAATGATGGGGGATCCCAGCATATCAGTGCAAAAGATAAGGCTGAAGCATTTGCCACAATCTTCAACCAGATGTGCAGAGTGGATGATCGATCTCGGCCTACTCCAGAGGTCCCCAGTATCACAGATGCCAGTCTTCAGCCAATTTGAGTCACTGCGCATGATTTCAAGAAATGGCTGAAGGCACTGGATAGTGCAAAGGCAATGGGCCCTGACAATATTCCGACAATAGTACTGAAGACTTGTGCTCCAGAACTTGCCGTGCCCCTAGCCAAGCTGTTCCAGCATGGCTGCAATACTGGTATTTATCCGGCTATGGGGAAAATTGCCCAGGTATGTCCTGTACGCAAAAAGCAGGACAAATCCAACCCGGCCAATTACTGCCCCATCAGTCTACTCTTAATCATCAGTAAAGTAATGGAAGGGATCATCAACAGTGCTATAAAGCAGCACTTTCTTAGCAATAACCTGCTCACTGACGCCCAGTTTGGGTTCCGTGAGGGCCACTCAGCTCCTGACCTCATTGACTTCAAACATGGACAAAAGATCTGAACTCCCAAGGTGAGGTGAGAGTGACTGCCCTTGACATCAAGGCCGCATTTGACCAAGTGTGGCATCAAGGAGCCCTAGCAAAACTGGAGTCAATGGGAATCAGGGGAAAACTCACTACCGGTTGGAGTCATACCTAACACAAAGGAAGATGGTTGTGGTTGTTGGAGGTCAGTCATCTCAGCTCCAGGACATCACTGCAGGAGTCCTTCAGGGTAGTGTCCTAGGCCCAACCATCTTCAGCTGCTTCATCAATGATCTTCCTTCCATCATAAGGTCAGAAGTGGGGAAGTTCGCTGATTATTACACAATGTTCAGCACCATTCGAGACTCCTCAGACACTGAAGCAGTCCATGTCCAAATGCAGCAAGACCTGGACAATATCCAGGCTTGGGCTGACAAGTGGCAAGTAACATTCATGCCACACAAGTGCCAGGTAATGACCATCTCCAACAAGAGAGAATCTAATCATTGCCCCTTGACATTCAATGGCATTACCATCACTGAATCCCCCACTATCAACATCGTGGGGGTTACCATTGACCAGAAACTGAACTGGACTAGCCATATAAATACTGTGACTACAAGAGCAGGTCAGAGGCTAGGAATCCTGCAATAAGTAACTCACCCCCTGACTCCCCAAAGCCTGTCCACCATCTGTCACCGACGAGTAAAATGACACGCGGTGACGTCAGGCAGAACTCCCGACGTCAACCTGCCCCACTTAAATTTTCAGGAAGGTGGGGGTGCAGTAAAATCAGCTGCGCACCTGCCGACCTGTCAATGGCCATTATATACTATACAATTATATACTACCACACTGCACAATTATATACTACAACATTATATACGATGTCATTATACCACTATATACTACACCATACTATAATATAGTACATCATTATACACTACACTGCTATATATGACCACGTTACACCATTACAACATTATATACTACACCATTACATATTACACCGTGATATACTACAACATTACACCATTACATACCATACCATTATATACTACACCATTACACTATTATGTACTACACCATTATATGCTACACCATTATATACCACACCATTACACCATTATATACTACACCATTATATATTACAACATTACACCATTACATGCTGTACCATTATATACTACACCATTACACTATTATATACTACATCATTATATACTACACCATTACACTATTATATACTACACCATCATATACTACACCATTACACCATTATATACTACTACATTATATACTACACCATTATATACTACACCATTACACCATTATATATTACATTACATCATTACATACTGTACCATTATAGTCATAGAGTTATACAGCACAGAAACAGGCCCTTCAGCCCATCATGTCTGTGCCAGCCATCAAGCACCTATCTATTCAAATCCCATTTTCCGGCACTTGGCCCATAGCCTTGTATGCTATGTCATTTCAAGTGTTCAGCTAAATACTTCTTAAATGTTGTGATACCACACCAATATATACTACAATATTATATTAAACCTTTCCACCTACTACCTGCATCCTCATTATGTTGAGGCTGCAACTAATTGCATAGTCAGCAATCTAAAGCCCAATTTAGAACCTGGGCCAAGTTCGTTGTGGGTTGCGGGCAAGATTCCCCATGGATTAATCATTGTGCATCCCAGTACATTTTAACTCCTGAGCCTCATTTTACTATTTGTAATCTGTCTCATGCCCAAAGCTGGCAGGAATGACATCAAGCCTGAATAAATTCACATTGTGGTGCCAATGATGTAATCAGACCACACCTTTCACATTTTACTAAGGGCCCTGCCCCCCAGTGGCCTTTAGGCTGGTGGAATTTTAGCAGATCTAATTGTGGAAGGGATGTGAGCATGCCAGGCTCCCGATAACCACACACCTGCCTCTCATGCCAGGTAGTCAGGATTAAAACCAGGCCTCAAGTCTTTCTTTTTCCTGGGCTTCAGCAGCAGAGCTGCTAACTTCTCTTCAGTCTTCCCTTCAACAATCTACAGACTCCTGAAGCAGTTTGCTGTCCTCTTATTTCCACTTATGGATCCACTTGGTCTCATCTCCTGCCCTTTCCAACCTTTGTGAAATCCTGCACTATGAGCCTCGGCCTATCTATGTTTATGATGTTACCATCTGAATCCCTGCTGCATTACAACCTTTTCATGCCCCCAGCCATCTGCTAGCCTGTGTGCAAACAGTGATACTGTTGTACATATTCATCTTATTCTCAGCATTGGTATTATGACTCCTCCAGAACCTGTCAATTCTTCTTAAACCCCGCCACTAGCTATTAAATTTTGCACCAAATTTCCTTTAAAGCTGTCAAGGCATCACCTGAATACATGAACATATCTGTCTCTGCAATCTATTGAGCATCAAGCTTTATGCTCAAGTTCTTTGATTGACAAACCAACGATTAAATGAATAATTTAGATGTAAATGCTCCTTCAGTGAAACCTTCACTTTTTCAGTCGACATTTCCCATTTTCACTATGTTGACATTTGTGGTAACAACTAGTCAAGTTTTGCATTACACTCTGCATGTGTTCCTCAGGAGGCGGCACTTCTAGTAACAAAATCTTTTCAAGACGGGTTGTGATTATTTGAAAGCTGGTAGCACAGCATTAAACCTTGCTGTATTGTGGAGGGATCTAGGATAACCATTATTGAAAATATTCCTTCTATTATTTCAATACTCCCAAGCTGTTTCTTGTGGAATAGTGGTCTGGTGTTGAAGCACATTCCCCTTGACTCTCTGTCATGTTTGATCATCCTTGTTTGCAAATCCCCAATGGCATCACCCCTCTATGTCTTTTTCAAATTTTGTTCACAGGATGTGAGCGTTGCGAGCAAAGCCAACAATTATTACGCATCCCTAATTGCCCTTAAAAAGGTGGTGGTGAGCCGCCTTTTTGGACCACTGCAGTCTATGTGGTCCCCACTTTTGACTTCATAACCTCCAACAACCACAACCATCATCCTATGCTCCTTAATGAACTAGGGTTCATTCCCCAGCTTGATGGTTGAGTAAGTGATCATCCAGGTCCATGAGGTTACAGCTTGTGATGAAATACCCTTCTGATGCTTGCTGTGGCCCATAGTCCCTCATGGATGCCCAGCTTTGAGTCAATTTTGTAACCTCCTTCAGCCCTCAAACCCTCCACGCTATCTGTACTCCTCCGATTCTAGCCTCTTGCACATTCCAGATTTGCTTCACTTCACCATTGGTGGCCATGCCTTCAGCTGCCTTGGCCCCAACTCTGGAATTCCCTCCCTAATTCTCCTAGTCTTTCTACCTCTCTCTCCTCCTTAAAACCAACCTCTTTGATCAGGTTATTGGTCACCTATCCTAATAAGTTGTCAAGTTGTGTTCAATGGCACTCATATGAAGTGCCTTACAGCATTAAAGATGTGACACAAATTCAAGTTGCTGTTGTGTGCACATGTCCCTTCTGAACTCACCCCCAGCGCTACAGTGCATGCCAAGAGTTGCTTTGGCTGTTGTTTCCTGGAATATAAACCCACTGTTCAGTGCACAGCATAAATAGTTGTTTTTTTAAAATTCAATTGAGTAGATGGCACAGCTGGTCGACAGGATGTGGACTCGCGTTTGTGGCTCTCTGCTCTACTTCCCCACTGCCAGCCTGCTCCCACTTGCGGAGTTTGTGATCTCAGCACGTCATTGGGAAGGCAGCAAGGGGAGATTCTGTGGAGAATGGAATCTGGATTTGTATGGGTGAGGGGGGCAGTGGAACAATGCATTCCATAGCATGGAAAAACTCAATCCTCTCAGGTAATCAGAAAAGATTGCCAGGAACTCATAAAGAGCTGTCGCCAACATTTGAGGATTCAGGGCTCCCATATGTCCTGTAAAGTGGCATCTTTAATTTATCTGGCGGACTGGTTTCCTACTTCATTGTGAAGCAAAACTGGCATTGTGCTATAAACTCTAATCCCGCACACCATCTGGTGCCACATCATGCAGTGAAAGATAATTGTATAAAATAGTATTTACGACAGACTGAATAAATAACCTTGGAACATCATGTGATCAGTCGTGTTCCTCAGGATGTCTTTAAGGGAGTAAGCCACATTGTGCACTTGCTTGGGTCCCCTCTCTATATTTAGCTAGAGGTTTGGATAGGTCTGGGAATCTCAATTTACACCAATAAAATCCACGGATGGGCATGTTTCAGATTTCCCAAGATATTGTGCAAGGTTTCACAGAGGGAACAGAAAATCTTATTGAAAGGTCAAATTGCAATGTTCCGGGAAGAACTCTGCTAATTTAACATTATCAACCTAGTTAATGTATTCATTAAAATACCAGCAAAATCGTCTCATGTGGATGTATTAAGCATAATTTCCTAGCTTTAACTGTCAGGATTAACACATGGCTGAAAAATGAAGTTGGACATAAAGAAATTACTGAAGACGGGTGTTGGCATCAGGGTTGCTATAATCTAATGTTAGTGGTAATCTAATGTTGAGATCAGCCATGATCATAATGAATGGCGGGGCAGGCTCAAGGGGCTGAATTGCCTACTCCTGCTCCTAATTCTTATGTTCTTACTATGTTTGTGAGTTTTCATTCATACACTGTGGGATAGTGGAAATCTGACTTTGGTTACAGTGAATCCCACTTAATAGCACAGTACTCAGATCAAAGAACTTCACATCATTATAATAATAAAAACAAAAAACTGCGGATGCTGGAAATCCAAAACAAAAACAGAATTACCTGGAAAAACTCAGCAGGTCTGGCAGCATCGGCGGAGAAGAAAAGAGTTAACGTTTCGAGTCCTCATGACCCTTCAACAGAACTGGCCAGTTCTGTTGAAGGGTCATGAGGACTCGAAACATCAACTCTTTTCTTCTCCGCCGATGCTGCCAGACCTGCTGAGTTTTTCCAGGTAATTCTGTTTTTGTTTTGAACTTCACATCATTGTTGTGAGAAGCAGGTTCAAGGGAGATAACCAAAGTGCTATTTGATTTTTGTCTCACGTTTTCTAGATGCATTCCTTATGGTCATCTAGGACAATTGAACTATGTACAATGAGTCAAAGATAAAGAGAAATGGGTAAGAAAGAGTTAAAAGATCACTCATCGGCTGTCCCTCGATTCGAGGATGACATCTACTCAGGGTCATGAGTTTCTGCCATGGGTCTCCATGTGACTGAACAGGCCGATTCTAGACCCACAGATCTTTGGGCACATGGGGCAGGAGGTCACACAAGGCAATGGGATCCAGAGCATAGGATTATCTTCCTTTCTTTCCTTCCCTGCCATCACTGCCTCATCATTAAGATGTTGTGACTCAAAGCATGATGCAGCTTGATGGACAAGTTGTCACCATTTTGAACGATTAGTAGTGAGCTCCTCCCAGTCATTCATGTCAATGCTGCCTTGCTTCAAGGAGAGCTTTAGCGTGTCTTCAAAGCTTTTTCTTTGTCCTCCCTTGGAACGTTGGCCATTTGAGAGTCGAGAAAACAGGACCAGGCAGAGGAGGATATGGTTTACGGCCTAGCAGACACAGTGTCCAATCCATCAAAGCTGATCTTGCAGCAGTTTTGCCTGAATGCTTGTGGATCTGGCTTCGAGAAGGCATTTGTTTGACGGTTCTCCCATTGAATCCAGAGGATGCGGCGGAGGCATTGCTGATGGAATTTCTCTAGTGCTCGTATATATCGCTGATACACAGCCCAGGTCTCACAGTAGTACAGGAGTGTGGTGACGACAATTGTTTGTACATTGGGACTTTTGTTGACTTGCAGAGATCTTTGTTGTCAAACATTTGGTGCTGTATTTTGTAGAAGGCTGAGCTGGCGCAGCTGATCTGGTATTGGGTCGCCCCATCAATGGCGGCCTTCTGAGAGAGGTGGTTACTGAGGTATGGGAAGTGCTCAACATACTCCAGAGTCTCTCCTTCAACATATATAGGAGATGGAATATTTGGCAGTCCATAAGTAGGTTGATATATGAGTTTTGTTTTGGCAACATTCAAGGACAGGCTGATTTCTTGTATGCAGAATGAAGAGATCGAGAGTGGCTTGCAAATCTGGCACAGAATGGGCAAAGGCACTGCAGTCATCCACAAACTGTAGATCATAGTAACATAGGACTTAAGAGCAGGAGTAGACCATTCAGCCCTTCAAGTCTGCTCTGCCATTCAATAAGATCATGGCTGATCTGGTTGTGATCTCAACTCCACTTTCCTGCCTGCTCCTATAACCCTTGACTCCCTTGTCAATCAAAAATCTATCTAACTCAGCCTTGAATACATTCAATGACCCAGTCTCCACTGCTCTCTGAGGAAGAGAATTCCACAGGCTAAATACCCGTCCATCATCTTCCATGAACGATGCCAACTTGCAATAAATATTTGCCACAACACTGGGAGGAACTCCTCTGTTGTTCTTTGAAACTAGGTCTATAAGGTAATGCAGAAAATAAAATGAAAACATCATAACAACAACTGCAACAACTTTTTGATTTTATTTATTCATTGTGTATGTCTATGGTGGTCAGTCGAGTTTTGGCATGGAGGCAACAGTATCAGTATACCACATCTGAGAAACATCTCAAAGTGTGCCACACACAATGAATTATTCTGCAGTGCAATGTCTGTTGCCATGCAAACAAGGGAGACAGCCATTTTGGGCAGAAGATCCCACAAGTAGTAATGAGGTGAATGAGGCAAGAATTTTGGGGCAACTCTAAATAAGATCTTTAATGTACAGTAGATCGTTGGAGCAAGTCTTCAGTTTAACAT
This sequence comes from Cetorhinus maximus, assembly GCF_964194155.1. Lineage (NCBI taxonomy): Eukaryota > Metazoa > Chordata > Chondrichthyes > Lamniformes > Cetorhinidae > Cetorhinus > Cetorhinus maximus. The sequence continues at coordinate 13,494,194 of NC_135887.1, forward strand.
GGTCAATTCATCCAAAGAACAAAATAATGAATAAACATTATTTATAACCGAAACCTTCAAACTATAGCCCACAACCACAGGACATCTAAACTCAAACCCCAAATTCCATTGGTGCGTAGATTTTTTTTCCTTACTGATTCATTCTGTATAGCATGTTAAGGGCCTGGTGGTTTGGAAAAGGCTGTCCTTAGCCTTATTAAGGGATACATTTCAACTCAGTATCAGCAACTTGAGATTAACACAGATTCCTGGGGACGTAAATGCATTGCAGACCACAAACCCTCGAATCGCAGAAACTGTAATTCAAAATTACCTTTCAGGTTCTGTCACCGTAAAGAATAATGTGTTTCATAACTTGTTTTGCGTCTCTTACCACCTCTGTGACATTTGGTTGTTATTGAGGAGAAAGCTAAGCAGGCAGAATGCAAGCAAGGGGAATATAACTGCTTGGAGCTGGGGACACCATGCATGATTATGAAAGCATGCAAGGCCCATACACACAAAAGGCAAGAGCCCACAAACAACAAATGCAAAAGATCCTCAGGCATACAAAAAAATACCCGCTCAAAAGGGTCTTCCCTATATACACAAAGGGCAGGATTTTTAGCTTGGCTGGCGGGGGTGGGCCTGACCCGATCTGGCACGAAATCACGCGAGGTGACTTCAGGCGAGCATCACGACGTCATCCTGCGCTCGCGCGGTATTCAGTCGGCGGGCGCACGCAAAAGTCGGAAGCGTTCCCGCCGACCATTAAGAGGGCAATTAAGCCCATTAATGGCGCGATTGTCTGCAATTTTTCGTCGCCTGCCCAATTTTACGGTTGGCGGACGGGTGAATCGGCCAGGCGGCCTTTACGTTTTTCATCAAGCCTCATCCGTGAGCGGGATGAGGTTTCCGTGATGAAATAAAATAGCAATAAATTTCTGTGGACAGCATTTTCAGTAGCTAAATTTTTGGGCGATTTATTATGAGGCATGGACACGTCCTTTCAGCTTCTGAAACCTTTATTTTTGATTTTTCAGGTCTTTGGCTCCCTGAAGCAGCTCTCTGCCTTCAGGGAGCGTTCTCGCTGCGCTGGCCCGCTCCTGCATTGACGTCAGCGCCAACCCTCCTCCCTGCCCCAGCCCCAGAGGCGCTGAGCTTCCCAGGGCAGGCTTCGGCTGGCTGGTCGTTAATTGGCCAGCCAGCGTGAAATAGCGGTTGGGGGGCCAATCGCGGCTGGCGGGCTGTTCCCCAGCCGATCCCGGGCCCGCCGATCACACCCGCCTATTGACTTAAAAATTCAGGCCAAAAAGGTAACCCACACCAATCCAGTCCCCAGCCTCTTCTATCCCACATCAGTCTCCTTCTCCTCCTCTATTCCCTTCCTGTCTTTCAGGTATAAAAACAGCAATGAAATCTCATGAACCTATTTATGCTGTTATCCCTGGTCACATTTTTGCTAATCCATTATCCTTTGGATGAAAATAATTCCTCCGACCTAACCTTATCCCCAAATTTGTGCCTTGCGTCTGCTATTATTTGAACCCTCTGCCACAATAAAACATTTGGAGAATCTCCAAACTGTTACAATGACCTTAATTTTACTGTGAGCTACGGGACGACAACATTAGGGCAAAAGGCAGGTCTTGAGCCCGCACTTGCCAGCAGAGAGACCTGCTTGGCAATTTTACCACAGATGGCCACCTAATTGGTTCCCCATGCTGCTGACCCAATCAGGGGGCCAGCAGCAGTGCAGGACCAGCAGGACCACCAGGAGAGATGGTCACTGCTGAGGCGGGCAAGTGACCTCCAACAGGAAATTTTAAGGTTTGAACAATACCCTAGGCTGAGGGTTGGAGGGAAACTTTCTCCAGGGAGATGGTTGGGGTCACATGGAAGGGTACCTACCCTTCCCACTGTCGCCTATTTGTGCCTTGGGGCCTCTGACCCTGTTGGGCCCCAAAGGCTGCCGCAAAGAGTGAGTACCATCTACAAAATGTACTTCAGCAACTCACCAAGGCTCCTTTGAAAGCACCTTCCAAACCTACGACCTCTATCACCTAGAAGGGCCAGGGCAGCAAATGCATGGGAACACCACCACCTGCAAATTCCCCTCCAAGCCACTCACCATCCTGACTTGTAAATATATCACCGTTCCTTCACTGTGGCCGGGTCAAAATCCTGGCACTCCCTCCCTAACAGCACTGTGGGTGTACCTACACTACATGGACTGCAGCAGTTCAAGAAGATGGCACAGCACCACCTTCTCAAGGGCAATTAGAGAAAGGCAACAAATGCTGGCCTACCCAGCAATGCACGCATCCCGTGAAAGAATAAAAAAAACGAGGCTGCCTCCATTAAGCTGGCGGCCTTCCATGTGGAAGGGGCCCGCCCGCCATTGACAAAATGCTGGCAGCTCCATAACATGATCTTTATGGGATTTTAAGTATGTAAGTCGGCTGCCCACCATCTTGGAGCGGGCAGCAGACCCACCTTGCAACATGGTGTTGGGAAAATGTCCCTGCCGTGGGATTGCATCGGGAAACCATCCCAACTTGACTCCCTGGTGTTTGACTAGCCCCTCCCCTCCACACTTGCCACCCGGGGGCAAGTAAAATTCTGCCTAGTGTGTTCATTCCTAATCCCTAACCACAACAAGAAGAAGGCCCAACTACCTGCTCCTGACCTTCAACAACATTGCCATCATTAAGTCCCCAACAACTACATCCTGGGAGTTGCCATTGACGAAAAGGTTAACAGGACCAGCCACATCAATAATGCGACCATGGAGCAGGATAGAGAATGGGTACATGCCATAAGCGGTTCACCATCTAACCCCTGAAAGCCTATCCATTATTTACTAGTCACAAGTCAGATGAAAGGATGAAGTACTCATCACTTGCTTGAATGGGAGTAGCTGTAAAAATGCTCAAGAACCTTAACATCATCCAGGACAGAGCAACCTACTTGCTTGCAATCCCTGCCACTGGTCTCATTATCCAACCAACCACCATCAATGCATTGCGGCCACAGTGTACTCTTCAGCCAAATGAAATGCTGACTTACTTCAACACCTCCTCCAAGCTCTATGAACTCTACAATTGAGAAAGAACCAGAGCAGCAACATCATGGGCGCCCCATCAGCTCTGAGTAACTTTCTAAGCAACGTTCTGACTTGGACAAATATCGTTGACGTCAATGGGTAAATTTTGGAATTTCCTACCGAACGACCATCTTGGCAACAGAATCACCATAAGGACTGCAGCAATTCAAGAAGACGCTCAAACACTTTATAAAGGCAACTACAGAATGAGTGCAAAATCAAACAAACTCAATTGACTTAGCAACACAAAGATAGTGGCAGACATCTGGTGTTGCCCAGTTGCTAACAAGAATCTTTGGGCGGGATGATTTGGCCCCCTCCCACCGGCAGGATCTTCCAGTGCCGCCGAAGTTAACGGAGATTTGAACGGCTCGCCGCACCCGCCGTGGGGGATCCCACCATAGTGGGGCCGGAAAATCCAACTTCCTTAGTGTGTTTAGACAGTGTAATTTACAAGGTTGTTGAAATCGCGTTGATTAAATTCTCACAAAATGAAGCCACTGCCACTTTTAATGGCACATTTCAGTGCAACAGTTTGGATTGTTCAAACTGATTATCATTCTCAGAGTTCTTTCTCATCTCCCCCACTCCATGCCCACTCTTTGGTCTTCATCTCTACTGAAAAAAAAACGATGGTGTAAGAATATCCACCTGAAATCAGCCACCACATCACAAGCAGAGCCATCAGTGCGATAGTGACCGTGTCGAATTCTTGAGTAGTTAATAAAAAGAAAACATATAAAATAAGATTCAAAAGCACTGAAATATTCATTCAGCAAGTTATTTTGCCCTTAGGTAATTCAAGAAAGTCTCAATTAAGTGATGATGGAGAAGACTATAAGATTCCACCGCTTTACTCGGTTTTATAATTTACAACATGGCGCTTGAAATAAATTGACCCCAAGTGTGTACATTAATTTACAAAAAGTGTAATATTGCTCGGCTTACCCAAGCTATCAATCAAAACAACGCCCATGCTGACAGGCATAATGTTATTAATCGCCTTTGTCTGTACTTCAGAACATTTCAAATGATAATTTCATCTCTGATCTGCCATTTTGATGTATTATTTACTCTAAAGACATGAAGAAATTATTCTTCCCTTAAAGCCATCTCCTGAGTGAACAGTTTCCCAAGGGACACTAAGTTCTATTTAATTGAAGGTTGGTGGTCACAGTATGAAAGTCGTCACTGTCTTCAATCCAACTACTGCTATAAACATGTCTTTCAGACACGAGAATGAGACCCTTTCCACATCAGGAGGTACAACAGCTTCCTACATTATTCAACAAAAAAAATACAGCCAACGCCGTGATATCTAAAACTGTGCTATTTGGAGGGTTCTCTAATTGAATCAATCATTTTTTTTCCCGCTTGTTCATTTAGCCCCAATTAATCTTGTGTATAACATGTTATTGGACCTCGCATCTCAAGTGCATGACAATGAGTGCTGCCAGTGGGGAATGTGGCTGAAACTCTGCCTGTGCATTTTAATATCACACATTCACCTCCTGCCATCGCTCTTCACACAGGCCCAAGCAGAGGCTGCAAACTGAGAACTGGTGTCCAGCTGGTGGTTAAGAGTCTCTCTGGAATTATTAAACAGTATTTTGTCTATTTAGCTCTTAATGAAAAACGCCAGAGCAACGACAATTGCATCCCTCTTTGCTCACAAGTGCACTAAGCGCTCGGATCCAACGTTCCACCTTGGTCTTTATTAGAACCACACAGCCCATGGGGAGACCATTCAGCCCATCGTGCTTGTGCAAGCTCTTGAAAGAGCTATCCAAGTGGCTGCTGTTTCCCCAGAAGCCCGGAAATGCCTTCATTTTTAAGCATAAATCTGATTACCATTTCAATGTTGCTATTGAATCTGCTTTCACTACCTTTTCAGACAGTGCATTCTAGATCATAATAACTCGCTGCCTTGTAACAGATTCTTCTCATCTCACCTTTGTTCCTTTTGCCAATTATTAAATTAGCTTGGGTAGAGTTTCCACTTTGGGCACCTTTGGCAACCTTGGTGCAAATTGAGCCCAAAATTGCACGGTTTCATCGAAGCAACATTAGTCTCCGCTCAAGTCATGCGCAGAATCACAAACATAAAACCTTCCAAGAACAGCACAGTTAGTCAATGTAATAAAATGTAAATTATTTTCCCCTTGGATTACAAAACACTCCTTGATGTATGTTAGGTAGCCCTGAGAGGTTTTATTAATACAGCTAAAAACAGAAGCATTTTCAATAAATGCCTCGTCCACCGCCTGCAAGTAACCTAATTTTTATTTAGCTAAAAATGAATTTTGAAAATGCCATGCTGAATCATTTACTAGTTTCATTGGTGCACACTAATCAGTTTCTCTTTAAATAAAAGAAAATAAAGACTTGCATTTATGTAGCACTTTACACAACTACTGGACTTCTCATGGTGCTTTACAGCCAATCAAGTACTTTAGAAATGTAGCCACTGTTGAAAAATAGGAAACACAGCAGCCAATTTGTGCACAGCAAGCTCCCACAAACAGCAACGTGAGGATGACTAGATAGCCTGTGTTTTTGGATATTGATTGATGGATAAATATTGACCAGGACACCAGGTATAACATACCATGCTCTTCTTCGAAATAGTGCCTTGGGATCTTGAGCAGGCAGGTGGGCCTCAGTTTAACATCTCATCGAAAAGACACACTTCCAAACAGTGCAGCACTCCCTCAGTACTGAAGTGGAGCATTAGCCTTGATTTTTGTGTTCAAACCCTAGAGTGGAATTTGAACCCAGAGCTTTGTAACGAGAGGCGAGAGTGCTAACAACAGAACCACGGCTGACACAAAAACACTATGAAAATGTTTTATTTACTCACTTAGCCTTTGTGGCTAAAGGAAAACAGGCTTAATGGTAAGAGTCTCCTCAAACATGAAACTCACCATCCTCATTATTTCGACCTGGTGGATTGGCTGGTTTTGTGGGCAGGAGCAGCCTCCAGCCAGATGTTGGAAGCCTCGACGATGAATGTCAGCAAGCTATCCTACCTCAATGACCATTCCAGACTGGCCTTAGCTTTACCGCACTCAGTGTTCATATATATGCACTTCCCAGCAGTGTTCACTGCTATTTAAATAAGGAATAGAAAGCTTGGCAGCTTTATCTCTCCCTTTCTCTTGAAGACATAAGGGGGGCTCAAACTAAGATTTGCCCCTACCAGAATATATTTCTGGTTTCCAATGTGGTTATCATGACATTTATTAAAATAGCTCCGTTTCTTGTCAGGCATATTGAGACATTTTTTGTAACAAGGTCAGAAAAGAGCTGGGGGTGATAGTGGTGTCGTGGTAATGTCCCTGGACTGGTAATCCCAAGGCCCAGCATTATGATCCGGGGGACAAGGGTTCAAATCCCACCATGGCAGCTGGTGGAATTTAAATTCAATTAATAAGTCTGGAATTGAAAGCTGGGGTGGGATTTTCTGGCCCTGCCTGCCGCTGGGTTAGTCTGGTCCCACCAAAAGTCAGTGGACCTTTGGCTGGCTGGTAACATCCCCCATGGTGGGGCCAGAGAATCCCGGCCCTAGTTTCAGTAATGGTGACCACAAAACTGTGGTCGATTGTGGTAAAGGCCCCATCTGGTTCACTAATGTCCATCAGGGAAGGAAACCTGCCCTCCTTACCTGGTCTGGCCTACGTGTGACTCCAGACCCGCAGCAACGTGGTTACCGCCCTCAGTTCAAAGGTAATTGGGGGTGGGCAACAAATGCTGGCCTTTGATGCCCACATCCCGTGACAGAAAAAAAAAACCCATAATATTATTTTTAAAAAGACACGTGATGAAGAGGTCAAAGAAAACCCAGGCGAAATATGCAAGCATGCAAAAATCAGCCCAGCTGCTGGAAGAACAGTTGCAACAGGGAAAACTTATTGGTTGCACAGCTTCAAGGCCTGGCCAGTGAGGGCAGAGTTGATGGCTACATCCTTGAAGGAAAAAGCGTTGGAATTTCAGCTGAGGAAATCCAGAAACGGAAGACCAGAACCAAGAAGGACAAATAAACATCGCACTTTAAGGAAAGTGCTATTAAGAAACCATTTTTCACCCCCCAGTTAATACCTGTCATGAATGTGACAGTTTGTGACCTTCCCCGTCATATAGCGTAGTAAGTCCAGGTCTGGTGTGGAGTAAAATACCCTTTGACCTGTGTGTATAACACGTGCATTTTCTTGATTACTGGCTTTAAAATGCCTTAGCGAGTGAAAAAAACCCCAAAAAGAATTCCTATTACTCACTTGCCCCCTCATGTGCGTTAATCCATTTTTGGAGAGGTGGAAGATGGTCCACACTCTCCAAAAATGATCCGATAAGTCTGTTCCTCATTTGTCCACATTACAAAACCTGGTTAAAATTAGGAAAATTAAGGGGCTTCAGGACCAAATTTCTTCAAAGTGAATTGTTTGTTTTAAATATATTTCCCAATACCATTTCACAAGGAAGATTGCACAGTAGCAGAGCTGTTTTTAATTACCTGTCCCCAGGGTGGCATTTTTATTCGCAGAGATAAAAGCAAAAAACTGCGGATGCTGGAAATCCAAAACAAAAACAGAAACAGAAATACCTGGAAAAACTCAGCAGGTCTGGCAGCATCGGCGGAGGAGAGCACAGTTGACGTTTCGAGTCCTCATGACCTGAGGACTCGAAACGTCAACTGTGCTCTCCTCCACCGATGCTGCCAGACCTGCTGAGTTTTTCCAGGTATTTCTGTTTCTGTTTTTGTTTGACATTTTTATTCTTTTGTTTTTCTTGTAGCTTACCTGCCTTTGTTCTCACTATCTTTATGCTGTCCTGCCAAAAAGATGGGACTACTTAGTCCTTAGGTAGCACCACCAGTGCCTTACGATGCACATTGACAACTATGTCCAATTCTGATCACAGAGCCACAAGGAGACATGAAATGCTTGTGACAATACGGAGGTGAGGTTGGAGGTAATTAATGAACCCTTTTCCTGTCTCTGGCACTGCAAAAGCTGTAATCTTGAAAGTTATTATTTTTTCCCTGGATTATGGTCTCCAGCTGTTTCCCCACCACTGACATAAGGCTGACAGGCCTTTGATCTTTGTCACTTTCCTCTTCTGAGCAATTTTGTCATTTGCAACCCTCCTCTGGTACTACCCTCATCCACAGGAGATTAAAAGATGGAAGCTGTTCCCACTTGCACTTCACTCAGATCTTGCTGTCTGCCGACTGTCACATTGTTCCATCACACAACAGTGATGACAATTGAAAACTAAGTCATCGGGCCATCCTGAGAAAGACAGCACAGAGATGCAAGTTCGTTCTCATGCTTTGAACGAGACAACTCATTCCGAGCACCATTCTTAGAAGGAGCTGTCAGCATCCCAACTCTGCACGGATTCGTCAGCTCCCCCCCAGTCTCACCTCCAAAGGAGACATCAACTCGACTGAACTGTCAAGAGCATCCATACCTTGAATCGAGCTTCTGCTGATCAAACAGAATCATTGCAGCCGCTGAGACTATACATGTGTGCACATAAACCATGGCAGAGGGAAGAGTGGAGGTCATTTGGGTGCACGTAAAGTCAAAATGAATGGTCAAGGGGCTTTGTTATTTGACACTTTGCCCCCTTTTGGCAGGAGCCTGGCATCGCGCTACATAATAAGCTTTCAAAACAAAACATTAGGCTTTATCATCAGGTGACAGCCTTAGTGAGCTAAGCAATTAGAAATGTCAGTGGGTGTTTTCTTGCTTTGATTTACATCGTATCCATTTCTATCTCTTGTACTGTGTCAAGCCTATAATCTGCCCTCAGGCAGAATCCCATTGTAAACAATTACAAGCTTAGATGGGATACTTCACACAAATATAGCCGATAAATAGTGCCACCCTTCACGCTGGGATGAGCCATAATAGGTTATTGACAAGATTCTTTAAGGGATGATTACTGTCTGCATATGTTTTGTTTCCTGCTTATTACAATGTACCTCAAAGTATAGTTACACGACTAACTTAACAGTCAGCAATTTAGTGTATTTGACATTTTAATTCATTCAATTCATGGGTTAGAGACAAAATGGACAGATTTAAATATGGAGCTGGGGAAGCACCTGCAGGGTAAGGACAAACTAAACAAAATTTTGGAAGCAAAGTTCAAAGTTGTCAGAGGTATGCATAAGAATTTCTGGAAACAGGAACAAGCCATTAGGCCAAACAAGCCCATCCCTTTCCTTTCCCCCACCCCAATATATCCCTCAATATTTCCTCTCTCTGAGTGTATAGACCCACCTCTTCAACCCATTTGTATCGTCTCTTTTGATGGCCTTTGCTGGCTACTTCTGCCTGTGGGTAAAAAGCCTCTTTGCCCTCACATCCTCATTTTTTAACTTGTATTCGGACAGTTCAAGAGAGTGACCAATTGTCCTGTATCAATCTTATCACTTCCCTACATGTTCATGAAAATTTACCATCCTATTTTCTGCCATTTCTACTGTGATCCTGATTTCAGGCGAGATTATGGAGGATATTGCCCCACCCCACCCAAAATTTTCCATACTAGTGCAGTACTTCCACCAACCATGTACAAGGCACAAGAAGGACACTATATACTATAGCGTCTATCATGAGAATGAAATTATGACATGATTTTTATTGTAAGTGTTATTCCTTCTCCATTCATTAGGTGACTATTGATGTAAACAAAACCCATTGCATCCTTAGTTCATGTGACAAACCAGATTTTATTGTAACTCCCACCTTGCCCTCGTGTGGTGGAATTAGACACTCACTATGTTTAGGGGAGATACAATGCTTACTGTGCACACTATTTAAAACTTTAACCAATTACATTTAACCAAACACGCATTTTGTAGACTTCTTTGGCAAAAGTATTAGAAAACTAAGATAAAATAAAGAAGTGCTGGAAAAACTCAGCAGGTCTGGCAGCATCAATGGAGAGAGAAACAGAGTGAACGTTTCAAATCCGATATTACTCTTCGGAACTGAGGAAGAGGTAGAAACGTGATGGGTTTTATGCTGTTGGAAAAGGGGGAGGATGAGGTTGAACAAAAGGGAAAGTCAGGGATGGGTTAGAAGCTGGGGGAGATTAAATACCAAAGATATCATGGAGCTGAAGACAAAGGGAGTGGGAATGGTTGTAACAAAGCATATGTCCTGAGTTAAGTGTTAATAGCAGAATAAAGGTCAGCTCAGTCTGAAAGCAAAAATAAGATACTGACTGGCACTTGGGCAAAAAAAAAATCAAAATGGAGGACAGATCACATGGTCTGAAGTTGTTGAATTGAATGTTGAATCCAGAAGGCTGTAAGATGCTGTTCCTCCAGCTTGCATTGGGCTTCAGTGGGAACATTGTAGCAAGCCGAGATCAGAAATGTGAGCATGAGAGCAAGATAGTGAGTTGAAATCACAAGTGACTGGAATGTCAGGGCCATGCTTACAGACTGAGTGGCCGTGTTCCACAAAATAGTCACCCAGTCTGCGTTTGGTCTCCCCATTGTAGAGGAGACAGTATTGTAAGCTACGAATAGAGTAGGCTAAATTGAAAGAAGTACAAGTAAATCTGGAAGGAATGTTTGGGGCCTTGGACGGTGAGGAGAGAAGAGGTAAAGGGACAGGTGTTATACCTCTTGCGATTGCATGGGAAAGTGCCGTGGGAAGGGGTTGAGGTGTTGGGAGTGATAGAGGAGCAGACCAAGGCTTTGTGGAGGGAATGGTCCCATATTATAGGAAGGATGTGAACACATTGGAGAGAGTGCAGAAGAGGATTACAAGAATGGTTTCAGGGATGAGACACTTCAGTTATGAGGAAAGACTGGAGAAGTTGGGACTGTTTTCCTTGGGGAGGAGAAGGCTGAGAGGAGACTTGATAGAAGTTTTCAAAATTATGAGGGGGCTGGACAGCGTAGATAGGCAAAAGCTGTTCCAATTCGTAAAAGGACCAAGAACGAGAGAGGGTACAGATTTAAAGTGATTTGCAACAGAAGCAAATGTAATGTGAAAAAAAACGGGTCTGGAATGTACTGCCTGGAAGTGTGGTGAAGGCAGGTTCAATCAAGGCATTTAAGAGGGCATTAGGTGATTATTTGAATAGAAACAATGTGCAGGGGTACGGGGAAAAGGCAAGGCAACAGCACTCAGTCATAATGGTCATTTGGAGAGCCAGTGCAGACACAATGGGCCAAATGGCCTCCATCTGTACCATTAAAATTCTGTGATTCTGTGATCCCTTCCGAATGCTGACAGAGGAGGGAAGGGGAAGATGTGTTTGGTGATGGTATTGTGCTGGAGTTGGTGGAAATGGATGACTCATTGAATATGGAGGCTGGTGGAAAGTAAGGACAAGGGGAACCCTATTGAAAACTAAAACATGATTTTGAAAGAAACAAAACTCAGCATATGAGAATATCAGTTTAGGACCTTCACATAATTCTAAATCAGTGACCTAACGTAGAGATTTTCAGAGATAAGTACATGCTGAGAAAGGTCAGTTAAACCAGTCATGGTTCACCCAACTAGAAAGACACTAATGTCTTTCAGAGTCAGCACAGAATGATCCATTCTGTTTAAGACTAAACAGATAATTACACAAAGCAGACCATTAGTTTACAAACCAACAACACTAAGACTAATTATTTTGCCGCTCTCTCATTGCTGTGCGCAAATTAACTGCCATGTTTCTTACATTACAACAGTGACCACATCATAAGTACTTCATTAGCTGTAAAATGCTTTGGTACTCCTGAGATTGAACGTGGTGCTATATAAATTCACATTATTTCTTTCTTTATGTCACAGTATGAGATATGGAAATCTCATGCTCATATACTGTGAAATATTCACTTGAGACTGGACCTGAGAAAGTTGTTTGTGTTCTATGTATGAACATATGAGCTAGGAGCAGAAGTAGGCCATTTGGTCCCTTGAGCCTGCTCTGCCACTCATTAAGATCATGGCTGATCTGTTTGTGTTTTGAATTCCACATTCCCATCTATCCCCGATAACCTTTGATTCCCTTGCCTAACAAGAATCTATCTACACTAAGATAAAAGCAAAAAAACTGCGGATGCTGGAAATCCAAAACAAAAATAAAAATACCTGGAAAAACTCAGCGGGTTTGACAGCATCTGCGGAGAGGAACACGGTTAACGTTTCGAGTCCGTATAACTCTTCAACAGTCATACGGACTCGAAACGTTAACTGTGTTCCTCTCCACAGATGCTGTCAGACCTGCTGAGTTTTTCCAGGTATTTTTTATTTTTGTTAAGAATCTATCTACCTCTGCCTTAAATATACTCAATGGCCCCGCCTCCACCACCTTCTGAGGCAGAGAGTTCCAAAGTCACACAACCCTCTGAATGAAAAAAATTCTCCCCATCTCTGTCCTAAAAGGGCAGCCCCTAATTTTAAAACAGTGCCCTAGATGTGTTCTTCCAACAATCGATGATAGCTGTCGTGGTCACCATTACTGAGACTAGCTTTATATTCCAAATCTATTAGTTAAATTTTAAATTCCAGCGGCTGTTGTGGTGGGGTTTGAACTCATGCCCCCAGAGCATTAGGCTGGGCCACTAGATTACTAGGCTAGTGACATTACCACTACATCACCATCTCCCCAAAATACAAATCCTATTTTAAAATGGGCTGATTCCATGTGGAATAAAAAAAAATCCCCTTGCAGCAGAGTTGCAAAAAATATGTATATTCCCAAGCACTTTCAAACCAATGGAATTCCTTTGGAAGTGCAGTTACTGATGTTTGTAGCTAAATTGCACTCAGCAAGGGTCCATGCATATAAGGTCCCACAAACAACGAATGAATGATAATCTGTTTGTTGGTGGTTTTGGTTGAGAGGGGGCTTTTGGCCAGGACATGAGCTGTTCTTCATCAAGGAAAGGCCTTGATTTAACATGTCATCCAGAAGACGGCACCTCAAACAATGTGGCTCTCCCTCAGCACTGCAATGGAATGTTAGTCTAGACCATGGGTTCATGTCCAAAGTGGAGCTTCAACCCTCAACAACAACTTGCATTTAAACAGCACCTTAAGCGTCGTAAAACATAGCAAGTCATTTCACCGCAATGTAATCAGGCAAAAATTAACACTGTCAAAGAACGGCACATTAGGACAGGTTACCAAAAGCTTGGTCAAAGGTGTAGGTTTTAAGCAACATTTTAAAGGAGGAGTGAAGCTTTTGACTCGGAGTCAAGTAAGCTCCCAACTGAGCTAAAACCTCTCTTCCCTCCTTCGGAACCGGTGTTGTCTGTTTTTATTTCGGATTAGCAGCACTGACAGTTTTTCTTCCTTATCTGAATTGAATTATTGCCTTCTAGCTCACTGTCAACTATCCATTATCCTGCATGTAATTGACTATGTACTGAGGTAACTCATTCCTTCACAAACTAGCTTGGCAGCTTCATTAGGAACAATACTGTTTGAACAAGGTACCTTTTTTTTTCAATGGCTGTATGTTTTGTTGCACTTTGATTAGAACAGATCTGAGCAGCAAAACTGCACTGAAGCCATCGCCATAGCAATTGTTTGTATTCAGGTGTATTCCCTTTTGTCTCACTTCAGACTTTGGGCGGAATTGTCCCAGATTTGCACTAAGTGTGGTAACGGGCGGGTAAAAAGACATGTTACCCTCCGGCCGCAGTGGCGGGTTTTCACACTGTATCGTCCGCTTCCCGCCTCGTTATTATACAGCCACAGGAAACACACCATCTCGCTGACGGGCAGCCTCTGAATCGCCCGCTATGCCATTAACTCGCCGTTTCCTCACTCTGGGTGCCGCATCTAAATTGCAGCCACACACACAGTTCTCAAAGCCTGCAGCCCAGGGCTGCTCCAGTGAAGACATGGCCCTGAAAGCCAAGACGAGTGCAGTGACCTGTCACTGGAATGCCTCGTGGAGGCCCACCGTGATGTCCTCCTCCCCCAATCTGGCTGCAGGAGGTCCAGCAATCTCACCACTCCCGGCTTGGGAGGCAGTGGCAGTGGTGGTCATTGCCAACGCTGCACAGAAGAGGTTAGCCATCCAGTGCAGAAAGAGGATGAATGATCTCATCTGTGCTGCCAGGGTAAGGCAACCATCTCATCACTCTAAACTCACACACTCACAAGCCCATCACACATTCAATGGCATCTCACTCACTGCCAGCTCAAGGGACATCACTACCCTCTCTTATACGCACCCTCACATCTCTATCTGGCATCATCTCTGGAGACAGCCTCCTCAGCCCTCACCAGCTTGAGACCACTCGCACGGATTAACGTGTGCCCCCATATGCAGCCTGGATGCCCCCCTGCCCCAGCACAGCCCTCGCCCTGCAGCCTCTTCCCATGTCTGAGGCCCCTTCTCCCCCTTCCCCAAACAAGCCCTAACCCTGCAGCTGTTGAAAAGCCTATGGCTGGTCTGGGAGATGAGCGTGAGCCCCCAAAAATGATGTGGTGCTGCCTGCGAAGCCTGGCACTGATGACTGCGAGCGCTGCCGAAACAAGGTAGGCAAACAAAGCTCAAAGTCCCGAGTGAAGTGCAGCTCGCCAGGTGCATGTCGCTTACATAGATGTGCCCAGATGATCCAAGGAGGGGGGTGATTCCGGCCGGCAGGGATTATAATTAAATGCAGATGTATTAAAACGACGTTCCCGATATCTGGCGACAAGAAACACGGCCTGCCATTGGCGGGTGGAGAGGATGATCGCAAACTGATTTCACAAGATCATAAAACCGATTTTTGGCCTTCCCGCCATATTACCCGCTCATGCCCGCCACGGCGCCCAATGCCAACGGGGATGGAAAATTCCAGCCTTTGAATCTGACCGGCTGAGATTAGAGTTGCCAATCACCCAGGATTGTCTTGGGCTTGATCTTCAGGAATTGAAGGTTTAATCTCCAGGACACTTTTGTGAGCAAACACAGAAGAAAATCATAGTGGGCATTAAACAACGCGGCAGCTAGCATTTTCCAGTCTCCTCACACCGGGTTCCCCCACGGTGGATACATCGGACAATTCAAACTTCCGTTCAATTCGGCAGGACCGGTAGATCCCACTGGCAGGACAGGGTGGAAAATCCTGCCCTGTGTTTGTTAACATTTTTTTGAACACTGATTTATTAGTTATAAAGGTATTGGAGATGGAGGACAAAAAATGTTTCACTAACAGCCCAATTGGGTAACAATTCTGTTGCCTTTTCAATAGACGTGGGAAGGTAGTTTGCCAGGAGCATGGGCCAATTGTAGGAATCTTGGGGTAGGTAGTTTGAGATGGGAGGTCATGTGATGTAATCTTCAGGCATGCACCCAGCCAGAATTGTCAACCTTAGCTGGGATACCTCCAGGACCAGGTATTGCAGCTTTAAGGCCTCATGTGTGCTAGTTTAATGGTTTACTACATTACAACCAGGGCTACACTTCTACAGTGCTGTTTTTTAGTCACTCATGGGATGTAGGCATCACTGGCAATGTCAGCATTTGTTGCCCATCCCTAATTGTCCTAGGGAAGATGGTGTTGAGCTACCTTCTTCATGCACTGCAGTCCATCTAGAGTAGGTACATCCACAGTGCTGCTGGGTAAGGAGTTCCCTACATGACAATGATGGGGTGGTGACACATTTTCAAGTCAGGATGGCGTATGACTTGGAGCAGAACTTTCGGCTGGTGGTGTTACCATGTGCCTACTGTCCTTGTCCTTCTAAGCTACAGAGGTCATTGGTTTGGAAGGTGTTGTCGAAGAAGGTTTAGCAAGTTGCTGCAGAGCATCTTGTACATATTGGCACACATTGAAGCCACGGCGAGCTTGTAGTGGAGAGAGCGAATGTTTAATGTGGTGAATGGGGTGTCAGGCATGCGGCCTGCTTTGTCCTGGATGGTGGCAAGCAGAGGTTTGGATGAGTTCAACTGTACAGAGGATGTTTGGTGGGAGGCTGGCCAGAAAAGCATTGGAGCAGTCCAGTCTAGACCTAACAAAGGGATGGATGAGGGGTTCAGCACATTGTCCCAGTTTGCTTAGTGTAATCTCACTTTGTACTTCATATTTACCTTTTGATCAGAAGGTGAAATCCATATGTCTCCTGAATGGCTCATGTACTGGGGCTGCAGAGATTAAGTTTATCTCATTTAGTTCTGATCAATACCTACTCATTACCCTTGAATTCTACATTGATAAATGGGGCAATTTTACACTTAGGCAATGTTTTGTCACATACACGTGTCCGACTTTATATTGAATAAAAGATTAATCTGCGTAAAGCTGCTTGAAGCTTCCATCACCCCATTAAAGATGCCAATTACGAGCATAGATCTCCTTTGAGAATGCGATGAGGTATTTGAGGGAATGTGCTGGATCTACATTTGAGCTAGAAATATCTGCAGTCAGCTGTAAGTAACAGGTAAATGAGTAGGGAAATTGTCTTCCTTGAACCAGCAGAAAGGGACATTGTCCTTTCACCCAAAGGTACATAGGAACAGGAGGAGGCCAGTTAGCCTCTTGAGCCTGTTCTTCCACCAGTCAATGAGATCATGGCTGATCTGCAACTTAACTCAATATAAGCCTTTGCCCTATATCTTTTGATATCTTTGGGTAACAAGAATCTATTAATGTCAGTTTTAAAGTTAACAATGGATCAAGCATCTATTGCCATTTATGGAAGAGTTCCAAACTTCTGCCAGCCTTTGTGTGAAGATGTGTTTCCTCATTTCACTCCTAAAAGACCTGGTTCTAATTGTTAGACTATGTCCCCTAGTCCTACACTCTCCAACTAACAGAAATTCTCCCCATCTACTGTTCCCCTTAATAACTTGAAAACTTCAATCAAATCAACCTTCTAAACTCTAAGGAATACAGCCATAGTTTGTTTAATGTCTCCTTGTAGTTAACCCTTGGAGCCCAGTTGTCAATCTAGTAAGTCTATGCTACCTTCCTCCCAAGGCCAATATACCCTTCCTAGGTTGTGGTGCCCAGAACTGCTTATGGTATTCCAGTGGCGGTTTAACCGGGGCTTTGTCTCGCTGAAGCACCCACTGCACCATCACCAAGGACACATTATTCCCAATGCACTCACTATTGTCTTAAACAGTTGCTCCCAATGTAAACAAACAGTGGATCACAAAGGAGACAGATGCATGCCCCTATTCTCTGCGTACAGCCAGGCAGACAATGAATGGAGGTCCTGAGGCACAATGGGCAGGATTTTCTGGCCCCGCCCACCACTGGGATCATCCAGTCCCGCTGAAAGTCAATGGACTTTTGGCTTGGCTGCCAAATCTCCTGTGGCGGGTCCCGCCACAACGGGGCCGGAAAATCCCAGTCATGGAGCCTGTTTAAGATCACAACCACAAATGGCCACTGATGGTGATTCGAATCAGAAATGTGTTCCTATTTGATTGGCAGGAATCAGACACATATCCATCGCTAAATTGTTCAAACGCATACTAGACTGGCAGAGATCAGAGAGGTCCCATGAGTACCAGACTGTGGGCGTTCCTACACCACCTGGATGGCAGCAGTTCAAGAAGGTGGCTTAACACCACCTTCTCAAGGGCAATTACAGATGGGCAATAAATGTTGCCTAGCCCACATCCCATGAAAGAAAATATTCTTTAAAAAGTAGACCACTTGTACAAAAAGTGGATGCGTTGTACAGAAGTTACCTTAACATTTCCTTCAGGCAGAAATGAAGAGGAGGCAGTGAATGAGCATGAATATGAAATGATTGAACTATTATGGTGCCTGAACACACAAAAGATAGTCTAGGCACAAATGTATGTAGCTTGGCTCAGCTGGTAACACCCTCATCTCCAGACCAGGCTGTGTGTTTAAGTCCTATAACAAGCTTTGAGTTCGTAATTGTGATTGGTGCTCCTGTGAGATATGGCAGCTATTTGCCCTTCTTGAAGGGAGTGTAGCACTATCAGAGGTGCTGTCCTTCGGATGAGGTGTTGAATCAAGATCCTATTTGCTGGTTAAGGTGGATCTGAAGAATAAGCAGGAAGTGCACCTTGTTTCCTAATCAACTAGTAACATAGAACAAAAACAATTTGACGGTTTCACATCCCAGAGCTGTTTTTGTAGAATATCACTGGTTAGTGCAGAACACAAGAAAATAAGAAATAGGAGCAGGAATAGCTTTACAGTCCCTCAAGTCCTTTACCATTCAATAAGATCACGACTGATATTCAACGCAACTCCACTTTCCTGCCCTATGCTCATATTCATTGATTCCCTTGGTGTCCAAAAGTCTATCGAGCTTGAACTCAAACACTCAACAACTGAGCATCCAGAGCTCTTTAGGTAGAAAACTTCAGAGGTTCTGAATGAAGAAATTTCTCCTCATCTCAGTACTAAGTGGCTGACCCCTTATCCCAAGACAATGATCCCTGGTTCTAGACTCTCCAGCCAGGGGAAACAGCCTCTCAGCATCTACCCTGTCAAGTCTTCTAAGAATTTTATACATTTCAATGAAATCACTTCTCATCCTTTGAAACTCCACAGAATATAGGCCCACTCTCCTGAATCTCTCCTCACAGGACAGCCTTCTCATCCCAGAATGGCTACTGCATTTTGCCTACACGACATCAGTCACTGCAATTCTAAAGTAATTTATTGTGTAAAGTGTTCTATGTAAATACAAATCAATTTATAAACTGAGGAAGGCCATTCTTATGACAGAAACAGCCTTTTTTCATTTGCTTTGAGAACGTGGGTGAGACTGGCAACGTCATATTGATTGTTCATTCCCAGATACCCTGCAACAGTAGTGTGGGCACCATTATCGACTTGCAAGGATGAGCCAACAAAAGCCTATCAACCTGAGAGGCTGGGCAGGATGTACAATAGTCTCAGAATTGTAAACTGCGCCATTGGCTCAGGAGATACCTGTCCTGCCATTCTGCTCTGACCTGAACAATCGGGGGAATTGCCTGCAGCTGCCAGCTCAAGTGTTTAGCGTTCTCCATCTTTGCCGCTTCCTGTTCAGGCAAATGCAAAATGTGAACAGGCAATGGAATAGCTGCTACCTCTTGCAAATAATTTATTCGCTGTCAGTGTTGCTTTCTTTGGACAAAGTGAGGGGGAAAGTTTCTGTCATGTCTTTCCGTAGTGCAGTGTTTTTTTAAAAGAGGCAACTTTCCAACTGATATCATCTCTGTCACCCAGCCTCTGCCCAGTCCCTGGAGCTATTAGTATTCATATAACATTGATAATAGCTAACGTATTACATGCATGAGGAGGTTATGCCACTAATACATGTGTCATTAAGCTCCTTTGATGTGTTTCAGTGGTTGGCTTAAGGGCAAAACTCACCTTCCTATGAAATATGCCTGACAGCCGCTTAATTAAAACGTACTCAGATGGAAAAGCTGTTTGGCAAGGAGAAGGGAGCAGGATCCATGACCTGCTTTGGCAGTGCCAACAGCCTGAAAGTAATCTTCTATTGAAAGTCTAACTTTAGCAGAATTATGAATTAAAAGAGTGCTGCTGAATTAGTACAAAAATAATGAAAGACAGGCTTTGCATTGATACACTGCCTCATCGCGAGGTGTCTCATGTATAATGGATTAGCTGAAGGCCTATGATTGTCTGGTGGGCCGATCTCTCCCTCGGATTGTCTGTCCAGGAGATAAGGCTTTTGATTATTTTTCTTGGCTTCGCAGGTTTGTTGTGGTCCCGTGTTTCTAATAAGTAAACTGGATAATCATAACCCCCAGCTGGATGGCAGTCAGTAGCGGGAACCCTGGATGATGATTCCTTTGCCAGCCCATGGGTACTGATGGAACCCACAGTGTTTCAGCTGCTGTACTCACTCAGACCCCAGTCGCCTTAGGACACTGAAGGTCAAACCTGGGACCTTTCCGTTTGTATGGGCTGAGCTTTCCACCATCCCCTCCCCCATTGATTGGAATGCGTCTCCTGGAACGAACTTCTGTCCGTCTTGTAGGTGTGGAAACGACCGATTTCTATTCCATTTCGGCCTATCCCCAGATTCTGACAAAATATGGACAGGTGCAGCTTGTGGAAAATGGAATATGATAGCAGCTATTAGTTTTATATTTTACCTCCACTTTTCCGCCATCTCCTGAAGGGTGGTGGGGGGAGGTGAGAGGGGGGGCAGGCTCAAGGGACGAATGGAACTGTGACCCTTTAATACAGCACAATCTCTTCATGTGCGAGCCCAGGTAGTGAGTGCTGTTGCCTATTTGATTAATGCCCACATTAGCACAACACCCTTGACAGGCGTTCTACACAGGCACACTGTCCTCGCCAGGTATTGTGCACAGGCACACTGTCCTCGCCAGGTATTGTGCACAGGTACACTGTCCTTGTCAGGTATTGTGCACAGGCACACCGCCCTCACCAGGTATTGTGCACAGGCACACCGTCCTCACCAGGTATTGTGCACAGGCACACCGTCCTCGCCAGGTATTGTGCACAGGCACACTGTCCTCGCCAGGTATTGTACACAGGCACACTGTCCTCGCCAGGTATTGTGCACAGGCACACCGTCCTCGCCAGGTATTGTGCACAGGCACACCGTCCTCGCCAGGTATTGTGCACAGGCACACTGTCCTCGCCAGGTATTGTACACAGGCACAGTGTCCTCGCCAGGTATTGTACACGGGCACACTGTCCTCGCCAGGTATTGTGCACGGGCACACTGTCCTCGCCAGGTATTGTGCACAGGCACACTGTCCTCGCCAGGTATTGTGCACAGGCACACTGTCCTCACCAGGTATTGTGCACAGGCACACTGTCCTCGCCAGGTATTGTGCACAGGCACTGTCCTCGCTAGGTATTGTGCACAGGCACACTGTCCTCGCTGTGTGTCATTCAAAGACACATTGTCCTCATCATGTTTTCGCTCACACAAAGTCCAGATGGATTCTCTAGCTGGCGGTAAGAGCATAAACCATGAACAGTTTTATTCCTTCCCTGGCAGATGGACTGAGACCGCCATTGCTGCTCATTTGGCTGAGAACAGTTAATTCAGTATAGGCCAAGGTTCGAACCTGGGGCCTTTCTGCCCTGCATGGCTCAGTCCCAAAGCATTTGTCCCAAAGCCATCTGGAGATCTGCCTCAATGCTCCTTTACAGTCCACGCTGCACACAATGTGATAAGCATCACTAACTATGGCTTGTTTCTTAATGTGATGAGTGGTAATAGGTGGTCAACTAGCATCTAAAAGACTGCAGCATTTCAAGAAGGCAGCTCACCACCACCTTCTCAGGGGAAATTAGGGATGGGCAATAAATGCTGGCCCAGCCAGCAACTCCCACATCCCATGAATGAATAAAAAAAACTAAACTTTCCACCCCAAGTTCCTACATTACAACTCAAAAGTACCTCATTTGCTAATAAAAAAAACCTGAGATAGTGAAAGACACTCTATAAATGAAAGTGTTTCTTTCGAACCAGCCAATGTTTAGAGAAATCTGATGCAGTAACCAACTAAACAAAATGCAGAATAGCATTCGTGAAATGAATAGTTACTGTTAAATTAATATTGATTTGGAGAAGTTACCCTAGCTGTGGAATAAATGTAATCTGTGTATTAACCTTGTGATGAAGATAGAATAATGCACCACTATTAAACAGTGAAGTCGCCACACTAAAACAACATGACTCCCACCACATAACCTGCAGCAATTAGTTTATTAGCCACACGTGATAATATCATGTACTTCCCCTAAATTCAGGTTGACAATTCATTGGCTCCAGGATGAGAAATATGCTTGTGGCTATAAATGGACCACATCTTTTATTGCTCCTTTTTCAGATAAAATTTGAATGCTTTTTTGAACCAAATACATAGTGTTGGCTGGACTGCTTAGTGTTTTGCAGAGATTTTTAGTATAAAGATAAAAACTGTTGCCGGTACAACGGTATACCCCAAAAAGATTAGACGATGAAAATTAACAGAAAGCTGCAATGTTGAAAAGAGTAGGAAATGAGATAGGAAAAATCAATAATAAGGGGTTGGATATGGCAAGTTGGAAGAGAGAGTTAGGGAAGGAATCATGCAATCAGTCTGAATTTCAACATTTGATCTTAGTAGGGGGCGTTTTGAAGGGACAGTATTAAGACCATCTGAGCAAGATTCTGAGATATATTTATTTGCATGTTTTCAAATCTGCTTTTCCTGCTTTTCCTTCTGTAGGATCCCCATGTGTCCTGGCACAGGATGCCCCCGAGATTTGTCCCAGGATCTGTCAGTGCCACTTTCTCGGGTGTCTGTGAGTAAATGAAAGACGGAGACCCACGCCGTGAATGCAACACAAGGGCTACAGGAGCTTCTGGTTCATGCAGTGCCATTTTATAACCCTTCCAGCCCATGAGGCATAAGAGTGTGTCAAACACTGTTTTTCAGCTCAATCATCCCCTCTCTTCAATCTAACTTTGATTGGTGAGATATTAAGTAGGACAGATCACAGATATCCCTCTAGCTGATAGTGAGGAGGAACTGGGACCCACACATGATCAACTCTCCCTTGGTGATTTTCCCTTTTGCTTGCAGTGGCACAAGGCAAAGTCTGCTTTGTCCCTCTCATTGAGTTTAGCCCACTTGCACTTGTTCTTCACTCCATGGCTCAAAGGGTTTGAGTTTGAGTAGCTTTAGATGCTTTAATATTGGGTTAGGCACTGTGCTGTTGCTGCTGTCAATGCATATGTCCAGTGCAGTTGACACAACTCAAGATAAATTTGCTGGACTAACTAAGGCTGACAGAAAGGCAGAACCGGTTTCTTTTGTATCGGTTCGGGCGGCCTTGGCAAATCCAGTAGCATGTGCAAATGTGCCACCCAATATAAAAGCAGCTTTTCTCTATCAACGCTTGATGCTACCTCCACTTTGAGGGTTTTACCTGAGTCACAAACAATGCATGTCTATTAACAGACTGATAGCACAGTCCTCAGCGCTAATATGCATTGGGTGCCATTGTACAGGGTGTTGGGATCTGCTGAATACCCAGATCACATGTGCCTTTTGTGCAAAGGATAGGAAAATCTGCAACTCACTCCACCCAAAAAGCCAAGGATCCTGGGACCAATGCAGCTTTCAAACTTGAAATTAATAGATTTTTGTTACGAAAGTGTATCAAAGGATGAAGAGCAGAGACAGGCAAATGGAGTTGAGATGCGGATCAGCCATAATCTAAACTGAATGGTGTTTCACAATGAAACACTTCAATTATATCTGTCTTTTCCTCTTCTACCACTCTTACAGAGAGTTTAGTGTTGATGAGCCAGTTTGTAAAGAGATCATTCTTTAAATGTCTCATCGACATCAATGAGCTTTCGATTTCAAGCTCTCAGGCAATAGTGTATGACTGACTGCTCAGAAATGGCTCACACTGGGCAGATACTAGAACATTAAAGTCACAGAGCATTTCCTCCATCCTGCATTGATCTGTTGCAAAAGTGAGATGATGTGCTAATTTGGTCTGGATACAATCTGTCTGAGGGTGGACAACTAGCCTGGTACCTGAACCCTGTTAGTGCCAATCTGTGACTACCCACACAGATATTAGTGACAGCAGCCTGGGATGATGCACCTAACAGATTTCTCTCTCTCCCTAAAGCGAGAAGCTCTGTTGCTAAAGAACTGTGGCAATGGAACGGACTATGCTAGCAAGAGTCGCTACCCCTCAGGAGTTCATTGTGCCAGCCCTGTGACAACAGGCTGAAAAATAAAACCATATCAATGAATTGGGCAGTAAAATAAAGAAGGTGGTTTTTAATGTGAAGAGCTTTAATATGAACTAAAGAGCCTGTAATATAAATGAAACAAAAGTGTCATGATATGAATGAGCCAAGGCTGTAATATAGGTGCCAGGTGTGTTACAATTTAAAAGTGGTAAGGCTGTAAACTGAACAAAGGCTGGGCTGTAATCCAAATGAGATTACCTAGACAATATCCAGGCTTGGGTTGAAGAGTGGCAAGTAACATTCGTGCCACACAAGTTGCAGGCAATGACCATCTCCAACAAGAGAGAATCTAACCATTACCCCTAGATATTTAATGGCATTGCCATTGCTGAATCCCCCACTATCATTATGGCTACCATTGTCCAGAAACTGAACTGGACAAGCCGTCTAAATAATGTGGCTACAAGAGTAGGTCAGAGGCTAGGAGTCCTGTGGTGAATAATTCACCTCATTCCCCAAAGTCTGTCCACCGCCTACAAGGCACAAGCTAGGAGTGTGATGGAATACTCTCCACTTGCCTGGATGAGTACAGCTCCAACAACACTCAAGAAGCTTAACACCATGCAGGACAAAGCAGTCTGCTTGATTGGCACCCCTTCCACAAACATTCACTCCCTCCACCACCAACGCACAGTGGCAGCAGTATGTACCATCTACAAGGTGCACTGCAAGAACTCATTAAGGCTCCTTAGATAGCACCTTCCAAACCCACGACCACTACCATCTAGAAGGACAAGGGCAGCAGACAGATGGGAACACCACCACCTGGAAGTTACCCTCCAAGCTACTCATCATCCTGACTTGGAAATATATCACCATTCTTTCACTGTCATGGGGTCAAGATCCTGGAACTCCCTCCCTTACAGCACTGTGGGTGTACCTACACCACATGTACTGCAGCGTTTCAAGAAGGTCGCTCATCACCACCTTCTCAAGGGCAGTTAAGGATGGGCAAGTAACATTCGTGCCACACAAGTTGCAGGCAATGACCATCTCCAACAAGAGAGAATCTAACCATCACCCCTAGATATTTAATGGCATCGCCATCACTGAATCCCCCACTAGTTGTTATGACCAGTCCCCGGGTGAGGTCCCCCAATTTGTTAACTTCCTGAAAAGGACCCCAATTTTGTTATGCTCCCAGGTGAAGAGGAATGAGCTAGCTCCCCCTCCTTATTCAACCCCCTCGGTTGGTCACAACAAGAGTAATTTAAGGAGGATCCCTTACCCCCATGGGTACCTTTTCCCAGTCCAAATGTACTTATGTTTTAGGCAGAGTCAATTTGACCAGGCTTTCTTGAGTCAAAGAAAAAGTAAGTTTCTTAGTTACTAAAAACACAAGAAAAAAATAAATAAAAATGCAACGCACATACACACAAATCAGAAATGAGAAGTTGAGTCCAAAATAAAAATTAAGAAAAGACACACGATTCAGTTTTTGGCTTGTCCTGAGGAGTAGATGCTGAAACGTTGTGGCCGTTAGGTTGGGTGATTCTGGTAGAGCTGATTTTGGCAGTTTAGCAGTTGGTTTGGAGACATTTGGTTCTTCAAGTTGGCTGAAGAAGCTTTCCTATTTCCTTTTTGACTCTTTGTGGACTTACCCCCAGTAACAGAAAGAGAGAGGGAGCCTTTGCCTGCAAGGGGTGCATGGTCAATATTCTTCTGCTGTGTCTCTCACAGCACAGACTAATACACCAGAACTAGAACACGCAGATCAGGTCTGCAGCTAGCTTTTTTAACCCATTTCATTGCGTATTCCTGGAACGAAATAAACAAACATGTCTTTCGCCAGAGTCTGTTTTCTTTCAACTCAGATCATTTCCACATTCTGTGATATTACTCAACAGGAGATAGTTTCTGCTGAGGTGTGGTAATCAGTCTCCATTGTCTCCGCAACTTTAGGAGATTAAAGTTCAGTCTTCTGCATTTCATCTCTTCCTTTCATGTGTCTGTGTCTGAAGTAAGCCTTGACACCTTTTTAGGTGCGACATTCCATGTTCTTTCTGGACTTGTTGGTCAAGTATGATCCACATAGGAATTTTCCAGCAGGTGGTTACTTTACATTCTCAGCCATCTTTTACTCAGTGATTTTGTATGTATGTCTTTTTCAAAAGTTCAATATGCCCATAAGTAATCTGGGGCTGTAATCCACTGTCGTAACACAATAAATGTTGGCCTAACCAGTGATGCCCATGTTCGATGAATGAATAAAAAAAAGAATATGAGGCCACCTGTAATATAAATCAGATTGTTTTGTAGTACACATGACAACATCCTGTGATATGAGATACGGCTGTAATATAAATGAGACAACGGTGTAATACACACAAGTCCATCCTGTAATGCAAAATAAGAATAGATTGCAATGCAAACGATTCTGGGCTGTAATATAACCAAATTTGGGGATTGTGTTATAAAATAAGTCAGGGCTGTAATATAAATGAGGTTGGTCTGAAAGCTAATTGAACTCAGGCTGTAATATCAATGTGACAGTGTTGCTGTTGTCAGCAGGGAGCCATCTACGGAGGTGGTTTTCTGAGGCTCCAACAAGAGGGAAAGCAGTCCAGTAAACGTAGGTGACTGCTGACAACGTGCTGGACACTATCTCCCACAGTTATCAGCATGTAGACCTCATATACAGGCCAGCAACCCAGGATTCACTTTGTTTCCCTTTGTAGACCTTCTTCCAACATTAAGGAACTTCTGCAGCCAAACACTTGTGATTTTTGCCTTCATCACGTCTTGAAGCACATATTGTTTCCAGTCGACAATCATTGGACAGCAACCAAAAGACGGAATCTACTGCCCTCTCTAGTGTCGTGTCAGGAGGCAGGGAGGGCATTTAGGGAGGGCCCTCCGCTGCCCTCCCGCCTCCACCCTGATTAGATACGAGGCAGGAAGGCCTGTGGTCAACCTTCTGCCACCAATTGAGGCCTTTAAGAGGACAATTAATAACCACTTAAGGGCCTCATCCTTCTGCTGCTGGTTTTAACCCAGTGGCGGGCGAGCCTGTCACCACAACATGTAAACCTGTGCGGGCTGCTTATCATCTCCTCGGGGGGGCTTCCCTCCGTCAAAGGCACTCGGTGTCTGATCGAGGGTGTGGCATCGGGAAGGGGGAAGGCCCACTGAGAGCCACCACCCTGCCCTTGCTGCCAACCCTCATAAAACCCCCTAAATACCCTATCCATGACCCCAACACCCCTCCCGCCATTACTTACCTGTGGCCTGGGTTTGCTCTGTGATCCGGGGACTCTGATGGGCGTCGTTCCTGCAGCAGCCCTGCCTCCAGGGTCCTGATCCTGGGCAAAGGTCCACTGCTGGCCTCTCCACTTCCTGATTGGCTCATGATTTGGCAGGCCTTCCCCAAAGGAGGCAATGCAGATCTCTCACCTGCTCTGCAGCTGGCAAGTGAGGCTCCCATTGCCTCTACATTGCCTCCACAGGATTCCGCCCCAGGATTGGGGATTGGCACTGTGAAAGTCTGATCGGGTTTTTCATTCCTACTACCACATCACCTGTGATCAATAGTGACCGTGTACACTCTGCACTGTGTTAAATGTACATTAATTGTATGCAGTAAGTGGGCATTAACTGGAGATTCACTTGTGCTCCTATAAATGGGAACAGACTGAACCTGCAGTGGCTGTGTTCAGAGATGTATGCTTGTAATGTGTATCGCTGCAAATAAAAGCTTATGTGAGTGTTTAAAGATTAGGCTCCTATTCCTCCTTCACTGCCTGGTTTCATGGAATAGAACACACTCTCCATGTGGTATATTTAACCCCTGAGCAATAGGGGAACTGTCCTATAATCTTAACGTACTGTGTGTACACCATTTAAGCATCTAAATTTGCTTCATCTGTTAACTACTCCAATCACAAAGGAGGCTGGTGGATTCAATGCCATTATGAGTTCCACGCTCTCCTTCATATATCGAATACACAATGTACTTCTATTTAAGATCACTGTGGAAGTTAGCTAGGAATAAGCCCAATTATCACTCCTGCTGAAAGAGTTGCATCTCCAAATGTGTGTGTGGGGACCACCGGGATCCAGCAGCAAGTAGTCTGTCTGACTAATTGAAGGTTTGAACTGAGAAGTGGTACTGAAACCTTTGCCCATCTGTTGATGTTTCAGACGAGTGCTGTTCTGTGCTCCGGAGGCTGTGTTCTGCTAGCTACCAGCGCCCTGTTGGCTATTGTTACTGTCTTCCTGCCAAGTGGACAGTGTGAGAAGAGGATCTGCACACTGGCTGGCTACATGCAAACAACGGCAGGTGAGTGATCTGACTCCTACACTTCTCCCTCTGTTATATTGTCCGGCAGTCTGTCACAGTGATGTCGATACCATGGAGGCACTGTGTTGGATTTACAGATCAGTAATTGAACAGACAGGGGAATGGAGTAGGATACATGAGAACAGTACAGTTGGAAGTTAATTGCAGACTGTGCGATGTCCCACCAGCAGTTTGCATTAAGAATTCAGGTGTAATAAACCAGTTTGTGTGATATTGACATTCTGAATAGGTTCATAATGAAAATCTGTTTTAAGTACAAGGATAAAACCTCACAGACAGTGCACATTTCCTAATAGGCTTACCAAGCAGGCAAGGATCCTCGCTGACAAACACACCCAAAATTGGCCCAATTATGTTCTAAGTTAGTATATTGGTTTCTCATTAATTATCTGCTTCCATCTCCCCCACCTTCTGGCAGCATTGATTCCTTGCTGGAATACAGTTCCATAACAGCTCACCCAAGGGGCAGCTGTTCAGAGTTGTGTTTCAGTAGTAAGTGCCGAGAAGCTGTTTGACTATGGTGGTCACTAAGACTGACCGTAGCTTCCTTGTTACTGCCCAGATTGAGACCACCAAGCCAGCACAGATCATAGATAAAACCTGGGATCCTTCTTGTCTGTATTGCTCAATTACAACAACAAACAACAACAACTTGCATTTATACGTAGCACCTTTAGCACCATAAAATACCCCAAGGGGCTTAACAAGAGCGCTATCAATAAAAATGTTTCGGACGACTGAGTCACAGAATGAGATGTCAGAACAGCTGGCTAAAGGGTTGGTTAAAAATGTAGGTTTTCAGGAGCAGGGGATACATTAAGGGAGGGAATTCTGGAGCATACAGCCTTGGTAGCTGAAAGCATGGCCACCAATGGTGGCATGATTAGAATGGCAGGTAAGCAAGAGGCCAGAATTGGAGATGTGTAGATACCTCGGAGGGTTGTAGGAGATTAAGAGATAGGGAGTGACGAGGCCATGAAAGGATTTGAAAACAAGGATGAAGATTTTAAATTAAGGCATTTTCAGATCAGAAGCCAAGGTATGTCAGCGAGCACAGGTGTGATAGGTGAACGGGACTCACTGGATAAACTCACCGAGCCATCAGAAAAGCCTTGAACAATAACGTAGTTGGGTGGGTGAGGGAAGGTGGTGCCGTAATGGCAGGAGACAAGTTTCCATGTGCAACACCCCTACGTGATCACTATTTCAGCCACATGGCAAAAAATCGCAGATCACCCCAGGCTCTTCTTAAGTCTCTGTTAGAAAGTGACTGTGGTGGAGGCTGGAGTCTTCTGCCAGTTGATCCAAGGGATGATGAATGATGCACGACAGGCAATGGAGGAAAAGTGAAGAGAACTACTTGTTAAAAGAATAGCATTGCAAAGATTTGGGCTGTCTATGCTGGTTTTAGGTGATAATTTATGTAAGGAACATGGACAAAAATGAACAAGTTCCAAATTGAGTGTGAATTAGTAGGTCTGATGGTGCCTGGAAAGATTTTCTAATTTAATGCGTAATGTTTTCATCAGTTAGAAATCAACAAGCTTAACAGGGAAATGTGGGTGTTTAATAATCAGCTCCTCAGAGGGAGGATAAGCTATATGGCCTCACTCTCCTAAATTCCTATCTGAGGTACACCAAACAGGAGGCTGCAGTCTTTCTCTGGTGAGGCGGAAGGAGGGAAGAGCCAGAATGGATCAGTCTCTGTCTCTCTGACAGCTGGCTGCAAGGCAGAATTGAGAATTAACTCAACATGGTCATTTGTGCAATTGATACTTGCTTGGAACTTTTTAAACAGGTATGTGGAGTACCCTGAAATAATAAAAAAAAACAGAAAATGCTGGAAATACTTGGCAATTCTGATGAAAGATCATACACCTAAAACTTTAACTCTGTTTCTCTCTCCACAGATCTGCTGAGTATTTCCAGCATTTTCCATTTTAATTTCAGATTTCCAGCATCCTCAATATTTTGCTTCTGTGCGTGAAATATTCTGGTTGATTGACACAGTTCCGATTAGTATCTTAAACAGTTCTTTTTCCTACAGACTATTTTTAATTATTCTTCACCCTTGCATTTTTTTAAAGATGTCTGCTCCCAATAACTTAAGTTGGCACATCCTTGACTCGTCATACAATATTTCCTGAATAAACTAACTACAGGTCTGTTGTGTAGGCCTTGGCCTGCATGACCTTTGAACCCAACATCAGCAGAGATGACTGGCAAACATAATCTCATCTCACACACTACGTGCGCCCCCCCCCCCCCCCCCCTCCCCCAGGCACCCAAATTTCCTTCCATCCGCAGAAAATTTTAAATTTTGTTGTTTTGTTGTGTTGATTAACATTTAGAAAAAGAGGGAACATGGAGGCAGGGTTAAGATTTCCTCTCTTTGCTATGGATGGGCACGTCTACAACATATTAAAAATGTTACATCTACACACACTTTCTTACTTCTTTCTGTCGCAATTTCATATCAACTTTTTCTATTATAAATTCCTATGTCCCCGATTAGAATGGAAACTGCCTATGTAAACTTGTCATGTGTAGTGACACCTTCCTGGCAGTGGTAGCGCTGTAACTTCTCAGTTATGCACGACTTGGTCTCTCACCTGTACCGCAGAATAACTCCAATGTTTCCAACCAGCTCAACTTCTCTGCTCCCCAAGCTGACATAAATGTTGTTCTTTAACTGTAAATAATATTGCAGAAGTATATGATGTAAAAATAAGGACAGGACATGTGACTTTAAAATGGGGACTAAATTATATCAGCAAAGTCTAGTTCAATTGTCCCCTGCCCTTTAACCCTGCTCTCTCTAAGAACGACACCTGGGTCTTGTCTCAGGAGATCAGTTAGTTCATACAGATGTTGTCCATTTGCCTATTTAGGTGCTATTCACTAGAGCTACCAACCAGCTATTTGCGATATTACTTTAATTAAATTATGACTGTACTTTCTTCTGGCTCTGTGTGGGTCTAA
Organism: Cetorhinus maximus; assembly: GCF_964194155.1. Lineage (NCBI taxonomy): Eukaryota > Metazoa > Chordata > Chondrichthyes > Lamniformes > Cetorhinidae > Cetorhinus > Cetorhinus maximus. Next base: position 13,525,278 of record NC_135887.1, read on the forward strand.
TCTATGTTTGTGAGTCAAGCCAGCTGGCTCATCTGTTACAAGTAGGATCTGCTCAGCCCACACAACTGCTTCAGGACTGGAAGACGTCTCCCCCTCAAGACTGCCACCCACTGTGGATAAAAAGTCCACATGTTCTAATGGAAGCAATTTTTTAAAGTAAACAAAATGCAACCAAACAAGCGTCCTGTTGTTTTTGAACATTATTTTTCCAGTCACTGAGTGCCATACTGAGTTGTGGTGCTAATGAAATTTGCCAGAAATTGCCACAACACAGTGTTTGTTTTTTTCACAACCCCCGGGTCTCAGCGACTGCCTTGGGTTGGTGCGGACAGGGGCCGGAGCTTTACGGCCCTATCGCAGCAGGGACGGAGCCGTAAAATGCGACGAGCCATTCTAAACTCCCGTTGACTTTGGCGGGACCGTAAAATCCCGCTGCCTTGAAATTCCATCCAGGGCCAGCTGCCAGGGGGACAGAGACTGGACCGTTCTGGCTCACCCCCTCCTTCAGCCTCACCGGGGAGAGACTGCAGCCTCCTGCTTGAGTGCCTCAGATAGGAATTTAGCAGGGTTGGAGATTAGATCTGTTGCTCTTCTTCTGCTGTTGCAATAGCAGCTGTGTCATTGACCTCCCCATCTGAAGTTAACCTCAGGGGCACCCTTGGGGCAAGCGACCTCTGGTATCCTGGCACATCCCTTCCAGGTTGGCAGACCTCACTCTCAAGAGGGAGAGCTGAGGGCAAGTGGACCTTTGCGGTGTCATCAAAGAACCTCTTCAGATATTTTTTTCTCTCACAATGGCACAGAAGTTCCATGCTGAAAGGTCAGAGTAAGATTTTGATCATTATAAGCATTCCTGTGTATGCACAGTACACCGAGAGAGAGAGAGAGAGAGACAAATTCACTTAATGGATTCGATTTGCTTAATGGCCATTTGGGGTTTTAACTACAACATAGCCAGATCTGATTTGGCCCATAAGCTTTTTGATTTAGGCTCCAAACTAAGCTTTAAATTTTGTTCTTAAAAACGCTGCATGAAGTTAGCTAATTTATATTGAATTTAAATTATAAAGCAGTTTCCTAAAGCACTGCGTCGGCTAAAAAATAAGAATCCTTCCAGTAAGCGATAAACCAGCAGACCCCAAATCACGCACTCAAAACCTTTCAAAGAGTTTGAAAACCTTTCAGCGATAAAGCCTAATTGAAGCTGTATTCCCCACAATTTGAATGTCAAAAGAAAGATCAATGTGTTTTATGCAGTCCACCTGACATCTAGATGGTTAACTTTTTTTATTCATTCATGGGATGTGGTTGCGCTGGATAGGCCAGCATTTATTGTCATCCCTAATTGTCCTTGAGAAGGTGGTGGTGAGCTGCCTTTGTGAACCGTTGCAGTCCATGTGGTGTAGGTACACCCACAGTGCTGTTAGGGAGCGAGTTCCAGGATTTTGGCCCCACGACAGTGAAAGAACGGTGATATATTTCCAAGCCAGGATGGTGGTTGACTTGGGGGGACATTCCAGGTGGTGGTGTTCCCATCTATCTGCTGCCCTTGTCCTTATAGATGGTAGCGGTCTTGGGTTTGGAAGGTTTACTCCTCAACCCCCACCTATGGCACCTCCCCATGCCCACGCAGAAGATGCAACACCTGCCCCTTCACTTCCTCTCTCCTCACCGTCCAAGGGCCCAAACGCTCCTTTCAAGTGAAGCAGCATTTCACTTGCATTTCCCCTAACTTAGACTACTGCATTCGTTGCTCCCAATGCGGTCTCCTCTACATTGGAGAGACCAAACGTAAACTGGGCGACTGCTTTGCAGAACACCTGCGGTCTGTCCGCAAGAAAGACCCAAACCTCCCTGTCGCTTGCCATTTTAACACTCCACCCTGCTCTCTTGCCCACATGTCTGTCCTTGGCTTGCTGCATTGTTCCAGTGAAGCCCAACGCAAACTGGAGGAACAGCACCTCATCTTCCGACTAGGCACTTTACAGCCTTCCGGACTGAATATTGAATTCGACAACTTTAGATCTTGAACTCGCTCCTCCATCCCCACTCCCTTTCCATTTCTTCCCCCTCCCTTTTGTTTTTTCCAATAATTTATATAGATTTTTCTTTTCCCACCTATTTCCATTATTTTTAAATCTATACCTGTAATGCACTGTCAGTCTTTCCACCCCACCCCCACTAGAGCTGTACCTTGAGTGTCCTGCCATCCATTCTTAATTAGCACATTCTCTTAGATAATATCACCACCTTTAACACCTCTTTGTTCCTTTGTCTGTAACATCTTTTGATTATCTGCTCCTATCACTGCTTGCTTGTCCCTACAACCACCACACCCACAACTTCTCCACCCTCCGCCCCCCCCACCCCCCCCACCCCCCACCTTAAACCAGCTTAAATTTCACCCTTCTCCTGATATTGCTCAGTTCTGTTGAAGGGTCATGAGGACTCGAAACGTCAACTCTTTTCTTCTCCGCTGATGCTGCCAGACTTGCTGAGTTTTTCCAGGTAATTCTGTTTTTGTTTTGTATTTCCAGCATCCGCAGTAGCTTTTTGTTTTTATCTTTGGGTTTGGAAGGTGCTGCCTAAGAAACCTTGGTGAGTTCCTGCAGTGCATCTTGTAGATAGTACACACTGCTGCTACTGTGTGTCGGTGGTGGAGGGAGTGAATGTTTGTGGATGGGGTGCCAATCAAGCGGGCTGCTTTGTCCTGGATGGTGCCAAACTTCTTGGGTATTGTTGGAGCAGCACTCATCCAGGCAAATGGGGAGTATTCCATCACACTCCTGGCTTGTGCCTTTAGATGGCAGGCAAGCTTTGGGAAATCAGGAGGTGAGTTACTCGCCACAGGATTCCTAGCCTCTGACCTGCTCTTGCAGCCACAGTATTTATATGGCTAGTCCTGTTCAGTTTCTGGTCAATGGTAACCCTCAGGATGTTGATAGTGGGAGTTTCAATGATGGTAATGCCATTGAATGTCAAGGGGTGATGGTTAGATTCTCTCTTGTTGGAAATGGTCATTGCCTGGCACTTGTGTGGTGCAAATGTTACTTGTCACTTGTCAGGCCAAGCCTGGATATTGTCCAGGTCTTGCTACATTTGGACATGGACTGCTTTAGTAATCTGAGCCGTCATGAATGTTGCTGAACATTGCGCAAACATCAGTGAGCATCCTCAGTTCTGATTTATGATGGAAGGAAAGTCATTGATGAAGCAGCTGAAGGTGATTGGGCCTAGAACGCTACCCCGAGGAACTCCTGCAGTGATGTCCTGGGGCTGAGATGACTGACCTCCAACAATTACAGCCATCTTCCTTTGTACTAGGTATTACTCCAACCAGCGGAGAAATTTCCCCCTGATTCCCGTTGACTCCAGTTTTGTGAGAACTCCTTGATTCCACACTTGATGTCAAGGGCAGCACTCTCATCTCACCTCTGGAGTTCGGTTCTTTTGTCCATGTTTGAACCATGGCTGTAATGTGTTCAGAAGCTAAGTGACCCTGGTGGAACTCAAACTGAGCATCAGTGGGTAGGTTATTGCTAAATAAGTGCTGCTTGATAGCACTGTTGATTACCCCTTCCATCACTTTACTGATGCTTGAGAATAGTATCACATGGAGTGAATTGAATTGGCTGAAGACAGGCATCTGTGATGCTGGGGACCTCTGGAGGAGGCCGAGATAGACCATCCACTCGGCACTTCTGGCTGAAGATTGTTGCAAATGTTTCAGCCTTATCTTTTGCAGCTGGGCTGGGCTGGGCTCCCCCATCATTGAGGATGAGGATGTTTGTGGAGCCTCCTCCTCCAGTGAGTTGTTTAATTGTCTATCATCCACGACTGGAAGTGACAGGACTGCAGAGCTTAGATCTGATCCGTTGGTTGTGGGATCGCTTAGCTCTGTCTATCGCATGCTGCTTATACTTTTTGGCATGCAAGTAGTCCTGTGTTATAGCTTCACCAGGTTGACACCTAATTTTTAGGTATGCCTGGTGCTGCTCTTGTTATGCCCTTCTGCACTCTTCATTGGACCAGGGGTGATCCCCTGGCTTAGTGGTATTGGTAGAGTGGGGGATATGAAGGGCCAAGAGATTACAGATTGTGGTTGAGTGCAATTCTGCTGCTGCTGATGTCTTGAGTTGCTAGATCTGTTTGAAATCTATCCCACTTAGCATGGTGGTGGTGTCACACTACACAATGGAGGGTGTTCATGTTCATGGAGGAGCACTGATTCATCAGCTGAACCACTGGCGGGGGTGGGGGGTGCAGTATGTGGTAATCAGCAGGGAGAGGAGTGAGGTTGGGGGGGGGTTGGGGTACATGGTAATCAGCAGGAGGTTTCCTTGCCCATGTTTGACCTGATGCCATGAGACTTCATGGGGTCCAGGTCAATGTTGAGGACCCCCAGGACAATTCCCTCCCAACTGTATACCACTGAGCTGCCACCTCTGCTGGGTCTGTCCTGCCGGTTGTACAGGACATACCCAGGGATGGTGGTGGTGGTGTCTGGGACATTAAGTTATGATTCCATGAGTATGACTATGTCAGGCAGTTGCTTAACAGGTCTGTGGGACAGCTCTCCCATAGTTACAACCAGAGCCGATGTTATGCGTTGAGCAAGCCAAATCGCAGGGGAAAACTTGTCTTACTGATCATAACTTTTGTTTTTGTATCTTGAAAACAAGAGGAAAACTACTGATCCCAGAAGCAGAGAATTTCAGTAACATTTTTAGGAATTTAAACTAAAGGATTTATTAACAAGAAGAAAAAAATCTTAAATACACACGATTAAAATCACACAATTGAAACAGTCTTACAAAATACTCCCCCAAAATACTCACTTGGTCAGAACACACAAGTAACCTGCTTGGCAACAGCTCCCTTATAGATTTTTTTTCAATCAGAAAAGCCCAGTAATATTACCCAAGGCAAAAACTGCTGCTACTTTAATGAAGTATACCACACAACTTCTCACTCTCTTCCATTCTACTGTGGACGTCCGAAGGAAGTTCAGAAACAGACTGCTTTCTGAAAACAAAGATTTTCCTGGCTTTAAACTGGATGACTGCCTCAAATTCACAATTTTTCTCAGCACAGAGCTGGTCTCAAGACATCTCCCCACACAGCCACCTCAACTCAACGAAACATCTTTCCCTAATTATCTTTCTTCCTTTTCATCCAGGACTCCATTGCCCTAAGCACCTCTTTGAATGCAACTTTGCCTATTGTCTTCCTATTGCTTCCACTAGCGGGTCAAATAAAATTTAATAACCTTCCCTTGTTTACTTATGAAACCTTTGTAAGTTGTAAAAGTTCCTTAAACTCCCTTCGAAATTTAACAGCTGAGAAGTCAAGTCCTACCTATCATCTAATACAAAACCCAATTTATTTACTCAAATCAGAGCCTCTCATTACACATGCATGCATCTACCACCTTCACCTTTTATCTCTCAGTTCCCACAGACAAACTGTCTTTACTAACCTTCCCCCAGTTTAATTACTTATACACACACACACACCCACCCCTTCTTTATAGAATACCACCATATTCCCAAAAACATTAAAAATGATAACATCCATCTTCACACAATTTTGGCACCAGCCCCCAGATGTTAGTATGAGGACTTTGCAGGGTCAACAGGGCTGAGTTTGCCATTGTCGCTTCCAGTGCCTAAGTCAATGCAGGTGGTCCATCCACTTTCATTCCTTGTTGACTTTCTAGCAGTTTGATACAGCTGAGTGGCTTGCTAGGTCTGGAGTCAAATGTCGGCCAGACCAGGCAAGGATGGCAGATTTCCCCTAAAGGGCATTGGAGAACCAGATGGGCTTTTACAGCAATGGTTTCATGGTTATCATTAGACTTTTAATTCCACTTTTTTTATTGATTGAATTCAAAGTCTACCATTTGCCATGGTGGGATTCAAACCTGGGTCCCCAAGGCATTACCTTGGGTCCCTGGATAACAAGCCCAGTGACAATACGACTGTGCCACTACCTTGCAGTTACTAAACCATCCAGAATAGGCAGGTCTCAAGCTTGGCCCTTGGCCTGTGTTGAGTTAAGGATGAGGTGAGGAGGTCAAGGACACAGGCGAAGAAAAGAACGAATTGATCTAATCTCTACCGCTGTTGCCCCCACACTCCACGGCAGTGGCTAAGGTCAGGCAAAAACTGGGCATTTAACACTCTCTGACAAATCACATTGATGCCACACTGCACTACAGTGTTGAGCAACTGTCAATCAAAACCGTAGTACATTTGTTATTTACATTCTGAGACCAGGGGAAGGGAGGCGGGGGAGGGGGGGGGGCGGCGGGGGGGCAGAAAATTTCAGCCAGGATCCGTGCTCCTTATTACTCCCCGGTTAGCTTTGCTGGAAAGTGAAATGTGTAGTGGTCGACAAACCCTGACTAGGTGATACAGCAGGAGGGAACAATTAGCTGTAACAGAGCTGTGGTCAGCACATAGATGCACTGTATCTTAGCATACACTTGGTTTGTATCCCCTTGTATTCAGAAGGTTGAGGTTCGGCTTAATGGAGGCATTTAAAATGATTATGGGATTTAATGGGGCAGATATAGTCAAACTACTTGATCTGGGAAGGAAATTCAGAATAAGAGGGCACAATTTTAAAATCAGAGCTGAACCATTTAAGAGTTAAATCAGGAAGAACATTTTCACACAGAGGGTAAGTGGATGTCTGGAATTCTGTCCCCAAAAGAATATGGATACTTAAGGTTAATCAAAACTTTCAAGACTGAGACGGGCAGTTATTTATTAAGTATGTTATCAAAGGATAAGGTTACAAAGAGACTCATTTAAATCTTACTCAGCAGGCGGGAAACACAGGCAATCATGTGGAAAGCTGGTTTGACACAGTTTCCAGTGACTTCACTGGAGTATAATATCCAGCTGAGTGTAAACCAGCATTGCACCCAATCTCATCAGTTCCCCGACGAGTAAGTTAGGTTAAAATTAGCCGCAAAGTACACTAAAGATGCAGATCGGCCATGATCTAACTGAATAGTGGAAGGACCTCAAGGCTGACTCATATTCTTATGATAATATGTAAGTCATCACCCTTATGAGAGGAGAGAAGATGTCGCTGAGGAGGGAGAGGTAGTAACTATGAATTCTAGTCACACGATTATGTCTAAGGGTGATAAACCATGGAGACATTACAAAGTGGGAAGAGCAACGAGCCTGCCCTCAATAACAAAGGGAAAAGCTACAAGGAACGGCTTGATAAACTAGCGTTCACAAGTTTCAAAACAAGATGGCAAAGGGAGAATTGTATAAAGATATACAAGGTGCTTGAATGTCAGGTACTTTGAGATCACAAGGATTTGATAAGGTGCTCTATAAATGCAAGCCTTATATCCATTGGAAAATAAAATTAGGTACGGTATAGAGAGGCAGCCAGAACCTACTTATATGGGCCAATTTTACCAATTTACCAGTTTTTCCAAATGCTCACTCATATTGTCTCCCACACCAGAACACCAGGACTTTAAAACTGCGGAATTCCAAATCTCCTACAGATTTTCTTTCTTAGAATCTTTAAAACCTGGGCGTGGTCTTGCCTAATGACTACTTACTGACTTACTTCGCCTCTTATTCTTTTCAACCGTACCAATTCGTACAATGTGGGCTTTGAGCCGAAACCAGGAAAGAAAATCTTCTTGTGCTGTGTTTGACCCGTGAACACTTGTTGCTGACAGTGCAAAAAGGCAGAAGTGTGTTGAGTTGTCCAGCACTGACTTCCCTAAATAAGCACAGGAAACCACATAGAAGGAGAAAATGTAAAGCCAGAGAAAGCAAATACATATTAAAAGCCCTCTGCCAGTTCATTTAGATATAGTTTAAAAAATAGCCATCTGTAAAACGCTTTAGGATGATTTTATTCTACACTCTTCACATTTTCTAGTGTTGACAGGACATACATTAAACAGGATTGAACAGTCACGTCTATTTTGCTCCGTGGGGCACTCCAGACATGGGCAGTGTCCAATTCAAACATGTTAAATGCATCGTGGAAAGTCAGCTCTCCACTCAAGAGGAGAGCACTTTGTTACAGAGAACAGAAGGAGTAGGAACACATGAACCAACCATTATCAATACCAGTTGCACTGGCGGATATTACTGCTCTATAAATTGGCTGCTTTAACAGAGGAGAAGATGGTATTTTCTGAATTATTTTTTAAGATTCTAAACTTCCTCTTCCGCAACCTAGTGCCAACAAGATCCCCTCTCCCTCTGTCCCTTTCCCTCCTCCCTTTTCATGCAACTTGAGCATCTTATTAAGGAATAACCAATTAGTAGCTCCACCGAATTATGAAGAGCTGTGAAGGACCCTCAACATATGCATTGGCAAGAAGTGCCTAACTTGCAATGCAGAATTTATTCTATAATTCTGTATCATATAGCATGACCTGAGAAAGTGTTTGTACATATTACTGCACCTGAATAATAATTATTATGAAATTCATTGGGAGATAAAAAGAAGTCTCTGTTTTCAGCTCTGTTTCCATAGGCTGTTCATTGAACACAGCTCAGTGAGTGGGCAATTGCTTTCATGTCTGTCCTAATCTTGCTCTGACCTAGATCTCTGCTCATCAACTCCTACATCATCGTGATTGAGATTAGGAATTCAACCAAGGGCAGGGATTAAACCTGTTTCCAAGCACTCTGTGCCACTGCATGGTGACTCGTTGCTACTGTTTGATTTTTTTTCATCAATAAAGATCGATTTCTCGAAATAGGCAGCATTAACACTTATTCAACTGGCAAGTCTTGAGAAACTTCCGTCTCACTGGGTTGACTAATTCTACTTGTTTTCAGCTCGCACACTGAAAAATAGCCCCAAAATATAATAAAACTAATCTAGGAACAGGAGTCACTTTATTCGGGTAAGGTTGTTCCAATGGAAATAACAAATACACAAAAAATACAGGTAAATGAAAAATACATAACTTGTATTGACCTTCATTCCTATTTTCCCTTATCCTTTTAACCTCTTTTTTACAACCTAATCTAACCAATCAAAAGGCTGGCAGCTCAGCAGGCGCCAGTAGCGCCACCACTAGCGCATGGCCATTGCTGAGGGTGCAGCTCCAGGGAAAGGCTGCCTCAATGGCCAGACAGTCCCAAAGAGTGGGTAACTGAGGTTCGGGGAAAGCCAGGGTTAGCAAACAGGCCCTGGCAGCTGGGGGTGTGGAGCGTTGTGGGGCACTGGTGGTGCTGTTGCCACACGGGTGGCCGTTCCTGCCGGGAGTCGGGGAGGGGGGGTGCCCTTCGTGAGCTGTGGACTGCCCATAAAAGAGGAGCACCCGTCCCGGAACCCGCTGGGAGGGTGTCAGGTTTCTCCTTGCAGAGGCAGGCCGCCGCCCCCCCCCCACCCGCCTCATGCGGGCAAAGTGCTGGAGGAGCAGGAAATGGCCCTTCATTTATTACTTCAGTGGCTTAATTGGCTGTCGGGTGGGCAGCCCAAGATGCCACGCTTCCCGCCACTGACAATATGGCATGGCGGTGGGGAAACGTTGGGTACCATTCCCAATACTTCAACGCCCCAACATCTTGCCAGCCCTGGCACCTCCCAGCCTGCCACCAATAGACCAAGAAAATTCAGCTCAGACAGCCGAATGAGTTTGTTTGTCTATTGGTCTTGGGTTTGCCCAAAGCTGTGTTTCATATAATGAATAAGTAAGAGGGATGGGAGTTCCAGTTTCAACCATTCACTCCAACACTTGATAATCTGGACCTAAAAGACCAAATTATAATTTTAATCCTACTCTAATAACCGGCAGTTGTTTTAGTAATAGTAATACATAAAATTTAATTTATCTTGATAAACTGGAAATCGTATGGGCCATGAATCAGGCATGTTGATCCCCACACCTAAACTCCTTGTACGCTAACACTTGGTAACTTTCCCTGCAAAATAAACTTCATGCTCTATTCCCTGATATTTATTGTACTGCTATGTTTACAAGTGCTAATCAGGCACAAAACTGGCATTGCAGAACGGCCGATCACTGTAGGAATCGCCTGATTTAGAAAATCGAGCAGTGCCACTCATGGGCGGGCAATCTGTGACGTTGGCGCTGTACCCCGGCAGCATGTTAAAAATCTGCCGCACTGATTTTTTTACCTTTTGTCGTGAATTTTATGAGCTGTGGCATTTGGGAGTACCCAATAGGTTCTTGATTCCTAATGAATGGGTTTGAAAGCTCCTTAACTCACTGTGACATTAATAACAAGTACTGATGTTTTTATTGTGGCGCTGATTACTGGGACATACGACAGACAGCATACGACACGAGCCTACAATGATTTGAAAGTGTAGCTTGATTGCCTCATTATTAAAGGAATTTCTGTCAGGAAAGATCAGAAATTCCGCTATAAGTATGTAGGATTCATTTGGACGTTGGCACTTCAGAATTTCTGTTTTGGCAAATGAAAATTTCTGATGACTGCGCAGGAGACTGATGCTCAAATGAGTTAGAATGAAGCTCTCATTTTAAAACCTGCTCCAGTGCAGGCTGAAGGGGTGAATGACTCCTCTGTCAACCGCGAGGATGCTAAGTAAAGATTCATCACAGCTCTTAATGGGATATGTTCACAACTCACAAGTGCCTATAATTTGGCATTGACTAGTACTTGATTAATAACCTCAGTTAAACAAGCTGTAAGACTGGATGGTATGAAGAAAGATAATTCACACTGGTGCAGTAGTGGATGGTCCCCTGAAGGTGGGCTTAAGGTGAATTTAGATGTGGTGTAAAGAAACTACTCCTTGTATGAAGCCTAACTCTGGAAGTATTTAATGATGGTCCCAGGTGATAGAAATAAAAAAATTCCATTTCTCAAAATTGACGGCCCTCACTTGGGGAACACAAACATGCCCTCCCCCCTTAAAAAGCTGCTCCCTGTCCGAGGATAAAGTTCCTTGTGAGATTTTGTGGATTGCACTGGGTGGCGCACCACCTCAGCTAAATAAAAACAAGCGATGGTTCAGGCTCACTGTGTGGGCAACACCTCTCCTGCTTTGTCAAAACACCAGGTGCAAGGATTTCACCTGCTCAGCGTTTCCTCAGGATGTTTGGAATTCAGCAGGGGTGGTACCAGGGGATGACCTGTTAGCAGTGGAGTGCGAACAGGTCACCTACCAGCCTTTGGCCTGCGAATACTGCATCCCATCCAGAATGAATCAAAATAGGAGAATTCTCATCGAAGTCCATTAAAGAAAGCAAGGTACAGTGCCTTTCAAAACCTCAAGACATCCCACAGCGCTTTATAGCCCATGAAGAGATTTACAGGCAATTAATTCCTTCTGAAATAGTAGTCACTGATGTAAAGTAGGAAAACCGTCAGTTAATTTGCACACAGCAAGCTCCCACAAACAACATGATAATAACCAGGTGATCTGTTTATAGTTTTCTTGATTGAGGGATAAATATGGATACCAGAAAGAACTCCCCTGCCCTTCTTCAAACTAGTACTGTGGGACCTTTCATGTCTCCCTGAGATGGCAGATGGGGCTTCAACTTAACACCTCATCCGAAGGATGGCACCTCCAGTGGTCTCTCACTACTGCACTGGAGTGTCGGCTTAGATTTTGTGCTCTAGCCTCTGGATTAGTCTGTCAAAGTCATTCAGTGTAGGTAAGCCAGGCTAATAGGCCTGCATATTAAAAACAGGCAGGCCCTAGGATACCAGATTTCAATTTCCCCATCCAGCACTATCCTTATAAAAGGTCACCGATGTGTTAATTTAGCTTAAGGAGAGCTGAGTGCATTGTCACACCGGTGCAACAGAACCCGACACATGGCCACTCTGAACTTGTGTGATAGCCAACATCAGTGCCTTGTCCCAGGCTCTCATCTGTAGTGGTATTTGCATCATCTCCAAAACCAATCAAACTAATCCTCCCTCATTCTGCCACGTCTCTTCTGCAAATTGGAGGCAGACGATCATACATAATATTAATTCCCACTCGCGGCTCAGTGTGAATTAGCAGAAGGCTTTGAACTGAATGTAAATTTAAGTCTATCTGTGCCGTGGGTGGTCACCAGCTTGGCTTGTCAGTGAAGAAACTACGATAAATCTTTGATTTGGCTGTAATTCCTCAAAGTCCCAACCATTCTTTGATCTGCTTCTAGCTGGTGGGGAAATTTGAGCTGCCTGTTTCAAAACCTCACTTCAACTCCAAAGTAAACTCCATTGGTCAGGTGATAGTAAGGCGGAGGTCAGGTTTCCAGGTCAGGTAACTTGTAATAGCACACAGTATACTAGATTGTTAAAATAAAAGAGACAGACACAAATAAACAAAGAAAGAAAAGAGAAATTCACACAAAGCAAGACAGACAAAAACTAAGGAACAGATACTGGAGCGTACATTTTCCCATCAGTGCCGATACAAATGCTTAGCATACCGCTATTAAATCTAGGAACACAGTAACAGGAGTAGGCTATTTGGCCCATCAAACCTGTTCCGCCATGCAACAAGATAATGGTTGATCTAGACTTAAATCTATAAACCCGCCTTTGCCCCACATCCCTCGAAATGTTTGAATGACATAAAATCTATCAACCTCAGGTTTAAAATTAACAGTCAGTCTTGTGAGTTCCTAATTGTGCTCATTGGCCAGGATTTTCCCGTCGGCGAGCGGGGGGGGCGGGGCCCACTCGCCGACACATAAAATGCCGCGGGATGGCGTCGGGCGGAACTCCCAATGTCACCCCGCCCCATTTAAATTTTCAGGTAGGCGGAGGCTCAGCAAAATCAGCTGTGCGCCCGCCGACCTGTCAATGGCCAATTGAGGCCATTGACAGAGTCATTAAAGTAATTAATGGACCCGCCCATCCAACCTTAAGGCTGGCGGGCAGGCCGGGAGCCCTGGCAGGCTTCAGAAAAAGCATGAAACCTCATCCACGGGCAGGATGAGATTTCATATAGGGTTTTAAAAATTTAATTAAAAGTGTTTTTAAAAGTTATGGACGTGTCCCAACTCATGTGAAAGTGTCACATGAGGGGACATGTCAGGGAATTTTTTTTTTCTCTATTTTTAATATTTTTTAATGTACAGCCGATCTCCCTGAGGCAGCACTTAGCCTCAGGGAGATGAGTGCATTCTTTCGTGTGCATGCATAAAAGAGCGCACCCTCAGCTCAGGGAATCCTCCCCCCCCCACCGCCACCCCACCGCCCGCACACAGGGAGCGCATAGCGCTTCCATGCGGATGTCACACTGGGCGGACCTTAATTGGCCTGCCCACATAAAATGGCGGCGTGCCCCCAATTGGGGGCGCCGATTGGAGGCGCATCTCCGTGCGCCTGCTCTTCAACTTCCCCCCTGACGGTGGGGGGAAAATTCTGCCCATTAAAGATTTGGCTCTAATTTTTAGTCTATGCCCCCTAGTCCTAGATTCCCAACCAGCAGAAATAGTTTTTCTCTATCTATCCTATTTAGCCATACTAGGTTTACAAAGTGGGCGGTTGTTAAAACTTACACAACACTGCTGTGAGTGGGTAGGGTAGATTTCAGATAAGCAATTGCAGAGTTCTAGTGGTTGTGTCAAACGTAACTGGATCAGACTTTCTCATTACAGCTAAGCATTACAAAAAAAGTGTACTGCAGGCTACAGAAAGGATATACTTCTTAATATCTTGAAAAGTTCAACCCCATAGCTTTCTAAATTCCAGGGAATACAATCCTAGTTTGTTTAGTTTCTCCTCATAATTTAACCCTTGGAGTCCAGGTATCAATCTGGTAAGTCTATGCTGCTCTCCCTCCAAGGGCAGTGTTTCCTTCCTAAGGTGTGCTGCCCAGAACCTCTCACAGTGCTCCAGGTGTGGACTAACCAGGGCTTTCTGAAGCATGACTTCTGCCCCTTTGTATTCTAAATCTTGCCATTGCAGGTATTATTTAGTTTAGAATGAATTATGGTCATAACCCCTGCGGTAAAAACAAGTGAACAGAGGGATTTAGCATAGGTGGTTAGGAAAAAAGGGCTTAGGAGCAGGAGTAGGCCATTCAGCTCTTCAAGCCTGCTCTGCCATTCGGTAAGATCATGGCTGATCTGGCTGTGGTCTCAACTCCACTTCCTTGTCCCCATAACCCTTGACTCCTTTGTCTATCAAAAATCTATCTAACTTAGCCTTAAATAAATTTAATGACCCAGCCTCCACTGCTTTCTGGGGAAGAGAATTCCACAGACTAACAACCCTCTGAGAGAAATAAATTCTCCTCATCTCCACCTTAAAAGGGAGGCCTCTTATTCTTAAACTGTGTCCCATGATTCTAGTTCCCCCACAACAGGAAACATCCTCCCGGTATCCACCCTGTCAAGTTCCTTCAGGATCTTATATGTTTCAATAAGATCACTTCTCATTCTTCTCAACTCCAATGGGTATAGGCCCAACCTAGGCAACCTTTCTTCATAAGATAATCCCTTCATTCCAGGACTGAGTTGATGAAGGAAAAAAGATTGAAGGAATATGTTTCTGCGACAAAAATCACATCTTTGGAGTATGAATACTGTCATTGTGAGAGAAATGATGTAAATGCAATGATTTCATGCCGTTTAATAAAATACAGAATGATATTAAACTGACAGATGGAGGAACTGTTTGTTTGATAAGACATGTTGAAAAATGTTTCAAAAATATATTTCAGTATTCTTTCTTTGAAACAAAGTTATGATCTCAAGCAATGCCAGCTTGTTAATTTGACAGCCTTCACCTTGTTAACAGAGTGATTCTCATGTTGACATAATATGGAAATCTTTTATGATTTAGGCAAAGAAAATTAGAGAACAGATTAAGTCATTGGTGAGCTAATTATTTTCTGTCATCTTCCTATAAATAGGACGAATGCAGCATTTCCATCACTCACAGCAGCCATTCCTGGGCAATCTCAGAGTTAGAGCAGTGACTGATTGCTTTAATGATTTGTAGGGATGAGGCACTCCAGAGCTTTTTTGGACTTAACAACAGAAAGAAAAAGAAAGACAAAAAGAGTAAGAGGGATAAAGAGAAAGAGAAAAAATGAAGAGAGAGAAAGACAAAAGACAGAAAGAGAAAGAAAAAGAGAAACAGAAAGTGAAACAGAGAAATAAAGACAAAAAGAGGAAGGCGGAAAGACTAAAAGAGAGAAAGAAAGAGAGAGATAGGAAGAGGATGCAAGAGACAAAAGGGAGGAAGACAAAAAGAGGAAAAAAAGGGAAAATCACACAGACAGAAAGAAAGTAAAGCCTGATTTTTTTGTGGGTTGGAAAGAGTCTCCGGCTTAGCCAAAATGGCACATGGCACCCGAGCCCCGATTCCGGAAATCCCACCCATGATCTTGGAACCCACCATTTTTGCCAGGGGGGAGCAGGGGAAGGTTGCAGTTTGTGCATCTGTGGTTTACAGAGGCAGCTAGCTGCATATTGAACAGATCCAATTTTCACTAGTGGGATGTCCAAAACATGACTTGTGGGCTTTACACCTTTGAGGAAGAGGCCTAAAGCTGCTGGAGTTATTTGGAGAGGTATCCTTTTGGATATGTCCAATTACCCCTTTGGGAAAGGTAAGGTGCCCTTTTGGAGAGGTAAGGCATCCTTTGGGAATGATAAGGTGCCCTTTGGGATATTTAAGAGTAGATATGAATGTGCGCAAAAAGTAGATAAGCTCTGTGGAACTATCAAGCTTTCGAGGCATTTAAATCTCCTGCTCTTTAAATGTTTAAAAACAGTCTGCAATGTAAAAAAATGTTCTTGCAGCTTCACTCTGTCTGTTGACATAAGCCTGAGAGTTATTATAGGATTAGTGCTGCATGACTGATTCAACAACTTATTATTATCACAATGGGGTATCTGTCAATTTACAGTTTCATTTACAGCTCTATAACTAAAATCTTTGATGTGGGGCTATGAATACAAATGTGTGTTTTCATAAGAGATTAAGTACTTGAATGAAATGTTTGCTTTTATAAGGGATTAAGTAGTTGAAGGAACTTAAATATATTGAATGGGTTTTTACCAATGAGACTTTTTTTAAATCAATAGACACTTAGAACTTTATTTCATCTCAGCATGGCTCCTGAGGTCTGCCCGTGATGGATATGGCAGAGTTGGCATGGAGGGTGTAATGGCAAAGGGTGGTGACTGGGAGGCCTGGGTTGGCATGAGTTCACATTAAGTTGGTATGGAGGTATAAAGGGCCATGGGGTGGGTAGAAGGGCATAGGTTGGCATAGGGGGTATAAAGGGCCATGACTGGGTAGAGGGGGCATAGTTTGGTATTGGGAGTATAAAGGACCATGGGATGGGTAGTGGGGCACAGGTTGGCATAGGGGTATAAAGGGCCATGTGGGTAGGTGGAGGGATGTATATTGGCATGGAGTGTGTGAGGGGCTATGGGGTGGGTGGGGGGCATGAGGTGGCATGAGTTGACATGAATGGGGTATGGAGAGTGTGTGTAAGGGGGTGTGAAGATGAGGGCTAGAGGGCTTTTGTTTTATCCTTTCTCTTACAAGTCCCGGAGCATCCACACAGCCCACTTCAGCGACCGGCAGTCCCTATGGCTGCCTGTGAACTCTTTCCAGGGCTCCACTCCCGTTAACACCGCCCTCCCCAGGAATGAAAAATTAGAACATCCAGGGCACTTTCTCCCGAGTCGGGTTTGTGGAGTTGGGAATTTCCCCGAATCCGTGTCCCTGACTCAAGACCGAAAATTCAATCCCTTGAAAGAAAAAGGCTGAAAAAAATAAAAGGAGGACAATTATCCTTCTGCTAGATCATCCAATTAAATGCAGCGTGCTAACCGATTGGTGCCCGGGCTGATATCTTTGGGAGTCACCGAGGTGCGTATTATTGAGCCCAGAGACCAGGAATAAAGTTAAAATCCCTGTTCTTATTAATTGCCATATATTTCACATAGTTAATACCAAAAGATCATGGTGTTTTGATTTAGAAATCAGACAGCAATGAGGCAGCTGTTCTGGAAGCTGTTCCGAATGCAGGCCTATAAAATTCAACCAAACTGGCACATGAGAAATACAAGCACAAATAGGGCTGAGTTACCTGAGCTTGAAGCACCAGGTTACCAGGGCTTGGTGGCCACAGGTTGTACTCCCTGTTCTAATTCACTGTACCACTCACTCCCCTATAACATGAACCATCGCACTAGGGAAGAAAATTTCCCCTGCCATCAATTTCCATGAAAAATGCACAGTGTGTGCAAAAATAAAAAGATATCCCATTTTTTATTAACCTTATGACCAGGAGGAATTTCAGCCTCTGGACTGGACTCATCTGTGCGAACCTACCCAAATAGCAGCAGATAATGAGGTGATATCAGGCAGTTCCCCTTCAAATACCCAGCTGCCTCTTCTGGTGCTGCAACAGTGGTCTGGGGGGGTTTGCAGTGGGAACTGGAAGGCCCCCTGCCTTGGCAGCAAGAATTCCAACAGCAGCACTGGTTCTCGACCCAGGAAAACAGATTGGGTTTTGAGAGCTATGAGTGAGAAGTCGTACCCCACAGCTTCTTAGGGTTGCCAACCCTCCAGGATTGATCTGGAGTCTCCTAGAATGTTCTTTGAACATTTTTTCCCTGTTAGTTATAAAAAATATTGGACACTGGGGAGAAAAGGTTGTTTGCTTGACAGTCAAGAATCGGGTAATGAAGAATATATGAATGAAGAGTCTATTAATTAATGAAGAATCTATTAATACCCCTAACTGGGTAATAAAGTATCCATTCCCTTTACTGATTGGTGTGAGAAAGCACTGCGCCATGACAATGGACATATTGGACAACCAATGGCAGGAGTGTGGGGTCGGGGTGATTGGCGTTAGGAGGTCATGTGGCGATAGCTCCAGGAATATGTCCAACCAGAGTTGGCAACCCTACTGCAATCAGCATCAGAGAAAAGGCCACCCTCAATGTCTCAAAAGGCTTTCAGAATCTTAAAGAGGCAACATGCAGATTCTCGTCCTAAATGTGGCGATGAATACAATTCAATTATAATGGTCTTGCCCTTATGTTCCCATTACTGTATTATTGACATTTGTGCTTAGAACATTTCCAAATTACATTCAGTTTCGACAAAGTATTAATGATTTAGCAATAAAATGGTTCTGCTACACAACTTAAGAAAATTAAAAGCACCAACTGGCATCAACGTGAGTGTTCTCTGGCTGGTCAGCCAAAGATGCACTTATAGAATCGCTGTATTTGCATGTTTCAGTTTAATTTTACAATCCTCCCATATTTTATGAAGGTTTTAGTGCATGCTGTATGGGCACTATAAGAGAGCCTGGAAGGTCCTATTCAATTTTTTGATGTAGACACAGTGGCAAATGGAGTAACAGTAGCTGCTTAGTAGGTCACATAATACTTATACGTACTTAGACTGATAGTCCCATGTGTAGCTCCGCATGCTTGGTTACTGGTCAGCAATCCAAGTTTATGTGATGCGAGAGTGGGAAGAGCATCCTTGTTGGGGGTTGGTTTGTTACTGATAACAGTAGACGCAGCAATTCACAGCACAAACTAATATTGTTAGAGTTTAGATATTTTCTGTGGTCGGTGAAGGTTTACTTGGAATTTAAATAAAATTAAAGGGAGAATGTCTCAAGGTAATTTGATCTGCCGGACATTAATTTTGTTGATAATGCTTTTTTTTGTCGTCTCACCAAGTTTCTTCTCTTGTCTCTTGAAGATGATGATTAATTTTCGGGTACAGAGCTGGGACATTCACACCTCCATCCCTACCCACCCCCTCCCCAATCTCTCACCAAAGCAATTATTATTTTTCACGTCCACACCGTGCAGGATATCAGCCTTGGATAGTCTCGCAACTGAGGTTGGCCTTGTCCTCACATGATAACCACCGTTGGTGCTTTCCATGAAAGGTGGAGAGGGAAGGGGTGAGGTCTGTGAGAACGACATAGGGATCAGAAGGAAAAATTGTGCCTGACCTTCCCTAAGCCCTATCCAAGGGACAGAGGCCAATTGTAGAGCCTCTGTTTCTATGCCAGCTAACTGGGCACATGGGACCTTCCTTGTCTCTATGGCTCAGCTTCACATTGTGCCATGCACTTAGCAACTGAAGCTTTGGGAGAGTTCACAGATATTTCTTCAAGACCAGCCTTGACCACCCCTTTCAAGAATATTTGATTCTGTTTTTAATCTCAAGATGGTAACTGTTTCCTCTGCTTCTCTGGAGCTGTTTTGTTTTCCTGGCTGGACCACAATCAGGATACTTGAATCTGCACAAGTCTTGTCAAAAGGAGTTTAATTTTTAATAACGAAGGAAACCTCTGCAGATGATTTAACTTAAGCGTCAGCAAAAATCAGCATGAAATGCAGCCAGGCAAGTACCTAAAGTGTGCAGCAAACTGACCAGCCATTGAAAGAGTAATAAAGGTTAATGTTTGGGCTGTTGATCTTCAACAGTTCTCCGCCAGGTACCTGCACTGTATTTCCACTGTGTTCGGGCCCTTTATTTCCTCTTTTGTCTCTAATATCAAAGGCTCAAAGCTTTGAACCCCCATCTCCCAACCTGGCACTAGCGGGTTGAAGTTGTGCCCTGGAAATGCCTAGTGCTGGAAGGAGTTCTGTCAGCTTTCTCTCGTGGTGGAGCCCTGAGTGTAGTCTTGAAAATAATCATCAATCAGCTTATTGCGTATTTCCTCCAAATGATCTGTATTCATAGTCGCAGTGGAGATATGGACCCAGACCAGCCAGTACGTCCACTTGGTCAGAGGTTGTCAGATGGAGGCTGAGAAAGGTTTACTACAATGGTCAATGTCCACGAGGCATGACATGCTTCCTAGGACCCCAATTTCCATTGACGACCAGCTAGAAAGCAGTGCAGCAGTGTGGCAAGTATGCTCAGCACTCGCAGCCTCTTGTTTTCTCTCGATTTCCACCATGAATAGATCAAAGGCAGAGTGAATCCTGTTGAAATTGGAAACTTCTGGCTCTAGATGAGGCACACAACCAACTCAGCTACCCATTATTTTAATGGAGAACTGTGATTGCTGGAGTTTGACAAGTGGAAACTCCAAGTTGAAGCTGGCCTATCAGATATAACAACAGACTGACAAATCATACTCAACCTGATTATTCTCACCAGTCTTGGATAAGTTATCAATGAGAATGATGAAAACCTAACCTATTCCAACATGCATTGATTCCTAGAGGATGGCTTGGTGATCTTTGTGAAGGTTCCAGAATCTGATAGTGGAAAGTTCACTTAAAAGGGGGAATAAAGAGTGGAGCAACAACTACAACTGCTACTTATATTTATATAGCGCCTTTAATATAATAAAACATCCCAAAGCGCTTCACAGAAGCATTATAAAACAAAATATGGCACCAAACTACATAAGGAGACTGATGACCAAACATCTTGGTCAAAGAGGTAGTTTTTAAGGAGTGTCTTAAAGGAGGAAAGCAAGGTAAGGAGGTGGAGATGTTTAGGGAGGGAATTCCAGAGCTTAGGGCCTAGGCAGCTGAAGGTGCGGCCACTAGTGGTGGAATGATTAAAATCGGGGATACTCAAGAGTCCAGAGTTAGATGAGCCGCAGATATCTCGGAGGCTTGTGGGGCTGGAGGAGATTGCTGAGATAGGAAAGGGCAAAATCATGAAGGGATTTGATAGATTAATGGGGAGAAACCTTTTCCACTGGCAAGAGGGTTGATAACCACTGGACATAGATTTAAGATCTTTGGCAAAAAAAACCGGAGGAACGAGGTGCTGCCGGCCTTTTGAAAAGAGGCAATGCAGGGGGTCTCACTGAGACTGTTGTTCCGTCCACAAGATTCAGCCCAATATTCTAGCTGCGGCCTAACTAGTTATTTATAAATGTTTACTATAACTCCCATAGGGAGTATTTCTCTTTTTATTCCTGAGCCATAATATTCTCGTTACAGCCAGCATTTGTTCCTCAGTTTAAAAACTGGGGATACAATGAGTAGCAGATGTAGGAGGATAACATCTGCTAACTGATCAATATATGGTGCAGTAATGTGATTTACAGGTCCCTCTGCTTAAATTATGTAAGGATTAGAATTTAACCCCATGGCATCACTCAGAGCAGAAGGTGAACTTCTGATAAGATCATTGCAATGATGTCAAAACACTTTTTGTAGTTTAGACAAACTGAGCCAGTCCACATTGGGATTGTGGTGGACACAGATTCAACTGAGGCTTTCAAAAAAGAACTGGATAATCAGCTGAGGAGAAAACATTTGCAGGGCTATGTTAATTCTAATAATTGTATGTTGAGGAAGAATGAGTCTGAAGCTAGCCTCTACCTTAAACAAGTTTATTACCAAGGCAGCAAAGCAAAATCACAGACTCTCCAGTTCTTCCCAGACACTCAGAGTGAATTGGTTGAGATACTCTTCCAATGATTCCCTAAACCCTCCCCAGTTGGGGACAGCTGTGCTTAATTACCAATTTAAATCATGCATTTCATTGTAACACAGATTCAACACCAACAGGTTATGAGATAAAGGCAGGGGAATGGTACTAGTGCATTAGTCTTGCAGAGAAGCCAGCAGGGATATGATGGGCTGAAGTCTTCCTTCTGTCTATAACCTTTCTATTATTCTGTAGAATGTATCTTGTACAATTTAGCGATTTGGAAATCAAATTTTAGATCAACCCTGGTGGGACTTGATCAGACTCGTGGAAGGTTATGCTGCTTGTATGTCAGCACAAAGGAGGTGTCAGCTGTGGCTCAGTTCATAGCACCCTCGCCTTTGAATCAGAGGGTTGTGGGTTCATGTCCCACTCCTGGAAACCAAGAACTGTGATTGTACTCGAAAGAGTTGCAATCTGTGACTGTTGATAACTCAAAAGAGTTTCCTATTGTTTTCCCCGCCTCAGTTCATCTGCTGTTGCTACTTTCAGCTCCACTGGCCAACCTCCCAACTTCTGCCCTATGTAAACTTGAGCACACCCAAAACTCTGCTGGCCATAACTTAATTCATACCAAGTCCCATTCACTCAGCATCTCTGTCTTCACTGACCTACTTTGACTCCCAGTCTGGCAATGCCACAATTTTAAAATTCCCATCCTTGTCTTTGAATCCCTCCATGAGCCCGCTAGCTCTCCAACCCTTTGAAATCTCTGCCCTCCTCCAACTCTGGCCTCTTTTGCATTTCCAATTTTCATTGCTCCACCATTAGCCTTCAGCTGTCTAGGGCCTAGACTCTGGAATTCGCTCCTTAAACCTCTCACTCTCTCTATCTTTCTCTCCTCCTTTACGATGGTCTTTAAAACCTACTACTTTGACCAAGCTGTCCGAATGCATCCTTATATGGCTGTGTCAAATTTTATCTGGTAATACTCCTGTGAAACGTCATGAGATATTCATTAATATTGCTATGTAAATGCAATTTGCTGTTGCTGTTTTGCAACCTCTTACAGTAAACTGATGAGCATTCCAGCAAATCCCAGGAAGTGCATTTTCATTAATGCATTTATTGCGGTGACCATGCCGGATCTGTCCATGTGCATGATTCAGAAATTTATTTTAATTAAATGGCTTTTAATGGTACGCAGTTTCAAAGGAAGCAGGTTAATTTGATTCCCCTGCTAAATGGATCCAAATGCAACTAGACTTTTCAAAACAACTCATCTTAATCTTGGGTAGTGCTCAACTGAATATGCCTCACCCGTTATTGCTGAGGCATTTCTACTCAAATGTAGCACCAGATATTACAAAAAGAGAACAGCCCAGAAACAGGCCATTCAGCCCAACAGGTCTATGGCAGTGTTTATGCTCCACACAACCCTCCTCTCACCCCTCTTTGTCTAACCCTATCAACATATCCCTTCTATCCCTTTCTCCCTCATGTGTTTATCTAGCTTCCCCTTAAATACATTTATGCTATTCCCCTCAACTA
The DNA here is from genome assembly GCF_964194155.1 of Cetorhinus maximus. Classification (NCBI taxonomy): domain Eukaryota; kingdom Metazoa; phylum Chordata; class Chondrichthyes; order Lamniformes; family Cetorhinidae; genus Cetorhinus; species Cetorhinus maximus. The sequence goes on from NC_135887.1 coordinate 13,548,182, forward strand.
CTCCCTGTAGTAGCAAATTCCACATTCTACCCACTCTCTGGATAAAGATGCTTCTCCTGAATTTCCAATTGGATTTATTAGTGACGATCTTATTTTTATGGCTCTTAGTTCTGTTTCCCCCTTTCATAATTTTAAAACCTCTGATCAGGTCACCTCTTAGACCAGAGAAAGCCTGTTTCAATCAATATAGATTAATTTTATTCCATCCACTTCTCTTCTCTAGACATTAACTTGTGCTAGGCTATAGTTCCATAGGCACCAACATCCCTTAATTACCTCAACCAAGTGACTAAGATGTGAGGCTGGTGGCCGTCACTGGACATATTGACCATAAAGGAGGAACCACAGCCAAGCCTGATCTTGTACTCACTTCAGATCATTACCACTGTGGCTGAACACAAACCATGGATCGAACCTAAGGGTTTTTGATCTGATGGCTCACTCCCACAGGGGCAGCAAATCTACCAGCTGAGGCACTAAAATCTTCTACAAGAGTTCGTTTTCAAAACTCGATTCAGAAAGAAGAATGGCAATGCTCATTTTAGGAGTTTCCATCTCAAATTCTGAAAGGAAGACAATATCTTAAAGGAAGCTGAATCTCAAGACATATTAGGGGACACGGGCTAATGTTTTTTTCGGTAACGCCTTGAGCAATTAATGTGCCTATCTTTTCTGACAAAGCGAGCTCCTGATTAGTAAAAAGGTGCTGACCAGATGCTTTTTTTCAATTCTTTCGTGGGATGTGAGGTTCACTGGCAGGGTCCTCCAGACACTTCATGAGCTGGCTGAAGGGTGGAAGGATAGGAAAATCGCAAGCCGCATTATAACAAAACGTTAACAGCTCTTGTACATAACTAAAAGCCTTCCAGAAAACACCGAGCCATTGATTGTAAAAGATGCCACACAGCAGTGTGAAAAGCTGTGCTTAATTCCCTTTCCTATTTCCTGGGACCGTGGGATCATGCCCAGATTCCAGAATCCCACTGCCTGACTGAAGTTATCAGGCAGCATTAGCAAAGGCTAGGGGTGTAGTGAATGTTCCAGTGTGGAAGACATTAATAAGGATAAAGAAGTGAAATGTGTTTTTTTAATGGTACGGTGCCAAATGAGTTGTCTCATGGAGTGACAAGACATGAGTTTTTGCCGGCAGCACTCAGCTCCTGATATTAGTCATCGGTTGGAGATGTGAAAGGGGAAGGCAAGAGCTTTCCTGTGAAGCAGAGAGAAAATCAACTGGTGACCTAGCCAAGCAACTCTGAGCAAACGGCACAAATAAAGGAGCTGATTGGGATCCCAGGAAAAGCTGCAAGTTGCTTTATTGTGAAATCTTGTAGAATGTACAACTTTGAGTTTTCCAGCCATGTTTTTTCAATTTAAAAAATACAATATATTAAAAGGGGTCATTTTCCAACTTTGCTTTCCCAACTGGGAGCTTCATCCATTGAGAATGCATGTTGTAAGTACCCGCACGTGCTGTCCGAGACTTTCTTTACATCATCCAGGAGAGGACATTTTTGCCGCAATAAAGAAACCAGGTAAATATTCACTGCACTCAGTAACTAAATCTTGGACAAAAACTCCACAACACTACAACAGGATTATGAAGAGTTATGATAGTCGATCACCATTAATAAATGTTTCCCGCTGGTTGGTTTGCCTGTAATGACAGTGCACAAATTTCACATAATCACAAAAGATTGCCAGGAAAAAAAAGGCTCTCCCACCAATCAGAATTGGAATGTAGAATTCCCTTCCACAAAGCATTGTTGAGTCTACAAATTCTTCCATAAGTTGATTAGGTATTTGCTTGAATAATAAAAAGGCATAGGGAGTAAGCAGGACAATAGGATTGGGTTAGGAGGTTCATAAAAACATAAATCTCAATGGGCCAAAATGTACTAATTTTATATTGGGATCCCAGGTGAAATTCCAAGCCCGCAATGTAGGACATCAGGCCCCCAGAGCATTGAGTAAAAGGCTGAGATGAATTGCAGAAAGTAGCACTCTATAATTAAACTTTCACTTTATGCTCTTCCTCCTCCCTGCCTCTTGACAGTGATAAAATCGGGATCTCCAAGCCATCTTCTATTCCATCTCATTCTTTCCCAAGGCATCAAAACTGTGGAACTCCTTATTTCTCTTTTCCTTCAATATTTTGGCCTTTAAAACCCAAGGATTACACACGGGTCACTTTATACAGGAGTACAGTAGGATAGTGGCAATGTTACTGAACCAGTAATCCAGAGATCTGGACTAATGATTCCAAGACATGAGTTCAAATCCCGCCAATTTAAATTCAATTACTTAGATATAAGTTGCAATAAAGAAGCTACTATCAGTAATGGTCACCATGAAACATATAAGATCCTGAGGGGATTTGACAGGGTGGATGGGGAAAGGATGTCCCCTATTGTGGGAGAATCTGGAGCTAGGGGCCACTGTTTAAAATTAAGGGGTTGCCCATTTGAGACCGAGATGAGGGGAAAAAAAATTCTCTCAGAGGGTTGTGAGACTTTGGAATTCTCTTCTTTAAAAGGTGATTGAGGCAGAGTCTTTGAATATCTTTAAGGCAGAAGTAGATAGATTTTTGATAAGCAAAGGGGTGAAAGGTTATTGGGGGTAGGCAGGAATGTGAAGTTGGGGTTAAAATTAGATCAGCCATAATCTTATTGAATGATGGAGCAGGCTTGAGGGGCAGAGTGGCCTACTCCTGCTCCTAATTCATATGTTCATATATAACTTCCAAATTGTCATAAAAACCTAAGTGATTCGCTAATATGCTCAGAGGAAGGAAATTTGCTGTCCTTACCCAGTCTGGCCACAGCAATGTATTCAAGGAATGGCTGACCCCCACCTTCTCCAGGCCAATTAGGAATGATCAATAAATGTTGGCTTTTACCAGTGACGCTCGCGTCCTGTGAATGAACACTAAAAAAAAACTTCCCAATATAGCTCATTTCTCTCCTACTGTTTTCAGTTTGGGAGTGACTGTGCCCAATGGACCTTGGCTATTCACCTGGGGTTCTTAACATAAATATAAATGTTAACAATGGCAGTGAATTAGCACCAGTGCATTGCACACTGGAATTTGTAATTCATGTAATACAGCACAATGGAAGCTGTGCTTTGAAAAAACTACAGCTCCTCCAAATCATGATATTGCAGGTACAAAACTCTCTGTATATTTGAAAATGCAGCAGCAAATATATCATTCAATCCCTCTAATCTTCGTTTGCAGCAGTGTTGAGGAGCCAGCAGGCAATCAGAATGTTAAAAACAAAGTGAGGCAACTGTCAAGCATTGGCTGCCTATTTAGCAACAACAGGGAATAACTACAGCACGTACTGTAAGTGGACTCAAGCCCCCAGCTGTTTCCGATTCCTTGGACAATTCCAGCAGCTGGCAGCATTTGTGTGCTATGTGGTTAAAGGGCAGGTGTGGAAAATAGAAATCTGAGCCATTCATAGCATTCCCTGCAGCTACTGGAGATTACAGCTCATTAAAACATGCTCAGAAAGACATTGGGCTAGACACAATAAACAACACTTGTAATTCAGAACGTGTGGCATTTTTCAAAGGTCTGCACCTCCAACATTTATAGCCCATTTTTCTCTTGGGCCCAGTGCATCAATTTTGCTTTCAACCATCTCCTTCCTTGCCTGTGCAGTCACGCCATGATAAACCATTAACCATCTAATGTAAATATGTGAAATAAATACCATGTTGCCTTATGTATTATCCTAGATAGCTGCTGGTGAAGGAAATCATTGGGAATGAAAAGATATTCTACTTTTTACCCAGTGTTACCATCAAGTGGTCCCTGGAATGTATAGTATTAGATCCAGGATAAAGCTTAGTCTGGCAATGACCTTTAGTCCCATTGTGGCCTGGTTGCAAATGATCAGTTTGTTGGCAACTTCATAAAGGCAGTTTTGACAACTGAATGTGTTACTAGACCACTTCAGAAGTCAGCCAGAGTCAATCACATGTAAACTCATCATACTAAACGAGACTGGCTAGGTATGCCAATTTTCTTTCTTGAACCAGGAGTGAAACAGTAAGATTTTTACAGCAATCTGCCAGTTTTCACAGTTACCTTTCTCGCTGGTGATGGCCCACAAATTAGCAGATTTGGTAACTCATTAACACAACTTGCTATGGTGGGATTAGGTTTCGCAATCTCTGGGTTGCTCATTCAGTACTGTAGCCAGTCTGCATTGATTTAGAACTGGAAGCCCAGTTTTACTGTATAACTGACAAACGTTAGATTGAATTCATTTATAGATATTGAACTTTCTCTTTGTCTGTGGAGACTGTCATTTTGGCCCTCTGGCCCGGACTTGAACATGTGTGTAACTCTTATTCTCTAATAAAGATGGTAAACAAGTGACCCACTCAGAAATCTTTATCAATGGCTGCCTACCAGCTGTGACATAGTGTGCAGGAATGCAGTTTAGTGATCCACTCCAGGTTTTGTTTCTAACACTGGCACTGGCCAAATCAAGGCTTCCAATAAGGGGCTGAAGTATCAGGAAAGGATTTGTCTGTCTAAGGAAGCAGGTGGCAGAGGTCATGCTGTGAGATTTCTCGAGGAATACACATGAACGGTTCTGAACTAATTGTCGCTTGGAGTAGAGGACTTGAGTATTGCAGAAAAAACAGACATGCTGTCAAAGCTTTTTAACTTGCACTCATCAGGACAGACACAAGAATGCCAAATTTCAAAGGGAGCAGACATGAGAAAAGGATCCTGATTGGTTGGCAAGTGGACTCTAATTGGTCAAGGCATTGCCACTGAGAATGCGCCAGGAAACTATTGTCATCCATGCTTTAGTTTCATTTTTAAAAAGTGTAATGCCTGGTCATGTTTCTTTTGCCTGCAGAGGACAGATCCCTGCATATGAATGTAGATAACTTCTAGCAAGCATAAGTGAGCCACATTGTGAGCCTGAACTGATAAATCTTAAATTGGTTGTTGGTGTAATCCTTGGCTTTCTCGGGATTGTTCAGCAAGTGCTGTCCAGTCATGGAATCACATCTGACGTTAGGCATTATGTCTCTTTTTTCAGCAGCACGCAGTTTTAAGCTATGTGTGTTCTTTACCTAGGAGCAGTGGTAGACTCACTGATAGTCTCAGCTCCTCCATGAGATTATCCAAACAGGAACCAGAAACTTCTTGGATTAATACTCACATCCCCATGCTCAAAACCTTTAATGATCACTTCACCCCTTCACACAATGAACTTTATCAACACTCTTGTGTTCAGTCCCAACATTACACTGTCTCAATCGTCAGCCTGAAGCTTGTGTATCAGAAGGAATGGAACCTAAACTCCTGAATTATCGATAATCTCTCTGGCAGGCCCTTACCACAATGACTGTGGCAGTTTTCCAGTTATCCACAGGCAGGAGTCCCTATCACAAAAATGTGGTGTGAATAGGTAATAATTTGGCAATCCCAAGGCATGGAAGCTAAGTTACTAATTTGGTAAGCGTGCTCAGGAAAAGTGTTGTGATAAAGAGCATGGGGAACCTAAACCATCTTAATAAACTTCAAGAGGTATTGGGACAGAATGTCTCGGGATATTTGGCATGGAGTTTCATCTTGTGCACTATTAGACCTATGCCCAGTGCCAAGTTAATGCCTGATGCTATCCAACCAGGGTGGCTAAGACTTCCACTCACTAGCACCAAAATTATTCTGTCCCCCGGATAAACATAAAGTATTAAACGACGAGATGGCACACTTCCATCTCTTGTCGGTTGAACAGTGTAGATCCAGTTGCTTCTTGATGTTTGTGAAGAAGGCACTAATGGTTTTGCTATCGTAGTTAAAGGATAATTTAACTCCAATATTAAAGATTAGTACTTCAGAATCACTGTCACAGGTTTTAGCTTTGCAAAGGCTCTGAGATTGAAAAATCATTAAGTAATTTTCATTTTTGTCTATGAATAGAAGATTTTTTTATAGGTTCTCTGAAGGGCTGTAATTTATTACGTTCCACAGTCTGACTTTCACAAATGACTTGCTTCAACCCATTAAATGACTGGCAATTAAATACTGCCGGTACAATTGAATTTTTTGCACATTTAAGTGAATTACCACCATGCACTAACCTATGAGGGATTAATAATGGTGGGAAGAAAGTCTTGTTTGACCTGTAAACATCTAATTGAGAAAAATGACAAACGCTGGCTCCTCATTAATCTACAAATGTTGCAAATAAAGCAATAAATGTCACCTCCGTCGCTTCAGCTTTTCACTTAGCTTCTAGTTTTACTGAAGTAAAAATTCCATTACACAATTTCAGAGAAATCAATCAACGTGATAGATTTTACACACACTTGATTTTAGTTTTGAAAATGAAGTCAGCAAAAAAGAAACTTAGTGACAATGATTAATAAATCCTCTGTCTATTTAAAGTAATTGTCAAAGTGATGAACCAGTTTGATAGGATTATCAAGTGCATCGGCTAAGTGAAAATTAACTTTAGTGTTAAAAATAGCTTTAGGAATGTCATTCTCATGATTATGGTGAACTTAGTCAAATGGTCGGTGGCTATATAAACTCAGCACATATTTATTTCAAGCTGTTTACCCTATTATTGCCATAGCGATGGCTATCTCCAGTCACAGTTTGTCTTTGGTCTTTGTTCTCCACCTCCTTGAGTGCCATGTGACAGTCTATCAGGCAAGATATCATATTAAGAAAAACTTGCTTTCTGGATTCCATTAGTGATGCATTAAAGCGGATCACTAAAAGACACAGGAGAGCAACTTCAGTTAGCTCACCCTCCAATTTTGTAGAGCATGAACATTGGCGTAAGAGTAAACTCATTCGGTCCACCAAGCCCGCTCATCCCGGAGGCCAGTTAACAGTTTCCCCATGCAAAGCCTCTGGGGAACTGTCACAACTCAATTTTTATATTTAAAGAAGGACTTCACTGGTTTGGGGGGGGTGGGGGGCATGCATCTCTTTTGCCTGCTCAAAAGAACAAGTTAAATTAGGAGCCTGCGGAAAACCAATGAGATCTCGGTAGGTAAGTTACACAGATTTTAACTGCCCACCCTCCCAGTTTCCCTCAGATGGGTAGAGTTAAAATTGTTAAAAAGATGGCACTGCCCCTTATTTTCTGCCATTTTTCTGTAATCACCTATTTCCCTTGGATTGGATTTTCCAGTGTTACAAGAGTTGCTGGCACTAGTATCACATTTTATGTTGTCTCAGTTTAGCTTGGTATGGAACTTGACTTGTGTGACCCAATTAAGAAGTTGAAGACCTCTATCTAATATAGTCAGTCTTAGCACTGTGCCTTTTTATTCTTGGAAGTTTCACCTCTTGCCTACCCTCTTTTGAAGACAGTTACTTATGCTGTGGTCAACTCTTGCAGTGATTTCAGCCTATCAGTATCCTCCATTATTGCCCATTCTCCAGATGTGAGCCTAGTCAGTGGACCATTAATAACAGCCAAGTGTGATCCCACCCCCACCCATGGCTCATGCTGCGCCACTCCTCCCTCACATTCTCTCCCTGCGCCACTCCTCCCTCACATTCTCTCCCTGCGCCACTCCTCCCTCACATTCTCTCTCTGCGCCACTCCTCCCTCACATTCTCTCTCTGCGCCACTCCTCCCTCACATTCTCTCTCTGCGCCACTCCTCCCTCACATTCTCTCTCTGCGCCACTCCTCCCTCACATTCTCTCTCTGCGCCACTCCTCCCTCACATTCTCTCTCTGCGCCACTCCTCCCTCACATTCTCTCTCTGCAAAGATCTGCTGGAAATACACACGTGTGGATGATGGGGAACGGGGAGGGTGGGTTCAGCTGCCGTGCCACCCCACTTTAGAATAGCTTCCGGCTGCTCATGGTCTAGATTGGTACATGGAGAATGACAAAATTGTTAGCCATTGTGGAATTGCAGTCTACATCAAAGATTTTGTGTGTTCAGGGACAGAGGTCTGTATTTAATGTAGGCGATGACGGTCTCACCTACTGACTGGCGAGCCGGTGAGTGCCCTGCATTGCCTCCTTTGGGGGAAGCCCACCAAATTAAGTCCCTATCAGGCACTTAAGTGGCCAGCATTGGGCCTTTCCTGGGATTAAAGACCCTGGGAGCGGAAATGCCACACCACATGAGAGCTGCCAGCCAATCAAAGGCTGCCAGCTGTGTATTGTAGGCAGCGACAGCAGGAGAGGTGGCAGCTTCCAGCAATTCATCCATCAGAATCCCTGGATTGCTGAGAGACACTAGGCCAAAGGTGAGTGAGGGCGGGAATAGGGGTCGCAGGGTGAGGGTAGCGGGGAGGGAGTGGGGGGTTCAGCAGAAAGGGCAGGGGATTGGCTCTCAGTGGGCTCTCCCTTCCTAATGGTGAGTCCCTCACCCTCTGCGAGTTGAATAGCAGCAATGATGAGGCACTTAAGTAGGCGTTAATTGCCCACTTAAGGGCCTCAATTGGCAGTGGGGAGGGAAGGCTACTCATGAGTTTTCCCATCCCCCGTTAATCGGGGAAGAGGTGGGAAGGCAGCAAGGGCCCACTCCACACCCTCTCCCCTGATTAAATGCCCCCCGCCTCCAAACTTGCCTCAGTAGAAGGCATTAATTCTACCCAGATTGTCTATTGACACTACTAACAGCCAATCAGCTGCACTTCGTCCGCCAATGAATTGGAGGTGAAGTTGGACTTATGGCAGGATTCACAGTAACCAGTTTATTTCTCAGCAAAGTCTACTTAATTCAACTTAAATAGAGTCTATTTAAAAAGCAAACTGCAACAAACTGTCTACAGAGTCTATTTAAACAATGAATTACAGCAGACAATCTACAGCATCTATTTAAACAATGAATTGCAGCAAACAGTCTACAGAGTCTATTTAAAAAGAGACTGTACAAACTACATCAAACAGAACTCATGGTCAAAGCTACAGCACCTTCTGATAAAAGCAGGGTGATTTCTTCAGCAAAATGCAGTGAGTGGAGGACGGTTACAAAATACAAATTCTGAATGTAAAATTGATACAGGGGTGCGGCCTACAGGTGTAATTGATGGAAGAATTTACCCAATCATCTTCATTCTGTCACTCTATGCAGCTGCTTAGGAAAGGAGAAAGGAGAGGGAAAAGATGCTAGGAAGAAAAAAGTTGGTGGATGCGTTCACTTGGCTTGTCACTTTCGTCAGAATTGTGCCTGTTCAGGCTGTTGCAGCCGGAAGCCAAACACCAGCTCCTTAAATGTCTCAGAGCTACAAAATCAGGTTGCGTTGTGGACTCAGGACAAAAGAAGTCGTAATCTGCTTGAATTTGGTCAGAGTCGGAGTGTTTGAAGTGCTGAAAACTCAACTTCCAGCTGCAGAAGCTGCGAACCTGTACCATTGACCCAACAGCTGTCAAGGGGAACCTCTGGGGACACAGCCAAGTTGGTGAACACTTTGTTTGCATATCACTGCTAATACGATATTCACAATGAAACCTAGAGCTCTTGACAGACCTGCTGAGTTTTTCCAGGTATTTCTGTTTTTGTTTTGGATTTTCAGCATCCGCAGTTTTTTGCTTTTATCTTTTGCTTCCTTATGCAAATATCACAACAGCAACAACACAGTCAATACAGTGATTAAACTTGAAGAGAGAGAGTTTTCACTGGAAAGTGATTGGCAATCTTTTTACTGTCTGTGTACAAGCACATACGAGTTGGAAATGTGCTGTGCAGCTTTGTATGAAATTCCACTGATTTAATCTTTGTCCACTGTTTATTTTAAAAACTTAACATCCTCACTATGGGACAGGCAAAAGTATTTGATCGAAAGAATTGAATGAATATCACAGAATGCATTTGCACCCCAACCTGTGATAATGTAAAACTCTTTGCTGCACCACTCATGAACTGCATTCATCTCTCTGACTTACTTCCTGCCTAGACCCCCAGTAAAAATATAGTTTGGCTGGTACTTGCACAAGGATGGTGGTAATCATTTTGAACCAAATCGCTTAAAACCCTTCTTTTTCATTTGTTCCTGGGATGTGGGAAACACGCAAGTTGGTCATTCTTGAATCTCGGCAGTCATTGTGGTAATGGTTCTCCCACAATGGTGGCAAATAGGGAATTTCGGGATACACACTGGACTCCCACCCAGGGATTGCACTCAGCATAAGACTGCTTCTCCAACTGGAGGAGCTGCCGCGAAGCGACCACTCAGCAGTTGCATGTTAGTGAAGCACAATCACCAACAATGCCTTTAACCTAGTAAAACACCTTGAGTTGCTTCACTGGGGTGATACCAACCAAAATTTGACATTGAGCCACAGAAAGATAGAAGGGCAGATGATCAAAAGCTGGGTTAAAGAGGCAGGATTTAAGGAGTGTCCTAAAGGAAGCAGAGAGGTTCAGGGAGGAATTCTAGTGCTTAGGACCTAGGCAACTGAAGGAATGGCTGCCAATGGTGGGTACGATTAAAATCAGAGATACACAAAAGGTCAGAATTGGAAGAGTGCAGAGATGTCTGAGGGTTATAGGGCTGGATGGTTCAGGTCTCTCGCTGGTGCATGATCACTTGCCATCTACCCAGTTAATACATCAGGTAGAAATTTTCCCCTTGACATCTGAGGTATGACCGACACGCACACAAGGGACACAGCAGCATCACAGATGCCAGTCTTCAACAAATTCAATTCACTCCACATGATATCAAGAAACGACTGATGGCATTGGATACTGCAAAGCCTGCAAGCCCTGACAATATTCTGGCAATAGTACTGAAGACTTGTGCTCCAGAACTAGCTGCACCCTTAGTCAAGCTGTTCCAGTACAACTACAACACTGGCATGTACCCAGCAAGGTGGAAAATTGCCTAGGTATATCCTGTCCACAAAAAGCAGGACAAATCCAACATGGCTAATTACCACCCTATCAATCTACTCTCAATCATCAGCATAGTGATGGAAGGTATTGTCGACAGTGCTATCAAGTGGCACTTCTTCAGAAATAACCTGCTTGCTGACACTCAGTTTGGATTCTGCCAGGGCCACACGGCACTTGGCCTCATTACAGCTTTGATCCAAACATGGACATAAGAGCTGAACTCTAGAGGTGGGGTGAGAGTGACTGCCTTTGATAGAAAGGCAGCATTTGACCGAGTGTGGCATCAAGGAACCCCAGTAAAACTGGAGTCAATGGGAATCGGAGGTAAAACTCTCCACTGGTTGGAATCATACTTAGCACAAAAGAAGGTGGTTGTGCATGTTGGATGTCAGTCAGCTCAGTCCCAGGACATCGTTGCAGGAGTTCTTCAGGATAGTGTCCTAGACCCAAGTATCTTCAGCTGCTTCATCAATGACCTTCCCTCCGTTATAAGGTCAGAAGTGGGGATGCTCACTGATATTACACAATGTTCAGCACCATTCACGACTCCTCATATACTGAAGTAGTCAATGTCCAAAAGCAGCAAGACCTGGACAACATTCAGGCTTGGGCTGATAAGTGGCAAGTAACATACATGCCACACAAGTGCCAGGCAGTGACCATCTCCAGCAACAAATAATCTAACTATCTCCCCTCGACATTCAATGGCAATACCATCACTGAATTCCCCCATTATCAACATCCTGGAGGTAACCATTGACCAGAAACTGAACTGGGCCAGCCATATTAATACTGTGGCTACAACAACAGGTCAGAGGCTGGGAATTCTGTGGCAAGTAATGCATCCCCTGACTCCCATCTACAAGGCACAAGTCAGGAGTGTGATGGAATACTCTCCACTTATCTGGATGAGTGCAGCTCCTAGAACACTCAAGAAGCTCGACACCATCAATAACAAAGCAGCCCATTTGATCGGCACCCCACCCCCCACCTTCAACATTCACTCCTTCCACCACTGACAGTGGGTAGCAGTGTCTACCATCTACAAGATGCACTGCAGCAACTCACTAAGGCTCCTTCGACAGCACCTCCCAAACTCACGATCACTACTATCGAGAAGGACAAGGGCAGCAGACACATGGGAACACATGCAAGTTCCCCTCCAAGCCATCCTGACTTGGAACTATATCGCCATTCCTTCACTGTGGCTGGGTCAAAATCTTACTCCATCCCTTACAGCACTGAGTGTACTTGCACCACTTGGACTGCAGTGGTTCAAGATGGCAGCTCACCACCACCTTCTCAAGGGCAATTAGGGATGAGCAATAAGTGCTGGCCTAGCTAGTGACACCCACATCCCGTGAAATAAATTTTAAAAGCCTTATATATTTATCATCCTTTACTGACAAAATTTTCTCTTCTCCACTCTTGAGGTATCGGCTATTTGCCGAGTTACGGTAGATTGATGCCTGACACTCTCCGCCGCCACACCTACTTTTATTGCCGCTGAGCAGTTTGAATCCCGCCGCGTAGGACATTACCCAGCTATGGTTGCCACAGCAACTGCTTAAGCCGTCACCAATGTTGCGCAGCCACTGCCACCCTGCAAGGCGTGTAACCTCGGTGACATTTCCTTCACAGTTCCCAAACATTGCCTGAAATTGGTTTTCCAATGTCAAACAGACTCGAATGGGCCAAACCAACTTGGGGCCATTTGTCTAACCGTTGTCAGGCTGGAAAGAATGTGGAAACTAATATTTGCACCACTACGGATAAGACATTCATCCCCTAGCTGTCCAGCACTGACATGTAATTAAAGAGGCCTTGTTGCTATATTTTGTTGTTGTGTGGTCGCCCACTTAAATTGAAATTATAGTGAGAGGAATAGCCTCCCATATTGAGAAGGGAGCCTGAAATCAGTCACTACCCATTGACTGTATTGCACAAAGCTACAATGCTGGTTGACTTAAAAACTCGATTATTAAATTGGTCTGTTCAAGATCAAAAGAAAAGGACAGGAATGCTGGAGATCAGAAATTCAAAGCAGAAAATAATGAAATGCAGAAAAGAAGTTTGACCAATCATTCCCCCCACCCCAACCCCAGCCACCCTGACCCTTACACCCCAAAAGAAAACTTCTTTAAATTCTGAATTTCCGGTTGTAAGGGGGAATGAATTATGAGAAAGCGATAAAGTGCAATGTTGACAGCCAAGAGAAAGATGGTTAAGGCGGGGCCATGTTGAAGAAGGTAAGTTTAAATGGCTGGGATGAGGTAAATCCCAAACATCGGTTTAAAATAAGGTGAGATCAGAATTCATCAGTCTGGAAGCCGTCTCTCTGTTTCAGATGTTGACCGACCTGCTGTGCAATTCAGCAACTTTCAGCTTTTAGTTCAACCCGAAGGCTCAATACAGCAAGAAACAGCCAAACTCGAAGATTTTGCCCTGTTAGTGTAGTGATTTCAGAAATTTACCTCATTTTAAAAAAAAAACTATCAAAATATTTAAAATGTCGATGATGAGAAAAGGCCAAACAGCTCATTCCTCAGGTGCGCCAACTCTCCCAACCTACTTCCCCTTTAAAACCTCAGGGCTGAATCTTGTGGAGGTGATGGGGGTTCTCACCTGCTGGCTGGAGAGCCAGCCATAGGCCCACGTCATCCCCTTTGGGGAAGTCCTGCCGAATCACGAGCCAATCAGACGGTTGAGATGCCAGCGGGGGTGGGGGGGGGCGTCTTCTACCCAGAGCTGTCGGCCAATCAGAGGCTGGCAGCTCTTTTGCTCAGCAGCGCCACCAGGAGGCAGTGGCTGCTGCCGGAACAACAGGTGCCAGAGGCCCAGCATTGTGGAGCAACCAAGGCCACAGGTAAGTAATGGTGGTTGGGGGGAGTGGGAGAGTTTCACGCAATGTGGGTCATGGGGTAGGAGGGTGAAGGGCAGCTCAGCAGCAAGGGCAGGAAGATTGCTCTCTGTGCCCTCCCCCCAACCCCCCTCCCCAACGCTAGGTCCCTTGATCAGGCACTGAGTGTATTTGAAGGAGGGCCCTTACCCAGAGAGACCACAAGCAGCCCACACAGGTTTACTTATTGTGTATGCTCAGTGACAACAGGCTTGCCTGCAGCTGGGACACTACCAGCAGCAGTAGGGTGAGACCATTAAGTGGTCATTAATTGTCCACTTCAGGGCCTCAATTGGTGATGGGGCCAGGAAGCCACAGGCCTTCCCACTCCGGACTGAATCTGGGTGGAAGTAGGAAGGCAGTGGGCTGCTCACCGGCCACTCTCTCACCCGCCACTCTCCCACCCAATTAAATGCTCTCCCACCTCCAAACATGTGACGAGAGAGGGCAGAAGATTCCACCCTCAGTGTCGACCAGCCTGTCTATTAGATTGTTGCACACATTTATCACTTCTTTCTGTGGGGGGAGTTATTTCTGAAATCTGCTTTAGAATTCCAGATTTATGAATTCTAATCTCACAATTATTCCTAATTTTAAAATGATATTCAAAATTTACCTCATCTCAGTTATTTATATTTATCTTCTTCAAAATGATCCTACCTTAACCATCTCTGTCAAGGCTTTCGACATTGGACTTTATCTTTTTCACAGAGCTCGTTTCTCCTTACAACTGGGAATTGAAAATTTAAAGAAGTTTTTTGTGTTCGCAAAACACATAACAACCTAGGGGGCAATCTTTCTCTTTTGTAACTGTGCTGAGTAACTTCAGCAGAAGTTTACATGTACAAACAGGATTTCTGCTGAACTTGTGCCAAAGTTACAACAGTACTATTTGAGATGCTCCCCACCCCTACCACACACCCCCCCCCCCCCCCCCCCCCCCCCCCATAAGACCATAAGACATAGGAGCAGAAATTAGGCCATTCGGCCCATCAAGTCTGCTCCGCCATTCAATCATGGCTGATAAGTTTCTCAACCCCATTCTCCCGCCTTCTCCCTGTAACCTTTGATCCCCTTACCAATCAAGAACCTATCTATCTCCATCTTAAATACACTCAATGACCTGGCCTCCACAGCCTTCTGTGGCAATGAATTCCATAGATTTATCACTCTCTGGTTAAAGAAGTTTCTCCTCATCTCTGTTCTAAAAGGTCTTCCCTTTACTCTGAGGCTGTGCCCTCGGGTCCTAGTCTCTCCTACTAATGGAAACATCTTCCCCACATCCACTCTATCCAGGCCTTTCAGTATTCTGTAAGTTTCAATCAGATCCCCCCTCATCCTTCTAAACTCCATCGAGTATAGACCCAGAGTCCTCAAACGGTCCTCATATGTTAAGCCTTTCATTCCTGGGATCGTTCTCGTGAACCTCCTCTGGACCCTCTCCAGGGCCAGAACATCCTTCCTGAGATACGGGGCCGAAAATTGCTCACAATATTCTAAATGTGGTCCGACCAGAGCCTTATAAAGCCTCAGCAGCACATCCCTGCTTTTATATTCTAGTCCTCGTGAAATAAATGCCAACATTGCATTTGCCTTCCTAACTACTGACTCAACCTGCAGGTTAACCTTAAGAGAATCCTGGATTAGGACTCCCAAGTCCCTTTGCACTCCAGACTTCTGAATTCTGAATTCTCCCCCCATTTAGAAAATAGTCTATGCCTCTATTCTTCCTACCAAAGTGCATGACCTCACACTTCCCCACGTTGTATTCCATCTGCCACTTCTTTGCCCATTCTCCTAACCTGTCTAAATCCTTCTGCAGCCTCCCCGCCTCCTCAATACTACCTGTCCCCCCATCTATCTTTGTATCATCTGCAAACTTAGCCAGGATGCCCTCAGTTCCTTCATCTAGATCATTAATGTATAAAGTGAAAAGTTGTGGTCCCAACACTGACCCCTGCGGAACTCCACTAGTCACCGGCCGCCATCCTGAGAAGGACCCCCTTATCCCCACACTCTGCCTCCTGCCAGACAGCCAATCTTCTATCCATGCTAGTACCTTGCCTCTAACACCATGGGCTCTTATCTTACTGAGCAGCCTCCTGTGCGGCACCTTGTCAAAGGCCTTCTGGAAGTCCAAGTAGATAACATCCATTGGCTCTCCTTTGTCTAACCTACTCGTTACCTCCTCAAAGAATTCTAACAGATTTGTCAGGCATGACCTCCCCTTGATGAAACCATGCTGACTTTGCCCTATTTTACCATGCACTTCCAAGTATTCTGAAATCTCATCCTTAATAATGGACTCTAAAATCTTACCCATAACTTAGCGGATTTATCTTTGCTCCTTTTGTGGTATAATCACTTGCTACTCAAAATCAAAACTGTTTACCGTGGTAGTGATGTATCTTTACAGAGGTGTTCTTATAGGATTGCTCATTGTATCCCTCTAGCTACAGCTGTTTACCCCTTCAACTAAATACCAATCACTGTAAACACCTCAAAAGTCGGAGTGAAAGTGAGGGAATATTTATGCTTACTGTACTCTCCGATTCTGAAGAAGAGTCATAATGAACTCAAAATGTTAACTCTGTTTCTCAAAGGTTGGACAGGCTGGGCCTGTATCCTTTGAAGTTTAGAAGAATGAGAGATGATCTTATTGAAACATATAAGATCCTGAGGGGATTTGACAGGGTGGATGCTGAAAGGATGTTTCCCCTTGTGGGAGAGACTAGGACACAGGTTAAAAATAAAGAGTCTCCCATTTAAGATAGAGGTGGGAGGTGAGAAGAATTTTTTTTCTCTC
Organism: Cetorhinus maximus; assembly: GCF_964194155.1. Lineage (NCBI taxonomy): Eukaryota > Metazoa > Chordata > Chondrichthyes > Lamniformes > Cetorhinidae > Cetorhinus > Cetorhinus maximus. The sequence continues at coordinate 13,564,740 of NC_135887.1, forward strand.
CGAGGGTCATAAATCTTTGGAACTCTCTTCTCTAGAGAGTGGTGGAGGCAGGGTCAATGAATATTTTTAAGGTAAAGGTAGATAGATTCTTGACCAACAAGAAAGTCAAAGGTTATCAGGGGTTGGCAGAATGTGGAGTTGAGGCCACTGTCAGATCAGCCATTACGTTTGACTGTAATACCTCCCACATGATCCAACCGCCTTCCAACATGCATGGTGAGGTTCATACAGGAAGGGGTATCAATGAGTGTGCATGGCAGTTGTGAAATTGTACCTTTACATGAGGCAGTCAACACCTTTAAGAGAAAAAGGGGTTGGAAAAAGTTGCTCAGTCCCCAGAAAAGGGATGTCTTTATATTATTTCTGCGCATTAACACAGAGTTAACAATTTCAGTTTGGTCTTTTTAGAGAGCATTTTGAAAACTGCAAGGACTCCAGCCTCACTGTGAATCGGTTTTGTGACTCGCATTGTTTTACAGAATGTCAATTTGGTAGACAGCAGCCAATGAATAAACATGCGTTTGTATTGAAGTGCTGAGGAAATTTATTCCTTGAAAGGTTAATACATTAGCAGGTGTCCCATAAATCAATTACATGAGTTCAGTAACGTTACATCCCACACAAAGCATGTTCTGACCATCATTGCTACTCAGGTCTGAAGCTGTGGCCCAGCAGAAGATTAATTATAGTGCAGCCTTCCTGTTGCCAAGCAACCCTATAGGATGCCCAGTAGATTCCATAGAATCCTATTAGTTTTTGTAATCCCATAAGATTTTGCATCGCATTGTCCCAGTGAACCAATTAACATCTAAAGTGCATGTTAAAGAAAAGATGGTGTACTGTAAATCAAAGGGAGATGTGTTTGTGCAAATAGCAAATTAACAATGTCTCTATTTAGACCTAATTGAAAAGAACAAATGGGAATAGGTATCATTTTTTTAAAGACAGGAATGGTGAATCTATTTTTAGATCAATATTTAAGGGGTCAAGTATTTTATGTTTATGCAATTTACTGCAGGGCATTGTTAGTCAGACCTAATTAAGATAACTTTATATTGACAATAACACTTTTCAATTAAATCATGTTAAATCTAGCTTCTATTTTGATTTGGCTGCTCTTGTAATAATCAGAATAATCCAGCTAGACCTCAGTCAATTTTGCTAGGCGCAGATAAAATTTGGATGAACAAACCTAGGAATAGTCGTTTGGTAGTATAGAGCTTGAGTGTTGCCGAAAAAAGACATTTTGTTGAAGTTTTTCATCTTGCACTCATCAGGATAATCACAAGAATACCAATGTCAGGGGAAACAATGTCCCTTGGACATTGGTATTCTTGTGATTGTCCTGATGAGTGCAAGATGAAAAGCTTCGACAAAATGTATTTTTGCAGCAATACTCAAACCCGGAAATCCTGTGGGGATAGTTGGAGTGAATATAGAAGAGCTCCTGGGAGTGACAATACATGGCTCACCTCCTGTACTTTCCCACACAGTATGTCTCTGATCTTGGCTAGGTGCCTGTATAATAAAGAATGGCTCCGCTGTATTTCCCCCCCACTTTGTTGGAGAAAACAAAAACAGTAATCCAAATCCTAAAAGAGATGTTTTCCAAAGATAAGTCCTTGTCCGGTAGAGGAAGGTTCAGTAGAGGAAAGTGGAGAGCAAGCGGGTTTCATGTCAACACATTTCAATAGGTTTTACAATAGCTAGAGTAAAAGAACCTTTCCAGTCAGGAAAGTTTGTGATTACCTAGAGGCATGTTGCAGCTCATACTGAACCTAACTACTGAACGTCTCATATTGAGTCCAAGCACTGAACCTCTCAAAGGATTTTTTTCTTTATCTTTTCATGGGATGTGGGCATCATTGGCAAGGCCAGCATTTCTTGCCCATCCCTAATTGCTATTGAACTGAGAGTCTTGCTAGGCCATTTCAGAGGGTAGTTAAGAGTCAACCACATTGCTATGGGTCTGGAGTCACATATCGGCCGGACCGGGTAAGGATGGCAGATTTCTTTCTCTAAAGGACATTAGTGAACCAGATGGGTTTTTACAACAATTGATGATAGTTTCATAGTCACCATCACTGAGACTATCTTTCAATTCCAGATTTTATTAATTGAATTTAAATTCCAACAGCTGCTTTGTTGTGTTTTGAATCCGTGTCCCCAGGCCATTTGCCTGGGCCTCTGGATTACTAATCAGTGACATGATCACTATGCCACCGTCTCCCCTAAATCATAGAGTCATCATGGCATAGAAAAAGGCTATTTGTCCTATCGAGTCCATGCCAGCTCTCTGTTGAGCATTCTAGTCTCTGCTTCCGCCACCTTCATAAGCAGCGAGTTCCAGGTTGTAGTGTATTGAGAATTGCACTGTGCACTTTTTTCCACTTAAGGCTACCACACTTATGTACTAGAAAAGGGAGTTTGGAAACAGAATAAAATGAATCTATTGTTTTAACAGCACTTCTGCATCTTACTGAATATCTTACAGCTCCCTCCCAAGAACTTCGCACAGGTCACTACCACTCGCAGCATAAAAAGGTTCTTCCCTTGTACCTCTTGCCCATAACCATAAATTGCGTCCCTCTAGTCCTTGTACCATCAGCTAATGGGAACATTTTCTCTTTGTTAACCTCTTGTACGGAATCCAAATGCTGAAGCCCTCATACTGAAAGCGATCACTCAGCATTTCGCATGGTTTCAGTTACATCCGATGCATTCATCAGCTTTATAACAAGTCGAAACGGCATTGACAAGTAAAACTCAAGCCAGCAACTCACAAAATGTCCCAAATATATGCTCAACAATTACAACTGGATCACATCACAGACAGATCTTACTGCCATCCCCTGTACTCATCAGGATAACCCCTGTCTTTGACACTGAAAGTGCCCACTCTGTGGGAGCCACAGGCCTGGATCATGTCAAAGAAACAGGTTAATATTTGTAATGCTTTGTTTGTAGGAAATATTCATGTCATGTTGTGTACTGTTGGAGCTTGGGCTGTAGGCGAATAGGGAGATAGAAGGAGGTCAGGAGTTCCAAAATGTTTAAGGCCTGGAAAAGAATGAAGCGGAGTTTGCAAATAATACATTGTTCAACCTTGGCTAATAGTGAAAAGCATTGTGTGAATGGAGCGTTGATGTCCTCATGTTGGTGGGGGTGAACGTCCTTAGATCTTCTCCCCCACTGATACCATGGAAGTGTGACATCAGCGTGGTATCTGCAAAAGCTACAGCGGTGGAGCTGATAATGGCTGTGAGGAAATGCGCCCCTGGTAATATCTCTCTTCACAAGGTCTTTTTGCTAGCCTTCTGAAACAGGTCAGCTTTGCTTTTCGCGATGGACACAGCTGGTCCACTGAACTTCCTGCAGCCTGGTGACCACGGCCAGACAAGTACTGAAGCCATTGAGAGCTCAGTGTATAAGTGGGACTTGATGTTGTAAAACTGACTAGAGCCAGAATATTTAATGTTTCAGAAAATAGGTGTAATTTTTTCATAGGGAACACTTCCAGACTCAATTTACATTTCATTGATGGCTAACCCCAAAAGGAACTATCCCGTATGATTACGCATCTTAACTGTAGATAATATGTGACATTGTGCTCTTATATGACTGTGGCCCAAATCATTTGCCAGTAATAATTAAATAATAATAATAATTTAATAATAATTTGATCAGTGCTGGGGCCTCAAATTTTTGCAATTTATGTAAATGAAAATGAAAGTCACCATAGTCCCAGAGGCTGCTCTCTCGTTAGACAGAAAGGACTGATGGTGAGTTTAACCTGCGGGTGACTACACCTCAGGCAAGGGGTGAGGTTGACAAGGTGGGGCCTTCATGGATGACCTCAGGCAGCAAGGGAATTGAACCCACGCTGTTGGCATCACTCGGTATCACAAACCAGCCATGTGAGCTAACCTACCCTCTGTGACTTAGATGAAGGGACTGAAAGTATGGTTGCTAAATTTGCTGATGATACAAAGCTAGGTAGGAAAGTAATGTGAAAGCAAAATACCGCAGGTGCTGGAAATCTGAAATAAAAAACAAAAAAATGCTGGAAAAAATTCAGCAGGTCCAGCTGCATCTGTGACGAAAGGGTTAACGTTTTGAGTCCGTGAAGAAGAGTCATACAGACTCAAAACATTGGGCAGAATTTTTAGCTGAGCGGGCGGGCGCACTCCCGACCCGCTCAAGCGTAAAATGACGCGCGATGACATCAGGCGAGCGTCCCGTCGTCATCGCGCACTCGCGCGATGTTTCGTTCGGTCGGCGCGCGTGGGAGTCCGCAGGCAGCACGCCTCCCGACAATTAACAGGCCTATTGAGGCCATTAATTTAATAGTTAAATGGAAATTTCTGCAGAGGCAGGATGAGGCTTCCATTAAAAAGACAAGGAAAATGTTCGAATCCCATTTATAACATGTCCCTGCTCATGTGACAAAGTCACATGAGGAGACATGTTTTTAACATTTTAAAATTCTTTATTTGTGTTTGTAAAAATCTTCAGCTCCCTGAGGCAGCTCTGTGCCTTCAGGGAGCTTCCAGTGTGCGCACCCATGCGCATGTGCAAACCTCTGCGCTCACCCTCCTCCTGCCCCCACCAGACAGTGTTCAGTGTTGCAATGTGCGATTCACAGCATGAAATCAAGGTCAGGGTCCGATCACGAGCGGAGGTCAGCTTTGCCCACCCAATGAGGTAAAAATCCTACCCATTAACTCTATTTCTCTCTCCACAGATGCTGCCAGACCTGCTGAGCTTTTCCAGCATTTTCTGTTCTAATAGGTAGGAAAGTAAGTTGTGAAGAGGAGATAAGGAAGCTCCAAAGGGATATAGTTAGGCTAAGTGAGTGGGCAAAAATCTATTTATTGTTTATCTGTTTACTGCAAGGGGAATTGAATGTAAAAGTAGGGAGGTTATGCTTCAGTTGTACAGGAAACTGGTGAGACCACATCTGGAGTACTGTGTATAGTATCAGTCTCCTTATTTAAGGAAGGATGTAAATTCTCTGAAGCAGTTCAGAGAAGGTTTAGACTAATACCAGGAATGTGTGGGTTGCCTTATGAGGAAAGGTTGGACAGGCTAGGCTGTTTTCCACTGGAGTTTAGAAGTGTAAGAGGTGACTGGACTGAAACCTTTAAAATCCTGAGGGTTTTGGCAGGGTGGATGTGGAGGAGATGTTTCTTCTTGTGGGAGAATCTAGAACCAGGGGTCACTGTATAAAAATAAAGGGGTCGCCCATTTAAGACAGAGATGAGGAGAAATTTTTCTCTCAGAGGGTAGTGAGGCTTTGGAAATCCCTTCCTCAAAAGGCAGTGGAAGCAGAGTCTTTGAATATTTTAAAGCAGAGATGGACAGATTCTTGATGAACAAGGAGGTAAAAGGTAAAAGGGGGTAGGCAGGAGGTTACAATCCGATCAGCCATGATCTTGTTGAATGGCGGAGCAGACTCAAGGGGCCGAGTGGAGTCCTCCTGCTTCTAATTTGTATGTTCTTTTGTATATATGTTCCAATGCAGGTTGGGCAGAATTGATTTTTTTTTATTGATTCAAGGGATGTGGGCATCGCTGGCTAGGTACGCATTTATTGCCCATCCCTATTAATTAACAAGGGTTATGATCCACTTTCCAAATAGGACGCATCTCCAACAAGAGTTAAATTAAGTGTTAATTTGCCTTTGGATATTTATTCAAGCTATTTGCGTAACAGTAAAAGCCTTTCAGCGTGTTCTCATTTGCTCTTCCCAAGGTACGAGATTACTCAGAAGGCTTTGGAGTTTCTTCAGGCATTTTAAAGTTGTTCAGTCATTGCATGCCATGCTAAACATGATATTACATCCTTAATTCAGCGCTCCACATTGTTCATCCGTATATAATCCTTGAAGATTAATTACATTTTAACAAATACTATAATGCTTCTAGTTCTCCCGAGGCTAGCAGTAATCTTTAGAAAGATTAAAATAGATTAACTTCTTCAGTGCGAGTGCAGAGTGTGAAGTTGTAAAGAATGTGCTGAATGAAAAGACAGAGACAGGTCAATATCCACAACAGCAGCAAACCAGGTCCATATGGCAAAATATGCGATCCGGGTGTGTGTGTGTGTTTTATAATCTGCATTTCATGTCATCATTATCCTCTCAAGCGTAGCAGAAGTGCAAGGTGCATCAGTCATGCAATCATTCAAAGTACAGATCACTTCCGAGGGATTTCAGTATTTAGCCTTTTCACTGGGCCACTGTGTTCTTTACAAAAAGCTATTTTTAATCAAGAAACATTTCACTGGGGAATGCGCACAAAGCTGGGCCTGAAATCCGGGCTTATTGTGGACTCAGACAGCCGAGCAGCACTGAACAGAAACAATGTTCCACGAGTTTTAGTGTCTCCTTGCTTCATGGGGTGAGAACACAGGAAACTGACTTTAATCCAAGGCTTGGATTTGAGGGGAGCCGCTTCATTGCTGACCGCTTTCTATTAAGTCAAATTCAGCATACTTTACAAAATATTTTTTAAGATCCTTATGCTGAATCAGCAAAGGTGGACCAGTGCGATATGCCAAGTGGAAGGGTTGAATGGAGAACAGGCATCATGAAGAAACCAGAAGCCCTCAGATCCCACCTGGCGCGAAAGTGCCGCCAACAGTGATCAAACAGCCAGTTGACTGTCTAGAAAAGAACCCAAACCAATTGATTTTTGAAATGAAAGAAAAAGTGTGCATTTTCTCCTCATTTTTGCTCCTTTCTGGTCGCTGAGGCCCAACGTCCGATGGCCAAGAGCCTTCTGCCCACATTGCTGTGCAGCAGGTCAGCTGCTGGTAGCCCCAGGAGACTGAGTCCCAACAAACGCTCAAGAGATAAGCACCTCAGTTTTTTTTTATTATTTAGTGAATGAAAATCCCCAAAGCCAAGCGATTGCCACCTCATTTGCTGAGTTTGAGGTGATTAGTCCATCACTTAGTCTGTAGAGGGGACACTCGCCGATAATGCGCAGCATTGTGTTTGTGTCTTTCCACAAATGCATAAAGAGTTTGTACTGAGACCCCAGTGGTGGAGGTTGGCTGCACAGTGGCTTCTGGCCTGTCCTGAACCTGTTCGACAAGGACCACTCTCGCCGTGGCAGTTCAAAACCTGCCACGCGACAGATGGGGTTTGTCACAAGGAACTTGTTCGTGACTTCCCGTGGTTCCCATTCTTTGATCCAGAGGATGTCCGCCAGTAGATCTTGCTCAGGAAGGTTGCTCCACATGGGATGCTGAGATGGACGGCGGCGGACAGTAGGTGGGTTGAACAGGTCATCATGGAGCGGTAAATGAGGTGCAGCACCGGTTGTTTCAACCAGCTGGTGGGTTTTCGTCAGTTGGCGGATGTGTGGGGGAGTGATGTTTGTGAGGACAGGAAGCCGGTGGGGGGTGTGTTGAGCGGAGAGTTCCAGTTATGATGCGCATTGTTGCATTCAATTGAGAGTCAACAAGATCTGTGTTTGTGATGACCTTTGCCAGACAGATGCACAGTACACTGTGGCGGAGTATGATAGGGCAAGGTCCGGAGGGTCGTGGCAGCAGCACAGCTGAGCAACTGAGATCAGGAACTCTGAAGAGCAGGTTCTACCATTCCATCATTTCATGAATTGATGTATCATTGGGTCTATGTGAATTCCATTCATAAGGTAGCAAACAGCTACAAATTTCCATTCATTACAAGAAGGGCAGAACTACTGAAGATAATGATGGTAATTGACCAGAGGTTAAAGCGATTTTAGCAGCTGTGATTATGAGCCAACAGTACATGAAAGGGATACTCTCCAAATCCTGGAAGTCTCCGAAACACATTTAACACGCCTCCAACTACTAAACACTCTAAAAATAGTGGTATTTATTTGACAGTGAAATGACGGTACCTGGATCAGGAATTAGTCCATTTATTATAGATTAATGCACTTCACAGTGTTTTAAGACTGAGGTTCCAAGCAGAGGGTCAAGCCTGAATATAGCAAATCCCTTCTGGGATCTGACACTAGTCCCAAACCACTTTGCAGTACAATAATAGGAACATTTTTCATCCCTGTGTTAAATTAATGTACTTTGTGTAGAACAAAACAAGCTCTTCTTTCTGTGAGATGATTTGACACTAGACTGAAAGCCAGGATCACTGCTTGCCACCAGGTCTGTGGCTCTGTTGGGAAAACTCATTCTGCCTGGGTCCTGTTAGATTTTGATCGCTCTCTCGTGTTCTCAGTATTTGTTGATGTAATCTAGTGACGGGGCACTCTAAGATATTCAGAATTATTTTAACGTCAAGCTCATCTTAATGGTGGCTATTCCTTTATTATTTCACAGAGGATGTGAGCATCGCTGGCAAGGCCAGCATTTGTTGGCCATCCCTTAACTGCCATTGAACTGAGTGACTTGCTAGGCCTGTTCCAAGTAAACCACATTGCTGTGGCTCTGGGGTCACATGTAGATCTGACAGCAGATTTAATAAACCAGACAGGTTTACCATTACTGAGACTAGCTTTCAATTCCAGATGCGTTACTTGAATTTAAATTCCACCAGCTGGTATGGTTGGATTTGAACCCATGTCCTCAGAACAATGCCTACCTTGAAGACGTATTGCTCTTCTCTCCGTCAGGATTTCCGTCTCTCTCTTTTGCCTTGTTCACCTTCATTTCTTTCCATTTCTCTCCTGGTGTTTGACAGGGTGTTTACTATCACCACCTTCAACACCTCTTTGTCCTTTTGTCTATGACATCTTTTGGTTATCTCCACCTATCACTGGCCCCTCTATCCAGCTCTACCTGTCCCACCCCCCCGCCCCCTTAAACCAGCTTATATTTCACCTCTTTTCTATTTTTCCTTAGTTTTGTTGAAGGGTCGTACGGACTCGAAACGTTAACTGTGTTCCTCTCCGCAGATGCTGTCAGACCTGCTGAGTTTTTCCAGGTATTTCTGCTTTTGTCCTCAGAACATTAGTCTGGGCTTCTGGATTACTAGTCCAGTGACATTACCACTATGCCACCATCTCCTCCAGTGGTGGTTATTGGAGGAGTTTGTGAAGGAAAAGCAACTGAGGTTGTCAGGGCTTGGCTTATGACTTTGCCCAAATATCCTTTGAACAAGGATATGCCAGTGAAGAAAGACACTGGAAGTCTGCTCTTCTTCTGCTATTCTGCTTACCTTCTCTCTGGTGTTGACCCGTACATAAATTCTCCGCTGGGAAGGCAGGCCAGCGCGTGGTACATGCTCAGGCTTCTGCCTGTGTCATTCTAAAGGCAACCACAAGGAGAGTCACACAGACAGTGAGAATGGAGTTGACTCTTTTCCCAGTTTATCCTCCCCGGCAGCAGTTAACACCTTTGTTCAGCTCGTCATCCACCACATTCGAGCCACCTCATGAATTCCTTATACAACTTCCAGCATCTTGCTCAATAGCAACACCAGGAAGGGTTTAAGGTGCAGGTTCTTCATTCCCAGTCAAGCGAAAATGCCTCCAAGATAAAGAAAAATCAAGCACAGTTTCTTTAAAAAAAAATCTACAAAAATGTTACTTGCAAATTGGTTAAAGAATGTTTCCGGGGATGAGAGAATTCAGTTGTGAGGATAGATTGGTGAAGCTGGGGCTGTTCTCCTTAGAGACGTGAAGGTTGAGAGGCAATTCGATAGAGGTGTTCAAAATCATGAGGGGTCTGGACAGCGTAGCTCCGAAGAAACCGTTCCCATTGGCAGAACCAGAGGACATTGATTTAAAGTGATAAGCAAAAGAACCAAAGACGACATGAGGAAAAGCCTTTATATGCGGCGGAGTGTTGGAACTGGAATGCACTGCCTGTGGACGTGGTGAAGGAAGGTTCAATCATGATTTTCAAAAGGGAATTGGATAATTATCTGAAGAGAAAAAATACTTGCAGGGCTATGGGGAAGCGACAAGCTAGTGAGACTAGCTGAGTTGCTCTGACAGAGTCAGCACAGACATAACAGGCAGAATGGTCTCCTTCTATGGTGTAACCATTCTATGATTCTATAACCTATTCAAGATTTCTTGATTAGATTGTCCTTCTGGAGTAATTTCAACTTTTTATAGAAAAGAAAAAGATATTGCAATTCAACCTAATCCACAAACTTTAATCCATGCCAAAAACTTGAGCTCATTCAAAAATACCGCTGCCTATATCCTTCCCTCCATTCACCCATCACCCCGGTGTTTGCTGACCTACATTGGCTTCTCAGTTATAGCACAAAAGGAGACCATTCTGCCTGTCGTGTCCATGCTGACTCTGGCAGAGCAACTCAGCTAGTCTCACTCACCCGTCTTTTCACCATAGCCCTGCAAGTTTTTTTTCCCTCATCAGATAATTATTAGTGACACCTTGATTTTAAAATTCTCATTCTTGTTATCAAACCCCTCCATGCCCTCCCTATCTCTCTAACCTCCTCAAGATCTACGACCCTGTGAGATCCCTGTGCTCCTCCAATTCTGGTCTTTTGCTCCTTTTTGATTTTAATTGCTCCACCATTGGCATTCGTGCCTTCAGCTGTTGAGGCGCTAAACTCCGCAATTGCCTTCCTAAATTTCTCCACCTCCCTACTTTTCTCTCCTCATTTAAGATGCTCCTTAAAACCTACCTCTTTGCCAAAACTTTTGATCGCCTGTCCTAATATCTCCTTATGTGGCTTGGTGTCAGTTTTTTTTTATATAACGCTCCTCTGAAGCACTTTAGGGTGTTTTACTACATTAAAGACATAAGGACATCAGAATTAAGAGCATGAGTAGGTCATTCGGCTATTTTAACCTGTTCTGTCATTTAGTACAATCATTGCTGATCTTCTACCTCAACTCCGCACTCTCGCGCTATCCCTATGTTCCTTAATTCCCTAATCTTCCAAGAATATGTCCACCTTTGAGTTGAATATACTCCATCCATGGCTCTCTGTGGTAGAGACTTCCAAAGATTCATAGCCCTTTGAGTGCAGAAATTTCTCCCCATGCCAGCCATAAATAAGGCCAACCCCTTATTCTGAGATGATGCCCCCTAAACCTAGACTCACCAGGCAGGAGAAACATATTCCCAGCATCTACCCTGTCACGCCCCTTAAGAATGGAAGGCTTAGGGTGGAATTTTCCGTGCCCGTTGGTGTCAGCCGTCATGGCGGGCGTGAGCAGACAATATGGTGAGAAGGGCAAAAATCAGTTTCACGACATTGTGAGATCAGTTTGCAATCGTCTGCTGCGCCTGTCAATGGGGGGGCCATATTTCCTGCCGCTGTGCGTCGGGGGCTTCGCTTTAAACTTGCGTATCATTAAAAACCCTGTTCACTGGAATCAACCCCCCAATGCTGGATCATCCGAGCAGCAATCACACCGACGTGTTTCACAACTGTACCTAAGCAACGTGCATTTAACGAGCTGCTCTTCGCTCAGGACTTTGAGGTTTGTTTGCCTACCTTGCTTCGGGCGGCACTCACAGTCATCAGCGCCAGGCTTCGCAGGCAGCACCACATCACTTTTAGGGGGGGCTCACAGACTGGTCTCTGCCGACCAGACCAGCCGTAAGGCAGGGGTGGCTTTTCAATGGCTGCAGGGTTATGGCTTGCTTGGGGAAGGGGGAGATGTGGCCTCAGGTAAGGGAAGAGGCTGCAGGATCTGAGCATTACTGGGGAAGTGGGGTATCCCAGGGTATGTGTAGGGACACATGTTGATCTGTGCAAGTGGCCTCAAGATGGTGAGGGCTGAGGAGGCAGTCTCCAGAGGAGATGAGGCCAGATGGAGATGTGAGGGTGTGTGTGTGAGAGAGGAAGTGGTGATGTCCCTTGAGCTGGCAGTGAGTGAGATACCAATGAATGTGTGATGGGCTTGTGAGTGTGTACGTTTAGAGTGATGAGATGGTTGCCTCACCCTGGTGGCATGGATGAGATCATTCATCCTCTTTCTGCACTGGATGGCCAACCTCTTCTGTGCAGTGTTGGCACTGACCACCACTGCCACCGACTCCCAAACCCAGGTGATGTCATTGATGGGCCTCACGGCGGGCTACCAAGGTGTCCAGAAGACATCCCAGTGATGCATCACTGAATTGGGGGGGGCGCTGCAGTCTTCTTGCCTTTCGGGGCCATGTCTTCTGTGCAGCAGCCCTGGGCTGGAAACACCAAGAGGTGCGTGTGCGGCTGCTCTTTAAATATGGCGCCCGGCGTAAGGAAGCGGCGAGATGATAGCATGGCGGGCGAATCAGAGCCTGCCTGCCAGCGAAACGGCAAGTTTCCTGGGAATGCATGATTAATGAGGCGGGATCGGGAAGATACGGTGTGAAAAGTCGCCAATGCGGCTGGCGGGTAAAACATTCTTTTACCGCCCCCTCCCCCTGCTACCGCATTTAGTGCAAATCTGGGACAATCCCACCCCTATTCTTCAATCTCTCCTCACAGGACAATCCCCATATTTCACAATTCAGTCTAGTGGACCTTCATTGCCACCCCCTCGAAGGCAAGTATACCCTTCCTTAGGTAAGCAGACCAAGGCGCTATAAAAATGCCAATTGTTGTTATTTCCAAGAAATGGGAAAACATATATAGTTAAAAGCAACAGCTGGACAAAGACCAAAGTGAAGACTGTTCATAAGGAAAAGTAAAGTAAGAGATAGTGGGTCAGTACAGAGATTTCCTTCTAGCTTGGGGCACCTTCTAGGGTATCTATCCTGTAAAGGAAAGCAGTTTTCACATGTGTAATATCTGAGTAAAAACAAACCAGCTGTAAGCAATACAAAACAAAACAAAAACTCACTGACTGAAACAAGTCCAACAGGAGTTAAGCATGTTTCTCATTCTATACAATGCCAGAACAGCTCAGCTCCTGGCATTTCTAGGTCCCTAAAGCTTTGCCAGTTGCAGCAGAGATCCTTCTGTCAGTCTCTCAGGTGGAAAGTATTGATTTTACATCTGTCTCTGCTGCAGCGAGTTTCCATTCATGAGCCCTCCGAGACCCCCTGTCACAGGTTTTCCAATCTTTTGAAGCGCATTGATCTCGACAGGGGACATTAAAGATCTCCGCACACTTCAGCTAATTTCAGCGCGCACGTGAACCCCGGTCGATACAGGTGCACTTCACCTTCCTCACCAAAGAAATCGGCTGTTCAATGATCAGGCCGCATATGTTAAGGTTTCCTTTTACACAGTGGACAACCAAAGGCAGTTATTCGGATGCGATATTCCTCAGATCCCTTTCTCTGTTCCACGTGGTCTAATTTGACGTTAAATGTATAATGATTATTTTTTTGCAGAGGGAAGAAGTAGTTTTTTATGCAATTGACACTTTTCCAAGTTCTGGTCTGCAGTGTCAGCATGCAACCACTCCTGGGACAGGTTCAGCAGAGGCCAGATTAAAGCATCTTTGCCTCTCTAATAATATACCTTTCAGGAGCATTCTTTCCTTTTAATATCGCTGCCCAGCTGTCTGTTTATCTCCTTTATATAAAATGGCACATTTGATGCCAATTAACTCCAAATAGTAGGCAATTTCTGTGTTCTGGCCTCATGCCCACTAAGAGCTGGGTTGACGTTACTGATATTCAATTCACTTATGCCTCTCACGCTGCACAGGGAGAAGAGGGTTTCAGTCGAATGGCTGGGCTGAATTGAACCCATTAGAGAGTGGTAAAAAGAATGATGTGCTAACTCCACAGCCCCGCCCATCTTATCCAAATTGGCCGTTGTGTTTCCTACACTAGAGCAGTGACTCCATTTCAAAAATACTTCATTGACTGCAAAGCACTTTGGGACATCCTGTCGTTGTAAAAGGTGCTATGTAAATGCAAGCCTCTCTTTCAAATGAATATTCTCGCCAGCCGGATTACCCGATAGCCTCGATGGCCAAATGTAAACTGGAGCCTTAAGATATGGGCTGGGATTTTCCAGTCCCACCAGCGGTGGTTTCTTTGCGGGACACTTTATTTGGACATTAGTTGTTATTGATCATATGATCAGATCGTACTTTTTGTCACCATGGGCAGAATCTTCTGCTCGGCGAGTGGGGGGCGGGGCCCACTCGCTGACGCGTAAAATGACGCGGGGTGATGTCGGGCGTGCGTCCTGACGTCACCCCGCGTCATTTAGATCTTCAGATCAGCGGGCACACCATTAATGGACCTGCCCATCCTACCTTAAGGTTGGCAGGCAGGCCGGGAGCCCTGGCAGGCTTCTGAAAAAGCCTGAAACCTCATCCACGGGCGGGATGAGGTTTCATGAGGGCATTTAAAAATCTCAGAATATTTCAAAATAAAAGTTATGGACATGTCCTAACTCATGCGGCAGTGTCACATGAGGGGACAGGGCAGCGAAATTTTTTTCTCAATTGTATTCGAAGTTTCAAATCTGAGCCGATCTCCCTGAGGCAGCACTTTGCCTCAGGGAGGTGAGTGCGCTCGTTCATGCGCATGCGTGAAAGAGCGCACTGTCGGCTCGGGGAATCACCCTCCCAGCCTGCACAGGGAGCGCACAGCTTAATTGGCCCACCCACGTAAAATGGCAGCACGCCCCCGACTGGGGGTGCCAATCGGGAACCCACCTGCCCGTGCCCACTCCCGCACATCCCCCCCCACGGGAAGAAAATGCTGCCCCATGTTCATGATCACAAATCATCCCACTTCACCAATCCCTCATTGTCTATTCAGCCTATTGCACTCATCAGCGGTTTGCCTTTAGTCATTAACTGCTGGGTACCATGTCTTATAGAATCCTAGAACAGCACAGTACAGAAGAGGGCCATTCAGCCCATCGACTCTATGGCAGTCCTGTCAGAGAGCAATCCAGTTAATCCCACTCTCCTGCCCTTTTCCCAAATCACTATAATTTATTTTTTTGAGTATTCGCCAAAATGACAAAGACAAATCTTATCGTAGATGTATGTTTTCTGGAGAAAGCAAATATTAAGTCTAAGCAGTGTAATCGCCCCAGTAAATGTAGCAGCCAGTGTAGTGCTGAACTGTATAGACCAGGAAAGTCTCAGATTTGATCCAACATCTGGGTTTTGTTAGTTGACCAGGAGCAGAAATAACCAGGCAGCATTCCAGCTCCCAATCATCTCCGGATTGAAAGCATGTGAGGGTACAGGTAAGAAAAGGTCAGAGTTCGACTGTGATGTGCTGCTCTTGTGATCTAGGCTGACGTAGGAAAGAATTTTTAAAAATTGCATCTTGAGTGAGAATCTGTAATGGAACTATCTGGAGAATCTGTAATGTAACCGGGAACAGAGGGAGCAGGGGCAAGAAAAGAAATTGGAGAAAATAAGCTAAAAAGTAGACTTGAATTTGCTTCACATGAAATACTCCAGTTGGTATGTGGATTCATTGCAACCAAAGTACAGGAAGATTTTATTTTTAATTTTTGAGTTGCCACTGAAAGCATTAACTGTTATATCAAGAGGAGAATTTACCATAAATGCTGTTTAAAGAGAAATGCTAAAGTCAGATCACTAATTTTTGCTTATCTATTAATGGAAATCTTGTAGCGTTGCTCAATATAAATTAGATGATGTGCTGCTTTTAATCAGAATAGAGGTCTTCTACTATCTAGTTTGACAATGTATTATTCCACTGCTAAGGTGGAGCCATCTCCCTTCGAAACTACTAAGTCTAATGCCAGGATTTCCTGGCCCCGCCTACTGCCAGGATCTTCCGGTTCCGCCGAAAGTCAATGGACTTTTGGCTGACCCGCCACAGCTTAAGGGCAGGATTTTACCCTTGGTGTGTGGGCGCACGCCCAACACGCTCGCGCATGAAATAAAGTACGTGACGTTGGACGAGCATCTCAATGTCAACGCGCGCACTCACGATATTTCACTAGGCGGGCGCGCGATGAAGACGGAGGCACGCCTGCCATTAATTAAGTGGCCAGTTAAGGCCCTTGAAAGACCAATTGACTCCGAGTTTACATAGGCCGTGCGATTTTCAGGCCGTCGCACGGGCACAACGGGCAGGCGGGTAGGCCACAATTTGCAAAACCTCATCCACGTGTGGGATAAGAGGGGTCAGTGGGCTTCACAAAGCAAATAGTGAGTAGTTTTGTATTTCACTTGCTGCTGGTTGCTTCTATGAACAGGACAGCTTCATTTCGCTTCAGTGCTGCATTCAGAGCATTTAGAGGCTTCAGTTCAGGACTCAGTGTTGTCTTCCAGGCCCCTGGAGGATCCACACCACATGGACCCTTCCAGGTATCAGACAGCCTTCCCTTACCCTGGTAATAGGGATTGTGGTCTCCGCTGGTGGCATCTCGTCTGAGGAGGAAGAGAGGGCCAGAAGGGGGAGGAGGCCAGGTGTCCCTATGCAGCTTCCAGGGGAGGGACCTGTGGGAGGAGAGGCGCAGGCACAAGGGAAGCAGGGCCAGCAGGAAGTCCAAGGCTGAAGGGGCCACAGAAGACGCCACTATCCTGCTGCCAGGGTTTACAGGTGGCGATGCAGCTACCTCAATATGTCCGAAGTGCAATGCCGAAGGAGGCTCCGTCTCTCAAGGGAGACAGTGCCCTCCATTTGTCAGAGGATCGGCCCTGGGATCAGCTCTGACTGTGTGGGTGGACACCCCATGCCAGTGGCTCTGAAGGTCACAATGGCCCTCAACTTCTATGCCTCCAGCTCTTTCCAGGGGTCGGTGGGGGATCTGTGTGGAGTCTCCCAATCAGCTGTCCACAGTTGTGTCAGGCTAGTGACAGAAGCTCTGTTCAGGCGGGTATCGACTTTCATTCATTACCGCACGGATGAGGCAGAGCGAGCCAGAGGCTTTGTGGCCATTGCTGGCTTCCCCCGTGTCCAGGGTGCTATAGACTGCACACATGTGGCCATCAAGGCGCCAGTGGGTCAGCCCGGTGCCTTCGTCAACAGGAAGGGCTTCCACTCCATGAACGTGCAGGTAGTGTGTGATCACAGGATGCAGATTCTACAAGTCTGTGCAAGGTACCCAGGCAGCTCCCACGACGCCTACATCCTCAGACACTCCCAGGTGCCGGGGCTCTACAGTGCTCCAGTCCGGCTGGATGGATGGCTGCTGGGTGACAAGGGCTATCCCCTCAGAAGGTGACTCATGACACATCTCCGCCATCCAAGAACAGAGGTCAAGCAACGATACAACAGGAGCCACGCCTCCACAAGGGCGGTGGTAGAGAGAACCATTGGTCTTCTCAAGATGTCTGGACCATTTAGGGGGCGCACTGTAGCACCCCCTAGATAATGTGTCACTGATAGTAGTTGCATGCTGCGCTCTACACAGTCTGGCACAGGAGTAAGAAGATCTTGACGCAGCTGCACAGGCAACAGACAATGAGTCCCGTAGTGAATGCAAGGACGAGCACGCTCAGGAGAATGCTGAAGGCATAGACTCACACCTGGGTAACCTCCATGGAGGCAGGGGCACCCGGGAAGCTTTGATCCAACACTCCTTCAGCTAGCCTACCAAATAAGAACCACCATCACATGCCATGGCTGCAGACTCCATATTCAATCCCTGACAGGACCAGTGCCTTGGTCAACAACATACACTATGTGCCACTGCAATAAAGTTTAAGGAGTCGCCCGTCCTTCATAACATCATGGCTTACCCCACACTTACAGAGCAAATGAAGCATCTAGAGGCCAGTTGCAAAAAAAAATCTCATTTACTTCTGAGTGACAAACATTGCAGAAATTAACATTCACCGGTGTTTTACATCACACCTTTAAAAAAATAACCCTGATCAGGCCGTGTTGTGCTGAGGGTGCTTTAAGTTTTCGCTTGTGAGTACTCCGTCTAGCTGCTCCCCGCCTCGCTGGCACCTGCATTGGAGACAGCCTGCTGACTCTGCTGTCTTGTTGGCCTTGATGACCTTGACGGGCATCCTCTGGCCAGTGGAACCTGTGCTGGCCCTGCCTGGGAGGGAGCGGCCAGTGCCATGACTGGCATCTCCCCAGTCGCTGCAGCCACATCGGATGCCACGGTCACTGGCAGAGAGGTGGAGGAGCTGCTGGTATGTGCTTAGCATGCTGGTCCTCAGGGGTCAGAGGTGAGCCTTCAGTGAGGGGCTGCTAGTGAACCTAAAAGGGAGAAGAAGCACATGTCATTAGTTTAAGTCATTAGACTGTCAGTGTGCATGCCTGGCACCCTGCTGAGACAGAGATCTGCATCATGGTGCCCACGTCTTTCCTTTATCAATGGGTATTCCAGGTTCGAGGCTCACATCAATGTACAGAAAACACTGCAATGGTTGCAAAAAGCCACATTCTCGCCTCAATGCACTGCACTCTTACCTTCCTCTGGCACCCCAACCTCACCGTGCCTCTCCAGCTCCAGGGCCTCCTGTTCGTATCTACAGCAGATGAAGAGGTGTGGGGGTCCCTCACCAGTCCACAACCTCTCTGCATTGTTATGGGATGTTTTCTCCTTGAAGGATAGAGGAACATTGATTAGTGTACCCTCTACCTGCAGCACCATTGCAGCCTGGCCAATCCCACCTGAGGAACACCTCGCAGGGCTCAGCACATTCATGACCCTGGAGCCGCAAGGCACTCAGTCCAAGCAGCCAGGGCTCACCCCCTTGGCCAGGTCCTGCCTCGTTGACATTTGCCACTCACACTCTAACACCTCTGAAGTCCACGGGCGATGGGCAGCTCCTACCTGTTCTGCAAAGTGACCCATGCCAACACGGTACTCGCCCTTCCCGATCGCAGGAGTTTGTTAAAGGGCTCCCAGCACTGGACCCATGTGAGCCTCACCACGTCGTGGCTGCTGATCCTGGATACCACCTCCTCCCAGGCCTTTTTGGTGAGGTGGGGGGGGGCCTCCTCCTCTCGTCCCTGGGGACAAGGGTTTCCCTCCCGGCTGCCACCTCCTCCAGGAGGGCACCGAGGCACTTGTCCGAAAAGCGCGGGGCCAACTGCCCCACCATCCTGCCCTCCCGCCTGCCGTGTCCGCCTGCTGCGGCATCCATGTACACAACTTCCACCTCCTTCAGTAGCAGCCTTCCATGGGGCTGCCGAGGCTGTATTTGAATCAGCCGCTGGGTCGCCATTGGACCCGGTGGACATTAAGCCCCCCACCCACCCCTTCGCACTCATTCAAAGGCCGCGTCTCACGCTGGGTGGGCCTTAATTGACCCGCCCGTGTAAAATCGCGGTGCGTTGCTGATTGTGGGTGGCGGTCGGCTTCCTGCCCGCCCCCACTGAGCCCACATGGCAAGGGTAAAATTCTGCCCTCTGTGTTTTTCAGCAAACATTGGCTCTGGTTGGATTCTCAACACAGTTGGTGAGGGAAATTTTCAGGTTGGAACATGCTTGTAAACCTCAGGTCAAAAGAAGCCAGCATTATACAAGTGATTTCTTTCCTCTCCTCAAAGATTGCTTTGCTCTTGTAACAAAATGTGGCACTTGGAACTACCACATCTGGAGTGTGACAGCGCATGCCAGATGCAATACTAGTTAATATGAACTAGTGAATCTCCTGAAGCCTTGAGTTATTTAGTTTGTGCTCATTGTAATAGACTGAAAGAGAGAGGTTACAGTACCACCTCTGGAACAAGAAAGAATAAAAGGCCTTACTATTCCAATGCTACCCATTGATTTCAAGGTACTGGGGACACGATCACATTATTAACTCAAGGATTATAAAAATATTATAGCTTTTGTTGGTGCTTTACCAGTGAGTGCTAATGACATTATCCTGGCTTAGAGAATGTTCTGAGTCTCAAGTCATGAGGAAACTAAGTGAATATGACACATAAAATGGGGAGTAATCTTGAGGAACTGGGGTTTGGGAGAATATGTGGCTCTTCCTACTTCCAAGGACTGGGGAATTGGACCTATAAAGTGCTGGAACGAGAGAGAAAATAAGGGAGAAAAAGAGAGAGGAAAGGCAAAGTACTGTTGCAATAGCTGGCTTAAATCTTCATTATTAATGGCTATTATTAAATACCCTTTGTTCTTTATATGTAACTGTGTTTGGAGCCTGATATCCAGTGCTTACATGGAATTGACAAGTGACAAGAACATTGAAGCAACTACGGAGTAAAGGCTGTGCCGAAGTCTGCTTCCTTATGCCATTAGTTTAATTCTCCGCTCCAGCGCTTGTGATGCCATTAATTGGCCAACCGGCGTGAAATTGCGGTCGGGGCCCAATTGCAAGTGGCGGACGATTGCATGGCTGCTGCGCCCGCCCGATGAGGGGAAAATTCTCCCCAATGGCTTTTCTGTCAAAGTTACTGAGAATGAGCAGGAGAATCCTCATAGAAATTCACCCCAAGACTTCTGTTTAGTAAATTCCATTGGCCACCGACTAGCCAAGCTTACATTCAATGATGGGAACAAAGATACCTCTAGAAGACGGCAAGGGAGTGAGTATTCTAATAGCCTCCTTGGAGATTGGGAGTCCCAGAGCCACTTAGCACTCAAGCTAAGTTAACCAGTGAAACAAATTTCATCAGTTGTTGGCTCACCCTTTAGATAAGCCATTTTCATTGTCATCAATAAGTCGTTGTCAGCTTGCAAGTCAACTTCTTTCTCAAAAATATGGGGATAACTCTATGATTCCATCATTATTTCCGTGATAACACGTAAGAAACGGTGAGAAATTGAGTTAAGATATTCATCAGTTTTTTTTTCTATTCATTCTTGGGATGTGTGCCTGGCAAGGCCAGCATTTTATTGCCCATCCTTAATTGCCTTTGATAAGATGGTGATGAGCTGTGTTCTTGAACCATTACAGTCCATGTGGTGTAGGTGCACCCAAAGTGCTATTAGGAAGGGAGACCCAGGACTTTGATCCAGCGAAGGAACTGAGATATAGTTCCAAGTTTCAAGATGTCTTGTTCGCATATCATGAAAAGTTCAAACCCTCCTGGCCCAACTAGTTCAATGTATTGTAAATAACTAGGTAAAAACAAAAATTTAAAAGAAAAATCTTCCCCCGTGGCTCAGTGAGAAGCTGAGCTTTACAGCACAGAGAGATTGCAGCTTTAATCCCCGGCATGTTGTGAGTTAGCTGGTCTCAGCCAGGGCAGTAACTTTGGAACTGGAGCAGTCTTTTATGCTCTAGTTTAGAGGTTGGGGAAGGTTGGCTAGGGTTTCTACTTCTGATCACTAACCAGTCGCACTTGCTTAAAGTGCACGTGTGGATCTCAGGCGAGGCCAGGATTAGACTTTACTGTGATGCCACTGTGTGGCCAGGCAAGAGACAGATCAGCCAGGTTGCCTGCTCCTGATCCATCTAGAGTGGAAAGTGTCCAGCTGAGGATGCTTGGTGAGGGCAGGATTGGGTTGGCCCCAGTTGCCCCTCAGTTATGCCAACAGTGCTTTTCTAGGCTCTCACATGAAGATTGGCTGCTTGGTCAAGATACCCAAAGTGTGCCAAGGTCCATGAAAAAAATTCTATTGTGAATCAGTAGCTTTAGGAGAAGGGAGAAGGGAAATAAAAAATAAGATATGAACAGTCACAAGGGGGACCAAACAAAAGAATTGCAACACTGGGATGGGCTTAATGAGCTGGCCTTTGTCAGGCCTCTGCATTAAGTCGTCAAGTCTCTTTATTGAGAATCTTTGTACATTGAAGTAGGGATAAGCCTACACAATTTAAATGTTGCTAAATGCTGCGGTGGACATTAATGACATCAGATGTCACCTGCCATCTCTTCCCTACTGGGAATCATCAGGAAAAAGATTTAAACGTTGGAGAATTAGAAAGTTCCTTAGGAAGAGGAAAAGGAAGGGAAAATGTCCATTTTAAATTTCGTAACAATAGAGAGGAAAAATGGACTTTGTTTAAACTTTTGTTTAAACCACAGGTGTAAAAGTAGTTTTTTTTTTTACAAGTGGGCGAAACAGGTCTAGAGGTAGTCCCTGATTCTCAACCTTCCCACCTGGGAATGGTGAACAATACAAAATGCCTTGATGGTGGAAGGGGAGTAGATGGAATGGAAAACAGAAATCTGAAATATAAACAGAAATAGGAAGAGACCCTAAAGGAGAAGAAAACAAAGTGCCTGAAAGGCGCATTGCCGTATTGTGTGTTAAGCAGGTGTTGTGAAACTTGAGGAAGCTCATAGCTACATTCCAATCAATCTGTTCAAAAGCAGTAATATCAGATTGAATTACCCCACCTGTTCAGTCAGAATATTGCATGAAATAGCCCATTAAGTCTGTGCCGGTGTTTTACTCTACAGAAGCCGCATGATCCAAGCTCACACTTCGGTTCACTCCCCAATGCAACCACTAAGAAAAAGAGCCCTTTGCAAAATTCCAGACCTATGAAATTCGAATGGGACAATCCAGGGAGCAAGAAGTAAAGTTACAGGTAGAATCAAGCCAGACCACCTGAGGTTCACATGCCCCACAGGTGGGGCACTTATGTACATGCAAGTCTCGTTCAGACATTGGCTTCAAATCATATCTTTCACATATATTTTTTTATTTCCCTTTTCCCTTCTCCCAAAGCCACTGCTTCACAATAGAATTTTTTTCATGGACCTTGGCACACTTTGGACATTTTGACCAAGCTGCCAATCTTCATGTGAGCGCCTAGAAAACCACATTACAACAGTAATTACACTTCAAAAGCACTTCATTGACTGCAAACGTGCTTTGGAACATCCCAAAGATATGCTAGGTGCTCAGTAAATGTAAGTTCTCTCTCTCTCTCTCTGATACTTGAAGTAATTTATGGATTTTACTTCAATGTCACACTGCTGTTACCTGGAACTGTGGTACAAGGAGGAACAGAAATATAAGCGATTGGAATCATTTGTTCATTAGCAGGAAACTCGAGAGACAATAAACATCTTTTTTTTCTCTGCAGCTCTTAGCTCTCTTTGAAGCCAATGTCTGAACGAGACTTGCATGTACGTAAGTGGGACCTGTGGGGCATGTGAACCTCAGGTGGCTTGGCTTGATTCTACCTGTAACTTTACTTCTTGCTTCCTGGATTGTCCCATTCGAATTTCATAGGTCTGGAATTTTGCAAAGGGCTTTTTTTCTTAGCAGTTGCATTGGCGGGATACATTCAGAGTGTTACAAGCAAGATGGGAGGAGTGTGCAGTTGATCTAGCCTCACTACTCCACAGGTCATGCCATTAGTTTAAAAGTTTAATTCACTCATCGAAATGGCCAATGATTTACCTTTGCTCCTGTTAGACCCAGAATAAAACAGACTTTAACCAGGCTTCTTTCAATAAACTCAGAATAACTATAAGACAAACTTCTTTTTTAAAAACAAGCTGCAAGAACTGGTTAACACATAATTTGCAATCTGGTATTGTAACTATCGATCCCTCTTAAAATTCCACAGCACACACCACACACAAACAACAAATGGATAGGGTCTCTGCAGAGATAGGAGGTTGAAAAAAGGACTTCATAAAACAAAGGATTAAGTTTGCAGGGTTTCAATGCTGTCAATCTGGAGCTCCCTCATATGAAGACAGATCGCTACTCCCAGGCGATGCCTTGAGATTCACACCAACAGAGCTTCAGTGTGGAGGAAAATAGAGCTGGATCAATACTTCTTGTCTCAGCCTCTCAGGTTTCCAAAGACAGTTCTACTGAGATGACGATTCCTAGATAGATATTTATACGCACTCTATTTCAGGCAAGGCAAGGAGAGTGCAAGCTGGACAGCTTCACTTTCTTAATCATTCCCAACTGAGTTCAAAAAAGCAAGTTCAAAACTTAAACCTCCTCTGTCAGGTGATTTCCAGTCAATCATCAGGCCTTTGCCCTTAAACCAGTATTTTTTCCATCAATTACAGATTTCAGTTCAATAGCAAACAGTTCTCCCCTCTCAAGTGCCATGCTGGTCAGGTGATTTCTCGAAAGAGGCATGCTTGTTCACATTCCAAGGTGAACTTATGACCCTTTTTTTAAAAATCCAGGTCAGCTTCCAAGTGTCCAGATAATGCAATGTCCTTCCATATTTTAAAATAAAATATTGTCCTGGAAGTTATGGTTCTAACAACACAGCAGCTGCAGCTGGAAGCACATATAAATTGATGGCAACATTGACTGAAACTTTATGCTACTACTTTTCTTCTGCTTTGTGCATGAATAGATCTACTTCACAGGTGCAAAACAAAGGATAAAAGCTTGGGAATTGATGATCTGTTACAACAGGCACGTTTCTACTGTGCACCATGTGCGCCTATAGGAATTTCCTTGGATTCGGCTGGGTGGGGTGGGGGGGTGTGGGTGGGTGCGCGTTGTTGAGGAGCACTTTCACCTGGAACAAGAGGAATCATTAATCATTTAAATACCATGGAAGTGACATTAGCATTCCACCCCCTCCTTTTTCTGCATCTCCATTTCAATGGTCTCCTTTTCAAACAAACTGATAATGCGCAAACCCTTCATTTTAGAGGAACTGAGAAGTATCTCCCAGCAATTACCTTCCACTTAAAGAAGGTAAGTGTGTAAGATGCCAGTCCAGCAAAGGGGATAAACATCAAAGTCTTCTGGATGTAACCCATCACTCTCCTCTGTCCCTTCAGCATGTAAGCCTATGCTTGTCAGTCTTAATTTGTTCTCTAAATCACGTCACCTCTGTGTCCTCTTTTAACATGCACCTTAAAACTTTCCTCTTGACCAAGTTTTAGGTCACCCTTCCTAATATCTTCTTCTTTGGCTTGGTCCATTTTTGCCTGATTACACTTCTGTGAAGCTCCTTAGGGAATATTTCCCTGTTAGAGGCATTACATGATAAAGGCAAGTTCTGATGACGGGCACATTGACGGGAAATGATTTGGGGGTCTCTGCTTCCTGCTTGCACTGGCTTTTCTGGCATCTTTCACCAAAGTTGTTGTCAGTCGTATAACGTATGCATCCAAATATGGAGTGTTAGTTAGTTTCAAAGGACAGGATATGTCACATATTTGCACAATAAGGGGAAAGGTGGAATATATCAATCCCAGTGCAGGCGCGCATTGAAAAACTGCATTCCTGGAGGATGTCAATGGACCCCGACGCCTCTGGAACAAGAGGGAGGTCAGGGGGATTGGGTAGGGAAGGGGAAACCTGCTCGCCTCCAATTACCAACCCATTTAGCTCCTTGGGAACCTGTTAACAAGCAGGGGAGGCCAGGAGGCAATTTTCAAATCGGAAATAGTCAAATCTGAACAGTCTGGTGCACGTTCATGCACAGATGTTGGGTTCAATGCAGGGAGCTGCAATTTGTTTCAAATTCCAAAAGGATTTTTGTCACTGGGGTGTCACAGAGCACAGTACCATCCAGCTGGCCATTTGGCCAATTTTCTGAGGCTTCTGGCCCTCAAAATTGTTGTCTCCTCCTCTGTGCTAGGCAGCGGCAGGCCCTGTCTTGGTGGCCATCTGCCTTTGGCACTCCTGCTCCAAAAGGCATCTTCCATCTCCTCTCAGAGCTCAGCACCCAAGCTCACCTCTGGCCCAATTAGGGCATTAACATTTGAAGATTCCATCGTGCGACCAAAGCAGGATGCGGTGCGGAGTCGGGACCTAGAACTTATCCAGGCGTCGGGTTCCCAACCCCAATTTGAAAACCAAACCTCTGGTGTTCAGTCTTGCGACATGCAGCGGAGACAACCAATTTAAAACTGATCGATTCGACTCCACATGGCACCATGATTTAAAACTTTTTCCCCTCTTCAGTTGGCCCCCGAGGCTGTCAGGCATTCTGTGGAGGCAGCTGGCTTCCCATGTCAATATCCAGCCTGGAGGGCCCAACCAGATCATTTAAGTGACCTCAGAAACTTGGTTGGGGTTAAGAGCACTTCCTTGCAGCTGGGAGGCCCCACCCCACTACACTTCCACTGGGATTACGGCTAAGTGGAAATTCTAAGTCGCGAATTTTTTTAATCTGCAATGAAAACTTAATTTTACTCTCAGGTTTCAAGGATTTCTCCAGTGAGGTCAAATTGTGACTTTGGATGACAGAATAAAGTGAAAAGAAATAAGGAGCATTTTTTTCCCTCTTCCTCCACATAAGTATTCCTAATAATCTCAGGGATAGCCAGCCAGATGTCTCCTTACAGATATTGAATTTTTTAATACCCAGAGCAGCAGAAGGTGATTTTCAATGATTGCTGTGGATAAGGTCTATTTACACAGAAGCCGCATTAATCCAACACAGAAGCAATGCATCTACAAGAAATGTCTACGCATTTATAATAAGCTTTCAGAGAAACAGATTTATTCATCAGTACTGGTCTCAGTGATACCCAAAAGTATTTATTCTCAGTCAAGCCTCCAAAGATACAGGTTGTAGCTTGGATTCTGTTTACCACTGAACTGTCAAAGAAGCCATTTCCCAAATGAGATGTTACACCAAGGTGGATGTGAAAGATCCCACAGCACTATTTAAAGGAAAGGGATAGTTCACCCAGTGTCCTAGTCAACATTCCTCCCTCAACCAAACACCACCAGAACCGATTAACTAATCATTTTTCCCATTTGCTGATTGCAGGGCCCAAATGTGCACAAATTGGCTACTGCATTGGCCGACATAACAACAGTTATTGCACTTCAAAAAATAACCAGTCAACTCTGAAGCACTTTGAAATGTCACAATCGATGATACATAAATGCAAAGGGAGTCAGTGGGCAACCTTGTCACCCGAAAGGGTAATTGAGTTATGGAATAAGTTCCCTGGAAAGAATGTTAAAAGGGGCAGTATAAAGAGGTTCCAGAGACAATCAGGTGCTGTTCTAAGGAGAGAAGGAATTGGAAGCAAAGCAGTCGATCTTTCAGCTTTGTGTTGGGCGTTAAACTGGCACTGTGATTTGTGAAAGTATAAAGCGGGCGTTTTCGATAATGGGCTGGGCTGCAACACCTGATTTATGCCCAAGCAGCAAGTTGATAACATGAGAAATTGGGATGGAGTGTTCAATTATGAAAAAGGACTTGGAGGCTCAACTGGGTTTCTCCCCATTTCTAAAAATGCTCATCTTCTTAGGTTGCTTAATGACAGGTGCAATAATGAACAAGGCCATGGGTGGCCATGAACCTATTTTACAGGAAGTAGATTTTTTTTATCTCCCACCTTTTTCTGTTCACTTGCCTCCCCTCCAATCCTGAGGGCATTGACTTCTTGCTGGGCGATGGTTCTAGCACCAAGAATTTTTCAGGACTTCACACATCTATTATTCTTTACGTGAGAGCCCACACATTTGGAGTGCTGGAAGGTCTATATCTGACCGTGGGACATTACAGTGAGTCCTCACCCTGAAACCACACAAACACACACACACACACACACCCACCCACACACACAGCAAGAGTCACAGGACTGTGGGTGTCATGGGTAATTTTTTCCTCCCCAATCCAATCTGAGATCAAATGTAGCGCCCTTTGCTCTACTTTTGGATGGTCTGACTGCGCAGGCCAGGGAATTCCTCATGTGTTTGGACTTAGCTATAGATGACCTGATCCATTGGAGGAGTTCCACAAACTCTTCCCACGCTACTCTTCTTAAAGAGGGAGCCTCGTGGTCAGCTTCTCCTCTAACCTCTTTGTCAGAGGCTGTCACAAAAATTATTCAGACGATTGACCAAGGGCTGTTTCATTGTTCCTCCCATTCAAACTGTGCTTCCTAGTTCAGCTCTCCCCAAATCTATTGGGCACAGTAGCTCTTTCACACTTGTCCCTTAATCGGTGTTGTCAGCACCAGTCATTTAAAAAAACGAAATTGACTGTAAAAATTCAATCAAGAGAAGTATAGTCAGAATTCTTAACAAGGACCCTAAACCCTCCTCCTTTAAAGTTCCTCTTCTTTCAAATGCAGCATTACAGTGTTGGAATATATCTACCTCTTTAAGAGAAAAAAATGCCTTCCGAGCTCCTGAGGTGACTGCCTTTGCCATACAATGACTAACAGCTTGTTTTAGTTGCTGATCCCTGGCTCTAATTGCAGTGATTACCTGGCCTAGACTGCATTATCCCCATCAATCCGTGGCTTTAGCTCCGGTGACCCCAAGTGCAATTCACTCGCTGCAGTTAGATCACACTGATCTCTGGTCTCACCCATTAACAACCGACTCAAGACAATGTCATTGACAAATTATTCATTCATCCTACCAGTCTCCAGAGGCAAAATACCCTGTCCTTTCAATCTTATTGGGTTCACCAAGGTTACTGAGTTCCATTTTCATTTGGGCAGTTCAGCTGGTCAATAGTTTATGAGGAACACAAATACAGTATAAGTTACTCAATTAGCCATAAGAAAGTAGAGGCCCATCATCATGCATAATGTGATGAGACTGGGATAAGTGAACAGTTACACTTAGTCCACAAATTATTGAATGTTGCTGTGGTGATGACTTCTGTTATTATTGTTTTTCTCCATGTGTCTTTCTTTCAAGAGATGTCAGCTGGTGTATTTATTTATTCACTGATAAGTATTCCGATTATTGTTTGCCTCAGTCCTCAAATCAGAAGTTATTATTACCACTCACCCATGCACCCCCAACTAATCAGGAAATTTCTCCGCATTAAAAAAGCTGAGGGATGTTTGTGTTGAGAGAAATTGAACCTTTTTCCCATTTCAGATACCAAGCACCAAGCCTTCCTGGGTTGGTTACACGGTTAGCTGCAGAATGAAGTTCCCCATTCGCTGCTCTTTCAGTACACCTCAGTGTCAACATTGAGAGAGCTCCCTCCATTCACCCACTGCTATTGGTTGCACCAGCCATCCTGTGAAATTGCCATATCCAGTGCCAATTTATGCGTGGTTTTGTATTATGAACATAGCCACTGGGAACTGAACTGAGGCTGTGTAAGCTTATTTCACACAGCGTCCTTCCAACCAATAGGCAAGAGATGTCACCCACCGCATCAGAGTTAAGTCCCAGAGGTGAAAGGTCATTTTGCCAACTCACTGCACCATCTAATCCTCTGTCCTTCTGTTCCTCTGAAGACTTCTGGTCTTTGTGGCACTTCTGAGTCTCCAATAATAGGGCCAGGCGATACAGAGTGCTGCAGGTGCTTGGAGCTGAAGGGATGAGGGATTGGGAGAAGTGTAGTTTGAATCTCTCTATTGTACCTCCTTCTAGGTTGGCACAGTGACCTTCTTTTCTGAGGCAAGACTCCACAGGCATAAATCTCTCAGCTACCACTCTGTAGGGCAGTGTCTTTAAATGTGGTGCAGTAGTCTAGATTATCACACAGATAATCCTTAAGTTTACTCCTGATAACTAATTTCATTTTTTTACACTGGAGTGATCCTAGACTAATGCATCTGTGGTTGTTTGGGTCTTCTCCACCATCCCCCACCAGCAACCTTTGAAAATGGGCACCACATTAGGCAATTTCCAATATTTAGGTACCTCCCCAGTGTTCCACAATCACCTAACTGACTACCTCATAATGACCGGCAATGCCTCACAAATCTTGCATGTCTTCCTACTCAGAGGCAAATAAATACCATTCATCCTGGAAATTTATTTGTTTTAGTATGCCCACAACCGTAATTTCATTTATATTCAAGCCACTAATTATACCTGAGTTATTCCTATTTAAGAAGGGCACATTGCTCATATATTCCCTGGTGAGTACTCAGGGAGAAACAATCATGAATTAATTGCCTTGTATTCGCCTAAAGTTTCAGCCCCGATTGCATCTTTAGTTCTCAAAATCTTATTTCTTCAAACCGTGCTTTGCCGAAAAATCTTTCCCGTCTCTGTACCCTGCTTGTTCTCCTTTAACATGCCCTGACATGGTCGTCTGCTTGCAAGTTGTTTTCTTATGCTTTCACAAAGAACTTTTTTTTTATTTGTTCATGGGATGTGGGTGTCACTGGCTAGGTTGGCATTTATTGCCCATCCCTAATGATTCAGAGGGCAGTTAAGAGTCAACCACATTGCTGTGGGGTCTGGAATCACATGTAGGCCAGACCAGCTAAGGACAGCAGATTCCCTTCCCTAAGGGGCATTAACAACCCAGATGACAATCGGCAATGGTTCCGTGGTCATCATCAGACTTTTTAATTCCAGATTTTTAATCGAATTCAAATTTCACCATCTGCTGTGGTGGGATTTGAACCCAGGTCCCTAAAGCATCACCCAGGATCTCTGGAATACTAAACAAAAACAGAGAGTCCTCGAAACGTCAACTTTATTCTTCCCCGCCGATGCTGCCAGACCTGCTGAGTTTTTCCAGGTAATTCTGTTTTTGTTTTGGATTTCCAGCATCCGCAGTTTTTTGTTTTTATCTCTGGAATTCTAGTCCAGTGACAATACCATTATGCCATTGCCTCCCCTGTGGCATGATGGGCTGAATGGCCTCCTTCTGTTCTTTCTGCCTCTGTGGTAGCTACATTTGTTGCTGTTGCTGGTCCAGCCTGGTAGAATGTCATTCCTTTAAGATCACAGATACATGTACTTCACAGGCATCTATATTGCTTAAGTACGGCGCACAGAACATACTGTAATTCACATCATAATCAGAATGGCAGGAGTGAGTGAAGCTTCTGGCTGAGTAAAGCAATTCATTTCCAAAGTTATTATGAGAAGTGGCACCCCTGTACATTTTTACAGATATTGCTACTTAAAAAAAAAGAATTGCTGAGAACCCATTATCACAATCAGACTGAGTACCACACTGCATTACAAAAGCACTTTGCTGGGAACAGTTGATGTAAAATCTTTATTACAGGTCTCTTTATCATTCACCGTGCTTTTCGATGCTGACTCTAGGATAAAGGCCTTTGAGTCAGTAAAACACTGTTGGTGGTTACATGAAAATCACAGTCTCATTTTACAGATTTTGTCCTGTAATCAAGCTCCAGCTAAGTCTGAAAATTGCGCTGTAATTGACTAGCCAGAAAGGGTTCAAAGTAAATTCAGTTTAAATAGTAACACCATCATCATCATGGCTTCACTTGAAATCCAGGGCTTGTTTCGAGTTGCTTGGTTTTAAAGGGACAGCGTCATCCTCATGCTTGGGCTCCTGCTGGGAAAACTGAGTTTCTACACGTGTGGTATCACAGACTGTCGGGAAAATCTCCAGGAGTCAATGTGATATGTGTCATACCGTGAGTTATTCAATGTATGTTCAGCGGTGTTAATCGCTTAAAACCAGCTCCACTGGGCAGGACACGTCATTCGTATACCTGACGCCAGATTCGCGAAGCAACTGCTCTACTCGGAACTCGGCCATGGCAGGAGACTCCAAGGAGGACAGGGGACGCACTTTCAGGTTGGCCTCAAGGCATCCCTGAAGAGGTCAAACAGCCCCACCGACTCATGGGACTCCCTGGCTTGTGACCGACTAAAATGGAGAAGACTGATCCAAGAAGGACACTGGACACGTGGGGGAGGGTTTTCCCCTCATCGTGAAGCCCACCGCCGCCTGCAATCGGGGCTGAACCGGTGGTGGGGTGGGGGGGTGAAGGAGGGTGAGAGCGCAAGTTCGCGCATGCACGTGGGTGCGCACTGGAAAAACTCCCTGAGGCGCAGAGCCAACTCAGGGAGATGAACAGTTTTCAAAATAAAAAATAAAGAATTTTAAGGCGTAATAAAAATGTCCCCTCATGTGACTCTGTCACATGAGCAGAGACATGTTAGAAATTAGGATTGAAATTTTTTTATTTTTTAATGATGGATCGAAACCTCATCCCGCCCATGGATGAGGTTTCGCAAAAAATGCAAAGGCCGCCTGGCCTTTTCGCCTGACGTAAGGTGGGGTGGGCAGCTAAAAAATTTAAATCAATTGGCTTGTTAATGGCCTTAATAGGCCTTTTCATCGTCAGCACGCGGGCAACTCTCACGCGCGCCCACCAACGGAAATATCGCCCAAGTGTGCGATGACATCAGGACGTTCGCCCGATGTCATCATGTATCATTTTACGCTCCAGCGGGTCAGGTGCGCGCCTGCCCACTCAGCGAAAAATCCTGGCCATGGAGAGACTTTGTCAGGAAGGTGAGGTCAAGGGGTCTGAGGGAGCATGCAAACCTCCAAACAATCCATCTATCCAACCCTTCAAGCAACAACTACCCTGCAATGTGGTATAGTCTGCGGGTCGCTCATTGGAGTTATCAGCCATCCCAGAACCCATCGAGGCAGAGTGGAAATAAGTCATCCCCAATTGCGAGGGACTGCCCAAGTTTCAGCAGCATTGTCTTTTTAGCATCCAACTTTCAACTGCTTTGCTTGTCAAGGTGAGGCATGTTAGTGCTGAAAGTGGGAACCATTCTATCTTGGGCAGTCATTGCCAACGTCAGACATTCCCAGTTCAGGTACCACCAAGTTGGATGTGTAGTGAAGCATCAACAATGTGCCTCGTAAGACATAGTGGTATTGCCACTGGACTAGTATTCCAGAGACCCCGGGTAATGCTCTGGGACCCAGGTTCGAATCCCACCACGGCAGATGGTGAAATTTGAATTCAATAAAAATCTGGAATTAAAAGTCTGATGATGACCACGAAACCATTGCCGATTGTTGTAAAAGCCCATTTGGTTCACTAATGTCCTTTAGGGAAGGAAATCTGCCATCCTTACCTAGTCTGGCCTACATGTGACTCCAATCCCACAGCAATGTGATTGAATCTTAAATGTCCTCTGAACAAGGGCAATTAGGGATGGGCAATAAATGCTGGCCTAGCCAGAAACACCCACATCCCATGACTGAATTTAAAAAAACTACACCAGAGTTTTATCTTATCCAAGTTCTCCCACCAGTTGTCTTTTTGATTTTTCTATGCAAAATCCCCAATTCCAACCTTTATCACAGAGAGTTTTCATCGAATCATAGAAATTTACTGTACAGAAGGAGGCCATTCAGCCCATCATGTCTATGCCAGCCGGCAAGTAGCCATCCAGCCTAATCTCACTTCCCAGTTCTTGCTCTGTAGACTTGTTCGTTATAGTACTTCAAGCGCACTTCCAAACACTTTTTATGTTTTGAGGGTTTCTGCCTCTACTACCCTTTCAAGCAGTGAGTTCTAGATGCCCACCACCCTCTGGGTGAAAAAGGTTCCCCTCAAATCCCCTCTAAACCTCCTGCCTTTTACCCTAAATCTATGCACCTGGTTATGGACCCCTCAACCTAGGGGAATAGGGCCTCCCTATCCATTCTACTTAGACCCCTTATAATTTTATGCACTTCAATAGCTCTCCCTTCAAGCTCCTCTGTTCCAAGAAAACAACCCTAGCCTATCCAATCTTTCCTCACATAACTAAAACTCTCCAGTCCAGGCAACGTCCTTGGAAATCTCCTCTGTACCCTCTCGAGTGCAATCACATCTTTCCTTTAGTACGGTGACCAGAAATGCACTCAGTACTCCAGCTGTGGCCTAACTTGTGTTTTACACAGTTCCAGCAAAACCTCCCACTTCTTGTATTCTACTCCTCGGTTAATAAAGGCAAGCATCCCCTAAGCCTTCTTGGTGGACAGTTTTGAGCAGCAGCTTATACGTAGGGAACTGGAGTATGCCAGTCAGCCCCTCGAGCCTATTCTGCCAATCCATTAAATCATGGCTTTTCTGCATTATACCCACCAGGAATTCGATTGAGCCTGCCTAAATTCATTTTGTGTAGGACTATTACAGTCTGTAGACACTGGACGATACGCAATTGTTAGATAAATCCATGGCAGTGACATCCCAATCACTTCACCAGGGCAACACAGACCTTTTGAAAGGATTTTGAAGTAATAAACCGATCTGTCAGCCTCTTTAAAAAGGCTACCAATCTCACCATTTCCTATTGAAATCACATGTTACAGAGAGCATCCTTCACTCAGGTACAGTTTACATTAACATTATAGTTTCTCTTAATGACATGGTTTCAGTATATACTTGACACTGCCATTCTGCAGAAACAGTGGGGTTGTGACCGAATGGGGGAAGGAAAGGAAAAGAAGAGAGAATGTCATATACAGACTACTTCACCTCGCAGCGAGGGCACATCCAGCTAGAAAGTCTGCTGTCTAAATCATGAAGGAGCATCAGGTCGACCCATTCCAGTGGAAAGAGGCTCCGCGAGGAGCATGGAAATACAAATGGAACAAATGTAAATAAGAGACATGCGTTCCTGGATCACCTCTCTTATTAATTAACAACACATAGACTGATTCAGTGAGATGCGCACTGAATCATTCTTTAATGAAAGATTAGCCTGCAATAGAAGCTTGCTGATCCATACAGATCAGTAACATGTGCAACTGCCGAACCTATCAGAAAAACAGAGAAGCAGATCGGTGTTTAATATCCACTTCAGCACAGTTGCTGAAAATTTATTAGCTGTGACACACAATACAGTTTAAAATTGCAAAGGCTAAGTGGAATAGATGGTATTCGTATTGATTAGAACAAGAGATGAGATGTTTACAAACCTACATAATTATTGTATCTGTTTTGAGGCTTCAAGTGAACGGACCCATTCAACCAAGGGCCATTTCCTGAAATGCGGGTAAATTGCCTGTAGCATTTCCCACAGTCCATTGAGGGATAAAAGTTTTTTTCTTTTATTAACAAGATGGCAAGAGTCGGGAGAGAAACTCACTCCATTGTGCCACCTTGCAGGTAGACCCTGCAACTACATCAGCTGGCATAACAAAATTGAATGGGAAATATTGACACAGCAATTTACAGTGTGTATAAAGGTAAAAAATTGTGACAACCAGAAGTAAGTTTTGTGACCAGGAAATGGAGGATTATTAATAACATTCTAGTCAGTTATCACATTGTGCACAAGTAGTCTAAGCCAAACCTATTCATCAGCTGAAGCAGCATTAGAAGATGAGGAATAAATGGAGCGTGGGCAGACAATTGCAATTTAGTCCCCATTTAGAAGTCATGCAATCTTTCCATATTTTTATCTAATATTTGGGTTTTATAGTAAAACAATTTATGTTAATTTGGGAAACAGAAAAGATATAGCTCTTTTCACTTCCTTAGGACGTCCTAAAGCATCTTACACTCAAAGTAGTACTTTTGGCATGGTAGTCAGTGTTGTAATGTAGGAAATGCAGCAATGAATTTGCACACAGCAATGTGATAATGACCAGATAACCTGTTTTAGCAACACTGTTTGAGAGGTGAACGTTGGCCAGAACATTAGGGAGAATTCCCCTACTCTTCTTTGAATTGTGCCTCGGGATCTTTTATGGCCACTGGAGAGGACATTTCTCCACCGTACAAGCTAAGGAGATAACAAACAGAGGCTCCATTGCAGCATCTTTGGTAGGAAAGTGTCATTACAGTGTGACAAGTTTATATTGGTAGTTTCTAAATGTGGACATAGGAACTTATAACGGAAAAAGCCGACACAGATGCGTTCCAGAGCATGAAACATAGCTTTGCAGATAAGAAGATGTGAGATTTTTTAAATGATAGATGAAGTGTTTGTTACTTGTGTAGTGGGGAAACTCTGGTTTAGGACTGCGCATTTAAATGGGCTGTTTAAGCATTTCAAAAATATATGAGACACCAAAAACCAAAACACCTGATTTCTGGAATCGCTTAATTGTCTGGAAGTCTTAGTTTGCAAGGTTCTCAGTGGATCTTTCAATCAGTCGCAAAGCCAATCCATATTTCGCCACTCAGCCCCTGCTCTGGCTTTGGACTTAACAAAAGGTCAGGCATGACTTTAGGCCCTCGACCTACAATTATTTAGTGCTGGGCTGGGTTGGGTTGGACATACAGCAAGGTGACCATTTAAATCAAAAAGAAAATGTTACAAATAAATAGAAAGGATAAAATGAACTACTAAAAAGATGATCCATTCAGAAAAAAAAAATTGGAAGAATTAAAGCTTCTGATATCACCAAGGAATATCAGAGTCAGGTCAGATTGTAGCAGACGCCCGTGACTGAAGGCACAGTGACAGTTCCCCCACAAGCTCCTCAGCTGCTGTGGGTGGCCTTGTAGGAAGCCAGTGTCATGGTCCCAAGAGTTCCTGTCACTCGGCTTCTGCTCAATCTTCTCTGCAGTTCCAGTGCATTTAGTGACCTCCTCTTTTGCATTCCAATGGCGTGGTTGTATGGTGGAGTTACCAATTCTCCAGTGATTGTCCTGGAGCAGCCAGGAATTAAACAGTAATCTCAAGGACATTGCTTTCAGCAACCCTGAAAAAAAAATTATTGGGGCAATTTAAAAAAACTCATTTATTCGTTCTAAAAACGTTTGGAAAATTTTTGACCGTCAGACTATCAATTAATGTATAGTCTGATTACTTTCCAATTGTCACGGGAAGGTGGTTTGCTGTGAGGGTGATTGGCAGTGGGGAGGTCATGTGACAATAACTCCGGGAATACATGCAGTCAGAGTTGGACACCCTATTAGATGGGTGTTAGCAAATCATCAATTTGGCTTCATAACAAAAACCTTTGCCATGTACCAGTGGCCTCTGCACTGTGGTGAAACACATTGCATCAATTGTTTAGAAAACAAAATACATTAAAGATTTCATGCTAGCAAGCTGGGAAAATCCTTCACCTGCACAAACCTACGTGAAGAGCCATTGACCTCAAAGCACACCATTCGGCACTGTGGATACAGTCTCACAATCCGCCACTAGACTGAGGGGCAGATCACAGCCATGTTTCGACTGGAAAGCCAGCAAACCCTATAATGTGGAACTCGCAACCACATGGAGTGGTTGAGGAAAATAGCAGAGATGTCTCTGGGAAGCCAGTTAAGTACACCAGAGAGAGGAATATATAATATGTCAAAGGAGTGAAATAAAGCGGGAGGAGGCTCATTAGGGGCATAAACATGTTGGACTGAAAAGTACTGTAAAATTCTGTGTAGTTTGTACAGAAAAGAAAGGGGAACCCAGGGGAGGTTTATCCCAATGTTGCACACCTCCCAACAGCTGATTTCACAGTGGCATTGAGAGAGGCCTCTGAGCAGGTGATGACCCATTTGTCCTGGTACTCACTTGTGATACAGGGCACAGATAGCTAAGGAAAAGGGGTGTTGATAATTGAAAACAAGCACAAGTAAGCATTCCCCCAACTGCAGCTAAAAAATATTTTGACTGTCGTATAAGGGTTTGGCACATATAGGGTTAACGTGGGACTGAGCGCAGTACTGCCCACACAGTGATGTGAGAGGCCATATGCCCTGCACCTAGGGATCAGTCTAATATTGAACAGAGCCATGTGCACAAGCAAGTATGGAGGCGGCTCCTAACTTGAACCCTGTACTGTATATATGTACATAGTTCTTGTAGTTAATAAATACATACAGTTAACCCACTTAAGACTATGAAAACTTTATTAAGACCTACCAAATGGTATCCAACACCCTACAACACTGACCAATCCGAATGAAGCTGCTCCTATACCTCACCTCCCTGTTGTCCAGATTTTCATTGTTTTTATTTGTTTCCTGTTTGTTGCCTCTTCCCCTGACTTAGTACCAGAAACCAGGGAATAACAACCAGTGATAGAGATATTCCCTATATCTTTCCCCTTTGTCTGTAATGAGACAGATTCTGCATAGTAAGCTACCTTCCCTTTTCTATATGTTGTGATCAGTATTTGAATTCATGACTACCCTCCAATTTCTGGCATTACCTTTCCATGAAAAGTACTGTGACTATAGTGCAAAGAAAGCAAATACAATTAAACAGGAACTGCAACCAAATTAGAGAACAATTATAATTCTAACGTGATGAGTAATAAAAGGATAAGATTAAGGTTACATTTAAATTGCATCAACAGTCAGAACTTAAGAGCAGAGCCTCGGTTATCGGCCATAAAGCCCTCATAGGAATGGTGAATAATCAAGAATGCAAACTCAACTTGATCAGATAATGGTGAGTTGTTCAGCTTCTGACCAGGTTTAAATCAAATTTTTATCAGATGCAGATAAGACCATGCTTTCCTATTTTTTGAAAACTCATAGACAAACTCCTGCTGATCTCTCGCCATCAAAGCTGAGTATCACCATTTGTGTGAGTTTCAAACTTTACCTGGACGTCCCAGGTAACAAGTTACTTTGCTGGTTGATCAAGAACCCAAAGTCTGGCACTCCTTTGTACATTAACTGCTCGATGCAAAAGTAAGACCCAGTATCCATGAATATTCTTGGGAATATTTGAGGTTACACTTTACTGCCATAACTCAAGTTCTGCTGAATCAATCAATTTGTGATGGTTGTGAACTTTTCAGAAACTATTAACTTTATGTAAAAAAAAATCTACATGGAGCAGGGGCCAGCATCATAGCATGACAGTGAGAATGTAAACTTTCTGTGTGCCGAGTTCCTGATCTTGGCCGAGCTGAGGAAGTATGGTACAGGAGTCAAGCACAGCCTGGGGGAGGAGGTCATTGGCATTGGCTAAGACTTGGGAAGAGGTCACTTGATTGCCACAACAACTGGGAATGGTGTGTGGCATAGGGATGACCAAAGGAATTTTTTTTGCAATAGTGTGCCATCAGCAGAAGGCCCACACCCGCACTGCTGCCAACACATTATGATATAAAGGCGGCAACTCCTTATCTCAGACACCACCAAGGTCCAATTTATCTTGCGTTTTGCCCATGGAAGTGGAAAGCATCGAAAGCAGCAGGCACTTTCTGTTCCTCTGACAGGCATCATGCTTCCTATAAGATCAAGCACCAAACAAATAAAGGAACAGAAAGAGAGAGACACAGAAGAACAAACCACCTAAAAATGATTCAAAGAGGAGCAATCAGATTGATGTTATGTGGCTCCTTTGCACACGCCCCATTTTACAGAACTATTGAATATCATCAGTTTGGCAGCTGTAACTGATTCTGTGATTCTAACTGTTTACTGCATCTGTTGAACAAAGGTCCAACAGATCAAATATATTGAAGTGATATCTAGATTAAATGGAACATCATCAACAACTTGTATTTCTACAAAGCTTTTAACATGATAAAACGTCCCAGGGCACTTCACAAGAACGTCATAAAGCAAAATATGACATTGTGCCACATAAGGAGATATTAAGGAAGTTGACCAAAAGCTTGGTCAAAGAGGTAGGTTTATGGAGTGGCTTAAAGGAGGAGAGAAAGGGAGTTGGAGAGGTTTAGAAAGGGAATTCCAGAGCTTAGGGCTTAGGCACGGTCACCTACAGTCACTTACAGTGGAGCAATTAAAATTGGGGATGCTCATGAGCAAGGGTTAGAGGAACGCAGATATTGTGGGGTCCGGAGGAAACTACAGAGATGGGGATAGGTGACGCCATGGC
The DNA here is from genome assembly GCF_964194155.1 of Cetorhinus maximus. NCBI lineage: Eukaryota > Metazoa > Chordata > Chondrichthyes > Lamniformes > Cetorhinidae > Cetorhinus > Cetorhinus maximus. The sequence goes on from NC_135887.1 coordinate 13,603,863, forward strand.
ATGATTTGAAAACAAGGATGAGAATTTTAAAATCACCGCATTGCTTGTCCAGGAGCCTATATCACCGAGTGTCGGGGTGATGGGTTAACAGGATTTTCTGCAAGTTAGAACAGTACAAATGAGATTTCCAAAGATTAATTTGAGGAAAGAATTTAATCAGTGATCCATTGTGAGCAAGGTATTTGAACAATGACTTCAGTATTAAATACACTGTAAACAAGGTATTTGAACTTCTATTGTCTCTCTAAGTAAGGTAAATGAAGAAATATTTTCTCAGTTTTGTCCCTCCCATGTTAAAGGTTCAGACTAAGATGGTGCTACAGTTAGACAGGCCCCAAAAGCACCCTGGTTCCTTGCCCAAGTGGGCATTCTGGCTGTCAGCCCAGACAGAAACCAAAGTATTGGCAGACGATTAAGAGCTTAGACTTTGAAAGCATACTTAATATTTATGGTATTTTCCATTCTGAAAGAACATTTCCTTTTCTACGACCTCAAATAATGGTTGTGTCTTTACACAATTCCATTAAGTGGTTAATAACACGGAGCAGTTTAATGGTCATGGCAGCTCTAGAGAATAGATCTGAATAGACCATTCTAACTGTGATTGAATCCAGGAAAAAAAGAATCAGATTGATAGGAAATGGGTTTTCACAGCTCTACGTGAAGCAGTTTCCAATGTGACGATTATATACACACTCACCTATGTATTTTATATTCATTATGTTACACACATATATACAAATCCATCATACTCAAATTTGTGCGTCCTGCAGCAATGAAAATGATAAGGAAACAAAAAGATCTGGGAGCATAAAATACCAGGACTAGGATGTTTTCGAGCCTTTAATTGACCTCTATGTGAACTCACTTGGTGCTTACAGCATCCGTTGAACAAAGGTCCATCAGGTCAGATTGACTGAAGTGATAGCTGGATTAAATGTAACAACAACAATTTGTATTCATATAACACCTTTAATATGGTGAAAAGTCTCGAGGCCCTTCACAGGGACGTTATAAAGCAAAATATGACACTGAGCCACCTGGCAGTTGACCGAAAGCAGAGGTGGGCTTTAAGGAGCGTCTTAAAGGAAGAAAATATGGTAGAGACGTGGAGAGATTTGGTGAGGGAATTCCAGAGCTTAGGGTCAAGGCAGCACTTGTACCTTAAAATGACACAAACATTTGAATATTAATACATTGGGCTGGATTTTATGGCACCCCAGCCGGGCATGTTTTCGGCAAAGAGCAAATAAAATAAGAGGCCCACCGCCTTCCCGCCCACTGCCGACCTGGTCCCCTTAAAAGGAAATCAGTAGCCCACCCACCATTTTGAAAAAAAATAACTAACGGGCAATTGAGTTTGTTAACAAGCCAATTGACTAGAATATTACACTACCCATGCCATGAAACGGTTGGGAGCACATCATTCAGGGGGCCCTGTGTACATCGGGGGCACCTTGCCCCAAGATGTTCCCTACCATTTGTTCCTCTCCACCTAGCCTCCAAAACCCACCCCCCTCCCTAGGCTCCTCGCTCCCTCCCTGTCCAACACCCCAGGCTTACTTGGGTCTGGATGCTTTGGCTATCTTCATCCCGGGGCCTACTTGCAGTCCCAGCAGCGCCCACTACTCAGGTCTGGCGCTGCTGGGGCTGCTAGAGCTGCTGGCCGATCAGATTGCTGCTCCTCCAAACACATAGGCCAGGATTTTATGGCTCCTCCCGCCCGGTGGGATATTACTGTCCAGCCAAACTGAATGGGGATTTAAATGGCTCACTGCATCCGCTGTGGGGAGACATGCCGCGGCAGGGCCATAAAACTCTCTCCCATGCTGCTGCTCCAGTTCCTCCAATCCCTGGTTCCCCCCCTCCTGCCCTTGCTGCTCCTCCAGTCATAGCTTCTGTCAACGGAGGCACTGGAGCCATTATCCTAGACGATGCTCTGTTCGACTGGAACCTTTGACATCGCCCAGAATAAAGATTAGGAGAAAAAACAGAATAGGGGAAAAAGGTTGGAGGAGGCAGCCGGAAACCCAGGAATAAGGGCCAGAGCAGGCCTGGAGGAGCTGCTTGTACCAAGAACGAGGGCAGCAGCCAGCAGAAAGAGGGTCCGTCACATTTTAATTTCCTGTCGTGGTGGCAGGTCAGACTGGGGAGGCAACGAGAAATAAGAAGAGAAATGATTAACCATGGAGATTCATTTGGTCTTCTACTAACTTACCTAAACTGCTTCTTGTGCCTATCTGATTTCTGTTTCATTGTGCCAAATAGTTGGAATTTGAGCTTAATCTGATCTTAGTTTATTATCATTGTAAATTGGGAATTATAGATATAGGTGATGAACAGAGACTTCTCAGATGGCAGAGCAGGCAAACTGTTAGTTCATGGGTGGTGACACCTGAAGCGTGATGTACACAATCCAGTAAGGTCATGTTATGTTGTTAGTACCGACTTCATGCTGTATTACATTTATTTACATGAAAAGCTGAAAGTGTTTTTGTGCTATCTTATCTATCTAAAGAAGGGAACCGTGAAATAAATTCAACACAAAACACGGGAAGTAATGTTGCTATGTGCCTGCATCGTGTAATAATGCGCCAGCCCCCCAGCCCCGCTTCCCCCAAACTACATTTCCTTCGCCTCCCCCATTCCAAATAAACGCCAGCCCCTGTTGCTTGGTCATATTGCCAACAACAACTTGCACTTAAGTAGCGCGCCTTTGATTTAAGAAACCAGGAGATGTCCTTGAGCAGCAAGAGAAAAGGGTTCACTGAATTGTAGGCACTTTACCGAATTATTCCTGCGTGTTCCAACCAAGACTGACAAACATTGCCTCCTCCCAGAAGGTAGAGTCAATCCAGAGTCCGACCTGAATGGCTCTGCTGGCTGGAATCCAGAGGCTGCTCTTTGCTGAGAACTCACTAAGATATTTATTTCATTTATTTGTGGAAGCCATTTATTTGTTCACAAATGAATTAAAATCACGCTGTGTGTGCAATGTTAACAATGACAGGATGAACATATTTGAATTGCTTTGTCTGCTATTTCAACCAAAGATTTTTAACCCTTTAACTTTAATGTCGTCATTAAAATGACAGAGGAAGCAGTTTGAGATAAAAGCTTTAGTTCCTAATGTCACACAGTGCAATTTAAACTCCTCTTCCCACCAATGCATTCATGGAAACAGCAGCAGGCTATACTAGGTTAAACTTTTAAAGTATTTTATTTATGCAGCTTTATTGTAATGTCAGGAATTTGGGAACTAACAGGCATTGCCTTTCAATAGATATGTTGGGGTATTGCCTTTGAGTTATAGCACATCGCTCTGCAAAAATGGAAGATTAGTCAAGGCACCTTCAAAGCAGTATTTGTTTAAAATTCCCTTCAAGATGCATTTGAATCCTTCAAGAAGAGAGAATAGTGCGAGAGAGAAATCTCCACTAGCCAATTCTACTGGGACGAAACGGGCCTGCAACCCATCAGTTAATATAAAAATGATGGTGTAACAGTGTTCAACAGTATGAATCTCATCACAAATCCAATTAACTGTCATCTTCCCAGCCTGGTAAAAGAATGGACAGAATTGCATTTCAAATCCATTTGCATGATTTATACAAGTACGACTGTCCATGTGTGGCAGCCACTATGTTTTATTTATGAAGACACTGGCAGAGACAAGAGCCTCAGATATAGAAGCGGCTGGAGATATTAAGCTGCCAAGCTGGCCTTCAAGTGCTCTTGAAGAATGAGTAGCTCAAGTCTCACAAGTCTAAGCCTTTAAAGGAATTAAGTAGCATAAGATCAAGAAAGTCTTGATGTGTTGAGCTTCATGCAAATGTCTTATTTCTACCACTCATGTAGTTGGATATCCCTATTAGTTAATCTTTTCTTCCCATTTCTGTCAAGGTTCTTCTATCAGCTGGGAAGAAGAGGCAAGTCTGTATCACAAGTTTCACTGGGACTGTTAGCAGCACTGTTACACCACTGTCCGACGTGAGGTGCATTGTGCAGAAAAAGGTCTTGCGCAGTGGTTCTGAAACTGAGGTCCGTGGACACCTGGGACTAGAGAGAGACTTTCTCGGTGGGGGAGGGGGGGGGGGTCATTAAAATAAGTGAAAGTGCTAACCGAGCAGGGAACAGCCAAATGGATGGGTGACGTGGGCAACCCTTTGGTTGCAGATGGAGCCATTGTTGCGGGGGAGGTGACAATGGTGGTGGTGCCATGGTCAAAAGTAAGTGAATGAGCAGTGGACTTGGTGTGACCTGGGTGGTGGGAGTGGAGTGCTGTTGCTGCTGGGCTGGCTGTCTCACTCGGGAGGAGAGTAGATGAGAATAGACAGAGTCTACAATGAAAAGCAGACACCCCCATCTCACTGATACCTGTTTTCTTAAAAGTATTAGTAAGGCACTCATTACCTCCAGGACTTTCATATTATGAGTATTATAAAGTATAATTTTGAAGGGGAGTCAAATCCATTTGAAAAGGGGTCCTTCAACTGAACGAGTTTGAGAATCACTGGTCCAGTGGTCTTGCTCGCTGTCTGTTCTTTCTTTCCCTCCCCCACTTAATGGAATAAAACACTTCCTGACAGTACAGTCAGCATCGACAAACTGGCCAGAGATGCTACAGTATTTTGTCAACCATTTGTCCCCTGTGTAAGCTCCCACAACAGTCTGCCTATTCATATCCCATCTACCTCAGCTTTTAGCCTCCTATGTGCTCCTGCATCAGCCAGGATCTGTGCCATCACTTTGCAAGAAAGAAAGAATTTGCATTTATATAGCATCTTCCATGACCTTATGGTGTCCAGGAACACTTCACACCCCATCAAGTACATTTTGTTTTGTGCAGTCATTGTGGTAATGTAGAGGAACACAGCAGCCAATTTGCACACAGCAGGCTCCCACAAGCAGCAATGAGATAAGTGGCAAAATAGTTTGCTTTAGTAGTGTCGCTTAATGAATAATTGTTGGCCAGCCCACTGGGAAAACTCTCCTACTCTTTATCAAATAGTACAATGTAGTCTTTCACATACATCCAAGAGGGCAGCCGGGTATTTGGTTTTAATGTCTCATCTGAAAGGCAGCACCTCTGACTAATGCATTGCTCTCTCAGTATGGGATGTCAGCCTGGATTATGCCTCTCTGAAGTGGATCTTGAACCTATGACCTTCTGAGGCGGAGATGAGAGTGCTACTACTGAGCCCAGGCTGACACTGATCCTCAAGCTTATGCACATCTGTCCTGCCCTTTGTAATGATCTTGCTGTAACATGCTACATGTCAGCATAGATAACGTGCTCACATTGAAGGTTGTTCTTACTGTATAAAAGTGCGCGGAACAAAACTACCTTGAGGCATTGTTTCTTGAACCTTGATTGATTTTGATGTATGTTATGTTGCTTGGTCTACTTTAAGAGCCGTCAGTCCTAATTGTTTCCCTAACTTTCTTACTGTGCAATATCCTGCTTCTCCTGGGAGGTCTGAATGGTGATTTAAACCACACCTCGCATCAAGGTCAATCCATTTCACCCATTAACCAGGTGCCACTTGTGTGGCATTGTGTGGTCAGGCTAAGTCTCCCTCATTTAAAACAGTTTTCCTACTTCTCCCCAAGTGTTTCCTCTCCACCTCCCCTGAAGTTCCCAATTCCTCCTGGGTTACAGTTCCACCAACAAGGGTCTATTCTCCAATGGGCCAGGATTTTCCGGTGGTCGGGCGGGCTTGGCGAGTGGACCCAAGAGCGGTCGGGAAGCTGACCGCCGCCCGCGATCGGGGTCCGAGCACGATTTCATGCTGGCTCGCCAATTAACCAGCCAGCCAGCGTGAAACATGCGCTGCAGCGCTGCCGGGGTGGGAGGGCCGCGAGCGCTGAAGTTCGCGCATGCACCGGGGGTGCGCGCAGTAAAAGCTTTCTGAGGCACAGAGCTGCCTCGGGGAGCTGAAGACTTTTAAAATTAAAAATGAAAAACTTAAGCAATGTTAAAAACATGTCCCCTCATGCGACAGAGTCGCATGAGCAGGGGCATGTTATGAATGAAATTTCAAAATTTTTATTTAATTTTTATTTGCTGTTGGAAGCCTCATCCCGCCTGTGGATGAGGTTTCCTAAAAAATCCAAAGGCCGCTTAGCGAAAAATTTCATTTAACTATTACCCTAATGGCCTTAGTAGACCTGTTAATTTTCGGCGGGCGCACTGCTAACTCCTGCACACATCCGCAGACCAAAATATCACACGAGTGCATGATGGCGTCGGGACGCTCACCTGACATCATCGCACATCATTTTACGTCCGACGAGCGCAATATTCTACCCATTCTGATAGTTATCAGGAGGTTATCTGTGCACTTGGGGCAATGCAGGCAAACTTGACCCTGTCTTTCTTTCTTTCCACATCTATTTTCGAGCAGGAGGGTCACTGGATGGTCAGCAGGAGCAGGGACCTTGTCAGATTCTTGCTCCCTCCATAGCCCAGTGACAATAAAGCCAGCTCAGTGGAATATTGCAGACACCCACAAAGCCCACATATGAATGTTGGCCAGCTGAGTGAGATACTGGAAGATGACTTCTGTCTGCAGACGCCCACCCCAGTCAGAGAAAGAGGGAAAAAGTAGTGAGCAAAGCAGAGCAAAGAGCAACAAAACTGATTCTCAATAAATGCCTGGCCCTTTACAGAGACGCTAACTTCTAAAGAATGATTTTTTTTTCGTACAGGGGGAAAGGGAAATTAATTACAAGTCAATTTCAGGAAAAGCATATTTACTCAATAATAGAAGCTTGGAATAATCTAAGTTAGTAAGCGTTGGGGTTGTTCGAATTACAATTGGATGGTATGATGGGAGAGTTAACAGAGGGTTGAGCTTCAAAGGGATGAATGGCTTTTTTCTCATGTTAATTGTTATGGTCCGGCTATAGCCCTGGTTGAGATCAACTTGCTCAGTGCAAATCAGAGATCTATAGTGTAGACTAAGGAAATTCAGGCTCTTCAGTCTGGAGAGAAGATTAAGGGGTGGGAGGTATCTCTGTGAGGATGCAAAGCATTATTTGACATTGGTAAGGCAATCCCATAATTTCCATTTAAAAGTTAGGTCAGGCCAGTTGGGCAACAGGACATAAATTTGTCAAAGTAAAAATTACATTTTAAATGGAATCAGCTCAAAAGGTGAATAACCCAACATGTAAATGGGTGGATTCATACATGAGGGAGACCAACACAGTTTTATTCTAGGCCGGGTGAATTGGAGTATTAGTACTACAGGCTAAATGGGACAAATACCCTTATCTCGTCTATCGCTTTATCTTATTTTTGTTTTATTTTCCTATTGAGCCACCAAGCGGCAGGTGTGCAATATTGTCTATTCTCCCACCTTTCCCAAGAGAGAATGCCAGTTTCCATGCAAAAGTGCCACTTAGTGAAGCGGATTAAGAACTGAGGCCCAACTCACCCCAAAAGAGTCACTTGAGAGCAGTCCCAATTCAATTGTAATTTTCCTGCCTCATTCCAAGCATCCATCATTAAAGTTACAAGGGCATCCCTGATGGAATCTAGCTATCAATTCATGACTGATTTGTAAATGGAAGATCCTTCACACTTACAAAATCAAATGCAGGTTCCACTGCCAGCACCCATTCAATCTTTGTATTTCCCTGGTGAGGGTTCCACTTGGAATGAAGAATTACATGCACTACACAACTGGAAATTGAAGTCCTACCAATGTATGATGATGTGTGGCTAGAAACCTTTTCTCGATTACAGTGTGAAGACTATAATGCATAAAATGCCAGACGTAGCATGAAAAATAGATCAAACGGAAAGGGAAGGGACAGAAAGGCCATTATCTATCTCTTGCTCTATTACCAAGGGCATGGCCCAGTGATGTTGTGAAGAATCTGCCGATGTTTCCTGTTCAGGGGTCTCAAAAAAAAGACATTTTTTTAATATGTCACTGGATGAAGAACAAAAGGGGTTTGAAATGCAAAGTGCCCCTCTAATCAGGGAGCAAACAGACTGGGATTAAAAGAGAGTTTTACAGAGCAATGGAATGGAGGAAGCCAATAAAGCAGAAGCCATGGCCAGTGATGGATTGCTAAACTCCCATTTTATCTGTCATGATGATGACCAAACGTTCTTATTTCCCCTTGGTCCTCCCAACCTCCAACCGTCTTTTTAAACTTTCTGATGAACTGAAACTCACAGATCAAACTTCATATGAAAGTGTATGTTTTTGTTTGGATGAGATTGCTAGTCACAGCTGATGAAGGATTCATATTTCAAAACCATTCAAGTAGTATGGCGCCCTGTCCCCTAATGCTTCCTCATCTTTTAAGATGAAAACATTAATTGGCAGCAAATGCCTTTAAAAATGACTCTAGAGACTGCAAAATACATAGACCTTGCATAGTTACTGGCTTCAAATACGCACTTGTAATACTTTTGAATGTTTACTTGACCAATGTTTCCAAGATCCTGCCCTACTTTCTCTGATCAAGGTCCATCATTCATGCTGGAGTACAGCTCCACGGGCACTAGAACCACTCTTCCATGCCTCACTTAAGTGGCTTTTCCTCAGATGCAAACAAACAGTGAATTTGAGCCATCCATCCCAGCCTGATCCTACCCTCACCTACCCACATGTACTTCCAGCACAGGTCCCTCAATAGTGATGACAAGAGGCATATATACCCCTTCTCTAGAGCTGAAGGAGGCTGAGCCATCCTTCAACAGCTCCAGCTCAGCACAGACCAGGCAGCAAACATGACCATCTTTGATCTCAATGGTACAGCTCCAAACTTGGCAGCGTATTTGCCTTATGTCACGAGGGGAGATGGCTTGGGAATTTTTGAGGTTCAGGCTCCAACCTTCTGAAAGCTGTTATCAGCACAAACTGTTATATACTGGAGCTGAAAGAACAAAAATACTATCTTAGGTCCTTCTAATGACTGGTTTTCAAAAGTGCAATGTATTTTGGTATATCGTGTGATAAAAGCAAAACATGTACTCAAGTTGTTCTTACGGTTTGGAGATAATATTTGTACAAATACTACTTGCCACGGCCCAAAAGAAATACTAAGAAATTGGCTGACTACCTTTTCTTGAGGTGCATTTCCCTCCCCCACCCCCTCCCAGAGGGATTTGATTCATGGTGAATACATTGTGTCAATAGCCTGGGGTTACCATCCATCTATTTGTTACTTTTCATGAGCACTTAAAGACCATTTATCTAAACCCCCTCATTAGCATCTGGAGTTTTCAGGAAAAATGGTGCTTGATTTGTACAATATTACTATTATCTTCTTTAGTCATGTTTCAACTCTGGTAAAAAGCCCCGTTACTTGGGCTTGGGAAACTGCTTACCCTTACAGCAATAGTCACTGCTTTTATTGTCATGATCATGGGTTTATTCAGCACGAGAATGGTTAATCCCAGCCTGTTACTGGGAGGCAAGCCTGTGATTTGCACATAATAAGAACATTAATCTTAGCTCCATATTGTGGTAACACTGATGCACTCAGAGTCTACTTTGCATCAAACCACTGAACACTCATTAGCAACAAATAAGTTCATAATGAGCTGACCTATCAGAGTTGGTCATGCTCAGAAGGTCCATTGAGGCAAATTGATCATGGTCAAGGCTGGACCACATAATGTGGAAAATCTGGGGTCTGATTGTGTTTGTAACACAAGAAGAAAACTGCAGAATCAACACCCTTGACACCGCAAGGTCAGAGTGATTGACACTGTGAGCCCCTCTTTAAGACTCTCTCCAATTATCTCACACACATTATGGATGTTGAGCACATTGGTTCTTTGTTTATTCATTCTTACAGAAACCCTCCTCGGTCTGACATGCCAGAGAGATTTGGAAATTTGTTCCCCTGGTCTCAAGCCCGCCATAAATGCGATTAGTTACATCGTGTTCACGTCGCTAGGGGCATTATGGCCAGGCAGGAAGAACAAATTCAGCTTCACACAATATGCCTATGTTTGCAGTTTTTAAGCAATTCAATTAGTATTTTTCCTAATATAGGAGCCTTTTGAATTTGTCTATTCAAATTTAATTAAAATCATTCATTACCATTCCCCCTCTGTTAAACGTCACTTGAGCCATTCAGGCTTCTGGCTTCTATTGGTGCTGAGGTTAAGAGGTGGTGGGTTGGGGGGAGGGTTTGCTAAATGCATCGTTTCTGTAGTAAAGACAGTGGCAATGCTCATTATTAAATCTCCATGGGGCGTCATCTCCCACACAGGAACAATACATGTTTTCATAGCAGCAGAAGACAAATGGATGTCAAGGCTTATTTTAATCACTGTTTAAAATCCTAAGCTTTGCTTTAAGATTTAAAACGATGGATCTAATGTATTTGTATTGAACTTGATATTAAATGATGGCTCTTACTTCTCTGTCCCTTCCCCCAATTCAGGTTGCTCACAGCTTGAATAATTCTAGGTGTTTTTATACTTGGCAGTAACACATTATTGAGGCGCAGGAGAGTGATGTCTTCCTGCTGCTCTCTGACAGGGGAGCCAGCCTCCTGTGCTGCATTGGGCTCTGCTTTCATATGCAACCCTACAAAAGGGCACTGAGTCCCTACATGGACATTAGTAGAACCAATTCTCTTATTCTGAATGGCACATTTTCACAGGTCTCTAACACTTCTAGGATAAAGGAATGAGGCTTCTTTGCACAAAAGAAGGGCATCCACTCATCACTCTGTTCATATTGTATAAAAGCTAAGTATTAACTCCACACCTGTTAAGATAGAAATTTACATTAATTAAAAAAAAGAACAGAAATGAACTTTAGCCCAATAAGGTGCCATTGCCAGTTCACAATTTGATTTGGGAACTTTGTACCAGATTCTTTTCAGAGTCTGATTAAGCCGTTGTCAAATCATATCATGTTTAAGATGGCATGTATCAATCAAAACTGCATTCCACAATTATTAAAGATCCATTTTGCTTCCCTCCTTTCCGTTCCAGCGCAAATTTGTTTATTACCCCTGGCCCCCACCCCACATCAATTGTTTACATGGATGGAGGTTTTTAAATCAAACAAAACACTGGAACATAAATCTAGAAAAGTTAATTTTCAATCAGCTAAGTTAGATGGACATTTTCTTATTGTTACCTTCTTAATTTTTAATTTCTGACACCTCCACCCACCTAAACAGGGAGCAAGGTGAGTTAATTTAAAAGAACTGTGTTTTTGCTAATGTTTACTTAACAGAAGGCATCTAAATCCTTATTACAAGTAGCAAAGCATATTGGTGTAATGTCATACACCCAAAGGCAGTACAATGTGGGTGTGTCCCAGAGGTTCCTTCAGCTATTTTTGTTTTTATATCTATGATATTTTTTTAATTGTATTAATGTGCAAGTGAGAAAGACACACACACACGTGTGTGGAAAGGAGAGTACAGTCATTGCTTCATGCCTCACATGTGCCAATTAAGGAATCTGCTCGAGCTGCTGCGCTTTCAAACACAGGTAACAATGGAAAATAGCCAGGAGTTGTGCAGAGTGTGTCAATCAGCGAGACAGAAAGCCTAATGATGATTGCTTTAGATGGTTTATGTTTTTTACCCTACCTTCCCTTAAAAAACAGGTTTAGAAGGATGGGTAATCATGGTTATGGAGGTCAACAATGCTATTCCCCAGAGTCAGTAGTCACTTATTGTTGCTGAGGTTAGACACAACTTGCATTTTTCCCTCCATGAGAATGAAGTGTTTTTATGCCAATCACTTCATGACTATGCAGCATGACTTGAAGCCGCCAAACCCATCCAGTAAGAGTGGGTGAATAAAAATGTTAATTGAAATTGAGATTGAAACTCTGACCCTCTGGATTAAGAGTTTGAATTCCATTGTTTGGAACAACAGAGGGCAGGTTGAGCCCGCCGCCGAGCCGTTAATTGGCTTGAGGCGAGACTTTTGCCCCCCTCAGGGAGAAAGTACTGCCTCTGAGAACTGCAAACCAATCAAATGGCCAACAGCTCTCTGGTCATCACAGGGAGCTGTGGTGGCTGCTGGGACTGCAGCCAGTGCCAAAGGGAAACAACATGCTGTGACGGAGCCGGACATTGAGTTAAGTCCAGGGTCTCACCAGGACCAGGATAACAGGTCCTGGCAAGTGGGGCGGGGAGCCAGAATGGACAGGGCAGGGGGTGCAGAGGAATCACAGGGGAATCGTCGGGGTGGGAGGACCTTAGGGGTGGCCTCCAATGGGGACAGTGGTCTAGTAAAGGAGGCACCCCCCAACCTCGACTATCAACCAGTCCGCCGAGTGACCGGCTACACACTTGGCATCAGCCTCCTCCCACAGCGGGTAAATTCTCAGCAACAGCAGGAGGAGGCCCTTAAGTGACCGGTAATTGGCCAGTTAAGGCCCTCACTTGGCACACAGGTGGGTGGTACTCCCAACATCACCCCCGCCGCTGGTAAAATTGCAGAGGGAGAGGGGTAGGAGGGTGGGTAGGTGCCAGAACGGCAGCCGTGACATAGTGCTCCATTTTATGGCCCCACTCTGCCTGCCAACCTGCCTTCAGGGTGCCATAAAATTCAGCCCTCGGTGTTTGCTGTTAGATCTATGTGAAATTTCACAATCTTCACATGTTTCAGGAAAGGCAAATTATCGTTTCTTGAACAGAATATTATATCTATAAACTATTGCTTTTTAACTGCTGTGTAGAAATCGCCCATTTTTGCACGGTGCTTTTATTGGGACAGTTATAAGGCAATATTTTTAAAAATAGTTCTGTATATTGTCTAACCAACAGTGGAAGAACAGTGCAGGGCAGATTCAGAGGAACTGATACATCTGACATTTAGATAATAAAGTAACAATGTCATATGGTGCTTTCTAGGTTCAGGTGTTTGCCCTCACACTTGTGAAATATTAATCAGCTGTCTGCTCCACAAGTCCTGCACCAGGGACAAGCGGTTGGAAATATTGCAGATTGGAAGACGACCAAAACAACCCATTGGTTATAGTGAATGTGCTCTGAGCATCTCATATTATAAGGCCTGAAGAAAGAGCTATAACAACACAATTACACAACTAGTAATTAAATATGCACAAGGTTAGGATGAGAAAACTAAACTTTAAAATTAAAGTGAGAGAGAGAGAGAGAGAGTAGTGGGGTCGCATTCACTCAAATGCAGTACTTCCTGCTCTGTTTCTGTTCAGAATCACTTTGCTTTGGTATTAGGTGATGCTATACTGGCATTCTCTCATCAAGACAATTTGGATGCGCATCTATATAATAGTGTAAGTACAAGTCAAGAGATTATTGAGCTACTAAAACTGTTGGGTGCGAGACCCCTCAAGGAGTGAACTTGGGAGGTCTTTCTGGTCTCACGGAGCCAGTACAAAACCATCATTCAAAAAAATTGCTCTATAAATCAAAATACACCCTTTCAAACATATAGTGTTCAGTCTAAATATTCAACAAATACACAGACCCATCAGGTACTCATTCAGTAGAATAGACAATGGCCCAAACTGATCCACTGTTACATTAGGTAAGGTATCATCTCAGTGGAGAACAGTCTATAAAATAAACTTTATAAATGACACAGAATTGTCGCTAGAGGGTGAACAATAGACAAAGAACAATGCCCGGACAAAAGAGCAAATACAGTGAGTTACTTCATTGACCTTTTGATAGAGGAGATTCCTTGGTGATAATCTCATTAAGTGTAATATATTCAGTGAACAGCCATGACGCAGAGATAAAACATATCACGCTGCCATTCAGATACTGACTGTTGTAGTTGCTAAACCAACAGGATAACAGTATTATTAAAAGCTGTAGAATCTGACAAAGCAAAACAAGTAGATCTAATGAGACGTCCATTTCCTTAAAATAAAAGCTTGTTATTGAAGTCTAAGTTCTATGAACCGATGTCTAGTCTTCAGGCTGAACAAAGGCCAGGATTTTCAGCTCGGTTTGCGGGCGTGTGCCCGCCTCGCCCGAGCATGAAATAGCGCGCGATGACGTCAGGTGAGCGTCCCGATGTCATCGCGCACTCGTGCCATATTTTGGTCGGCGGGAGTGCGCGAGAATTGGCAACGCGCCCGCCGACAACTAAGAAGCCTGTCGAGGCCCTTAAGCAGCTAATTAAGCAGAATTTTTCACTGCCCGTCCAACCTTACGGTTTGCGAGCGGGGAACTAGGCCAGGCGGCCTTTGCATTTTTAGTGAAACCTCATCCACGGGCAGGATGAGGTTTCCAACAATGAATTTTAAAAAAAATAGCTGTTCAAACTCAGTTTTAACATGTCCCTCTACATGTGACTGAGTCTCATGTGGGGACATGTTTATATTAATTGTAGATTTTTCTTTTTTGATTTAAAAATTCTTCAGCTCCCTGAGGCAGCCCTGTGCCTTCAGGGAGTTTTCAGTGAACACACCCCAGCGCATGCACAAACCTCAGCGCCTGCGTTCTTCCAGCCCCCACTCCAGCTGCGCTGAGGCTCTCAGCGCACATTTCACGCTGTCTGGCTGTTAATTGGCCAGCCAAAGTGAAATTGCAGTTGGGACCCGATCGCGGGCGGTGGACCGTTTCACGGCTGCTCCCGGGCCTGCCCGCCATGCCCACCCGACGAGGGGAAAATCCTGCCCAGTGTCTTCTTTTTCACTTAGATTGACCCCCATCTTAATCTGTACTATTGCCTGTGATTTGTATCCATTGTCGCCTTGAGTCTATTTCCTTCCACCCTATTATTCCCATTTTCCATAGCTCATATGATTACTATTGACTTTTAAAGTAACAAGTGCTTGTAAGCATTAACATTTATTTTGATTTTTGAGTGAATAAAGGGAATGGGTCATCAGATCATTTCCTCATATTCCTCATAGAGAACATGACTGAGGCTGGCATAACACAAGTGAGATAATATGGCACAGCCTCAGAAGACTGCCTAACTACTACATAAGGGAAGCACTCTTCGACGCCATTTGTCTCATGTGCCTAGAGAGCAAGGAATGACACCCATTAATCACTACACGCTCCTTAGTTTTATTTAATCATAGAATCATTTAATACTAGGTGTCTCTTTATTGTTTGAAAAAAGCTTCACAATATTAAATATGATGACTACAAACTGGTTTTGTCTGATTGAATACAGCAAGTGGCTACCCTGTTTTAATTTCCAGGAATTACAGAGGTATGTATGGTTCCTAAAAACTTGGTCTACTTCTAAGGATTCTAACACCTTGGTGCTCCACGTTGATTTGCTAATACACCATGCCACCTTGCTATCTATGTCCCGCACTCGCTGGCTCAAAACACACATTCTGCTCAGGAGTTTGTCAACTTTTAGGTTTTTATCTGGTTTTTAGTGATGTCGGTTGAGGGATAATATTAACCAGGACACCAGGAAGAAATCCCCAGCTCTCCTTCAAAATAGTACCATGGGATCATTTGCATCCACCTGATTCAGGTTTAACATTTGAAGATGGTGCCTCCAAACATGCAGGACTGGAACGTCAGTCTAAATTAGCTTGATTCATGGACTTGAAGCATTCCTGAATTTTTAAAAGAGCACGCTGTCAAATCTGACAGCTTTTTATTTGTTGCTATATTGTGGTTGCCCATAACAGAAGAACAGCTAGAAGTTTATGTTGAGAATTTAAGGCTTGGTTAGCACACAAGTGGTAAAACATACTGACTAGATATGCTCCTGTGGTACTGCAACTCAGTTTGACGGTAGGCACAAGTAACCCTCTTTCGATCCAGTGAAAATCAAACTTCACATTTAGTGTTTTGAAACCACCTTGTAAAGCTAGTAATGGTCACCTCCTTAGGGAGCACCTTTATATAAACCGGGCATTAAACCATTTCCATTCCCTTTTGAAGAGCTGACCATAGTCCTGAAAGCCTGATGTAATTTGATTCTGGCATTATTCTGAGTCCAGTTGCAGAATCACACAGAGAACTGTAATGATTTACAGGAGGCACTTTACCCTGTCAGGGACATGGTACAACCCCATGTGTGCTCATCAAAGCAGGGATCCAATTACTAATCCTTAGTGGAAAGGATGTGGTGGAGTGTTGATTCGGTCTATTACCCAGGAACATATCAAATGAGTACTTCTTCATTTTTTCACCTCCATAGTTGTCATTAATTATTATAATTGGCTGTGATTAATTGTGGAGACTGAGGTTTCTGAAGTGAGAGTTTGATCACACACTTCAACAAAGAAACCAAATGAAAGAGGATTGAGATGGGTAACAGTCAAGGAAATATAATACACAGGCATCTCCCTAGCTGTAAAATTTAGTTTGAGAACTGGACGATGGGGGAAATGATCTCCTATTTAAGAAGAAGTAAAAAAAAGCTATAATTGCTGGAAATCAGAAATAAAAACAGAAAATGATGAAAATACAAAAGCAGCCAGACTCTAAAAGAAGAAAAATGCAAAATACTGCGGATGCTGGAAATCTGAAACAAAAACAAAAATAGCTGGAAAAGCTCAGCAGGTCTGACAGCATCTGCGGAGAGGAACACACTTAACGTTTCGAGTCCGAATGACTCTTCACCAGAGCTAAAGAAAAATAGAAATGAGGTGAAATATAAGCTGGTTGAGGGGGTTGGGACAGGTAGAGCTGGATAGAGAGCCAGTGATAGGTGGAGGCAAAGAAGAGATTGCTAAAGATGTCGTAGACAAAAGGACAAAGGGGTGTTGACAGTGGTGATATTTGCAAAGGAATGTGCTAATGGTGACATTAAGGGTAGAGAAAGCAGGTCGAGCAAGTGACAGATGGCCCTAGTGGGGGTGGGGTGGGGGTAAAGATCAAAATAGGCTAAAAGGTGGAGATAAAATAATGGATGGAAATAAATTTAAAAATAATAGAAATAGGTGGGAAAAGAAAAATATATTAATAAAATACATATATTTAAAAATTTATAAATAATTGGAAAAGGGAGGATCGGAAAGGGGGTGGGGATGGAGGAGAGAGTTCATGATCTGAAGCTGTTGGACTTAATGTTAAGTCCGGAAGGCTGTAAAGTGCCTAAGCGGAAGATGAGGTGCTGTTCCTCCAGTTTGTGTTGAGCTTCACTGGAACATTGCAGCAAGCTAAGGACGGACATGTGGGCATGAGAGCAGGGTGGTGTGTTGAAATGGCAAGCGACAGTGAGGTCTGGGTCATGCTTGCAAACAGACCGAAGGAGTTCCACAAAGTGGTCACCCAGTCTGAGGTCTGGGTCATGCTTGCGGACAGACCGAAGGAGTTCCACAAAGCGGTCACCCAGTCTGCGTTTGGTCTCTCCAATGTAGAGGAGACCGCATTGGGAGCAGCGAATGCAGTAGACTAAATTGAGGGAAGTGCAAGTGAAGTACTGCTTGAAAGGAGTGTTTGGGCCCTTGGACGGTGAGGAGGGGGGAAGTAAGGGGCAGGTGTTGCACCTTCTGCAGTTGCATGGGAAGGTGCCGTGGGAGGGGGTTGAGGTGTAGGGGGTGACAGAGGAGTGGACCAGGGTGTCCAGGAGGGAAATTTAGCCTATTTCAATCCCTTCCCCCCACTCCACCCCCACTAGAGCTATCTGTCACTTGCTCGTCCTGCTTTCTACCCTTAATGTCATAAATAGCACATTCCTTAGCTAATATCACCACCGTCAACACCCCTTTGTCCTTTTGTCTATGACATCTTTTGGCAATCTCCACCTATCACTGGCCCTCTATCCAGCTCTACCTGTCCCACCCCCCTCAACCAGCTTATATTTCATCTCATTTCTATTTTTCCTTAGTCCTGATGAAGAGTCATATGGACTTGAAATGTTAACTGTATTTCCCTCCGCAGATGCTGTCAGACCTGCTGAGTTTTTCCAGCTATTTTTGTTTTTGTGTCTAAAAGAAGAAAGCTGGCTTTGTATTGGGGAGAGATGGTGGTGTAGTGTGGTAATGTCACTGGACTACTAATCCAGAGACTCAGGCTAATGGGTTCATGAGGACATGGGTTCAAATAGCAGCTGCTGGAATTTAAATTAAATTAATTTTTAAAAAGTCTTAAATTGAAAGCTAGTCCCAGTAATGGTTACCATGAAATTATCATTGATTGTCATTTAAAAAATCCCATCTGGCTCACTAATGCCCCTTAGGAAAGGAAATCTGCTGCTCTTACCCGGTCTGGCCTACATGTGACTCCAGGTCCACAGCAATGCGGTTGACTCTTAACTGCTCTCTGAAATGGCCTAGTAAGCCACTCAGTTCAAGGGCAGTTAGGAGTGGGCAACAAATACTGACTTTGCCAGTGATGACCACATCCTGTGAATGCTAAAAAAAAATCTACCTGTCCATTCTGCCTGTAGACAGTTTCTCAAAGCCTTAGTGAGACAAGTGGTCTATGTATGGAATCAAACTCATCTTTTCTCCATGAACTTGCTGACAGGTCAGCTATACATTTCCAGTGCTTTCTGTTCTTATTTCCCTTCTCCACCATTTTCAGCTTTTAAAAAAATCCGTATAGAGAAGGCACAGGATAATAATTGTAGGTGAAGTTCAATTAACCAGTCTTTTTCAGTGTTAATGAATCTGCTATGTATTTCCAGCAATTTTCTAAAAGCATTGTTAAAACTACCATGAAGCAGTGATGGGTTATTGCTCCACCCTCAAAATGCTGTAAGAAATGTTAAATTACCCATTGGCCAACTGATTAGCCACCACTATTAAATTGAGGATTAATGCCACTTACATGTGGACAGTTGATATTGTCCTTCATGCTCAGCACAACCTTTTATTCGGTGATTATTTCTGCACAATAATCGATACGCTTCACAGTTGCTAATCCACCTCTCAATCTGCACTAGGTTTTTTGTGCAGTTGCAAGAGAAAGCAGAGCTTTGTATTTTTCTAACTCCAATGTTAGGTTCTCAAGAATTCCCCTTCTCCGCATGGGTGAACAAACTTAATAAATGAGTGGCAGTACACTTGTTGAATTTTGATTGCATTGGCGCCTTCTACACTTTACATTGTGCAGTCGCAATCGAAGTCTGGTCATGGTAGGAAGGCTTTCAATTTCCTGTTTTTTTTACCCCCACCCTTCTTGCCCGAGTCATCAATAACTTAATCAATGCATCGTAGAATCATGCGACTCGGTGCTGAATTATTTTTAGCAATCCAGCACCTTTTCAGAACGCATTGTGTTGTCCTGACTTGTCGGCCTGATTAATGATACAGGAAAAGATTTCATCTCTTCATCATTAGTGGTAGAAACGTAACTGTGTTCTTCATACAAGCATTGACAATGTTGCGACACGTTGGAAAAAAATCCCCCCATGGTCTCATCAACATCAAAGTCACTGATTCCCAAACAATCCCAACTCACATTTTCATTTACAAAACATCTATTCCCCCCCACCCCCCCACCGCCAAAATCCTTAATTACAACATTGAGCCAATTGTTTTTCTTGCACCATCCGGTAGCAGGGCTTGGAATTGATGAGGCTCATGTATTGTGGCTGATGGATTCAAGTGTCAAGCAGGTTTGGGATTGCAGTTATTAAAAGGGCAGCACTTTTTTTAATTTACAAGACATTTTTATCTAACTTGCCCAGCAGCATCAGCTGCTAGAGTGGAGGGCACAATACATGACATTTAGCAAAGATACATGCAGGAGGTGGAATAATGTTTTTGTGTGCATGTAAGCAAAATAAAGAAGAAGTACCACGACAGCTGCAGCAACAGCACAGAATACTCATCTGAAAATAACTTCCATGTGTAAAGTAGGAGTGCCCTTTCCCTTTTGACATTTATTTTCTGTCATATTCGAGATCATTTAAATTGGCTAATGCTGATCCCTGAGCAAGAGAAGCCCAGAGGACCACATTGAAACGAAAATGACAGTGAAGTTGGAGAAGTGTCCAAAGCATTAGGACCAAAAGTGAACTCTCTAACGAGAGGCAGAGCTTGTGTTCAGCCTGCCACAAAAATAGGCAGCGGTCAAAAAATGTTTTAAAAGATGTAAAAGACGCACAGAGGAAAACATTTGAGAACTGAAGCACAGGACTCCATTGGAACCAATTTAAATCACATATTCAGTGTATGTGGTCTGTTTGAACTACTGGATAATAGAAACGATATCATACATGTACTGGCAGTAAAATGACTACAGCGTTGGATCTCTGAAGCTGACTCAGAAACTAAATCTGTTTCATCCACACCCATCTAATATACACTTTAATGTTAAGGATTCCAGTGACTGACCAGGGCACAGGCATACTTAAATTAATAAGGAAAACGTGCAACGTAAGCACACATCAAAATGCTGAAGAAAGCCACTTCGGACATGTTATAATTGCAAGATGACTGGCCACTCAGGTTACCATATACGTGACTACTGATTCTGTAACAAAGTATTTATATTCAATAAAATAGAAAGAGGTCATCATAAATAATAGACCTGTGTAATGTATCATTTGAAAAGTTGTGTTTAAATGTATAAATGAAGACTACTTTGCTAAATAAAGCATCAGTCATAATATGTAACAAGGCATATTAGGCAGCCAATAACCAAGAGCACCCATCAATCTTCTCAAATTTTTTACATAGGTAACCCAGTGGTTTGTGTGGCTGCTTACACTTTGCAATGTAAAGTCGAGAGATGTATTGGCTGTTGAAATTCCTGTAGTGATGTTGTACTGATGAAAATGTGAAAGTGGTTATTAATAA
The DNA here is from genome assembly GCF_964194155.1 of Cetorhinus maximus. Lineage (NCBI taxonomy): Eukaryota > Metazoa > Chordata > Chondrichthyes > Lamniformes > Cetorhinidae > Cetorhinus > Cetorhinus maximus. The sequence goes on from NC_135887.1 coordinate 13,624,535, forward strand.
TGCTGTTACATTTTGTTCTTATTTCCAGTAATTGCCAACATTTCTAAAGAAGGAGCATAGTGTGAAGAGGGAGACTTTACACTTGAAATGTTTCCATAGCTTAGTTTGTAGTGCAAAGTTAAAATCAATTAGTTAGCGCTCCCCCTATCACCAATAACCGTCACCCCCCTCCCCAACCCCTGGCCCAGGTCCAAAGGCGAGAGGCACCAATCCAACTTCTCTCTCCCCGTTAACATACTGTCTTGTGCCATCTCTCCCCTGCAAGATGATTTAAAAACTACAGGTCTGATCAACTGCTAAAGCCAAAGAAACTATGGGCTGGATTTTTCCAAGGAACAGGCTGGGAGGCAGGAAGGCTGGCAAGATGGTATAGGAAGGCAGTGGGTGGCATGCCCATCGTCTTCCTGCCTTCATGTCTTCTTGCCAATGACGGGGGAAGAGTGCTAGATGGCCCACCCTCCTGAACTGAACCAGTTAAGCGGCTAATTAAGAACATCTTCCTGCCTCCGCTGGCAGTTAACCAGTCATGTGTGGGGAGTTCATCTGGCAAACCCTGGCATCCTATGGGGGTGGGCTGTCTTTTTCAGGTAATCCATGGCCCATGGAGGGAACCCCCCCTCCAGCAATGGCCACTCTGCAGTAACAGTGCTGCTTTCCCTCAGCAACCCACCCTCCCCCATCACCAAGTCCTACAGCACCCTCCTAAACCTCACTTAGGTGATTTTGAGGGTGCACAGTCATTGATGCACCCTGTTCCTCTAGGTGCAGCCCCAGCAATGGCCACTGCTGCCGGTAGTGCTGCTGAGCTGCTGATCCTCTGATTGGGCCAGCATCTCTTGGGGTTGAGCCACCTGACACGTTGTGGCCCTAGGTCCTACTGACAAAATGGATTCACCTCCCCTCAGCATCCCCCCCCCCCCCCCCCCCCCCCACCACCACCACCAAACAAAGTACGATTCCTGTCACCATGACTAAATCTAGCCCTAGATTTCAATTTTCAATATTGGCCTATAGCAGACATTTGCAGTCTACATGGCTTAATCCTATCTTTATCATGACACTTTTTGTGACTATAGTAAGCTTCAATGTCATCCAATCCTTCTTTAAAAGTACTCTTGCTTAAATGAGACTATTCCTGGAGTTGTCATATAAACAGAACTTACAATGGGGCGCTCAGTCCATTATCTCCACTTTGTACTCTTCAAATGAAAACTTTTCTTTCATTCTGAAATTAGGGATGAGCTGAGTTCATGAAGTACAGCATTGCTTCAGTCAGAACCTGGCAATGTGCCTACGACTGAGGGGTGGATGCAAAAGATCATAGTTAGTGAGTCAGCAACCAGCATGTCGCCTGGGAAAATGGACAGAATTAATTTGTTTTTATCGAGTTATATCTGCCCAAATACTCCAATGACCTAATGAAGCCTAAATAATGCTTTCTCTAAAAAGGAATATTTCTTTCTGTGTAACGACCCAGATGCTAAAATCACTAATGTGGCAATTTTGAAGCAAATTACTGACAAAATGTAGCAGTGTGGAGAATGGGGGAAAGAAAGAAGAGGGCACCTGAAATGACATTCTATCTGAGATTCTTTCAAGAGAGTACACATCAAGGATCACATTTTGGCCTTGTATTGAGGGTGAATTAAAACAGTTGCACTAGAAGCAACCTGAAGTAAATCACTAGCAGTGCAATGTGGCTTATTGTGGCAGATGTATGACCACCAAAAAGAGAGGCTTTTCTAGTCCTGATGCTGGGAGTGCAGCAAAATCAATTCACAGCCATCATACATTACATAAAGTAATCAGGTAAAAGTGCCCAAAATGATTCCCCTGGCCTCCACGCACTGCTGTTCTCTCATTTGCATTTCATCTCCACCACTTGTAATCAAATCTGGTGACCTTTCCTAAATTTGTCATCACACTTTTTTATTTTTTCCTGGAAACCATTTGGCAGCTCAGAGGACCCACAAAACCCCTGTGCAAGTGAATGGGTTTTAAGTGAGTTAAAACTTGGCCGCTGGTCTCTGACACCATCTTGTCTCTGGCATCTTTTCTATTGAACAGCATTGTCAACTTAAGCAAAAATGGAAATTTGCAAGCAACAGCATGCTATTAGCATAATAACAACTTTAATGCAAATTATGTCAACACAAGTAACTCAAGTGTTTATAACAGGTTACCCAATCATCATAATCAGGTTACCCACAAATGCTGCAGTGCCTTACCATCTCTCCCCTCCCACCTTACCTCTGCAGCTCCTGCAGCTGTTCCCCCCATCGGTCACTCTTCATTCAGCTCTTGCTGAACCCAATCTCACAACCTCAGCTTTGCCACATTTCATCAACTTCTGAGAGTATTGATCTCCTGCCATACTGTATATATGGGCTGTCATGTGTGTCTAAAATCAATTAATACATCAGCTATGGCAATATAAAATTAATCACCAGTCACTTCATACAGCTGAAGAAGGAATTTGCATTTATGTGGCGACTTTCAATCAGAATTACTTTTGGTGTGCAGTCTCTGTTATGTGGGGAAGCACAGTTGGCAATTTGCGCACTGTGAAGTTAGGCAGGGATTTCATCAAAACCCAGTCCAAATGCACCATAATAGGGCACTAATTTAGTTAACCCGAGGCTGCTTTTAGCTAAACAATGAGGGATTTATACGACTTGCAATTAGAATATATCAAAAATCATACTAAGTGTTGCCTGGTGGCTTTCAGTGTAATGGAGCAAATGGATGAAGAGCAGAATATACCAGGGAAAGATTTTAAGAATAAAAGGGGCAGAGGAGAGACATGAGAGAGAGGGGGAAACAGTCAGACTACTGAAATCTCATCAAGACACTAAATTTTTTTATGCCTAAACACAATAAAGCATCTGATGTTGAAATTGATTTTAGGCAGTATTGAAATACTATATTATAACAGAAAATAAAGATTGGTATCGATGTGCGAATAGTCACCAAAAAACAGACAGGCTAATTAATACTAATTACCTCTTGATGCAAAATCAGGGTGTCACACTGTGTTAACAAAGCGTTATACTGGATATTCAGTTATTCACATTTTGAACTCAAGAATTTTTTGGAAGAGTAAGAAAGGTTCAAAACCTAACCCACCTTCTTGTCTCCAACCCTACCTCTCTATTCTCTTAAAACAATTCCAATTGCCTCAAGAACCCTCTCTTACAGTGCTATTTGGATGAGGAAGGGTTGAAGGTGTCCCCCTCAGGGATCAGTTCATTTGGACTTGGGTATAGGGAGCATAATCTCAAAATTTGTTGATGACACAAAAATAGGAGGTTTGTTAAACAGTGAGGAGAAATGTTAAAAAATGCAGGAATACTTACATTAGCAGAGTGGTCAGGCGGAATTTAATATGGTTAAATAAGAGGTAGTACATTTTGGGGAGAAAAGCAAGGGATAGGAGCACACACTCCATTGGAAAGGCACTGAAGAATGTAGATGAACAGAGAGTCTTTGTGGTTCAAATGCATAATTCCCTGAAAGGGAGAGATTATGCTAAAGCCATAAAAAAATTCAACAATAAATAGAGGCTTTTTTTTTTGTAAATAGAGACATTGAGTGCAAAACATTGGTGTGTGCAGTTTTGGGTGCACCATTACAGAAACAATATTGAAGCTATAAATGCCGATTCACTGGAGTGATGCCAGGGATTAGAAACTGTAGTTAGGAGGAGAAATTGGAGATACCAGGATTTCTTGCACCAGAGAGACGGTGAAGAGGAAAGTTAATAAAATATTTTAAAATTATGAGAAACTTTGACAAATCAGATATGGAAAGACTATTTCACCCAGTTGTGGAGTAATGAGAGGTCATGGGTTTAAAATGGCTACCAAGTGAGTGAGGAGAGAGGATGGGAGAAATTTCTTTACTTAGGGTTGTGGGAGTATGAAATGTTTTACAGGAAATGGTTGAGGTAGAAGCCACTGCATTTGTTAAAGGAGGTAATTGAAGCAAAGAAAGATGCAAAGCTCTGTAGAGAGAACATAGAACTATGATTAGTTAAGGATTGCTCCAGCAAAGAGATGGAACAGACATGATGGGTCATTTGTGCTGTAAGCATGTATAGTTCTTTGATTGCATAGTGACACTGACATCAATAGCAGGGGCATTAAAAAACTTGGATTTATATAGCACATTTCACAACCTCAGGACATCCCAAAGCGCTTTACAGCCAATGAAGTACATTTTTTTTTGCTGGGGAGATGCCAGTGTTGTAACTGTACTGGAACCTATTTTGTAAGCACGGCTGTAGGAAATGTGGCAGTCAATTTGTGCACAACAATTTAGTACAACTATCAATGTGATAATGATCACATAATCTGTTCTTTAGTGATGTTTATTGAGGGATAAATATTGACCAGGCCACTGGGGATAACCCTCCTACTCGTCTTTGAAATAGTGTCATAAGATTTCTTATGTCATCTGAGAAAGATAGTTTAAAGTCTCATCTGAAAGATGGCAGTTCCAAAAGTGCAGCACACCCTCAGAACTCCACTGGAGTTTTAGCCTAGATCTTTGTGCTCAAATCTATGGAGTGGGTCTTGAACCCACAAGCTTCTCATTAAGAGGAGACAGGACTACCCTCTGAGCCACAACTTACACAAAGCAAGACCAATCCCACTGTCCTACAATCGTACTTTCAAGCAGGGGACACTACTTTTTTCCTCCCCCCCCCACCCCCCCCAACCCCCTTTCATAACCCATAGCGAACCCCCAACACTGCCGGAACATTGCAGGTCAGCAGTCAAGCCTGGGACTTTCTTGGACTCTGAATCACAATACCGCATGATATATTTACCAAATGAAGCACTGAGGGAAGAATCCAGCACTGTTCAATGCTTAAGAAAAACTGCATAGACTCCAAATGTGATTTGTTTTCATTCCAAAAATTGTAAACAGGCTTAATGATTTGGTATAATTCATCCATTTTATAACCTGCTTCAATAAGGTACACGCTTCATCAATGTTGCAATGCATTAAGCCCTCAAATAGAAAATGTAAATAAAGCCATTTCACTTTTAATACACTTTATTAAATGAAACCATTAAGAATATAAATGTACTCTGAGAGTGGGTACTGTAGCTTTGATCCTTTTTTAACAACATAATTCATTTTTTAAAAAGAAGAATATTTCCACATGCAGTGCTGCGACAATAAAGGCATTCTGCCAGAAAATGTTATTAATTCAGTTTCAGGGACACATTAGAAAAATGATCATCGACACCACTGACTAGAGACGTGCAATAATGTGCATACCAAGCAGATAAGGCTGTACTATATTGAAAATTGGTTTTCTGTGTCACAGCCGTAAGTAAATAAACAGGTTTTATGTCACCTTAGAAGTTTCACCATTGGTAAACACCATCAAACCCACTCCTTGTATGACACAAGTTCCAACACAACCCCACCTCCCCCCCCCACCACCACCCCCATCCCTGTTTAAAAAAATCCCATTGACCTAAAGGTTACATTTCTCATAGTGTCATTTAGCATACTGCCAAAATGCTAATGATTATGATTACACACTGGATGTGTTTTGCAGAGGATTAATAATTGGAACAGAAAATGCAGGTCAGAGTTCTGCCTATTCTCAGAATAAAACATCCTTCCATAGCAATTCAAAATCTACTTAAGACAACTTAAAAATCTTAAAAGATTCTATAGAATATTGACAGGAAATGTAATATTTCCGCAGTGGTTCGATAATGTAGCTATAGTAAAGATTTGCACTGGTTGTTTCACAATGGTCAAATAACGCACACATTGGGTTCCACCACTCTGTACCAAGGTCCAAGTCCTTTAGGCTCGACAATTACTCAGTAAAGTGACAGTCAGTGTGCAGATGTATCGGCTGCAACCCTGTGAAATGAGCCTTCATAACCAAGTAACATTGCAGGCACTCTCCTGAATGGTGGCATTCACACCCTGCATGTTTAATGAATGCAGACCTTGACTATGACCCTGTCAGGAAATTTTATCATTAACTGAGATAAATGCCATCTGCCTCCTCCTTTTCTTTAACCTCCCCCCACCCCACCCCACATCTCCAACCAACCAACATTTCAAGTTATTCTATTACTGCTGATGAAAACCAGAGATACATACACCCAAACACACACGTCTGCCACAACACACAAACATGGTCCATATTTGCCTGTTGATTCGGGATAAACATGCTAGTTGAGTTATTATGCTTAAAAAGGCCATCTGCTGGTAAGAATAAAACCTAATTCACTACATTTCATTATAAGGTTTGATCATCTGTTAACTGCTCTATTCCAGTGGTTGTTCCCCGCCTTCCAACCACAGTTAATTCCAAAAAAAATTTTTTAAAAACTACTTTCATTAAAATACCACTTAATAAAAAGATTTCAAATTGCTTCACAGGCTGAACATGACAACCATGCTGACAAACAGCAATCAGGAGAATCGACATTTAATCGACATTTTTACCCCCATGTGACATGATTGTAGGCCTGGACACTAAGAGAACTTCCTGCTCTTCTTCGATAGTGTGATGGGGTTTTTAAGGTCCATCTGAATGGGCAGATGGGTTGGACATCTCCTCTACAGAACAGTACTTTGACAATCTTGCATTCCCTTTGTAGTGCTCTGGAATGTCAGCCTAATGCTGGGAGTGTATAGGATTCAAACCCACAACATTTAACCCAGGAGGTGAGAGTGCTGAATATCTAGTTTCATAAAAGGTCACTGATCTCTCTCAAAGCTTTGAAAGTTTCTGTCAGAGTCAGATTCATCACATGCTCAATAGCATCCACCCAATAGCCAGTGAGTATCTTGTCTTGGAATGAAATGCCCTCTAACACGCACACGCACACGCGTGCTCACACACTGATACTTTGCAGCCTGTGACAATCCATACTTTAATTTTTCATATGAATATCAAACACTAACCTATACTTCTGAGAAATTATATGCAGCAACATCAGAGGTTTTAAAAAATGAAAGCCAATCAAAGGTGCTCTCTCCTGTAGTATCTTAATCTCATAAATTGAGATCCCATTAAATACAATGAGAGTAACTATGGCATATGGATAGATTCCTCTAAAGCTAGGACTCAGCTATGTTGCCAGGCATTATAAGAACTGTTCATAGCATTTTGTCAGTGCACTGCATAACTCAGAGCATACTGACATCCAATACATGATACAGAATGAGAATGAAAAACACATAGCAAAGGCCGCTGTAATTTTCATAGATCCCAACATACTGGTTAAAATCCCTGAGGTCCCATGTAATAAAAATGAAAGGCTTACTCAATCACCAAAAATCATTCGCCCTGTGTATTTTGTGAATGTGCAGGTGTAGGGGTGAGGTGTTTTCTTGTATTACTATTATAGCTGTCATCTAATATACCTTCAGTTTTTTGATGTTATAAGGCATATTCCATTCAATCGCTGTAACATAACCTTCTTGCTTAAAAACCACTAAAGCAACACTTAATATGATCATTAATATGTCCAAATATAAAACAACTTGCTCTGCTGGAAATGCATCAAAATTAAATAAGCCTTACCTTCTATTCCCAACCGACCTCTCTCATGGAACCTCCTGACACAATTACCAAAGTTATTCTATAAAGTATATGTATTTAGAAAGGAATACTTACTTTAAGATGTATTTTATCCCAAAGCATTTCACAGACAATGAGTTGCTTACATAGTAATAATGGAAAATGCTGCAAACAATCAGATCTTCTGTTGAAAGGTCATCAGCCTGGAGTATTAACCCCTGCCTTCCTCTCTCCACGGATGCTGTCTGACCTGCTGAGTGTTTCTAGAGTTTTCTGGCTTTATTTCCGATTTCCAGCAACATTTTGCTCAAATAATTCCTTCGAATCAATCGAGTCTTTGAAGAGCTTTGCGAAAAGTTTTCAGGTCCTTCTCAGTCACGTGCCTCAACTTTTCCCTCAGCATTGTATTGGGTTGTATTGCCATTTTAACGTCATGGGTTAACATTGCTGAGCTACAAGCTGCTAATTTCTCAAGTTTCATTGCATGCATGAGGCAGACCCCCGATGCTGGAGGAGGTGATGAGAGCCGATTTTTCTTTTCTGTAACTTTTCTTGGGATTGATGCCTACAATTCTGAAATAGATGTTGAATTAAATATCGATTGTTCTTCCGGACCACATGCTCATAAACACAACATTGCAGACAGGAACAAGACAGGAACTCAATTAATCACGTTTTGCACACAGCACACTGAGAACCTCATTTGATGCACACACACCATTGTCTTGCTTCACCTTGTGTGGAATGTGTAAACAAAGGAACGATTATTTTGGCAGGGTACAAAGTATTTCTGTGGCATTTAGTTCATAAATACGTTATGCCCCTTGAACCATGCCAATAAAGCAATACAGCCCTCTCCCTCCCAACTAAATTGTCTGTATTATGATGGATTGTAACAGTGCTTTTCAGTAAATATGTACATGATTTGCTTCACGGTATTCCTTATTAGAATCCAATAAGTTGTTCAGGATCAACTACTTTCCTGAACAAGTGAACACACCATCTCGCGCAGGTTTCTGACCAGCCAGCAGTTGCACCTCGGAAATGAGCGAGATCTTTCATGATAACCTGCTATTACAAATTACTGGCAATGCTTGGCAGCACCTAAATGCTACTTGCCGGTTTAGCTCATCTTTCCTCCTACTCTTTCTAACCTTGATGGCATCGCTACACAGTCGTCGCCCCTGCATCTACATTTGTTATTTTAAAAGGCGGTTATTTGACTGAGAGGTTGCAATTGTATCATCAATAGCAAGCCACTTTAGTGGTCACTACACGGTAAGGTTGAAGTTCCTCTAAACTCCCTGAAATCCCATCCTTACTAAGCTTCATTGTCAGAAAGCTAATCAACTTCGTGATTTTTGTTGTCTTTGCAAATCCCCACAGCCTAGCTTCACCCGAGTGCACAACCTTCTCCAGTTTAAACATCCCCACATATGCCCTTCCACTTCTCTGGCCCAAGAACATAACATCCGAAAGAAAAATATTTGACCCATCAATCCTGCTCCATTAGAATCCGTTATTAGTGTGTGATTATTCTATTACAAAATCCCCCCTCCCCAATGCCCTGTTGATCCCCTCATTTTAGGAGCATCAAGTCCATCCCCATTCCCTCCAATCAAACAGTTCTGTTAATAACTAATCCTCAGTTAATAGATAATTGGCCAACTCAATTTAAAGTATCAGTTAATACTGAATCAGCAACCTGCTGTGGGTATCCGTTCTGTCTGACTCCAATTGTTCCTCACTCCCATTCTATCATCAAAGGTTATTTCAGTCTCAATGCCTCTGCCCTCTGGAACACTCCTCCAAAACCACATTAGCTTACTACCTCCTTCCTTCATTTCAAAAACCTCCAAATAACCCTCCTCTTTGACTGTAATATAAGTCCCTTTGCCATCAGGTTTCCAAACTACCGTTCCATTTGGTGTCAACCTCTTAAATGCTCCAAGATATGCAGACCAGTTTTGCTCTGCAGTTACAACAGCTCCTTAGCCCAACTCCAATAGGCAGGAATGAAACACATGAGGCAGGGAACATTTCCACTGGCTCCCTCAAACCTGCTGCTACTTTGGAAGTTATGTGAAAGTTCAATATATTCACCAAAATATTGGCAAGCATATTATAATGACATGACAAGAAAAGGAATACATATTACAAAATTAATTTGTGCCCTGGCCATTAGGGATGCCATGTATTACTGGCAGAGCGTTGCTGTGATGTGCGGAAGTCCTGACAAAACTATAATTGGTCTGGAGTGGAGCGCAGGGGTAATGTATTTGGCAGCCATAGATGCAGCTAGCAAGGCTATCCTCCTGTCCCAAGGCCTACAGTAATGATTTTCCTCCCTCCCCCATTCCTCAAGGCAAGCTTTGTGAATTCCCACTGGTAGCCTACAAGAATATTAAAATGTGCCTGATCCTCACTAGGGTCAGGAACACAGAAATGGGACAGGTATAATCCCACTGCCTGGATATTCCACTGATATAGGGCCCAGGGGGAAAAAAAAAGCTCCTCCATTTCTTTTGCAGGAATGTGAGAACTAACAACAGTAAGCTTTTCAGCCCCTCACGCTTGTCCTATTATTCAATTAGATCATGGCTGAGCCTGATTCACAGATTAACTCCATTTACCTGCGTTTAATCCAGGTCCGTTAATACCCTTACCTAAAATATCAACCCCAGTTTTAATATTTTAACTCACCTAGCTTCAAAAGTTTTTGAGGGAGCAAGATCCAGTTCAGGGGGAGCATTATATAATACAGACTGATGTGCTATATTTGGAATTGGTCCACAACTCAATTTATGGCTGGTTCTTTTGTACTGAGAAGTGATATGCGCTCAGATATTTGGTAAACAAATTAGCAATATAAGATCACCTCAACTTAATACCCTTAATCAACTGATTACCAGGAAATGTGCTGTGCATTATATATGTTACAGCTTTCAATTAGGAATAATTTCCTCTAAAACAATAAATACAAAAACAGTTTAGAAAACAGTTTGACTTTCATTCAGCAATTCACCTTGTTTTTTGCTGCAGAGGTTACAATTTTGCACTAGATTGGAGCTATAATGGTGCAATAAGCATCTCCTTCATAGTTTATGTGCATGGATTAGTTTTGGGCCAGAATTTTCTGCTCCCATTGGCGTCGGGCGTCATGGTGGGCGTGAGCAGACAATGTGGCGAGAAGGCCAAAAATCGGTTTTACGCCGTCATGAAACCAGGTTGCGATCGTCCACTCCACCCATCAATGGCGGGCCACGTTTCCCGCTGTCAGACGTCAGGGACATCATTTGAATACATTTGCATCTAATTATAAGCCCTGTTCGCTGGATTCATTCCCCCATGCTGGATCAGCCTGGCACATTGGCGTGATTGCACGCCAACATGTTTCACAACTGTACATAAGCAACGTGCACCTGGCGAACTGCTCTTTGCTCAGGTTTGTTTACCTACCTTTCTTCAGGCAGCACTTGCAGTCATTAGTGCCAGGTTTCACGGGCAGCACCACATCACACCTTTAGTGGGGCTCATGGGCGGGTCTCTACCCACCAGACCAGCTGTAAGGTGTAAGGCTGTAAAGCTTTTCAATGGCTGCAGGGCTAGGGCTTGCTTGGCGAAGGGGGAGAAGTGGCTTGAGGAAAGGGAAGAGGCTGCAGGGCGAGGGCTTTAGTGAGGAAGGGGGGTATCCCAGGGTGTGTGTGGGGGCACATGTTGATATGTACAAGTGGCCTCAAGATGGTGAGGGCTGAGGAGGCAGTTCCCAGAGAAGCTGAGGTCAGATGGTGATGTGAGGGTTTGTGTGAGAGAGTGAGTGGTGATGTCCCTTGAGCTGGCAATGAGTGAGATGCCAGTGAATGTGTGATGGGCTTGTGAGTGTGTGAGTTTAGAGTGATGAGATGGCTGCTGTACCCTGGCGACATGGATGAGATCATTCATCCGTTTTATGCACCACCTCTGCCACCATCTCCCAAGCCAGAGCGGTAAAACTGATGGGCCTCCTGTGGCCAGAGCTGGGGTAGAGGACATCACGGCAGCCCTCCATGGTGTCCAGAAGGCATCCCAGGGATGCGTCACTGAATCGGGGTGGGGGGCTGCACCCTTCTTGGCTTTTGGGGCCATGTCTTCACCGGCGCCCTCCTGGACTGGAAGCATTGAGAAGTATGTGCACAGCTACAGTTTAAATATGGCGCTCAGTGTGAGGAAGCGGTGAGGTGATGGAGTGGCAGGCAAATCGGAGGCCACCCACCAGCTTGACAGCGTGTTTCCTGTGGCTGCATAATTAATGAAGCAGGAATGGGACGATAAGGCGTGAAAAGCCGCCACTGCAGCCAGTGGGGAAAATGTCCTTTTTCCCGCCCGCTACCGCACTTAGTGCAAACCTGGGATGATTCGCCCTTGGAGTCATACAGCAATTCATGGATTGGGAAATCCTCATTTTATTCCAGTTGAGAACAAGTTTTTCCCTTCTCTTAGTTTGAAATCTTTATGTGATCCCGAGACATCTTCAGTAAATCATAACCAGGCTTCTGAGGACCAATTTTTGAAGAGAGTACCATCAATCTCTTACCTGACAGGACCTGATGAAGATACACATGCCAACACAGTCAGAATTTAAGCTTACCTAGATAGTAGTTCAAAACTGTCTGGAATAACACGTTCAGAACATGTATTAGAAAAGAAACACACAAAGAACTTTGCAACAATGTTCGGAGGATGTCACAATAGCAGCAATGCCTCTGTTGGCCTTTTATAATGGAGAGTTCTCATCCTCATTAGAATGATCATTCACATCACACTGTCAAGATCAGTTTTGGAATATTGTCCACAGCTCATTATAAAATTTGGAATATTTGTCTCACCACATTAAATGTGCTGTATACTATTATAGCTGAGTGAGGAATTGGGGTAGATGAATGAACTCTATCAGTAAAATATATTAGAAACAAAAACAGAATTTATTGCAAATTGGGAATGATCCAATTCCTGGTTCAAATCAGATAACCTGAAAAGTTTGACTGCAGATTTGGCATTGTGTATGGAATGCAGGAAATTAAATAGTTTATTGTAAACTTACGGTACATATACACTTTGAGGCCATGGACGGAATTTTCCCAAATTTGCACTAAGTGTGGTAGCGGGTGGGTAAAACGACGTTTTACCCGACTGCCACAAAAGCGGGTTTTCACACCATATCGTCCTGAACATTCATCATTATTTTTGCACTCCTGGGAAACATGCCGTTTCCATGGTGGGTGGGCTGTCAATTGCCCGCCCACCCGCCATCACCACGCTGGGCGCCACGTTTAAACTCCAGTCGCAAGCACACATCTCAGTGCTTCCAGTTCACCACTGCGGCATGGAAGACATGGCCCTGAAACTGAAGGAGACTGCAGCCCCCAGGTTCAGCTCTTCTCTTGAGCGACTTTTGGATGCCGTGGGGGCCAGCCAGGGTGTCCTCTAGCCCTGCTCTGGCCATAGGATGGGCAGCAACAGCACTAACCCGGCTTGGGAGGCGGTGGCAGCAGTGGTCAGTGCCAACGCCCTGCAAAAGAGGACAGCCGCCCAGTGCCACAAGAGGACGAATGATCTCTACCATTCCACCAGGCTAAGTCACTCATCTCATCACTCAACTCACATACTCTCAAACCCATCACACATCCACAGGGCCCGCACTCGCTGCCGGTTCAAGGGACATCACCATTCACTCTCTCACACACACCATCATTGTCCTCATCCCATCCATGGGACCACTCAACGTCGCACAGGTCAGGCATACTTGTCATCTGGACTGGCAGGCGTCCTGCTTCCACTTTCTCCATCTCTATCCATGCAGGACAAGCTCGCACACAACAAGAGAGAGAGGTCACAGACTGGTGGTGGAATGCTCAAAATCAAACTCCTCCCCCCAGACTTTGAAAACAGAGCCATCCAGGTGGCCAGTGAGGATCCGGACCGGTCCTGTGCTGACGGTGAGGTCGGCGCTGATCTCCCAAGTGAGGATCCAGCAGTGCAACATCCATCAGACAACCATGCCGTGAGTGATGTGTCCTCTTTCACAGGCCACTGCTATGCACGATTTATCTCTCCTTGCTTTTAAAGGCACATCTGCCAAACAGCCGACAGAGTCCATGACCCAGGGCCTCTGATCAAGCCCCAAAGAAACCTCTGACGAGGAATCTGGAGGCATCCTCCCTGAAGTCCCATCACATCGCTCGCCCATACCCTCCACCAGCGGAGAGACACACACCTTGGTGGGACCTCGCTTTAGAGTAGCCCAGGGATCACAATTTGGTGAGCACATCGCACTGTCTGATCCACTGCAGGTGGTGGCAGGGACTTCCCAGGTGTCCGGCACTCGGAGGACTGCTGGAGGCCAGAACGTTGCTGCGTCCGAGCCTAGAGATGGTCATGTCACAGTTGCTGGAGCTGCAAAGGCAAGCTCGGGAACATCAGGAAGAGATGGTGGCACCCTATCTCTTTAATATCTGTGACCACTTGGTGACGCTTTGATGCCTCTGCGTTGCTTGAGTGGGCAGATAAGCTAGGAGCCCGACCCCAATCACATCAATGTAGCTGCACCTGAAATGTCTCAGTTGCAGAGGAATGGTCACTTTCTACAGGCTTCCCCGAATGCACGGCCACTTCCCTCGCCCACCCTACACCCCCACCCCGAATGCTTGTGCGCTATATTCAACGGTAAGTCTGCATTTGCCCCGCTCCCCCTCACCCTCACAAATTGCCTCCGAGGCAGGGCTGCACTTGCCCCCTGCTCGCCCACACCTTCAAGAGTCGCCTCCGAGGCAGGGCGGCATTTAACCCCCGACTCCTGGCACCCCTGAAGCCTGCAAAGCGACAGTCGATCCTGGCAAGCTCTGCAGAATATTGCTATGCACTCACCTCCAGTTCACCCAAAGTGAAAGCCGCCAAGTGCACGTCGCCCCTGTGCTGTTGTGAAACACGTCGGCCTACTTTCCCGCCGACGTGGACAGGCGATCCAGCAGGGGTGCAAAGGCCTGGCAGGATGGCCCGATAATGATATGCTGGATGTATTACAATGACATTCCCGATGACCAAACGTGGGAAACGTGGGAGAGCGAGTGAGAGAGGTGGAGAGGATTAGGGAAGAAATCTCTGGTCAGCCCTTCCCCCAAACACTGGATATTAACATGAACATTCAATAATGAGTGAACGTAAAAACACATTGTTTTCTTCCACCAATAAAGAAATGTCCCTAACTCCCCTGTGACCATCAATGCATGCCAACCATGAGGCATGCCAGTACATCTAGCTCTTTACTAAGCTAGTCACAACAAATAGCGATGATGCACACATGAATAAAGTCAAACCAACGTAAAGCGAAATATTTGCAGTTGAAATTTAAATTAGAAAAACACCTATGCCATCTTTGTGCTTATAAGTCTTATGCTAATGGTGTTGGGCAGTAAAGTTGTGGCCATAATGCAGCCACCCTGTTTGTCCAGGAAGCTCTTTTATAGCCCGTCTGTACTTGCTGCATTGTCAGCTGCTGGCGGGTTTCACCGCTGAAAAGCTTCCTCCACCAAGTCTGCACTGGAGTGCTGCTTTGGGCTGCATTAGAGTGCTTCAGTTGGAGTTTGGTGAGAGAGGGACTTTTAAGGGTTAATTCCTATCCAAAGTGTAATCTTTCTTAAATTTAGCAACTAACTAAAAGTTGGTATTTGGGTTGGGAGAAGGTGAGTTTTAGTACAGCTTTAAAACAGGGGTTATACAGGCTCTGCTTGCAGCTGCAGATAGTTAATTATTTAACTGGCTTAAACAGGTGTTCAGAAGCCAGGTTCAGACAGCATAAAAGCAAGCCCTCTACAGTACTGCTTTTGACTGCTCTGGAATGCTGCTTTGGGGTGTATTAGTATGCTTCAGTTGGAGCTTGGTGAGAGAGGGATTTTGGTGAAGAGGGAAGGAGAGATCCTTTCATTTTTTTTACCTTTCCTCAGTAAGAAAAGCAGCAGCCTTGGTAAGTAGGACCTGGTGAGTATTTCTTCTGTCCTTAATATTCTCTAAACTAGAGGAAATTAAAGTAAAGGGAGTAACTTAAGGGTAAGTCATGGCAGGGCAGCTCGGTCAACTGGAATGCTTCTTCTGTGTGAGGTGAAGTCAGGGGCACTTCCAGTGACAAGGGCGATCATGTGTGCAGGAAGTGTCTCCAGCTGTAGCTACTTGAACTCCGTGTTTTGGAGCTGGAGCTGCAGCTGGAGTCACTGTGGAGCATCTGCAAGGATGAGATCTTCGTGGAATCACGTGCAGTGAGATGGTCACACCACAGGTAAAGAGTGCCCAGGCAGAAAGGGAATGGGTGACCACCAAACAGAGTAAAAGTATTAGGCAGGTGGTGCATGAATCCCCTGGGTCCATTTCCCTTTCCAACAGATTTGTTTTGGATACTGCTGGGGAAGATGGTTTCTAAGGAGAATGCAGCAACAGCCAAGTCCGTGGCACCACAAATGGCTCAGCTGCACAGAGGGGGAAGAAAGAGTGGGAGAGCAATAGTGATAGGGGATTCTATCATAAGGGGAACAGAAAGGTGTTTCTGTAGCCGCAGACTGACATCAGGATGGTATGTTGCCTCCCTGGTGCCAGGGTGAAGGATGTCACTGAGTGGCTGCAGGCCATTCTGAAGGGGGAGGATGAACAGCCAGAGGTCGTGGTCCATATCGATACCAATGACACAGGTAAAAAGAGGGATTAGGTCCTGAAAGCAGAATATAGGGAGCTAGGAAATAAATTTAAAAAGCAGGACTGCAAAGGTAGTAATCTCATGATTGCTCCCAGGCCACATGCTAGCACGATCAGGAATAGGAGAATAGACCAGATGAATGCGTGGCTGGAGAGATAGTGTAGGAGGGAGGGATTCAGATGCTTTGGGACTGATTCTGGGCAAGATGGGACATGTACAAGCTGGATGGGATGCACCGCAGCAGGACCGGGACCAATATCCTCGCAGGGGTATTTGCTAGTACTGTGGGGGAGGGTTTAAACTAGATTGGCAGAGGATGGGAATCTGAGCAGGGAGACACGAGAGGGAAAAAAGAAAGGAATGAAAGACACAAAAATAGAAAGCAAAAGTGGAAGACAGAGGAAACAAGGGCTGGCAGCCAATAGGGCCGTAATATGAAAAAAGATATAAAAAAATGCTAAAAAGACAAGTCTAAAGGCGCTGTATCTAAATGCACAGAGCATTTGCAATAATGTAGATGAATTAACAGTGCAAATAGTTGTCAATGGGCACAATATGACTGTGATTACAGAGACATGGCTGCAGGGTGACCAAGACTGGGAACTGAATATCCAAGGGTACTCGATATTTAGGGGAAAAACTCAACAAGTCTAACAGCATCTGTGGAGAGAAAAACAGTTAACGTTTCAAGTTTGTATGAGTCTTCTTCACTCTGAAGAGTCATATGGACTCGAAACGTTAACTCTATTTTTCCCTCCACAGATGCCATTAGGCCTGCTGAGCTTTTCCAGCATTTTCTGTTTTTGTTTCAGGTTTCCAGCATCTGCAGTATTTTGCTTTTATATTCGATATTTATGATGGCAAAAAGGAAAAGGAGGTGACATGGCTTTGTTGGTTAAGGATGAAATCAGTGCGATAGTGAGGGAGGATATTGGCTCAGAAAATCTAGATGTAGAATCAATCTGGGTGGAGCTAAGGACCAACAAGGGGTGGAAAACATTAGTGGGAGTTATCTGTAGGCCTCCAAACAGTAATGATAAGGTAGGGGATGGCATTAAACAGGAAATTAGACATACATGTAACAAGGGTGCTGCAGTAATCATGGGTGACTTTAATCTACATATAGACTGGGCAAAACAAATTAGCAATAATACTGTGGTGGATGAATTCCTGGAGTGTGTCCAAGATGGTTTGTTAGACAAGTATGTTGAGGAACCGACTAGGGAACAGACTATCCTAGATTTGGTATTGTGCAATGAGAAGGGGTTTATTAATAATCTTGTTGTGCGGGGTCCTTAAGGGAACAGTGACTGTAACATGTTAGGATTCTTTATTAGGAAGGAAAGTGGAGTAGTCAGATCTGAAACTAGGGTCATAAATCTTAACAAAGGAAACTATAAAGATATGGGGCATGAGTTGGCTAAGATAGATTGGGGGACATCATTAAAGGCATGATGGTGGATAGGCAATGGTTAATATTTAAGGAACAAGTGTATGCATTGCAACAGTTATACTTTCTTCTCTGGTGCAAAATCACAACAGGAAAAGCAGCCCAACCATGGCGAACAAAAGAAATTAGGGATAGTATTAGATCCAGAGAGAAGTCCTATAAAGTTGCTAGAAAAAGTAGCAAGCTTGAGGATCGGGAGTAGTTTAGAATTCATCAAAGGAGAACCAAGAGATTGATTTAAGAGGGGAAAAATAGAGCATGAGAGTAAACTTGCAAGGAATATAAAGGCGGAGCATAAAAGCTTCTATAAGAATGCAAAAAGAAAAAGATTAGTGGAGACAAATGTAGGTCCCTTACAGTCTGAGACAGGAGAAATTACAATGGAGAACAAGGAAATGGCAGAGCAATTAAACAATCACTTTAGTTCTGTCTTCATGGAGGAAGACACAAATAACTTCCCAGAAATTCTAGGGAACTAAGGGTCGAGTGAGACAGAGGAATTGAAGGAAATTAGTATTACTAAAACAATAGTGCTGGAGAAATTAATGGAATTAAAAGCCAATAAATCCCCATGGCCCAGTAATCTACATCCTAGGGTACTAAAGGAGGTGGCTATGGAAATAGCATTGGTTGTCATCTTCCAAAATTCTGTCGATTTTGGAACAGCCCCGACAGATTGCAGCATAGCAAATGTAACCCCACTATTTAAAAAAAGGAGGGAGGGATAAAAAGCAAATTGCAGGCCAGTTAGCCAAACATCAGTAGTTGGGGAAAATGCTAGGCCAGGATTTTCCGGGCGGGGGGGGGCGGGGCCCACTCGCCAACGCATAAAATGTCGCGGGATGACGTCGGGCAGAACTCCCGATGTCACCCCGCCCCATTTAAATTTTCAGGTAGGCGGGGGCTCAGCAAAATCAGCTGTGCGCCCGCCGACCTGTCAATGACCAATTGAGGCAATTGACAGAGTCATTAAACTAATGAATGGACCTGCCCGTCCAACCTTAAGGTTGGCGGGTAGGCCAGGGGCTCTGGCGGACATTAGAAAAAGCATGAAACCTCATCCACGGGCGGGATGAGGTTTCATGTTGGTTTTAAAAAATGTAATTAAAGTATATGTAAAAGTTATGGACATGTCCCAACTCATGTGACAGTGTCACATGAGGGGACATGTCAGGGAGTTTTTTTTTATTTTTCACATTTTTTAATGTACAGCCGATCTCCCTGAGGTAGCACTTAGCCTCAGGGAGGTGAACGCGCTCCTTTGTGCGCATGTGTGAAAGAGCGCACTCTCGGCTCAGGGAGTTCCCACCCCCACCCTCCCCCCCGGCCCGCACAGGGAGCGCATAGCGCTTCTGTGTGGACATCACGCTGGGTGGGCCTTAATTGGCCCGCCCACGTAAAATGGCGGCGATCGGAGGTGTGCCTCCACGCGCCCGCTCTTAAAATCCCCCCCCCACCGACAGGAGGAAAATTCTGCCCCTAGAGTATATCATAAAGGATATGATAACAGTACAATTAGAAAATATCAACGGAATTAGATAAAGTCAACATGGAATTATGAAAGGGAAATCATGTTTGACAAACCTCCTGGAGTTTTTTGAGGACCTAGAATATATAAGGGAGAACCAGCGGATGTGGTGTATTTGGAATTTCAGAAAGCTTTTGATAAAGTCCCACATAAGAGATTAGTGTGTAAAATTAAAGCACATAGGATTTTGGGTAACATATTGGCATGGATTGAGAGTTGGTTAGTAGACAGGAAACAGAGTATGAATAAACAGGTCTTTTTCGGAATGGCAGGCAGTGACTAGTGGGGTACCGCAGGGATCAGTGCTTGGGCCCCAGCTATTCACAATATACATCAATAATTTGGATGAGGGAACCACATGTTTCCAAGTTTGCTGACGACACAAAATTTGGTGGGTATGTGAGCAGTGAGGAGGGTGTTAAGAGGCTTCGAGGCATTTTAGATAGGTTGAATGAGTGGGCAAATATGTGGCAGATGCAGTATAATGTGGATAAGTGTGAAGTTTTCCACTTTGGTAGGAAAAACAGAATGGCAGAGTATTATTTAAATGGTGATAGATTGGGAAATGTTGATGTACAAAGGGCCCAGCCAACAAAACTCACATCCCATGAATGAAATTTTTAAAAAATCACTGAAAGCAAGCATGCAGGTGCAGCAAGCAGTTAAGAAGGCAAATGGTATGTTGGCCTTCATTGTGAGAGGACTTGAGTACAGGAGCAAGAATGTCTTACTGCAGCTGTACAGGGCTTTGGTGGGACCACACCTGGAGTATTGTGTGCAGTTTTGGTCTCCTTACCTAAGAAAGGATATACTTGCTATTGAGGAAGTGCTGTGAAGGTTCACCAGACTGATTCCTGTGATGGCAGGATCGTCATATGAGGAGAGATTGGACCAACTAGGCCTGTATTCACTGGAGTTTAGAACAATGAGAGGGGATATCATTAAAATGTATAAAATTCTGACAGGGTTGGACAGACTGGATTCAGGGATGATGTTTCTTCTGGCTGGGGGATCTAGAACAGGAGGTCACAGTCTCATGATACAGGGTAGACCATTTAGGACTGAGATGAGGAGAAACTTCTTCACTCAGATGATGGTGAACCTATGGAGTTCTCTACCACAGAAGGCTGTGGAAGCCAAGTCACTGAATATATTGTTGAAAGAGATAGATAAATTTCTGGACTCTAAAGGCATCAAGGGGTATGAGGACAGAGCGGGAGTATGGTGTTGAGATAGAGGATCAGCCATGCTCATACTGAATGGCGGAGCAGGCTTGAAGGGCCGAATGACCTACTCCTGCTCCTATTTTCTTTGTTTCTATGTTTCTATCATACCATCTCCCGTGCATGCCATCACCAACAGAAACAGCACGCCTGTAGTATCTGATGCGCGCCTGTAGTATCTGATGCGCGCCACTGGTTTGAAGCCTCATAAAATTTACCCGTGTTAAATTATTAAAAGGAAACTCTGGTGTAATTACTTCCTGTTCAAAAGTACTTCCTCCTTTCAAAAAGAGAATATACAGATCAGAAATGTATTTGATGGTTCAGTAAAAATACCAATTTTATCATATACAGTCAGTCCTTGCTAGGCTACTCCAGAAAATTGGCTAATGGGGAATATCGTCATACATCTTGGAATTGCTCCATAGGAAAGAATGGAGGCAACAATTTTGTACTAACGTGAGTCAGTGAGACAACAAGAAATCACGCTCTTAACATCTCAGTGGAGTGCAATAAGCCAGATGTGGTCATTCCATCATTTGTTTTCCTACTACACTACCTTCCAAAAAAACTCACTCCTGTAAAGATGTAATTGCTTGACCAAGAGATTTCCTAACTCTGATAGAAAGGTTCAGGCAATTAGAAAGCACTTGGACTTGAATCCAATTATGAAGCTGCCTTCTAATACTTTCAAATGTCTCTAATTTTTTCCAATTGCTGTCTTTGTCTGCCAACTATACACTTTGGCAAACACTGTTTTCGTGGGATTAATAGGGCATTGCTTACTTGTAGATTCTGCTGACTGGTTAGATGGCACTGAACTATTAGTTAATAAAAGGTTATGATCTGCTTTTAGCTAACTGAGCAATTGCAGATTGAAACACTCCTAGATTGTTCAGCTCCATCATTATAAGTGGTACTGAAGTGCTTTTATTGTTCATCTTTCTATGTGCCCTCTATGATATAGAGACATCCCAAATAAAAGCACAAGATTAAGTGGATCTGTGGCTATGTGCGTGGGAAGCAGAAATTTTACTATTTCAATTTTGAGCAGTTATAGTAGTTTATCATTTGAAAAAAAGAATCAACATACCTGACCATTCTAGAGCAAAGTTCAGGATTACTGCATTCAGCTCCCATCTATTGGTCCCTGATATTTGTAGGAGGGAGTAAACCTTGAAATAGAAATGCGAAGGTCCTGCCAAATTTAATGGCAGGTCCTCACTATCATCTTTTAAAAATTCTTTTTCCTGCCTAACAGCCAGCCAGATTGACAGATTAGCTGGCCACCAGGTGAGAATGCCAGTGGTAGAAGGTTGCAGCCTTCTGGGGATAGCCTCTGGCAACCGGGAAACAGCATGGGTTACTGGCAGGGTGTCAAACCAGCAATTGAGAGGTACGAGAGGCAAAAGACATGGATTGGCTGTGTGCATCAAACTGGCAATCAAGGGTAAAGAGGAGAAAACATGAGACATCACAGATTTGTGGGAGGCATTGTGAAACTACAAATCAGGAGATGGGTGGTGGTGTGGTTGCAGTAGACATCATGGATTGGGTCAACTCATTGCTGCAGAAGATTTTGCTTGAGGTGTCAAGAGGGCGGAATCACTTTTGATCCTACGGGCTTATAAACAGTGTTATAAAAAAACAATTAACCTGCTGGATCTGGCTGTTGCTGCCTCCATTTAACTACTAGGTTCCCTTTGGAAACCTATGCAGGAGGGATTAAATTCAGATTTGATGCAAGCATATCAGCAATAGAGTCTTGTTTGAGTATTATAATTATAGGCCCGCCTCTCCAGTGTGGGTTACTCAGATGCCCCAAAAGCCATTGCAGTTAATGCTCACAACAGATTGGGGTCTGGTTTTGAAAATTTATCTCTGCAACACCCCTTCAACACCCCCACCCCACAAACCTCGCACCATCTACAATCTGTTGTGTGGTATTAAAATTACCCACATTAGGTCTGGAACTGGAGGTCAAACATAAAGTGGACTGGCGCACAAACTCACTACCTCGTCATTGCGGTTTTGTCATCTTCAGCCAGGCATCAAATTACTAGAATGTGTTGAGGCAATAGCTGTCAAATCAGTTCTGTCTCATTAAAAGCAGCCTTTCTGTCAGTTCATCACCAGTAGCTAGAATGAACACTGGATATGGGGAAGTAAGTACCACAAACCGTCCTGTCCGTCAGCAGAAAGAATTGGAGTGATGAATAAAACTGTAGGGCTTAAATGTGGTGGAAAATGGATTAACAATAATAAAAAGCCAAACTATTGGTATCCTTTGAGTAGTTGTATCATCAAAGATTAACCCAACTCATAAGTGATATTAAAAAGTCCTATTTGTGTGACACTTGGAAGGAAATGTGAATAATTCAATGCATACAGAATTAAACTGCCTACCCAAAATCCACAAACAGGACTGTCCTGGCAGACCGATCATGTCGGCCTGTTCCTGCCTCACGGAACTCATTTCTCGCTATCTTGACTCCCTTCTCTCTCCCCTTGTCCAGTCCCTTTCCACCTACATCCATGATTCCTCTATGACACCTTACGTCACATCAACAATTTCCAGTTCCCTGGCCCCAACCGCCTCCTCTTCACCATGGACGTCCAATCCCTCTACACCTCCATCCCCCACCGGGATGGTCTGAGGGCACTCTGCTTCTTCCTCGAACAGAGGCCCGAACAATCCCCATCCACCACTACTCTCCTCCATCTGGCTGAACTTGTTCTCACACTGAACAATTTCTCCTTTAACTCCTCTCACTTCCCCCAAATAAAAGGTGTGGCAAAGCATGGGCCCCAGCTATGCCTGTCTCTTTATGGGGTATGTGGAACATTCCTTGTTCCAGTCCTACTCCGGCCCCCTCCCACAACTTTCTCCAGTACATCGATGATTACTTCGGTGCTGCTTCATGCTCTCGTCGGGACCTGGAAAAATTTATTAATTTTGCTTCCAATCTCCACCCCTCCATCATTTTCACATGGTCCATCTCTGACACTTCTCTTCCCTTCCTTGACCTCTCTGTCTCAATTTCTGGTGATAGACTGTCCACCAATATCCATTACAAGCCTACCGACTCCCACAGCTACCTTGACTACAGCTCCTCACACCCCACTTCCTATAAGGACTCCATCCCATTCTCTCAGTTCCTTCGCCTCCATCGCATCTGTTATGATGATGCTACTTTCAAAAGCAGTTCCTCTGACATGTCCTCCTTCTTCCTTAACCGAGGTTTTCCACCCACGGTGGTTGACAGGGCCCTCAACCGTGTCTGGCCCATCTCCCGCGCATCCGCCCTCACACCTTCCTCTCCCTCCCAGAACCATGATAGGGTCCCCCTTGTCCTCACTTATCACCCCACCAGCCTCCGCATTCAAAGGATCATCCACCGCCATTTCCACCAACTCCAGCATGATGCCACCACCAAACACATCTTCCCTTCACCCCCCCTGGTGGCATTCCATAGGGATCGTTCCCTCCATGAGACCCTGGTCCACTCCTCCATCTCCCCCTACTCCTCCTCCCACAGCACCTCCCCATGCAAACGCAGAAGATGCAGCACCTGCCCCTTCACTTCCTCTCTCCTCACCATCCAAGGGCCCAAACACTCCTTTCAAGTGAAGCAGCATTTCACTTGCACTTCCCCCAACTTAGTCTACTGCATTCGGTGCTCCCAATGCGGTTTCCTCTACATTGGAGAGACCAAAAGCAGACTGGGTGACCGCTTTGCAGAACACCTTCGGTCTGTCTGCAAGAATGACCCAGACCTCCCTGTCGCTTGCCATTTCAACACTCCACCCTGCTCTCTTGCCCACATGCCTGTCCTTGGCTTGCTGCATTGTTCCAGTGAAGCTCAACGCAAACTGGAGGAACACCACCTCATCTTCCAACTAGGCACTTTACAGCCTTCCGGACTGAATATTGAGTTCAACAATTTTAGATCTTGAACTCTCTCCTCCATCCCCACCCCCTTCCCGTTTCTTCCCCCTCCTTTTTGTTTTTTCCAATAATTTATAGATTTTTTCTTTTCCCACCTATTTCCACTAATTTTAAACTTATTTCCACCATTGTTTATTTCTACCTTTTAGTATTCCCCACCCCCACTAGACCTTATCTGTCCTGTCTTATACTCTTAATTAGCACATTCCTTTAAATAATATCACCACCTTCAACACCTCTTTGTTCTTTTGTTTGTGACAGCTTTTGGTTATCTCCACCTATCACTGGCTGCTTGTCCCAACAAACTGCCCCTCCACCCCCCCACCCTTAAACCAGCTTATATTCCACCCCTTTCCTAATTTTACTTAGTTTTGTTGAAGGGTCATGAGGACTTGAAACGTCAACTGTACTCTTCTCCGCCGATGCTGCCAGACCTGCTGAGTTTTTCCAGGTATTTCTGTTTCTGTTTTTGTGCTGAATCTGGCTTTTCCCCCAACCCTGAGAATCTAGAATAAGAATTAAGGTACTCAATTCCAGAGTTATTCATCTCCGATTTACATGAGGCAGCTGGTAAACAAAAGAACATCCTCCTTCATATCTTCTGACAGACCTCTGCGTGCAAAGAGCATCAGTTATTCTTACATAAGGAAATGTTGGAGATGTTGGTAAGGTTGGGAAAGATGACACTAAATAGCATGGCTGAGAATGGATAAGATGAGTCAAAGGTGAGTTTTAAAAAACACCCTCACATTCAAAATACAAAAATGAACAAATATTATTCCTAAATTAATTCAACCACAACTTGCCGTTTAATAAATGTGCACTGCTATAGACTTACTAAATGTCACCTATGACAGTGTACACTGACTCATTTTGCTATGAATGCACGCATTATTTTAAAAATAAACACAGCCCTGTATTTCTAATGGGGTTTGCAACCTGCATAACTCATGTAGATTTAAAATGTAATACCTTGCATTCCCTATGTTAAGAATCCTTGTGCTACTACTTTAGCGCATCATTTGTTATTGACATCAGTCCAGGAATGTATTAAGAAATTCTTATTTCTGGTATTGTATAGAAGAATGGGGCAGAAATGAGAATATTTGAGTTCATAAATTAATAAATTATTGTTTCTCTTTGCAGTGTTTATCATGGCATCTGGACTTCTGGTCTATCCTTTTGGATTGAACTCACCCCTTGTACAGAAATATTGTGGAAATTCCAGCATCTATCACGCAGCAGATTGTCAGATTGGATGGGGTTACATGCTAGCCATCGTTGGAGTCATGCTTGCAGTCTTTTTGCCTTTCTTCTCCAAATATGCACCTAAAGAATCCAGTTCACCAACTCCAATACCTACAATTTTATAGTACTTGTTACTAAAAAGGGACAAATGTATCACTGTTTAAAAAAAAAAAATCCTGCTTTTTAGACTTTCAGAAATGAACAAAAGATATGAAAGCACTTCTTTAAGCTATGAAACAGCAAAATAAGGTCAATTTGATTTAAGTGACCCAAAGTGCATTACATGAAAAGTCTTCCTGATTTCCTCAAAGTACACAGTCAGCTGCCAACGTTAGCAATTTATGCAAAATGCTGTAAGGAAATCAGTTACAAAATATGTCCTGTGAGTAGTATTGCTGTTACACTAACAACCTGAAGCAAATATCTATTAATTCAGGCAATTTGTACCATCACCTGGATTGGCTGTAGTTTCCAGGAAACTACGAGGTTGGGTGACAGTCAGATGTAAGAGGGTTCAATATGTTGAAGAATTTCAGTTATTGTGAACAAAGTAACAGGAATGGTCTCAGTGAAGACATCACAGTAACAAAATAGCTACATGGTGTTTACTAGTTCCTAAGAAGGAAACGGAAGCTTATGCTGTTCAGTGCAGCCTTGAAACCAAGAACGGTGAACAAATTAGAGAATAAAGAGCAATTCTCTGGTTATAGGGTTCCTTTTTCCAAAGTATTCTTCTGTTCAATGCCTGTGAACATAAGAATAAACTTTTAATTAGTGTACAGGACTGCCAGGAAACATATCTAGAAATGTGCATTTTTGAGATCAAAATGACAAACGGACGTTTAATCAGCAGACAACCAGAATATACTGAAGATTTCAGATAACTCCAGTTTTAAAAGCAAAGCATAACTTGTCAAATAACTGGAGATCTTGTCTTACTTTATAATATAAGATCAAAATTTCAGTCATGGACCTCACACTGAGACTTTTATCAAATGTTAGCAGATGGGTATAAAAAGGAACAAACTATGGACCAAGGATTGCATATACAAGTATTTCTAACCAATGTTGGAAGATCAAAACAGTGCTTAAGTTCTCAAAGGGCCTGCACACTACTAAAATCTATGAAAGCATTTCATGCACTCCTCTCCACTAATGGCTTTTACGATCAATCAGTATGTTTAACTTTTAAATACAGAACCTCAAAATCAACCATTTGACCTTTATGTCAGTATAAAACAGATCAGAACATGTACTATAACCATAATGAAACAAATTCAGAACGAACATATGGATAAATACTCCATATGGTTTTTAACCTTCTTCAGTTATAGCTTAATACAATGGTACCCATTTAACATGCAATGAAATTCCTTCTTATTAACTCATTCACTACACACATTGCCACTTGCTGTGTATATGTCCATTCTGCATAGCTCCAAGAGACATCGCATCAATCTTCTTGGAGTCTAGGAACTACAGTGGTAATGTTGCCAAATAGAATTAGCCAATAAACTAAGATTTCTTCCCTCTCTACAGATGCCTCAATCTATTACTAGTGTAATATTTTAAGATAATGATGTAATGACAACTTTTTAAGAAATTAAGTTGATTTTACACAAAGCATTTTCAAAGAAAGCAGTTAGAAATCTCACTGCTAGGTTTAGATTTACCAGATTTCTTGGTGTTTCATTGACTTACAATTGCTTTTAGTGAAGCTATTGCTTTATTATTTTTCATTTAAACTGATTACATCTTTACCTACTTAGATGGGGATCATTGATCATCATCAGACATACTATTATCTATTTGTTGTACAATATTCAACAGTGTTGTAACTCTATTCACTACAATACTAGATATACATGCTATTCTTAAGCCAAACAGTCTGAATGTTAATGCCACATAGCGCTGGCATAATCTTGAACCAAATAAAGCATTAAACTATTCAATACATCTCTGTTAATCAAACACTAATTAAATTGTCATCTTAAATTTGGAACAGACATCCCCTATCCAATAGTTTCTTTATTGTATGTTTAAATTGATCTATGAGCCTAGAGCCTTTAATAATACTGATAGGACACAAACTTATCAATAAAGCAGCAACATTAAAATGGCTTATTCTCATCACCAGTAGCGTTTCATACCTTTTTCTCTACTTCCAAATGCTAATTGATTGTGATGGACTTTCCACACCAGAAAATTCTTTAGCCAGTCTGGCTAGCAAATTAAGATAACAGCTATTTAATGAGATTCACCGAACTAGGATTTTTCTGTTTCTTTCACCAGGGTGGTTCCACTAATTTGCAAATAAAATATCAAAAGACATACGGTTCTCATTTACCCTACAATGAGATAAATTTAATCCTTTAATTTTTATGTTCTGAGTTAGGATTTGGACTAGGACAGATTAAAAGAATAATTGGAAGCTTCTTGTCTGATGTTAAAATATATTCAAATATGATTATTAGAAAAGACCGTAAATGCAGGTAACATCATTAAAATCTGAGGATATCACATTTTATTTCAGAGCTCCATCCATCCAGAACATGTATTTGAAGTCCAAAAGAAAATCAATAGATATCGGGCATAAATACCTATTGGTGAAAGAATATGCAACTAAGATTCCACTGTCCATCTATTTAGGTATTGTATCTGCAAAAGTGATCTTTAGCAGCCAAAAACTCACCCCTACATTGACAAGATTCAATGCAGTTTCAGATCAATAGAAAGATTGGATCAGAATAGAATTTGAAAGCAGTGACAATAACCTAATAAATGCATCTGATTTTGCCTTTTTTAAAAAATTTTACTTTTTTGTTTACAGTCCAGCAGGCAAAACAAATTCTGAGATTAAGCTATCATTACTTACTTTCTTTGACGAAATGAAATGACCGAATTATACCACTGGCCACCTAACAACGTGGAATTCTCAATTTAGACACCTTGAGGAAGATTTCCACTTTGTGTAGTAAAATTGCCAGCACATTCTTTCTAAATGTATTTGCATAACACACATATAGAAAATCTTCTCCCCCTATCTCTAGAATATGTAGCTTCATTGGTTTGGCCTGCATTCAGGTCTCCGTGTAGTCTAGGCCAGCTTGTTTTTGTAGCAATATACATATTTCCCTCAATTTTTTAACATTTTATCCTGCCTACATCCGCCTGATTCTTTAACCAAAACATTGGGGCAGAAGCCCCTCGCAGCTGATCCCACAATTTTTCATCTTCAGTTGATTGGAGGAAACCATACAACACTAGTTCTTTATTCTCTACCCATAGTCCATTCCCATCTAACCAAACTGATGTGAGATATTTAGCTCGTCAGGCACCTCAAGAAGATGTCTAGCCAGAAGTTGGCAAAATCACATACACGATTAACAGATCAGTGTTAAGACTATCCTGGGACTCAGCCACAACCACAGAGAGTGGGTAATTAAACTGCCAAGTTGTTCAATGCTTTTTAGATTTCATGGAAGAGTCCAAAATTTTCTTTCACAACTGAAATATATGTTTTATGTGAATGGAATGCAAAATGGAACAACTTTCTTATTGCCAATCTCTTCCATTTAAAGCGCAGAATGGTATTCCAAACCTTAAGGAACAACAGCATTTTCAACAGTATGTACTTAAAATGGATGAAATAACTACAAAATGATTCTATTCCTCTGTCTTACACCCATGTTCTGACCAAACCAATTTGTGCCTTTTATTATCTAACAGCAAGAAGCGTCAATAAACAAGATAACCAGGTTTTCAACTTAACGGTTCGTACAAAAGAAGGTTTTGTACATTGTGTACAAAAAGTGTGTGTTACATGTTTGGAATTCTGTTTTGATATTTTTTCCTTTTTTGTGTGAACTGATTTCTAAATGTTTGGTGTAAAAAGTGGCTGTCCATTTTTCACAGAAAGTTCTGGCCAATAGAGTGGTGGTCAAAAACCAGTGTTTGTACTTCAAAAAGGTTTCAGGCCATGGTGAACGTTACAAAGTATTACAATCAGCTACCCTGGTAACTGCTTTAAATTCCAAAGTGAGAGCAGTCAACTTTGGGAATTAACCAGATTGACTGCTGGAGGCAAGAAGCCTTGTTCTACAACTAACTAAGTTGGCAATTTGACCAACAATCAAAGTTGTTTGGTGGCTGTTTTAATGTCTTACTGGTCTATTATTTAGTTGCTCTGAGCCGAAACCAGGGGTGTAGATTTAATTTCACCATTTAAAAAATTATCTTGAAATTATGCTGTGCAAAAATGTACATCTGTATGAAATTCCATTTCCATTATTTTTCCAGCGATGTAACTCATTTAAAAATAAACAATTCAATACTACTATTAACATTGACGACAAAGGAATTGCATATGAATATGTGAAGTGTCGCACGCTGATATTCGTTTATTTTAATATCAAATCCCAAGAAACTTGTTAATTCTGAGAACAACTGTTGAAGAAAGCCAACAGTTCCATAAGGCCAAGAAGAAAAGTTTTCACTGTGCACTTGTGTGCAAAATGCTTAACATGCTTGTCATAAAATTCCCCAAGTATTTAGCTTTGACTACTAGAAAAAGTGATGATTTCTAGATTATTTTAATAACTTAAATAACAGC
Organism: Cetorhinus maximus; assembly: GCF_964194155.1. Classification (NCBI taxonomy): domain Eukaryota; kingdom Metazoa; phylum Chordata; class Chondrichthyes; order Lamniformes; family Cetorhinidae; genus Cetorhinus; species Cetorhinus maximus. Next base: position 13,654,831 of record NC_135887.1, read on the forward strand.
AGCTTGTTTAGTATAACTGGTCAAACATCAGCTGTCTTGTTTAAACCATATTGAAAGAAATGTATTCATTTTGTCGCAATACAGTAACATTAGTATATTAGAATATATTTTTGCCATTTACTTTTCATTTTACTGAGGGTGATGTAACCTCTTAGCTCGTTTGCTGTCTTCCCCTTTCATGAGTTTCTCCCAAATCACATACCTTTCTCAGCCAAGGAGGTCATGGATGATTTGCTCCAGGACCCTTGCTAATTCTAATCACAAAACAGACATACATATACTGGGGATGGCGTTCAGAAGTATAAGAGTGATCCTAAGTGTAAAGTAGGCTGAGCTATGAAGAAAGACAATGGAATCTTGAACTATATAGACTAGAGAAAAGATGCTTAGATAAAATGAACCCAGAATATTAGATCAAATTAGGATGAGCTGGTAAAATAATAAGACATTAGAGTAAAGTTGTGAAAAGTATAAGAAATATCAGGAGCAACTTTTTTCTTACATCAGTGATGACTCATGTTTGGAATAATCACCAGGCAAGATAGCGAAGATGAAGAATTGGGGATTGTCAAAATGTCATTGGATGCCAAGACCTTAGTTTACTAGAGGGACAAGCTTTCATCGGCAAATAACTTTATTATGATGTCAGTCTTCTCTCATGCTCTCAATGGCATTCTGATGTCTACTGTAACATACTATCATATTGCTGGACATAATCCATCACTTTTAACATTATCTCCCAACATTTTAATGTAAATAACATTAAAGATTGCCATCAGAAAGCTTGATGTTAGATACCCCAATGACTCAATGAGTAATACACTACCCACTGTAACATGTTGAAGATATTTCATTATATATTCCTACAGTTATTTTTAAATAATAAAAATAAAGTATTGTTTGAACTGTCATTTTAAATCCAAGCTATCTGCCAGCACTCACACTCAGTTAAAATACTAATGAGGTTTTTCTTTAATCATGTGTTATTCAGTTCAACCGTCTGAAGTGAGATTTATGCATAGCATTGTTGATAGAATTTTAGACGTGAGCATTTGGAGACTGCTGTGTTAGCAAACGTGCCCTTTACTTGATACCAGACAATATATACTGAGATAAATGTTTGCATAAAAAATAGTGGCAATAATATTACATTTGACTGGTTGGGTGTAATATTTGGAGGGCAATACGCCAATTGGTCTTCGGTGCATTGCATCTTTCCAAATTTCCTGCAGAGTGGAGGTGGATTCTGGCTTCAAGATGTTTATCTTAAAACAAGTTGACTGCAGCTAAGGAGATCATCTGGGATGTGCAATACTGAGTCATTTAGAAAAGAAGTATTGGCTGGAAATTTAATTCAAGGGCACCTCTATATTGAGGTACCCTCGAAGGGCAGGTATGACATTTTTTTACTGTGCCCAGGCCAGACAGGCAGGCCTGGGGGATCAGAGGGATAACCCCTCCAGTGGGGGCAGTCATTGCCACCAGTGGGCTCTTTTGTGGGTCATGGGACAACTAGAAAGGAAGCCCCCACCTACCTCCCTCCCCCCACAGCTGGGAGGGTATGTCAATGTCAACATTTGATAAGGACAGAATTGAGCTCAGTTGTAACTCATAAAATCATAGAATGGTTACAGCACAAAAGAAGCCTATTGAGTCTGTGCCAGCTCACTGCAAGAGCAATTTATCTAGTCCCACTACCCCGCAGCCCTGCAAATCTCTTCCCTTCAAGTACTTATCCAATTCCTTTTTTAAAGCCACAGTTGAATCTGCCTGCACCATCCTCTCAGGCAGCACTTTTCAGGTCGCAACCGCTCGCTATATAAAAAGCTTTTCCATGTAGCCTTTGTTTCTATCTGCCAATCACCTATAATCTGTGTCCTCTGATTCTTGATCCTTCCACCAATGGGAAGCATTTCTCTCTATACTCTGACTAAACCACTCATGATTTTGAAATTGCCATCCCATGGTCAGGTAGAATGACAGCATGCACTATCAAAGCTAACAGAAGAAAAGTGGCCTTTAGAGGGAGGCTGATGGCTAAATGGCCAGTTAGGATCCCAGAGGAAAGAAAAGGGGTGAAAATTGGCAGGGCAAAAATTCTCAGCTTGCTTTTCAGTCAATAATAGAGAACCAGTGTTACATATTATTCTTACTTGAAATAAATGGTAGGTCATGTGGCAAAATGAGAAATACTGCTAAACAATGTTCAACACGTTAATAACAACAGGTATTCATTTTAAAATAATCATATCCTTGCCTTGACTGTTACTTAATCTTGTGATTAAGTTTATGAAAGTAAAACTGAAAATTATACATAGGGCAGAATCGTCCCAGATTTGCACTAAGTGCGGTAGCGGGCATGAGAAAAGATGTTATAACCGCCAGCCACAATGACAGATTTCCAGGCCATATCATTCCCTTCCTGGTGCGTCCTGCCTCATTAATAATGCATTCATGGGAAACATGCCGGATCACTGGTGGGCGGGCTCAGGTTTGCCCACCACGACGTGACCTCGGCACTTCCTCGCTCCAGGCACCATATTTAAAGTGCACCAGAGCGCAGCCTACAGACCAGGGCTACTCCAACCGACAGATGGCCCCAAAAGCAAAGGTGATGGCAGCCCCCAAATTTAGTGACGCCTCTCTGGGACGCTTGCTGGGCACAGTGGAAGGGCGTTGTGATGTCCTCTTATCCGCTCTGGCCACAGGAGGTCCACCAGAGTCACCGATCTGGCCTGGGAAGCGGTGGCAGCAGCGGTCAGTGCCCATGGAGCACAGAGGAGGTCAGCCATCCAGTGCAAGAAGAGGATGAATGCTTTCATCCGTGCCGCCAGTGTAAGTCAACCACCTCAGCACTCTCAATACACACTCCCAAACCCATCACACACCCACAGGAATCTCACACCTCAAGGGACAACGCCAGTGACTCTCACACACACCTTCACATCTCCATTAGACTCATATCCCCTGGAGTTTGTGTCTTCATCCATGGCTCCGCTCACCACACAAACATTCCATGCAGTGCCATGCATCCTGCTCACACTCTCTCCATCTGTTTTCATGCAGGAGAAGCTGGCTCACAACAGCAGGGAGAGATCCCAGAATGGGGGCTGAAGTGGCCCACATTATGCCCCTCAGTCATTTTGAGGAGCATGTCATCGCGCTGACTGGTGGGGACATGGGCTGTGCCTGCGGTGGCAGTGAGGTTGGCAGCAAACACCCACATGAGGATCTGGCACCAGATCATTCCTCTCTCAACACCAGTGTGAGTGCTCTCTCTCCTGTTTTTGACTCTGCTGCCACGCACTTATTATGTCTACTTTGGTTCACAGGGAGTTCTGTGAAGCGACTGATGCCCTCAGCCAGCCAGTCCCTCAGCTGCACCTATGTCCTCACCTCCAGCCAAGAGGACACCTCCTCCATTGAAGAGCTGGAAATAAGCAGCCTTGAAGACCCGTCAGAGCGCTTACCAACACCCTCCACCAGCACAGAGACACACCTCAGTGGGACCAAGATCTTGAGCAGGCTTGGGTTCACAATCTGGTGTCTGTGGCGGGAGGAGGCAGGTTCAGCTAAGCTCCCTGACACTTGGAGGGCTGCTGGGGAAGAGGCAGCTATAAGGTCCGATTTAGATGATGAGCCTCTGGATTCAGCCTTCCAACTCATCACGGAGAGTCAGCAGACGGGGGGCAAAATCATGCAGAGCTGTTGAAAGCCCTCAACAGAGTGGCACGTGAGTCGGAGAAGTGCGTTCGCCTGCTGTCTGATGAAGTGGCACCCATATGTACACGCATGGAGGTCTCCATGGGAAAGATGGCAGATATTGTCTTTCAGTTTCATTTACAGTCTTCGTGAATCCTCCCCCTGCATCCCACCACCACCCACCCCCCCCGTAACTAGCAGTTCAGCTGCACACGGCTGGACCACGAGTGATTCAGGAGGAACAGATGTGTGTTAGAAGGGCATTTTGGAGCCTCGTGCAAACGCATGTGGAGCCTTCATCCATCACACCCATGTCACTGTCCCCAGAATTTTCAGTGGTGCCTGTTGGGGTTTTCCTTCAGTTGTCAATCTGAGCGGGACCTGCATCTCCACCCACCCACTGATCGCACTCCCATGCAGCGCCTGTCCCCATCCAACACGAGGCTCCGCTCACTTTCGATTTGAAAAACATGGTCGTAGTCAAGTTTTTGATCAGCCCCTGTCGTCCTCCCCCTCCCCATGTCACCCATGCCCTTTCCCCTATCACAGTCCACCCCCTTGGCTGCCTTCCACCTCCCCATCATTACCCTAAGCCTGGATCCTTGTCAATCCAAGACGTCCAGGTGAACGTGCACATTCCCTACCTTCTTGAAAATCCCACTCCCATCCACATTGACCTCCCCGAAATCCTCCTTCGAATCCCCAGGGTTCGTGTTTGCCCACTTCTCTCCACCAACCACCCTCGCCACCCCTACTATTGTTACTGACGCACCCTCATCCTCCCACCCTACAGGCTCCCTCTTCCCTTTCTCACACTCACCATTCCTTCCTACCACACACACCCTGAGTTTGCTCCCCAAGAGGCATTCATTGACTCCCTTGCACATTCACCTGGATATTCCACCCCACCCCTTACTCCTTCCTCCACCCTCACTCCTTCCTCCACCTTTACTCTCTCCTTCCCAGACACCTTCCCCCCTCCGAACACCCTCCTCCCCCCAGACACCTTCCCCCCTCTGAACTCCCTCCCTTACACCTTCCTCCTCCCACATGCTTATCTCCCCGCTTGCTGCATTCTCCCCATTACATCCTCCTCCCCCACCGTACTCCCTCCATCCCCGTACTCCTCCCCCCTTACTCCCTCCTCCCCCGGACACCCTCCTTCACCCTCCCAACCTCATCTCCCCCTGACACTTTCTTCCCCCCTCCCAACCTCATCCCAATCCGACACATACGACCCCCCCAATCTCACCCCACCCTGGCACCTTTGCCTCCCCCCCACACCCCGGTACACCTTCCTCTCAACTCACACCTAGGCCTTCCTTCCCCCTCCCCGACCACCTTATCTGACCATGTACCAGCCCATGTTGAAGCCCGTGAATTTCCAAAGCAGGCCTGAAGCATGAACGGAGACCATGGAAGATGTTGCGAGCCCGTGGTGAAATCCGTGAAGGTTCAAAGCCTCAATGAAGTCGAAGCTGTGGTGTGGAGACCTCCCACCTTCCGAGAGCTGTTTCGCAGTGGAGCCATGTGCATGAGGATCCACCCAGCATGTGATACATGTGTTCCTCTAGGGTCCGGTAGCTGTAGGGCTCCAGCGTCTTCTTCTCCTTGGATGTCCAGGATCTCAGCAAGGCCCTAAAGTGAGTCCCGACTTCTGCACATCATGCTTGTCCAGATGGGTTGTGGGCTGGCGTGTTTTCCCATTGGTGTAATGGTAAATCGGGCATGGGGGTTGATTCCGGTCGGGCCTTATTTTGCATCCCACTAATTGGATGCAAATCAGGTTCACAACGGCCTCCAGCGGGATTCACCATCGGATGATTCCGCTGTGATTTTACGCTAGTGTGAAACTAATTTTGGCCTTCTCGCTACATTGTCCGCTCATGCCTGCTATGATGCCTGCCGCCAACCGGAGCAGATGATTCCGGCCATAGGCTTGATTTTCAAATTGAGGCCAGGGTTCCCGACGCCTGGATGATTTTCGGATCCTGATCCTAATGCCACGTTGGCATTGCTCATGCAATGCAATCTTCAAACATTAATCCACTAATTGGGCCAGAGGTGGGCTTGGCACCCAACTAGTGGTGCTAAGCTACGTGAGGAGATGGGAGAGGCCTGTTGGAATAGGAGTGTCAAAGACTGATGGCAGCCATGACAGGGTCTGCCACTGTGTTGCACAAGAGAGGAGGCAGGAATTCAGAGGGCCAGAAGCCTCGGCGCTCAGGAATTGGCCAAATGGCCAGGCAAATGGTACGGCATCCAATCTCACAGCGAAACCCCTTGTTGCGAAAATCTTTCCAGTTTAAAAAAAAACTTTGCAGCTTCCCACATTGAACTCAACAACTGTGCAGAAACAATTTGAAAATCCGATTTGAAAATTGCCTCCTAGCCCTCTCCTAGTTCCTTAAGGAGCTCAGTGGGCTTAATTGGAGTTGAGCAGCCTCCCGACTCCCTCCCCCCACCCTAACCCTCCCTTCAGAAATTAAGTCATGTTTCAGAGGCGTCAGGATTCGGCTACACCCTCCAGGTACACCATTTTCAATGTGCACCCACACCCCATTCACCCACTCGCGCAATTGAAAATCCAGCCCATGGTTTCCAAACAACTATATGGGAAGAATTTTCCGGTTGGCAAGCGGGGGCAGGGCCCGCTCGCCGACGTGTAAAATGACGCGTGGTGACGTCGGGCATGTGTTCCGACATCACCGCGCATCATTTAGATTTTCAGTTCGGCGGGCGCGCAGCCAACTTGGTTGCGTGCCCGCCGAGCTGTCAAAGGCCTATTAAGGCCACTAAGAACCTAATTAATTCAATTCAATGAGCTGCCCGTCCAACCTTAAGGTTGGCGGGCAGGCGAAGAGCCCAGGCAGCCTTCGCAAGTTTCATGAAACTTCATCCCCGGACGGGATGAGGTTTCATGAAGTGTTTTAAAATCTAATAAAAATTTATACTTTTATTCTTTGACATGTCTCAGCTCATGTGATAGTGTCACATGAAGGGACATGTTTTAAAAGTGTTACAAACCTTTATTTAAAACTTTAGCACTGAAACAAATCTCCCTGAGGCATCTCCGTGCCTCGGGGAGATCTCTGTGCTCTGTCGCGTGCATGCGCGAAAGAGCGCAGGGAACCTCTCAGGGAATCCTCCCCCGCCTGCACAGGGAGCGCTCAGCGCTTCTGGGTGACCGTCACGCTGGGCAGGCCTTAATTGGCCCGCCCACGTAAAATGGCGGCACGTCCCCGATCAGGGGCGCTGATCACGTTCGCGCCCCCGCCCCCACACAACACCCCCGACGGGGGGAAATTTCTGGCCTATGGAAAGTTCATTCCCACCTCACTGATAATTGCAACCCAGGATGTTTCCCTTATTTCCTGCCCTGATTTAGCTCTGGTTGATCAAACTCTACAAGATTTGTCCCAATCCTAAAATGAAGACAGCATTAATAATCTGAATTACATCCCAGCAAGCACTCCAACTGATAAACAAGCATATAAATAAGGAAAGTGTATCCTATCTCAATCAAAATGCTGTTTACATATAATTCCTTCTCCCACTGTTTGAGCAGACAAGGTTAACTAAATAGGCCTCTTCCGAAATGTAATTGCCTATGAAATGCAACATTTCTGTACAACATAAAAAGAACGTACATGCACAGAAATCACTTACTTTTACACAATAACACAGTTACGATGGCTACATGACATAGCTTATCAAAATAAAGTTTTTGTACCTCCACCTGCGAGCTTGCCCTAGTTCTTAAACCTTAGACTAATTAACTTCTCCTCCAGTTGTAAGACTGCATTAAATTCAAGGGATAAGTGAGTAACAAACTTGACTGGTATAATCTAAAACTTTTTACAGGGGACTTACGCTATTCAGTTACATTATAGAGCTCAAAACATTGGATCATCCCAGGATGATAATGGTACCAGTACGATGCTGTGATATTATCCCCTAATCTATCCCTGCAAAGGGAAAACAAGCTACGCACTTCAAAGTGTAATTACTGTACTTTCAAACACATATCCAGAACTCCATATACAAACACTGGTAAACCACTCTATTATGGACTGCTTTCTGACGTAAACTCAATTTTGTACAGTGATTTTGTTGTAAATAAATAAGCAAGCTGATTGTTAGGGTTTATTCAACATTCTAAATGTATAATTTTTTGTTGATGAGTACACAATGAATCTTAAAGTGCTTTACCAGATCTGTTTGTGTGTTTTAAGTTGATTTGTCTGCACCTTCCACGATGTTAATAAATTTATGTACCTTACTCGTTATTGAATAAAATTGTGTTTAACAAACCCAAAAAAATGTCACTCATTTTATTAAATATGAAAAATCTACTTAAAAGATAAATCCAGATAATTAAGTTAAATCTGTGTTGTTCAATATGTCAGCCACCTGTGGCTAAATGGGAAGCCAAATGTGGCCAATACATTTCTCATTAGTAAATAAGAGATAAGTAATAGACACCATCACTAGGCATGTTATCTCAAATATCATATTCACAAGGCCATTTCCTGTGTACTTTAACCTTTATGTGCTTTTATCGGTAAATTGGAAGGTGAAAAGAGGCACTTTTGATCAGTGTGAATACTTCCTTGATAACTGAATTATGGTTTATATTTATTAAGTAAATAGGTACATGTGAAGTGCATTTACCTGTATTATGTGTAAGAAATCTTCTGCTAAAGTTAGTTCCCCATGCTATGTGGTTGGTTCTTAATCCCCTCTATAATGGCCAAGCAAGCCAGTTGCAAAATTAACCCTTATAAAGCACCATATAGTTATAGTAGGCCCACCAGCTTCCCCTCCAAGCTGCGTCAACAATACCTCAGGTTTGAGTCCATTAACCATTCTAAGAGCTCAGCCAAGCCTTCATAATGAGCCCATCTAAAAAAATGTCTGGGCATCTGTTCAGCATGCTTTGCTGACACAGTTGCCAAATGGCCTCATTATGAGTGCTTGGCTAAGCTCCAAGAATGGAAAATAGCCTCAGCTCTGTAGGCAGTGCTGACACAGCCTGAAGGGGAGTAATAGCTTTGCTTTACTCCTGGGGAGGCGATGGCATAGTAGTATTGTCGCTGGACTAGTAATCCAAAGACCCAGAGTAATACTCTGGGGACCTGGGTTTGAATCCCACCACGGCGGATGGTGGAATTTGAATTCAATAAAAATCTGGAATTAAATGTCTAATGATAACCATGAAATGATTGTTGTAAAAACCCATCTAGTTCACTAATGTCCTTTAGGGAAGGAAATCTACTGTCCTTATCTGGTCTGGCCTACATGTGACTCCAGACCCACAGCAATCTGGTTGACTCTTAAATGCCCTCTGAACAAGGGCAATAAATGTTGGCCTAACCAGTGACACCCACATCCCATAAATGAATTTTTAAAAATTATTGACATCTTTATTATCTTGTAATAACCTGATCTTTCTTCGAATAGTTTTTGAGTGCCTATGTGTTTATTTACACAAGATTAAGAGGTGTGAAGTGGATTAATGTTATTTTGTCATTATTACTATGAATATCTGTGATTGATTGAAACTTTTGTGGGAAGGTAAGAAGGGAAATGTTTTTCAATAGAAATATTGAATGGCTTTTTTTTTGGTTTGTGGCTTGCGACTAGGGACAGCTCCTCTGAGATGCTGTGAACGACTTCTACTAACAGAACGCACCAGGCACCATCCAAATTGCAGAGGAGTTTGAAATGTCCACACCACAATGGAACCAGCAAGGCTGGGAGTGTTGTGTGTGGGCTGGCTACCCACAACTTGATCGCGCACTGACAAAAATTGGGAATGGTGGCAGGAATCCCAGAATCGGGTCTCGCCCACCATTTTTAAAGGCTGACCGACTCACTCCGACGCCATGAAATTCCCCGCCCAACATCAATACTTTAAAAAATAGGAAGCTAAAGGTACAATTCAAATAGAAGGGTATGGGACTAGAATAAAGCAAAATATAGCGAGATGAGAAGGGATGTAACCAGGCAGAGAAGTCAAAAACAGCAGTGGGAAACCTTTAAATATGAGATGTATAAAGTACAAAATAAAAATATTCCGAACAAATAATGTGGGGGGTGCATCAAAAAATGTGTTCTAAGGATAAATGCAAATCGAAAATGAACTGAAATTTTCTTCTTGGGTAAATACGGGTTGTCAGAACTTTGTTGTCAGGAGTAAACACAAAAATAGGGAATTTGATAAGTAGTGAAGAGAAGGCTAAAAGCCATAGATACCACAGGGTGCAGATTTGTCACAATGATGCCAGGGATGGAAACCTATAATTACAAGAAGGAATTTGAGATACTGGAACTATTTCTATTACAACAGAGAAGGTTAAGAGGTTAAGGTGCAATTCAACAGAGTTTTAAAAAAAAATAAAACTGTGAATAAAAACAATTCTGTTGCCGAGTTTGTGATGAGGAAAATTTTAAATTGTTACTGAGGGTGAGGAGGCAGATTCAGAAAAACGTCTGTACATTGAGGTTTGATGGAGCATGGAATGCTTTGTCACAGGAAGAGGTTATGGCGGATACCATTGCAGCTTCTAAGAAAAACTAGGTAAATATTTGATGCTGATGAATCAAGATGGGGCAGAACAATAGGGTTAGTTTTGGATTGCCCTGGTAAAGTGGCAAAAATCAATGGGCCAAATTGCTTCTTTTTTTTAAATCCATTCATGGAATGTGCTATAAGTCTCTGGTTCTGCAGGTGCTATGGCATTGTTAACAAAATATATTTCTCAGTCTCCCTAATTGCAGTTAATTAATAATCCACTCTAATATTACAATAGGGGATAGAAAGTGGGAGCCAGTGGCTGTGAAAAAATAAATCAAGTGCAACCAATCTCATAACTCAAAGATGCCATGAGCAAAAGCTAATTATGTCAATCAAATGACAAATTGTTTATTCTTAGTAATTCACCAGTCTCCAATGTCTATTTTATTTTTACAACTGGATTTGAGGTTTAAAACATCCCATCAATTTAAATTAATATACTTATTTAGTTTGAAACTGTTTCAGGCAGATTCACCAGAAGGGTACTGTAGTGACACATAAAATCACACCAGATGAAATGGTCAAAAAATGGCAACAACTCTATGAGAGGGAATAATGTAACATCAACAAGTGAGACTTTTAAGTTAAAAAGTCTTCAAATAGATTAATACACAGTGAGCATGGCTGGTTTATATAAAATACCAATATTCCGCTGTCAATGACTTTAAAGAAAATACTAATGATACTTCTCTGCAGAAATGAATCACTAGTCTACAGCTCCCATATGCTGTCTAATTATAGAGAAACCATTACTTGAAATTAAGTAACTGAGGCTGTATTATTAAAAACATGTACAATTACATCTCATTATCAGAAACTTGTGTCTCATTCATACAAAATCATAATCTGGGCTTATTATTCAAACGTGCTGTCTCTTTTTGATGTCTCTTAACTATCTCACTTATATTGCAGAACAATTCAAAGATCCAAGAAGCATCAAAAGATGTTTATCCTTGGGTTTATCACTACAGCTCCCCCACAGAGTAATTTTTCCTAAAAAAAAAATTGGGTGGAATTTTCCAGTCCTGCCAGCGACAGGCTTCTTGGCGGGTGGGAGCAGAAAATTCGGAGAGAGGCCAAAAGTCAGAATCCTGCCAGTGGGAAATCAATTCGGAATTTTCCTCTCACCATTTTTATGGCAGGCTGATGGCAGGTTGGGTTTCTCACTGATCCATGTCAGGAGCTCCATTTGTACATCCCACCATGTCATAAATGTCGCCCCTTCATGTTCAATGGCATTACCATCACTGAATCCTCCACTATCAACATCCTGGGGGTTACCATTGACCAGAAATTGAACTGGACCGGCCATATAAATACTGTGGCTATAAGAGCAGGTCAGAGGCTAGGAATCTTGTGAAGGGTACCTCGCCTCCTGGCTCCTCAAAGCCTATCCACCACCTACAAGGCCCAAGTCAAGAATGTGATGGAATACTCTCCACTTGCCTGGATGACTGCAGCTCTTACAACATTGAAGAAGCTGGACACCGTCCAGGACAAAGCAGTTCGTTTGATAGGCACCATATCCACAAATATTCACTCCCTCCACCACCGACACACTGTAGCAGCAGTGTATACTATCTACAAGATGCACTGCAGGAACTCACCAAAGCTCCTTTGACAGTACCTTCCAAACCCACAACCACTATCACCTAGAAGGACAAGGGCAACAGATAGATGGGAACACTACCGCCTGGAAGTTCCCCTCCAAGTCACTCACCATCCTGACTTGGAAATATATCGCCGTTCCTTCACCGTCGCTGCGTCAAAATCCTGAAACCTCTTTCCTAACAGCACTGTGGGTGTACCTACACCACATGGACTGCAGCGGTTCAAGAAGGCAGCTCACCACCACCTTCTCAAGGGCAACTAGGGATGGGGAATAAATGCTGGCCCAGCCAACGAAGCCCACATCCCGTGAATTAACACAAAAAAATACTCATTAAAAACACTACTCGCCGGAATCACGATCCCCATCCCAATTACGTGCCACACCAGCGGGAAGTTAAGACTGATCTAAACCATGACCGAATATAAGTGGTGTGCAGCTGTCTGCCCTCATTTCGCTTGTAACTTCAAGGTGAGCGCAACATTCAAAGCCTACCTGCAACAGTGCTTCTTCAGTTTCTCAGCAATGCCAGTGTTACGTCACTGGTGGGGGTGTAGGGTTGGTCTCCTCAAGGTGGGTGCCTCTGTGCTCTGGGAGGACAGCACTCATTTTGTGCTGCGGGTCTCAGGCAGGGCTGTACTCTGAAACAGAGACCCAGCATTGTGAGGTGGGGGGGGGGGGGGGGGGGGGGGGGTGGGGGGGGGGGGGGGGGGTGGGTGGGGGTGGTTGGGGGGAGGATGACAGAGACATGGGTGTCAATGGGATATGGTGGGGTGGGGAGTGGGGGGCAGGATGACAAAGACATGAGGGACAATGGGATATGTTGGGGTTGGAGGTGGGTGGGACGGAACAATGGCAGACAGAGGGGAGACCGAGGGTGGGGAAGCTGGAGCCTGACATGGAAGTCTAGAAAGCAGACACAGAAGGTGGATGGGAATCAAACTGAATGAATGAATGGGAGGGGATGCATGTACACTCTGGAATAAGAGGAAGGGGACATTGTGTTAGTGTAGCACAAGAGGGATGGGTTGATGGGTTGCACAGAGATTCATAAGGGGGGTGGGGAAGGGAGACTGTGTTGTGATCAGTCATGAAGGAACAGGAGAGCTCATTGAAAGACAGTCATAGTCCCTAGTCTGGGACCAAGAGGTTGGAGTGAGAGATTAAAGGCAATCCTGGAGCTTTGTGGACCTTATGGTCATGGTGAGAGATTAAAGGCTGTCCTGGGGCTTTCTGCACCTCATAGTCAAGATGAGAGATTGAAGGTGGTCCTGCAGCTTTTTGCACCTCATAATCAGGGTGAGGGACAGTCCTGGGGCTTTGCAGGCCATTCTACAGGGCTATGCATGGCACACACATCGTATTTCAGCTCCAGGGAGTGGCAAGGCCTGTGTGCTCAATTGGGATTAGGTACAGCTTGGTGTGCAGGGCATGTTCATTGTCTCACAGTCAGTTTCGATGGTGATGGGATTGTCTGGCTTGGTACTGGGCTGCAGATGGGATGGTCATGGTTAAGAGAGGCATCTGCTGGCTGTAAATGGGAAAAGGTAATAAAGGTGGGGGGAGGGGGGGTTACTTGTAGCTCCCCTTGGAGGGTTCTCTGTATGTGACGGTGCACACATCCTCGAGATGAAGAGGAGTGAGGTCCATATGGGGCATGGGGACATCAACAGTGATGGGCTCAATGGGAGGGCTGGAATGTCCACTACTGTCATTCCAGGGTTACTGGGGGAGACTGGAGAATAACCCAAGGAAAGTCTACCTGCACATCGTGAGATTACAGGAAGATTGGAGGGACCCAAACATGACAGTTGCAAGGTCAAAGCTGGTCTCAAAGTAGAAATGCACAGTTTAAAATCAAAACTGGAAAATAATTTACATGGGAGGGGTCTGAGACAGTGTGAGGGGAGCCATGGCCGGGATTTTCTGTGCCTGCCAGCGTCAGGTGTGTTCGGTGCCATGAACGCACAAAATGGCACGATCAGACGTCAAACACCTCATTGTAATACAGCAGCATATTATTATTAGGCCTGCCTGCCAGAATCATCACCCCCGCTGGATCGTCTGCCCACGTTGGCGGGAAAGCTCGCCGGTGTAGAACGCGTCTTGACAACTGTGATGTGCAAAGGTTGGGACTTACCCGCCAGGGCTTTGCTCACATCGCAGACATCTGAGGAGCAGAAGATGCTGGAGCCCGACACCAATGGCACACTGGAGGAATGTCCATGGCACTCTGGGTGGGTTCTCATGGACGTGGCTCTGCTGCAAAGCACACACGGAAGCATTGATGCGCACAACAGCTGATGGTCAAGGGAGTGGGAGAGGAAGGGCTAGTATCGGCTGGGAGAGGAAGAGGTGTTGGGGGGTGAGGTTGGGAGTGGGGGAATGAAGGTGGATGGGGGTGGGATTTTCGGGAAGCAAGGGAACGTGCACCTTCACCTGGACATCCCCAAAGGAAAAGGGTTGCGGCTGATAGGTAACGGAGGGGAAGTGGAAGGTGATGCCGGTGGGGGTCAACTATGATGGGGGAGAGGAAATGGGTGACCAGGGGAGGGTAAAAGGTGGGGGAGTGCACGATGCAGTGAAACCAGACCATGCTTCCCAAATCAAAAGTGAAACGAGAATTGTGGTGGGCGAGATCAAGTACTGCATGGGAATGTAATCAGTGGGTGGGAGGAAATGCAGCTCAGATGGACAACTGAAAGCGAACCCCAGCAGGCAGCATTCAAAATGCTCAGGACATTGAGATCCGCGTGCGTGGGAGAGTGCTTGCACGCGGCTCCGATAGGCCCTGTCACACGCACACTTTTCCCTTCAGAATCACTCATGGGCTGGCTGCTCCCTCTGTGGTGACAGGTCTTCCAGGCTGCTTCTGCCACCTCTTCACTGGGGGAGGAGTCCTCCTGGCTGCAGATGAGGACATGAGGGACTGTCTGGCTGAGGGTGTTGGTCCCTTGGCAGAGCTCCCTGTGAACTAAAGTAGAGATGGTTAGTGCATGGCAGCAGAGTCAAAAGCAGGAGAGAGAGCACTCACAGTTGCATTGAGGGAGGGAATGATGTGGTGCAGGATCCTCAGGTGGGTGTTCGCCGCCGACCTCACTGCTGCTGCAGGCATGGCCCACGTCCTCACCAGTCAACGCGATGGAACGCTCCTCAAATTGAGTGAGGGGCCTAATGTGGGCCACTCCACTCCCAGTCTGGGACCTCTCCCTACTGATGTGAGCAGGCTTCACCTGCATTAAAACAGATGGAGAGAGTGTAAGCAGGACACACGGCACTGCATGGAATGTTTGTATGATGAGTGGCGCCATGGACAGGAATGACAATGTGAGCTCGAGAGGATATGAGCCTAATGGAGATGTGAGGATATGTTGAGAGTTAGTGGTGTTATCCCTTGAGTTGTAAGATCCCTGTGGATGTGTGATGGGTTTGTAAGTGTGTGAGTTGAGAGTAATGAGAAGAGTGAGTTAACCTGATGAAATGGATGAGACCATTCATCCTGTAGTAGTACTGGGTGGCTGTCCTCTTTTGCAGGGCATTGGCGCTGCCACTGCCTCCCAAGCCTGGTTAGTAACGTCACTGCCCATCCTGCAGCCCGAGCGGGGGTAATGAACATCGTGGTGAGCGTCCACGGCATCCAAAAGGTGTTCCAGTGACATGTCACTAAACTTTGGGGCTGCGGTCATCTTGCCTTTCGTGGACATCTTCTCTGCAGTAGTCGTGGCCTGGAAGCACTGAGATGAGTGTGTGCGGCTGGACTTTAAATATGGCGCCTGGCGTGATAAAGCGGTGAGGTGTTGGTGGGCGAGCGAATGAGAGCCCGCCCACCATCGAAATGGCGTGTTTCCCAGGAATGCATAAATAATGTGGCAGGATTGGGACACAATGGCATGAAAACCCACCATTGTGGCCGGCAAGTAAAACATTGTTTTACCTGTCCACAACCACATTTAGTGCAAATCTGGAATGATACCGCCCCACAGCTGAACTAAGGGGCCCTTTTGGGGGCACCCCAAAACTGCTTAGTGTCACGGCATTGAAATAGAGTCAGAGCTGAGAGAAAAGAGGAAGACTTCCTTGAGAAGGTGTAATTGGAGCCACTGGTTTTTGGTGCGCTTTCACGAGAGACTGCAGGGGTCATTGGCCTCACAATACAGTTGCTCCATTTGAGCATTAACAGAGAGGTATGTGAGAATGGAAAATGCAGGCAACTGTTTAGGAAGCATAGCTGCTATGTATCTGCCAGATCATCAATGAAAGCCTATAATGTGCTTTCTCCAATTGGCATGGATAACAGGCCAAAGGGCACCCAGTCATTGCTGAAGTGCAAGTTGAGCTTAACCAGAATGCCAGATCAGAGATTGCAGGAGTGCCTTTGCTAAGGTGGCACATTTCATGAATGCGTCCAGAGCTCTTCCAACCTCTGTGGGATTGAGATCTCAATTATCAGGGTTGACATCTTGGTCACCTAGATCTGTGAGTTTGTGCCTCAGCTACAAGGCTGTATCAGCGAAAAGCTAGTAGTGCATACATGGCTCTAGGGCATGACAGTGGCTTTCTGTTTGCAAGTGCAGTATTCATGAATCTGTTGCATCTATCAGTCCACAGGGAGAAGGAAGATTGAAGGAAGATCCTACACTCAATGCTCCCTCCTAGATGGCAGTGAGCTGACTGAGGAGGAGAAGGGCTCGGCACTACCTAGTGTAGCTTCAAGAGGAGGCCCACCACCACCGTCTCTGGAGTGGGAATTTTGCCCATTATTGTTGTTCCTAGTAACAGCAAGCTAAATTATACATTCAATAAGACAGTCTTAAAAATGAAATCTGGAATTATAGTAATGTAAGTTTGGTGAGAAGCTTTATGCCACGGGGACCATAAGCCTCCGAATCAGTTCTTGGTTGAGATTACCTCTTAGGGAATTTAGTTGAATCAGGTGTTCATATATAAAAAGCTTTTGGCATTTATTATAGCAAAGAGAAAATTATTATACCACTGGGAACAAAATATTCAACTGAAAACCTGGGGCAGAATCGTCCCAGATTTGCACTAAGTGTGGTAGCTGGCAGGAAATAGTCGTTTAACCTGCCGGCCGCAATGGCAGGTTTTCACACCATATTATAGAATCGTAGGGTTATACAGCACAGAAACAGGCTCTTCAGCCCACTCTGTGCGTGCCATCCATCAGGCACCTATCTATTCTAATCCCATTTTCCAACACTTGGCCCATAACCCTGTGTGCTATGGCGTTTCAAGTGCTCATCTAAATACTTAAATGTTGTGGAGGGTTCCTGCCTCTACCACCCCCTCAGGCAGTGTGTTCCAGATTCCAATCACCCTCTGGGTGAAAAAAGTTTTCCTCAAATCCCCTCTAAACCTATCCTTTACCTTAAATCTATGCCCCCTGGTTATTGACACCTCCACTAAGGGGAAAGGTTTCTTCCTATCTAATCTATCTATGCCCCTCATAATTTTGAATACCTCTAACAGGTCCCCCATCAGCCTTCTCTCCTATAAGGAAAACAACCCTAGCCTATCCAGTGTCCCTTCATAGCTGAAATGCTCCAGCCCAGGCAACATTCTGGTGAATCTGCCCTGCACCCTCTCCAGTACAATCACATCTTTGTGCAATATCATCCCATTCCCAGTGGGTCCCACCTCACTGATAATGCATTCCCGGGAAGCACGTCGGATCACTGGTCTCTGATTCACCCACCTCACTGTCATCTCAGGCCTTCAGTAATCTGGGTGCCATATTTAAAGGGCGCCCTGCTCAGAGCTAGCATTTTCTAAGGGAACAGGGGCTGCTGGAAAGTCACGGCTGCCAAAGGTAGGAAACATGCTGACCCCAAATTTAGCGACTCTTCCCTCAGGTGCCTACTGGAAGCTGTGGAGGTCCGCTGTGAAGCCCTCTAACCCCACTCTGGGTGAAGACAAGCAAGAAGGTCACCAGTCCAGCATGGGAGGTTGTGGCTGCAGTGGTCAGCGCCAACATCCTGCAAAAGAGGACAGCCACACGGTGCAGAAAGAAGATGAATGATCACTTCCGTTCCACCAGGGTAAGTTACTCTTCTCATCACTCTCGACTCACACACTCACAAACTCATCACACATCCACAGGGATCTCATTCACTGCCAGTTAAAGGGACATCACCATTCACTCTCTCACACACACCTTCATCTGCCCTGCAGATCGTGTCCTCATCCCATCCATGGCACCACTCACCACCCATACATGCCAGGTATCCTTCTAATCTGGCCTGGCAGGCGTCCTGCTTACATCTCTCCATCTGTCTTCATGCAGGACAAGCTGGTACACAACAAAAGGGAGAGGTCGCAGACTGGTGGAGGAATGCCTAGGGTTTGAGAATAGAGTCATCCAGCTGGCCCACAATGATCTGGACCGTTCCTGTGCTGATGGTGAGGTCAGCTGTGAGTGAGATCACCTGCTCTGCAGTGCCCTGCCATGCACTAATTATCTCCCCTTGCTTTCAAAGGCACACCTTGGAAGCAGACGAGGGGTGCACAAGCGAGGTCCTCGACCCAAGCTCCGAAGATACCTTGGAAGAAGAACCTGATGACACCCTAATTGAAGACTCGTCACAGTGCTCACCCACACCCTCCACCAGCACAAAGACACACACCTAGTTCTACAATAGCTCCAGGGTCACAATCTGACGAGCACATCACACTGTCTGATCCACAGCAGGCAGAGGCAGGGTCTTCCTAGATTTCCGGCACTCAGAGGACTGCTGGAGGCCAGAAATCTGCTGAGGCCAAGTCAGATGAGGAGCCTCTAGACCCAGTCATACCTCAGTTGCTGGAGCTTCAAAGGCAAGCATGGGAACATCAGGAAGGATGTCCGCTGCACTCCTCAGATTGCAAGGAACAATTGAGGAGTCCGTCCGCCTTCAGTCTGAGGTGCCAGCATGCCAACGCACTGAAGTCAACGCTGGTAGAATGGCGGCCGCCATGGAAACCTTGGTCCAGGACATTTGGCCTTCACTGCAGCATGGGCTGAACTCCATCACTGACACCATAGTTGGCCTCCAGCAGTGTCAAGGTGAGAGAGGTGCGGGGCAGCTCAATCTCACTCCAGTTTCCTCTTCTCCTCAAGGAGTCAGCCAGGGGCCCTCGGGCACCCATAGGGAGGAGGATCTGCAGGTGCACACCCTGGGAACATCCACCCAGATGACTCCAGGAGAGTCCGGCCCATCCCAATCCCCTCTTCCTATGACCCCAGCAGCTCCAGGTCCGCAGGACAAGGGGGGTGCCACTGCCATACAACAGGACCCCGAAAACAGGCTGGGGCCCTCCAGGTCTCGGCCCTTCAGAGGACACCCATCAAGGTCATCATAGACAGGGAGTAGCAGTCAGCAGGCTGGCTCCACCTCTGCTGTGGGTGTCAAGGGAACACCAAGATATAGCAGCATGATTAGGAAGGTTAAGAAGATATAGTTTCACAGCTTGGGCATGGATGTTAATCATTTGTACATAATTTTCATTATTGTAAATAAACTCCCAAGAAGGTCTCCTTGCTTATGGCTCCTTGTTATGATGAGCATTGTTCGTGTCACTCAGATGTGAAACCTTGATTCTTGCACAAGATAAAGGCCTCTTCCCTGTGCAGTATGTAACCTTCAGACTAAAGTGACGGTCTGACTTCACACTCATTGGACACATTAGTGATGCCTGCATCTTAATAGTGCTTGTCATTGCTGCTAGAATGTCAGTGGGCAGGTGTCACAGAGTTCCATCATTCTCTCTGTGTGCTCTCAGCACCTCTGAGGTGGGGCTGGTCCCCCATCTCTTCAGCATCTGTGACCAGTGACGCTGTGTTCCTGAAGGGGTCAGGCTGTCAAAGGATCAGATGCATTCAAAGTTTCACGGTTGCGTCTCCATGATATGACCCTGATCACAGAGCGCAGCCGAGCCACCCTCAGCCAGACAGGAGTCAAGCATTCACAGAGGCTATGTGAAGATCGATGAAGTATCCTCACTTCATGTCTTCATGATCCTCCTGGAACCCTAGTGACTATTAGGGCCTCCGTTGCGTCTCCATGACATGAGCCTGAGCACTGAGGTTATCAGCCACATAGGAGTCAAGCATTCACAGATGTAAGCTGAGGTTATCAAGACTGTCCTCACTGCATCTCGTCATCAGCCTCCACGAATCTTGCGGCTATGAGGGCCTCCCAAGCGAGCCTGCCTCGTCTGGCCAGTGCAATGGCCTCATCGCTGGCATCCTCGCCTTTGAGGACCTCATCGTCATCCCCTTCGACATCCTCCTCATCGAAGGAGACATGCAGCTCCTCCATCTCCTCCTCAGCCAGGCCCTCCCCCATTGCAGCACCAGCTTGTGGGGGGTGCAGCAAGGGGCAATGATGTGCTACACCCTTGGTGGACTGTATTGTGTTCCACCAGACCTGTCAAGGTACCGGAACCTCATTTTCAAAATGCATATTGTATGCTCCACCAAAGTCCAGGTCGCAGCATGAGCCTCGTTATACCATCGTTCTGCTGCAGGCTGAGGCCACCATACAGGCGTCATCAGCCACGTCCTCTATGGGTAGCCCTTGACTCTAAGGAACCAACCCTGCAGCATCTCTAGACCCTGGAAGATGCCAGGGATCTGATACCTGCTAAGGGTGTAGGAGTCATGGATGCTTCCTGGAAATCTGCACAGGCCTGTGTCTGTGGTGGCCGCACACCAGCTGAACATTCAGCGAGTAGAAGCCCTTGCGGTTGATGTAGTTGACTGCTTGTGGCCACGAAGATCTAAGCACCACATGAGTGCAGTCGATGGCACCCTGCAATTGTGGAAAACCTGAGATCTGCACAAATCCCAGCACTCTTGCTTCCTGGCTTTCCTGATCCCGGGCAAAATACACAAAGTTCTGTGCCTTCGCAAAGATGGCGTCTATGACCTCCTGGATATATTTATGCATGGAGGCTTGAGAGATCCCAGGTCATCTGTGGGGCCCTGGCAGGAGCCACTTGCTTAAAAATTGAGCACCACAGTCACTCTCACGGTCGCTGGCAGTGGATGCCCACCATGTCCTGGTGGTGCCAAACCCTGAAACACGTGGCATATGTGACCGACCAGCTCCCTAGACATGCACAGTCTTCAGCGACACTAATTCTCAGTCATCTGTAGGAATGACAAGCGCTGACTATAGACCCTGGGTCTAGCAAGGCACCTACGAGCGACGACTTACTGTGGATCTTCAGCTGCATGCACAGCAGGCCCTGCCACTACTTCATCTTGAGGGAGGTGCTCCTCCCTTTGCCAAGCCAGGCACCTCTGCTGCTCTCTTTTTCTTCTTCTTCTCTGGTCTTTGTAAACCATGAGGCATACCACTAAATCACCAGGCTCCATGATCCTGATGTTCTCCTGTAGGATCAAGGAGAGAGACATGTGGGTTATCATAGGTGTTCTGAGAACCTCTCTTGGTTAAGTCTGAAGGTCCCTTCATGCATGCAGGAGAGTGCTGGCCATGACTTGGATGGCCAGTGTATAGTGCGCTCATCGGTTGTCCAAAACCACACCCACTTCCGTCCCACTCCACTTGACAGTTTCACCATTGGACTGCATGCTGTGCTCTCAGCTCAGACTCAGGCACTCTCCGAACCCATACTGCAAGGCTATGCTGTTAGCTTGAACCATGATGGATACTGGTCCATGCCTTATTAAAGACATTGAAAGGGGCTGTGAGCATCTCCACCAATGACTGCGCCATGGCCAATTTCGCAAGGGGATTCCTACAACTTGCCCAGTCAGCCAATTGCTCCGCTGTGCCCTAAAACACACATTAATTTGCAGTGTGCGCCTGAGGGGTGAGAAGTTCTGGAGCATTAGGTGGCAGTTTCACGCTTTTGCATTCCTCAAGTGGGCAGTAAAACTTCAGAGGCCCGACTCCAAGCATGTCGATGGTGCTGCAGCTGAACGGTCTCAGCTGCAAAAGAATACTCACTTTTGACAAGCTTTTCCAAGTCCGTGGCCGCTTCCCTCACCACCAACCGCCGCACCTCCCTCCACCCCTCCCGCTCGGCATGTGCTTGAGTACTTCCTTCAGTCTGTGCTGCCTTGCCCCCCACCCCTCCCCTGGCTGTACTGAAAGCCAGCTGGGAAAAAGCGACTTGCCTGTGCCCCGCAAATGCACGACGCCTCGCCCTTGATGTCCTATGGTCGATGCTCATGAGCGCTGCACGAGGTTGTGTACACTTACCTCTGAGTTCCCCTCAAAATTCAGATCGCCAGGTGCATGCCTTTGAAAGGCAGGCGTGAAGAACGTCGTTCTGAAGTCACACCGACATGGACAGTAAATTTGACATGGGGGTGATTCTGGTGAGCAGGGCTTATAATGAGATGTTAAAGTATTGAAATTATGTTCCTGACGTGCGGCGTCGGGAAACACAGTCTGCCATTGACAGGTGGAGCGAACATCTTACAAATGGAGGTCATGGTCTCCCTGGAGAGATGGAGCCTTCTTCGGCATTGCACCTCAGACATATTGAGGTAGCTGCATCGCCGTCTGTAAACCCTGGCAGCAGGATAGTGGCGTTTTCCAAAGCCCCTTCCGCCTTGGACAACCTGCTGGCCCTGTGCCCCTTGTGCCTAAGCCTCTCCTCCCATAGGTCCCTCCCCTGGAAGCTGCATTGGGACACCTGGCCTCCTCTCCCTTCTGCCCCTCTCTTCCTCCTCAGAGGAGGTGCCTCCAGCAGAGACAACATTCCCCATACCAGGGTAAGGGAAGGCTGTCTGATACCTGGAAGGGTCCACATGCTCTGAATCCTCAGGGGGCCTGGAAGACACCAATGAGTCCTGAAACGATGCATGGAAATGCCACGAATGAAGCCCCAATCAGAGATTAAGCTGCTAAGTACCAATAAGCCACCAGCAGCAAGTTATCTCCAAAACCCTTCACTACTCACATTGACAATACTGCTGATCCTTCTTATCCCACCCGTGGATGAGGTTTTGCAAATTGTGGGTTGCCTGCCTGCCCGTGCGATGAGCGGAAAACATTAAATCACCATCAGTTGGGTTGTCAAGGGCCTTAACCGGCCTCTCGATTAATGGCAGAAGCAGCTCCGGCTTCCATGCATGCCCACTGAGCAAAATATCATGCGTCATTTTACGCTCGTTTGGGTCGGGTGCACGCTCGCCCGACAAGTGAAAAATTCTACCCATGGTCTCTAGCATACTCCCCTCCCAGTTACCCAGCCAAGACTGGATGTTCACCACATAAGAGGTAGCAACCATAATCATGTATCATCCAGCTTGTGGTAAAGCACATTGAGATCTGCAAACTACCAGACAAATCTCCTTTCCCAACTTTAATGATGCCTCACCTAGGATTACATAAAGGACATATTTAATATTACTTTTCTTCCCTCCATCCAAACGTTTTAAAGCTTAACATGTCACTGTACTTTATCCCTGTGTGTGCTGCCAAACCATCACCAAGGCCACTTTTAAACACCCAGTAGATTTAGAAAGCTGGTGCAATTTAGCTTCACTCTTGGCTTCCATTTTCTCCATAGTGTTTCCCTCAGATGTCCCAAATAAATTTGTGAGCTCCCATGTTGAAGAGTCATAAGGTAGTAATTACTTATTATTCCTACACAACACAGCTTAGTTTAAAATTTCAACCAATCTTGATGTAAAATTAACGAAACACCTTTCCATTAATATAAATGCTAGATTTACAATTTTAAACTATTACAGGGGCATTTGCCTGGAACTCTTAAAATGTTGTTACAACAAGTAACAGCTCAACAAATGCAGCAACAAAATAGGTTGTAATGAAAACAATTTAAAATTTATTAGATTATGGCACAATATGCAAATCATGTTATTGATTTTTATGGGGTAATATATACTCAACATAGCATTTTCTTGTAATCAATTACTGATTACTTCTCAATAACCCTGCAATAATGATGTCACAATCATTAATTCACTTTTGTGATCATCATGACACATCAGACATGGTGCTCACTGACAGCTAATGTCTGCAATAAGACAAGAAAGGAGCAAATTTTAAAAACCTCTGCACAAAATCGAAACAGTATGTTTTACATAGGCAATAATAAAATCTCAAAGATTAGATGACTGCCTTTTATTGTATAACCTTATCTAAACTTCTTCATTGGGATGTCAACTTTCAATCAACAAGAGAAAAATTTCCCCTATAAATTGTATTCTAAGTACAGATATACTATATAAATGATACAAGGGAGAACTTTAAAGAACAGGTGGTAAACAAAAAAATGTATTTGGATAAGTGTATATGTTCACAAGAGGTATCACAAATTAGCAGTCTGAATCTTATATTTTTCGAAAGAACCCTGCAATGGAATCTTTGTACCTCAACAAGCACTTTAAATATGTTTGAAGCAAATCAGTGCTGCATACATAAATTCAATATTAAAACAAAAGATTTAAAGATTCAATCACAATTTGTTGATTCACAAAACGCATCTATCCAATCAACAGTTGTAATTTTAAAATTAGTTTTTAAACGGTATGAAATTCATATTGCAAACTGCATTTTTACAGTGCCAGCCTCCTACATGACAAAAGTAAATGCCAATTTTTTGCAATTGGTTATGAAGAAATATTCAGACTTCATTTAATGCCTTAACAAACTGTGTCATTTCAGCATCTGCTACGCTGACAAATTCAGCAAAGGTTTTCTGTTCTACAGTCGAGGCAGGCCTAACAGACACACATTTAAAAAGGTTTCTTCTCTGATCATAGGTCCCCATGCATCTGTGTACCTGTCCTCTGATCAGTCTTGGAAGGTCACGGTCCTGTTGGAAATAGCAAATACAGGCTTGACATATCAACCAGTGTATTAGTATTCAGTGGGAAAAAATTCAAAATGCTTGGTATGCTACAAATCTTACCAGCACTAGATGCTAATATAATAGCTACAGTGGGCCAAATATAAAATAGAAACTACTGCCAAGCACTATAATATATTCATTAGAACCCAAGCCAAGGTTAAATAAAATTTAGAAAGACTGAGTTGGCAGAACGCGGCTATAAAATGAAACAACCAAGAACATACAGATTTTAACAGTGATATAAAATCTAATTCTGAATTGAGCAGCAATTAGTCTATCAATGCAGTCTGAAGTTGTTTTTAAATAAATACGCAAGTGAACATGCAATGCAAGAATGTACCAACACACTGGGCTGGATTTTCGCTACCGAGGCAAGTACCTCGAGTTGGGAAATTTCACAATTCGCTGAACCCACCTTGGTGAAAAGTGCCCGACACAGACAATTTCTGCTCCAGGCTTTGGCGGGGGGGCGGGGGAGAGTGCTATCTGGGCCCACCATCACTGAAAGCATAGTATAGGCAGCCATACAGACGGGCGAGTGCCGAGGAAGAGTGGTTAGAAGGTCCACTTCAGTTCTTTGGGACGTTGTCCCAGTTGTTTTAATAGCTGTTAGGTCCTTTAGCCCTATTTGCTCACACCCACACCCACCCCCCATGCCTGCTCATAGACCCATGCCAACTCAATGCAAACTCATAGCCCCACCCACCTCCCATACACCCTCATAGCCCCCATGCCAACTCAGTGCCCTCGTGTCCCCAACTCACCCCATGACACTGCATATCCCCGTGCCACCTCCCTTGCCACTTCCCCAGTATCCACCATGAGCAGACCTCAGGAGTCATGGGCAGATGAAAAGTAAACGTCTAAATCTAATTCAGCTTTCACTAATACACACTTGATAGTAAAAAAACTCCCATTCATGAAATCCATTCAAAGCTTTTAAATCTCATCAAGTGGTTAATCAAGTATAAAAACAATTTCTACTTAGATTTTCTTTATTTAGATTTTCAGAAGCTTCTGATAAGGTCCCACACAAGAGGTTAGTAAACAAAATTAGAGCGCATGGGATTGAGGGGAATATACTGGCATGGATTAAGAACTGGTTAACAGACAGAAAACAGAGAGTAGGAATAAATGGGTCATTTTCAGGTTGGCAGGCTGTGACTAGTGGGGTACCACAAGGATCAGTGCGGAGCCCCAGCTATTCACAATCTATATCAATGATTTGGATGTGGGGATTAAATGTAATATTTCCAAGCTTGCAAATACCACAAAACTAGTGGAAGCGTGAGTTGTGAGGATGCAAAGATGCTTTAAAGGGGTTTGGAGAGGCTAAGCGAGTGGCAAAAATTTGGTGGTTGGAATACAATGTGGAGAAATGTGAGATTATCCACTTTGGTAGGAAAAACAAAAATAGAGTATTTCTTAAATGGTTAGAAGCTGGGAAGTGTTGAACATCAAAGGGACTTGGGTGTCCTTGTTCATGAGTCACTGAAAGCTTACATGCAGGTATGTTTGACTTCATTTTATGGTGCACCTACTTTGTAATCAATTGCAAGTTACCTCCATAAAAGACTATACATAAAGAGATTATACAAAGAAACATAACTTAATCAAAAATGTTCAACATAATGACTGCTTTTTCTCTCAACTTCAGCAATTTTAGTTCAAGTGAAGCTGTCATCTTTTTCATGGTAGCATAGGTTACATGGTTATGAAGACGATTCTCCAAAGATTATTTTCTTTGTTTATAATAAGATAAACCAAATTATCAGTGATTGAGATGTAGGAATTTATCATCTTAGAAGATGGCTGTGATTTTGCCAACTTCTACCATATTTGATCATAGCTGGATGAGCAGCAGAAGAATAAATGTTTTTGTGATTGAGTGAAGGAGTTGCATAACTTTTCTGATTCCATTTATTTCATTTTATAGACTTCCCATTGTACTATCCACAGTCAGCTGATAATATAAGATTATTTAGATACCGAGTACTCAATAGGGCAAAGTCCCTAGAGGAGTATAAAAAGTGCAGGGGGGAAATTAAAAAGGAAATTAGGAAAGTGCATGAGAAAGCATTGGTGGGTAGAATAAAGCAAAACTCAAAGGGGTTTTTTAAATATATAAAGAGAAAGAGAATAACTAGGAAAAGAGTAGGACCAGTGAGGGACCATTCGAGGTATGTGTGTGTGGACCCGGAAGACGTGGGTACAGTCCTCAATGCATACTTTGCGTCGGTCTTCACAATGTAAAAGGAGGACGCAGGTATAGACATCAGGGTGGAGGACTGTGAAATATTAGAGGAAATTAACATAGAGAGGTGGTACTAGCGGGTTTAGCGGCATTAAAAGTGGATAAATCCGCAGGCCCGGATGAGATGTATCCCAGGCTGTTGAGGGAGGCAAGGGAAGAGATATCAGGGGCCCAGGCAGTAATTTTCAAAACCTCTCTGGCCACAGGTGAGGTGCCGGAGGACCGGAAGACTGTTAACGTTGTCCCAATATTTAAAAAGGAAGGGATAGATCAGAAAATTACAGGCCAGGCAGTCTAACATTGGTGGTGGGGAAGTTACTAGAAAGAATTCTGAGGGACAGAATATATCTGCACTTGGCGAGACACAGATTAATCAGGGATAGTCAGCATGGATTTGTGAAGGAAAGGTCGTGTTTGACAAATTTGTTCAAATTATTTGAGGAGGTAACCAGGAGCGTTGATGAGGGTAATCCATTTGATGTGGCTTACATGGGCTTTAACGAGGCTTTTGATAAGGTCCCTTGTGGCAGACTGGTCAAGAAAGTAAGAGCCCATGGGATCCAAAGCAAAGTGGCATGTTGGATCCAAAATTGGCTGAGAGGCAGGACGCAGAGGGTGATGGTGGAGGGGTATTTCTGTGACTGGAAGTCTATTTCCAAGAGGGTTCCTCAGGGCTCAGTGCTGGGGCCCTTGCTGTTTGTGGTGTACATAAATGATTTGGAGTTAGATTTAGAGGGTATGATCAAGAAGTTCACAGATGACACAAAAATTGGTAGGGTGGTAAATAATGAGGATAGCCGTAAATTGCAGGATGATATCAATGGACTGGTCAGGTGGGCAGAGCCGTGGCAAATGGAATTCAACCCGGAAAGGTGTGAGGTAATGCACTTGGGAGGGCTTACAAGGCAAGGGATTGCACTTTGAATGGTAGGACCCTGGAAAGTACTGAAGATCAGAGAGACCTTGATGTGCATATCCACAGATCCTTGAAAGTAGCAGGGCAGGTAGATAAGGTGGTTAAGAAGGCATACGGGATACTTGCTTTTATTGGCCAAGGCATAGAATACAAGAGCAGGGAGGTTATGCTGGAACTGTATAAAACACTGCTTAGGTCACAACTGGAGTACTGCATGCAGCTCTGGTCATCACATTATAGGAAGGATGTGATTGCACTGGAGAGGACGCAGAGGAGGTTTGCCAGGATGCTGCCAGGGCTGGAGGGTCTGAGCTATGAGGAAAGGTTGGATAGGCTGGGGTTGTTTTCCTTGGAGCAGCGAAGATTGAAAGGGAACCTGATAGAGGTGTATAAGATTATGAGATTAGATAGGGTGGATAGGAAGGCACTTTTTTCGTTAGTAGACAGGTCAATAACCAGGGGGCATAGATTTAAGATAAGAGGTAGAAGGCTAAGAGGGGGGTTGAGGAGAAATTTTTTCACCCAGAGGGTGGTGGGAGTCTTGAACTCACTGCCTGAAAGGGTGGTTGACTCAGAAACTCTCGTAACATTTAAGAAGTATTTAGATGTTCACTTGTGTTGCCATAGCCTCCAGGGCTATGGGCCAGGCACTGGAAAATGGGATGTTCTGATGAGCAGTGTTCTTGTCACTCAGATGTGAAACCTTTCTGCACAAGATAAAGGCAGGTGCCTCAGTCCTTAGGGCCTCTTCCCTGTGCTCTATGCAGCCTTTAGGCCAAAGTGATGGTCCGGCCTTCCCTGGAGACATTACTGATGCCTGCACCTCGGCGATGCTTGTCATTGCTGTCATAATATAGTGGGCAGGCGCCAGAGAGTTCTCTCATTCTCTCGGTGTATTCTCAGCACTTTTACAGAGGGGCTCGCCCCCATCTCTTCAACATCTGTGACCACTGATGCTGTGCGCCAGTTCCTGAAGGGCTCAGGTGGTGAAGGCGGTCAAAGCATCAGATGCTTCTAAAGTTTCATGGCTGCGTCTCCATGGTATGACCCTGATCACGGAGCGCAAGCGAGCTGCCCTTGGCCAGACAGGAGTCAGACATTTTCAGAGGCTATGTGAAGATTTATGGAGTGTGCTCAATGCATGACATCATTATCCTCCTGCAATCGAGCGACTATTGGGGTCTCCACCGCGTCTCCATGACAGGCGCATTCTCACAGAGGGTATTCACGCTGCCATAAGCTAGACTGGAGTCAAACGTTCACAAATGCGATGTGAGGAACTATGGGGTCACCTCACTGCATGTCATCATCATCCTCCACAAATGTAGCAACTATGAGGGCCTCCCGAGTGCACCTGCCTCATCTAGCCAGTCTAAGGACCTCATCCTGTCATTGTCGCCTATGAAGACCTCCTCAGCCTCATCCCCTTCAGCGTCCTCTTCATTGGAGGAGACATGCAGCTCCTCCATCTCCTCCTCAGCCAGCTCATCTCCCCGCTGGAGCACCACATTATAAAGGGAGCAGCAGACGACGACAATGCGTGACAGCCTCTCCAGACTGTATTGCAGGGCTTCACCAGACTGGTCCAGGCACCAAAACCTCATCTTCAACATCCCGATGATCTGCTCCACCAAGTTGCAAGCTGCAGCATGAGCCTCATTATAGCATTGCTCTGCTGCAGTCTAAGGCCTCCACATGGGTGTCATCAGCCACGGCCTCTGCGAGTAGCCCTTGTCCCTGAGGAGCTATCCCTGCAGCCTCTGTGGACCCTGGAAGACTGCAGGGATCTGTGACCAACTGAGGATGTAGGCATCATGACGCTCCCTGGAAACCATGAGCACATCTGCAGGATGCATATCTGGTGGTCGCACACCAGCTGCACATTCAGCAAATGGAAGCCCTTGCGGTTGAAGTAGTGTGTTGCGACAGAGTTCTGAGTGCCACATGAGTCAATCACACCCTGCACCAATGGGAAACCCTAGATCTGGGCGAATCCAATCGCTCTTGCATCCTGGCTGTCCTGGTCCCGGGCGAAATGCACAAAGTTGTGTGCCCTCGTGAAGATTGCATCCATGACCTCATGGATGCATTTGTGGGTGGAGGCTTGAGAGATCCCACAGAGGTCACTTGTGGAGCCCTGAAAGGAGCTACTGGCATAGAAATTGAGCACCACAGTCACTTTCACAGCCACTGGCAGTAGATGCCCTCCATGTCCCTGTGGCGTCAAATCCTGTAGTAAATGGCAGATGTGAGCGACCAGTTCCCTAGAATGTGCAGTCTTTGGCGACACTGGTTCAGGAATGAAAGGTGGCATCTATAGTCGAGGCGCTGACCAGCAATGGCTCGCTGTGACTCTTGGGTGGCATGTGTGGGACTGAGGTTACTACTCCTGCCCTTGTGCAGCCAGGAGCCTCAGTTGCTCTCTCCTCCGTCTTCTTCGTGCTCTGTCAGCCATCAGGCATGCAGCCAGTTCATGGCTCCATGATCCAGATGCACTCCTCCTGCAGGATGTAAGAGAGAGACATACGGTTAGCATAGATATACAAAGAACCTGTCCTAGACGGCCCCTTAACGCTTCCCGGAGAGTGCTGGCCACCACTTGGATGGCCAGGGATTAGTGCGCTGCATGGCTGCCCTGTTAGCTTGAACCATGGTGGAGACTGGTCCAAACCGGGATGCTGACATTGCAAGAGGCTGTGAATGCTTCCATCAGTGACTGCTACATGGCCAGCTTTAGCGAGGAGATTGTACAACATGTATAGTCCAGCTGCTCTGCAGTCCACTAATGTGCTCATGAATTTGCAGTCTGTGCCAGTAGGGGGTGAGGGTGGGGAGCTCAGCAGGACTTGGTGGCACTTTGATGTCTCTGCGTTGCTTGAGTGGGCAGATAAGCTATGAGCCCAACCTCAATCATTTCAATGTGTCTGCGCCTGAGCTGTCTCAGTTGCAGAGGAGTGGTCACTTTCCACAGGTTTCCCAAATGCATGACCACTTCCCTTGCCCATCCTACACCCCCATCCCAAATGCTTGTGTGCTGTATTCAACGACAGGGCTGCCTTTGCCCACCCCCCACCAGTCACCTCAATGACAAGGCTGCTTTGCCTCCCCTCCCACAAGTCGCCTCAATGGCAAAGATGCACCTGCCCCCAAACTCACAAGTTGCCTCAACGGCAAAGTTGCACTTGCTCTCCGCTCCCCCTCACCCTCAAAAGTCGCCTCAGAGACACGGTTGCCCTTGCCCCCTGACTCCACCCCCCCCACCAGTTGGGCATGGCGGCACCTAACCCCGGCTCCCAGCGCCACTGAAGCCTGTAAAGCAACGGGTAACCCTGGCAAGTTCTGCAGAACGTTGCTATGCACTTACCTCCAGTTCACCCAAAGTGCAGGCTGCCAAGTGCATGTTGCCTCTGTGCTGTTGTGAAACACATCGGCGTGCTTTCCCACCGACGTGGACTGACAATCTAGCAGAGGTGCGAGAGCCTGGCAGGATGGCCTGATAATGATGTGCTGATCTATTACAATGAGGTTGCGGATGACTGATGGCGGGAAATGTGGCCCACCATCGGTGGGTTGAATGGACAATCGCAACCTGCCTTCCTGGTGTTCTGAAACCAATTGCGCCATATTATCTGCTCACGTCACCTATCACGCCCGCCGCCAGCGGGCACGGAAAATTCCGCCTTGGTGTGTGAATTATTTGAAAAGTAAATGTAGTGACAAAAGCAGATTCGTATCCTATTCCACAGTTGGAAGATTGTATTGAGAAGGTGGACAATCAAAGTTTATCACAAAGATTGACTTGCTGAGAAGATACTGACAAGTGCCGTTATTGGAGAGAGCAAAGGAGATATTGGCTTTTGTGATGCCAGATGGACTATATCAGGTTAAAGTTATGCCATTTGGTATGAAAATGCACCAGCAACATTTCAAAGACTGACAAAGTAATTGCAAGGCTGAGCAATTGTGCTGTTTATACTGACTGGACCTGATGGGTTATTTCCTAGGATATTAAATTAAGTAGCTACACAGATAGTGGATGCACTGTTAGTAATCTTTCAAGAATCCTTAGATTGTGGAAAAGCCCAAGAAGATTAGAAAACCACCAATGTCACGCCCTTGTTCAAAAAGGGAGGCAAAAAACAGGTAACTATAGGCCAGTTAGCTTAACATCCGTCATTGGGAAATTTTTAGAGTTTATTATAAAGGATGTAATAACAGAGCATTTAGAAATACATAATATAATCAAGAAGAGTCAGCATGGGTTCATGAAGGGGAAATCATGCCTGACAAATTTATTAGAATTCTTTGAGGAGGTAACAAGCAGGATAGATAAAGGGGAACCAGTACATGTAATATATTTGGATTTCCAAAAGGCATTCAATAAGATACCACATATAAGGCCACTTAATAAGATAAGAGCCCATGGTGTTAGGGGTAGTATATTAGCATGGATTGAAGATTGTCTAACTAATAGAAGCCAGAGAGTTGGGATAAGGGGGGCATTTTCAGAATGGCAACTTGTAACTAGTGGAGTGCCACAGAGATCAGTGCTGGGTCCACTATTATTTATAATATAGATTAATGACTTAGATGAGGGAAGTGAATGCACTATCACCAGGTTTGCAGCTATTAAAATAGACACAAAAATAGGTGGGAAGGCAAGTGGTGAGGATGACACAAAGTCTACAGAAGGATATAGACAGGTTAAGTGATTGGGCAAAAAACTTGGCTGATGGAATATAATGTGAGAAAATGTGAGTAGGCAGGACGCATAGAGGAGCTGAATACTATTTAAATAGAGAAAGACTGCAGAAAGCTACAGCACAGAAGGATTTGGAAGTCCTCGTGCATGAATTCCAAAAAGCTAACATACAAGTTCAGGGATGGCAAATGGAATGTTGGCCTTTATTTCAAAGGGAATGGCGTATAAAAATAGGGAAGTCTTGCTAAAACTATACAAAGCACTAGCTGGACTACATTTGGAATACTGTGAACAGTTTTGGTCCCCCTTATCTAAGGAAAGATATACTGGCATTGGAGGCAGTCCAGAGATTGTTCACTAGGTTGAGCCCGGATATGGAGGCATTTTCTTATTAGGGGTTGAGTAGGTTTGGCCTGTATTCATTGGAGTTTAGAGGAATGAGAGGTGACCTTATTGAAACAAATAAGATTCTTAGTGGGCTTGATAGGGTAGGTGCTGAGAGGCTGTTTCCCCTTGTGGGAGAGTCTAGGACCAGAGGGTATAATCTCAGAGTAAGGGGTCACCCATTTAAGACAAAGATGAGTAATTTCTTCTCTCAGAAGGTAGTGAATCCGTGGAATTCTTTACCGCAGAGGGCTGTAGAGGCTGGGTCATTAAGTATATTCAAGGCTGAAATAGACATATTTTTAATCAGTAAGTGGATCAAGGGTTATGGGGAAAAGGCAGGAAATTGGAGTTGAGGATTATCAGATCACCATGATCTCATTGAATGGCAGAGCAGACTCGGTAGGCCGAATGGCCTGTTTCTGCTCCTATGTCTTATGGTCCTATGGTATGTTTCTGGTCCAACAAGAGGGCACGCGCTGTTGGACCTGGTTCTAGGGAATGGGTTGGCCCAAGTGGATCAAATAACAGTGGGAGGGCATTTAGGGAACAGTGACCATTGTATCATAAGGTTGAGGTCGGCCATGTAGAAGGATAAGGAGCAATCCAGAGCAGGGATAATTAATTGGGGGAAAGCCAACTTTAATGGGATGAGAATGCATCTGAGTTGAGTGAGTTGGAATCAAATATTGGCAGCAATGACGGTATATGAACAATGGGCTACCTTCAAAGAGTTAGTATTGCAAGCAATGTCAAGATATATTCCCTTGAAGGGGAAAGGCGGGACAAATAAGTTTAGAACACCCTGGATGACCAGAGAAATAGAGGTGAAGGTGAAAAGGAAGAAGTACGTGTATGACAGATGTCAGGTAGAAAATGCAATGAAGAATCAGGCTGAATATAGAAGGACCACAGGGGAGGTGAAAAAACTAATCAGAAAAGCAAGGAGGGAGCATGAAAAGAAACTAGCAGCTAACGTAAAAGGGAATCCCAAAGTCTTCTATAAGCATGTAAATATTAAAAGGGTGGTAAAAGAAAGGGTAGGGCCAATTAGGGATAAAAGAGACTTTCATGTGGAGGCAGGAGAAGTAGCAGAGGTATTAAACGAGTATTTTGCATCTGTCTTTACAAAGGAAGAGGATGCTTCCCAGGCCGAGGTGAGAGAGGATGTAACTAGTACACTTGAGGAATTTACATGCAACTGAGGATACCGAGGAGGTGAAAGTGGAAATTTCAGAGGCACTGGTGATAATTTTCCAGTCTTCCTTAGACAACAGGGGTGGTGCCGGAGGACTGAAGAATTCCGAATGTTACACCCTTGTTCAAAAAGGGGTGCAAGGATAATGCCAGCAACTACAGACCAATCAGTTTGAATCCAGTGGTATAGGGAAACTTCATGGCATTGGTGCAATAATTAGAGATGACCTTGGTCCAGGAGATCAGGATGTAGAATTGGTTTGGGTGGAGATGAGGAATAGTAGGGGAAAGATGGATGTAGATAGGTTGAGTGAGTGGGCAAAAATCTGGCTGATAAGAGTATAATGTGGGAAAATGTGAAGTTGTTCACTTTGGCAGGAAGAATAAAAAAGCTGAGTGGTACTTAAACGGAGAACGGCTGCAGAATTCCGAGGTGCAGAAGGATCTAGGTGTCCTAGTACATGAGTCACAAGAAGTTAATATGCAGGTACAGCAAGTGATCAAGAAGGCTAATGGAATGCTATCCTTTATTATGAGAGGAATTGAACATAAAAGTAAGGATGTCATGCTTCAGTTAGACAGGGCATTCGTGAGACCACGTCTCAAATATTGTGTTTTGGTCTTCTTATTTAAGGATGTAAATGCGTTGGAGGTGGCATTGGCAAGGTGGATGTGGAAAGGATGTTTCCTCTTGTGGGTGAGCTGCAATTTTAGAACAGAGATGAGGACTTTTTTTCTCTCAGAGGACTTTGGAACTCTCTGCCTCAGAAGGCGGTGGAAGCAGGGTCATTGAATATTTTTAAGGCAGAGGTAGATAGATTCTTGTTAGACAAGGGAATTGAAGGTTACTGGGAATAGAGAGCAATGTGAAACACAAAAGAGATCAGCCATGATCTTATGGAATTGCAGAGCAGGCTCGAGGGGCTGAATGGCCTACTTCTGCTCCTATTTCGTATGTTCATATAATAAAGCTGTTTCAAAACTATACTGTATTTTACCTTACTGGCCAGAGACATGTGATGCTGAATTGAAAGGAACAACATGTCACTTCTTGAGAAAATATCTATCAAAGCTGTGATAAAATTGGGGTGAAATTAGTGAAGGGTTTTCTTTACAAATTATTGTAAATAATGTATTATACATCTCAGAGCCACAGAACCAAAGTACAATAATGATTAGGCAGATGGATAAATTATGTGTAAAAGTAAATGGAATGTAAGATACCAGCTAGCAAATTTTTGAACCAAAGCATTGGTAAGTTTGTTCAGCAAATTATTTTGGAGGATGATTTTAGTCTCATTTAGCATGCAGAATTAGTTGGCACTTTTTTATCATTTGTAAATTAGTTCTCCATGTAGCAGTATAGATTTGTACTCAGTGATGCCTGTTATATTGGCACATGCCCAAAGCACTATGTGGTTTCAACTGAATTTACTGCTCTATTTTTATTTTTACAGATAAAGACTTTAAAATGGCTTTAATTTTATGGCCAGAATTTTATGCTTCTACCGGTGGGTTCTGAGGGGACAGGTAAGTCTGAATTTACATGGGCAGGGTTCCCTCCAGGTTCCCGCCCGCTCAACCTGGTAGTGATTTTACAGCAGAGCGGGCAGGGCCTCAGACGGGAAACCCACCCTTGCCACAATTAAGGCCTATAAGTGGCCACTTAAGGGCCTTATCCTGCCCAGCCTCAATTTTTAGGCTGACAGGCGGATGACAGCTCAGCAAGGAAAACCCGAAAATTAACTGAGTTCGATCTCGGGCGGGAAAGCAGGACAGGAGGGTGAGTTGGGGGGCGGGGGTGCCTCCATCAGAAGGCCCCTTTTGACTGGGACGCCCTCCCCTTAAGGACCGGTGATCCGGCTCCCCATCACCACCCCCATCCCCCGTGGCCTATTCCCTGAGACCCTGATAGCCCCCCTCATGACACCCAACGTTGCCTAACTTCCCCGCCCTAGGACCCCCTACACTTACCTGTCCTCCAGATCCCAGGACTTAGTTCCAGGCAGCTCCCTGCATTGCTTCTTCCGGCCACTGCAGCACTGTGCCTGGACAGTTTGGAGAGCTATTGGCCAATCAGATTTGCCAGCAGCTCTCCAATGCGGGACTTCCTCCTGGGTGAAGGTGGAAGTCCTGCATTATGCCAATCCGCACTCATTAGAGCATAAAGTGTCATAGGGGCTGCTGGAGTCGGCAGAGATGTGTTCCCCCGCCACCCTGAAAAATCAGGTCTATGTTTTTTTTTCCAATTTGTCCCTTAATAAGCCTTACCTCCAGCGCTCCTTGCAGGAATTTTGGCTGGGAAAGGGATAGAGATAAACCTGAGCACATTAGGTTAATGGATGCAAAAGAAGCAACTAGGAGCAACCACTTAATACGTCCAAGCATCTGATTCCTTCATTTACTCGTTCCTTCTGTAACTCTATAGAACGACAAGAAGTAATAGTAGCTAGTGCCTGTGAAAGGCCACAAAATTTGTTATGGCTATGTATGCAGCATTTGTAATTTTGTGTTGATGCAAGAAGCTAGAAATCCTATCCACTGGAACCTTATTGCGAGAGTGCTACACTAAATCTGGAACATATTATACATTATATAGGAACATTTGATATTGTGATAGACTAAAGATACATGATTTATTACCATCATCTTTATTCCCTGCCTTATTGAACAGAAGATTTTCCACTAAAGAGTTACTGAAGTTAATCAAATGGAACTGCAGACTCATTCTGCAGTACTGACATTAATTTATGTGGAGCAGCCTGTAGATGCGCTTATATTAAAGAAGCCAAAATCCTCTGTATGGCAAGCAAGATAATGGCAAGCTTTTTTATACAGTATGATGCTCCATCCTGTGGTCCAGCTGAAAAATTACAACATCTATACATACTGCATGCAACTGCTCAATTGCAACGTATCTGAATGTCACAAGATAATTATGGATGAAGGTGGTCATTTGATTTATCTAATTCAGAGAGTTTCTAAATATCAGAGAGATTCTAACTATCAGGGGAGGTGATGGCATAGTGGTATTGTTATAGTGGACTAGTAATCCAGGGTAATCCTCTGGGGACCCAGGTTCAAATCCTGCCTCGGCAGATGGTGAAATCTGAATTCAATAAAAAAAAAAATCAGGAATTAAAAGTCCAATGATGATCATGATTGTTGTAAAAACCCATCAGGTTCACTAATACACTTTAGGGAAGGAAATCTGCCATCCTTTCCTGGCCTACATATGACTCCAGACCCACAGCAATGTGGGTGACTCTTAAATGCCCTTGCAAAACTGCCACAAAGACATGAAATTGGATGGACCACCTGGCACTGACAATGGCAAAGTCCTCCTTACTAACATCTGGGGGCTAGTGCCAAAATTGGGAGAGCTATCTCACAGACTAGTCAATCTCACAGAATCATACCTTACAGGTAATGCCTCACCATCCCTGGATATGTCCTGGCAGGACAGGCCCAGCAGAGATGGTGGCACAGTGGTTTACAGTCGGAGGGAACTGCCCTGGGAGTGATGTTCAACATTGACTCTGGACCTCATGGCATCAGGTCAAACGGGCAAGGAAACCACCTACTGTCCTCACTCAGCTGATGAATCAGTGCTCCTCCATGTTGAACATCATGGAAGCACTGAGGGTGGTGAGGGCACAGAATGTATGCTGGGTGGGGGACTTCAATGTCCATCACCAAGAGTGGCTCGGTAGCACCACTGCTGGCTGAGTCCTAAATGACATAGCTGCTAGACTGGGTCTGTGGCAGGTGGTGAGGGAAAAACATATGTGACCTCATCCTCACCAACCTGCCTGCTGCAGATGCATCTGTCCATGACAGTATCGGTAGGAGTGACCACTGCACAGTTCTCGTGGAGACAAAGTTCCACCTTCACATCGAAGATACCCTCCATCGCGTTGAGTGACACTACCACTGTGCTAAAAAGATTTCGAAGAGATCTAGCAACTCAAGACTGAACATCCATGAGGTGCTGTGGGCCATCAGCAACAGCAGAATTGTACTCAAACACAATCTGTAACCTCATGGCCAGGCATATCCCCCACTCTACCATTACCATCAAGCCAGGGGGTCAACCCTGGTTCAATGAAGAGTGCAGGACGGCATGCCAGGAGCAGCAACCAGGCATACCTAACCAGGTGAAGCTATAAAACAGGACTATTTGCATGCCAAGCAGCAAGTGATAGACAGGGCTAAGCAATCCCACAACCAACGATCAGATCTAAGCCCTGCCACATCCAGTTGTGAATGGTGGTGGACAATTAAACAACTCACTGGAGGAGGAGGCTCCATAAATATCCCCATCCTCAATGATGGAGGAGCCCAGCACAGCAGTGCAAAAGATAAGGCTGAAGCATTTGCAACAATCTTCAGCCAGAAGTGCCAAGTGGATGATCCATCTCGGCCTCCTCCAGAGGTCCCTAGCATCACAGGTGCCAGTCTTCAGTCAATTCGATTCACTCCACGTGATATCAAGAAACGGCTGAAGGCACTGGATGCTGCAAAGGCTATGGGCCCTGACAATATTCCAGCAACGTACTGAAGACTTGTGCTCCAGAACTTGCTGCATCCCTAGCCAAGCTGTTCCAGTTCAGCTATAACACTGGCATCTACCTGCTATATGAAAAATTGCCCAGGTATGTCCTGTACACAAAAAGCAGGACAAATTCAACCCGGCCAATTGCCGCCCCATCAGTCTACTCTCGATCATCAGTAAAGTAATGGAAGGAGTCATGAACAATGCTATCAAGCGGCACTTGCTTAGCAATAACCTGCTCACTGATGTACAGTTTGGGTTCCAACAGGGCCACTCAGCTCCTGACCTCATTACAGCCTTGGTTCAAACATGGACAAAAGAGCTGAACTCCCGGGGTGAGGTGAGAATGACTGCCCTTGACATCAAGGCAGCATTTGAGCGAGTGTGGCATCAAGGAGCCCTAGCAAAACTGAAGTCAATGGGAATCAGGGGGAAAACTCCCCACTGGTTGGAATCATACCTAGTACAAAGGAAGATGGTTGTTGGAGGTCAGTCACCTCAGCTCCAGGATATCACTGCAGGAGTTCCTCAAGGTAGTGTCCTAGCACCAACCATCTTCAGCTGCTTCATCAATGACCTTCTTTCCATCATAAGGACATAAGTGGGGATGTTCGCTGATGATTGCACCATGTCAGCACCATTTGCGACTCCTCAGATACTGAAGCAGTCCATGTCCAAATGCAGCAAGACCTGGACAATATCCAGGCTTGGGCTGACAAGTGGCAAGTAACATTTGCGCCACATAAGTGTCAAGCAATGACCATCTCCAACAAAAGAGAATCCAGCCATCACCCCTTGATGTTCGATGGCATTACCATCACTGAATCCCCCACCATCAACACCCTGGGGGTTACCATTGACCAGAAACTGGACTAGCCATATGAATACTGTGGCTACGAGAGCAGGTCAGAGGCTAGGAATCATGCAACGGGTAACTCACCTCCTGACTCCTCAAAGCCTGTCCACCATCTACAAGGCACAAGTCAGGAATGTAATGGAATACTCCCCATTTGCTTGGATGAGTGCAGCTCCTACCACACTGAAGAAGCTAGACACCGTCCAAGATAAAGCTTTCCGCTTGATTGGCACCACGTCCACAAACATTCACTCCCTCCACCATCGATGCACAGTAGCAGCAATGTGTACCATCTACAAGATGCACTGCAGGAATTCACCAAGGCTCCTTTGACAGCACCTTCTAAACCCATGACTACTACCACCTAGAAGGACAAGGGCAGCAGATAAGTGGGAACACCACCACCTGTAAGTTCCCCTCCAAGTCACTCACCATCCTGACTTGGAAATACGTTGCCGTACCTTCACTGTCGCTGGATCAAAATCCTAGAACTCCCTTCCTAACAGCACTGTGGGTGTACCTACACCACATGAACTGCAGCAGTTCTAGAAGGCAACTCACCACCACCTTCTCAAGGCCAACTAGGGATGGGCAATAAATGCTGGCCCAGCCAGCGAAGCCTGCGTCCCATGAATGAATAAAACAAAAATATACACCCTGTTTTAGGATTCAATTGTTTCATAAATAAT
Source organism: Cetorhinus maximus (assembly GCF_964194155.1). Classification (NCBI taxonomy): domain Eukaryota; kingdom Metazoa; phylum Chordata; class Chondrichthyes; order Lamniformes; family Cetorhinidae; genus Cetorhinus; species Cetorhinus maximus. Next base: position 13,695,127 of record NC_135887.1, read on the forward strand.
TCCAGGTGTTTTTCCCTCCACTACCCGATCTAGAAGTTTATTCCACATTTAAATTAATAGGTGTGTGAGGAACAATTTCTTGATATTGGTCCTAAAAGAACCCTTGTCTAGTTTAGCTGTGTCCTCAAGTTCTACACCAAGAGTTCAATTTAAAGTAATACATCAGGCTAACTTTTTCCATATTCGTAACAATCTTATATATTCTATAAGATCACCTCTCAGATGCCTCATTTCCAGTTTGAAAAGCCAAAATTCTCCAGTTCTCTCTCAATTCATGCCCTTCACACTGAGGATTTGCCTCCTTGCTCTTCTCTGTACTGCCTCCAGAGCTCAAGTGTCTCTCCTGTTTTTTTTAAATTCTTTCACAGGATGTGGGCTTCACTGGCTAGGCCAAAATTTGTTGCCCATTCCTAACTGCCCTTGAGAAGATAATGGTGGGCTGCTTCCTTGAACCACTTCAGTCCATGTTATATAAATACACCCACAGTGCTGTTGGGGAGGGATTTCCAGGATTTTGACCAAGAGACAGTGAAGTCCCAAGTCAGGATGGTGTGTGGCTTGGAAGGGAAGTTGCAGGTGGTGGTGTTCCCATGCATCTGCTGCCCTTGACTTTCTTGGTGGTAGAGGTAGAGGGAAGGTGCTGTCAAAGAAGCCTTGGTGAGTTGCTGCAGTGCATTTTGTAAATGGTATACACTGCTGCCACTGTGCGTTGATGGTGGAGAGAGTGATTGTTTAAGGTAGTAGAAGGGTTGCCAGTCAAGCGGGCTGCTTTGTCCTGGATGGTGTCGAGCTTGAGTGTTGTTGGAGCTGCATTCATTCAAGCAAGTGGAGAGTACTCCATCACACTCCTGATTTGTGCCTTGCCGATGGTGGACAGGCTTTGGGGAGTCAGGAAGTGAGTTACTCACCACAGAATTCCCAGCCTCTGACCTGTTCTTGTAGCCACAGTATTTATGTGGCTGATCCAGTTCAGTTTCTAGTCAAGGGTAACTCTTAGGCTGTAGATAGTGGCAGGGCCAGGGAGAGAAATCTCGGGCTTTGCTGGCTAGGCCAGCATTTATTGTCCACCCATAATTGCCCTTGAGAATGTGGTAGTTAGCTGCCATCTTGAACCACTGAAGTCCATGTGGTGTAGGTACTCCCACAGTGCTGTTAGGGAGGGTTCCAGGGTTTTACCTAACGACAGTGAAGGGACGGCAATATATTTCCAAGTCAGGTTGGTGAGTGGCTTGGAGGGGAGCGTCCAGGTAGCGGTATTCCCATGCATCTGATGCCCTTGTCCTTCTAGATGGTAGTGGTCGTAGATTTGGAAGGTGCTGTCTAAGGACACTTTCTGCAGTGCATCTTGTAGATGGTATACACTGCTGCTACTGTGCATCGGTGGTGGAGGGAGTGAGTGTTTGTGAATGGGGTGCCAATCAAACGGGCTGCTTTGTCATGGACAGTGGCAAGCTTCTTGATTGTTGTTAGAGCTGCACTCCCGGGCAAGGGGAGAGTATTCCATCACACTCCTTCCTTAGAGTCATAGAAGTCTACAGCACAGAAAAAGGCCCTTCGGCCCATTGAGTCTGCGCCGGTCAAACAAGTACCTAACTATTCTAATCCCATTTTCCAGCATTAGGCCCATAATCTTGTATGCCATGGCATTGCAAGTGCACATCCAAATACTTCTTAAATGCTATGAGGGTTTCTGCCTCTACCACCCTTTCAGGCAGTGAGTTCCAGATTCCCACCACCCTCTGGGTGAAAAATTCTTCCTCTCATCCCCTCTAAACCTCCTACCCCTTACCTTAAATCTATGCCCCCTAGTTATTGATCCCTCCACCAAGGGGAAAAGTTCCTTCCTGACTACCGTATCTATGCCCCTCATACTTGTGCCTTGTAGATTGTGAACAGGCTTTGGGGCATCAGGAGGTGAGTTACTCGCCTCAGAATCCCTAGCCTCTGACCCGCTCTTGTAGCCACAGTATTTATATAGCTAGTCCAGTTCAGTTTCTGGTCAATGGTAACCCCCAGGGTGCTGATAGTGGGGGATTTAGCGATGGCAATGCCATTGAATATCAAGAGGCGATGGTTAGATTCTTTCTTGTTGGAGATGGTCATTGCCTGGCACTTGTGTGGCGTGACTGTTACTTATCAGCCCTTGCCTGGATGTTGACAAGGTCTTGCTACATTTGGACACGGACTGCTTCAGTATCTGTGGAGTTGCAAATGGTGCTGAACATTATGCAATCATCAATGAACATCCCCACTTCTCACCTTATGATGGAAGGTCATTGATGAAGCAGCTGAAGATGGTTGGGCCTAGGGCACTACCCTGAGAACTCCTGCAGGGATCTCCTGGTGCTGAGATGACTGACCTCCAATAGCCACAATCATCTTCCTTTGTGCTAGGTATGACTCCAACCAGAGGAGAGCTCCCCCCCACTGATTCCCATTGACTCCAGTTTTGCTAGGGCTCTTTGATGACACACTTGGAGAGGCAGGGATTAATCAAGGACAGTCAGCATGGTTTTGTTAAGGGGAGGTCATGTCTGACCAATTTCAATGAATTTTTTGAAGAGGTGACCAGGTGTGTAGATGAAGGCAATGCATTTGACATAGTCTACTTGGACTTCAGTAAGGCTTATGATAAGGTCCCACATGGGAGACTGATAACAAAGGTAAGAGCCCATGGGATACAAGGCAATTTGGCAAATTAGATCCAGAATTGGCTGAGTGGCAGGAAGCAGAAGGTGATGGTCGAGGGGTGTTTTTGTGACTGGATGCCTGTGTCCAGTGGGGTTCCACAGGTATCAGTGTTGGGTCCCTTGCTGTGTATATATAACGATTTAGACTTGAATGTAGGAGGGTTGATCAGTAAGTTCGTGGATGACACGAAAATTGGTGGGGTGGTAAATAGTGAGAGGGATAGCCTTAGATTACAGGAGGATATAGATGGGCTGGTCAGATGGGCTGATCAGTAGCAAATGGAATTTAATCCAGATAAGTGTGAGGTGATGATCTTGGGCAGGACAAACAAGGCACGGGAATACACGATGAACAGTAGGACCCTGGGAAGTACCGAGGATCAGAGGGACCTTGGTGTGCATGTCCATCTGTCCCTTAAGGTAGCGGGACAGGTAGATAAGGTGGTTAAGAAGGCATTTGGGATACTTGCCTTTATTAGCCGAGGAATAGAATATACTAGCAGGGAGGTTATGCTGGAACTGTATAAAATGCTGGTTAGGCCACAGCTAGAATATCGCGTGCAGTTCTGGAATCCGCATTGTAGGAAGGATGTGATTGCACTAAAGAGAGTGCAGAGGAGATTTACCAGGATGTTGCCTGGGCTGGACAGTTTTAGTTATGAGGAGAAATTGGATAGACTGGAGTTATTTTCCCTGGAGCAGAGGAGATTGAGGGGGAACGTGATTGAGGTGTATAAAATTATGAGGGGCATAGATAGGGTAGACAGGAAAGAACTTTTCCCCTTGGTGGAGAGATCAATAATCAGGGGGCATAGATTTAAGGTAAGGGTCAGGAGGTTTAGAGGGGGTGTGAGGAAGAATTTTTTCACCCAGAGGGTGGTGGGAATCTGGAACTCACTGCCTGAAAGGGTGGTAGAGGCAGAAACCCCCCATAACGTTTAAGAAGTATTTGGATGTGCACTTGCAATGCCATGGCATACAAGGCTATGGGCCTAATGCTGGAAAATGGGATTAGAATAGTTAGGTACTTGTTTAACCGGTGCAGACTCGATGGGCTGAAGGGCCTTTTTCTGTGCTGTTGACCTCTATGACTTGGTCAATGTGGCATTGATGTCAAGGGCACTCACTCTCCCCTCACCTCACCTCTTCAGAGTTCAGCTCTTTTGTCCATGCTTGAACCAAGGCTGTAATGACATCAGGAGCTGGCCCTGGTGGAACCCAAACTGAGCGTCAGTGAGCAGGTCATTGCTAAGCTTCGCCATATTGATACCTCATTTTTAGGTATGCCTCTCCATTGAACCAGGGTTGATCTCCTGGCTTGACGATTATGATAGAATGGGGGGCTATGCCGGTTTATAAGGTTACAGATTGTGGTTGCATACAATTCTGCTGCTGCTGATGTACCACATTGCCTCATGGATGCCAAGTTTTGAGCTGCTAGATCTATTCGAAATCTATCCCATTTAGCATGGTAGTATTGTCACATAACACAATGAAGGGTAGCCTCAATGTGAAGATGGGACTTTGTCTCCACAAGCACTGTATGCTGGTCACTCCAACCAATACTGTAATGGACAGATGCATCTCGACAGGTAGACTGGTGAGGACAAGGTCAAGTAGGTTTTTCCCTCTTGGTTCCTTCACCACCTGCCACAGACCCAGTCTAGCAGTTATGTCCCTTAGGACTCAGCCAGCTCAGTTAGCAGTGATGCTACGGAGCCACTCTTGCTGATGGACATTGAACTTCCCCTCCCAGAGTACATTTTATGTCTTGTCACCCTCAGTGCTTCTTCCAAGTGGTGTTCAACATGGAGGAGTACTGATTCATCAGCTGAGGGTGGGGGTGGAGTAGTGGAGAGGGGTTAGAGGTGGTAACCAGCAGTAGGTTTCCTTGCCCATGTTTGACCTGATGCCATGAGACTTCATGGAGTCCAGAGTTGATGTTGAGAACTCCCAGGGCATCTCCCTCCTGACTGTATAGCACTGTGCTGCCAGCTCTGGTGTGTCTGTCCTGTCGGTGAAATAGGACATACCCAGGGCTGGTGATGATGGTGTCTGGGACATTGAATTTCATGTGGGCAAATGTGAAATTGTTCATTTTGGGAGGAAGAATAAAAAAGACACTAATCATCTAAATGGTGAGAGGTTTCGGAGCTCTGAGATTCAGAGGGATCTGGGTGTCCCAGTGCATGAATCACATAAGGTTAGTATGCAGGTACAGCAGGTAATTAGGACAGCTAATAGAGTGTTATCATTTATTGTGAGGAGAATTGATTACAAAAGTAGTGAGGTTATGTTTCAATTGTACATGGCATTGGGGTGAGACCACATCTGGAGTACGGTGTACAGCACTCGTCTCCTTATTTAAAGAAAGATGTAAATGCGTTAGAAGCAGTTCAGAGAAGGTTTACTAGACTAATACCTGGAATGGGTGGGTTGTCTTATGAGGAAAGACTGGACAGGTTAGGCTTGTATCCACTGGAATTTAGAAGAGTAGGAGGCAACTTAATTGTAACCTTTAAGATCCTGAGGGGTCTTGACAGGGTGGATGTGGAGAAGATGTTTCCTCTTGTGGGAGAATCTAGAACTGGGGGTCACTGTTTAAAAATAAGGGGTCGCCTATTTAAGAGATGAGGAGAAATTATTTCTCTCAGAGGATTGAGTATCTTTGGAATTCTCTTTCTCAAAAGGTGGCGAAAGCAGAGTCTTTGGCCTGAATTTTTCGCTTTCTGGGCACGTGCGATTAGCAGGCCCAGGAGTGGACAGGAAACAGGCCCCCGACTGCCATTTCACGCTGGCTGGCCAGCTAACAGCCAGCAAATGTGAAACACGTGCTGAGAAAGGCTCAGCATCACCAGTGGGGGCAGGAAGAGGGCGGGTGCCAACATCACTGCGGGTGCTGGTGGGCACTTCCAGTGAGCTCCCTGAAGGCAGACAGCAGCCTTAGGGAGCTGCAGACTTCCACAGAATAAATGAAACAACAAAAATGCTGCAAAATATGTCCATGCAGCACCATCAAGCACCTGAAAGCATACCTCATAAAAAAACCAGTCCCCAAGGTACCTCTGTTTTATTTCCCCACGGAGATTTCATCTGCCCTGTATCGAGGTTTAAGCAAAAATGTAAAGACAGCCTGGCTAATTGGCTCACCACCAACCATAAAAGTGGATGGGACCATGAAAAATCGCTTTGAATTGCCTCCTTAATGGGCTTGATTTCCCGCTTAATTGTCAGTGGGCACGCTTCTGATTGCTGCATACGCCTGCCAAGCGAGATATCACGTGAGTGCGTGACAAAGTCGGGGTGCTCGCCCGACGTCATCTCGCGCTATTTGCGGGCGGGTGGGTTGGGCACGCACCCATCCGTGGGACGGAAAATTCTGGCCCTTGAATATTTTTAAGGCAGAGCTAGATAGATTCTTGATTAACAACGGGGTGAAAGGTTATCGGGGGTAAGCAGTAATAAGGGGTTGAGGTTACATTCAGATTAGCCGTGATCTTATTGAATGGCAGAGCAGGCTTGAGGGGCCGAGTGGCCTACTCCTGCCCCTAATTCGTATGTCTGTAAGGTATGATTCCGTGAGTGTGACTATGTCAGGTTGTTGCTTAACTAGTCTGTGGGACAGCTCTTCCAATTTTGGCACAAGCCCTCAGGTGTTAGTAAGGAGGACTCTGCAGGGTCATCAGGGCTGGTTTTGCCGTTGTCACTTCCAATGCCTAGGTCATGCTGGTCGGTCATCCAAATTCATTCCTTTTAGATTTTGTAGTGATTTGTACAATTGAGTGGCTTGCTAGGCACTTCAGAGGGCATTAAAGAGTCCACCACATTGCTATGGGCCTGGAGTTACATATATGTCAGACCAGGTAAGGATGATAGATTTCATTCTCTAAGGGACATTAGTGAAGCAGATGGGTTTTTACAACAATTGACAATGGTTTCATGGTCACGATTACCGAGACTAGCTTTTTAACTCAAAATTTATTAACTGAATTAAAATCCCACTACTGCTGCGGTGGGATTCAAACCCATGCCCCCAGAGCATTAGCCTGGGCTTCTGGATTATGAGTCCAGTGGCATTACCACTTCGCACCACCGCCTCCCCATGTGGGAGGAAACAAGGAAATGGCAGAAGCACTTAACAGGTATTTTGTGTCTGTCTTCATTGTAGAAGACTCAAAAATAACACTCCTAAATACTTGTAAATCAAGAGATAAAAGGGAGGGAGGAACATAAAACAATTACAATCACCAGGGAAAGGGTATTAAGAAAACTAAAGGCTGACGAGTGCCCAGGACCTGATGGATTTCATCCTTGGGTCTTAAAAGACATGACTGCAGAGATAGTAGATGCATTGGTTGGAATTTTCCAAAATTCCATAGTTTCTGGAATAGTCCCATCAGATTGGAAAATAGCAACCGTTACTCCTCTATTCAAGGAGGGATACAGAAAGCAGGAAACTACTGGTCAATTGGCATAACATCTGTCATAGGGAAAATGCTAGAACCTATTAGAAAGAAGGTTATAACAAGGGCACTTAGAAAAGCTGAATGCAATCAGGCAGAGTCAACGTGGTTTTGTGAAAGGGCAATCATGTTTGACTAATTTATTAGAGTTTTTTGAGGAAGTAACAAGAAACATGGATAAAGGGGAACCTGTAGATGTGCTGTACTTGGATTTCCAAAAGGTGTTTGAGGAGGTGCCAGGTCAAAGGTTACTACACAAAACAAGAGCTCATGGTGTAGGAGGTAACATTAGCATGGATAGAGGATTGATGAGCAACAGGAAGCAGAGAGTAGGGATAAATGGGTCTTTTTTGGGTTGGCAAGATGAAACAAGTGGAGTGCCACAGGGATCAGTGCTGGGGCCTCAACAATTTACAATCTATATCAATGACTTGGATGCCGAGACTGAATGTATGGTTGCTAAATTAGCTGATGACACAAAAGTAGGTAGGAAAGTAAGTTGTGAAGAGGACATAAGGAGTCTGCAAAGGGATATAAAAAGGTTAAGTGAGCAAAAATTTGGCAGGTGGAGTACAATGTGGGAAAATGTGAACTTGTCGACTTTGGTAGGAAGGACAGAAAAGCAGAATATTATTTAAATGGAGAGAGGTTGAAGAACTCTGCGATCTGGATCTGGGAGTCCTGGTACATGTATCATAAAAAGTTAATCTGCAGGTACAGCAAGTGATTAGGAAGGCGGAAGGAATGTTGTCGTTTATTCCAAGGGGAATGGAATATAAGAAGCTTGGCTACAGCTGTACAGGGCATTGGTGAGACCACATCTGGAGTACTGTGTACAGTTTTAGTCTCCTTACTTAAGAACATTAGAAGCAGTTCAGAGAAGGTTCACTCAACTGATTCCTGGCATGAAGGTTGCAAGGTTGATGAAAGGTTAGACACATTGGGCCTGTATCCATTGGCATTTAGAAGATTAAGAGGTGATCTTATTGAAACATATAAGTTCTTGAGGGGACGTGCCAGGATGGTGCTTGAGAGGATGCTTCCCCTTATGAGACAGACCAGAACGAGGATACATAGTTTAAAAATAAGATGGAGATGAGGAGAATTTTTTTATCAAATAAGAGCTACCATCTCTTGCCAGGGCTGCCAACACCATCCTGGGTCTCGGAAATGACCCTTTCCTTTGTCCCCAAGGTACACTCAGTGCCTGTGCAATAAAGTTTTGAGCCACCCACGTCTAGCATTACATACTGGCGTACCCTGCACCTACAAAACAAATGAAGCATACTCAGGTTAATAACACAAAAGGAAATGTAATATAATGTTGGCACTCAAGGATTATGAACAGAACAATATCAGGTGTTGATGGTCACACCATTAGAAAAAAGGAAAAAAAATGGGAGAACAAAAGATCACCTGCGACCAGTCCCTCTTGTGCTCACGTTTATGGGTGCTATGTCTAGGCGCTCCCCCATCGCTGGCACCGGAACTAGAGACAGCTTGCTGACTCTGCTATCTTGTAGGCCTTGATGACCTTGGCGGTCGTCCGATGGCCAGTGGAGCCTGTGCTGGCCCCGCCTGGGAGGGAACGGCCAGTGCCACGGCCGGCATTTCCCCAGTTGCCGCAGCCTCATCAGATGCCATGGTCACTGGTAGAGGGGCGGAGGAGCTGCTGCCATCAACCCAAGCACCGAGAGGAGCCCACAGAGACGGCAGGTAGCTTGTACGCCAGCGTGAGGTTGCTGTGGACCTCCCTGCTTACCACTGATGGATGGACACCTAACTGGGATACTGGGTGCCTCATCCATCTCACACACGGACACTGACCAACTGAGGTCAGTGCCTGTGTGAGGGCTTGCAGGTCCGAGCGCAACCCCAGGAACCCCAGATTCGGTTCCTGGTGCAGCCTCTCCACTTCGATTGAGCATAGTCTTGGTCTCCAGCAGTCTTCCGACTGCTGGCAGTCTGGGCACTCTCTGCCTCCGCCTGCACCTCAAGCGAGTGTGAAGTGGCCACATCAAAATGCACCAAGATACTAGCTGCTGATCTAATGCCCACTGAGGTGCTGGTATCTGTGCTGGTGCCTGCTTCAGAGAGTAGGTGTGACGTAGGTGCTTCTGGAGCCTGGTGGTCCTCTGGTGTCAGGTGTAGCTCCTGGAGGTCCTCAGATTGGCTGCTTGGTGGCAGATCTAAGGGAGAACAAGGACATGTCATTAGTTAAAGTCATCACACTGTCACTGTGCATGCCAGGCACCCTGATGAGACAATGAAGATCTGCATCATGTTACCACTGTCTTTCAATGATCTATGAGGAATCTAGTCTGGAGGCTCCCATCAATGATGAGACTACACAAGAATGTTTGCACCAGCTGAAACCTCAGTGCACTGCATTCTTACCTTCGTCTGACACCCCAGCCTCTCCGCAGTTGGTTGACCGAGGTATATGGCGCCTCTCAAGCTCCAAGGCATCCTGCTCGTACCTGGAGAAGAGGAGGTGTGGGGTCCTCCGTCAGTTCGTGATCTTTCAATATTGTTCTGGGATGTCTTCTCCTTAAAGGACAGAGGAGCATTGATTAGTGCACTCTCTACCTGCAGCACCATTGCAGCCTGGCCAACACCACCTGAGGTGCACCTTGCAGGGCACATCCAAGTTGTGGCCCTCGAGCCGCAATGCACCAGTCCAAGCAGCCAGGGCTCACCCCCTTGGCCAGCTCCAGTGTCATTGGCAGTTGGAACTCAGACTCTAGCACCCCTGAGCTGCACAGGGGACGGCCAGCCCAAAACATGCCAACACGGTACTCACCATTCCTGAGCACAGCAGGTCATTAAACCTCTTCCGGCACTGCATCCAGGTGCGCCGCACTACGTCATGGCTGCTCGCCTAGGCTGCCACCTCCTCCCATGCCCTCTTTGTGAGGTGCGGTGGCCTCCTCCTCCCATCTATGGTGACAAGGGTGTCCCTTCTGGCAGCCAGCTCTCCCAGGAGGGCAGTGAGGCACTCATCCGACAAATGGGAGGCCGGGTGCCCAGCCGACCTCACCTCCCACCTGGCGTCTATATCTTCATTTGTAGCCATGTTGTTACAGCTACTCCAATGTGGGGAGCCTCCCTGGGGCTGCCTGCGTCGTTTTTGAACCAGCCACCGGGTTGCCATTGGACCCAGCAGCTGACAGACTCATTCCCCCGCCTGCCCCTTCTCTAACATTCTGCAGCCAATATTCACACAGGGCGGGCCTATTTGGCCCGCCCAGTGTGAAATCACGGTCGCAGCCTGATCATGGACAGCAGTCCGTTTCACAGCTGCTTCCGCTCGCCTCCACAGAGCCCGCCTGACAAGGGCAAAATCCTGCCTGAGGATTCATGTGATTTCCCACAATTCCACCAGTTTCCTATCCATTGCCAGAGTTTACCACGAAGCCCCACAGCATTTACTTACCAGCCTTTTATGTATAACTTTGTCAAAGGGCAGGATTTTGAGTTTGGCATGCGGGCGCGGTCGGCAGGCCCGGGAGCAGCTGGGAAATGAGCCACCACCCGCGATCGGCCCCCGACTGCAATTTCACGCTGGCTTGCCAACTAATGCCCAGCCAACATGAAAGGTGCGCTGAAATGCTCAGCGCTGCCAGGGTGGGGGCAGGAGGAGGACGAGCGCTGAAGTCAACGCAGGCGCGGGGGAGCACTCACAGAAAGCTCCCTGAAGGCACGGAGTGACTGAAATATCGCGCTATCTCACGCTCGAGCATGTTGGGCGTGCACCCGCATGCCAAGTGAAAAACTGCTCAAAAGTTTTTTGGAAATCATGATAAACCACACCAAAGGGCCTATCACAGTCCACCTGGATTTTATTTCCTCAACAAAGGGGGTTGGTCTGTCAAGATCTTCCTTTTTTGAATCCATGTTTCCAAATAATAAATTCGATTATTTTACAAGAAACGGAAGACTAATATGCTGTAGTTGCATGTGTCTGTCTTTTCGCCTTTCGTATGGACACCTCATTAACCTGTGTCCAACCTTTTGCTACCTCCCCAGTGTCCAATTACTCCCTCATAATGATTCTCAGTGCTTCACAAATCTCTTCTCTAATCTCTTTCAGAACTCTATCATCTATCCCATGGGATTTATTTGTTTAAAATCTGATTAGCCTGTTGAGAACTTCCATCTCATTTATAACAAAGTCATTGATTTTACTTGGGATATCTCGTTTTGGAGAGGGACTGTTGCTCATATCCTCCTCTGTGAGAAGGGTTTGTTCAGAATATTTACTATTTTGTGCTCATCCTCAGTTTAGCCCTAGCTGCTTTCATTTTTTTCCAGGTCTCTTGTTGCCTCTCTGGACCCATTTGTAACATGTTGCAGCAATTTCTGAGGCCATTATTCCTTTCTCCCTGTAGCGTTTATTCATGCCATTTTTCCTCTTCATCACACTTTTAATCTGCTGATCCAGTTGGGTTCTTTAGTGTTAGTTTTGGGAATATAGAGGTTTATGGATGCTTTGTCAGACGCACCTAAATCTCTCCGACTTTTTAATTCTCTCCTCAAAGACATGTCTTAAAACCTACCTCTTTGACCAACCTGTCCTAAAATCTCCTTATGTGGCTCAGTATCACAATTTGTCTGACAATGCTCCCTTAAGACATCTTGGGACATTTCACTACATTAAAGGCGCTACAAAAATGAAAGCTTTGTTTCTCATTCGTGTACACCCACGGCAAACACACCTCTAGTTTTCCTTTCACTACTGTTTTTCTTACTTGTATTTTTCCTGTTTACATTTAGTTTAATTTGTTAATCCCAGCTATTTTCATCTGGTTTTATGTGATGCTCTCCTTTACTTTTGGCCTCCTCATATGTTCAATTTGTCTTTTACTTCTCTTGAGTGTTTTTATTTAATCCGTTCATGGGGTGTCGGTATCGCTGGCAAAGCCAGCATTTATTGCCCATCCCTAATTGCCCTTGAGAAGATGGCGGTGAGCCACCTTCCTAAAATACTGCAGTCCTTGTGGTACTCTATTAGGGAGGGGGTTCCAGGATTTTAGCCTAGCTAGAACCTGTGAAGAAACAATGATCTATTTCTAAGTCAGGATGGTGTGTGACTTGGAGGGGAACTTGATGTTCCCATGCGGATGTTGCCCTTGTTCTTCTAGGTGATAGAGCTGGCAGGTTTGGAGGGTTCTGTTAAAGAAGCCTCGGTGAGCTACTGCTGTGCATCTAGAGATGGTATTATTTAATTTGGCTTATTTACCTCCGCAAATACATCTCTCCCGCCGCCCCCCCGACCCCCCCATTGCTTTGTCAGCTACTTCACGGGTGTTTTCTTTCATCTTAGTTCCTCTCCTTTGCACTTTTCATTTCTTGGGTGCTCGCCTTCTAATTCTGCCTGGGTTCCCTTTAAGAAAATATCTGAAGTTATTGATCCATCTGTTTTTCCAGTCCCTTTACTTTTAAATGATTCATTGAAACTTCACATGCAGTCTGTGATCCTTTCACTTTACCTCAGATGGATTTTGAGTTGTTTGGCATATCTATGCCCCAAGGTTTATCGATTTACAAAGAAACTTTGCAAGAACCCTTTGGAGCAGCTGCCACATCAGTGGACCAGAAGTGATTTGTGATCATAAAGAAATTCCGTGTAGGCAATGTTTCAATGTGATTTAACATTATGGAATACCATACTTACCGTTTCATAGAACACAGATGGAACTGAATCCTTTCTATCTCTCAGAAGAAAGTTTTTAGCACTTTGATCTCCAGCTCTGACGGCAGAATCTAGGGTAGCTGTAAAATAAAAGATTGTACAGATTTAAACAGGAAAAGGTTTATTTTATTTGTTCATTAATATTTTTTGTTTCATGTATGGAAACTGCTTAATAGCACATTCACAGATAGATATTTATAATCTTCATTTGGAACAAAGGGCAAGTAAAAATGGCTTGCATATACAACTTGAGAAACAAGACAAGACATTAATATTGGCTCAATATATAGTAGCTGAAATGAACCAAGTATATAAATGAACTAAGTATATAAAATATTTTTTAAATTACTTAAAACGTATAACAGATCAGTCAGCATTGGACATAGAAAGATAGATAAACATTCTAGGTATAAGATGCAGTTCTTTTGGGGCCAGATTTTGTGATAAAGTGCTCGCTATTATAACAGAGGAAATATGACAACTTCTGGAGTATTCATATGGACAATTAAATGTGGAAATCCAGAAGCTGCTTTCAGAGATACAACACTCCTCCATGTACTGTTGCAATCTTCATCAATGGAATCTGCATTGAAATGAATGAAATAGTGAGCACTCAAGGTACTTGCCCACAAGGTCATCCTTGGTATGCAAAAATAACCCATAGCTTCTTTACTCCACTGCAAACCGTCTTCTTAAAGCCGTCTTCCATGCCTCCTTCACACTCATCTCCAGAAAGTTCAAAGAGCTCATGGACTTCATTGTCACTAAGATGGAGACCATTCTTTCAGCTACCTCTGCCACTTCCCTCCCTTTCCTGAACCAAATGGGCCAAACAGTCTCTAAGGCAGTGGTTCCCACACTGTTGGTTGCAACCCTCCAATGGGGTTACAGAAACTGAATTTGGGGTCGCGAGCTCCCCCTCCTCAGAGACAACAATGGCGACCATCGAGAGGAGACTCTGGCCGTACAGCCCTGATCCCAGTGGATCAATGCCACCAAACAGCAAGGGACAAGGGGTGGAACATGAGCCCAATGTGCTCTTTAACCTTAGGAAGCACTTCTAGCAGTGAGTGCCATGCGGGCCTGGGATGTTTGTGCGTTGACTTTGGTGCAGGCAGACAGGTAAGTATAATTCAGTCATCGCCCGAGTGCAGGAAACACTGGAAGGTCATCCGGCTGTGCCGGGAAGGTGAATGGCAATTTCAAATTTTACTGTGTTTCTGATCCTATTGTATAGGCTCCTTACCGCGGGCTGGCAACTTTGCTTTACAGGCACCTGCAACCAGACCAAAGTGGGAGTGGGGCGGTGGTAGAAGGGGGGTTGATTACTGTTGGGGGAATGATTACTATTAATATGCATGTGGGGGAAGGGGCTAATTACAGTGTGTGCTGGGGGGTGGTGGTGAAGAGGGGCTGATCACTGTATTTTGGGGAGGCGGGGAGAGGGGCTTATTACAGTATGGGGAGTTGGCGGGGAGAGGGGCTTCACTGATTTTTCTGTCACCAGGGAATGTGGAGAGCTTAGATGAAACCTACATGAGTACAGATAACATCTTTACAAAGTACTTGAAAAACACAGATTTTCATATTTTATGATGTATTATGTGTTGATCTATAATAAGCAAACTTTAATGATTATATACTGAATGTTACTATGCAGCTTTATTGCTGTTTTGTTTTTGCTTGCATCTGAGGTCTTGTTAATCTTCAGGTGTTAAGATTGGGTCACATTGGAAAATAGTTTGTGAAGCACTAGTTGACTCTGCAGGCAGAATCCTATCAGCTGAGCAGAGGTGGCTTTAGAGGTGGGGGCCAGGGAATTTCAGAAACTCTAGCGTGAGGGTAGCTCCCCAACACATTCCTGCCTCCAAGTGATCTTGCTGGAGATGGGATCTGAACGGCACCAGATACCCATCAGCAATTAAGTGGTTGCTTAGAGGAAAATTGGTGATGCTACTGGGATCTCACTGGCGCTGGACAGGCTCCCCACCAAGAATGAAGCTAGCAGGTGCCAGGAAGTGGCTTTCTGGTGGCAGGCCAGGAATCCCTTCCCCTCCACAATGATGGCCTGGCAGCTGTGGCTAGGCCTATTTATGCTGATTTTGAAGTCTTCACCTCCATCTTGAGGCACCCAGCCAGTCTCTTTCTACATTGGCTGCGTCCTCTCCCAGTGGGACTGCTGGCTGACTACAGCCTCAAATGCTCCGATAGGTCTGCCTGCCAGCACAGCCCTCCCAGCATCCTTAATTGGACAGTGCTCCCAGAGGTAGCCTTTTAATTGGCCACCTCCGGGAAGATTGCACAGGTGAACATACTTAATGGGATCCGGAACCAGAAATGGTCCCAGGCTCATGTTTAAAAACTAAGGCAGTAAGATACTGACCTCTGAGTCTCAGGGCGGAATCTCCCATGCATGCTGGTGTTGGGCATGTTCGGCAGCGTGAGCGGACAATATGGCGAGAAGGCCAAAGATCGGTTTCACGATGTCATGAAACCAGTTTGTAATCGTCCGCTCTGCCCATCAATGGCAGGCCACATTTCCTGCCATCAGACGTCAGGAAACTCATTGTAATAAGTCTGCATATTATCATAAGACTATCACACTGGAATCATAACGCCCATGTTGCATCATCCGCCCACCTCAGCGGGAAAACAGGTCGGTGCAGAACACGTCTTGACAAGTGTGGCGTGCAGAAGTTGGGAGTTACCATCAGGGTCTTGCTCACATCGTGGACATCCGAGGAGCAGGTGATGCTGGAGCCCAACAGCAATGGGGCCCTGGAGGAACTTACAACGCATGCTGGGTGGATTCTCATGGACATGGCACCACCGCGAAGCAGCTCAAGGATGGTGGAAAGTCACCGGTGAGGGTCTGCTCACAATGGATGATCATCAATGGGGCGGAGAGGAAGGTCCAGCTGTGTGTTGGGAGAGAAAGATGTACCGGGGTGCGAGAGTAAGGTCTAGGGTCGACTGGGGGAGGAAGGTGTGTCGGGGGTGTGGCGGTGAGGAAGCAAGGTTGCAGGGGTGGGGGGTAAACGAAGGTGTCAGGGTAAAGGTGGAGGAAGGAGTCGGGAAGGGGAAAGGAGTAAGGCTGGAGAAATAAGGATGGAGGAAAAAGTAAGGTGGAGGAAGGAGACCAAGGGGAGGAAGGAATCATGGGTGGAGGCGTTGTCCAGGAGAACGTACAAGGGAGGGGTCTGTGGAGTCGATGACTGGCCCCTGGGGTGCGAAATGAGATTGGGCATGGTAGGAAGGAATAGTGAGAATGAGAGAGGGCAGAGTGAGCTGATAGGGTGAAACAGTGAGGGTGCAACAGTATCGGTAGAAGGGATGTCAAGGGTGGTTGGTGGGGACTCAGAGGTGATCACGAACCCTTGTGGGTGGAAAGGAGGTCTGGGAGGTTAATGTGGATGGGGATGGGATTTTCAGGAAGGAATGGAATGTGCACATTCACCAGGACATCCCCAAAAGAAAAGAATTGTGGCTGGTAGGTCATGGTGGGGAGGTGGAAGGTGATGTCACGAGGGGTCAACAGCGATGGGGGAAAGGAAATGGGTGACTGGGGGAGGGGAAAGGATGGGGGAGCGCAAGAAAAACTGTAGTACCATCATGCTTGCTACATGGAAAGTGAAATGAAAGTCGTGGTGTGTGAGATCAGGTGCTGCATGGGAGTGTGATCAGTGGGTGGGTGGAGATGCAGGCCAGCCTCAGATGGTCAACTGAAAGGGAACCCCAGCTGGCACCATTGAAAATGCTCAGATGAGTGTGATGGAGGAACGATCCACATGTGTGGGAGAGTGCTTGCATGAGGCTCCAAAAGGTCCTGCCACACACTTCTCCCTCCAGAATCACTCATGGGCCAGCTGCATGCAGCTGAACTGGTAGTTTTGGGAAGTGGGGGTGGGGCCAGGTTGGGGTCCAGTGAGAGGACTCATAAAGCCTGTCAATGAAGCTGAAATACACCATTACATATTATTCAGTGAAAGTGAATATATCTTCAGATCGTAAAGTGACAAAATGTGTTCATCTGTACAACCGTGATCAGAATTTCTTAACTTTGAACGCCTTAGACTTCTAGGTGCTGCCCTGACATCAGCAGCAGGGTGGAAACAGCCTGTACAATGGTTGGAACTTCTAGAGAGATGATGCCTTAGGGGCCCCGGTTTGCTTTGGCTGTCCTCCGGTGGGCCAGCTGATCCCTCTGTGGTGACAGAGGACGAGGTTGAGGGGGTCACAGGCATAGGGGTCTCCAAGGCAGAGGACAGCCTCTGAGATTCCTGAGTGGGTGACCCAGGGGTGTCCAGCTGCTGCCTCTCCTCCCTTCAGGTATCCGAGGGCCCTGGCCTGACTCCTTGAGTGGAAGGAACACCTGGGAGGACAATGAGGTGCCCCATTTCCCTTTTGCATTGGCACTGCAGGAAGCCACCCATGGCTACCACGATGGGATACAGGTCTGCATGCATCTCCACATTCTGCTGGACCAGGTTCTACATGGTGTCCACCATCCTCCCCATGGAGACCTCCATATGCGCACACGTGGGCACCACTTCATCAGGGAGCAGGCGGACACACTCTCCGACTCGCATGACACTCTGTTGAGGGCTTCCAACAGTTCTGCATGATGTTCCCCCGCCTTCTGCTGAATCTCCAGGATGAGTTGAATAGCCAAATCTAGAGGCTCATCATCTGAATCGGACCTCACAGATGCCTCTTCCCCAGCAGTCCTCCGATTGCCAGGGAGCTCGGCCGAACCTACCTCCTGCTGCGGACACGTGTCCATGTGGTGCCCACCGAATTATGAACCTGAGCCTGCTCTAGATCTAGGTCCCACCAATGTGTGTCTCGGCGCTGGTCGAGGATATGGGTAAGCCCTGTAATAGATCTTCCAGGCTGCTTATTTCCAGCTCTTCAATGGAGGAGGTGTCCTTTTGGCTGGAGGTGAGGACCTGGATGGAGCTGAGAGGCTGGCTGGCCGAGGATGCTGGTCTTTTGGCAGAGCTCCCTGTGAACCAAAGTAGAGATAATTAGTGCATGTCAGCAGAGTCAAAAGCAGCCTGCTGCCGCACTTAGTGCAAATCTGGGATGATTCTGCCCTCAGTAACAATTGTCAAATCAGATTGAAGAGCTTTGCTGTTTCTTGTCCTGCTCACAAATGACAGGTGGGTAGAGGTCACCACACTGGAATAGACGCCAGTTAGAGCAAGCCTGCTCTAAAGCCTCAAAAGTTTTGTGGGCAGCTGTCAGCAATGGTAACAGTGAGTGCCATTCCTTCACTCCTGACTGTGAAATACAGACCTATATCTTTATTATTTAATGTCAATTTTCTTCTAGCTACCTTGAGACAGATTTTCCCACCCTGATTGGATTTGCAAAAAAAGAATGGTGCTGGTGGCC
Source organism: Cetorhinus maximus (assembly GCF_964194155.1). Lineage (NCBI taxonomy): Eukaryota > Metazoa > Chordata > Chondrichthyes > Lamniformes > Cetorhinidae > Cetorhinus > Cetorhinus maximus. The sequence continues at coordinate 13,713,372 of NC_135887.1, forward strand.
TCCATGCCAGTCTGCCTCCTCCGTTCTCGACTCTGCTGACTTCGCTGAGAACGGAGGAAGAGTGGGAGCAGGTGGGGAAGTAAGGTCGCCTGCTTCATTAATTCACCGTGTTGAGGTCCTTAGAGACCTTGCCTTCTGACTTCTCGAGATTTTCATGTGAACAGGTGGACATCAAGAGCTCTGTAAGACTGACCAGCTCCAACCTGGTGGGAACAGGGGCAGCAGCACTGAAACAGTTTTATTTGATAGAATACTGCAAGTATGGACAAAAAACTATTGAGCAGCAATGAAACTTCAATAATCAACCTTCTCTACCTGATCCCAGGTCCCAGCTCTCCATTTGTCCTGGCCACTTTAAAGATGAAGATCCTCTCATCTTTTTAAGACCACGCACAGACAGCAGCCACAGCAATGGCCGCTGATTCCAGCCAGAATGTGGCCTGCTTCCCTTGTGTTTCATCTCCATTCTCGCCTCTCCCCCCCCCCCCGCCACCATCCCCACCCCGGCCTCTAACTGGGCAGCAGACCTCTCTCTTGGATCATTAGGGCCCCGGCCACCCGCCTCCCAGCAGGGTGGGAATGCAAGCTAGATCAGTCCCATCTCCCAATCCCTGTCTGGAAAAAGGAAAATCTGGCTCCTCAACTCAGAAGAGATTCAGTTTTCTTTGCTGCTATTTGTCTCTTTTGCTCAGTTCATTGTCAGTGTTGCCCTTTCTTCTGACATCTTTGAATCCTTAATCTCTATATTCTCTTCTGTTTCCCTCCACTCTTTACATTAATTTGGCTTTTCCATGCCAATTCTGATGAGGGATGGCACCCAAAATACAAATGTACTTTTTCCTCTCAGACATCTGCCTAACATGCTGTGAATTTCCAGCATTTTCTATTTTTATTTCAGCTTCTGGAGTGCATCAATCAACTGCTCACTCAATCACATATTATTCTTGCTGTAAACAGACATGTTCACATGTTGTAATTGTACTATTTCATCTCTCATTGCTGTGTACATCTATCTATTAATAAGATACACAGCCACAAAACTTTGTAATATTATCCTGTAATATTTTCCAGGGACACTTCTGGTTGCTGGCCACTGAAGAATATAGAAATGGCAGTTATCACCACCGTACTAGACTACACCGACATTATTGACAAATTTCTGGAGGCACAAACATAAGCAAAATATTTCAATTTAACTTCACAATCAACATTTTCTATGTATTTCAAAACCCTTCAGTATATTTGCCTTCTCAATATCAACATGCTTCAGAGCAATCCAAACTGGAAATGAGAATATACCCATGATAATAATGATAAATACAGTAATTGGTTGAGATTCTAGAAGAAAACCTGAGGAAGAATTTTAAGAGGCTCCTTACTAGCAAAGTCTTTGCCAAATCAATTATATACTTTTCACAAGTTGTTACATAATATGGCATTTTGCAAAGCAGTTCATTAGAGCAGATACAGAATGTTACTTTTTACAGCTACTCTAAAAGCAAATCATAGCAAAAGATGAATGGGATGGATGGGTAGAATAAATATGGATTAATTTAGCACCTTTCACTTCTACAGGTTGTCCCAAATACTTCACAGGCAATGAATTACTTTTGGCACTTTGTTAGAGCATTATATGCGGCAATCAATTTGTGCACAGCAAGATCTCTCAAACAGCAATGAGATGAGTTAATCTATTTTGTTGATGCCAGTTAAGGGATAAATGCAGTCCAAAATACTAGGAGATCCCCCATATCTTCTTTGAATAGTGCCACAGAATCGTTTACTTCCAGCTGAGAGAGCAGGCATGGGGCGGAATTTTCCTTGCCCGCTGGCGTCATGGCGGACCTGAGGGGACAATGTGGCGGGAAGGTCAAAAATTGGTTTCACGACGTCATGAAACCAGTTTGCAATCGTCTGCTCTGACCGTCAATGACAGGCTGCATTTCCCGCTGTTAGACGTCGGGAACTTCATTGTAATACATCCGCATATCATTATAAGCCCAGCTCGCTGGAATCATCCCCCCACACTAGATCATCCAAGAATCACACCGACATGTTTCACAACAGCATATACAAGGCATGCACCTAGCAAGCTGACTTCCAGGGGAACTCAGAGGTGAGTGCACAGTAACATTACACAGCGCTCATGAGGGTCACCTGTTGGACCTCAAGGTTGAGGCACCACACATTCAGGCGATGGCATAGGCAAGTCGCTTTTTCCCAGCTGGCTGACAGTGCGGTGCCAGGGCAAGGGCTGCACTGCAATTGAGGTGAATTGTGGAGGGGGCAAGGGCTGCCCTGCAGTTGATGGTTATGCACAAGCATGTGCAGGGGGATGGGGGGTGGTGGAGGAAAATGGCCACGCATTAGGGAAACCTTGTATGAAGCAACCATTCCTCCGCAGCTGAGACAGTTCAAGCGCAGCCACATTGACATACTTGGAGTCAGGCCTCTAACCTATCTGTCCACTCAAGCAATGCAGAGGCATGAAAGTGCCACCAAATGCTCCAGAGCTTTTCACCTCTCAGGCACAGACTGCAAACTACTGAGCGTTTTAGTGGACTGAAGAACAATTGGACACCTGCGCACGTTGTACAATCCCCTTGCGAAAGTCACTGGCCCTTGCAATGTCATCATTCAGATTTGGACCAGTCTACCCCTTGGTTCAAGCTAACAGTGCAGCCTTGCAGTGCGAGTTAGGAGAATGCCTGTGCCTGAGCTGAGAGCACAGCATGCAGTCCAGTGGCCAAAGCTGCCTCCAATCGGTCAGGTGGAATGGGGTAGAGTTGGGTAAGGTCTTGGGCAGCCAAGCAGGACACTAAACTCTGGCCATCCAAGCGGTGGCCAGCACTCTGGGATGCATTAAGGAGCCTTCAGACTTAGCCAAGAGAGGTTCTTAGAACACCCATGCTAACCCACGCATCTCTCTTTCATCCAGCAGGAGTACAACATCAAGAGCATGGAGCCTGGTGATCTAACTGTATGCCTCATGGCTTAGAGAGTGGAGATGAAGAAGAGAGCGATGGGGGCATCTGGCTAGGCAGAGCAGGGAGCAGCACCCTCGGGAAGAAGGAGCAGCTGGGGCTCCCGCACACGCAGTTGAAGAGCCATAATGAACCATCGCTGGTCAGTGCCTAGCTAGACTCAGGGTCTATAGACACCGCCTTTCATTCCCACAGATGACCAAGACCCAATGCCGAAGACTGCGTATGTCCGGGGAACTGGTCGGTCACATCTGCCACTTGCTAAATGATTTTGCTCCACGAGGACATGGAGAGCATCCACTGCCAGTGATCATGAAAGTGACCATGGTGCTCAATTTTTACATCAGTGGCTCCTTTCAGGACTCCGTAGGTGACCTCTGTGGAATAACGCAAGCCTCCAACCACAAATGCATCCATGAAGGCATGGACGCCACCTTCGCGAAGGCACACAACTTTGTGTATTTCACCCAGGATCAGAAAAGCCAGGATGCAAGAGCGCTGTGACTTGTCTAGGTCTCAAGTTTTCCACAGGTGCAGGGTGTCATCAACTGCACTCACATGGCACTCAGATCTCCGTGGCAATAAGCAGTCAACTATGTCAACTGCAAGGGCTTCCACTCGCTGAATGTTCAGCTGGTGTGTGACCACCACAAATGCATCCTGCAGGTCTGCGCATGGTTCCCAGGGAGTGTCCACAACTCCTACATTCTCAGTTGGTCTCAGATTCCTGACGTCTTCCAGGGTCCACAAGGGCTGCAGGGCTGGCTCCTCGGGGACAAGGACTATCTGCAGAGGACGTGTCTGATGACACCCGTGCAACGGCTTCAGACTGCAGCAGAGTGAAGATACAACGAGGCTAGTGCAACAACTCGCACCTTGGTGGAGCAAACCATCGGGATGCTGAAAATGAGGTTCTGGTGCCTGGACCAGTCTGGTGGAGTCCGGCAATACAGTCCATAGAGGGAGTCACGCATCGTTGTCGCCTGCTGCCCCCTTTACAACCTGGTGCTGGAGAGGAGGAGATGGGGGTGCTGGATGTCTCCTTCGATGAGAAGGACGTCGATGGGGATGAGGAGGTCCTCGAAGGCGAGAAGGATGGTAATGAGGCCATCACACTGGCCAGACAAGGCAGGCGCACTCGGGAGGCCCTCATAGCTGCTAGATTTGTGGATGACGATGACAACTGGCAGTGGGGAGACACCGTAGATCCTCACATTGCATTTGTGAATGTTTGACTCCAGTCTGGCTGATGGTAGCACACATACCCTTTGTGATAAGGCTGCTGTCATGGAGACGCAGCGGAGGACCTAACTGGCGCTCGATTCCAGGCAGATGATGGTGACATGCAGTGAAGACACTCCATAGATCTGTCTGGCCTAGGGTAGCTCGCTTGCGCTTTGTGATCAGGGTCATATCATGGAGATGCAGCCGTGAAACTTTAAATGCACCTGATACTTTGACCCATTCAGGAGCACTGCATCACTGGTTACAGATGCTGACGAGATCAGGGTTCAGCCCCACCTCAAAAGGCGCTGACAGCACACAGAGAGAATGACGGAACTCTGTTTACCTGCCCACAACATTTTGGCAGCAATGACAAGCACCATCGAGGTGCAGGCATCACTAATGTGTCCACTGAATGTGAAGTCATACCATCACTTTGGTCTCAAGGCTTCACAAAGCGGAAGGAAGAGGCCCCGGACAGAAACACCTGCCTTTATCTTGTGCAGTAACCAAGGTTTCACATCTGAGTGACACGAACACTGCTCATCAGAACAAGGGGCCATAGGCAAGGGGACATTCTTGGAAGTTAATTTACAATGGTGAACATTATGTACAAGTAATTAACTCCCATTCTCCAGGCTGTGTAACTACATCTTCTTAATCTTCCCAATTGTGCCACTACGTCTTGGTGTTCTCCCAACATCCACAGCAGAGGTGGAAGCAGCCTGCTGATTGCTATCTGTCTGTGCCCTGTCTGTGATGACCTTGACAGGCGTCCTCTGGAGGGCCGAGACCTAGAGGGCCCTGTCCTGCTTTCAAGGTCCTGCTGTGTGGCAGTGGCTCCCTCCTCGGCCTGCAGTACTGCAGCTGCTGGGGTCACAGGAAGAGGGGATTCCTATGGCTGGACATTCCTGGAATCACCTGAGTGGATGGTCCCAGGGTGTGCACCTGCTGATCCTCCACCCTATGGGTGGCCGAAGGCCCCTGGTTGATTCCTTGAGGAGAAGGGGAAGCTGGAGTGAGATCGAGCTGCCCTGCACCCCTCTCACCTTGACACTGCTGGAGGCCAACTATGGCATCAGTGATGGGGTTCAGCCCGCACAGCAGTGCAGGACCAATGTCCTGGACCAAGGTCTCCATCATCCTACCAGTGTTCACCTCAGTGTGTTGGCAGGCCGATGTTATCACCTCAGACTGAAGGTGGACAAACTCCTCCATCATGCCTTGCAATCTGAGGAGTGCAGCAGACATCCCTTCTTGATGTTCCCGAGCTTGCCTTTGCCGCTCCAGCAACTGAGGTATGACCGAGTGCTGAAGGCCCTCGTCTGGCTCAGACTCAGCAGATTTCTGGCCTCCATCATTCCTCTGAGTGCCGGAAACCTGGGAAGTCCCTGCCCCCGCCTGCTGTGGATCAGACGGTGTGGTGCTCACCAGATTGTGATCCCGAGGCTACTCTAGAATTAGGACCCACTGAGGTGTGTCTCTCTGCACTGTTAGAGGGTGTGAGTGAGCGCTGTGATGAGTCTTCAGTGAGGATGCTTTCAGATTCTTCTTCCAAAGTGTCTTCAAGTCTTGATTGGAGTCCTGGGTCATGGATTTCCTCAGCTGTTCCCAGATGTGCCGGCAAAAGCAAGGAGAGATAATTAGTGCATGTCAGTGGCCTGTGAAACAGGACACCTCACTCACAGCATGGTTGTCTGATGGATGTGCATTGCTGAATCCTCACTTGGTACAGCACTGCCGACCTCAGCGTCAGTAGAAGAATGGTCCATGTCTTCGCCAGCCAGCTGTATGACTCTATTTTCAAAGTCTGTGAGGACGTTGATTTCAGGCATTCCTCCACCAGTCTGCAACCTCTCCCTTTTGTTGTGTGCCAGCTTGTTCTGCACGAAGACAGGTGAAGAGAGTGTAAGCAGGATGCCTGCCACGCTAGATGATAATTATGCCTGGCATGTGTGGGTGGTGAGCGGTGCCATAGACAGGATAAGGACAATGAAGGTGTGTGCAAGAGAGTGAATGGTGATGTCCATTGAACTGGGAGTGAGTGCAATCCCTGTCGATGTGTGATGGGTTTGAAGTGTATGAGTCAAGAGTAATGAGAAGAATGACTTACCATGGTGAAATGGAGGAGATCATTTATCCTCTTTCGGCACTGTGTGGCTTTCCTCTTTTGCAGGGAGTTGGCACTGATCACTGCTGCCACCACCTCCCAAGCTGGATTGGTGATGTTGCTGCCCCTGCTGTGGCCAGAGCAGGGGTAGAGGACATCACAGTGGGCCTCCACAGCTGCAGTCTTCTTGCCTTTCAGGGCCATGTCTTTTGTGCAGCAGTCCTGGGTTGGACGCACTGAGAGATGTGCACGTGGCTGCACTTTAAATATGGTGCCCAGTGTAAGAAAGCGGCTACATGACAGCATGGCGAGCAATTAGAGGCTGCTCGCCACCAAAACAGCATGTTTCCCGGGAATGCATAATTAATGAAGCAGGATTGGGATGATACCATGTGAAAAGCCACCAGGTAAAACGTCCTTTTTTCTGCCTGCTACCACACTTAGTGCAAATCTGGGACTATTCCGTCCACTGTCTAACTCTGCTTAACATCTAAACCAAAAGACAGCATCTTTGGCAATTTGGGACTCCTTCAAGATTGCTCTGAAGTGCCATCCTCGTTTATGTGCTCACATGGTTTCTCTATTTAAGGAGCAGCCATAAGCAGCGGTTATGGTTTTCATCAGATACTTCAGTCAGAAATTACTGTTCTTTAAAACTAACTCACTCTATTTCTTTCAATGAAAAATGTATCCCTCACCAGTCCCAATGGTACATAATAGAAACTGTACACACAGTTAGAGTAATTATAGATACTTTCAGAGAAAAAGAATCACAAAGCTGAAAGCTCTTGGCAACCTTAAAATCACAAACTACAAAAAAACAAAGTTCAGAGTAACCCAAGGCAATGTCTTACATGTATCCTATTTTGGGCTATTCATGATTCTAAATTGCCACCATTGCACTATCTTTGGCCACATAACTAGCTTGATGAAGAGTCACAGAACAAATTTTTACCATTCTATTTCACTGATTTGTTTTCCCTCATTAAAAATATAACAATCTGTAAATTTGTCAAATAACAGCAGTTCTACTTAGCAGACATTCACTGATTACATTTTTATTCAGCAATTCTCTGGTGAGTATAATTCCTTCCTTCCAAACAAATTTAAAGCTATACGGTTAATAGTTCAATTACCATTTTACTTAATTCCTTTCATCTATCTTCATTATGTAAAACCGAAGTTACTGATGAGAACAAACCTAATTAAATACTAATGAAGTATGGGTAACTTAGTCATGAAGTGCGAAAGGTTTAATGGCGCACATACAAATTTGTTTTTTCAGTTCATTGTGCTTTTTCTTTTCACCCTGTCATTGGCCTCTCCAAAGTGCATCCTCTCACAATGTAAAATAGCATGCTGAAGAAACAGAATATTTTCTTTCTCTTTATTCTTTCATGGGATGAGGGCGCCACTGGCGAGGAGAGCATTTGTGATCCATCCCTAATTGCCCCTGAACTGAGGGACTTGCTAGGCCATTTCAGAGAGCATTTGAGAGTCAACCATATTGCTGTGGGTCTGGAGTCATATGCAGGCCAGAACAGGTAAGGATGGTAGATTTCTTTCCCTAAACGGCATTAGTGAACCAGGTGGGTTTTTGCAACAATCAATGATAATTCCATCGGGCGGAATCGTCCCAGATTTTCCCAAAGTGCGGTAGCGGGCGGGAAAAAGGACATTTTACCCACCGGCCACAATGGTGGCTTTTCACGTTGTATGATCCTATTCCCAGCGCCTCATAAATAATGCATTCCTGGGAAACACACAGAATCACTGGCAGGGCAGCCTCTGATTCGCCCACCCCACCGTCACTTCAGGCCTTCAGTAATCCACATGACATATTTAAAGGTCGCCCCTGCACAGAGCTAGCTCTCTTTAAAGACATCGGAAGCTGCTCAAAAGTCATGGCTGCCAAAGGGAGGAAACGATGGGCAGAATTTTCCAAGTCCGCTGGCGGCAGGCGTAATAGGTGACGTGTGCGGAAAATATGGGGTGACCTGCTGCACCACTGCATGAAAGCAGGTCGCAATTGTCCGCTCAGCCCACCGACAGCAAGCCACGTTTCCCGCCATCAGTTGGCGGGGAGCTAATTGTAATACACTGGCATATAATTAAAAGGCCATCCCGCCAGGCTCTTGGAACCACGCCGTATCGTCCGTCCATGCCGGCAGGAAAGCATGCCGACGTGTTTCACAACAGGAAGCAGGCGACGTGCACTTGGCAGCCTTCATTTTGGGAGAACGGAGGTGAGTGAGCAGCAGCGTTCTCCTCAGCTCGCCCGTTGTTTACAGGCCTCAGGGGCTCCGGGGAGGGGAGGGGGGGGGGGGGGGGGGGGGCAACTGATGCCTGGCCCCTGAGGCGACTGCTGGGGGGGTGGGGGGGGGTAGTTCCCGGGGGCAAGTGCTGGCCAGCCTTGAAGGCAACTGCTGAGAACAGGGCCTGGGGGGGGTCAAGTGCTGCCCTGGCACTGCATCCCAAACACAGGAAATTGAGGTGGGGGCAGGGTAATGAGGGGAGTGGCCATGCATTAGGGACACCTGTATAAACTGACCATGCCTCAGCAACTAAGACAGATCAGGCGCAGCCACAGTAATATGATTGCGGTCAGGCTCCTAGCCCGCCCACCCATGCAAGCAACGCAGAAGCACCAAAGGGCCACCAAACGCTCCATACCTTAACCCCCCACCCCCGCCAGCACAGACTTCGAGACCGCCACCACTTTATTGGACCGCAGAGCAGTTGGACTGCACACGTTGTACAATCTCCTCAGCAACGCTGGCCATGTAGCAGTCACTGCTGGAGGCGCTCACAGCCCCTGGCAATCTCAGCATCCTGGTTTGGACCTGTATCCCCCATGTCGCAGGTTGACAGGGCAGCCCATGCAGCGCACTCATCTCTGGTCATCCGAGGGGTGACCAGCGCTCTCAGGGAAGTATTAAGGGGTGGTCACACAGGGCCAGGAAAGGTGCTAAGTACAGCCACAATAACCACGTCTCTCTCTTTCATGCTGCAGGAGGACCACATCAGGATCATGGATCTTGGTGACCTAGCTGTATGCCTGATGGCCTACAGAAGGCCATCCATAGAAGACAGAGGAGAGAGCGACTGAGGCACCTGGCCGTGCAAAGGCAGGAGCAGCAACCTCTTGAAGAAGGACCAGCAGGGGCTCCCGTAGACACTGCCCAGGAGCGACAGTGAGTCATCGCTGGTCGGCGCCTGGCAATACCAGGGTCTATAGACACCGCCTGCTATTCCTGCAGATGACTGAGCACCAGTGTCACTAACGATTGCGAATGTCTAGGGACCTGGTGGCTCACATCTGCCACTTACTGCAGGACTCGGTGCCAAGGGGGCATGGAGGACATTCAATGCCAGTGGCTGTGTAAGTGCTCAATTTCTATGCCAGTGGCTTCTTTCAGGGCTCCACAGGTGACCTCTGTGGGATTTCACAATCCGCCATCCACAAATGCATCCATGAGGTCACGGATGCCATCTTCTCCACTGCAGACAGCTTTTTTGTGCATTTCACCCGGGACCGGGACAGCCAGGATGCAAGGGTCAATGGATTTGCCCTGATATCAGGATTTCCACAGGTGCAGGGTGCGATTGACTGCACTCATGTGGCGCTCAGGTCTCCATCGCTACAGTGGACTTCATCAACCACAAGGGCTTGCACTCACTGAACATGCAGCTGGTATGCGACCACCAGGAACGCATCGTGCAGGTATGCGCACGGTTTCCAGTGAGTGTGCACAATGCCCACATCCTGAGTCGCACGCAGATCCCTGCAGTCTTCCAGGGTCCACAGAGGCTGCAGGATTGGCACCTTGGGGACAAGGGCTACCTCCAGAGGCTGTGGCTGATGACACCCATGCAGCAGCCTCAGACTGCAGCAGAGTGACACTATAACGAGGCTCATGCAGCAGCTCGCAACTTGGTGGAGCAGACCATCGGGATGCTGAAGATGCGGTTCCGGTGCCTGGACCGGGCTGGTGGAGCCCTGCAATACAGTCCGCAGATGGTGTCACACATCGTCGTCGTCTGCTGCGCCTTTTACAACCTGGCGTTGTAATGGGGAGAGGAGCTGGCTGAGGAGGAGATGGAGGGGCTGCATGTCTCCTCCGATGAGGACGACACCACAGGGATGAGGGTGAGGGGATCCTCGGTGGTGATGACGATGGGGATGAGGCTCTCGCACTGGCTAGACAAATAGAGGGCTTGAAAAACCTTTTATTGTTGTTTTGTTTGCACTTCAGTACCACACTCCTGATCTATTGGTACCCGGTGCGGAGGGGGGCCGGGAGGGAGGAGGATGCCAAGTTGGTCCAGGCAGCGGGCGATCGAGGGGGTCGTCTGACCCAACTGTCTGCTCCTCTTCCGCGGCTATGTTCGTGGCCGGGTATCCCTGGAGAGGGAGCACACGGCATCCGCTGATACCTTTGAGGCCTTCTGTGCTCGGTGGGCACCATGGGGACTGGGGTGCTTTATAGACCCCTGTAATCACATTTTGATTTGATGTTGGTAAGTTTCCTTTGCATTTTGTCCTTTGTTTTTGCAGTTTCCCTTTAAAGGGCTGCTTTTACTTTATCCCTGATTTTGTTAATTTAGTTTAATTGTTTTGACTCATAACAGTTACTTTTACCTAACTTTCCTAACCCTGCCTTGGTGCTCCCCGGACATCCACAGTAGAGATAGAGGCAGCCTGCTGACTGTGACGCCCTGTCTGTGATGGCTTTGGCGGGTGCCCTCTGGAGGGCCAAGACTTGGAGGGCACCAGCCTGCTTTCTGGGTCCTGCTGTGTAGCAGTGGCATCCTCCTCAACCTGTGAAGCTGGATCTGCGGAGGCCATAGGAAGATAGGATTCAGATGGGCCGGTCACTCCCAGAGTCACCTGGGTACATGGCCCCAGACTGTGCACCTGCTGATCCTCCTCCCTAAGGGTGCCCAAGGGCCCCTGGCTGACTCCGAGAGAGGAAGGGGGTAGCTGCAGAGGGAGCAAGCTGCCTAGCACCCCTTTTGCGTACACAGTTGGAGGCCAACTATGGCATCAGCGATGGAGTTAAGCCCGCGCAGCAGTGACGTCCTGGACCAATGTCTCCATGGCGGCCGCCATCCTTCCAGTGTTGACCTGGTTGCATTGCAATGCCGGTGCTATCACCTCCGCCTGAAGACAGATGGACTCCTCCATTGTGCCTTGCAATCTGAGGAGTGCAACGGACATTCCTTCCTGTTGTTCCCTTGCTTGCCTTTGCAGCTCCAGCAACTGTGACATGACCAAGCCCAGAAGCTCGTCATCTGACTTAGACTCTGCAACATTCTGGTCTCCAGCAATCCTCCGTGTGCCGGGGGCCTGGGAAGTCCCTGCCTCTACCTGCTGTGGATCAGAAAGTGCGATGTGCTCACCAGATTGTGATCCCGAGGCTACTCTAAAGCGAAGTCCCACTGAGTGTGTGTCTCTGCGCTGGTGGAGGGTGTGGGTGAGCACTGTGACAGAACTTCAGGGAGGATGCCTTCAGATTTCTCTTCAGAGGTTTCTTTATAGCTTGACTGGAGTCCCTGGATCATGGATCAGTCGGCTGTTTGGCAGATGTGCCTGCAAAAGCAAGGGGAGATAAATTAGTGCATGGCAGTGGACACATCACTCATGGCATGGTTGTCAGATGGATGTTGCACTGCTGGATCCTCACTTGGTAGAGCAACGCTGACCTCACCATCAGCACAGGACCAGTCCCGGTCATCGCTGGCCAGCTGGATGGCTCTGTTTTCTAATTCTGCCAGAACCTTGATTTCTGGCATCCCTCCACCTGTCTGCGGCCTTTCTCTCCTGTTGTGAGCCAGTTTGTCCTGCATGGATAGAGAAGGGGAGAATGTATCAGGACTCCTGCCAGGCCGGATACTCTTAAGTATGCCTGGCCTGTGTGGGTGTTGAGTGGTCCCATGGACGAGATAAGGACAATGACGGTGTGCATGAAAGAGAGAATGATGATGTCCCTTGCACTGGCAGTGAGTGAGGGCCCTGTGGATGTGTGATGGGTTTGAGTGTGTGAGAGTTGGGAGTGATGAAAGGAGTGGCAGAACGGAGATCATTCATCCTTTTGTGGCACTGGGTGGCTGTCCTCCTCTGCAGGGCGTTCGCGCTGACCACCGCCTCCCAAGCCAGGTCGGTGACTTTGCTGCCCATCTTGCGGCCAGAGCAGGGGTAGAGCAAATCCCGTCGGACCTCTACGGCATCCAGCAGTCGCTTGAAGGACCCGTCGTTGAAGTGGGGCGCTGCAGTCTTTATGCTTTTGCTGGCCATGTCTCCTGGACAGCAGTGGTGAGCTGGTAATGATGAGTGCTTTGCTGGCGGCTGCCTTTTACAGATGGCAGCCAGCATGATGCAACAGCGGGGTGATGGCGAGTGGATGAATGAGAGCCTGCCTGCCATGGAAACGGTGTGTTTCCCAGGAATGCATAAATAATGAGGCGGGCTCGGGAAGATACGGCGTGAAAACCTGCCATTTTTGTCAGTGGGTAGGACTCCGTTTTACCTGCCTGCTACCGCACCTAAGCGCAATTCTGGGAACATTCGACCCATGCTGCCCCCAAATTTAGCAACACTTCCCTCAGGCACCTACTGGACACTGTGGAGGCCTGCCATGAAGTCCTCCACCCCTGCTCTGGGTGAAGACCAGCAAGCAAGGTCACCAATCCAGCATGGGAGGCTGTGGCAGCGGTGATCAGTGCCAACACCCTAGAAAAGGGGACAGCCATCCAGTGCCGAAAGATGATTAATGATCTCCTCCGCTCCTCCAGGGTAAGTCACTCTTCTCATCAGTCTCAACTCTCACACTGACAAGCCCATCACACATCCACAGGGATCTCACTCACTGCCAGTTCAAGCGACATCACTATCACTCTCTTATAGATACCTTCATCTGTCCTGCGGCTCATGTCCTCATCCCATCCATGGCATCACTCATCACTCACATATGCCAGGGATCCTTCTCATCTAGCCTGGCAGGTGTCCTGCTTACACTCTCTCAATCTGTATTCATGCAGGACAAGCTGGCACACAACAAAAGGGAGAGGTCGCAGGCTGGTGAAGGAATGCCTGATATCAAGGTCCTCACAGACTTTGAAAATAATGCCATACAGCTGACCGGCAATGATCTGGACCATTTCTGTGCTGACGGGTGAGGTCGGCCGTACAAAACAAAGTGACAATCCAGCAGTGCAATATCTATCAGACAACCATGATGTGAGTCAGTTCCCCTGTTCTGCAATCTCCTGCCATGCGCTAATTATCTCTCCTTGCTTTCACTGGCACATCTGGGAAGCAGCCAAGGGGGTCCACGACCCAGGTCTTCAACTCAAGCCTCGATGACACCTCAGAAGAAGAATTTGATGACAACCTAACTGAAGACCCATCACAGCGCTCACCCACACCCTCCACCAGTCCAGAGACACATAGCTCAGTGGGACTTAGTTCTGGAGTAGCCTCAGGATCACAATCTGGTGAGCACATCACACTGTTCGACCCACAGCAGGTGGTGGCAGGGACTTCCCAGGTTCTGGCACTCAGAGGACTGCTGGAGGCTAGAACTCTGCTGAGTTCAAGTAAGATGAGGAGCTTCTGGTCATACCTCAGTTGCTGGTGCTGCAAAGGCAAGCTCGGGAACACCAGGAAGGAAAGTCCACCACATTCCTCAGATTGTAAGGCATGATGGAGGAGCCCATCCGCCTTCAGTCTGAAGTGATAGTGCCAGCATGCCAATGCACAGAGGTCAACACTGGCAGGATGGCGGCCGCCATAGAGACCTTGGTCCAGGACATTGGTCCTGCACTGCTGAGCGGGCTGAATTCCATCACTGATGTCATAGTTGGCCTCCAATAGTGTCAACACAAGAGGGATGCAGGGCAGCTCGATCTCACTTCAGCTTTCCCTTCTCTTCAAGGAGTCAGCTGGGGCCCTCGGGCACTCATAGGGTGGAGAATCAGCTGGTGCATGCTCCAGGGCCATCCATCCAGGTGACTCCGTTCGGCCTATCTGTGTCCTCTCTTCCTGTGACCCCAGAAGCTCTAGCTCCACAGGCCGAGGAGGGTGCCGCTGCCACACAGCAGCACCCCGAAAGCAGGACAGGCCCTCCAGGGCTCGGCCCTCCAGAGGACACCCGTCAAGGTCATCACAGGCAGGGCGCAGCAGGCAACAGGCTGCCTCCACCTCCGCTGTGGATGTCAGGGGAACACCAAGATGTAGGGCAGAGTTAGGAAGGTTAAGAAGATGTAACTCTTTCGAGTACATTCACAGTTCTTGGTTTCCGGGAGTGGGACATGAACCCACAACCTTCTGACTCAAAGGCGAGGGTGCTATGAACTGAGCCACAGCTGACACCTTGCACAGCCTGGACACAGGTGTTAATCACTTGTACATATTGTTCACCATTGTAAATAAACTCCCAAGAATGTCTCCTTGCCTATGGCCCCTTGTTCTCAATAGCAGTGTTCATGTCATTCAGATGTGAAACCTTGGTTCCTGCACCAGTTAAAGGCAGGTGTCTCAGTCCAGGGCCTCTTCCCCATGCAATGTGTAACCTTCAGACCAAAATGATGGTCCAGCTTCACACTCACTGGACACATTAGTGATGCCTGCAACTCGATAGTGCTTGTCATTGCTGCCAGAATGTCGTGGGCAGCTGTCACAGAGTTCTGTCATTCCCTCTGTGTGCTCTCAGCACCTTTGAGGTGGGGCTGGTCCCCAATCTCCTCGGCATCTGGTATCAGTGACACTGTGCTCCTGAAGGGATCAGGTGCTGAAGGCTGACAAAGGATCAGGTACATTTAAAGTTTCACGGCTGCGTCTCCATGATATGACCCTGATCACAGAGCTCAAGCAAGCTGCCCTCAGCTAGACAGGAGTCAGACATTCACAGAGGCTATGTGAAGATCTACAGAGTGTCCTTACTGCTTCCTGGATTTCCTGATCTCGGGCGAAATGCACAAAGTTCTGTGCCTTAGCGAAAATGGTGTCCGTGACCTCCTGGATACAATTGTGCGTGGAGGCTTGCAAAATCCACACAGGTCTTGTGTGGAGCCCTGGAAGAAGCGACTGACGTAAAAATTGAGCGCCGCAGTCACTTTCACAGCCACTGGCAGTGGAAGCCCTCCATGTCCCCATGGTGCCAAATCCTGCAGCAGGTGCTATGTGTGACTGACCAGTTCCCTAGACATGCAGTCTTTGGCAACACTGGTTCTCAGTCATCTGCAGGAATGACAGGTGTTGTCTATAGACTCTGGGTCTGACGAGGCACCTACCAGCAACGGTTCGCTGTGGATCTTCAGCTGTGTGCACAGCACGCCCTGCTGCCCCTTCATCTTGAGGGAGGTGTTCGTACCTTTGCTGAGCCAAATGCCTCCGCCACTCTCTTTTTCTACCTCTCTGATCTCTGTAATCCATGAGGTATACCGCCAAATCACCAGGCTCCATGATCCTGATGTTCTCCTCCTGCAGGATTAGAGAGAGACACATGGGTTATGTGACTTAAGAATCTCTCTTGCTTAAGTCTGGAGGCCTCTTCACACATGCAAGAAGGTGCTGGCCATCCCTTGGATAGCCAATGTGTAGTGCGCTCCTTGACTGTCCAAAAGCCCACCCACCTCTGCCCCACTACACTTGAGTGATTGGCGGCAGCTTCGGCCGTTGGACTGCATGTTGTGCTCTCAGCTCAGGAGCAAACATTCTCCTAAACCGCACTGCAAGACTGCGCTGTTAGCTTGAAACATAATGGATACTGGTCCACACCAAAATAAAGGCATTGCAAGGGGCAGTGAGCGTCTCCACCACTAACTACGTCATGGTCACCTTTTGCAAGGGGATTGTACTACTTGCTCAATCAGCCAATTGCTCTGCTGCCCCCTAAAACACACTTTAATTTGCAGCCTGTGCCCAAGGGGTGAGACGTTCTGGTGCATTTGGTGGCAGTTTCATGCTTTTGCATTGCTCGAGTGGGCAGGAAAGCTTCAGAGGCCCGACTCCCAGCATGCCGATGGAGCTGCAGCTGAATGGTCTCAGCTGCAGAAGAATATTCACTTTTGACAAGCTTTTCCAAGAGGGTGGCCACCTCCTTCAATACCCCCTCCTCCCACCGCCCCCTGGTCTGACCCATACAGGAGCCCTTGCTTCGGCACTGCACTGAAAGCCAGCGGGGAAAAAGCAGCTTGCCTGTGCACCCAGCAAATGCGCAGCACCTCATCCTTGATGTCCTAAGGGCAATGCTCGTGAGCACTTACCTCTGGGTTCCCCTTGAATTTCAGGTTGCCAGGTGCACGCCTTTGAAAGGCAGTCGTGAATCACGCCGTTCTGAAGTCACACCGACGTGGGCGGTAAATTTGATGTGGGTGGATGATTCCGACAAGCGGGGCTTATAATTCGATGCAAACGTATTAAAATGACATTCCCGATGTTCGGCGGCAGAAAACATGGCCCACCATTGATGGGTGGAACAGATGATCGCAAACTGGTTCACGGCAGTGTAAAAGTGATTTTTGGGCTTCTTGCCATAATATCCCCCCACCATGTTGCCTGACACCAACTGGGCCAAAAAATTCCAGCCATGGTTACCTATACTGAGACTAACTTTATATTCCAGGTCTCATTATTTGAATTTAAATTCCACCAGCTGCCATGGTGGGATTTGATCCTATATACCTAGAGTATTAACCTGAGTTACTGAATTACTAGTACAGTCATATTACTACTATGCCACCATATCCCTTTTTTGAGCTAGCTTACACCGTGATCCTTCTCCACCTTAAAAGGATCATCCTCCGCCATTTATGTTTTGCTTTCAGACAGCATTGACCCTTGTTCTGTTATTAACACATTTTGCTATCTGACCTTTATGCCACTATTAGCACCTGCCTTAGACTTTAACACTACCATTACCACTCCCTTTGTCTTGTGTCCATGACATCTTTGCCAAATCTCTCCCGAACTCCCACTATCCCTGACCTTCTATTTTGCTCCACATGCTCCACCCTATCTTCAACAGTATAAAACCCATCACATTTCTATCTCTCTTCAGCTCTGAAGAAGAGTTATATGGACTCAAAACAATAAATCTGCTTCTCTCTCCACAGATGCTGTCAGACCTGCTGAGTCTTTCCAGCATTTTCTGTTTTTATTTCAGATTTCCAGCATCCGCTCTTTTTTTTGCTCTTATTTACACAAAATACTTATATGATTTCTTCTTTGGTTTTACTGTGAAACATTATTGTTATTGGAATATTATTAAAAATATTTTATTATTATATTCCTGAAAGCCAGTTTTCAGGAGCATTTATTTACAGGCTTATACAGTTCAAGCATACATCTTCTTACCCAATAATTAATTTCAGTCTGTTTCTATTTCTAGGGGCACAACTGAATCCCCAGTTAATTCCTACCACCTACATACAATTGATCGCAATTAATATACAATTAATACTTATGCATCTTGGGCAGGTTGAACTTCAGGTCAATCATTTGCTTTGTTTCCTCAAAAGCAGATTTTATGCTTTTGAGGAAACATGCATACGTGCTGTTCTCCCATGTCAGTTCCACTAGGAAAAAGTCATGGTGACACACTCCCAAAAGCAAAGCTACAAGTAAAAGTGTCTCAAAATGAAACTGGCCACTAAATTAGCATGCAAATCTGATATATTTTACTCCACCCAATACAGTATCAGTGATTTTAGAAAGAGGATAATTATCTGTTAATGATATGCTAAAAGGGTTAACAATATACAGGTATGACAGCATTGATTGATTAAGTATCTTGAGCACATTAAAGAGAAACTCTTCCCCTTTCAGTTATTGATTTTTGTTTTACCAAAAGAGTATAAAGAGAAACTCTGGGGCACTTAATGTTGGTTAGGGAAGCATCTGTAATGTTGCATTTTGTAGATAAATCTAGTATTAATTGGGATATTGTTTCCTACTTCACCAACTACTTTTGGAATGAATTAACATTAACATCTGAGAATGGGTTACCATTCAGTGAGTGTATTTTAGGTCAACACCAGCAATGCATTTCTGCATTTTTGTGATATTATATTTTCAAAATTTAAATTACATCATCTAACAAAGCATAAAACAATTGATTAAACTTTTTCATATAATTGTACATCAGCAGAAGTGTCTTTGATGATTTTTGTGGGTTTTCATGATACCAGCCACCAAATATGATATTCACATTAATTCCATCTCATTAGTCCACTATATCTGATCCTTCAGTTCTGGTGCCTGCAATCTTCAATCAGTAAATAAGGTGGAATCGACCCAGGTTTGCACTAAGTGCAGTAGCGGGCAGGAAAAAGAATGTTCTACCCGCTGGCCCCAATGGTGGCTTTTCACGCCATATCGTCCCAATCGTACCTGATTAATCATGCATTCCCGGGAAACACACCGTTTCACGCCGTCATCTCACGCTTCCTCACGCCAGGCGCCATATTTAACGTGTAGCTGCACACACACCTCTCAGTGCTTCCAGCCCAGGATTGCTGCACAGAAGATATGGCTACAAAAGGCAAGAAGACTGCAGCCCCACCGATTTAGTGATATGTCCCTGGAATGCCTTTTGGATGCCTTGGAGCCCGCCGTGATGTCCTCTGCCCTTGCTCTGGACGAAGGCCAACAAGCAAGGCGACAATTCCAGCATGGGAGGCAGTCAGCAGTGATCAGTACCAACACTCTGCAAAACAGGACAGCACCCTGTGCCAAAAGAGAATGAATGGTCTCATCCGTTCCACCAGGGTAACTCACTCTTCTCAACTCACACACTCACACCTCAAGGGACAACACCATGAACTCTCTCACACACCCTCACATCTCCATCAGGCTCATATCCTCTCGAGCTCATGTCCTCATCCCGTCCATGGCTCTGCTCACCACACAAACATTCCATGCAATGCCATGTATCCTGCTCACACTCTCTCTATCTGTTTTCATGCAGGATACACTGGCTCACAACAGCAGGGAGAGGCCCCGACAGGGGGCTGACTGATCCATATTAGGCCCCTCACTCACTCTGAGGAGTGTGCCATCACATTGATTGGTGAGGACATGGACTGTGCCTGCAGCGACGATGAGGTCCGCAGCGAACACCCACGAGGTCCCTGCACCACATCAACCCTCTCTCAATGCTCTCTCTCCAGCTTTTGACTCTGCTGCCCTGCACTAATCATCTCTACTTTGGTTCACAGGGAACTCTGCCAAGCGACAGAGCCCCTCAGCCAGCGAGTCCCTCAGCTCCAGCCAGATCTTCACCTTCAGCCAAGAGGACATCTCCTCCATTGAAGAGCTGGAAATAAGGAGGCTAGAAGATCTGTCACAGCACTTATCCACACCCTCCACCAGCACAGAGACACACACCTTGGTGGGACCTAGATCTAGAGCAGGCTTAGGTTGACAATCTGGTGGCCACCGCACGGACACATGTCCACAGCAGGAGGTGGCAGGTTCAGCCAAGCTCCTCGGCACTCGGAGGACTGCTGGGGAAGAGACATCTGTGAGGTCCAAGTCAGATGACGAGCCTCTAGATTAGGTCTTACAACTCATCGTGGAGAGTCAACAGAAGGCAGAGGAACATCATGCAGATCTGTTGGAAGCCCTCAAGTGGCACGTGAGTTGGAGTGCACCCGCCTGCTCTCTGATGAAGTGGTGCCCACATGTACGCGCATGGAGGTCTCCATGAGAAGGATGGCGGATGCCATGGTGACCCTGATACAGCAGAACACGAAGATGTGCGCAGACCTCACTCCATTGCGGTAGCTATGGGGACTTCCTGCAGTGGCAACGTGAGGGGGAAATGCGGCACTTAGACATCCCTCCAGGTGCTCCTTCCCCTCAAGAAGTCAGGCCAGTGCCCTCAGGCACCTTAAGGTAAAAGGAGCAGCAGCTGGACACCCCTGGGTCATCCACTCAGGAATCTCAGAGGCTGTCCTCTCCCTCCCAAGTCCTCTTTGCTTGTGGCCCCCCTCAACCTCATCCTCTGTCACCGCAGAGGGAGGAGCTGGCCCATAGGACAGCCAAAGCAAGCCAGGGCCCTCAAAGCCTTGACTCTCCAGAGGGCATATGCCAAAGACAACAGACAACTGGGCCAACCATTGCACAGGCTGTCTCCATCCCTGCTGCAAATGTCAGGGCTGCAGTTACAAGTATTAGGCCAGAAAAGTTAAGAAATTCTGATCACAATTGGTTGCACAGGTGAACGCATTTTGTCACTTTATAATCTGAAAATATATTCACTTTCACGAAATAATTTGTAATGGTGTCTTTCAGCTTCATTGACGGGCTTCTTGAGTCCTCCCACTGCATCCCCCACCAGCTAGCAGTTCATCTGCACGCCGTCAGCCTATGAGTGATTCTGCAGGGAGAAATGTGTGTGCATAGCAGGGCCTTTCGGAGCTTTGTTCAATCACTGTCCCACGCATGCGGATTGTTCCTTCATCACACTCATCTCAATGTCCTGAGTATTTTCAATGCTGCCTGCTGGGGTTCTCTTTCAGTTATCCATCTGAGCTGGCCTGCATCTCCGCCCACCCACCGATCCCCCATGCAGCACCTGTTCCTCCCCATCACACGTCTCCTCTCGCTTTTGGTTTTAGAAACATGGTGCTGGTAACATTTGTCTTCAGCTCCCCGTCCCTTCCTCTGTCCCAGTCACCTATGTCCTTTTCCCCATAACTATTGACCCCCTGGCATCACCTTCCACCTCCCCACTGTCACCTACTAGCTACAACCCTTTTCTTTCAAAGATGTCCAGGTTATGCACATTCCCTACTTTGCCGAAAATCCTGCCACCATCCACATTGACCTCCTCCTTCCCAGCCCCAGGGTCTGTGTCCATCTTCGAGTGCCCACCAGCCATCCTCGCTGTCCCTTCTACCGATACCATTGCACCCTCACCCTCCCACCCTACCGGCTCACTCTGCCCTCTCTCATTCTCACCATTCCCCCTACCACGCCCGCTCTCATTTCACACCCTGGGGGCAGCCATCAACTGCACATACCCCTCCCATGCACGTTCAGCTGGACAATGTATCCACCCCCCCTTACTCCTTCCCCCATCCTTACTGCTCCCTCCCTCTGCCCGGACTCCTCCCTCCCTCCAGACTCCTTCCCTACCCAACTTCACCCGCCGATGACACCATTGTTCCCCCCTTCCAACCTCACCCCCCCAGTACCTTAGTTCCCCCCTCCCAATACTATTGTTTCCCCCTCTTCCAACCTCCCCCCACTCGACACCGTCGTTCGCCGCCTTCCAACTTCACCCCCCACCCCGACACACCTTCCTCTCCCACTGTCCCCCGCCCTCCCGATATACCTTCCTCTCGTAGCCAAAACAACACCTTCTTCTCCACCCCCTCAACGATCATCCATTGCAGAACATAGCCAAGACACTGATGTCCCAAAGCAGACCCTCAATGGCGACCTTCCACGTTCTATAAGCTGCTTCACAGCGCAGCTATGTCCATGAAAATCCATGCAACATGCAATGCACGTTCCTCCAGGGTCCCGATGCTGTAGGGCTCCAGCATCTTCTTATCGTTGGATGTCTGAGATGCGAGAAAGGCCCTGACAGTAAGTCCCGACTTCTGCACTCTTGTCAAAATGTGTTCTGTGCTGGTGTGTTTTTCCACCAACATGGGCAGTAAATTTGACGTGGAGGCGTGATTCCAGTGGGCTTCTAATGATATGCAGATGTATTAAAATGAAGTTCCTGACATGCGCCGCAGAAAACGCAGCCTGTCATTGACGGGCGGAGCGGACAATTGCAAGCTGGTTTCATGACGTTGTGAAACTGATTTTTGGCCTTCCTGCCATATTGTCCACTCACACCCGCCATGACGCCCGATGCCAAAGGAAAATTCCACCCATATTTTCTATGGGTGCAGGGGCAGGTTTTATATCCAGTTACAAGTAACAGCCTGCAGAGCCTCTTGCAGGTAGGTGGGAGCAGTTCAAAACCGTTTGTATTTGGGTATCTAACTAAGCCAGCTACTGCTACAGGGTGCAGTCTTTCCAATCAAATAATTTTACAGGTAATATTCAGTTAGCTTGAGTCTCCATGACATACTGTGCTATCATGCTCAAACTAACAATAATGCCAGTATGTTAGCATGCAGCATTACATTTACTAATCTGCCAGGATAAAAGAACAAGGAGCCACAGTTGATTTTGATCACTGAAGTATTGAGGCCTGGAGTACCTCGACAATACCTCCACTTACCCTTTACCTATTTAATTGTGTCAGTACAACATATTATTGTCAAGGGCTCTCTGCTGTTGCTTTGCATTCATACACCATAGCCAGGATTAGTGCGCCATCTACTGTTAGATAATAATTGCATTTTCTTGTGTCCCTTTTGAATCTGGTTCAGGTATTGTCTCCATGACATTAAAAGCAGCTAGATATTCTCAGGGGACCAATTAACTCAGCTGGTTAGATTACATGCTTAATAATGCCAATGGTGCAGGTTCAGTCCATGTACTGGCTGGCACAAGTAACATTCACGCCACACAAGTGTCAGGCAATGACCATCTCCAGAGAATCCAACCATCGCCCCATGACATTCAATGGCATTGCCATCACTGACTCACCCACTATCAACATCCTGGAGGTTACCATTGGCCAGGAATTGAACTTGACTAGCCATATAAATACTGTGGCTACAAGAGCAGGTCAGAGGCTAGGAATCCTGCTGTGAGTAACTCAAACCTTCTGACTCCCCAAAGCCTGTCCACCATCTACAAAGCACAGGACAGGAGTGTGATTGAGTACTCTCCACTTGCCTGGATAAATGCAACTCCAACAAGAAGCTTGACACCATCCAGAACAAAGCAGCCCGCTTGATTGTCACCTCATCCACAAACATTCACTCCCTCCAACACTGGTACATAGTGGCAGCAATGTGTACCATCTACAAGATGCAAAGCAGGAACTCACCAAGGCTCCTTAGATAGCACCTTCCAAACACACGACCGCTATCATCTAGAAGGACAAGGGCAGCAGACATATGGGAACACCATCACCTGGAAGTTCCCCTCCAAGCCACACACCATCCTGACTTGGAAATATATTGCCATTCCTTCACTGTCACTGGGTCAAAATCCTGGAACTGCCTCCTTAACAGCACTGTGAGTGTACCTATACCACATGGTCTGCAGCAGTTTAAGAAGGCAGCTCACCACCACCTTCTCAAGGGCAATTAAGGATGGGCAATAAATGCTGGCCTAGCCAACAACGTCCACATCCCATGAATGAATTTTTAAAAAGTATTTCTTGGGACCTGCCTCTTTTCCTCACCCAATTGTAATATCATTGGCATTACGGAGCCATGATTAGCTACCCTCGGACAATGAAGGTGCCACATGAAGAAAGAGAGAGTAGTTCTTAGCCTGAGTTTATTTTATTTAAAATTTACATTGACTTACTTTATCTTTATAAAGCTGCCTCTACAATCAGACTGAAAATCAGGGGCAATTTGGCCTACAATGTCCTGATGAGCAACAGCCGTTATCTGATCTCAACTGTCATAGTTGAGGTAGCACAACATTTGGCATCAATGCCAGATTAGGGAGGAACAATAGATAGATAAAGAAGGAAAATCATTTGATACTTCCACTCCTGATTAGCTAGTGATCCTTGTTGGAATATATAAGTGTGTAGAAAATAACAGAGGACAGGAATGGGCTTGGCTTGATGCCCATAATTGGGAGCATTCTTTAGGGTTTTATCCCCTTTTTTATCCCCCCTTCTATCCCATTTTCTATCTTTTTTTCCCCCACCACCGCCCCCTCCCCTCACCCCATCCCCAAAAAGGCCATCTGTTACTTGTTCCATGTTATTCTTTCACACAATGCTACCCTTGTTCTGCTATTATTACATTCTGCTTTCTTACCTTCACGCCACTATCAGCATATTTTTTAGCCATGACCATTACCATTCCCTTTGTCCTTTAGTTCATGACATCTTTGTCAATCTCTCCTTGGTCCCCACCTATCGCTGGCCTTCTATCCAGCTTCACCTGCTCCAGTATAAAACAGTATAAATTTCATCACATTTCCACTTCTCTTCAGCTCTGAAGAAAAGTCGTACGGACTCGAAACATTAACTCTGTTTCTCTCTCCATAGATGCTGCTAGACCCGTTGAGGTTTTCCAGCATTTTCTGCTTTTGTTTCAGATTTCTAGCATCCGCAGTATTTTGTTTTTTTTCTTCCATTCTCTCTTCTTAGTGGTAACGTGCTCCAGTACAGTTCCCTGGTCAATGGAAGCCATGAAAAATAGTATTCTTCAGCCATGAGCTCACATTGAATTAAACAATTATGGGCATCAGGCCAAGTCCATTCTTGCCCTGTGGTATTTTCTACACACATATATTCCAGCAGGGATCATTAGCTAATCAGGAGTGGAAGTATTACCTGATTTTCCTCCTTTATCTATCAAACATTCCTCCCTAATCTGACACTGATGCCAAATGTTGTGCTACCACAATTATGACGGCTGAGATCAGATAACAGCACCGACCAGGGGTCGAACACGGGACTTCAAATAATTGTCACTTTTTAAATTGTCCCTAATCCTATCTACCACGCTATCTCTCTCTCCAACTTTAAGATGCTTCTTAAATCCTCTCACTTTGACAAAGCTTTTGGCCATCTGTCCTCACTTCTTCTTCTGTGGCTCAGTGTCAAAAATGCTTTTACTGACATAGCTCTTGTTAAGCACCAAGGGACATTTTGCTACTTTAAAGCTACTATATAAACCCAAGTTGTTTTTCAGTGGTGGTACTGGGAAGCAGCCCAAAGAGAGCACCAGGCAGCATTTCTCTGTCAAGGTCAAAAGGTCAAGAGATTTTAAAAGTCTACAGTTTCCGAAAATCACATTTAATCAATGATGAGAATATCAATAAGATTGAAAATCATACAGGTTCTTTACAATAGTGGTCCAAGCTTCCCATTTATTAGAATAATAAATTGTAGTTATTGTTACAGCTAGTTTCCAAGTTTGTTTTCTTTTGATACCCTTTGCAAAACGTTTGAGACCTTCTTAATTCTGACTTTTTAAAAATAAATATATCTTTCATGATGGGGTGGGTGGCATCTGTATTATTTAGAGAATCTATGATTTAGTGGTTACATGTTTGATTTTTCAACCCAAGGACTCATGGTTTAAATCTTCGTCCATTCCCTTCCCCCTTACATTTCCCCATAAATCGCCCCCCTAAGTAAGTTAATTAGTATCAGAGAGCTCCTAGCTTCTATCCTCCAGAAACTCTAACTTCTAAATGGGTAGCATCTAGTAAGTCAGCAGGAGCCTTGCACAAAGGACTAGCCTTTATCTGAAATAATTTTACACTCCAATGCACACTAGGCCTAACAAAGACAAATGGGCATTCCCCTTAGTTGATTAGGGCAGACTACATGAAAGTTAGTTGAACAAACTTACAAGTGCATAGGGTTTAGCACTAGACTCAGCATTGCACTTCAGGATAGCAATCAACCAGAACATGTGTTCTCACTTTATGCTTCCATTTTGTAGCTTACCTGCAAGATCTCTCAACTATCCATCTTGATTTTAAATTTATTTTGCAAGCATAGGGGTTAATTAGTAAATTGTTTAACTTCAAGTTATAATAAATCCAAATTTACTTTCAGTGGTGTTTTACTATCCTCAGATGAATTTCTACAAGCGTCCAAGGAAATACACCAATCCTAATGAGACCAGGATAGTAATACAAAGTATGGCAGAGCTGGTTCCAAATCTTTGGATTGTTTACTTTCTAAAGTTTACTTTTTTGTGCATTCAATTTAATGTATTTGGTCTTAAGGGCGAGAAAATACTCTTTAAAATCCATTACCATCACTAGACAAAGCATTATGCATTTAATTCACTCAAATTGCAATAAATTTCTAGTCTTAGCATGGAGATACTAAATCTTGATTCAAGCGCAAAAAGTTCCACAGCTCAAAAGCTCAGTACACTAAATAGCTAATGCACTGTATTTTAGAAGTCTCGTTACTTTGTTTAATATACATTTTTGCTGCCCTCTCTGGTGAGTTCAGATTAAATTTCTGAATGACTGATTAACTAGTTTGTGGAAGAAAGAATTGCAAATTTTCTGTTTTTGCTTGGCATTTACAGAAATCCAGGTCTAAGCATAATATTTATACAGAAACTAGTCAAGCATTTACAAGAGTGAAATCTAAATCTGTGTACATACCAAAGACCTCAAATAGCAATGCACATCTGTGGTTATACTGAGTCCAATGTTTCATGCCTTCTATAGTTGCAGTCACAATACGTAATGAATTATCCGGCTGCATGACTTTCATCTGAAATGGTTTTGACTTCTATTATGTAAAAAGGGGTAAAGGTTCAGCATATCTATCAGCACAAAAGCATCCACTAATGCAAAATGCAACAAACTTATTGAAATTAGATTTTCTATGCTATCACTTATAACCATGAATGGATGATCGACAAATATTGTTGGTATGATGAACAATAACTTGCATTTATACAGTTCCATTATCATAGTAAAACATTCCAAGGCACTTCACATGAATGTTATCACTGAAGGTTCGATACTAAGCCACATAAGGACATATTAGGACAGATGACCAATAGCTTGGTGCATTGACCATCATGCAAACTTGGTGGTGTGGTGGTTATAAGATATCCATTGAAGATTCACACACCTTCCTTGACCACCTGCATGAGGTCATTGAACTTCTTGCAGCACTGCTGTCAGATCTTTGGGGCCAGATGTTGATGGTTGGTTTATTATATTGTTACAGATCACAGGGGATGGGCATTTTTTGGTAAGGACTGAGAACACAGATAAAGAGAATCAGCTGGAACACTGGGGTAGTAATTAGAAGGCAGAAGTCTGTATTGCTGCATCCTGTGAATAAAACTACTAACAAGGAAAAGATCTATGTCCTTTTTCGTATTTCATCATCTGGCTTGGATCCATTTAACATGGTAGGAGAGAATGTTGCCTAAAGGTGAAGATTGGAAACAAAGGATAATTTTTTTTCCCCCAAGCAGAAGATTGTAATTGGAGTTACTTTTGAGAAGAACGGCTGAAACCAAATATAAAGTGTCAGGGTATAATTTTCCACTAATCTTCTCTGAATCTGAACCTTATGACCAATGGAAAAATGAAGTAGATATATGGACACAGGTTACATCCTCACTGAAGAGAAAACAAGGTACGGCCTTGGCACTGTCACTTCCTAACAAAAACAGGATCAGGTGCAGAGTATTTTCAGAGCCAGAGGCTTGTCAGCTAGACACTGAGGAAGGTTTGGATAATCTACTAAAGTTTATGGATAAAATTTATAAGATGATCTCTTAGAAGCATCTGAGGCATGGTCAGCCTTTAATAAATTTAGAAAGATGGTGATTATTCCATAGAAGAATACATCATGGAATTTAACAGGCTATATTCAAGATTGCAGAAATTCTATTTGGAAATTCCTGGTTCAGTACTTGCTTTCAAATTGTTGGATTGTGCTAAAATGTCACACATGGATAGGCTCCTGGTCTTAACTGGAGCTAAATTCTCTTGACACGCTTTCAGATTAGACGTCTGAGGCTTAAAAAAATTCCTGGGAAAGCAGTCACACAATGGCCATCATGGCACCCATGGGACATTCAGCAGTGTTACAAAAGATGGAGGATTCAATGCTTGCGGCATTTCAAGATCGTTTAGATATAGGGTGCAGGCGTCAATACAACAGGGGCACCACTGATAAAATAAATGAGGATGGAGACCTTTTTGGCAGATCTGGCAGACGGTAGGAATGGAGTAATAATAACAGAAGAATGAAGCCCAAGAATGCTCAGGGAATTATAAACAAGTGTATCAGATGTGATTCCAAATATTATGATGTGGTAAATTGTCCGAAACGGAACAACAGGATTTTCAAAGCGACGCACAACACGGAAGGCTTGGAAGGGGAAGATGATGATTTTGATCAGTCTGACAGAATTGTACCGATGACAAGAAGCTTCAGTCTGGTAATGAGTGTGCTAGTCGTGGATTTGTTTAATTGTGCCATGGTGGACAGTGGTTGCACCACCACAGTATGCGGAACCAATTGAAATGTTATTTGGATTCACTCAGTAGTAGGGATTGAAGTAAGGTCATGGAATATGCAAGTTCTACTTTTTTCAGGTTCAAGGATGGCAACACATTAAAACCACTGGAAAGAATGGTGATTTCATGTAGAATAATTGGAGTAAGCCACTGTAGTGAGGTACCCTTGCTGCTGAGCAAAGCATCCACAAAAAAGGCACAAGAAATTAGACATATGGAGTATGACAAAGCAATTGTCTTTGGAAAGCCAGTAGATTTGCAATTTACCCGATCAGGACATTATTACACCCCTTTAACAAAATTTAGCATCTCTAATCAGAATGTTAAAGATGTGTTAATTGCATCAGGTGATATGAATTTGACAGAAAAAAAGTAAATTATCTTAACATTACATCGATGATTTGCTCATCCCTCTTGTCACAGATTAAAAATTTTACCAAAGAATGCAGGGGTGGTTAATGAGTACACAAAACTTCTTGAAGAGATTAGTGAAAAATGTAATACGTGCAAAAAGTATTGGAGGACACTATCACGACCTATTGCAAGTCTCCCTTTAGAACGGGACTTTGATGAAGTAGTAACTATGGATTGAAAGGTGCGGGACAAGGACAGAAACATTTTCATTTTACATTTCACAGACATGACAACAAGATTAAGTCTGTCCACAGCAACACATGGTAAAGACAAAAGACTGATTGCAGATAAAATCATGGAAAAATGGATAGGGGCCAGACTTGGGGCAGTGACTAAATTCCTAACTGACAATGGGGGCTGGGGTTTGCCAATGATGAATTTCAAGACAGGTGTGAAAATATTAGCATTGTAGTGATGAACACTGCAGTTGGAAG
This sequence comes from Cetorhinus maximus, assembly GCF_964194155.1. Lineage (NCBI taxonomy): Eukaryota > Metazoa > Chordata > Chondrichthyes > Lamniformes > Cetorhinidae > Cetorhinus > Cetorhinus maximus. Next base: position 13,742,667 of record NC_135887.1, read on the forward strand.
TCCCTTCAGTAATGGGATTTTTGAAAGATATCATACAGTGAAGGATGAGATGCTCCATAAGATCTTAGCTGACCAGCCAAACTGTAAGCTAACATCTGTCCTGACATGCAGGTAGAAGGGCATTCATCAAGGCAGAAGTCTCAGAAAATTTGGCAAACCTTACAGCATTGTATCATCAGAGATAAACTTTAATCCTTGAGATTTAGTATATAATAGAAGAAAGGGTCAGAAAGAGTGGAAAGGTTCAGGCAAAGTGATAGAAAAAGTGTGACGGAAAAACAGTAATTCTCTAGCATGGTAATCAAACTGTTAGGGTACATTCATTTAGGTTAATCGGGATTTATTATAAACTTGCAGAATCTGAACAATTAGTGGAAGGTGATGAGGCACCCTGTACATCATATATTCATATGTTTGACAGTTATGAGCAGCAATGTAGATCTGGGGATGGATTACGATACACAAAGTAATTCTGATGCACTGGATAGGGCTCTTTTATGCAAGTGGCAACTGCCAAAAGTTGGTACTATGGTAACAAACATACCAAAAATGTCCAACGAATGGAAGGAAGCAACCATTGTGGGGAGAGCAGGGAAAGCCACTGGCAAATTCAAATACTGGCTAAATATTCAAGACGATGGACAACAAGTAAGATCTATGTACTAACAAAGCGAGGTGAAAATGTGGAAAGCTAGAAAATGCAGTGCAAGTTCCTATAGTGGATCTGGAAGTGCCTCTAGCCCTAGCAAAAGATCACATACTGGCAACAGAACCTCTGATTGCAGGAGGGAGGAGTTATGTAGCAGTAGTCAAGAACGAGATAGGCGGGCAAATAGAAGCCATAGATTGACCAGAACAGGGCAGGGCGGGGAGGGGGACATGTAAAATATGGTGAATGGCTAGCCCACAATTTTCCCGATCACCCCCAAGCTGACCTCCATAACACACTAGGTGGACAGATGCTGAAATTGACAGCCCACCTGCCATATGTAAATAAATAATTAAAGGAAAATTAGGCTTGGTACTGTTGGGATTGCTGGAGCTGCCAGCCAGTCAGGTTAGTCGACAACTCCCAAGGGCGGGTCTTCCTTCCACTGAGGGGCAGAATTCCCACCCTCAAAAAAGTTAGCCCACATGCAGCACGTTATGGATGAGGGGTGGGCTTCCTCAGACTGTGTCGGCTTCCAGACAACCTTTCTTCTGGGGTGGGGCGGTAGCAGTCCACCCCCCTGTAAAATGCAGCCCAAAATCCATGAATATCAGCAGGACTGGGAGAAGGGGGTGCTAATCGCCAGGGCCTGGGCCTTCGGGGGGCCCAGACTCAGGCAGCATCACTCCTCTCTCAAGTGGCCTCTCACGCCTCAATCTGCTGGCATACAAGTGTGTGGTGGCCACTCCGCTCCAGGTCAAAGTTCTACAGGAGAAACAATATTGCAGCGAGAGCCCGAGTTCGCACAACCATTTATTTTCACAGCCAGGGTGCATTCTGGATGATGTAGTCCACCCTTGGCTGTGCTCTCACTCTCCTGCACAGGCACCAATCCACTACAGGCTTCAAGAGGGCGGAGCAGACCCAGGTGGCAAGGAAGAGTGGCAGCTGCAGCAACAGTGTGACCCAGGGCAGGTAGAGTCAGGGCCGTGAGGAATCACGTCTTGCCACCTTCACAGCCATCCCGAACTCCTCCTCAGAGAGAACATTTCCAAACCTCCCAGGCCTATGGATGAGTGTGTGAGTGCTGGTTGTGAAAGACCATAGCAGGGCATAAACTGTGTAGTTTTGAGCACCCTGAAATAGAAAGGATATAAAATAGAACAGGTGCAATGTAGGTTCACCAGGATATTATGAAGGACGAGAGGGCAAAGTTAGGAACAGGAACTTAAGAGGTTTGGGCTTTCTCACTAAAGTTGCAAAGAGAGAGTGAGCATGAGAGGGAGAGAACACCAACAGTGGGAAAGAGCCAGATGCGCACACGCACACACATGCACACACACACACCTCCCCCTCCTCCCTCCCAAAAACCTATGTACACACCGGGCTGGAAGAGGAAGAAAACCAAGGCTGAAAGCAACCTACTTCCGACCCCCACTTTCATATGAATTCCACCGAGGCCAGCTCAGAGTGTGCGCCATCTGAGTCGAACACAAGGTTGGTGTTAGTAAAACCCAACTCTTTAGCTCGGCCCAGTCCACCTACCCCTCCCCTAGGTCTTGGGGCCTAGTCTCTCTCTCCCTTGCTCTGCTTCTTAATCAAAAAGGCAAAAATGTTTTTTTTAGTTAGCTCTGCGGCTTGGCACTTTTTAATGGTCACTCTAATTAATTACTTATTAAATTATCAATTTATCGCTTTGACTTTAACGTTGTTTATGTTTCCTCCACAATTTTTTTTCGAAATTCATCTCTAATGTTGTGCCAAGCCAGATCTCAGGCAGCTGCTGCTGGGTTTCTTGCTGAAGGGCGAATGAGAGACTCACAAGAAATCTGATTGCATTTTGGAGGGCTGGAAAAAGGAGTTATTTTTGCTCCAATAGAAATGGAAAGTGTTGGAAATGGTCAGCATATCTGGCGGCATCTATGCAGAGAGAAACAGAGTTTGTGAGCCTTCATCAGAGCTAGTGCAGATCATGGACCTGAAGCATTGCCACTATTTCTCTCTCCAAGATGTTGCCTGGCCTGCTGAGTATTCCCAACATTTTCTGTTTATATTTCAGATTTCCAATATCTGCAGTACTTTGCTTTCCTATTATACACTCCATGCTGAGCATTTAAGCGTGGTTAGTTTCAATTTAAAATGTGAAAACATTTATCACTCAATGCAAAGTGTAATTTTTCTGTTAACAAGCCCACTTGTATGGATAGAAATATCATATTATTGCAAGTGAATTGATTGGTGCTAATTCACTGGATGGTTTTGCCATTTTTAAACTTGGAAGTGAAACCAGGGGTCATGCACGAATGGAGTATGTTCAAGGTATTCTCATTTGTACACAAGATTGTTGTTGTGATGCTAATTTCTAATCAGCCATTAGAAGGTGCACAAGAGATAAACTGGGAATACATGTATATCTGATCCAATGGTTTACAAACATTTTGGTTGCAGGCCCTTTTCAAATGAATTAGTAATCATGGACCTCCATCTAAACTATAATACCAAATAAAACGCATAATATGAAAGTGCTGCTTGTAGAGTGTTTTAGTAATGCTTTTAAGAAAACAGGTATTTGCTTGCAGATATCAGTGATATGGACTTCCTACTTATATTTTTTTTTAATACTGTCCACTCTTGAACAAGGCTGAATTCTCATGATGCCCACCAGTAGCCTTGGTAACTGTGGATCTACTTGGGGATCTTTGTACTGTTCTCAGCACTTATCCATGTGTGGTCCCCTCCTACAGACAGCCAAGACCTTCTGCACTGCATGTGTGGCAGTCACACTCCACTCCCACCTCACAACAAGCCACCACTCATTTGCTTACTTGAAGACCCCACGGAAAGTCTCTATGAACTCAAGTTTCAGAGCCACTATTCTAGTCTACATCACAAAGTTTCTGTACAAAGTAAATGTTATCACTATTCAACTTTACATTTCTCCTGTTAGGTCAATGATCCTGTTTGACCTAAATTTCAATTTGTCTACTTATCAAACAAAGCAAAGTAAAATATCCAAAGTCCAAATTCAACATAGACTACCTTGTTTTAAATAGTATTTATGAATGTACCTGATCCACACCATCACTTGGATTACTTTCAGATTGGTTTTCAAAAAATTGATTTGGCTGACCACTACGTTTGCTGCTTGTTGAATTCTGATATGAATTCTTGGGCCACTGATGTGTTTGTTGAGAAGATTTTGCCTGTGCTTTGTAAGATTCAGATGGCACACATGACCGGAAAGTGCTTGTGATATTTTTTTGAGTACGATTGTTCCCACTAGTAGAAGTAAATTCCTTCCTTTCATTCATGGCAGGCCTAGTATTTTCTTTACAAGTATTTCCAGGGTGTTGTCTAACATCTGTGCTAAAATTTAAACAACTCAAGTTAGCAGTGTGTAATATAATCATTACAAATAAATTTGCAGTAAAATGTGATCAAATTTAAATTTGCTAGAGAAAAACATTATCTTGAGAAGATTTCAGTAACATCTCAATGCAATCTTTGTGTGTTCTTGCAAACAAAAATCAATGGAACTTTGCTTCACAGAATACTAAATAAACAAACAGAGGAACCATTGACTAACTAGAAAATTACACAATGTAACAAACCAACCAAGAATAAAGCTGAAGCAAAGTTCAAGCCTGAAGTTCAAAGAATGCTTAACTGATAAATGCAACAACACTCTTGAGGGTAGAAATAAACAAGCAACTGCCTGAAGTATCACACTCCCACTAGCTCTCTCCCAGTGCCAATGATAAAAACAGCAATTTTCTAAATATTTCTTGTTCATATGTTCCTCTCCCTTTCTTGATCCCCATGCCATAAATAGGTAAGAGGCGTGGTCCCGACATCAGGGCATTTTACGACAGCGAGACCGGATACAGAGAGGCTGTCCACCCCAAAGATGCAAGCAGCTGATTTACATATGTAAAGGCCCAAATAGTGGCCATTTTACGTTGCCATCAGCATTTTGCCAACAGCGGGGTGACTTCCTGTCATGTGCCAAACGAATGAAGGCAGCTTTCCAGCAGCAGCCCAGCAAAGTGCTGATGGGTGTCTTCCATCCTCACAAGCTAAAGGGGCCATGGACAGGGAAAGCAGCAACTGCAGCCACAATTACCTTCCTGGAGGGGTTTCCCCTCCAACACACGACCTCGTGAATCATTTTTTAAAATTTTCTTCACCTATGTGCTGTAAACCTGAGGTCTCCTGCATTCCTCAGCAGTGAACACCTCCCGTTCGTGCTGCTGAGGTTTAAGAGCTACCAGCCCTGCAACTGGGCCAGCAAAGTGGAGAGCCCTTTTTTTTGATTCATCATGGGATATGGGCATCATTGGCTAAGCGGTTAGTCATCTGGGCAAGAGTGTGCTACGGTCAAATCAGGGTTAAAGGATGGTTCCTTTGCTAGCTCACCAGAGGGCAAGTTCACACATAAGTTCTACAGGGATTCACCATAAAACCTCCAAAAACACTCCAGAGTATTTCTGGGCAGTTTGCAATAACAGGAGTTTTTCCTGCAAGTTGGGTGCCTGGCCCTTTAAATAGCATTGGTGCAGGGTCCATCTTGCAGCTCGGTGCCTGATCATTGTAAGTTACATGTGAATTAATTGAATGGACCTACATGATCCAATTAGGAAATTCAGCATTACATCAGCCAGTTTGACATCAGGAAAATGCAGAATTTATTGCCCATCCCTAATTGCCCTTAAGAAGGTGGTGGTGAGCTGCCTTCTTGAACTACTGCAGTCCATAATTGGATGGCAGGCCAAAATTACTGAGCAGGTCCCGCTGCCAGCAAATGCGGGCTTGGGAGTCGGGACCTACTTTTTACCCTAACGCCAGGGTCCTGAAGTTCCTCATAAAATTGAGCCCAGCTTTTTAGATGACCTTTCAGCCCTTTACATGGCATAAAAATATAGTTACCTGAAAAGACAGATCTGTAAAGTAGCAGCTGAAATGCAAAAAAAGCAAACTCCCATTGATGGCAGGCACTGAAATTCACTACCCACATGTTGGCCTTGGATTTGATAGCATAGCAACCTTTTGCTGGGGTGTACCCATCAACCAGCTGCTTTTCGCATGCCCCACACATTGTGGGCAGCCCTTCCACACACCGGGAACGATTGATTGGGCGCTATCTTGATGTCAAACAGCCCTACTGGCTGATGTAACACCACACTTCCTAATTGGATCGTGCAGGTCCAATCAATAAATTTGCGTGTCACTTTACAATGATCAAGCACTGAGCTGCCTGATGGACCCTACACCAATGCTATTTAAAGGCCCAGGCACCCAACTTGCAGGAAAAACTCCTGTTGTTGCAAACTGCCTGGAAATACTCTGGAGTGTTTTTGGAGGTTTTATGGTGAGCTCCTGCAGAACTTGTGTGCAAACTTGCCTTCTGGTGACCTAGCAAAGGAACCATCCTTTAACCCTGACTTGGCTGTAGCACACTCATGCCCAGATGACTAACCACATGGTTGGTCCAGCTCTATAGTAACTTCCAAGATACGTGCAATGCTAATATCTGAGCTGGTGGCTGGGAGTGTCAGATTAAGTGATGGCGCCTCTTAATCAATGTTGTCCTCTTGTTCTCTCTCTTTGGGCTAGTTTGGCTGGGACAAGTTTCAGTTGTTAGGTGTCTGAAAGCAGAAAATCAGAAACATAGAAAATAGGAGCAGGAGTAGGCCATTCGGCCCTTCGAGCCTGCTCCGCCATTCATTATGATCATGGCTGATCATCCAACTCAATAGCCTGCTCCCGCTTTCTCCCCATATCCTTTGATCCCTTTCGCCCCAAGAGCTATATCTAACTCCTTCTTGAAAATATACAATGTTTTGGCCTCAACTACTTTCAGTGGTAGCGAATTCCACAGGCTCACCACTCTCTGGGTGAAGACATTTCTCCTCATCTCAGAAGGTTAGTGTGAGTGAAGAGGCGTGGAGTGGGAAGCAAGAGGTACATGGTCACAGCATCTACAGCTTGTGCATCATGAGAGATCCCAGGCTGAGGGTGAGGTGAGAGTTAAGAAGGGTCTTAAGGCAGGAACAAATCGATAATCTCAGTGTTCTGAGCAACGCCAGATGACGGGCTCTGTCGCAGCCGGCCCCTTAATGTTAAGAGTCATCTCTTCCCTTGGGCTTAGGAGATACCGATATCCGGATTTGCTGTCAGTTCTTCTCCCTTTTAATATATGCCACCCTATCCTGCAAGAGATAGGGCAGAATGCTAGTGATTGTGCAGCACTGTATTGGGTAATGTGCCAGCCATAGCTGAATAGCTGGAGGTATGTGGAGACAGTGAGAGGTGGGTGGGAGGCAGACAGCACTGATAGGGTGAAGTGGACTATCTGGGTTATATGCATGAGTCCTGAATGCCTGGTGGTGCTGGTAAGTGAGTGATGGGAGTGCAGTGCATTGAACAGCATGAGAGGCTGGTGTGGTTGGCAGGGATGTCATGTGAAGATGCATTCATTGGCCCTGAGCTCATTAGGCTTCTGGTGGTACTGCTTACACATCTTCAGAACCAGTTGCTAGGAATTGACCCCTTTGACCAACTGCTCCCATTCCCTTCTGAAGGTGGCCCTTGAGAACGAATCGCAACCCCCTCATCCAAACACCAGGGTAAACTAATTTTTAGCCCATTGAGTTTAATCACTTCCCAGAAGAGATGCAGAGTAAGATCTCACAAATCTCACAAAAAGCAGACATTTTTGGCTATCATTAAGGGTACCTCCAGTCGGTGGACCCTCCGAACATTACTTCTGTCAGGTGAAAAAGATCCATAGTCTGTAAACCCTCTTTGCAGCTGAAAGATAACTAAATGTGAATGGAATCATAGAGAAGAAAAGTGACTAAAATATCTACAGATTATACAATCCACTTACTTGCAACCTCCTTTTTCACTTCGTCCTGCGGTGTTGGATCCACCAGAAAACTGCCTTCGTTCTTGACTTTGTTGCCATGGAGGTACTTGTTGCTGAAGCTGACTGGAAAATGGGCATTTTGTATAATTACCTCTGAAGTTATGATATTCTTCTATATCATCAGCTGAAATAGTCCTGCTGTCACCATTTTATAAATCACATGATTAGCAAGATAGATTGGAGCAGTTAGGACTGTTTTCCTTACAGAAAAGAAGGCTGAGAGGAGATTTGATAGAGATAGTCAAAATCATGAGGGGTCTGGGCATAGCAGATAGGGAGAAACCGTCCACACTCGTGAAAGGATCGAGAACGAGAGAGCACAGATTTAAAATAATAAATAAAAGAAGCAATAGTGATATGAGGGAAAACTTTTTCATGCAGTGAGTGGTTAGGGTCTGGAATGTTCTGCCAGAGTGTGGTGGAGACCAGTTCAATTGAAGCATTCAAAGGGCAATTAAACTGTGATTCTGTGAATCAGTCTGCTGTCTGTCATTGTCTACTATTGTGCCCTCACCAGCAAAGAACTGAAAACTTGCAGAAGTACTTATGGTTGTGATTATCATCAAGAATATCATACTGTCATATTTTCCAAGTCATCATTACATCTAATATTTTGGACATTATTGTTAAGCTTATTTTGCACTGTGTAACATCATTTTAACTCATCAAGTCTGTTACTATTTTGTAACATTATCTCAGGCTATGTGTTTTCTCAGATGTAAATATTGCAATGTAATCTAAATCTTAGAGCAGACAGTAGAGCAGAGAGTACAATTTTTCAGGGAAACTCTATGTTGCCATCATGTGATACTGACAGAAAGAATGTCCACCATCTGTTGCAAAAGCAATTTAACAACCTTTTACTGTTTACATCATGTAGCCTGCTCAATTGGCATTCATGCCAAGTCATATCATTCTAACAGTTTCCAATCCCATGGAGATACAAGTAGTTTTAATTACAGTTTACAAGAACAAAACAAAGTAAAAGTGGCAACTGGCGAGGATCATGTTATAGAGCTACCTGAGCTTTTGGGCTGAATGGTCCCAGCCCTAATGCGGTGGGCTTGGAGGCAGGAAGGCCAGGAAAATAGAGGGGAGCTGCATCAGGATGGGTCCCCAACGGATTCCCACCAACTGGGAACTTTTCCAGGGACAAACTGGGATTAGGATCAGCTACCTGCTCCACTGAAGCAGGGAGTCAAATTAACTTCATTAAGGTCCCAGTTATGGCAGCCTCACTGGCATTTTGCCACCTGTGGAGCTGCCCCTGCCTCATGGAGAGGCCACAGTTCAATGGTGGTGGCCTCACTGAGGCAGGCTGGGGGACCTTGGGAGCTTAAGGTTCAATGCCCCAGTGATGGGGCTGCAGGCAGGAGGACCAAACAGTTTATCCAAAGGGGTTACCATTCTGCTCAGTGAGGCCCAACAGCTTTGTCCCTCATAACATTTTGTCCCCATGCCTCCAAGTGTGCCTTCATGTTGAGACGCTCTCACGGTCCCCGGCCTGCCTCAGCAGCACCCAACTGCTGGGCTGCTTAGGTTCCAGAGCTGCTGCCTTCTGATTTGACCAGCAGCATCAAGAGCCCACCTGCCACCTGAATAGGTAAATGCTAAGGGAGCTAATTATGAGGCCACCTCCGATAAGACTGCACTGTTGTGCACGCTTTCAGCAAGTGCAGACTTGAGATCCCCATTTGGTCCCAAAGCCAGGGTCCCAAATCTCATAGGAAAATACAGCCCCTTGACCTTGACCCTTTTGTAACACACTCCAAACATACTCCAAAAGGAACAAGAGCTAGGTTTGGCTCTGTCACCAAATCAATTGAAACAATGTCATCCAAGTAGTTATCTTTGAGTGGCATTCCATCTACCAGTCAAAAGATCCAAGGGCAAAGTTCAATAGCAGGAATCACTAAGTAGAATTAATTTACTTCTGTTGCTTCCCATGCAGGCTGCATGTCAACTTTGTGCCGCCTGATAATTAATATGATTGGAGCATGCAGCGCTATTGAATGGCTTCATGCCTCATCAGGCAGCCTGAAATCATAACAGGCTAGTGCTAGTTAACAAGCCTGCACTACTTAAATCCAGGCTACTGGAAGTATTTCTTCCACTGATTTTGACCTGAGAAGCGGAACATGGGAGAAAACAGCTCCAAGACTTTCCAGTGCTGCATAGGCGTCCTTGGTCGAGGAGGTAGAGAGAAAGAAAGATGTGTTCTATTCACAGAGGACAAGGAGGCCCCTCAGACAAACCCACAGAAGGCAGTGGAATCAGCTAGCCGGTACAGTCAATGCAAGGAGTCAAGCCCAGAGGACCTGAACGGAGTGTCACAAGAAGTTCAATGAACTCACATGAGTGGTCAAGATCAGTGAATGCATCTTCAAATGCTATATCCCACCAACTGCACCAATAGCCTCAAATACTGCTCAATGCACCACACTCCCATCATTTACCGATCAACAATTTTTAATTTATTCTTTCATGGTATGTGGGCATTGCTAGCAAGGCCAGCATTTGTTGCCTATTCCTACTTGCCCTTGAACTAATTGGCTTGCTTGGCTATTTCAAAGGACGGTTAAAAGTCAACCACACTGCTGTGGATCTAAAGTCACATGTAGGCCAAATCAGGTAAAAATGACAGGTTTCCTTCCCTAAAGGACATTAGCAAACCAGATGGGTTTTCTCTATTAATCACAACTCATGCCTAACATTCAAAGTTTCACCTCACCCTCAAACAGCACACTTCTGCAAACCTCACACCTACATGACACAGTTTGCACTCTGCCAGGTAAGAAAGCCACATCAGCCAAACAAATTCTTCTTCTTGCCAATTATATCTTGCCACTATGCAAATTTAAGTCAAAATTTGGCAGCCAGGTCACAGCACTGTATATTGTCGGGTGGATTGCTTTGATTCCTGTGCCAAATTTTTATAGACCATATTCATTTACAATGTGGTGAACAGTCTGACTAGGTGACCATAGTCACATGCTGGGCTTGAAATTCCCATTTGTGGAGGAGGTGTGATGTCCTTACATGTAAAGCGCAGATCCTGCTGAATGTAGTTCACAAGGAGTGTGAACTGTTTTTGAGGGAGTTCGAACACTGGAGGGCCTACTGTTGGAACACTCATCAGATCTTTGTTGATGATATTAGTGTCGGCCCAGAGGTTTTGCCATTTGTCAAAACCTGCAACACTCAAGGCATTCACAGAGCTCCAGAAAGGTTTGTGTGATTTGAATTGCATATTCAGTAGGTTCTGAAGATCCTCATGGATTACCAATACTGGGTTGGTTGCACTACACTCACTGAAACACCTCCTTCCCTCTTGCAAGACAAAGTGCATACAACTGGAAGCAGCAGGTGCTAGATGCTTCCCATCATTAGAGGGCAATTGCAGAGGCTGTGCCCAAAGGCAGGGTTGAAACCACAGAAGATGGTGGCATCACCTAATCCTTCTTCTCACATTCCACTTATCCTTTTTCTCAATTGCTTCTGATTCAGAAGCTTCAAATAGTGCAAGAACCTTTTACTTTCCCACCGTTGTCCCCGTTGTCTTCACCACAACATTAACCTAGTGCCTTTTTCTTTTCATATATCCATGAACCCTGGCCAGGTACTGGTGGGAGAAGTAAAGGTGGAAGAGTAAGGAGGAGTAAGAAGACAGTGAGGATAAAGAACCATCATTATTTCATCTCACACCCGCAGCCATCAGTTCAGACCCTGACACTGTACTTGATTTAGTGGACAGCTTACAAACAGTATGCACATGTGGTAAGACACCAGGCACAAGTGGCCTGTAGCCAGGGCATGGAGCAAGAGTAGCACATTTGCGGCTCCCAAAAGCACAATGACGCACACAAGTTCTGCTGTGGAGACTTCAGATGAGAACTCCAATGGGGCAGGCTACAGAAGAATGCTGATGGATATGCACAATGAAATGCTTGGTGCATTGGCAGGTCTGCCAGAAAGCTGGTATGCAATGTCAAGGAGCATAGAGGAGTCCAGCAACAACTTTGCACACAGCTTTGTGCAAAGCTTAGAGCCCATCCTTTTCAGCATGAAAGCAGTGGCCAACTCCATTAGCACATGTGTGGATGCAGCATCTAATGGCCAATGTCTCAGTTTCCATTGCAGTACCAGTGGAAGTCGCTCAACGGCTGCAGTGGGTGCTCAGACTTCTGTCATGCCAAAGTCAGCTTGCTATTCCCATGCAAGCTCACATTGATGCCATCATGCCTATAGATATTAGTATTCAAAGGGACCTGCAGGGTGTGATAGATTACCACGATGCTGAGGCGCCCTAGGGACTGGAAGTGGTTCTGTGGAGCACAAACCTGCTGCCCTCTCTCAGAGTGACAACATTCATCCTCCAATTGCTGAGCCATTCCACCAGGGTCCTTGCTGTTGCCTGTCAGCCTGCCAGCCCAGACTGCTGCCACCTATGCTGAAATGGTGCAGTATGAAGCCTGGCCTTCTAAGATTACAGCTGCTTGAAGCTGACCTCCAAGGCCAGCTGACCATCTCTCTCACTGAAGGTCAGTAGTCTTCCACCAGTCATGCTGCAAACAGTACGGTAGCACTGCACAGATGTCACCTTCACATATAATGGTGATGCTGACTTCCCTCTGCTTTGACGTTGCAGCAGGTGGCAGATTTCAAACAGGACATCCTTACTGAAGCACAGACATATAAAACATTGTCCCTCACTGAGATTCAGGTAGGAGAACTACTCTCTGAACATCCTGGACTCCTGTTGAGAGCCCTTCTACCCCTCTTGCTCCTCCTTCTTGGTTGAAAAACAAACTCCAAAGATTAACAGAAAACAATCAAGTCAATTTCCATTTTTTGGGCCCATCCTTTAACCAAATGATAGTGTTATGCATCTATAAGGAAGATGTACATATTCAATATTAGGTTTTCTGATTACATGTGAAAATGTAAATTCCTATTAGTGTTTAATATTCAAATGTTTTCATGAACATTTAACTCACTTACTTCCAGCTGTTTTTACTGTTTTGTCCCATGATGTTAGATCCATGAGAAAATTTCCTATTTTCTTGAATTTGTTGATGCTGACGTACTTGTTGCTGAAGCTGGCTAAAAAGTAGCATGGGTAATTAACATTCAAGTATGGGAAATGTAGAAGACAGAAAAGGTTCACATAGCCATTCATCTTATTTCCTAATATCAGTCAATTGTTAACGTTTCAAATATTAGGCATACAGTAAATTAAACTATTGCACTAATTTGTAAAAAATAAATGCCAGCTCTAATATTTTCCATGTCCAAGTTTCTTATTCAAACTGTGTTAATACCTATGGAACATAAAGACATTCAAGCTAACATCTAATATAACCTTATTAGGTGCATACATTTTTATGGATTCTAATTAAAATAACCTGCATTTACTGCCTGCGTTGTAACCAGTTCGTTGACCCGTCTATAGCTGCTTCTCAAATTACTTAGATCTATGTTTGCTAGTAAATAATATTGAAAGGCCCGAACAATTATGATTTGTACAACTTTGCATGTTGCCACACAGCATTCAAAATATGATGGCATTTGTAGGAAAGTATGTAGTGAACAACAAATATTATGCAGATTACACTGGCACATAACATCCTCCACAACTACTAGAATTACATCAGCAAGTCAAAGTTTGATCTGCATTTGCTTCACATCACAATCAGGTACATACTGTTGAGAAATTTTCTTCTGTTTGCACTGGGGGGAACACTGCAAAAAATTAATGAACCTCACCACCAAAGTCAAACTGGAAGGCAAAGTTGCCATGCCCATTGTAAAAATATGACATAAGAGAATGACAAAGAGAAAACAAACAAAAAAGAATGGTGAGATAGACAAAGAAACTGGAAAGTGCAGAAGAAAGGCAGCATAGAACTCCAGAAAAATAAAGGGTTTAAAAAGGGTTTTTTTTTTAAATTACCACAGAAATAAGCAAAACTCTTCATCATTAGTTCTCATGAATGATGCTAATTTCCAGAACTTTCTATTTCTAGTTCAAATTTCCAGTGCAATTTTTCTTTCTATTCCTGCAATCTAATTGGAAAAATAAACTTACTGGGTTTCACAATGCATCCCACTTGGCTAACTTTAGTATTTGTATGTTTTTTTCCACAGCATATTTATATAACCCTGACTGTTACTTTGTTTTACTTTGTTTTATCTGTTCAGGTGTAGCCAGGCCAATGGACTCAAAGGCAGGCAATATTTTGCAAATTTTTGAATAGCTCAATAGTTGGTGCAAAGTTTACTTTGCTGGATCTATCCTATATTGTATACCTTGACTAAAACCCCAAAAAAGATCTATAGAGAGAAACACTGTGAACGAAACTGAGAACTGTGCAAGCAGATAAATTAACAAAAGAGGGATACTTCAGAACTAATTCAGTAAAGTACAATATGTAAATGCATCTGTGCATCCCAGAAGCATGTCTCATTCAATTGGCTTAATAGTACTGGGTAGTACTTAATGCAATTAAGAAACAATCAACAATTAAGAAAAATACTTAATTGAATGAAAGACCAATATCAGTGGGTTGAACACAGACCTCTCCCAGATGGAATGAAAGACTAGTAAGCAAATCTGTAATGTAACGAGGGACTGCCTTTAAAGAGGAGATAGTTTGGGTACATTCCCAGCATGGGGAACGGTAGGAAAAACAAAGCTAGAGGTCTTTGGATGATCAAAATGATAGAGGGCAAGAAGAAGCAGAAAAAGGGTGTGTATGACAGATGTCAGATTGATAATATGTGAGAACCAGGCTTTAAATAGAAAGTTTGGAGAGGAAGTGAAAGAAGCAAAGAGAAAGAATGAGCAGAGAATAGCAACTAACATAAATGGGAATCCAAAAATATTCTACAGGCATATAAATATTTAAAAAGCAGTAAGAGGAGGGTTGGAGCCACTTAGACACCAAAAAGGAGATCTATGCATGAAGACAAAGTATAGTTAAGGTGCTAACTGAGTACTTTACCACTGTCTTTACCAAAGAAGAAGAAGATGCTGCTGAAATCATGGAGAATAAGGAGGTAGTTGAGGTGCTGGATGGGCTTAAAACTGATAAAGTGAAGGTATTACTAAGGCTGACTATACTTAAAGTTGATTAATCACTATGACTGGATAGGATACATTTGAGGATGCTGAAGGAAGCAAGGGTGGAAATTGTGGAATTATGAACCATAACCTTCCAATGGTACTTGGATACAAGGGTGCTGCCAGAGGACTGGAGAATTGCAAATGTTACACCCTTGTTTTTAAAACAAAAAAGGATGTAAAGGTAAACCCAGCAACTACAGACCAGTCAGTTTGACCTTGGCGGTGGGCAAGTTTTAAGAAATGATAATCTGGGACAAAATTAACAATCACTTGGATAAGTGTTGGTTAATTAAGGAAAATCAGTGTGGGTTTGTTCAAGGCAAATCATGTTTAACCAATTTGATAGAGTTTCTTGATGAGATAAGAGGGTAATGTGGTTGATGTGGTTTATATGGACTTCCAAAAGGCATTGATGAGGTGTCTCATAATAAGCTTGCCAGCAAAGTTGAAACCAAAGTAATAAAAGGGAAATGGCAGCATGAATACGATGCTAAATGAGTGACAGAAACATACTGTGGTGGTGAACAGTTGTTTTTCTGTCTAGAGGAAGGTATACAGTGCGGTTCCCTAGGGATTGGTACTAAGACCACGGCTTTTCCTGATATTTATTAATAACTTAGACTTGGAAGTACAGATCAATTTCAAAACTTTCAGGTGACATAGCTTGGAAGTATTGTAAGCTGTGAGGAGGATAGTAATTGACTTCAAGAGGACAGAGGCAGACTGGTGAAATGGGTGGACAAGTGGCAGATGAAATTTAATATGGAGACGTGTGAATTGATGCATTTTGGTAAGAAGAATGAAGAGACGAAATATAAAACAAAGAATTCTTCTAAAGGGGCTGCAAGAACAGAGTAACCTGAAGTATCTGCACAAATCACTGGTGGCAGGGCAGGTTGAGAAAGTGATTAAAAAAGTGTTTGGGATCCTGGCTTTATAAATAAAGGCATAAGAGTTCAAAAAGCATGGAAGTTATGATGAACCTTTTTAAAACATTGTTTCTGCTTTAATTGGAATATTGTGTCCAATTATAGCCACCCACTTTAGGAATGATATGGAGAGGATGTAGAAAAGGTTTGCAGGGATGAGGAACTTCAGCTACATGGATAGACTGGAGAAACTGAGTTGTTCTGCTTAGAGAAATTTGAGAGGAGATTTAATTGAAGTATTCAAAATCATAAGGGATTGAACCAAACAGATAGAAATTGTTCTCATTGACACAAAATCAAGAATCAGAGGATGCAGATTTAAGTTGATGGGCAAAAGAATCAAAGGCAACATAGGGGAGGTCTGATAGAGGTACATAAATAATGAAATGGTTGGTTTCTGTACCTATTGATAGGTTATTTCAGTTTGACAGATTGGGGAGGACCAGGGAATATGGATTTAAACTATGCAAGAGTATGAATAAACTGGATGTTAGGCAGCTCTTTTCCCAGAGAGTAGTGAGCCTCTGGAATGCATTCCCAGCTTGTGCATGATGTGCTCTCCACACACCTCAAATGGAAGCTGGACCATGATGTTCTTGGCTGGGGCAGAGATTGTATTATATTAAAAAGTAAGTGGTTTAGCATTTAAGGTGATTTGGACTGGTTTCAGGTGCCTGAGTAGGTCAGAGAGGAATCTTACAAATTTTCTGTTCCCTTATCGGACCTGGATTTTTCTGTTTGCTTGCTTCTCCCAGGAGACGTCTTAGCTGCTGGTAGGAATTATCTAGTCATGATGGTTCAGGCACCATAGGTGTGGTGTGGACTTGATTGACCAGCAAGTCCCTTCCTGCCAGTCATTTTTGTATCTCCAACCATGGAACACACAACCTATTCTATATTAAGCCCTAAGACTAAGCCTGCAGAAATCTGCTGACAGTGGCAATTTTCCCAGACATCATAAACCTGATCAAGGTTAAACAACACATTGATTACATTTAATTCTTAGTTTTCTCATAGTTTATGCATGTTTGTAAACCAACTTTTCTGTAGTATATCAATATTAGAGCATATTCTAAACTTTGCTTTAATCTAACGCCAGTAGCACCTGCTAAGCCCTGAAACCTCTTGATAAAGACTGTCACAAGTTGGTACAGAGTATATAAAGGTCAAGGAATGCAAGTGACATAATACAGCTAGAAAGATATAAAAAGGAGAAAAGTTAGATGAGACAGAAGGAAGAGGTCTAGAAATTTGAGCTCACCAGTTGTTGTGATCTTCTACAGCAAAAAAAAATCGTTGTGTGTTTCATGGTGTTATCTGTGAGTATATTTATGTAGCCTGTAATAAACCGTGCATCTAGAATGCTCATTTCTGGTACTGAACAAGTACTAAAGCTTTTGTCTATCTTTACAGTTAAAAAATAATTCCTCGCATAGAATGTGATTTGAGTTAATTTGCCACATCCTGTTTTTGAAATCATGAACTCTTAAAAGCAAATTAGATTGTTGATTGAAAAAGTGGAATTTTTTTATTCATTCATGGGAATTAAAGGATATAGGGCGCAAGCAGGAGAGGGACATTAGGCTAGGTAGCTCATAATGAAGAAAAACATCAGGCACAGATTAGATGTGCCAAAAGACCCCACTTTGTGTTATAATACTTAACGGTATTACATATAGTATGTAATATTTTCTATAATCTTGTGTTCCTCCTAAGTGTTCACTCAGGTGGCACTGCAGCAGGAAGGCAGGGAAATTGGCTGATTTACTTAACACTGTATCCGCATCCTCATTGGAGCAGGGGTGTGAGTGATGTGGGGGGAGGTAATTTTTTAATGGAGTTTTAAAGGGCAGGGGTCTAACCCTCGTCTGCTGCTATGCCAGTGGCAAAGTGGAGAAATCAGGCTAAGGTCTGGTGCTTGCTGATTTCCTTGGCATGCCTACTTTCACTTTATACCACCACAACTGCAAAGTACTGCATCTGAGGCACTTCATCAATAAACTTAATTTAAGGTGTTAACAAAATGACATTTTTCTTTCAAAAGTATTAACAAAATTTTCACAGATAAAGTGTTTAATAAAAACAGCAGTAATGCTCTAAATATTGTAATAAAAACATAAAACCTGTTTGTCTTTAAGAGTGCCATCACTTATTTCAAATAACCACTAAAAGGACAAAAATGGGGAAAATCATAGAATTCTGCTGGGCACTCATTTAAATCACATCTGGGATTTTAATGAGATTTGGACACAAATAGGCACAAGCACTCTTTCACACACAGAATTACAGCTCATCAAAAGCTGATTTTGAGGGGCTGAGAGGAGAGCTTGGGGAAAATAAAATTAGCAACTATATTGGCAAACAATGATGAAGGGCAACAATTGGAAACATTTTAAAATGATGTTCAGAATGCAGCAAAAATATATTCCACCAAAAGGAAAGAATAAACTAAACACTAGTGGGATTTGATGGATGAATAAAGGCACAAAGGAACAATTGAAAGTTAGGTAAGATTAAGTACATGGACAGCAGAGGGTGCATGGTAAGAGAGAATACAAAGGCCAGAATTTTATGCTGCCCCCTGGCGGGTTCTGAGGCAGGTAGAGAGTGTGAAATTGCATGGATGGGATTCTCTCAGGGATCCTGTCCACCCTGACCTGGTCTCGATTTTTGGCCAGGGTACACAGGGCCACTTAAGGGCCTTTTCCTGCCCAGCCTCCATTTTTAAGCTAGCAGGCAGAAATAGATCAGCAGAGGCAGGTGGGGAGGGCGGGGGAGAGAAGCAAGCCTGAAATTGAACAAAGTTTGATCTTGGGTTGTGGGGGTGCACCTCCATGAGAAGCCCCCTTCTGACTGGGGGAGCCCTCCCTTTAGGGACCGGTGACCTCCCTCCTTGCCGACCTATCACCTGAGGCCCCAATCACTGCACCCCCCACCCCTCACAACCACTCAGGCCTTCCCTACCCCCATACCACTTACCTCTCCTCCAGTTCCAGGCAGCTAGCTGCAGTGCCTCTTCCAGCTACTGCAGCACTGTTCCCGGAATGACTAGAGAGCTGCTGGCCAATCAAGTTGGCTGACAGCTCTCCAAGGTGGGTGATGGGTGGAAGTCCTGCCTTCTGCCAATCAGTGCTCAATAGAGTGTGAAATGGCATCAGGCTGCTGGAGTCAGCAGTCCATGCAATTTCACACTCCCCACTGAGCCCCTCCCATCTGGAAAATTTTGGCCAGAGATTAGGAAAGAAGTCAAAAAACAATTAGGAAGGTGAAGATGAGCTATGAAATTAAATTATCGAGGAATATAAAACATAATAGTGAAATATTTTACAGGCACATCAATAGGAAAGGGAGAAGGGGATAGCTGGTTATGATGGTAGATTTAGATGAGGAAAAGTGGGAGGAGGCTTAAATGGAGCATAATTACCAGCATGGACCGGTTTGGCTAAATGGCCTGTTTGTGCCTCATATCCTATGTAATCCTATCCAGAAAAGCTGGGCATTGAGGAGAAGCTTTGGGGAAGGGCAGTGTGGTGGTCCATGTGGAAGGCTGCAGAGAGAACAAACGTGGGAGGGAATTGTGTATTCTGTTATTGTCACAGAGAATGTCATTCATGACTTTGATTAAGGTAGTCTTAGTGCTTTGGGAAGGGCAGAATCAGGATCAGGGGTTCAAACCTGGCAAGTCCCCAATTTCGGCTATGCCATGAAAAGGGAAATAGCAGATACAGGCTCCAGAGGAAGAGAAAATAGGTAGGTGAATCATCCCAATATGCTCGCTGAATCACTCCATCACATTCTCATTCATCTGCCAGTATGCGATTTGGAAAGAACATTCAAGTTTTCAGTATAGAATAATATTCTCTGTCCCTAAGACTGATCCAATAATGTTTCTGTATGCTAGAGAAAAAGCTGTGATGGTCCTAATAACAGACTGAGTAAATCCAAGCTTGTCTGCCTATGTTCCCAGATGCTAGCTGCAATCGAATTATTCTAATACTACTTGTTCTGACTGAAAGCAGAAATAAATCAAAAGATTCTGAAGATGATTATAATTCTTTACAAAGGCTCTCAAAATACTTTTCTTCAGGAATTTTGCTTAAATAGATTTTATATTCAAAACAATTAAAACACAAAGCCCCAAAATTATCATTCAGTATTGTATAACCTACCCAGTATTTGTAGATTTTGCCAAATTTGGCACTGGTGCAATCCCACTACATGCATTATCCATGTTACTCCTTATATTGGAATATTGAAACTGGGCCCTGTAATTGTTTTGCACTGTTGTCTGATTGCCGGGTGCTCTGCTTTGTGTTAATCCTTTGTTGCCTTAAAATTTAAATAAACACATGAAACTTTTCCTTCAAATGTAAAAATGACAGAATATTTCTACAGTACTATTCAATTAGAATGGTATTGCAGTGATATGTTAAATGGTGGTCAACACTGAAATGTTTGTCAACACAATAGAGATTTACAAACTATAAACAACTAAGTCATGGCATTGTGGAAATGTGCCCCTGATTCTTAAGGTGAGTTCTCACTCTTAAAGGAACCTTTACATTTTCCCACTGGATAGGAGGGAAATAGATTAAGCGCTGCAAACACATTCACAGCATCTTTACATTTCTCCTCAAGCTGAACTCTCAGAAGTTGTGGTAGAGGCCTGTAAACCAGCATGATATTGTTCAGTTACTGTCCTATTTGAAGAAGTTTCCATTAATGCAAGAATATAAAAAAGGGAAATGGTGAAAAAGACCTCATGAAAATGGAGCATGAAAAGAGGAAAAATACAGTACCAAAATGGTGAAAGAGTGGCGGTGAATTATCTTGATTACCTGCTGGCAGTGAATCAAAGCTCTCTGGTGTAGGAAAAAGGTTATTTGAGCCTGACTCATGTTCCATAGGATTTGAAGTCAATGGCATTCGGGTTCTTTTCTTTTGGTTAAACAGTAATACAGGAAGGCATCCTGAAAAATACAATTTGAAGCAGATAATGGCATCTTCATAATCAAAAGTACCAGAAAAAATATCAATCTGTTGAATTAAAGGCAAATATCGTGTAGAACCTTTCAAACATAGCCAACAGCTTTGAAAAAGATCTTACTAAATAAAATGAATAGAACAAAGATCATTCAAAAGAAATTTATTAACAATCCCAAAGACAGTTATTTTAATAGCTAACACAAAGTACTTTGAGCAAATTTACTATTTTATTTAATTTTCTTCGATGGTGACAATTTTTAGGAAATAATTTCTACACGAATTGTAAAAAGTAGTGAAAGTTCTATATCTATGTCTAAGTCCACTTCTCTTTTTAATCCAGATCAGAGTTAAGCTAACATTTCCAGGCATTGGAAATTCTGGTATTAAAAAGATTTATCTGTTAGCATTTCTATGTACTTGATGTGATTAATGGGGAACTCCAGGTTTCAAATAAATGAACATATGGAACATTTCACTGATACATATACCTTCTACAATATAGTATTTACAGCCATTTGGCCCAAAAGGTCCACATCAGTGTTAATGCTCCACACCATAAGACATAGGAGCAGAAATTAGGCCATTCAGCCCATCGAGTCTGCTCCGCCATTCAATCATGGCTGATAAGTTTCTCAACCCTATTCTCCTGCCTTCTCCCCGTAACCTTTGATCCCATTACCAATCAAGAACCTATCACACGAGTCTCCTCCTACCATTTTATATAACCTCAAAAACATATACTTTGATGCCTTTATCCCTCATGTTAATCTAGCTTCCCCTTAAACGCATCTTTGCCTGTTACCTGAACTACTCCTTCTAGTGGCATGTTCTACATTCTAACCATTCTCTGGGTAAAGAAGTTTCTCCTGATTCCATGTTAGATTTATTAATGACTATGTTATATTCATGGCCTCTGTTTCTGATCTCTCCCACAAGTGATAACATCTTCTCCACATCTACAATAGAAAACCTTTTCATAATCTTAAAGATTTCTCAGGTAATCCCTCAGCCTTCTCTTTTTAGAACCAGTTCAATCTTTCCCGATAAAATGAGTCTCTAAGATCATAGTAAATCCGATTTGCAATCTCTATATCTGTTTTATAATATGGAAACCAGAACTGTTCACAAGGTAAAGTTCTGCTTACCAATCCTACCCCTCCAGAAATGAAGCCCGGTGCTATGTTTGTTTTTTTTAATGACCTTATCAGCCTGTATTCTAGCACTAATTCAGCTTTGACTTAGTGGTTGTACTTTTACCTGAGTCAGAAGGTTGTGGGTTCAAGCCCCAATCCAGAGACTTGAGGACAAAATTGCAACTGGCACTTCAGTGTAGTCAGTGTGCACATGCATCAGGTACTGCTGGAGTGCTGTATTGTCAGAGATGCCATTTTTGAAATGAGATGTTAAACCAAGTCCCCATTTGTCCTCAGGTGGACCTTAAAGGTCTCACAACATGGTTGAAGAAGAGCGGGGAAGTTTTCCAATATCCTGGCCAACATTTCTGTCAACCAATGCCACCAAAAACAGTGTGGTCATTTATTTCATTGTGCTCTGTGGGAGCTTGCTGTGCACAAGTTTGGGTGTTACGTTTCGTACATCTTAATGACCATGCATCAAAAACACTTCATCGGCTGTAAAGTGCTTTGGAACACATGGTTATGAAAGGAGCTATGTAAAGTCTTTCTTAAATTCATTTTCATCATTTTATTTACACAGCAAGAAACATACTTCAGAGTGAATGTTTGCTACTGGTTGCTGCAGGTACTTAGCAATCCAGTTTTACCCTTTATTGTGCTGCTGCTGGTTTCTGGTACAAATTGGCATATTTGAAAACGGCATTCACATGACAGACCACTCAGCTGCGACACAGGCATCCAATCAGGGCACAACATTGACAATTCCAGTTCAATCAACCATGGAAGTCCACCTCTAACATCTGGGACTGTTGCAATTGCTGTCCCACATATTAGTTACGCAGCGCCATGACAATGTCATACTCACAGGATCATAGCTATCAGCCAACATACCAACTGTTTTAGATACACGATCTTGCCTTTTACAAATTAGGATAAGGCTCCTTGGGAGTGTATTAATATTTACAGGACTCTCTGAAATGTCTTAATATTTGCAACAGATCCCACACAGAAAAGTTTGTAAACTATTGCTTTAAATAACAGGATTAAAAATAATTGTGTAAATTGACCACAGGTTGGTTGATTATTGTGTTGTTTGTAATTTTAGTTAAAGAATATGTAACCCTGACTTTAAAGGTAAGATTAGAATGGTCTTAAACCTTGCAAGAAGAATAACACATGCATATAAACATATCGTGGCTAGGTATAGGTGGAAAAACACAGTTAATAATAATAGTGAAGTCTCCAATATACTGTGTCAAAAAGTGCTGGGATGTTGCTTTCCCACTGTGGCTGCCACATGGCTGGTTGCCAATTTTGCCATTATATTAAGGATCACAAGTGTCATTGATGAGCACTTCTCCACAGGAGTGCAGGGAAAACCAACAGGGCATCACCAAGAAAATCTCTCAACTTTCCCATTGCTAGCTAAAGAGCATCACTGGCAAATTCCCTATAGCAGATAACTTCCCTGCCTACTCTTGTAGTAAGTGATTAGTCTGGAAGGCCTAAAAATGAAGGCAGGAAATTAAAACATATGGGGGGGAAATTAGTAAATAAATGAAAAATTTCATCATACAAATTAATAGAATGCATAAAGTATGATAACTCTCCAAAAAAAGCACTCCCTCTAGGCAAAGTACCTGCTGTAGCCCGTGTTGAATTTTCTGCAATATTCCTCTTCATAGTTAAATTCCTGTATCACTTCAGTAATATATTAGCAACCTAATATGATAACATTTAATGGGGAAAATAGTAACATTAAGGTTGTGTGTATTAATTTTTAAATTGGTTAAGTTACAAATAAAAGTATTTATGTGCATTCATTTTAATACACAGTTAACTCTCTGGTTATTACTAACCTGTAAAAAAAAATGTGGTCAATGATGTTGAAGCACCATTTGAGTCACAAAGTTTTGCAGGAATTGTTTGTAACTTGGAACAAAAAGATTCAAGCATATCAAAATTACTTTTTTATATATGTTACCTATATAATAATAAATCATTAATAGCGATGCATCATCTTAACCTAAAACAAATAGTTTTAATCTACATGTTGCCCTTAGGAAAACCTCGCCTATTAAAATAGCAGTGGAGAGGTGTACAATAACTCCTGCCACCTAAGCATTTTGTAACCATTTAAAGTTTCGGGGCTATATGTCACACCATTTCACCCATTATTGCTGGGATCAGATTGACGTAAGACAAGTGAACCACACTGTCAGCACAGATCTTCTGCTCATTTAACACGTTTCAGTGCTTCTCCATGATATGTGAAATCTAAGGTCCAGATCACACAGTCATCTATGAAACCAGCTGAGGTAATGAATAACCCTTCAATGTCAGAGGTTACATAATGAAACGTTTGTCATATTTTCCCATTTAAAGTCCACATTCTATCTAGAGTAGTTGTACTTCAGGCAAGCACTAACACAAAATTAACGAGGGAACTAAATTCTACCTGATGTTGCAGTAGCTTTTGGAATGTCAGATATTTCAGTTACACACGAAGTGCAGAAGGCTATCTGCTCCATCACCACAATTTTGGGTAGCTCACCCTCAACTTGAACTCAAAGGTTAATTTTTCATTATCAGGCACAGATCACTAATCTGATCCATCACAGATTTCTAGAACATGAAATCGCGCCCCTAAAGTGGCACCTCCTGACTTCTTAATCCTTGCTGCACTCCGAAGAGCCAGCTTTCATAGCGGAGGTTTGGGGGCCAGGCGGTCATCTTGGCAAGGGACAAAAGGTAGTGTGAAAAAACCCAATAGATGGAAGAAAACCTATTAACACAAATAAAATATAGGCATTTTTCTGTATATTCCCGTTAACTGGTGTTTAATGCCCCTCATTGTCTACTTTTGGCCCCTTAACAACTTAGGATCTTGGGGGGAGGAGAATGGGCTTTAGAGGGAGGAATTTAATGGTGGAGTCAGTTAATACACTGTGAAAACTGAGAAAATCTAGCTAAGCCCATTATGGAGCAAGGCTGGAATCATTCATGCGAGAAATGAAGTTAAAAACAGAAAATGCTGGAAATGTTCAGCAGGTCAGGAAGCATCTGTGGAGAGGAAAAAGAAGAGTTAACGTTTCAGGTAGATGGCCTTTAGCCAGTTTGGGCCAGTCTCTAGTACCTGCCCAGCCACGGCACCAAACCGCCCAGGGTAGAAACTGCGGGCCGACCTGGTCTTGGCCTCTTACACGGGTAGCCTAGAATCAAACAGAACAATTTATAAACCTTTAATTGTGGCCTTTCTTCGTTCTAACGACTAATAAAATGTTAAGGAGTGGTGGTTCATTCTTTTATATACTAGAGGCTGCTGAGGTGAATCAGGCGCTTCGACTTTTCCTCACAAGACACAAGAAAACATGGCGCCCGACTCACAAGTGCGAGGCAAACGCGCGGGGGGCAGGGGGAACGCGCCGTTCCCGATTACGTGATGACGTTTGAACGCAGGCGTGCGTACGGATGACGTCCGCCAGCATGACGTCAGTCATCAGCTGTAGCCAGGTTATTTGAGGTGATGGAGGTGGGAAGATTCTGAACTTCCACCTTGATCCTCTCCTGCTGGCCACTTCTTTTTATGGAAGGCTTAGCAATTTCTGAGCGAATTCGTTTTAAAGCTTGACAATCAACTTGATCACTGAATAAAATAACAGGGGAAAAAGCTCTAAACCTGAATTCAAAACCCGAAAATATTCTGGAAGTACTCAAAGAAAAGGTCGGGGCAGCAGCTGTAGACATAAGCTGAGGTTTCTGATGTAATTCTTCCTGCTGTGTACTTTGCAAAGAAAAATATTTTTAATCAGGTGGTGTGACAGGTTGGTGCTGCTGTGTGTGTTGTCATGTCACGCATTGCATTGCGAGAGTGTTTAAACTTGTGATTTCCCACGTTGTGAATCCCCAAATCTCCAGCACTGCTGAGGAGGGGTCAGGTATACTTCCATGCAGCAAAGTAAACAGAAAACATGAAGGTTACAGCAGCCTTGGTTGTGGCGAAACTTGGTTTGCGGAGGGCGGGTGGTTATGTAAAATATAGATTTTAAAGGGCGTCAGTTGATTCGCAGCCCTTTCATCTCTGGAAACTTGGGCCAAAACCAATTGGCTGAAAGCTTGATAGAAGCTGTATGTAAAGTGTTAGTTTCTAATATATTTTTTGCCTGCAACATAAAGGTGCCCAAGACATTGACACAAAGTGTGGATGTTACTCAAATATTTCTTATGTGAAATAGTAATGATGCTTTTTTTTTTATTTTACAGTTATGGGGTGTTGATGGGGCAGAGCAGAACAAGCTTTACTTTGCAGTTGTCTGTTCCATTCTTCATCTTGGATTGTTTGAGAGTGATGATTGTTGTCTAAAGTTTAATGTTTCTAACATTCCCCAGCACTAACCTTGATGAGTACCATTTTTTTTAAAAATCACAATTATTCAACATCTAGACCAGTAAAAATGTTTAATTCAATTGCCTGTCAGCTTTGATATAAATCAGAACAAATGTCAAGGTTCCAGATGGCTGGACTGGAGATGAGTATTCTGTTAACCCTTTAAATAGTTATGTGCATTCTACTAAGTCAGTTATGTGTCAGGGAAATTCAAACAGCAATGAAAAAACATGGAACAAATATTTCCAACCTTTTGTTAGTAACATTCTTTTAGAATACATCACTAAATGCACTCATAAACTGAGGAAAGCATTATAATGCATAAAGGTGTTATCAAAATGACCACAAGATGGAAGCAAAAAACATACCTCATTATTTGAATAATGCTTGGCATCTAATTTAATATTTGAAATTACTAACATTGGAGATAGAATCTGTTACAGTAGGAAGCGCTTCAATGCAACAGCCTCACAAATATCAATGCCAAGAAAGACATCGTTTAAAATTGCCACCAGTGTTAAACTAATCTTCTTAGGTTTTTGGCTTCAATGTAAAAGACAGGAACAGCCTGTGCAGTGAAGTAGTAGCCAGATTAAAATAAATCATGTTAAGACCCTGATTAATACCAAAGAGTACAGAATGACTCCATGGGAAATCCCATTATCTAAACATTTTTCTTTCGCAGGATGTTGTATCACTGGCTAGGCCAGCACTTATTGCCCATCCCTAATTGCTTTTGAGAAGGTGCTGGTGAGCTGCCTTCTTAAACCGCTGCATTCCTTGTGGTATAGGTGCACCCACAGTGCTGTTAAGAACGGAAAAAAACTACCACTTAACGACTTTTTTATTCATTCATGTGATCCGGGCATCGCTGACAAAGGCAGCATTTATTGCCAATCTCTAATTGTCCTTGAGAAGATGGTGGTGAACTGCCTTCTTGAACCGCTGCAGTCCACGTAGTGTAGGCCAACCCACAGTGCTAATTAGGAGTTCCAGGATTTTGACCAAGTGACAGTGAATGACAATATATTTCCAAGTCAGGATGGTGAATGGCTTGGAGGGGAACTTCCAGGTCATGTTGTTCCCATGTGTCTGCTGCCCTTGTCCTTTTAGATGGTAGCTGTCGTGGGTTTGGAAGGTGCTGTCTAAGGAGCCTTGGTGAGTTCTTGCAGTGCATCTTGTAGATGGTACACACTGCTGCCTCTGTGTGTTGGTAGTGGAGGGAGTGAGTGTTTGTTTGTTGATGGGGTGTGAATCAAGTGGGCTGCTTTGTCCTGGACGGTGTCAAGCTTCTTGAGTGTTGCGGGAGCTGCACTCATCAGGCAAGTGAAGAGTATTCCATCACACTCCTGATTTGTGCCTTGTAGATGGTGGACAGGTTTTGGGGAGTCAGGAGGTGAGTTATTTGCTGCAGTATTCCTAGCCTCTGACCTGCTTTTGTAGCCACAGAATTTATATGGCTAGTTTGGTTGAGTTTCTGGTCAATGGTAATCCCCAGGATGTTAATAGGGGGGGATTCAGTGATAGTAATGTCATTGAATGTCAAGGGATGATTGTTAGAGTCTCTCTCTTGTTGGAAATGGTCATTGTCTGGCACTTGCGTGGTGTGAATGTTACTTGCCACATGTCAACCCAAGCCTGGATATTGTTCAGGTCTTGCTGTATGTGGACATGGACTGCTTCAGTATCTGAGGAGTTGCAAACGGTGCTGATCTTGTGCAATCATCAGTGAGCATCCCCACTTCTGACCTTATGGTGGAAGGAATGTCTTTGATGAAGAGGCTGAAGATAGTTGGCCCTAGGACACTACATTGTGGAACTCCTGCAGTGATGTCCTGGAGCTGAGATGACTGACCTCCAACAACCACAACCATCTTCCTTTATGCTAGGTATGACTCCAACCAGTGGAGAGTTTTCCCCCTGATTCCCATTGACTCCAGTTTTCTTAGGGCTCCTTGATGCCACACCCTATCAAATGCTGCCCTGATATCAAGGGCAGTCACTCTTACCTCACTTCTGAAGTTCAGCTCTTTTCTCCATGTTTGAACCAAGGTTGTAATGAGGTCAGAGCTGAGTGACCCTGGCAGAACCCAAACTGAGTGTCAGTGAGCAGGTTATTGCTAAGCAAGTGCCACTTGATAGCACTGTTGATAACCCCTTCCATTAATTTACTGATGATCGAGAGTAAGCTGATGGGGCAGCAATTTTCCAGGTTGGATTTGTTCTGCTTTTTGTGTACAGGACATACCTGGGCAATTTTCCACATTTCCAGGTAAATCACAGAGTGCAGAAGAAGCCCTTCGGCCCATCGAGTCTGCACCAACACGTGAGAAACACCTGACCTACCTACCTACCTACCTAATCCCATTTACCAGCACATGGTCCACAGTCTTGAATGTTATAACATGCCAGGTGCTCATCCAGGTACTTTTTAAAGGATGTCAGACAACCCGCCTCTACCACCCTCCCAAGCAGTGCATTCCAGACTGTCACCACCCTCAACTATCACAACGGATCTGCTCAAGGATACAGCATTCAACAAGCAATATTTATACAATACAATTACGTGACTCCCGCATATTCACACATTGATCTTATTAACTTGTCCTTCTTTATTCTCTTATAATTAGGTTTAGCTAATTGATTTTGTTTACCCATACAGTTTTCTTGATCGTCACTTATCACTTCTAACAATGTACTATTCATTCCATGAGATAACATGTGATCCTTTTTATCTGAGTTATAATCTTGTAACAATCAGGTAGTTATGCATCAACCGTTATCAGTGCATGCAGTTATATCTCACAATAGATCAGGTAATCAGTAAGTTAACTAGATAATTACATCAGATGCAAGACAGACACTTTTACAAGACATGTTGCATCAAGTTAGAACACAAGACCTACGAGACCTAGAAAAGAGAATTCACAAAGAACAGGGAAGTTAAAAAAACAGGCTGGCCACCATACTTATGTAATTAATCGTGCACAAAGTTCATTTTATTCTGGCTATGCTCTAAGAATACTTTCCTGGTTTTCTCACAAAGCTTACAATTTCATTTTAACATTTATCTGCATGCACATAAGGTTAAACATAGTCAGAACATTTCATGACTTCCTCCTTTGTGTCTGTTGTGGGTTTGGGTAGGCAACGGGACAACTGGCTATTTTCTTAGCTTACTTCCCCCTACCTCTCTATTTCCTATCCTGTAATATTTTCTTTCTCAGTCCCTCCTTTTGTGCTTTGTAGCACAATCCACTGACTCTCTCCGTTTAAGGGCTATCTTTTCTATATCCCTTTGTCTTTCTAACCTCTTGTTCTTTCTTTTATTTATGCACACCAATATTATTAAAATTATTATGATCAAAATCTGAATGATAACCAAGACATGGGAGAGAATTCTTAACCAAGGATGTATACTTACGTTCATTCCCCAGTTCCAAATCTCCGAGAAGAGAGAATCCTTCTTGAGTAGTTCTTCAGCTTTGTCTCTGTCTGTTTTAATTTTTTGTTCAATTTCACTCCATTTGTGGCTCACATTTTTTGCTTCCTTTATCAATTGTTCCCAATCCGCGTTCAATGGTGGGATAGTTGGCAACGGATCTGATACGATCTTACGTATTTCGATATCATTATTCATTCTTACGATGTTTGCCTCTACTTCTACCTCTGTGTCCTTTGTTAACAGGTCTAAACTATTGCTTCCAAAGGTTAGTTGTTCTTTGGAGTTCTTGATTATTATATTGTAATCTGGTAAGGCACAAGTCTTGTTTCATACAAGGTAAGTTAAATTTGTGGTCACCACATAACAGTGAGTTGCGTCGTGTGTTTTAACACAGTATGAACCATTATGTTTAGTGGGGTTAACGTGTATTATACAGTCTTTCCAGTGGTGTAAACCGCACATTTTCTCATTCATGAGGGCATAGTCTGGGCACAGCCAAATGCCTTCCATTTTCTGGCATCTGTCCCTCTTCAATCCTTTTGCTGTGTTTTCCATTACTAATGTCCATTTTGGGGCTTCTGGGACTGTCAGCCATACCTTCTCCTTTACCCAGCATATATTCTCAACTCGATATAACCGTGATCTCAACGTATCATCCTGAGTTTTTGGTATGTGTAGAAACCATTCCCAAGATTATTGTTTCCTTCTTTTTATCGCTACTCTTGAGGTGGGGGATGCGGGTGGCTAGGGAGAAGTCTCGGACACCAACATTCGCTAGGGGTGACCCTTGTGCCCATTTTCGTAAAGTCTCTTCTCCTAGCCAATCTGGCACCTGGTGATTTTTAAGTTGCAACAAGTTTTTATCCACTTGGGCCAGAACCCAAGACCCGTATAAGGTGCATACAGCATCCCTTGTTTTATTCTTTTCTTCACCCTCTTCTCTGTCAATCAGGGCATTTATTGTGTTTGTTACTGGTTTCAGGCGTTTCAAACCTTCCTGGATAAGGATGGTCAGTTGTTTACTAGTCTGGGTTGCTTCTCCCTGGTCATCATATTGCTCCTGAATTATCTGTTTCATGTGGGCCT
Source organism: Cetorhinus maximus (assembly GCF_964194155.1). NCBI lineage: Eukaryota > Metazoa > Chordata > Chondrichthyes > Lamniformes > Cetorhinidae > Cetorhinus > Cetorhinus maximus. Next base: position 13,773,339 of record NC_135887.1, read on the forward strand.
TTAGTTTGTCAATTTCCATTTGTAGAGTTCCCATAACAAAGTTATTTATTGTGGCAGTTCCTGCCGCATAACCTATTCCTGCAACTTCCAGGATCCCTCTCCTTTCTCGTCTTTTTTTCCCGTATCCTCCTTTTGCATTGTTTCTGAGTAGGGCTTACAGTGGTAGTGCTCACCAGTTGCTCCTTTTCAACTTCTAGTTTCAACCCTGTTTGGCTAACTTCCTCTCTTAACAGTTTGGTATGCAGGTTTCTCAGCCCATTAGGGCACCATTCTGGCATATTTAGTCTTGTCAGATTTACTGTTACTTTCACATGGGTGTATCCTGGCACGATAATCACTCCTTCCTTTTCTGGGATTATTAGTAGCCCTGTGTTTAGTGTTATTAATTCTGACCCATTCTTGAGGCATTCTGGGGGTGCCATAGTAGTTGTTTCTATTGGGGTAGGTGAAGTAGTAAAAGATGCACTTGGGGCCAAAGTTGTTGACTGGGGCACATAGGGTGGATCAGAGCAACTTTCTCCAGTGATTATTTTGATTTTACCATCTGGGCAGCACTCAATATTTGTTAGATCAGTCTTTCCCCCTACTGCAGGTTGGAGAGTGCAATTCCAACAACTACCATTGTGGTTGCTAGTGCATGTAAAGATGCCAAAAGAGTGATGACTCGATGGTACTCTGCACTGTTCATTCTTACATGTACACTCGTTTTTATCACCCCCACATTGTTCAACTAGGTTGACCCCTTGTCCCTGCCCATTCTTTACTAACCCCACCACAAACAGACACAAGAGTAGCATGATTACTTACAGTTTCTTATGATTTACTTAACAGTGTTCAAACTCAATTAGCTTTCCTCTGGAGCTGGTACTTGCTTGCAGTGAGAGGCATGTATCCAAGTAGCTTTTCCTTCACGCTTTACCACTGTTCTGGTTGTCAGTAGCACTTGATAGGGTCCTTCCCATCTGGGTTTAAGGGAATCTTTCCTTTTGTGTACTTTCACAAGGACCAACTCTCCTGGTTTCTTTTGTGATACTTTTACCCGTGCATGAATAGATCTCAATTGTTTGGTTAATGCTTGACAATACCGTATCCATTTATCATCTGCCTCACGTAGATCAAAGGGTTTGGTTAGCCAGGTGGGGTTAAATCCTACCCTCATGGGGCTGCCCATTATTATTTCATGTGGGCTCAATTTCACCTCTGAGTGTGGTATAGACCGCATATTCATTAGAGCTATGGGCAAATCTTCTGGCCATTTTAAACCAGTTTCTCTACAAAGCTTGGCTAGTTTGTTTTTCAAAGTACCATTATTTCTTTCTACTATTCCAGATGATTGCAGATGGTAAGAGCAATGCAAGTTTTGCTTAATACCCAAAGCCTTGTATATCTCCTGCATAATTTTTCCCATAAAGTGTGTTCCTCTGTCACTATTTATACTTTCTGGTAGGTCAAATCTGCAGATTATTTCCTTAAGCAGTATTTTCGCTACTGTCATAGCGTCTGCCTTTCACACAGGGAAAGATTCAATCCATTTTGAAAACGTATCCACTATGACTAGTACATATTCATATCCTAACGCCATAGGTAACTGTATAAAATCAATTTGTATATTTATGAAAGGTCCGTCCGGACTTTGTTTAACCGCTTGTTGGGTAGGGTCTCCTTTCCCAGGGTTAAATTGTTGGCAAATGACACATCTTTTGCAACAGTCAGTTGCTGTTGACGCAAATCCTGGGGCGTACCAGGTTTTCCTGATGGTCTCGATCATCCCCCCTTTGCTCATGTGTGTCACATTGTGAGCAATTATTGCTAAGTAGGGTAGCATTTACCTGGGGGCTACAGGCCCTGCCATCTGTAAAACACCAGAGGGCATCAGGGCCCTTACTGCAGCCCTGATGGACCCAGGACCGATGTTCTTTTGCTGTTGCAGAATCCTGCAAGGCAATTAGATCTGGTAATAAATCAGGGATGTTGTGGTCTGTCCTATTCCTCCACAGTTAAAGCAGGCACCTCTTCCTGGGGTTGCCTGCATTTTCCCTCCCGTCCTTTCCCTCTGCCTCTGCCCCTTCCTCTTTCCCCAAGATTGTTTCCCTGCAATTGGCCAAGTTGCAGAGCAATCAATCTTTCCTCCAATTGTTCTTTCCTTTATTCTGGGCAGCTTTGGCAGTGTGAGGCAACAGCTACCAATTCTGTGAGGGGTTTGGTTTGCCACCCTATACAGAGGCTCTTGAGCTGATTTTGGGCAAAAGCCCTCCCACAATGGCAGTTGCAACCACCTCTGGGGCCATATCTCTGGGCTTGGTGATCCCAGAGTGAGATTCAAAGATTCTAATCTTCACTTTAAAAAATCTGCAGGAGATTCATTCTTTTCCTGCTTACAATTTTGGATTTTGGACCAATCAGCCCTTTTGGGGCAAACTACACGTACTGCATCCATCAGTCATCCCTTAAAGTCATCCAGGGTTTCAGTGCGACCTGGATCATCTTCGGGCCACTGGGCTGCTTCGAGAAGCCTTTCCTGTACCTCGCTGGGTACTATCACTCTCAACAATTGCAGCATATCCGACCAATTAGGATTGTAACACTGCATTGCTGTTAGAAGTTCTTCAGTAAATTTCTCTAGCTGTTCTCTAATAGGGGGAAAATCCTTAGCTAAATTTCTCAAATCCCCCGGGGTCCATGGGGCATGGACCGTTACCAGTTTCCCATATGCACCAGGCAGCTCTCTTAAGAGGAGTTTGCATGTGCATTACTGGTTCTTGCCTTTGCTCGTTGACCTCTAGTTTTTATTGGGAAAAAGTTCCATTGCCCAGGTGAGGGGTTTTCAAATATGTCTTTAGGCTTTTGTTTGGTAGGCCCCTCTTAATTGAGGACAGCCAATCTATCAGATCTGATTTATTAGAGGAACTATCTTCCTCAGTTGTTCCTGATGAGAGTAGAGGATACAAGGATGCTGTTGGCACTCAGGCACTAATAGTCTTGTTAGCTTCCTTTAGAGTTTTTACTTCTCTCAGGAGCTTATTATGCGAGTCTTGGAGTCCTCTAACTCTGGAGTCTGCCTGTCTTTTACTGGCTTCTTGGTACCAATCATAATAAACGTCCCACTGGTCTTGTTTAACCGCCTCCACTACTCCAGCGCTTTTCTTAAAGGTACTAAGTTATCCATATCCCAAGTGCCTTCCATTGGGAATTGCTTCTTGGGATCATCTCTAGTTATCTAATTCCATCTTTTCAAAAATTTGCAAGTATTTTTACCATAATTTTGATACATATAATAAGCCAGCGTTCCCTTTGGCAGGACCGGAACATCCCCTTTGGATGTGGATCTGCCCATAGTGCACTTTAACCTTTTTCCCTAGATCTAGAAACCTATATACCTAAGTTGACTTCTACCTTTTAGACAATATTGTCCTACGTTTACCCTTCGGGCCCTTCTCCTTTTCCTGCAGCAACCCGCAATACCTTCAAGATCGGATGGCGCTGCCTCTCCTCCGGGAGTTCCCTTCAAGGCTTTCAGCTATGGCAGTCTCCTATTGACCCCTCGCCTTCAAACTGGCTTCCTTTCAGAGTGGCATAGTCATTCGAGCCACGGCACCAAGTTTACTGTCAAAGAATGAATCGGCAGCTGCAGGTTACTGCAGGAAAAAGTACAATTTATTTAGCGCTGAACAGTACAATGGCCATTGGGAGCAGATCACAACGGATCTGCTCAAGGATACAGCGTTCAACAAGCAATATTTATACAATACAATTACGTGACTCCCACATATTCACACAGTGATCTTATTAACTTGCCCTTCTTTATTCTCTTATAATTAGGTTAGCTAATTGATTTTGTTTACCCATACAGTTTCTTGATCGTCACTTATCTCTTCTAACAATATACTATTCATTCCATGAGATAACATCTGATCCTTTTTATCTGAGTTATAATCTTGCAACAATCAGGTAGTTATGCATCAACCGTTATCAGTGCATGCAGTTATATCTCACAATAGGTCAGGTAATCAGTAAGTTAACTAGATAATTACATCAGGTGCAAGATAGACAGTTTTACAAGACATGTTGCATCAAGTTAGAACACAAACAACAGTCCACAAGACCTAGAAAAGAGAATTCACAAAGAACAGGGAAGTTAAAAAAACAGGCTGGCCACCATACTTATGTAATTAATCGTGCACAAAGTTCATTTTATTCTGGCTATGCTCTAAGAATACTTTCCCGGTTTCCCACAAAGCTTACAATTTCATTTTAACATTTATCTGCATGCACATATGGTACAAGTTAAACATAGTCAGAACATTTCATGGCTTCCTCCTTTGTGTCTGTTGTGGGTTTTGGTAGGCAACGGGACAACTGGCTATTTTCTTAGCTTACTTCCCCTTCCCTCTCTATTTCCCATCCTGTAATATTTTCTTTCTCACAGGTGATGTGTGCCAGGCAGATCAAATCCACGAGAGAAACTTAATCATGCGGTCACAACGATTTTGCAATTTGTATTTTATTTTGAGATGCGTGCCCTGAATTCAGTAGTAATAAATCCACCAAGATTTTGATTTCTGACCAAATCTAGAGGTTTTTCTACAAAACTAAATTAAACATTTATTAACACGAGAAAAGATTTCAAGCACATAAGTCTACAAATTACTACTAAAATAACTCCTAAAACCCCCAATTAATCTGGCTTCCAATTACACCCGCATTAAGGCAATAGTAAACAAAAAAATAGATTTTTAAATAGATTCCAGCCAGTTGACACAATACCCTGGACAATAGAATTCAAAGTGGCTTTCCTCAGCTTTGGTTTCTGTGGACTGCAACTTAATACACAACTATTGGAGGCTTTTCACACTTTTGGTAGATCTTACAATGCCTTATCCTCTGACACATAGCTTCTTCTTCTTTATACATGTTTCTCCCTTTTGATGCAAATTCCATTGTTCCCATATATCTTTGGAGCTTTACTTTTCTCATAATATAAATCTCTTCATGGTGCTCATATTATCAGTAACCTTTAGGAAAAATAAACACACTGCTTGGCCTAGCTTCTCTGGCTAGGTGTAACGTCCCACCATCTCTTTGAAATTCAAACTACCCTGATTTATTCAAAAAATGCAAATTCTCCTCACTTCACCTTCTAAAACTTCAGCCATGTTTACCTATTTTGCATTTCAAACCTAGCTTCTTTTGATGAGTCAAAGCCTCCAGAGCAGTTGTTTCCAATTCAATTAAATATGTCTCTCTCTTTCTCTCACTCACTCACACACACTATCCAAACTCCACTATTAATCTACTTTTACATTAAATTGTAATAATATGAGAATTATTATACTTTTGTGACATCTGGCAAAGCTTGGCCGGGTTGGTACATTAGTGCTAAATGGCAAGGCTCTAGGTTCTATTATTTTTAGTAGTAATGCAAAGTATTCTGATTTTTATTTTATATCATGACACAAAGTCAGCATTCTTGCAGAAAAGCAGAGGAGGCATGAAGGGTAATAGAATACTGGAGTTCCACACAGCAGGTTTATAGCTGCATTGTGAATTACTTCACAACAGGAGGAATGCTGATATGTGAAGGTAGATAAAAGCTAAATTGTAGAATTATTGGTGAAGGTCCCCCTTCTTTCCTTTGGTTCAAGGAAGGTCTCCAGAAACTAAAATAGGAAAGAAAGGAGGCCAGGGATGAATACTAGCAACATAAGTTAGAAAACCTCTTTCCCCCAGAAAAATAGTAGCAATGAGAAAAGGCCCACAATCACACTATGTACTACATAAGGTATGTTTTGCATGTACACTTTAGTCCTATTCTATATTATTGGTATGCTGTCAGAAACAGGGAACTCCTGCTACTGACCACACACTATGATAGAAAGGGAACGAGCTCCATACATCTGATGGCACCAGTAATCTAACACTTTGTGGATCTCGAGAATAGAGAGCTGAGACAATGAAAGCAGTTGCTTGCATCTATGGAACCCGGCAAACACATGTGAAACATAAGCACTTGTAGATTGTTGGCGTCTGCTTAAAATCGGTTCTTCTGGAGCCTTAGCACAAATGTGAAATGATCACTTTTCCTGTTCCTGTTTTAGGTATTCCTACACCTTACCCCTTTAAGTCTCTCTAAACACCAGCTGTGGCTAAGCAAGGCATGCAGCCAATGTGCTCCCAGCATTCCATCAATACAGTTTTGGAACCCCTCCACAAGAAGGTGACTAATGGTGGGCTAGGAGGGGGTTTCTCATTAAGAGGAAACACCTGGCTTCCACTCTGCGCTTATCTGCAGCATGATCCCGATTAGCATCTGACAGCTGTAGATAATTACAGGGAATTCAATTGTACATCAGCCAGACACCAGGACCATCCTCCCTTCAGCACAGCTGCCGTTTAGAAATTTGTAAAAATGTATTTTTTGCTCTTACACCAATGAAATGAAAATAGCATCAAAAAAGCCCTGCTAAAGTGAAAAATAATCTGGACGAATATGCTACACATATAGGACTGCAAAGCTTTTGAGGTAAGTGGCGTTGTTCAAATTAGGCAGCAAATAATCCACCTTAAATCTGTTAAGGAAAGGATTTTCCAGACTTTATTTGTATGGTACCACCAGCATTCATATCTGTGTTGACCCTTGGCCAAATTAAATTGCCAGCTTAACTGTTTGACTTTTCCCAAAAACCTATGCATTCAAATAACAGGCTTGCCATCCTACAGATTCAATAGCTGCAGGCCAATCAGTACATATATTTAGTTTTACTATTTTACTTATTTATTTTGTCCCATTTCCCACTTTTTGCACTCTTCCTAAATTACATGCCAGCCTCAACCAAGTGAACAGGCTCTGTCAATCTCTCCTTATAGAGCATTCTCAAAGATCTGTTAGCGAGGTGACACATGCTTTGCAGGTGACCCATACAAAGTTCCCCTATATTTTACTAGACACAAGTACTTTATCTAGTATCAGATGAACTAGGGGATCCTGAATTAGGTTCAGGACAATTTCATGGTTGCACAGTCCTTAACCTAGCCCCTATCTTTCCAACTCAAACTCCATGTGGGCCCTCTCTACAACCGCTTGGTTGCATTGGAAAAACTCATCTGCTTCCGAATCTTAGACACGAACCTAGAATTCTAGCACTTTCCAAACCCATGCCCTCTACCACCTGGATTAGAACAAGGGTAGCAGATGCATGGGAACACCACCACCTGCAAGGTCCACTCCAAGTTACTCACTACCCTAACATCACTGTTGTTGGATCAAAATCCTGGAACTCCCTCCCTAACAGCTCTGTGGGTGTACCAACACCGCATGGACTGCAACAGTTCAAGAAGGTGGTTCACCACCGCCTGCTCAAGGACAATAAGTGCTGGCCTTGCCAGTCACGGTCCCAAGAATGAATAGAAAATATCATGGTTTGATACAGGACAAAAAGGGGCCATTCAGCCCATTATGCCTGTGCCATTTCTTTGAAAGAACTATCCAATTAGCCTTTTCCCAACGCCGCTCAAACTTTACCTCTTCAAGTATTTATGCATTTCTCTTTCAAAGTTGATTTGCTGTGTTTTTAATATATATATTTTACCAATTACCTTAAATCTGTGCTTAGATTACTGACCCTTCTGCCACAGGAAACTGTTTCTCCTTATTTAATCTATCAAAACCCCTCCTGAGTTTGAACACCTCTAATGAATCTCCACTTAACCTTAACTGCTCTATTCTGTTACTCCATTGCACATCATGTGGCAGCTCCAGTGAACCCTTCATCAAAAGGAACATTAATTCACCTATTCATTGTATATTTTGGTTCAGAGCATACAGGATACAGTGTGCTTCAGAGCTGTAAGATGTAAAATAAATACGTTCATGGAGTGCAATTCAATTAACATGAATAAGGCAGGAAATAGCATTAGCAAAAATCTGCATTAGCTACCATGTAGTCTACCATGGAGAGGTTGAGTGCTGTTTCTGTTATGCTGTCAGATGGTCCATACCAGCAGACCCAAGGAACAAAAGAAAAAATCTGTTCTGGGCCACCCAAAGTGACTCCCATTCATCTCCTTCAAGCTAGTTGACAAAGGCCTGGGAACAGATGATCTATCTACCATACACATGGAAAACCAAGAAGCATAGATATGTAGGTCTTTAAACCCAAGTTTGGAGGTGGGGAAAAAAAAGTCATAAATTAGACAGAGGGCATTCTGAATTAAACTAGACCAAGTACAACAGCAGGGCTCCATTTGAATAAGACATCAATTAGGCAACATGAACTAGGATGCAGTTTTGTGCACCTTGTTGTAAAAAGGATATTGTAGCCATTGAAGAGATGCAATGTGGATTTGATAAGATTGAGGGCTATAGCTTTTGGCTCAGATTTTGCAGTCAGTAGCTAACTGGCAGCACTCACCGTTGACCTTCAAGAAAGCTGTCCATAAAGATCTACCAATCTTTCTGTCATGGATTTCACCTTTCCCAATGTCATTTTGATTCTGACATCAAGTTCAGGTTCAGGTGTGCTCCAGGCATCCAATAACATTGGTGTCACCAGGCTCACTCAGCAACCAATCACATTGAAGAATTCTCATAGCAAACCAGGAAGTAAAATGCACTGATTATCATTCACATTCTATAAATTTTGCAGAGAGCTTAAGAAAGGTCATGACATACACATGGGAATAAGGTAGAAGCTGAAATAGCAAAAACCTTTCTTTAAAAATCTTATGATAATTCCATAGGTTTTTAATATGAGAAATTTGACTTTTTTCAGGGCTAGAGATGTTGTTTAACCATAGTTGTGACTTAGTACACAGTTTAAAAACCAAGCTGCACTTCATTAACAAGGCGTAACTTTTTTTTTTAACGGTGTTTTTGGATCAACATAAAAAACATAAAATGGTGTCCGCACTTGGGAATGTCCAAGACCACCTGGTCTCAGGGTCTTTAACGGCACACACTGGAGGAGCAGGTAATCACTGACAGCAACTTCTGGATTACTGTATTTAACTATGCAAGAGCAGACACCGGAAGTTATTGCCAATTTCACAGTTGTAATGTCGACCAGCACTGACTACTGCAAAATCCAGGCCATTGTAGGATATTTCTCCAGGTCCACGCAGAGGTACTAGGGGCTTTCTGCTTGTAAAACCAGACGTATTTATAGGAGGAGAGAAGGTTCAAAGTTTTCAAATCTTGAGATTGTTAGAGTTAAATATTGAAAGACTATTTCCACTGGTCAATGAATTAGTAGCAAGATTGCAGATTAGTACTGAAAGTTTAAAAAAAAATGTGAGAAAAGATTTTTCACACAGCTGTTCAAGCACAACAGCAGATACACACCCCAAAATAATTTTTTTTTTTTGAAAGTGGATAGGGAAACTACCTAGAGTGAATTAGATAATTCCACAATGAAGCCAACACTGGAAAAGAGGCAAAACAAAAACAGAAACAGAAATACCTGGAAAAACTCAGCAGGTCTGGCAGCATCGGCGGAGAAGAATACAGTTGACGTTTCGAGTCCTCATGACCCTTCAACAGAACTAAGTAAAATTAGGAAAGGGGTGAAATATAAGCTGGTTTAAGGGGGGGCAATTTGTTTATATTTCACCCCTTTCCTAATTTTACTCAGTTCTGTTGAAGGGTCATGAGGACTCGAAACGTCAACTGTACTCTTCTCCGCCGATGCTGCCAGACCTGCTGAGTTTTTCCAGGTATTTCTGTTTCTGTTTTTGTTTTGGATTTCCAGCATCCGCAGTTTTTTGTTTTTATCACTGGAAAAGAGGCAATGGGCTGAAGGGCTCCTTCTAAACTGAGATTTTGATGATCTCAGTGAGCCAATGGTGCATGGAGCAGGAGAATGTGATAGAAAGCAGACGTAATGAATAGAATAATAAATGCGGGACACTGGATATGGCATAGAGTTGGACTTTAATCTTTTACCTCTGGGACCAGGAATCAAATCCAGCACACTGATAAGACAAAGTCTGTATATGCTATCTGTAAGAGTCCTATGTAAAATTATTTTGCACAGGCTTAACTCAATCTCAATTTCAAATATATGTGGGCTTATAGTGAAAAACTGCCTAATACTGCACAAGTTGGCACAAAATTGGCAAATTCATCCAAAAAGATATTGGGAAAAGGAAACATCATAATAGCACAATTTTTGTTCAGATTGCAATTTGGGTATTTTTATTCAAACAGTGTAAAGGGAACATCAAAGGGTGTCTTCCAGTGAAGAACCTTGTCCGTCAGCAACACATATCAGAAATATAATCCAGCAAAGAGGGAAAGTGTGGGCAGTCAGTAATGAGTAAAATTATCACCTGAGGAAATCAGGAGGGAGTTTGAGAGAAATTTCTTCACTTAAAGAATTGTTGTAGCATGAAATCCTTTGTCACAGGAAGTGGTTGAGGCTGAGGCTGTTGTATCTGTTAAGGCAGAATTTCTTAAGCATTTGAACTGATGAAGATGCAAAGCTTTGGGAAGAGAGCAGGGCAGTAGTATTTATTTTGGATTGCTCTAGCAAAGTGTGGGCCAAATTGCCACCATCTTTTGCAAACTACCACAGTTCTGTTGCACCAAAATTATACCATTGGTGTAGTCCAGGTGCTTATTTTTTGTAGTCACAAAGAATGTTAAGTGGTCTGTTTACTTGAAGTTAAACATTTTACTCAGCAAATAGATACTTTGTACTCTTGTCTTGCATATCAGGTACCATTCAGCCACGCCACTTGTTGTGCATCATTTGCACACTGGTTCAAACAATAGAATTTCCTTTGATGTTGTTGCAAAGCTAGTGTATTTAACCAGACTAAATACACTGACAAATATTTCTAGTATTTAATGTGCTGCTTGTTTGTAAGTTGGTTGCAAAAGCAATGATTATGCTCTTTTTCTTCTCTCCACAGATCTGATCACACCAACCACCCCAATTTAGAGTCTCTGGATTTCCAAGGGCCAACGTCAAACTTATAGACATCACAATATGTGCCACTTCCATTCCTCATCCAACCCGATATCTCCTTCTGTGACTTGGTGTCAAATTTTGAAGCTTGTGAAGCTCTTTGGGACATTTTTCTATATTAAAGGTGCTATACAAATGCCAATTGTTGGATCATATTTAAAAAATGCAAAGTGGTGTCCCCACTTGGGAATGTGCAAGGCACCAACTGGTCTTTCTGCCACTACTGCAAAGCTACTGAAATAAATAAGCTCAGCTATCTTCATGGCGATTTCTATCAGACTCACTACACTCTAGTAGTCCCATGTGACTCTCTACATCATAATGTGGGCAGTACTGTTTCCCCAGGCCCACATTAACCCTTTCAGTCCCGACCACCCTAATACTACACCTCCACCCGAGTCTTTACCAAATGTATTTACAATAACATTTACATGCTACCCCTTCTCAGCGCAAGTCTCTGACTACAGATTCAGACAGTCTGGAGGCTTTATGTCTCTTCCAGACTTTGTTCTTGTCAAGTCTGGAGGAATGGTAATCCCAACTGCTTTGGGCTGACTTTGTTGGTCTGTAGTTGAAGTTGTCGTACTTGGTGTTGCAATTATTTAGGTTTCTACATCTGATTCATTCAAATGTATGATAGGAGGTTCGCCACGAGGGATGACAAGAACACTTCTGTCTGATTGTACCTTCTGCGGTACGTATCAAATAAGACCATTGTTAATCTTCATCCCTCAGAACAATAGCGCCTTCTCTGTCAAACCTCGTCACCTCTTTAGCCTGGGCAGGTTTCTAGTACAGTCCCTCCATATTGTAAGTGGAAACTTGTTGCTGTGCATAGGACTATCCTCGGTCCTGAACCTTTTGATAGCCCCTGACTGCCAATCCAATCCTGGGATTAATTTCTTCGTCAGCGTGGGAGGTTGAGTGCGAAATTTTCTGCCCAATCAGCAGCTCTGATGGGACTAATCCACATTGTAGTGGGGTGGAAGCACCATTGGAAAGTCGTCATTTTTCTTCAAGAGAGTTTTAATAGTGTGGACGCCCCTTTCTGCCTCACTGTTAGATTGTGGATAATTTGGGGAACTGGTGAGGTGTTGAAATCCCGGAATTCCTGGCAAAATGAATGAAGTATTCATTAGTGAACTGTGGGCTGTTGTGGGACACATAGAAAATAGGAGCAGGAGTAGGTTAATCGGCCCTTCGAGTCTGCTGTGCCATTCATTATGGTCATGGCTGATCCTCTATCTCAACGCCATTCTCCCACTCTCCCCATATCCTTTGATACCTTTAGAATCCAAAAATCTATCTATTTCCTTCTTAAATATATTCAGTGACTTGGCCTTTACTGTTGTAGAGAATTCCATAGGTTCACCACCCTCTGAGTGAAGAAGTTTCTTCTCATCTCAGTCCTAAATGGCCTACCCGGTATCCTGAGACTGCAATCTCTTGTTCTAGACCCCCACCCCACCCAGCCAGAGGAAATATTATCCCTGTATCCAGTCTGTCCAGCCCTGTCAGAATTTTATACGTTTCGATGTGATCCCCTCTCATTCTTCTAAATTACAGTGAATACAGGCCTAGTCGGCCTAATCTTTCCTCACATAACAATCCTGCCATCCCAGTAATCAGTCTGGTGAACCTTTGCTGCACTCCCTCTATGGCAAATATATCATTTCTGAGGTAAGGAGACCAAAACTGCACACAATACTCTTACCAAGGCCCTGTACACCACCTGGTCCGGGATGCCATGGATCGCAAAGATTTCTTTCAATGACCTATTGTGTGTAAATGCTTCACTTCGCTGCACTAAGAGAAGTAATCAACAATGAGGAGGAAGGACTTGTTTTCCATATGAATAGATTAGTTCATAAACATGCCTACGGTCTGGTAGGGAACTGTGTGGGGATAAAAGGCTCCCTATGGACTGGTCTGTAGTGTGCACACCTGGCAGTTTAAATCATCCCTTCAATTGCTCTTGATATTCCCAGCCACCACACTGCAGACTGGGTTTGTACTCTGCACTTTGTGATGCCCAAGTAGCCTTGGTGGATTTGTTGTAGAATCTCCGGCTTGAGTGAGACAGGAATGACCAACCACTCATCTTACGCCAGCAGATCATCAATAACAGTGCTGCTCAAAGTAAATTTCATAAAATTGCCACCTGGATGATGTAGCGGCCAACCTTGTAGGCAGTATAACGGATGCGGATGCACACCTCACTTCACATCCGCTTCAGGCGTATCTGTTGAAGCTTTTAAGAGCTTGTCGGCAGTTGTGTTGTCGCGAACTGGGACTATGACTCGATTGACATTGTGTTGCAGGGTGGTCAACTGTGGCCCTGGTCAGTGTGTCCACAGTCATTTGATGCTTCTTCTAAGCATACACTGTCTTGTATGCAAAGCGCATGAGACATGAGCAGAATCATTGAATTTTGGGGGGCATCCTGGCGAATTCCTTCTCGTCCAATACTGAGACCAATGGTTTGTGATCTGTCTTGATGATCACCTTCAGCCCAACAATATAGTCAGAACTTCTCTCAAGCCCATGTTACTGCGAGGGCCTCTTTTTCAATAACTGCATATCGCATCTCTCTGTATGACAGCCCCCTAGACGTGTAATTTACTGGTTAGCGGCATTCATCCAGTTGGTCTTGGAACAGATTGCCCCTCATCCTGTTGAGGCATCCAGTGCGATTGGAATTGGCAGGGATGAGTCATAGTGAGCCACGATATCTGGTGAGAGCAGCATGTCTTTGATCTGATGGAATGCTTGCTCTTGGTGAGCATCCCAACACCACGCTTGGGCCTATTTGAGAAGGTATCGCAGGGGGTCTGTGACCTGCACCAGATTCGGCAGGAATTTTGCCAATTGGTTCACCATGCCCAGGAATCTTTGGAGGTCTGGAACGGATGACGGGGTTTTAAACTCACTAATTACTTTAATTTTGTGTGGGTCCGCCATGATGCCTTTGCTCACAATATGACCTAAGAACCAAATGGAGGCCTTGGAGAACTAACTTATCAGTCAGCGTCAATCCTGCTTCCTCCAAGCGTTTCAAGACAGCTGTGAGTCTCTTGTCGTGTTCCTCAATGGCTGTTGACGAGGACATCATCCGTATGTCAGATGATTCCTTTCGGTCCTGTAAGATGGCTGGCAACATGCGCTGAAAAATCTTGGGTGCTGAGATAATGCCAAAGAGCAAACGATTGAAGCAGAATCTGCCAAATGGGATGATTAAAAATTGCCAGCAATTTAGATTTCTCGGCTAATGGAACCTGCCAGAAGCCACTGTTGGCATTAAATTTCGAGAACACTGTGCTCTTGGAGAGTTTGTCAGGCTGTCGTCCACCGAGGACACTGGGTGGATTTCTCGTGGCACAGCCTTGTTGAGTTGAGTCAAGTCAACACGGCAGAATTTTCCGTTTGACGTGTGGGGGGGCGGGCCCCACATGTCCGTGCAGTAACGTTGGTTGAGCGTCCCGACGCGCCATCGCGATATTTCGCTGGGCGGGCGCATGATAAAGTCCGCGCGCCTGCCATTAATTAAAGGGCCAATTAAGGCTCTTTAGTCTTCAATCGACAGCGATTTGTTGGCATCCTTGTGATCTTTGGGTCAGCGCATGGGCGCAACGGGCAGGCGGGTAGGAGACATTTTGTATTAACTCCACCCACAGGCGGGATAAGAGGGCTCAGGGGGGTCGTGAATCTGCTCTGTGAAGTATTTATTGGGGAAAGTTTTTCAAACTTGCCTGTGTGACCTGCAGTACTTCAGAACGCATCCCAGCAGCTTTTTCTGGACTCTTAACTGACAGGTCAGCACTCTGCAGTGAGAAATCTTTTCTGGGCCTGCAGGTTTCAGGAAGCCTTCCCTTAGCCTGGGTATGGGATCTGATCTGTCCACTGGAGGCAGCTTCTCTGAGGAGGGGAGGAGGCCAGGGGTGCACATTCAGCCTCCAGGGGAGCCACCTTTGGGAGTACAAGCACAGGCACATGGGGCTCAGGACCAAGGTGGAAGGGGCCGCAGAAGACGCCACTATCCTACTTCCAGGGTATACAGGCAGCGAAGCAGCTACCTCAATATGTCTGAGGTGCAGTGCGTAAGGAGGCTCCGATTCCCAAGTGAGGCAGTCAACTACATCCGTCAGATGATTGGGCCTGAGATCTCCCCTAACTGTGGTGATGGTTGGCTGCTGGGTGACGAGGGCTATCCCCTCAGAAGGCGGCTCATGACGTCTCTCCGCCATCCAAGAACAGAAGCTGAGCAGCGGTACAATAGGAGCCATGAGTCCACAAGGGCTGTGGTGGAGAGAGCCATTGGTCTTCTCAAGATGCGCTTCCGATGCCTGGACCGTTCAGGTGGCGCAGTCCAGTACCCCCCAGATCGTGTCTCGGTGATTGTGGGGAGTGCAGCATGCAACCACCATCTTGCGCAGGAAAGGGGGGATGCAGTGGGCGATGAAGACATTGACGCAGTGGCTGTAGCTGCACACGATGAGTCCAGCAGTGATTCCAAGGATGAGCACAATCATGAGCACAGGGAAATGCTGAGGGGGTAGACGCTGACCCGGGACTACCTCAGGGAGGCAGGGACACCTGGGATGCTTTAATCCAATGAACCTTCAGCTAGCACAACACAGATCACCAGGACAAGCCTGGGCTGCCACCTCGATACTCGACACCTAAGTGCAAAATCTGCCAGGTCAGCAGCACTAACTAAGGGTTTTGTACGTAAAGTTGAATGTCCAACAAATCACTCATTACACTTTTCATAAACATACACATGCAGAAGAAATGAGGCCCCCTCAGCCATGGTCACACATCTGGCATTTAATGTGTGAAGCAGAAGTTATCACAAAGAGAAAACAATAGTGTTAACAATCAAAAAGGAATCATAAGGATCTAATCTTGGGCCAACACAAAAGCACCAGTGAAAAACCCGTGTGTGCCTAAGGTACCTTATGTTTCGTTTCCAAGTGCTACGTCTTGGTGCTGCCCCATCGCTTGGAGCGGCATCTGAGACAGCCTGCTGACTCTGCTGTCCTGTTGGCCTTGATGACCTTGGCAGTTGTCCTGTGGCCCGTGGAGTCTGTGCTGGCCCCGCCTGGGAGGGAGCTGCCAGTTCGGCAGCTGGCATCTCCCCAGTCGTTGCAGCCTCACTGGATGATACGGTCACTGGGAGAGGAGCGGAGGAGCTGCTGCCCTCATCCAGAGTGCCCTGAGAGGAGCCCACAGAGATGACAGGCAGCTGTTGTGCTGGTGTGAGGTCGCTTCAGACCTCCCTGCTCACCATGGATGGATGTACAATGAGCTGGGAAGCTTGATGCCCAGACCATGTCCCACACTGGCAGTGACTAGCTGAGGTCATTGCCAATGTGAGGGCTTGCTGGTCAGAGCGCATCCCCAGGATGCCCTGGCGGGTCTCCTGGAGTAGGCTGTCCTCTCTCCATAGAGGATGCTTGGCGCTCGGACGTGTGGCTCATTGCTTTGGCGAGCGTCTGCATGGACTCCTCCACCATGGACACCATGCCAAGCATAGCCTCATGTATCTCCCCCAGATGCTCCTGCACACCCGGCCGCATTTCCTGCACCTGCTGCGACGCGGACGACTCCAGAGGCACATCATCAGGCACCGACTGAGCACGTGCCTGGTCCCCTGCAGTCCTCCAACTGCTGGCACTGTGGGCACTTTCTGTCTCTGCCAGCTCCTTCAGTGAGTGTGAAGTACCGTCACCACTATGCCCTGGGACACTAGTCATTGTTCTAATTCCCACCAATATGCTAGTATCTGCGTAGGTGTCTGCCTCGCAGAAATGGTGTGATGCTGGTGAGACTTCAGGCCCCTCAGGTGTGAGATAGGGCATCTGCAGCTCCTCCTCCCGGCCCTGCTCCGATGATGCTGAAAGGAAGAACAAGGACAGTGGATCAGTTAGCTTGGAGACAATGACAAAATTCATCCCTGTCGTCCCCACCCCGGCCCATTATGTGCTCAACCTCAACCAATGGTCCAGCAATGTTGCATCAATAACTCATTTAATAATCATCAGTGCTATGGCTGTTGGGAGGACAATGTGGACCTCACTGAGGGCCTTAAATACCTGGCCATGCTGCCCCAGCCTCACTGACACCAGTAGACCTGGGTGCATGGTGCCTCTCCAGTTCAAGGGCCTCCTGCTCGAAGTGGCTTAATATGGAGAGCTGTGCCTGGCTGCCTTCAGTCCCCTCACACTTGGCTGTGTTCTGAGCATTCTTCTCCTGAAAAAGAGAGAAGAGCATTGATTAGGGCAAATTGCACATGGACTCTGTTTGTGCACGGCACACCCCAACCAGAGTGGGACATATCAGGCCTCTAGTGCCTCCTCACCCCGCTGCTGCTGATCACTCAAAGATGCTAGGCCTGCTCCCCCCGCCCCCACCCACCCAACACCCCCCCCCCCACCCCATGGATACATGCTGCCTACATCACATTAGGAACCACATGGTATTTCCTCCCATAGCAAGGAGGCGCAAGCACGTGCAGCATAGAGGGCAGCAGATGGTTCGTTGCTACGACACCCTGAGGCTCCCCCTCCATTATCTCATCACCCTGACTAGGACATGTCCTGGAGTTCTGAGGCTGCGCCTAGGTGCAGCTCCTCCAGGTTGCTCCAAAACCACTCAAGTGGGAGTAAGATCAACACATGCTGCGGGGGAAAACTCATCTCCTCATGACCCACTCAGCATGGGCACTATCTGCTTGCCCACCCAGCAAAGGAAAAATGCCCTTAATGATTCAATGCAGTCACGACACTAAGACTTGGGAGGGCGCCAGTGGGGAAAGCCTACCTGCTGGGTTAAATGCCCAATGCCAACATGGTACTCACCCTGCCAGAGCGCAACAAATCATTGAAGCGCTTGTGGCACTGGATCCAGATGCGTCGCGCCACATCGCGGGAGCTCACCACCTCCGCCACCTTCTCCCAGGCACATTTCGTCATGTGGGGGGGGCCTCCTCCTCCGATCCTGGGGGGCCAACACCTCCCGCCATGCTGCCACCTCCTCGAGGAGGGCAGCAAAGCAGTCATTAGAAAAACAAGGGGTGCATTGGCCCCCCCCACTGGCCTACCCTGCAGCCTGGCCTGCTCACCCAAACCCCTCTGCTGCGGCCTGGAACTGGCCATTGTGAGCAGCCTACAGGAGCCTTCTTTTAAACAGACTGCCGGGTTACCATTGGACCCGGCAGTCTGTGCACGCCCGCCGCCGCCCGCGCACTCCCGCTATCCACGGGAATTGGGAAATATGCTGGGCGGGCCTTAATTAGCCCGCCCGTGTAAAATGGTGGCGCAGACCCAATCGCGGGTGGCAATTGGGGCCATTCCCGCTCCCACTCTTCCCCACTGGCCCCCCACCCCGCCAAACACACAATCCTGGCCACAGATGCAATTAGTCCCATTTGGCTTCGGAACTGAGACTGTCCCAGAACACCATTCTGTTGGCTGAGCGACAGGTGAGATGACCCCCTTCTTGGTTCTTGCTGTTGTACTTGCTTCATAAGTGGGTGTGGTGTTTTCTGTGGTATTGATCTTTTGGATGAGGTTGACACAGGCTTTCCTGCTCAGGAGAGAAAATTCTTGGTTGTGAAGCATATATGATGTATTTGTTTGTTTTTATATTGGAGCGTTACTTGCAGCGTGCCTTTGACCTGGACCTTGATGCTACCCGGTCCATATAACTGTGTTGTAGGTGGCTTCAGACATTGGGTGGAATTTTCCATTTTTGAAACAAAGTGCGGGGATGGACAATTTCTGTGGCGCGTATCCCGCTGCTCGGAAAGGTGGGAAATCACGCCCGATTCTGTGCTTGGAAAGTCATTAATTATGCACAGCTGAGCATCTCGTCGGGAAGTGATTCTTCTGCCCCACCGTTACCTGGCGCCGACAAAGGTCCGGGCACCATATTTAAACACCAGCCGAGCACTCATATCTCACTCTGTCCAGCCTACTTGTCTCCAGGAGACCATTAAGAGACGTCTGTGAACCAAAAGAAGGTGGCAGCACCCCACTTCAGCCATGAGGTCCTCCAGGCTTTGATAAGAGGAGTGCGGGCAGATCGGAATGTGCTCTGCGGGCGGATCGGAATGTGCCCTATCTCAGGGATGGCTCCAGAAAGCATACCAGCCTCACCTCTCCAGCCTTCGATGCCATCCCAAAGGATGTCAGCATGGCTAGCCAGCAAGCCGGAATGCCATCCAGTGTAGGAAGAGGATGAATGATCTCATCCAATCTGCCAGGGTAAGTCATCCTTCAGCTCCCTCTAATATCAAGCTCTCTTCATGGCATCACATATTCAAAAGGCTTCTCTCTTCAGGGACCTCTCACAACCATTAGCAGGGGCCACATATCATCATTGACTCGTGGAAACTTTCACCACCATCCCATCTATCATGCTCTGCACACTCCATCCTCAGCCCCTTCTGGGGAGGGCTTCCCACACACAGGGGGAATGCATCTTTCCCAAACTCTGCTCCATCCCTTCTCATCATGCTTTTCTGTTGTCTTTATCCAGGGCAAGCTTGCCCACAACAGAAGGGAAATAACCCAGACCGGAGGAGGGACGACTGACATAATTCACAGAATTCAAGGAGGAAGCCGTTGAGATCGCTGGGGAGTTCAGGGATTGCTCCTGTAGGGAAGGGGAGATTGGATTGTCTTAGCAACCTAGTATGGATCACGCCTCCATCAGTTCATCACATCCTGACAATCAGTGAGTGACATGAAATCTTGTAATCAGCATGCTCATCAACTAAAACTCTCGTCTCTCTCTTATAGACACCGGCAGACTTGAGGTCGACAAGGCTGCCCACCATAAGTCCCAGCCCCAACTATGCCCGAAGAGAAAGCTGAGGAAGAACCTCATGTTCACCCACACCCTCCACACCTCGGTGGGGCATACTTCCAGATTAGGCTCTGGCTCACCTACTGGGGAACACCTCACTAACACGTCCCCGCAGCAGTCGGAGGTAGGGGAAGCCCAGGTCTCTGGCACTCAGAGGGCTGCTGGCGACCAGCCACCCACTCAGTCCGAGTCAGATGATGAGCCTCTGTGAGCAGCCGCCAATTCACTGCTGGAGATGTAACAACAGGTGGCAGGCATCAGGCAGAGATTTGGCAGCCACTCGGCAGACTAGAGTGAAGCATGGTAGAGTCTGTCTGCACTCTGTCTGATGTTGCGATGCTCAGAATAGCGAAAAGTCGCTCCTGATTCTGCACTTGGAAGCTCATTAATTGTGCACAAGCAAGTATCGGGCAGAATCGCATGGAGAGTCAAGAGCTGATGTCCGCTCTGCCGTTACCTGGCAGGGTCACAGGTCCGGGTGCTGTATTTAAACTCCAGTCAAGCACATACATCTCACCTCTCTCCAGTGCACCTCTCTCCAGGAGATCGTTAAGAGATGCCCGCAAACCAAAAGAGGAAGGCAGCACCCCGCTTCGGCCACGAGGCTGAGAGGAGTGCGGGCGCATAGGGATGTACTCTATCCAGGGAGGGCTCGAGAAAGCATGTCAGCCTCAGCTCTCCAGCCTGGGATGCCATCGCAAAGAATGTCAGTGCAGCTGGGCACTGCACCCAAAACGCTATCCAGCGTAGGAAGAGGAAGAGTTGAAATATGGCGCCCGGACCCTCGATCCCGCCAGGTAACAGCAGGATGGACAGATCGGCTCCCGACCCACCAGGTGATTTGGTGGGATATCTTGCACAATTAATATAGGTCTCAACATGCGAGTGCCTCGAGGTCACCATGAGAAGATTGGCAACCACCATGGACACCTTGGTCCGGCAGGTTTTTCCGGATTTGCGCTCAGCCTTGGACTCCATGGCCACACACCCTGGTGGGCACCATCAGTGTGTAGATGAGAGGGGGACGAGACACCTTGACCTCCCTCCAGGTGCACCTTCTCCTCAAGGAGTCAGGGTGGGGCCCTCAGCCACCCACAGGGAGGATGAGCGTGTCAGCCGGACATCCCAGAGGCCTCCTCTCAGGACATTAGAAGTGCCTCCAGAGCCCTCCAGGCCTCGGGCTACCAGAGGACGTCTGCCAAGGTAATCACAGGCATCAGGACATAGCAGTCAGCAGGCTGCCTCCACCTCTGCTGCAGATGTTGGGGCTGCACCCAGACGTAGTGGTAGGGTTAGGAAAGTTAAGAAATAGTGAAATCACTTTTGGGTCACAGATGTGAAACCGCTGTAAAAGTATTGCACCTTTGTAAATACATTTGATGTTTATGTGAATGGCCTGGTCAACGGAAGGCATTGTGATTATGTACATTACATGTGTGAAAATCTTTTTTGGAAATGTGTGATTAAAGCGCTTGTAACCCTTCTTCCTCATGCCACATCATTGTGTGAGGGCAGCTCAGCAGCCTTGCGGGATTAGAGGCAGATGTGTCTCCTCAGTGGTAGTGCCAAAGGACAAGACCTGGACAGCAGGAGGAAATCCCTAAACATGTCCTCCTATCTTTGGCCGCTGTACTTTCTCACTTATGTAGCAACGACTGCTTCAAGTGAGTTTTCACAGCGTTCTCATTGAGTGGATTCTCACTTCCCAGAGCGAGTACATACAGAGGGCACTGCTGACCTTAGAGATCATGGCCTGGTGAATCATGAGGCTGGAAGGTGCAAGTGTAAATGCAAATGCTGAACTAGCTCTCGATGTGACTTGTTGGACATCCCTTTCAATTAAGTATTTAGATGACTTGAAACGTCACAGCATACAGGGCTACGAGCCAAGTTCTGGGAAATGGGATTAGAATAGATAGGTACTTGATGGCTGGCATGGACATGATGGGCCGAAGGGCCTGTCTGTGCTGTGTAACTCTGACTCTATGAAATGGAATGGCATTCGGGGCCAGGAGAAATGTGGCCATCTCCCTTTGCCTTCACTTTCCTCCTCCTGGAATCTGTTAGCAATTAAAGCATCATGGGCATGTCTCCCATGTCTTCCTTCCTCTATGGCGTCATCATCTTCAAACTGACCCTCATCACCTTCTGGATGTTCCTGGGCCTCCTGATCTTTATCCTCAGAGCTCTCATCCTCCTCCATTTCACCGTCAGGCAAGGGATCACTTTTTTGCAGTGCCAGGCAGGTTGTGAAGGGCACAACACACAGCGGTGATGCATGAAACACTATTGGGAATGTACTGTAGTGCGCCACTTGAACGGTCCAAACATCTGAAGTGCATCTTCAAAGTGCTGATGGGCCTGCTCGATTAGGTGTGAAACTGTAAGCTGCATTGTACCTCTCCTCCGAACGACTCTGAGGGCGTCGCGCCAGTGTCATCCATCAGCCAGCATTTCAGTGGGTACCCCTTGTCCCCAAGCAGCCATCCCTGAGACACCTGGGAGTGACTCAGGCTGTATGAGTCATAGCAATCCCAGGGAACCTGGCACAAATGTGCATTATGTGGTTCCGATGATCTCACACCAGCTGCCTATTAATGGAGTGATAGCCTTTATGGTTGATAAACATTAGTGGCTGCTGGCATGGAGCCCTTAAAGCCACATGGGTACAGTTGATTGCAGCCTGCATTCTTGGGAAACTGGAGGTAGCTGCAAAGCAGTTGAATCTTGCAGCCTGGCTATCTTCGTTGAGAGCAAACCTCACATAGTGATGTGCCTTGCTGTAGAGGGCATCTGTGACCTCCATCATGCATCAATGTATTGCAGACTGCGAGATGCTGCGCACATCTCCAGAGGATCCCTGGAATGACCCACAGGCAAAGAAATTGAGCACTTAAAGCCACTAGCAGGGGATAGCCTCCCATTCCACAAGGCATTAGGTCTTCACAAAGAATTTGGCTGACGTGATCTACTAGAGCTCGGGACAAGCACAAACATGTGTGGCATTGTCTCTCACTCATTTGTAAATAGGAGAGTTTTCTTTGGTATACCCT
The DNA here is from genome assembly GCF_964194155.1 of Cetorhinus maximus. Classification (NCBI taxonomy): domain Eukaryota; kingdom Metazoa; phylum Chordata; class Chondrichthyes; order Lamniformes; family Cetorhinidae; genus Cetorhinus; species Cetorhinus maximus. The sequence continues at coordinate 13,796,227 of NC_135887.1, forward strand.
GGGTCTGGCAAGTCGCCTCCGTTGTCTGGATCTTTCCTGCTGACCCTCTTGTTCTTTCTCTGGCTCCCCTTGACCCTTGACCTCAGGCGGAGCCTCCTCCTGGAGCTGCGCTTGGCATCGTCTCTCCCTCCTTCTCCGCCTCCTCCTCCTCTATTGCATAAAAGTCCTCAAAGGCAGAATTGAGCCCTGAATCCATGATTGCTTTATCCTTCTCCCTGAAATTAAAGATTGAACAAGTTAATGATTAACAGGGTCAACATAGTGATGTTCACAATCTGTTACCAAGAGCAGCTGTAATGGTCTATAGTCGTTTCTGCCCTACTTGCCTTTTCGCTGTTGCAACCTTGTATCTGAGGCACTAACATACACATCAAGGTGGACGAGTTGCACCTGAACCAGAATGGGGCCAACATCCTTGCGGGGAGGTTTGCTAGTGCTGTTTGGGAGGGTTTAAACTAACTTGGCAGGGGGATGGGATCCTAAGAAGAGGGTCAGCAGGGGAAGATGCACAGCCAAAATTAGAAGAGAGCGCAAGTGAGTCTGGAAGGCTTAGAAGTTATAGGCCAGTTAAGGCACAAGGGAGTTTGGCAAGGTTGGGTGGTATTTATTTTAATGCAAGGAGTCTGACGAATAAGGCAGATGAATTGAGGGCACAAATTAACACATGGAAGCATGATGTCATTGCTGTCACAGAGACATGGTTGAGAGAGGGACAGGATTGGCAGCTCAATCTTCCAGGATATTGGGTCTTCAGGTAAGACAGGGAAGGTGGTAAAAGAGCAGGGGGTATCGCAATGTTGATGAAGGAATCTATCACAGCAGGAAGGAGGGATGACATCTTAGAAAGATCCTCAAATGAAGCCATATGGGTAGAACTTAAAAACAAAAAAGGAGCAATCACATTTCTGGGAGTGTACTATAGACCCCCAAACAGTCAGAGAGAAATAGAAGAGCAGATCTGTAGGCAAAGTTCAGAGAAGTATAAAAATAATAGGGTAGTAATAGTGGGGGATTTCAACTTCCCCAACATTAACTGGATTAGTCATAGTGTGATAGGTTTAGAAGGAGCAGAGTTCTTAAAATGCATCCAGGAGACCTTTTTAAGCCAGTACGTAGAAGTTCCTACAAGAGAGGGGGTGGTCCTGGACTTAATTTTAGGGGATGAAGCCGGACAAGTGGTAGGGGTATCAGTGGGGGAGCATTTTGCAAAAAGTGATCATAACTTCATTAGATTCAAGGTTGTTGTGGATAAGGACAAGGATGGGCCAGAAATCAGAGTTCTAAATTGGGGGAAGGCCAATTTTAATAAGATCGGATATGATTTGGCCAGAGTGGACTGGGAGCAGCTATTTTTGGGTAAATCTGCATCAGAGCAGTGGGACTCATTCAAGAAGGAAATAGGGAGAGTATAGGGCCAACATAATCCAGTAAAGATAAAGGGCAAGACCAGCAAATCCAGGGAAACCTGGATGTCGAGGGATATACAGGATTGGATAAAGAGAAAAAGGGAGGCTTATGGCAGATACCGAGGGCTCAAAACAGCAGAAGCCCTAGAGGAGTATAGAATGTATAGGGGGGAATTTAAAAAGGAAATTAGGAGAGCAAAAAGGGGGCATGAAAAACGTTGGCAAGTAAAATAAAGGAAAATCCAAAGTTATTTTACAAGTACATTTAAGAGTAAGAGGATAACTTGGGAAAGAGTGGGGCCCATTAAGGATCATAGTGGTAATTTGTGTCTGGAGCCAGAAGATATAGGTAGGGTTCTAAATTAATACTTTGTGTCGGTGCTCACAAGTGAAAGGGATGACATGGGTATGGAAATCAAGCAGAAGGGCTGTGATGTAATTAAAGAAATTAGCATAGAAAGGGAAGAGGTTCTAAGTAGTCTGGCAGGCTTAAAAGTAGATAAATCTCCAGGCCCGGATGAAACGTGTCCCAGGCTGTTGGGTGAGGCAAAGGAGGAGATAGCAGGGGCACTGGCAATAATTTTCAATACCTCTCTGGCCAGAGGAGAAGTGACAGAGGACTGGAGGACAGCCAATGTGGTACCGTTATTCAAGAAGGGAGGAAGGAATAAACCGGGGAAATACAGGCCAGTCAGTCTAACCTCAGTGGTGGGGAAACTATTGGAAGCAATTCTGAGGGACAGAATTAATCTACACTTGGAGAGGCAGGGATTACTCAAGGACAGTCAGCATGGTTTTGTTAAGGGGAGGTCATGTCTGACCAATTTGATTGAATTTTTCGAAGAGGTGACCAGGTGTGTAGATGAGGGTAATGCATTTGACGTAGTCTACTTGGACTTCAGCAAGGTTTTTGATAAGGTCCCACATGGGAGACTGATAACGAAGGTAAGAGCCCATGGGATCCAAGGCAATTTAGCAAATTGGTTCCAGAATTGGCTGAGTGGCAGAAGTCAGAGGGTGATGGTTGAGGAGTGATTTGGTGACTGGATGTTTGTGTCCACTGGGGTTCCACAGGAATCGGTGTTGGGTCCCTTGCTGTTTGTGGTATATATAAACGATTTAGACTTGAACGTAGGAGGGTTGATCAGTAAGTTTGCGGATGACACAAAAATTGGTGGGGAGGTAAATAGTGAGGAGGATAGCCTTAGGTTACAGGAGGATATAGACAGGCCAGTCAGATGGGCCGATTAGTAGCAAATGGAATTTAATCCGAAGAAATGTGAGGTGATGCACTTGGGCAGGACAAACAAGGTATGGGATTACACGATGAATGGTAGGACCCTGGGAAATACCGAGGATCAGAGGGACCTTGGTGTGCATGTCCATTGGTCCCTTAAGCTAGCGGGACAGGTAGACAAGGTGGTTAAGAAGGCATATGGAATACTTGCCTTTATTAGCCGAGGCATAGAATATAAGAGCAGGGAGGTTACGCTGGAACTGTATAAAACGCTGGTTATGCACAGCTAGAGTATTGCATACCGTTCTGGAATCGCATTATAGGAAGGATGTGATTGCACTAGAGAGAGTGCAGAGGAGGTTTACCAGGATGTTGCCTGGGCTGGAGAGTTTTAGTTTTGAGGAGAAATTGGATAGACTGGGGTTATTTTCCCTAGAACAGATGAGATTGAGGGGGGACATGATTGAGGTGTATAAAATTGAGGAGAATAGATAGGGTAGACAGGAAGGAATTTTTCCCCTTGGTGGTGATATCAACCAGGGGGCATAGATTTAAGGTAAGGGGCAGGAGGTTTATAGGGGATGTGAGGAAGAATTTTTTGCACCCAGAGGGTGGTGGGAATCTGGAACTCACTGCCTGAAAGGGTGGTAGAGGCAGAAACTCTCATAACATTTAAGAAGTATTTGGATGTGCACTTGCGATGCCATGGCACACAAGGCTATGGGCCTAATACTGGAAAATGGGATTAGAGTAGTTAGGTACTTGTTTGACTGGTGCAGACTCAATGGGTCGAAGGGCCTTTTTTAGTGCTGTAGACCTCTATGACTCTATGACATCGAAGTGATCAAGATACCATCCCTGAGACTTAACATCTGAATCTCTGTGGTTAGGGAAGTTTTGAATGACATGCGCTACCTAACCTAGCTCAGCGCTTCAATCTCTGATCTGGCATACTAATTAACAATAAGTTGCTCATGGTTAATGACAGGATGCCCTTTGACCTGTTATGCCAATTCTGGAAAGCACATGACAGGCCTCCATTGATGGAATGTCATTCATGCTACACATGTGACTCCTTATCAGTTGCTTGCATTCCCAAATTTCACATTTCTCTGTGTTAGCATTGTGATGCAGCGACTGTGATGTTAAGCCATTGACTCCTGAATATCCCTGTTTCAGTGATGATAAAGACATTGGCTTCCAACGGCAATCTTCTCAAGGAGGTCTTCCTCCTTTTTCTTTAATGAGACTGCAGTTTACCCTTGGAGCCCCTTAGTCCAGCAATGCACTCCTCCCACACTGCCTCAGACCCCTCCCGTTCAGAATCGCTTGAACTTTCTATTTATAACTGCGCCATAACCTCGATAGAGCAAGATGGTGGTTCTGCAGTATTATTTCTAGACCAGCTTCCACATTCCCTCTCTCTGTCCACGTAGCAGAATTCTACCTGGAACCTCATGATGTGAAGTTAGATCTCCCTCCTGTTATTCTCCAGCCTCCCCCAGTAATACTGGGTCCTATTGTTGTTGTGTTCGACATTCCTACCCTTCCCCCTGAGCCTTTCACCGTTGATGTGCCCATGCCCGATGTGGATCTCTACCTCCCCATCTAGAGACTCTGTGCATGGTTACCTACTGAGAACCCCCCAGGAAAGCTTCACATACCCCTGCACCCCCTCACCCCACCCCCCCCACCCCTTTTATTATGTATTCCCCAAATACAGGCTGCAGTTGCCAACCATAACCATTCCATCTGTTGCCCAGTACAGAGACAGATAAGCCCATGAACAGCGACTGTGAAATAGCCCTGCACACTAAGCTGTTGAGCACACATTCCTTAACCTGCCCCCGGAGCTGGGGTACACTGTTCTCCCAATGAATACTCCTGCAGCATAGCCCACTGCACCCCTTGACTGTCTCAACTCTTTAACTCTCTTGACTGTGAAGTATACAGAGCCCCAGGAATGTCTCTATTCTCTGACTCCTGTTCACAGAGCCCCAGGAGTGTCTCTATTCTCTGACTCCTGATTGCAAGCTGCAGACCAAGGGCTTTGCCTTTCACAGAGCTCCCCATTGCCCTTATGACTGAAAACTGCATTGTCTCCCTTCACAACTGCCCCACTATGAGTCTCCATGCAACCCATCACACTTGTGCCACACTAACAAACCCTCCTACCTTTCCTATTCCAGAGTCTGCATGCATCCCCTTCCATTCATACATGTGGTAACCCATTCAAGCCCTTGTTTGCCAGCGTTTTAATTTCCCTTCTCAGGCTTTATTGTCCACCCCTTAGTCTCCAATCTCCCCTCTGCCTTCCATCATTCTTCTTCCCCCACAACCCCTCAAAGAGTTGTCTTCTCCCCCACGCTCCTCACCCCAGGTGAAATGCTGGTCTCTGAATGCTCAGCCCTATCTGAGTACCACTGAAAAGTGGTGTACTTCTGGACTATGGTGGCACCCCCACCACAACCCCCTCTCCACTACCCCCCCTCCCCCTTTCCCTCCTGCCACTCAGTTGCAATATCGGTCCCTGTCTGAACGTTGAGCCCTGCTTGGGCTGCACAGTGGCATCCTTGAGACTACAGAAGCAAGCACTGGGAGCAGACCATTTCCACAGCCCCAGCAGCGCGGCGTTCCGCTGGCATTGCAACGGGACTAAAACAGTGCGGTGGCAGGTAGGTAACGTATGTTGCACTCACCTCGAAGTCATGAACAAAGTGAGGTCAGATCTGCGCACTCTTTCTCAAATGAGATTCAGGCCAGTGTGACTTCCTGCTGGCACGACACAAGATTGGAAGGCTGCACACAATTCCAGCGAGCAGCTAATTTAACGAGCGTTCATGAGATGGTAACGAATGCAAATCGCGTTTACGCCACTAATCAGTGGGATACCCGACTCGCCATTAACCCGCCATCAGGAAAACTGCAAACTATTTTTGCGCCAGCGGGTTTCCGATTTTTTTTTTTTGGATCCCGCTAGATTCTCTGCTCCCGCCCACCACGAAACCTGCTGCGGACTGGATGGGAAATTCCACCCATTGTTTCACTAGTCACAGTTCCTTCTTTGATAGGACTGTCACACTGACTCCAGTGTCTAACTTGAAATTCGTGAGGTGACCATTTACAGATATGTCAGCAATCCAAAATGTGAACCTGGGATGCTTAATCTCTCCCAAGAAACATTGTTGAACAACTTCTTGGTATGGCTTATCTATCTCATGGACTCATTTGAGATCCTCCACACGTCTTGAGGTTTTGGTCTTAGACAGCTATCCAAAGCGTCCCAGGAGGTTGCAATGAAAGCACAGCACAGTGATTGCTGGACACTGCTCGCACCCGTGAGGTCATTTGGCGCCACAGCATTGACATGGTCTGCCAGATTTCTTGTGTTTTGCTTGGGTATTGCATTTCTCGCCCTAGAGTCCCCTTGCCCTTTTGGTTTATGAGCTGGCCTGTTGGGGTTGCTCTCTCCCACGGCTTCACTTCACCATGCAAAATGGATTGGTTTTGCTGGCAGACTTCCAATTGTCTGACAATTAGGATGGTTTTTCCAAAGTCAAATCTTCTTTGGAGTACATCCAAAAGCCATCTCCCCCCTACAATTTGGTCTGTTATGAGCTCTGAAATAAGGTCACCATAGTCACAGCCTTCAGCCAATCTCAAAGAGTTTACGGGTTCAGTGCTTTTGGACTCTCTTGTTAAATTTTACTCTCTTCAAAATTTTATTGCTTCTTAGGTTAAAGCAGGTGTCAAAAGACTTCATGCCCTCTTCAAAGTTATTGGAAGATTCATTTGTTCCTTATCTGACAGTTACGTTGTTGGCTATTGGACCTACACAATATGATGGTGTATTCGCTTGCTCAGCCTCTGTTTTCTTATTCAAGCCTGATGCTATCATATATCTTAAAAATCTTTTTCTCCGTGGTGTCCAATGTTGCACCTTGTCTGGCCCTCCCATCTGCCATAACTGGTCTGACAGCATTGATTTAATATCCCTGGCTGTTTTCAGCACAGGAGAGTACAGCTTTAAATTTTTTTTCTTTCCTCCCATGCTTGTTGGGATTTTGCAGGCTCCCATTGTGGTAACAGAGCCATTTTAAACGTCAGCAATTCTGCAGAAAATCTTTTGAACTAATCAATTTGCCCAGCTAGTTCCTTTCCTAAGCTTGGAGAATCAAATTGAAACTTTCTTTTTTGCCCTGATTTTCCTTTAAATTTTTTTCTGCTTGCACGCGGTGTTATGGTGCTGACTCTGGACCCAGGCTGCAGTGTTCTTCAGGCCACACTTGTTAAACAATCGGCCTGATTAATGCGCTGAGTTTAAAAGTTTATTTCAGCTTTTTGTTTTTGGAGATTGCTCACCCATTTGTGATCTGGCCAGGTCCTTTGACTCTGCTCTCGCAATGGACCTCCACGTGCTCGGGTGGAGGCCTTCAAGTTTGGCGCATTTCTCACAGGTCAGATTGCAGTTTCTTTACTTCTTCATTCATAGGGATCTTGGGTCCTGCACCTCCTGCCACCATGGTGTAAGATTGTATGTTGCCTCATGAAGAGGTCTAGAGGCTGGTATGATTGAACAGTAACTGTTTATGCATAACACACAATGCACACACACACACCAGTGCTGACTAGGTGATAACTACATGCTGACTTCTATCAGACCCACTACACACTCCCATGTGACTCTCTACATCATAACGTGGGTAGTACTATTTCCCCAGTCCCACATTAACCCTTACAGTCCTGAACACCCTAAAGCTACACATCAGTGGTTGTTTGGCAGCTTGCATGCATTCTATGTGCCTTTCTGAGTACACTCACACTGACCTTTCTCACTAAAACCAACTAAGGTAAAACATTTCACCTGCAGAATGGATAAGAATCAAAAGAAGGTGAAACATTATCCCAACTACTCTACTCTTTCCCCGTCTATCCTCACTTTCAAACAATGCAAGGAGCTCATGCACTTCTTTGTCCCAAAAATTGAGGCCCGAATTTTCGCTCCTGAGTCAGGTATGCAGGGTCAGGGAACTTCTGGACTCCTCAAACCTGACTTGGGAGAAATTACCCTTAGCCACCAGATTTTCGTTCTGGAAGGGTGCTAACTACAGTCGAGCCCATTGAACCCTGAAACAGTCACACGGGCTTCCAAGTGCAGAGGTGGGCTGTTTAAAAGGTCTGTCTCGGTGCTCTGGGACTCTGTCCTAGGTGTGATAAAAGCAATGACAAAAAGCAGCCCTTCAGTTCTCACCCCTCACAACTCCACACTCTCCCTGTGCCCCATCTATTCCACCTCATGGCCCATACCCACCCCCATGGCCCTTTTTGTCTCCTATTCCCAATTTAGCGCCAGCTCATACCCACCCATGAATCCCCAACCCTTTACCCTTACAACCTCTATGTCAACTCCCCCAATACCATACTGAGATGAAATAAAATAAAAGTATATATTACAGGCTAAACTATATATTTTTTAAAACCTGTCATTGATAAAAGCCCATTCAATACATTTAAATCATTTCAAGTTCTTAATTCCCTATAAAAACAAATATTTGTATTCATAGCCTGACATCAAAGACAACTAATCTCTTTATGACCAGTTGGAGCTGACCATCCAACTGTGAACTTACAGGCATTCCACTGTGAAAGTAGGTTGTAGAAGCAGTCAAGCAGAAATAACACAATGAAGATAGCCCTTAGGCTTATGTAAACAAACATTGAAATTACAAGTACCCTTTTTTCAAAATCTGGCTTTTTTGCCCCCAAAATCTAAGGAGCAGGAGATTTAATGACTTACCGGCTAGACAGTTTCATAGACCTTACCCACTTTTTATGCACATTCATGTCTACTCTTAATCCCAAAAGGGCACCTCACCTCTCCTGAAATAGAGTCATAGAGTTATGCAGCAGAGAAACAGACCCTTCGGCCCATCGTGTCCATGCTGCCCATCAAGCACCTATCTATTCTAATCCCATTTTCCAGCACTTGGCCCGTAGCCCTATGTTGGTACCTGACCTCTTCAATAGGATGCCTAATGTCTCCAAATAATTCCGTTAGGTTTAGACCAGGGGTCCGCAACCTTTCAGAAGTGGCGTACCGAGTCTTCATTTATTCACTCTAATGTAAGGTTTTGCATGCCAGTAATACATTTTAACATTTATAAGGTCTTCATATATAGTTAACATAATCTTACCAGTTTAGTGTGATCCTTGGCCATGATTTTCCTTGCTGAGTTTTCCAATGTCTGGCACATATTTGGATGCCACCTCTCCCCCCCACCCCTACACACACACAGTTGGTTCTAAAAATGCAGGATTTCACCTACCATTTTTCAACCGAGAGCTCTTCCGTGACAGTTGCCGTGCAGATCAGGCAGCTTCAGCCGTCTGGTGGGCTTTTCAACCAAAAAATATCGGAGCTACGCTGCTGCCCGAAAGCCAGAAGCAGCAGCTCGGAGAAATTGACGCTGACCCTGACAGACTGGCTCCAGTTCTGATGTTTTTTTTATAAGTCGGCCTGTCAGGTCTGTGGCTCCGGCTGCTCAGACTGGACGATCATCTCACGTGCCATTGAAAATCATCTCGACAGGTGTGCCATAGGTTGCCAACCCTTAGTTTCAATCAAATTCGTAAAGCTCACGAGTCGTGTTTCAGAAACCCGGGTGACCAGGTTTGAAGGCAGCTGTACTTTTCAATGTTGCCGCTGCCTCTGTGAACCATGGATGTGTGAACTATGTCCCTCTCCCGTTTCCCTCCTTCCCCGCACCCCCCCCCCCCCCCGCCAGCAAAAATGGTGGGTGCTGAATACGGGGGCATTACATTTGGATTCTGGGCTCTGGCGCCATTTTTCCATTTTCTTTTAGTTAAGCTTCTGTGAATTGCCTTGAGGCATTTTTCCACATTAAAGATGTTATGTAAAACGCAAGTTGTTGTTGTTTATGGGTGCTGCTTTGATGGTAATGATAAGGGTGGTACTGTCCTGTGGGTGCTGGGCATCCTTTTGCACCTCATCCTTCACATGTGAGATTAGACACTGAACATTGACAGAATGTTCAGCTGTCAGGGGCATTGCTGTTGAGCCAAACTTATCTTCATCTGACAACCACGCACGTACATTTCAGGATTCACTGGACAGCAGTCATGTGCGGGAACACTGGCTGGTTTCCTCTCCTCTAAAGCTGTTGTGCACAGGCCAAATGTAGAGCCCTTACCATGCCACAGCTGAAACAAACCACCTGAGACTGCAAATTGTACTTGATCAGTCAGAAACAGATACCCACTGGATAATCTCAAAAGTATCACATGGGGAGCTTTATTTCACTTCTGTAGGACAGACTTTTGCAGTTGCCAGTGTTTCCTGCTGGTGAGTCCAAACTTTGTGAATTAACTTTAAGTTAGCAGTGGCTTGTGAGAATGCAATCCTGGTTGTGTTGCTTTTGTTCATATGTTGAATAAATTCTACTTTATAGATGTGAAATGACAAAAGTCTATTTTGCTTTCCTGCCTTCCACACATTGGCCTGGAACTAGCTGGAGTGGAACATCTCACAGTATGCCCCTTACATTAGACTTTTTCCCTCACCCTTCAGCTCAAAAGCATTTTGCACTGCAGATTGTTGGAAATGCAAGCTGATAATGGTGTAGTAATGTCAAAAGGGCATCTGGGACTTGGGGAATGACAGGAGCAACTGTCCATCTCCTTAATCAATTAGACTTAATGATAGAGAAAGAAATAGAAGAATGATGGAAAAGGAATTAGTGTCAAATTAGATACAGAAATAAAAATAAAGAGAGGGTAAGAAAAAAAAATTGGATTAAAAGTGAGTTAAAAGTAAAAGAAGAGAATTTAAAATGTTGTTATAAATTTTTAAAACTTATTAATAACAATTTACTTACTACCTGAAAGAATGAGACAGTTTCAAGTATTCTGTTTTTGGGCTGGAGAGGTTGGGCAACATTGCAGGAATATAAACATTAGTTTTTAATGGTAAGTACCAGCTACTAAATAGCAGCTTGATCTTTCTGCGGCAAGTTTAATTCATACTTACTATGTACAATTTCTTGAAACATGGATGTTGATGACAAGCTGCAGTTTTCACCAAGCTAATAGCAGAGTGGTGCAAGTTGTCCATAGATATGTGCTGATTCATAACTCCCAGTGTATCTCTTCCTCACCACAAATTGCTGGATAACTTACACACTATTAATGCCTGTGCATTGGACTCACTTTTTTCCAGCAAATTCTGGGCCAGTATGCAAAAAAAAAAGAATTTAAAAGTTATAAAAATGATCCAGCTATTCTGAAGCCATACCTCCTTTATGCTGAAATTTGTTGTCATAATTAAACTCAGTAAGCACATGTAAACATATGTACCCAGAAGAAGGGCCATACAGACTCAAAACATTAACTCTGTTTCTCTCTCCACAGATGCTGTCAGACCTGCTGAGTTTTTCCCGCATTTTCTGTTTTTATTACATATGTTTGTCATGCAGTAACCCTTTTTTATAGTACCCTGCAGATCCACAGCCAAATGTTAATTACCTTCATATATCAACTAAGGCATAACTTGTATGTTTTCTTCCATATGTTGGCTGTTGTAACCAATGTACATGTCAGTATATAGGTGGGTGGTGACTGGAGCCAACGGGAGCTAAAAGGAAAAGTGCTGGCTGTGAGGTGAAGGGCTGTATCAGTTGACATGGAGCAGACGCATTCAGGTCATGAGTCCCCCACCAATTTACACTATCTCCTATTGTATTCAAGCTTTTGGTATCATATTCACATTGATACAATCATAAAATTTGATTATGCCAGTGTTAATAGGACTACCATACAGATCAGGCATGATTTTGTACCAGCATACCACTGGAACAAGTATGTTATAAGGTTAGTGCATCCAACTCTTATAAAGAAAGAAGATAAGGGAAAGAGGGGTGACAAATTCAGGCCATTTCCACAAACCTAAACCCCAGACACAACTTCCCAAATTACTGTTTGGAGCTAGCATGTTTGATGTGCACACATCTATAGGAATTTTGACTACTGCTGAAGGGTATTATTTTACTCTGCCTCTATAAACACACACCTCTATAGGCACGCTCAATTAACAACACTCCAGTTCATTGAATGTGAAGTGCCACAGAACATTTCTGAAAGATAAGTTATGATATAAATGCAAGTCCTTTCTTATAGTTTCAGCAAAGGGAAATGGTATTGCCATCCCCTAAATAATGCAGGTTCCTGGATATGTTTAAATTGTCAGCATTATGGAACTAACGCTGAGATTGATTGATTGAATTTACACCAGTGCCAATTAAGAACTGATAATTCAAATGATTTATAATAGTACACATTTTAATGTGCTAATTAAGTGCCACATAACAGGCTTTTGAGGAAAATTAGAGCTCATGAAATAAAAGGGACAGTAGAAGCATGGATACGAAATTGGTTGAGTGACAGGAAACAGTAGTGGTGAAAGTTTTTCAGACTAGAGGAAGGTTTATAGTGGAGTTCCCCAGTGGTCAGTCTTAGGACTCCTATTTGTCTTGATATACATTAATGATCTAGACTTGGCTATGAGAAGCACAATTTCAACACTTGTGAATAACTCAAGACTTGGAAGTATTGTGAACTGTGAGGAGGATAGTGATAAACTCCAAGAGGACATAGACAGGTTGGTGGAATGAGTGGACAAGTGGCAGGTGAAATTTAATGCAGAAAAATCTGAAGTGATTCATTTCAGTAGGAAGAATGATGAGAGGCAATATGGGTATAATTCTAAAAGGGTGCAGATCAGGAGCAGAGAGACCTGGGCATGTTTGTGCATAAATCATCAAAGGTAGTAGGACAGGTTGGGAAAGTGGTTAACAAAGCATATGGGATCCTGGGCTTTATAAATAGGGGCATAGATTACAAAAGCAAGGAAGTTGTGATAAACATGTATAAAACACCGGTTTGGCCTCAATTGGAGTATTGTATCCAATTCTGGGCGCCATACTTTAGGGAGGATTGAAGAAATTGGAGAGGGTGATGAAAAGATTCAAGGGAAAAGTTCCTCATCCCTGGAACCACAGTCACTTAAATAAATTGGAGAAGTTGGGGCTGTTCTCCTTGGAGAAGTGAAAGTTGAGAGGTGATTGTATAGATGTATTCAAAATCATGCAGGATTTGGACAGGTCAGAAGAAACTGTTCTCACTGGTGTAAGGAACAAGAACCAGGGGACGTTGATTTAAGGTGATTGGCAAAAGAAGCAACAGCGGTATGAGGAAAATCGTTTTAACACTGCAAGGGGTTAGGATCTGGAATGCATTGTTTGAGAGTGCGGTGGAAACAGATTCAATCATGGCTTTTAAAAGAGAATTGAATAGTTACCTGAAGAGACAACATGTGCATGGCTACAGAGAGGAATAGCACTAGGTGTTTTACTCTTGCAGAGAGCTGGCACAGACATGACAGGCTGAATAGCCTCCTTCTGTGCTGTAACCATTCTATGACTCTAATTAAATAGTAAATTTTGAAAATTATTTTTACACTTTTATGCTTGTACCTAGATTTAATGTACCATATTTTCATAGTACATAAGGTGTGTGTAGTTCCATTTAGAATAAACCATTAACCCAAGCCACTTTGTACCACAACATTGTACAATAACTAATAGAATGGTCACATTGTTTTGACAATGAACAAATGGGAAGTGGGTCAGTGTATCTATAAATTTTGGCCAGAAATTTAATGAATTTAGCTCCTTAAGGGAAAACAAATAACAAAAACAACTATTATAACATTTTCCTGTTATGTAAATTGTTGCATTCATTGTATAATGTTTTATTAAACAGCTTACAACTATGTTACCCACCTGCAACTCTTGTGACAAATGTTTGTGCTTGTCAACAATGGGGCAACAAGTCAGCTGTTGCAGTGCAGACTTGTATTGCAAAAGTTGATTTCTTGCTGTCAAGGGATCGGGCTGAGAGATCATGTGAGGTAAGTGGATCTAAGAAAGAACTGTTAAATAGCTTTGGGGGAAGTGATAGTCAGGTGGTTTGTTGAATTATGGATGAACCTATCACATGAAGTAAAAAAGCGATTTTTAAAAATTTAGTTCAAGATGGTAAGGTTTCAAGTCCTGTAGCTACAGCCATAGTCTCCCTCCAACTTACCTGGGAATACACACAAGAGTTGGGCCAGTACTTGAAAGGATCCTAAATTTGGTTACTCTACCCCTGAGCAATGCTTCACATCTTCATCCAAGGAAAATGTCTAACTGGAGTGGATGGTACCACCAGTAAAAAACAAAACTGTTTTTCTGGTCAACAAAAAGGGTCTACTTTAGAGAAGAGAAGTGCTCCATAGAACAGGAATAAGTACCTTTTAAAGTTTCCCTTTGAAACCTTCCAACTTCTTTTAATTCTAACTTATGTTTGTTTGAAGGTACCATGGAAAATCAACTTTTATGAAGTTAAATTAGAAAATAGATAACAAAAAGCTTAGAAATAAAATTTAATATCAGATATGTAATTTATTGCTCATATTCATAACTAGTGGCACCCTCATGACAATAACAAAGGTGAGTCGGAGACTTCACTCCGGTAGTGAGAACAAAACCCTGAGAGTAAATCCTTCCTCCTGTAAACAATAAAGAAATAGATGCCTCCTCCCCTTAACAGAATTTCACTCCCTTTTGTCCTCCATCCCCATAAGAGGGCCTTCCCATTGGGCAATTAAGACATAAAGAGATAAAAGCAAAATACTGCGGTTTCTGGAAATCCAAAACAAAAATGAAAATAAAAATACCTGGAAAAACTCAGCAGGTCTGGCAACATCTGCAGAGAGGAACACAGTTAACATTTCGAGTCCGTATGACTCTTCAACAGAACGAAGTAAAAATAGAAGAGAGGTGAAATATAAGCTGGTTTAAGGGGGGGTGGGACAAATAGAGCTGGATAGAGGGCCAGTGATAGGTGGAGATTGCCAAAAGATGTCATAGACAAAAGGAAAAAGAGGTGTTGAAGGAATGTGCTAATTAAGGGTAGAAAGAAGGACAAGCAAGGCACAGATAGCCCTAGTGGGGGTGGGGTGAAGGAATCGAAATAGGCTAAAAGGTAGAGATAAAACAATGGATGGAAATACATTTAAAAATAATGGTGGGAAAAGAAAAATCTATATAAATTATTGGGAAAAAAGGGGGATATCAGAAAGGGGTTGGGGATGGAGGAGAGAGTTCATGATCTAAAATTGTTGAACTCAATATTCAGTCCGGAAGGCTGTAAAGTGCCTAGTCGGAAGATGAGGTGCTGTTCCTCCAGTTTGTGTTGAGCTTCACTGGAACAATGCAGCAGGCAAAGGACAGACATGTGGGCATGAGAGCAGGGTGCAGTGTTGAAATAGCAAGCGACAGGGAGGTCTGGGTCATGCTTGCGGACAGACCGAAGGTGTTCTGCAAAGCGATCACCCAGTCTGCGCTTGGTCTCTCCAATGTAGAGGAAACCACATTGGGAGCAACGAATGCAGTAGACTAAATTGAGGGAAGTGCAAGCGAAATGCTGCTTCACTTGAAAGGAGTGTTTGGGCCCTTGGATGGTGAGGAGAGGGGAAGTAAAGGGGCAGGTGTTGCACCTTCTGCGGTTGCATGGGAAAGTGCCATGGGAGGGGGTTGAGGTGTAGGGGGTGATGGAGGAGTGGACCAGGGTGTCCCGGAGGGAACGATCCCTGCGGAATGCCACCGGGGGGGGTGAAGGGAAGATGTGTTTGGTGGTGGCATCATGCTGAAGTTGGCGGAAATGGTGGAGGATGATCCTTTGAATGCGGAGGCTGGTGGGGTGATAAGTGAGGACAAGGGGGACCTTTTCATGTTTCTGGGAGGGAGAGGAAGGTGTGAGGGTGGATGCGCGGGAGATGGGCCGGACACGGTTGAGGGCCCTGTCAACCACCATGGGTGGAAAACCTCGGTTAAGGAAGAAGGAAGACAGGTCAGAGAAACTGTTTTTGAAAGTGGCATCATCAGAACAGATGCGACGGAGGCGAAGGAACTGAAAGAATGGGATGGAGTCCTTACAGGAAGCAGGGTGTGAGGAGCTGTAGTCGAGGTAGCTGTGGGAGTCGGTAGGCTTGTAATGAATATTGGTGGACAGTCTATCAACAGAAATTGAGACAGAGAGGTCAAGGAAGGGAAGGGAAGTGTCAGAGATGGACCATGTGAAAATGATGGAGGGGTGGAAATTGGAAACAAAATTAATAAATTTTTCCAGGTCCAGACGAGAGCATGAAGCAGCACCGAAGTAATCATCAATGTACCGGAGAAAGAGTTGTGGGAGGGGGCTGGAGTAGGACTGGAACAAGGAATGTTCCATATACCCCATAAAGAGACAGGTGTAACTGGGGCCCATGCAGGTACCCACAGCCACACCTTTTATTTGGAGGAAGTGAGAGGAGTTTAAGGAGAAAAGACATAGAGATCTCCCTGTTCCATTTATAATAGCATTAACTCACCAGGGGGAAGTATAGCGCAATAGTTCATATCAGTTTCAATTTTTTCATTTGCAGTAAATTTTCAGTTGCTGGCAAGGCCAGTATTTATTGCTCAGTCCCCTAACTGCCTTTGAGAAGGGGGTGGTGAGCTGCCTTCTCCTGTCTATGAGGTCATAATTTGCATTTTGGTCGTGGTTTTGACAAGCTTGCCAAGCCCTTTTAGAGTGTAGTTAAAAGGCAACCACATTGCTGTGGGTCTGGAGTCACATACAGGCCAGGCTGGGTAAGAATGGAAGATTTCCTTCCCTAAAGGACACTAGTGAACCAGCTGGATTCTTATGACAATCCAGTAGTTTCGTGGTCATCATGACTGATACTAGCTTTTTTTTATTTCAGATTAATTTAGGGAAGTTAAATTCAGTTAATTAAACTGCTAGAATGAAATTTGAATTTATGTCTCTGGATTACCAGTCCAGAGCCATAACCACTATACGGGTAGTATATAGGTAGGGTATACCATTTAGGTGCACCCCGTTAATGAAGTATTGAAAGCAATTTTATCAGATATCTTCAATGTGCAGGGCGCCTTGTCGGACACTTACCAATTATCAGTCTAGATAACTAGCAAAGTTAACCTATCCATATTCATTATCAGGGCGTGTCGGGAAACGCCCATAAGTTTAATAAGGTCGCTATATCAGTGCAGAACGCCTTGCAATTCCCTGGCTGTGAGTTGACATCAAATGCACTCCAACCGATTCGTTATTTCAGCAGCAATGAAATGAGGTCGATCTTTGGCATGTTAGTTGGCCCTCACTAGAAGAAACGATCCAAGTTTCACTTCCGTCCAAAAAGTTTTTTTTTCAAAAAAAAAAGCAAGTGTTCGCATTTGCAAGAGTTTTGTTTTTGACAAGAGCCATGGCTTCCGCCGGGGTTGCCTGTCTGCCTGCAATCCGCAGGATCGCTGTGTTCGGTGGCACCCACGGCAATGAGCTGTCAGGGGTATTTTTAGTCAGACACTGGCTTAAGGACAGATCGGAGATCCAGCGCTCGACTTTGGAGGTGCAGCCCTTCCTGAGCAATCCGGCCGCTGTGCAGCGATGCACCCGCTATGTGGACTGTGATTTGAACCGAGCCTTCACGGCGGAAAACCTCAGGTGAGGAGTAACTTAACCGTAACGCGGCTCTACTAAGAGCGCCGGACGAAGGAAAGATATGCACAGACGTGTAAAGATCGCTTTACAGGTGGCTCTGCGCGATTGCAGAGTTAGGGAGATATACCAAGGAAGAGATTGTCAGACAGTAAATTTATCAAGGGCTCCATATGGCACTGTAAGTCACCAAGCTGGCGCCTGTTGGTATATGCCTTATATGACACGAGATAGCTGTCTGGAAATCACTCCCAAAACATCTGTTACATTGTGAGTTATAGCCCACAGTATTCCTCACAGTAACGGGCGGATCCAGTGTTTATAAGGATGGCAGTGTCATGTGGTGTGTGCACACTGTATTGCAGTGCTGCACAAGTGGTGCTTTTAAACCAACCTGTTTGTGGGCAACTGAATCCAACTGCTGTAAAAACAAACACAACCTTGCAGAGGTTGGTGCCCTTCGCTAATTGGCAATTGTTTGTGAATCCCTGGTTCTGGGTCAGAAGAAATAGGCAGAGCACGACTGGCTCATTTCCTCGTCAAAGTTACTTTTGACTCTGAATTTCGACCTGGAAAGTGTGACTAAATGTACACCCATCTATAGCTGTCTAATAAAGATGGAACTGTTTCCAGTGACTAGTGAAAATGTAGCAAGAGGATTTGGGAGATTCTTCACACAGGGTATTTTAGAATATGGGTTATCTGTCACAAACCACAGTTGAAGCAGTGTCTATAAATCTTTTTGAAAGGGATTGAACTAGTTGCTTGAAAAGTATGAATATTGAAAGGGAAAGGAAAGGAGATAGGATTAGATGAGGGTTGCTTACATGATGAAAAACACTGACAGACTGTTGGGCCTGCAGTAAGTGGATAACTTTCAACTTCAGTGCCTAGTGATAATCCAGCAGGCAGTACCTCCAGACTGTTTTAAAAAAAAACCTGTCTGATTTTCACTACATTGAAATCAATGGGTTGCATATGGGGTGGGTTCTAGAGCAGACAGGTGTTCAGCTCCACCAGGTTAAAGCTGAAAATGACCCTGTTTGATTCTTTACATATGGGTGTATTTATGTAAATTGGGTAATTGGTAAGGAGGGGCAGTTTCTCCTGGCTGGAGCGTAGTCCCAGGATGAGGGTTGAATGTTTAGAGCTGAGATGATAAGAAATTTCTTCCCACGGTGGCTTTAGAGATTGGTATTATGGAACTTTCCACCCCAGAGAGCCATGGAAGGTCAGTCATTGAGTATATTCAAGGCTGAGATCACTAGATCTTTGGGGCAGAATTTTGCCGTCGGTGAGCAGGGGGCAGGCCCTGACATCACCGCACCCCATTTAAATTTTCAGGAAGGCGGGGCCACAGCAAAATCAGCTGCACGCCCGCCGACCTGTCAATGGCCAATTGAGGCCATTGACAGGATCATTAAAACAATTAAAGGACCTGCCCGTCCAACCTTAAGGTTGACGGGCAGGCCAGGAGCCCCGGCGGGTAATAGAGAAAACATGAAACCTCATCCACTGGTGGGATGAGGTTTCATGTAGGGATTTTAAAAAGTTTATTAAAGTTTTATTGTAATTTATGAACATGTCCCATCTCATGTGACATTGTCACATGAGGGGGACATGTTAAGGATTTTGTTTTTCTATCTTTAATGTTTTCACAACTGTCAGCGATCTCCCTGAGGCAGCACTTAGCCTCAGGGAGATGTGCGCACTCTCGCATTTGGGGAATCCCGCCTCCCACCCCCCGCCCTCATAGCGCTTCACGCCGGACGTTACGCTGGGCGGGCCTTAATTGGCCCGCCCATCTAAAATGGCGGCAGGGCCCACTTCTCCGGCGGGGATTGGCCCCCCGCATGCCGGAGATTGGGTCGCTAGGCAGAAAATCCTGCCCTTGGACTCGAAGGGAATCAAGGGATATATATGGCGGATCTGGCAGGGAAGTGGAATTGAGGTTGAAGGTCAGACATGATCTTGTTAAATGATGAGGCAGGCACGAGTGGCCACATGGCCTACACCTACTCCTGTTTCTTATGTCCTTAGAAGTTTTCTTTGCCCACATCTAAGCAATTGATGCTCATGCCTTTCTGCAAGCCATCAACAATTACGACATAATCTCTGCAGGTTTACTGATTGATAATCCACCACTATCATTAAGGTTAGAGAGTAGTTAGGATTCTGAAAGGTAAGAATGCCATTGAATATAAAAAAGATAAAATTGTTAAATATTAAACTTGCTAACTGAGCTTTGCCATACACCCAAAGTCCTAGAGGGTAGAGGGCAGAGGAGCTGACTGAATGAAAGGCATAAATCAGCAGTGCTTAATGAATGAAAGCTATAGGCCCAATAGCTGAATACCAACACCAGGGGCAGGATTTTTCACTCGGCGTGCGGGCATGCGCCCGACACGCCCGAGCATAAAATAATGCGCGATGATGTCGGGCGAAGGTCCCGATGTCATTGTGCACTCGCGCAATATTTCGGTCAGCAAGCACACTTGAGAGTCGGCAGTGCACCTGCCGACCAACCGAGAGGCCTATTAAGGCCATTAATGTATTAATTAATCTGGGTTTTTCGCTGCCCATCCAATGTTACGGTTGGTAGGCGGGTGAATTGGCCAGGCGACCTTTGGATTTTTGAGGAAACCTCGTCCAAGGGCGGGATGAGGTTTCCAATATTAATTTTTAAAAATGAAAATGTTTGGGCAGAATTTTTATAATCTATATGTTTAGCTGAGTGGGTCCGATGTGTGGACGTTTTTTTTCTGCATTTTAAAACATTTATTTGATGGTTTTAAATTCTTCAGCTCCCTGAGGCAGCTCTCTGCCTTCAGGGAGCTTTCATTGTGCGCTCCCCTGTGCCTGCGCTGACTTCAGCGCCCACCCTGCTCCCACCCCCACCCCAGCAGCGCTGAGCCTTTCACGCTGGCTGGCCATTAATTGGGTCGGGGACTGATTGCGGGCAGTGGGCCATTTCCCTGCCGCTCCCAGGCCCACCCACTGCGCCTGCCCAACGCCTGCCTCAAAATTCTGCCCTAGGTACTGTGGTATATGTAAACGATTTAGACTTGAAAGTAGGAGGGTTGATCTGTAAATTTGTGGATGACACGAAAATTGGTGGGTTGGTAAATAGTGAGGAGGATAGCCTTAGATTACAGGAGGATATAGACAGGCTGGTGGTCAGATGAGGCTGATCAGTGGCAAATAGAATTTAATCCAGATAAGTGTGAGGTGATGCTCTTGCGCAGGACAAACAAGGCACGGGAATAGATGATGAATGGTAGGACCCTGGGAAGTACCGAGGATCAGAGGGACCTTGGTGTGCATGTCCATCGGTCCCTTAAGGTAGCGGGACAGGTAGACAAGGTGGTTAAGAAGGCATATGGAATACTTGCCTTTATTAGCCGAGGCATAGAATATAAGAGCAGGCAGGTTATACTGGAACCGTATAAAACGCTGGTTATGCCACAGCTGGAGTATTGCGTGCATTTCTGGAATTGCATTATAGGAAGGATGTGATTGCACTAGAGAGAGTGCAGAGGAGGTTTACCAGGATGTTGCCTGGGCTGGAGAGTTTTAGTTATGAGGAGAGATTGGATAGACTGGGGTTATTTTCCCTAGAACAGGTGAGGTTGAGGGGGGACATGATTGAGGTGTATAAAATTGAGGGGCATAGATAGGGTAGACAGGAAGGAACTTTTCCCCTTGGTGGAGATATCAACCAGGGGGCATAGATTTAAGGTAAGGGGCAGGAGCTTTAGAGGGGATGTGAGGAAGAATTTTTTCACCCAGAGGGTGGTGGGAATCTGGAACTCACTGCCTGAAAGGGTGGTGGAGGCAGAAACCCTCATAACATTTAAGAAGTATTTGGATGTGCACTTGCGATGCCATGGCACACAAGGCCATGGGCCTAATGCTGGAAAATGGGATTAGAATAGTTAGGTACTTGTTTGACTAGCGCAGACTCAATGGGCCGAAGGGCCTTTTTCTGTGCTGTAGACCTCTATGACTCTAAAAGAAACTATTCTGTTTAACATTAACTTAAGTCAAAGCACCCAGTATGGAGGTAGAAGGAGAAAATCCCATCTTTGATTACTTTGTAGTTGCTGCAGGTAAAGAGAATAGTGGGAATTTCTGATATGTTTTGTTTGGATTGTCAGACAACTTTGACAACGGAAAAGATTTCTAGTTGTATTAAAAGCCACAAAAACAAAGGATGGAGCATGCGCCTAGATAAGAAGAGAGTCTTTAAAATGCTCATGCAAGGAGTAATGTCAAATGGGCAAAGTGTTAAGTAGAATCTTTTGGGATTTGGTGTTTGAACATTATTGCTATTAATTTACATTAGTGATTGGGATATCAGAACTCACTGTAAGCCTGTGACATTTGCTGATGCCAGGACAATAGGAAGAGCTGTACAGTTAGAGCATGCAACAACAAATTCACCACAAGACTTGTATCTGTTTTGCAATTGAGCAGCCAAATAGCAAATTAAATTTAACACTTATGGAAGTAAAATATAGCACAGTGACCAAAAACTCTGCTTCAAAGTGAATGGGAAAGGAATTTAATTGGCAGAGGAACACATTAAACAATCATACAGCACAGAAAGAGGTAATTCGACCAGCCTGTCTGTTGCCTTGAAAGAGCTGTCCAATTAGCCTCCCTCCCTGTTCTTTCCCCATATCCCTGCAAAATTTTCCCCTTTTATTGTATGTCCAATTCCCTTTTGAAACTTACTGATGTATCTGCTTCCACTGCCCTTTCAGCTTGTGCATTCCACTCTGTGTCTCTCTCTCAATGAAAGATGGCTGCTGACAGCCTTCTGCCCATGAGCACTGGTTTGCGTATGTGCAGAAATCCAACGACATCACTCCATTGCACCCATCCTGCCAGTACCTCTCAGCCACATGCATCAGTGACATTGTTGGAAAGCTTATGTCCCTGCTTCTGAATTGATTAGTAAGTGATTATTGGGGATTTCTTTTACAGGCCTACGATTAGAACAAAACAAGGCTTCCAGGTAAAATCCTCCTCCCCCTCCTCATCCCCATCCCCCTTCTCCCCCTCCTCACCCCACCCTCCACCTCTCCTCATCCCTCTTCCTTCATTCCCATCCCTTTCCTCATCCTTACAGCCCCACCCTTAACTGCCCCCTCAAACCCCTCTTCTGTAATCCCCCCCACTGACTCCAGCTTGGACCAAACGCATGTCCTGAGGCTCAATTCCAACTAGGGCACCGACCTGGAAAACTGACTACCCCTCCGTGAGTGACAGGCTCTCCAGCTAATCTGTTTCAAATAAGAATTCAAGGACACCGCCAAAAACACAGTTGTGATGATATGAGCAGTGCCATCTTTGATCCTGGCTGTTGCCTACCCTGTCACTCGCAATTACAGAATGGAGTAAAACCCTAGAGCAGCATATACATGGCATTGGTAACAGACGCAGCCTGCATTCCAGAGCATAATGACTCACTGCCTAAAAATTTGAAGTTAACAGTGAAAGAAATAGGGAGAGATGTAAGATGGACCGCTAGGTTTGCTGGCACTCATTTCGCACTATCTCACAAAGTGAAAAATAGCTCCTCCCTGTATTTTAGAATACCAAGCATGTTGTCTCTATGACCTGGTTTCAGTTATCTTTGCTCACTGCTGAGAATTTGTACATAGCACATAACTGCCCCTAATTTGGTGAGATTAGCAGACTCTATCAGCCAGATATGAATGCCCAAAGAGGGAAATGCTCGTGTCACTTGTGCTCTTCTGACACTGAGTTTGAGGTACATGTTGCAGCAGAGGGAAGGTTGTCTTCCACTTGGTTGTGCTGCATGTTGCTTGGTTGATGCAGACACAGGAAGACAATCCATGTCTCAGTTTTAATATCCTTTGTCTTGATTAACACAATGCCCCACCAAAAAAAAAATGGAGAAATGTATAGAAATGAACATAAAACCAGAGGGTAA
The DNA here is from genome assembly GCF_964194155.1 of Cetorhinus maximus. NCBI lineage: Eukaryota > Metazoa > Chordata > Chondrichthyes > Lamniformes > Cetorhinidae > Cetorhinus > Cetorhinus maximus. Next base: position 13,819,451 of record NC_135887.1, read on the forward strand.
ATTTTGCGAAAACTTGCATCACATGCAGGGCGTTACCTGGAGCCAGCGCATAGCAGATGATCACAAGCCCGCTACTCATGATTGTGTTCATCCATTGGAATAAAGTGCATTAAATATTAGGGTAAAGATTGCAGCAGCGCAGCGTGTCTCAAAATTTACCCTCATATTTCAGTTCTTTATCCTACATTAGAATCTAGCATTTCTACCACAAGGTAACATGGAACCCTAAAGTGGAGTTTATAGAACGGGCACAATGGTTGACCATACAAAGCTCTTTTATATTCAAATCACCTTTATCTGTTTCCATCTGTGGTCAACGGAAATCATCAGCTGAATTTTCCTCCCAGTTTTTGCTTTGTTTTTCTCTTTCTGCCCTGTTCTGGGGTGCAATTGCAGCTGCCAGTACTTCATCTGAGTTGCCAGTATTCCTTTGGGAGCTCAGACAATATGGGGAGGGGAACATATCACCACGACCCACTAGAATCAAGTTCAATTTTATTTGCACTCAGCGTTCACAAATGGTCTCCGGATAGCAGTTAGGAATGGGAATGTACCTCTCTGGTCATGGGCTCTGAGGGTCTACTGTTATGTGGCTGAGATTAGCTATCTAACACACGCACACATTAGGAATTGCAGATGGGACCTTCCTGCACTGTATGGTAGTGGGATCACTAACTGAGGCATCCAGTGTGTTTTTCAACACTCATATTACATAGCCTTTGAGAAGATGCACAGTGGTATGAGGGCTTGAGAGAGAAATTAGTGACAGGATTGTGGAATCTGCATTCAAGTCTGAACTATGAACAGGCATTTTTATTTTTGCAATGTTTAACAGTTCTGCCTCTGGAATAAGCAAGGAAGTTGTAGAAAAAGCTGAGTGTGCTCAAAGTCTCGGGTTCTTCATGAGACTGACTGTTCCATTTGGAAGTAAACTCACAAGCTAAATACACACCAGAATCACCACCACTGACCACTTAACTGGATTTTAAACACAACTGCTTCATACTAGCTTATCATGGGTCGCAAACGTGTATGTATCTCAACCATTCCTCACAAGTAGGTGTCATTGATCAGGGTGCCCCGGGAGAGCAAGGAGGAACAGCAACTGACTCTAAAAGTTCAAGTAACTGCAAAACGCACAAGAGCACATTTAATCAGAATAGAAATTAAATTTGGTGTTTCACTGTCATTATTTTTCATAATTTGATTGAGCAGCCTTGGTTAGAGCATCAGTATTTATACAATTTATGAATATTTTAATTTCTAGATCTTGCATGCGATGCTGATTGTGTGTGTGTGAGAGACGCACATAAATAATGAATGACAGTGACATAGGGTTATGGGTTTTATACATGCCTATTGCTCATACTGAGTTCAATAAGGACTTCACGAGTATTACCAGGTTAGCTATGATATGGGCCTACTCCTTTGATAATCTGCCCCTGTTCCAGCAGTATTGTATTTCCTTCTCTTGCCAAATATCATTATGGGATTTTGAGTAAGAGACCCACACCAATGTATACCATTTAGATGCCCCCATTTATCCGTACCAGCAGACCTGGACCAGTGCACAACTCCTGATAACTTAAGCAAAGCTCTCTCTGCTCTACTGGCTCGATCTGCAGCGGTGCAGTCAGGATATTCCTTTAATTATTCATGGGATGTGAGCTTCACTGGCAAGCCCAGCACTTATTGCCCATCCCTAACTGCTCTCAAGAAGAGCCTGGACTGTGTTCCTTGTGGGGCATTTTGATAGTTGTGGAGGTTTAAACTAACCTGGCAAGGGTGTGGGAACCAGAAGGAAATATCAGAGAGGAATACCAAGGTGCACAGAATACTGGGAGAGACGATAGCACTGGACTAGGGAATTGTAAGTTATTAGGGTGGGGTTAGAGCAAGGTAGAAAATAATGAAGTCTAAATCAGGGGTGACGTGCATGTATGTGAATGCATGGAGTGTGGCTAATAAGATTGGTAAGTTACAGGGCGCAGATTGACATGTGGAAATATGATGTTGTGGCTATAACATATACCTGGCAGGACTGGGTGTTAAATATTCCTGGATACAAGGTGTTCAGGAAAGGTAAGAAAGGAAGAAAATGAGGAGGAGTTGTGGTATTGATTAAGGAGAGCATTGCAGTGCTGGAGGGAGAGGATACCCCAGAGGAATCAAGGACAGAATCTATTCAGCTAGAGCTAAGTAACAAAAAAAAGCTGCAATTACATTGTTCGGTGTAGTCTATAGGCCACCAACTAGTGGTATGGATGTAGAGGAACAAATTAATGTAGAGGAAATTACAGACGAGTGCAAGAATTATAGAGCAATTATAATGGCGGACTTTAATAATCCAAATATAGACTGAGATAGTAGTAGTATAAAGGGCAGAGAGGGGCAAGAATTCCTAGAGTGTCTTCAGGAAAATTTTGTACAGCAGTATGTTTCCAGTCCAAGAAGAAGGCAGGCACTGCCGAACCTAGTTCTTGGGAATGAGGTGGGCCAAGTGGATCAAATGTTAACAGGGGACATATTTTGGCTATGGAATAGGACAAAGAACAATCTAGTGTAAGAGTAAGTAACTGGTGGAAAGCCAACTTCAATGGGGTAAGAATGGATCTGGGCCAAATAAATTGGATTCAAATGTTGGCAGGAAAAACAGTAGCTAAACAATGGGCTACTTTCAAATAATAGATAGATTGGGCACAATCAAGGTCTATTCCCTCAAAGGGGAAAGGTAGGGCAAACAAATCCAGAGCTCCCTGGATGACAAAAGAGATAGAGATGAAGATCAAGGAGAAAAGTGTGCTTATATGTCAGATGAATAATACAAAGGAGAACCATGCTGAATATAGAAGGTTCAGAGGGGGAGTGAAAAAGCAAATAAGAGAAGTGAAGACAGAGTATGGAAAGAGACGGGCACCTAACATAAAAGGAATCCCAAAGTCTCCTATAGTCATATAAATAGTAAAAGGGTGGTAAAAAGAAGAGAAGGGCTGATTGAGATTTACACATTGAGTCAGGGGGAATAGCTGAGGTGTTAAATTAATACTTTGCATCTGTCTTTGCCAAGGAAGAAGATGCCACTCAAGTCATCGTAAAAGAGGAGATAATTAATACACTAGAGGGGTTTAAAATTGAGAAGGAGGGTGCATTAGGTAGGCAGTGTATACTTAAAGTTGATAAGGCACCAGGACCAGATGACATGCATCCAAAATTACTGAGAAAAGTGAGAGTGGGAATTGTGGAGGCACAAGCCATAATTTTCCAGTCTCCCTAAGACTCAGGTGTGGTGCTAGAGGACTGAGAGAGTTGCAAATGTTACACCCTTGTTCAAAAAAGGTTGGAAAGATAAGCCCAGCAACTACATGCCAGTCTGTTTAACTTCCCATGGTGGGGAAACTTAGAAACAATAATTCGGGATAAAATTAATCGGCACGTGGACAAATGCAAATTAATTAAGGAAAGTCAGCATAGGTTTGTTAAGGAAAAATCATGTTTAACTAACTTTCTGGAGCCATTTGAAGAGGTAACAGAGAGAGTTCATGAGGGAAATGCTGTCGATGTCGGGTACATGGACTTCCAAAAAGCATTTGGCACAGTGCCGCACAACAGACTCGTGAGGAAAGTTATAGCTTATGGAATAAAAAGGACAGTGGCAACATGGATATTAAATTGGCTGAGTGACAGAGAGTAGTGGGTAATGGATTTTTGTTGTGCTGGGGGAAGGTTTGTAGGGGAGTTCCCCAAGGGTCAGTGCTGGCACCCTTGCTCTTCCTGATGTATATTAATGACCTAGACCTTGGTGTACAGGGCACAATTTCAAAATTTGAAGATGACACGTAACTTGGAAGCATTGTAAACTGTGAGGAGGATAGTGTAGAACTTCAAAAGGACATAGACAAGTTGGTGGAATGGGTGTATAAGTGGCAGATGAAGTTCAATGTGGAGAAATGTGAAGTGATTCATTTTGGTAGGAAGAACAGACAGACAATATAAGATAAAGGATACAACTCTAAAAGAGGTGCAGGAGCAGAGGGACCTGGGTGTACTTGTGCATAAGTCATTGAAGGTGGCAGGACAGGTTGAAAGAGGGGTCGATAAAGCATACAGTATCCTAGGCTTTATTAATAGGGGCATAGAGTACAAGATCAAGGAGGTTATATTGAACTTGTATAAGTCACTCGTTTGGCCTCAGCTGGAGTATTGCGTCCAATTCTGGGTGCTGCACTTTTGGAAAGGCGTGAAGGCATTAGAGAGAGTGCGGAAAAGATTCACGAGAATGATTCCAGGGATGAGGAACTTCAATTATGAAGATAGATTGGAGAAGTTGGAACTATTTTCCAGGGAGAAGAGAAGGCTAGGTTGAAATTTGTTAGAGGTACTCAAAATCATAAGGGATCTGGACAGAGTAGATAGGGAGAAACTGTTGCCATTTGTAGAAAGATTGAGAACAAGAGGGCACAGATTTAAAGTAATTGGCAAAAGAAGCAAAAGCAACATGAGGAAAAAATTTTCACGCAGTGATTAGTTAAGGTCTCGAGTGTACTGCATGAGATTGTGATGGAAGCGGGTTCAATCGAGGCATTCAAAAGGGAATTAGGCTGTTATCTGAAAAAGAAGAATGTGCAAGGTTACCCGGAGAAGGCAGGGGAATGGCACTAGGTGAATTGCTCATTCGGGGAGCTGGTGCAGACGCAATGGGCCAAATGGTCGTCTTCTGAGCTGCAAACAATTCTGTGATTCTGTGGTGGTGGTGGTAAGCCACCTCCTTGAACTGCTGCAGCCCATGTGGTGTAGGTACACCCAAAATTCTGATGCGGAGGGAGTTCCAGGATTCTGACCCGGCGACAGTGAAGGAATGGTGATATAATTCCAAGTCAGGATGGTGTGTGACTTGGGAGTCTTATCGCTGCACAACAGGGTGAGAGGAGGCAGTTTTCACCTGGCAACCCTCTCCTAGTGAGTTCCCAATCTCAGCTATGCCGTTACACATACACATTTTCTCTAATACAAGTAAGGACATAACAATGCAAATCACCATATTGATGTATCTGCCTCTCTGATACCTGGACTCTAAGGGTTAAATTATGAAACGAGAGTGAACAATTTAGAGTTGTACTCCCTTGAATTTAGAAGGTTTAGAGGTGCTTTAATTAAAGTTTTCAAGGTATTAAGGCGAACAGAGAGTTTCTCTCTATCTACTCTATTTCTGCTTATTGGGAAGTTTGGGGATTACACTAAAAACTAGAGTCAAGCCTTTTAGGAATGAAATTACGAAACACTTCTGCTTGCACAGGGTGGTAAAAGTTTGGATCTAGATCAATTGTTAAATTTAAAACTGAGATCATTGTTAAACAGCCATTTGGGGAAGGAGGAAACCTGAAGTTAATCTTTACTCAGTTTAAATTTTATTAACAAAGTGAAATATTACAAGTGTAAAGCTCCTAACGCTACTCACCACCCTGTGTCAATAAGTGTCTCTTTACTTGTGCTCAAAAAATTAATGTCCTCCACCTGATTATCCCTCCCCTTAACTTATAAAATTACCAAGATTGATAGATTTTTGTTAAGAACAGGCATTAAAGGATATAGAGCAAAGGTGGGTACGTGGAATTAGGTCACAGATCAGCCATGATCGCATTGAATGGTGTGTCACGGACAGCTTTAAGGTGTTTCCTCAAAGTTGCCCATGATCAATATATTTATGCGTGTGTATATTTTACCCTTGGAATGACTGAGTCAATTGAAAATAACCCAGCAGCAAAGCCATTTTTTTACTTAAAAGAGAAAGGTTGGTATATTTCTACATTCTTGTTCTGGAGGCTACTGAAGCAAAATGATATACACACACACACACACACACACACACACACAAAAACACACACACACACACACACACACAACGATTAGTTACAGATGAAGATAAAAACAATACTTATAAAAATTGAATCAAGTTCAGTCTCCAGTGCTCAATGAAGGCCTGGTATTTTAAAGTTGAATTGTTGATTTGCCTGAAGTGAAGACTTGGGATTACAGGATTGTCTCAGCAACTGTGATGGCTTCCACTGTTGAATTGCAGGAGGTTGCTTTCACAGGTAGCTTAGGAGATGAAATGGGGTACAGTGAAGTGAGAAGTTCCTTGTTTCACTTTTACAGTACTGCAGGTTTGGCACTTTCAGCTGCCCAGTTACTGGATGTTTCTCCCTCTCTCCCTGAGCTGAAGCTCTTGTCTGTTTCTCTGAAGATGTTTCAAGATGTCTCTGATTCGAGGCAGCTTGCATTGCCTTTTCTATATTATTAGGAGGCAAGCAAAGATGGCTGCTGTGGCAAAATGCCATATCATGTTCCAAAAGGCAAGTAGTAATCTAAATTACAGTTTGGAATTCCAAATGCATTTCAATTCTGCGTTCATTGTTCTGGTGTTCTTTGAATGGTCCTGGACAAAATGGCAGGTGTGAAATTCCACAGGAGCGTCATTTAGGCGTGTCCGTTTGTAATGCACGTGGACCCTTCTAGAAGCTTGACAAACATTGCATCGAAAAAGGTCAAGTGACTCCTAGAGTCCATGTTAAAAGTGTTTTAAAAAAATTGTAATATCCTCATGTCTGCTTGGGCATGAAAGGCAGAAGAGGCTTGAGGGGCTAAAAGAGGCTTGAGGGGCCTACTCCTATTCCTATGTTTCATTTACTTTGTAGCATCTGTTTTTGCAATGCAGATTGGGATACAGACCTACTTGCCCAGACCCCAAATGGAACAAGATCTAGATGATTATTATTATTTTATTAATTTTTCTTTAAAAAATGCTACACACAACAGCATGCCGCCAAGTGACTCACTGCCTTATGAAGTTAAAAGAGCCCAGGAGATAAACCGTTTGTTTGGACCAAAAGACAGCGAGAATGCCTACGACCTTGCTATAGATCTTCACAACACTACCTCCAACATGGGAAACTGTCTGATTATGAAAACGTCCAAGGATGATTTTACCATCCAGATGATTCATTATATTAAGGTAGGTGCTCTCAGTGGGACAACCCCAATTATGCTGTGCATACTTTCTTTTTGTCAATTAGAATTGCCTACATTTCCACTTTTATTTTCTAACATGAGCCATTTGCCTTAAGTCAATTTCCCTTAGCCAATTGGCAAAAATCCATTTTGGCCAATTATCTGTATCTCTATTGTAAATTCTATGTAATTTTATATATGTAAATTCTATGTAACAATAGCTGTATTGTTAGGGTTGTGGACTTAATGACCATAGTCATATTGAATAATAATGACATAGGAAGGGAAGATGGGAGAAAATTTGATAAAAAAAGATGGGTTTCCAGAAAGTTTTTAAAAATGGGTAGAAAGACAGGGGTAGAATGGTTTAGATTGGGAATTCCAGAGTGCAAATGCCATGGCATCTGAAAGCTCTGTCATCACTGGGGCTGAGGCGAAAGGTGAGGGAATGCGCAATAGGTCAGAATTGGAGCACTGGAGCATCCAGGAAGGATTTCAGGGTTGGAGGAGATTGTGGTGATAGGATATGGGATAAGGATTTTAAATTGAATGCGTTCATGGAAAGGGAGCCAATGGAAGTCAGCAAGGGCAGGGTGATGAGCAGGATAAGATCCTGGCAGCCATGTATTGGACCTGTTAGAATTTGTGAATGGCCAGATAGAGTCATGTATTCTAGTCCGGGAGTGCTCAAATCTGGAGCTGACAAAGATATGGGGCTGGATTATACTCTGAGGGTTGGCTCTTCACATCCCAGCATAAATTTCCCTCCGCTTGGCTGACTCGCCCCACTTTAATTTTTTGGGCAACAGCCCTTTAATTAGTATGAGGCGGGGATAGGAGGCCTCCAACTGTAACAGGAGGCAATTGAAGGAGGCACTCTCGCTCCTCCCAACCCCCAACCCCATTTCACTGTCCAGCAGCCCGCAGGATTAAACCTGCCAGGCTATGGATTGGGTGCAAGCCTCTCCTGCCACCTGTTTAAATCAAAGCAGCGGCAGGATGATGCCCTTGATTGGAGACTAATCACCCGCCTAAGGGCCCACCCAATGGCCCCCCCCCCCCGCCCCTCTTAAAATCCTGGTGGGTGTGGGTGGGTCAGTAGCTGGCACACCACTGATGGCAAGGCACCCTACTTTATGGGTCAGTCTACCTGTTTTCCCACCTGCAGGTGGCTCATAAATATCAGCCAATGCATATGGTTTGAACAACATAGGAGAGGAGATTGGAGATGTGGAAGCAGGTCAGTTCACAAATCAGCATTTTCAATGCCTCTGGGAATGTGTTTGCAAAGCTGTGTTACTTGGGAAGCAAATCATAACTGCGTCAACAGAAACTTGTGAGCATTTCTTTGGGACGTTGCAAAATGACAAAACCCTTTACAGAGTTATTACCACTCTGTCCTATGTTTATTAGTTGGGGAAAGAGCTTGAACAAGAAAGAATGACTTATTAACGCAACGTATTTCTAGCATGGGTGTACTTTCAGTTATATTTTTAGGAAAAAGTGGTCAAGCTCACATCCTCCACCCCCTATAAACTTTAGCTCACCCAAAACTCTGCTGCCTATTTCCTAACTTGCACAAGTCCCACTCTACCATCACCCCTACGCTCACTGACCTACATTGGCCCACAACACCCCAAAGCCTCTTATTTAAAATTCTCATTCCTCATATTCAAATCCCTCACACACTTTCTCCCTCCTAGCTCTAAAATTTCCTCCAACCCCAAAACTAGCTGAGAACTTGGCATTTCTAAAACTCTGACCCCTTGTGAACACCCCAATTGCATCACCCCACTATTGGCAGCTTTTTCAACCATCTAGGCCTCAAGCTCTGGAGTATTCTCTCCCTAAACCTTCCAACCTCTCTACACTTTGTCCTTTAAGATGATCCTTAAAACCTACCTCTGAAAAAGCTTTTAGTCACCTGTCCTAATACCTCCTCCTTTGGCTAGGTGTCAATTTTTTTGCCTGATTATACTTCTGCGACACTGCTCGGGACTTTTTATTTACTTTAAATGCACTAGAAAATTCAAGTTGCTGTTAATACACAGCCACATTGGCAAAGCCTGGCAATAATTGCTTCATTCCCACTGAGCTGGAGTACAGCACATAACATTAGGAATCTTCACACAGAGAAAAAAATACTTCTAAAAAAGGAACAAAATACTTCATTAAACCAACACAACTGTTTTACTTCTGTATATTTTATATTTTCTCCATAAAGAACTAGAGTAAATTTAAAATATAAAATAATTTAGACAATATTGATAACTTCTGTCGTCTTTCCTTTCCAGAATACCTTGACACATGATAATTGTCAAGTGCTGCTGCTCGAAAACCCTGCGGTCCAATATGGTGCAATTCGAACGGTCGCAAAGCACTCTGTAGGTAAGCATTAAACTCAGGCAGAATACCTCACTAAGAAAGATAACGACTACAGGTTGGGAAAGCTGGGTTTTGCTTAAGAGCAGGAGCTCAAACGTTTTATTGGCCATCAGTCAGGCAGTTCACACATCAGAGCAATCTAAGTATGTTGAAGTCTGCATTATAAGATAAGAGGGTTAAAATGGCAGGTTAAGTGCTCAGGCCACAGGGCTTCTTGCTCCGAGAGTGCTTATTGGAAATTCAGGCATGTGCCCATTTCATGACACCCAAAATGTCCCATCCATTCATTTTAATGGACCTTGTAAAACTGCAAAGACGAACAATAATAAATATATAATTCATATATTCACAAAGAAGTGCATTTATGTAGGTCCTTGTCATATTGTCAGAGTCTCCTCAGTTCATCATGCAATGAATTACTTTTGAAGTCCAGCGACTATCATGTAAAAGGAAAGATAGAATTTGCATGTATATAGTGCCTTTCAAAACCACACAGGGCAGGATTTTTAGATCAGCGTGTGGGCGTGATCAGCGGGTCTGGGGTTGACTGGGGAATGGACCACCGTCTGCGATCGGCCCCCGACCGCGATGTCACACTGGCTGAAAGGCTCAGCGCTGCCAAGGTGGGCACTGAAGTCAGCGCAGGCGCCGGGGAGCGCAGAATGAAGCTCCTTGAAGGCAGAGAGCTGCCTCAGGGAGCTGAAGAATTTAAAAGCAATACATAAAGATTTTAAAATCCAAAGGAAATGTTCACACATCAGATTCAGTCACCTGAACATGAACATGATGAAAATTCTGTCCGCACATTTTTATTTTTTTCATTTAATAATGGAAACCTCGCCCTGCCCTTGGATGAGGTTTCATCAAAAATGCAAAGTCCGCCTGGCAGATTCACCCGTCCACCAACTGTAAGTTTGGACAGACCATGAAAAATCAGGGACAATTGGAACTTTAATGGGCTTAATTGCCATCCTAATTGTGTGCGGGCATGTTTCTGATTTTTGCGTGTGCCCGCTGACTGAAATATTTGCGCTATTTTACGCGCGAGTGGGTTGGGCACATGCCTCGGTGCCAAGCTAAAAATTCTGCCCATGGTGTCCCAAAACATTTTGCAGGCAATTAAGTACTTATTTCATTGAATTGTTGTAATGTAGGAAAAGATGGCAGCCAATTAGTGCACAGTAAGATTTTTTTTTTTTTAAGTGCTTCATTTCAAGAATAATAGGAGCCTCGCCATTATTCAGTGGCACCCTTACTGGTAGAGCTATGGTATAGCATGTTGGACCACTGATTATGTCATGAGTCTATATTCATACTCAGAAAGGATGTATTACAATTAGGAATTGCTGAACAGAAGCTGGGAAGCTTCCCCCATGGGAAGAGTAGGGAAAAAATGAAGAGAGCCAACTATGAGGCCACGCTTGCACCCCTTGCTGTTAATTTTTGAGTGATACTTAGAGGTTAGGGAGCATGTTGTTGTCCTCTTAGCTCCTGGGTAGCTCGTGGGGACAGGCTATTATTTGAGGGGAGAAGATATAGAAAGAGAAAACATGTTATTACCCCCATAATCACCCCTAAAAAAGTGCCTTTTCTAGAGTTCCCTGAGCTCACCTATTGGCCTCATATGACACACAAATTGCAGACAGCCACCTATAGTTTCCCTGTATAGATGGTTGCATTTGTTTGGGAGACCAAATATGATGGTATCAATATAAGATAGCCACCAATAAATCCAACATAGGTGAGACAGATAGCATAGATGCATTTAAGTTCTAAGCTCCCTAAGTACATTAGAGAGAAAGGAACGGGAAGTTATGCTGATGGTGTGATGAAGTAAGAATAGAGGAGCTTCTTGGGTCAAAATCCTGGAACTCCCTTCCTAACAGCGCTATGGGTGTACCAACGCCACGTGGACTGCAGCGGGTCAAGAAGGCAGCCCATCACCACTTTCTCAAGGGCAATTAGGGATGGGCAATAAAGGCTGACTTAGCCAGCAATGCCCACATCCCATATAAAATTAAAATTGGTTTGGAACAGTTGGGTCAAATGGCCTGTTTATGCATTGGAAGTACTCTATAACTGATGTAAGATGATTTTCTGGCTGTTGAGGCTACCCACTAACAATATGTACTCATAGACTATTGGGCTTCAGAAGCCCTGCTGAGTAGAAAAGTGCTCCTTGCTTTCCTTTGTCAAATAGTACATGCAGAGAAAACATAAAAGTAAAATCTCTTACAGGCAGTAATTGTATATCACTGAAAGCTGCCCTGCACTGCTTACCACTGTACAAAACCTTTTCAGTATAGCCAATCTCCTCTAAACTGCCTTGACGTTACATGTGTTTTTCTCTCTTCCGGGAATCATGCACCAATAACAGATAGTGTGCCCTGGAACTGAACAGTGAGCACACACACAGACTATGACTTATTCTCTATATATTCAAAGGTTCCATTCCAAGCGAAGAGTGATTGAATCTGTTTTTGAGGTTGGGGTGAATTCGGGGACTCTGCAGGAAATTTGCTGCCATATAGCTGTGCTGTGGCTGCATCTCTTTAAAGTCAAACTGTGGTTTCTGACTTAAACCAGTCACCTTACAAGAGCTTAAACATGAAATGAATAGGGCAAGCAAATGGTCAAATACCTACTTCTAGACCTATACCATAATAGGAAGGGTTGGGATCTGACTTATACCAACTGATTCTACCAGGGCAAGAGATTTATTAGCATGCACATCTGTTCAGAAAGGCAGTGTGTCGCAGACTCCGAGACTTCCCCAACAATTAAAACGGACAGGATTACTCTTTATTGGATGAAAAACATGATATCAGCATTGAGTCAAGTGAGTTAGGCTGCATTGAAAAGATCATGTGTAATAATTGGTGCAGGGCATCTTTCAATAATATACAATTACTGTCAGTTAGCTCATTCGTCCAGGCTTCTCTGCATGCACATGGTGAAAATAACTGAAGCAATTTGTCATGTGGGAGAGTTCCTGTAGATAGTGTGATTTTCTCCCCCCTCCTTTTCCTAGTGAAGCCACCAATACTGCACAGCATCCAAAGCCGAGGGGTTGGAAAATTTGTTCTCAGGCCGCTGTGGAAACAGAAGTAGAGGGAATTAAAAATTTTTTCCAGCAAAATATGATCAATTGATATCACAATGTGGTTGACTGAATTTTTTAAATTCACTTAGGGGATGTGGGCTTCACTGGCTAGGCCAGCATTTATTGCCCATCCCTAATTCCCTTGAGAAGGTGGTGGAGAGCTGACTTTTTGAACCGCTGCAGTCTATGTGATGTAGGTACACCCACAGTGCTGTTAGGGAGGGAGTTCCAGGATTTTAACCCAGTGACAGTGAAGGAACGGCGATATATTTCCAAGGTGAGTGGCTTGGGGGGGAACTTCCAAGTGGTGGTGTTCCTATGTATCTGCTGCCCTTGTCCTTCTAGATGGTAGCGGTCATGGGGTTGGAAGGTGCTGCCTAAGGAGCCTTGGTGAGTTTCTGCAGTGGATCTTGTAGATGGTCCACACTGTTGCCACTGTTCATTGGTGGTGGAGAGAGTGAATATTTGTGGAAGGGTTGCCAATCAAATGGGCTGCTTTATCCTGGATGGTGTCCAGCTTCTTCAGTGTTGTTGGGGCTGCACTCATCCAGGCAAGTGGAGAGTATTCCATCACGCTCCTGACTTGTGCCTTGTAGATGGTGGACAGGCTTTGGGGAGTCAGGAGGTGAGTTACTCACTGCAGGATTCCTAGTCTCTGACCTGCTCTCGTAGCCACAGTATTTATATGGCTAGTGCAGTTCAGTTTCTGGTCAATGGTAATCCCCAGGATGTTATTAGTGGGGGATTCCGTGATGGTAATGTCATTGAATGTCAAGGAGTGATGGTTAGATTTTATCTTGTTGGAGATGGTCAATGCTTGGAACTTGTGTGACACGAATGTTATTTGCCACTTGTCAGCCCAAACCTGGATATTGTCCAGATCTTGTTGTATTTGGACATGGACTGCTTCAGTATCTTGAGGAGTCACGAATGGTGCTGAACATTGTGCAATCATCAGCGATCATCCCCACTTCTGACCTTATGATGGAAGGAATGATTTTGATGAAGAGGCTGAAGATACTTGGGCCTAGGACACTACCCTGTGGAACTCCTGCAGTGATGTCCTGGAACTGAGATGACTGACCTCTAACAACCACAACCATCTTCTTTTGTGCTAGGTATGACTCCAACCAGTGGAGAGTTTTCCCCCTGATTCCCATTGACTCCAGTTTTGCTAGCACTCCTTGCTGCCACATTCAGTCAAATGCTGCCTTGATGTCAAGGGCAGTCACTCTCATCTCAGGGAGTTCAGCTCTTTTGCCCATGTTTGAACCATGGCTGTAATGTGGTCAGAAGCTGAATGATGCTGGTGGAACCCAAATTGAGCGCTAATGAGCAAGTTATTGCTAAGGAAGTGCCGCTTGATAGCACTGTTGATGACCTCTTCCGTCGCTTTACTGATGATCGAGAGTAGACTGATGGGGCAGTAATTGGCCGGTTTGTCTTGCTTTTTCTGTGCAGGACATACCTGGGTAATGTTCCACATTGCCAGGTGGATGCCAGTGTTGTAGCTGCACTGGAACAGCTTGGCTAGGGGCGTAGCAAGTTCTGGAGCACAAGTCTTCAGTACTATTGGCAGAATATTGTCAGGGCCCATACTTGGCAGCCTTCGGCTGTTTCTTGATATCACGTGGAGTGAATCGAATTGGCTGAAGACTGGCATCTGTGATGCTGGGGACCTCCAGAGGAGGCCAAGATAGACCATTCACTCGGCAGTTCTGGTTGAAGATTGTTGCGATAAGGCTTTAGCCTTACCTTTTGCACTGATGTGCTGGGCTCCTCCATCATGAAGGATGGGGATATTTGTGAAGCCTCCTCCTCCAGTGAGTTGTTTAATTGTCCTCCACCATTCACAGCTGGATGTGGCAGGACTGCAGAGCTTAGATCTGATCTGTTGGTTTTGGAATCCCTTAGCTCTATCACTTACTGCTTGTGCTGTTTGGCATGCAAGTAGTCCTGTGTTGTAGCTTCACCAAGTTGATACCTCATTTTTAGGTATGTCTGGTGCTTCTCCTGGCATACCATCCTACACTCTTTGTTGAACCAGGGTTGATCCCCTGGCTTGATGGAAATGGTAGAGCGGGGGATATGCCGGGCCATGAGGTTACAGATTGTGGTTGAGTACAATTCTGCTGCTGCTGGTGTCCCATAGCGCCTCATGGATGCCCAGTCTTGAGTTGTTAGATCTGTTCAAAATCTGTCCCATTTAGCACAGCAGTAGTGCTACACAACACGATGGAGGTATCCTCAATGTGGAGATGGGACTTCATCTCTACAAGGACTCTGTGGTGGCTACTCCTACCGATACTGTCATGGACAGATGCATCTGCGGCAGGCAGGTTGGTGAGAATGAGGTCAAGCATGTTTTTCCCTCGGGTTGATTCACTCACCACCTGCCGCAGACCCAGTCTAGCAGCTATATCCTTTAGGACTCAGCCAGCTCAAACTGTGGTGGTGCTACCGAGCCACCCTTGGTGATGGACATTGAAGACCCCACTCAGAGTACATTCTGTGCCCTTGCCACCCTCAGTGTTTCATCCAAATGGTGTTCAACATGGAGGAGTACTAATTCATCAGCTGAGGGGGAGTAGGACGTGGTAATCAGCAGTAAGTTTCCTTGCCCACGTTTGACCTGATGCCATGAGACTTCGTGGGGACCGCAGTCAATGTTGAGGACTCCCCGGGCAACTCCCTCCCAGCTGTATACCACTGTGCTGCCACCTCTGCTGGGTATGTCCTGCTGGTGGGACAGGACATACCCAGGGATGGTGATGGGACATGATCTGTAAGGTATGATACCATGAGTATTACTATGTCAGGCTGTTGCTTGACTAGTCTGTGAGACAGCTCTTCCAATTTTGGCACTAGCTCCCAGATGTTATTAAGGAGTACTTTGCAGGGTCGACAGGGGTGGGTTTGCTGTTGTCATTTCCAACTTTGCACTGACAAATGAACTATTGGACTTGGAACCTGATTATTCAATCCATTTATGCATTTTGTACAAATGTATGCAACTCCTTATGTTGATCTTGGCTAAAACTCCTAATTATTAGATTTTTAGATGGAAATTATGGCTCCATTTTGAAAGCTTTTAACACTTTTTAACCCTTTATCAGGAACAATTACAATCCCAAATGAATTATCATCTTTTTTGGCAGCAATTTCACAGTTTGTCAAGTTTAATAATGAGTTGAAAGTTCCTTTTAATTCATCATTGCACCTTCATTGCAAATGCAAGGTGTGTTCTGTGTAATTCACCATTTTTCATAATATTTCAGGTGCTAAAAAGGCAGCACAATATAAAATAGCAGAAACAATCTAAAAGAAAAAGGGAAAGCTTGCATTTATATAGCACCTTTCACAACCTCAGGTTGTCCCAAAACATTTACAGCCAATTGAGTGCTTTTAAAGCGTAGTCACTGTTGTAAGAAAACAATTTTGCACACAGCACGATCTCAAAAACAGCATGTAATAATGAACAGCTGATTTGTTTTAGTAATGGTGCCTGAGAATTAAGTATTGCACAGAACTCCAGGGAGAAATCCCCTGTTATTAAATAGTGCCATGAGATTTCTCATGCTCATCTAAGAGAGCAGATGTAGCATCAGCTTAATGTCTGATCAGAAAGATGACACCTCCAACTGTGTCCCTGTTGTTTGCAACGCCTCACAGGAGCTCCACACCTCCAATTAGCTCACCAATCAAATTCTGCCAAAGAAGTCACATCAATGAATATTGTTGCTTCTGCTGCAGGGATTCTAAGAAAATATTTGAAGGAGCTGTCAACTGAAACAAGTGCAGAGGGCACTTGAACTCAGTTGGGGTTGCCTCCAGAAGGTGGTTGAGAAGGTGCCACATCAAAGGTTACTACAAGATAAGAGCACATGGTGTAGGGGGTAACATATTTGCATGACAAATGATTGATTGACTAACAGAATTTAGAGAGTAGGGGATAAATGAGTCTTTTTTTGGGTTGGTAAGCTGTAACTAGTGGTGTGCCATAGGGATCTGTGCTGGGGCCTCAGCTACTTACAATCTATATCAATAACTTTGAAGGGTTTGAATATATGTTAGCTAAATTTGCCAATGACACCAAGATAGGCAGGAAAGTAAGTTGCAAAGAAGAGGTAAAGAGTCTGCAAAGGGACATAGATAGCATAGAAAGTGGGCAAAAATTTGGCAGTTGGAGTATAATGTGGGAAGATGTGAATTTGCCCACTTTGGCAGGAAGAATCGAAAAGTAGTATATTGTTTAAATGGAGGGAAACTGCAGAATGCTGCAGTAGAGAGGAATCTGGGTGTCCTTGTACATGAACACAAGAAGTTAGTATGCAGGTGCAGCAAGTGGTTAGGAAGGCAATGGAATATTGGCATTTATTGCAAGGGGAATGGAGTTTAAAAGTAGGGAAGGTTTACTGCAGCTGTACAGGGCCTTAGTGAGACTACATTTGGAGTACTGTGTGCAGTTTTGATCATATTTGAAAGGATAAAATTGCATTAGAAAAAGTTCAGTAAAGGTTCGCTCCACTCATTCCTGGTATGAAGGGTTTATCATATGAAGAAAGGTTGAACAGGTTGGGTCTATAACCATTGGAGTTTAGAAGAATGAGAGGTGATCTTATTGAAACATATAAGATCCTGAGGGGACTTGATACCAGGAGGATGTTTCCACTTGTGGTAGGGACTAGAATTAGGAGACACAGATTAAGAATAAGAAGTCTCCCTTTTAAGATGGAGATGCGGAGACTTTTTTTCTTTCAGAGGGTCGTTAGTCAGTGGCATTCTCTTCTCCAGAAAGCAGTGGAGGCTGGGTCATTGAATTTATTCAAGGCAGAGTTAGATAGATTTTTGATAGACAAGGGAGATGGGGAGCAAACAGGAAAGTGGAGTTGGGATCACAACCAGATCAGCCATCGAGTGGCAGAGCAGGCTCAAAGGGCCGAAGGGCCTACTCCTGCTGTGTTCCTATGTTCCTTTGTCCTTTGTTCCAGGATTGTCCTGAAGACTCAAAAATTAAAGATGCAGACATACCTGTGAGCAACCCCGGGAAAAAGTTATTGGGGCATTTTTAAAAAAGGCTTTGCACACTCCTGTTCTCCTGTGCTCTGGTCTCAGTTAATCTTCTGGGATCAGGATCATTTAGATTTTGCAGCAAGCTCCAGGTAGTTTTGCACTGAAGCCAGGTCTCCCTTGGGGTGTAGTGTAACATTGGCTGCTGGTGCTGACTGATGTGGGACTAGACAATATGGCCTAATGTCAGCATTGCTAATGCATTAATGATGGGAGGCAATATTTTTCCATCATTAACCTACCATTTGCTTTTGCCCACCAAATATGGGTGGAAATATTTAATGTCCGCTGTCACTTCAGCAGAAAACCCTGGAAGTGCCAGCAGGGGTTGTGCTACAGGCTGTGTTTCCCACTTCCACTTTCCCAGAAGCAGCGTGAAAGCCATCAGAAAACCCAGCCTTCAATCTTTGGAAATGTTACAGATATCAACATTTCAAAATGTGCCTGGTGTCTAATTACCATCACCGAATCTATTCTGTTTTATCCCTTCCACAGGTCTTGAAATAGGCCCTCAACCTCAAGGGGTGGCCAGGGCAAATATTTTAGAAAACATGCGGAAGCTGGTTAACAGTGCCCTGGATTTTGCACATTTCTACAACGAAGGTGGGACTTGCTGAGCATGTGCGCGTAACTCAAGCAGAATGATATTTTTGTTATTCATCAAAATAATGACCTCTTTTAAAATGTCAATTATTCAGTGTACAAATCTTTCACTCTTTGCTCCAGTGATCATAGATTTTCATAGTTACTTAATCCTGGGACAGCACACCCACTTTGACAAAAATTGGCACTTTGCCCTCTCCAGTACCAGCAATGTCTTTGTCCTTCAAAAGAGGAGCAGACTGATCATTATTGTGCTGCAAATATTTGTTTGAAAAGAACACAAGGTTACCAAGGGTCATGGGATTGGGAGTAATATATTTGTATGGATGGAGGATTGGTTAAAGGACTTTAAAGAGAGAGTCAGAAGAAACGGGTCATTTTCAGGTTGCAGGCTGTTAATAGTGCAGTGCCCCAAAGATCAGTGCTTGGGCCTCAGCTATTTACAATCTGTATCAATGGCTTAGGTGAAGGGACTGGGGGCACTATATCCAAGTTTGCTGTTGATACAAAGCTAGATGGAAAAATAAGAGCGGAATTTTAATGTCTGCGGGATTTTATGATCCCGCTGAAATTAATGGATTTTTAAACGGCTCGCCACATTTCACGGCCCCACCCCAGCCGCAATGGGACCATAAAATTCCGCCCTAAATAGTGGGGGGGACACAAAGAGCCTGCAAAGGGATTATAGATAGCCTAAATGAAGGTAGCAGATGGAGTTTAATGTGGGAAATGTGATGTTAAATACTTTCATGGAACGCATTGAAAAACAGAATTTTTTAAATGGTGAGAAACTGTTAAATGTTGGTTATCAGGGGGATCTGGGTGTCCTTGGACACGGAAAGTTAACATGCAGGTACAGCAAGCAGTTAGTAAGGCAAATGTACATTAGCCTTGATCGCAAGAGGTTGAAGTACAAGAGTAAGGAAGTCTTGCTGTAACTATGCAGGGCTTTGGTGAGACCAAATCTGGAGTAGCGTGTACAGTTTTGGCCTCCATATCTAAAGAAGGATAAACTTTAGAGGGACTGCAATGAAGATGCACTTGATTGATTCCTGGGGTGAGGGAGTTGTTCTATGAAGGGAGTTTGATTAGAATGGGCCTATACTCTTTGGCGTCGAAGAATGAGAGGTGCTATCATTGAAACATAAAGAATTTTGAGGGGGCTTCACAGTGTAGACACTGAGAGACCTTTTCCCCCTGGCTAGAGAGTATAGAACTACTCTCAGGGTAGGGGGTCAGCCATTTAGGACTGAGGTGAGGAGAAATGTCTTCACTTGAGGTTATGAAATGCTTTGGGATGTCCCGAAGATATAAAAGGCACAGTATAAATACTTATTTATTTAGGCAGCCAATTTAAACACGACGTTGGTCCAGGGTGCAGATTGTGTCTCTGCGCTCTCAATGGGAAATAAAGTAGGATATGTACAACAAAGGAGAGGAAAAGTAAATTACAGGAAAAATACATGATGAAAGACTATATGCCATTATCTGAAAAATGAAGCCCTTTAAACTTCCTGGAAAATAAAACATTTTGATTAAAGTGACTCAGGGTATTAGTTTAACAATAGTGTATATATTATTAAACTCATCTAACATTTGCCTGGAACAACAAGGGCTGAATTTGTGTTTAGTGGTAGCACAAAATGGGTGATCGTGAACCTGAACCTGTTGTTGCACCCTGCCCTGCACTACATTCTTTCCCATTGTCCAATTTTCATTTCCATTGATGTCAAAGTGTAAAGTGCTATCGTTGGAACATAAAGAATTTTGAGGGGGCTTGACAGTGTAGACACTGAGATGCTTTTTACCCTGGCTAGACGTTTAGAACTACTCTCAGGGTAGGGGGTCAGCCATTTAGGACTGAGGTGAGGAGAAATGTCTTCACTTGAGGTTATGAAGTGCTTTGGGATGTCACTTTTTCATCCATTTTGCATAACCTCCAGATGAAGTTAACCTCACAGCATCCCATAGAAAATTTGACTGCCCATGTCTCTATTTGTTGTTTGATTCTATTTTTAACCAGACATTTGTCCAGTTCCATTTTAATGAAGTTCATTGGTGAATGATGGTGAGATCACTGGCTGACCTTGGTCAACCTGCCAAAACCACAGACATTGTCATTGTAGCTCTTATTGGCTTGGGAGATTCGAGAGTTCACTCACATAATATTTACTTACGTCTAGGCAAGGAATTCCCTCCATGTACCCTTGACGTTTACAGAGCTTTTGAGAAAGTCAATTTCCCCAGAGATTCAGAAGGACAGATTATTGCTGTCATTCACCCTCAGCTTCAGGTAAGTACTGTCTTTTTGGACACGCCAGGTACTGTTTTTTTTCTTCATAAATTTTCACCCTGCTTCTTGCCTTCCTTACCTGAAGGCTGGTGTTTGGTTCTATGGGTTCCAATTACCCACCGATGCTTTGCTTAAATGGCCATTGTTTATTTGTGGGGCTCAGAGTTGATGTCAACAAGCTATTTATTCTTGGGGGGCATCACAGTAGCCCGAAATCCTGTCCTTACCTAACGTTGCACACAACACACGTATCCAGTGGAAGTTGCCCATAAAGTAAGAAGGAGCAGGAACCCTGGTCAATATTTCTTCTTCCTAAAACAGTAGTAAGCCCCGTTGACATTCTGGCTGAGATTAACTAAATCATTACAGCCCAGAGATTGAAAAAAGGTGCTTCCTAATCTTTGTGATTCAACTATTCACTGCATTAATTCTCTCAGCTATGAGGGAAGCTTTTGTGGGTTGGGGGTGCCAGGTGGGATAGGTCTAAAACAGAACAACTGCCATTCGTTTAGCAATTGTTTGAGAAATGCAAAAATGTCATTCTGGTGATGTCATTAGGATCGCTGTTCTGTAATTGAGACTGAAGGACATTGCTGGGAAGAGCAAAAGGACCTTAACTCTGCATCTAATTTGCTATGCCTGACTTGGGAGCGCATGCTGCTGACTTGCAGTATACAAAATTCACAAATAAATTTGTCAGGCATGATGTAATCAAGAGTCTCCATGTACCACAAATCTCTTGGAAGTTACTCTTGAAGGATTCCATTGCCCTTTTGTCTTACAGGACAACGACTGGAAACAACTGAAGCCAGGTGACCCCTCGTTCCTGACCTTGGATGGAAAGACCATCCCTTACAATGGAAGCAGTGCTGTGTATCCAGTGTTTGTGAATGAAGCTGCTTATTATGAAAAAGAGCTGGCCTTTCTGTTAACTCAAAAAGTAACTCTGAAGGCAAGCAGTATGAAGGTTTCCAAAACTTAATGTAAAGGATTCTCCAGGATATCTTAACTGCTGTTCATCAGACCAAAGACTAATTCCACCAACACTATGCATTACAAGAGAATAAGTGTTGCTGCTTTTAATTAATTTTTTTTTTAAAAAAAAGGTAAATGTTTACTAGTGAAACCAGCCTATTTTGAACAGGCAGTATCTCATTCAAATTGATGTTAGCTGTTGGGAGGCACAGGATGTAGGGTGAGATGAGTCTTTCTTTCCCCAAATCCTGTGAAAAATGAGCACTTAGCTGCAGCAAGATGTTCTATCTATCCACTCAGCTGAGAATATGAAAAAGGTTGCCCTTTGAGCAGTTACTCCTGCCAGTCCTGGGTGCAGACAAAACCAAGATAATCAACATGAGAATGTGGTGCTGACTAAAATGTTGAATTGGAATTAATTTTTCCTTTATTCACTGAGCACTATGAAAATGTGCAGTGCAGATTAATTTGCAATTAATACCATAGTGCCACTTTAAACTTAAGCATACAACAGCACAGCGTTCATTTTGTTCTGATTTCCAATGCAGCAGTGTGATGAGATAAGCAGTTACATATATGCAAGATACTTTTTAAAACATAACACCACTTAATTAATGGTTAGAAACCTTTTGATATCACAAAAAACTCGGTCATTTTGCTGGGATCCATCATGAAGTGATACTTTCAAAATCTAAAACATCTAAAGAATGCACAATTTTATAATGCTATTCAGATAGCGCCCAGTATGATATTAAGTGGTAAAACTAATGGTAAGCCTCAGGGATATGTTCTGGTTCCATTCCTTTTCATTTGGCGTGCACACCAGAGCTGAAAGCAAATCACCACGTGAAATGATAGCATGTTCAATTCTTAGACAAGTAACTTAGAAACAAAAGGATAAGTTTTTTTTATCGCCTATTCTGCGTACCAGCCTTCCAAAAGAAGAAGTGGAAATGAATATCAATGTTTCACATCTCAGGTAAATCAACAGGACAAGTAAGGAGCTCTTTATTGACACTCATAATGCAGAGCAAGGCCTTTGTGACCATATCCAGATGATAATCGCATGCAGGAATTTTATGTGCAGGATAACTCAATTTAGGTCAGCAGCAGATCATTGAACACACAAAAATATTGAGTGGGGGGGATGTTCAAGACCAAGGTGGAAATGGAAGTGCTTTTTCTGGTTCTTTTAGAGACCTGAAGGTGGGGACAGAATCTAGTAACCTGAAAACAAATGGATAAATACTTTCAAACATCAGTGATAGTGCAAAAGGCCAAATATCATTCTGTGAAACATAAAAGACTTACTTGCCCTAAAGAAGGAAATTGGTGGCACGTGCTTTTGACCTTTGGCAGAAATCCTCTGGAGATTGTTTTACCATAAGACATAGGAGCAGAAATTAGGCCATTCGGCCCATCCAGTCTGCTCTGCCATTCAATCATGGCTGATAAGTTTCTCAACCCCATTCTCCCGCCTTCTCCCCATAACCTTTGATCCCCTTACCAATCAAGAACATAAGACCATAAGACATAGGTGCACTTGAATTCACTGCTGTGAATCCTTGTAAGATCTTCCCCTTGAAGGAGCATGAATTGGTGCAACTATACTGCCCTATAATGTTTTGAGGTGAGAATTGTATTTGAAATCTGATGAATCTCTTTAAACTTCATTTGAGGAATTGCAGATAATCGTGCAATAATCAACAAACAACAACTGGATTACCTGCATTCCACCCACTGAGTGTAGTGATATCAATGGTTTAATAGTATTTGCAAAACAATTCTTTACTCCTATTAGATTCACACTGCTACACGTCCTAGTTTCATTCGGAGGCAGAAATAGGGGACTTGTGCAAGGCCTGGTGTCAATGCTAAGTCTTGTTTAAAAGTTGGTCAGGCTTTTCATCCTTTTGGGATAGCAGGCTGTGTTACTGTAATGAGCTGCACTCAGCTGAGCTAAAAGCTATCAGTTCTTGGGCACTGAGTTGGAAGATCAAACAATACTCAAGTTCAAATTTGCTGTCTGACTAGGGAAGGGATTCTCAAATACTGTGGCCATTTTACAATTTATTTTTGAATTCATAAATTCAAATTGCAATGGTGAACTTTATCCCACTGAACTGAATGGAGATTTAAATGGCTCGCCACATCGGCTGGGGGAGGAGATACCCCGTGGCAGGGCCGTAAAATCCTGGCCCAGATATTTTCTTCACTTTTTATATCCAACTCATGGGCAAATTCTTCAAAAGTAATAATGTCAGAAAATCCCAGAGTAAATGGATATTTCTTTATGAATAACTGAAGTTTTTGTTTCAACTAATCTCACACCAAAGGTTAACATTACACACTTTATTAATTGAGAGGACTCAAATTTCTTTAGACAGTATCTTTTAAAGGACACATAGTCCCAGATAGAACGTTTTTTCTAAATATTGCGCTAATTTTACTCTTTTTCAGGCTCATTGTGACTACCACAAATGTCTATAAATTTAATATATTTAAGTTTTGAGTGTATCCTTTAATATGAGTTTTCAGAAGATCAGCAGTTGTTATTGGAGTACCATGACTATGCAAATCCTAGCCATTCAGGGAACCTTCCTAGGTAAAAATAGCAGCCATTTTTAAAACAGTATGCCAATCTCACAAGACACCTACTAGCTACTCTCAGATTGTGTAGGCAGGAACTTCGTCTTTTGTTTAATAGTTTCGTCATTAAAGATAGGTTTTTTGAACCATCGCATTTTGGAGTTCATTTGAATGATATTGAACTATATTTAGATCAAACTTTCAGAAATGAAGTGTGAATAAAAAGTTCATTAATAATGTTCTTTATCTTGCTTTGCTTTCTGTTTTATTTCAACCTGTGCAATCTTTTAGTTTAAGTTTATTGCATGCCGATGAAATTATCAGGACTGGTCAAAGCATCTACTGAGCCTAGCATTGCAAAATAATTGATTTAACACCCATCATTAAATTAGGGTTCATCAGAAATTCCAATATCATACCCAGTGTGAACTTAACTGTTCAATTTCTTTTCTTATTATTTGTTCATGGGATGTGGGTATCATTGACTAAGTCAGCGCTTACTGCCCATCCCTAAATGCCTCAACACATTGCTATGGGCCTGGAGTCACATGTAGGCCAGACCAGGTAAGGACAGCAGATTTCCTTCCCTAAAGGACATTAATGAACCAGATTGGTTTTTCTGAAAATCAGCAATGGATTTGTGGTCATTATCAGACTTCTAATTCCAGATTTTTATTTAAGTCAAATTTCACAATCTGCCGTGGTGGGATTCGAAACCGGGTCCCCAGAGCATTACCCTAGGTCTCTGAAATACTAGGTCACTGTGCCACCACTTTCCCAATGAATAAAGTCCTTTGACCGAATTAATTTCATTTAGAATATCTGATCGACTGTTTTCCTATTGTAACATCCATGTGGTGTCGACACACTTACAGTACTGTGAGGGAGGGAGTTCCAGGATTTTGACCCAGCGACAGTGAAGGAACAGCAATGTATTTCCAAGTCAGGATGGTGAGTGGCTTGGAGGGGAACGTCCAGATGGTGGTGTTCCCATGTGTCGGCTACCCTTGTCTTCTAGATGGTAGTGGTCGTGGGTTTATAAGGTACTATCTAAGGAGGCTTGGTGGAGTTCCTGTGGTGCATCTTGTAGATGGTACACACTGCTGCTACTATGCATGGTGGTTGGGGGAGTGAACGTTTGTAGATGAGGTGCCAATCATCAGGCTCCTTTGTCCTGGATGGTGTCAAGCTTCTTGAGTGCTATTGGAATTGCACTCATCCAGGCAAATGGGGAGTATTCCATCACACTCCTGACTTGTGCCTTGTAGATGATGGATAGGCTTTGGGGAGTCAGGAGGTGAGTTACTCGTCACAGGATTCCTAGCCTCTGATCTGCTTTTGTAACCACAGTATTTATACGGCTAGTCCAGTTCAGTTTCTGGTCAGTGGTAAGCCCCCAGGATGTTGATAGTGGAGGATTCAGCAATGGTAATGCCATTGAATGTCTAGGGGCGATGGTTAGATTCTCTCTAGTTAGAGATGTTCATTGTGTGGCACTTGTTTGGCATGAATATTACTTGCCACTTGTCAGCCCAAGCCTGGATATTATGCAGGTCTTGCTGCATTTGGACATGACTGCTTCAGTATCTGAGGAGTCTCGAATGGTGCTGAACATTGTGCAATCATCAGCGAACATCCCCACTTCTGACCTTTATGATGGAAGAAAAATCATTGATGAAGCAGCTGAAGATAGTTGGGCCGAGGACATTACCCTGAGGAACCCCTGCAGTGAGGTCCTGGAACTGAGATGATTGACCTCCAACAATCACAACTGTCTTCCTTTGTGCTAGGTATGACTCCAACCAGCCAAGAGTTTTCCCGGTGATTTCCATTGACTCCAGTTTTGCTAGGGCTCCTTGATGCTGCACTCAGTCAAATGCTGCCTTAATGTCAAGGGAAGTCACTCTCACCTCACCTCGGGAGTTCAGCTCTTTTGTCTATGTTTGAACAAAGGCTGTAGTTAGGTCAGGAGCTGAGTGGTCCTGGCGGAACCCAAGCTGAGTGTCAGTAAGCAGGTTATTGCTAAGCAAATGCTGCTTGATAGCACTATTGACCCCTTCCATCACTTTACTGATGATCAAGAGTAGGCCAGTGAGGTGGTAATTGGCTGGGTTGGATTTGTCCTGCTTTTTGTGTACAAGACATAACTGGGCAATTTTCCACATTGCCAGGTAGATGCCAGTGTTGTAGCTGTACTGGAACAGCTTGGCTAGGGGTGCAGCCCTGGTTTTGTGGTTGAGGGAACAATGCACGAAGATTTTCCTGCTCTTCTTCACACTGTCCCATGGGATCTTTCGTTCCCACTAAACATCTTATCTGAAAGACAGCACCTCTGATAATACAGCACTCCACCAGTATGACACTTAAGTGCCAGCCTAGATTATGTGCTCAAGTCCTGGAGCACAGTTTGAACCAAGAACTTTAAGACTCAGTGCTGAATGTGCTACTATCTGAGTTAAACAGACATTTGAATCCAGTCCAACCATCCTGCCATTGCAGTCTTAACATCCCAAAGATAAGGGATAGTAAATCACTTTCCTTGTGGTGGTGCATGAGGAATTTTCTTAAACTTTATATATTTGTCCCTTCCACTTCCCCCTTTATACACACTGAATATTGACTCTCATATGTTTTTTTTCTCTTTCTCCACCAGAATGGTTGAATATCAGACAGCACCTCCTCGTTTGCTTTCCCACGGGAATTTTTCCCATGGACTCTACAGATTGCAGGGAAGAGATGCATGAGTTCATTCTCCAGAGAAGTTTGAACATAAATGTCAATCAGAACTGTGGTATAAATGCAAAATCTCCAGTAGAGATTTGTTTTTAAGTGCAAAGCTGTAGCTTTGAAATTTTAGCAATAAACTTGGCAATGGGTGCTAACTTAAATGAGAAATATAAAAACAATTAGGGTTGTAGGGAGGGTATGGTGATAATTTTTATTGAGTGTCAGTTATGTTCATCTATGTTTACAGCTTTCTACTATTACTAATATATCATAAATTATCATATATGCAGATGTAGAAACAAGTGTGCAGTACCATCTTCTGACCTAGAGAGGGTGGTCCCTCCACTTACGTTCTTTTGGGTTACATTAATTGCACACAAATCAAAATGTAGATCTCTCACTGGGAGCTTTAATCAAACTCTTCACATAATTCGCAGTTACTTAATTGAGAGGCTGTGCGCAAAGTGGAATTAAATCAACTTTCGTAACTCAAAAGGCTTCTGACCATACAGATATTCAGACCCTCCTCCGATTTTGCACTCTGCATAAAGCCAGAGTGGATCTCACATTTAACTAATGCTTGAACTGTAATAGATTTCTCTCTTGAGCAAACCATGTGATCGAGGTTGAAATGTGTCACTGGAAGCTCATGGATATGCACCCACCTACTAGCATTCCATGGCAGGGGCTATTGCTTCTTGGATTAAGTACAGCAACAGCTCAGTTCTATCAAGTTTCTCACCAGAAGTGGTCTTGACATTCAATTGCAAAAGACTTAAATATTGGAACATTTTGTTTATTATTCATTCATGGGGATGAGGGCGTCACTGGCTAGGCCAGCGTTTATTACCCATCCCTAATTACCCTTATTCAGAGGACATTTAAGAGTCAATCACATTGTTGCTGGGCCTAGAGTCACATGTAGGCCAGACCAGGTAAGGACAGCAGATTTCCTTCCCTAAAGGACATTGAACCAGATGGGTTTGCACAACAATCAATAATGGTTTTGTGGTCATCATCAGACTTTTAATTCCAAATTTTTATTGAATTCAATTTTCACCATTTGCTGTGGCGGGATTCAAATCCGGATTCCACAGAGCATTACCCTGGGTCTCTGAAATACTAGCCCAGTGACAATACCACTATGCTACTGCCTCCCCATTGATTATAATATATTGATTATATTGTCAATAATCCTGCGATGTACCAACAGGAAAGAACATACTGGGGCTCTCTAGAAAACAGAAGATTGAGGGGTGTTCTGATAGAGGTCTTTATGATTATGAAAAGGTTTGATGGGCTAGATGTGGAGATGTTTCCACTTGCAGGAGGAGACCAGAACTAGGGGCCATAAATAAACCTAATAAATCCAATAGGGAACTCAAGTGAAACTTCCTTACCTAGAATGTGGAACTCGCTACCACATAGAGTAGTTGAGGCAACTAGCGTAGAGGCATTTAAAGGCAAGCTAGATAAACCCATGAAGGAGAAAGGAATAGGAGGATACGTTGATGGAGTTAGGTGAAGTAGGGTTGGAGAAGGTTTGTGTGCGGCATAAATCCTGCATGGACCTGTTGGGCTGAATGGTCTGCTTCCATGCTGTAAATGCTACATAATTCTGTGACTGGAATTTTACGCCAACCCTTTGCCCTCCCCGCCTACTGCAGAAAATAAAAGCTCATGGTGTAGGAGGTAACATATTAGCATGGATAGAAGATTGGCTGGCTGGCAGAAAACATAGAGTATGCATAAATGGGTCGTTTTCTGATTGGCCGGATGTAACGAGTGGAGTCCCACACAGGTCTATGCTGGGGCCTCAACTTTTTACAATTTATATCAATGACTTAGATGAGTGGAGCAAAGGCATGGTCGTTAAATTTGCAGAAGGCACAAAGGTAGATAGGAAAGTATGTTGTGAAGAGGACATAAGGAGGTTGCAGACAAATACAGATAGGTTGAGCGAGTAGGCACAAATCTGGCAGATGGAGTATAATGTGGGAAAATGTAAAGTTGTTTACTTTGACAGGAAGAATAAAAAGCAGAGTATTACTTAAATGGAGAACGACTGCAGAATTCCAAGGGTAGCGGGATCTAGGTGTTCTTGCGCATGAGTCACAAAAAGTTAGTATGCAGGTACTAGTAATTAAGAAAGCTATTACGAGAGGAATTGAACATAAAAGTAAGGATGTTATGCTTCAGTTATACAGGGCTTTGGTGAGACCACACCTCGAATATTCTGCAGTTTTGGTCTCCTTATTTCAGGAAGGATGTAAATGCGTTGGAGGCAGTTGAGAGGAGGTTTACTAGATTGAGACCTGAAATGGGTGGGTTGTCATATGAGGATAGGTTGAACATGCTGGGCTTGTTTCTACTAGAGTCTAGAAAAGTGAGGAGTGACTTGATTGAAGTACATAAGATCCTGAATGGTCTTGACAAGGTGGACACGGAAATGATGTTTCCTCTTGTGGGTGAGTCCAGAACTAGGGGGTACTGTTTTAAAATTAGGGGGTGCCCTTTTAGGACAGAGGTGAGGAGAAATTTTTTCTCTAAGAGGTTGTACGACTTTGGAACTCTGCCTCAGAAGGCAGTGGAACTGGGGATCATTGAGAATATCTTTAAGGCGGAGGTAGATAGCTTCCTGTTAGGCAAGGGAATCAAAGGTTATCAGGGGTAGATAGGAGTGTGGAATTAGAAATACAAAAAGATCAGCCAAGCCATGATCTTATTGAATGGCGGAGCAGGCTTAGGGGGCCGAATGGCCTACTCTGCTCCTATTTCATACGTTCACCTGTATCGGCAGCAGGAGATGCCTACTGTATGTGGCACTGTCCCCGGTAAAGCCTGACAACCTGGTACAGGTTTGGAGGGGGCCCTTGTGTTAAGGCACCCAGTGCCTAATGAAGAGCCCTCCTCCAGCAGTAGGGACTCTGCTTTTCCCCTAACCTGTACTCCCGATCACCGCCCCCACCCTACCCCTCTGCCCCCTTTCCAGGGCCTGTCTGACTCACACTGGTGAAGCTGCCTCACTTATATGGTTATATGGCTGACATCGCTATTTCTCATCAGAGACTGGCTGCAATCCCAGCAGTGGCCACTCTTCCCGGTTGCGCTGCGAGGACTGGCCCTCTGATTGGCCAGCAGTTCTTGGAGGTGGAACATCCTCCCGCTTGGGGGCAGAATTAGTGGTAAAACCCAGTCGTGGCTTCTTCGGCCAGCGGAGACAGGCTCACCCCTGACTTTTCATCCGGTTTGTGGAGGCACCACCTCAGCGAAAGATTCCAGCCTATGTTTTGTTTCCAACAGTGCTTCTAACCACATTTGTCAAGTTTATTAACGCAATTGCTCTTCCATGTAGAATATCCTGTTTTCTTCTGGGCACAATTCTTCACCAGTTGGGAAACAATGGTAATAACAAAGGTCTGGCCTGGAGTCATAAAGTCATAGAGGACTGTCCCAACTTACCCACGATGATGCTGGTTCCCCACTTCAAATCTACAAACTCATAAAATCGTCAAGCAGGAAAAGACCAGCTGGTCCATCAAACCTGCCGCACGTGCACGTTAGCTGGAGCATTGCGAATAGATGCTCACCCCGTAGCCTCCCCTCCCCTGGGAGAGACAAATATTATCATAGGGCTGAACTTTCACCTTGGCGTGTGGTGGGCGCGCGCCCAGCACGCACAAGCGTGAAATAGCACACGATGACGTCGAGCGAGCGTCCCAACGTCATCGCACACTCGCACAATATTTCGGTCAAAGAGCACGCGCGGGAGTCAGCAGCGCGCCTGCCGACAGTTAAGAGGGCTGTTAAGCCCACTAATTCATTACTTAAACGGGATTCTTCCCCTGCCCGTCCAACCTTACAGTTGGCGGCGGGCGAAACGGCCAAGCGGCCTTTGGATTTTTGAGCAAACCTCATCCACTGGTAGGATGAGGTTTCCAATGTTAATTAAAAATAAAATAAAAATGTTTAAATCTCATGCGCAGGCACTGACTTCAGCGTCCGCCCTCCCCCCCCCATCCAGGCAGCGCTCAGCGTTGTAGCGTGTGATTCATGCTGGCTGGTTGTTAATTGGCCAGACAGCATGAAATCGCGGTCGGGGTCCAATCACGGGTGGCGGATCGTCGCGCGGCTGCTCCTGGGCCCACCTACTGCGCCTGTCTGATGAGGGGAAAATCCTCCCCATAGAGAACTCCAGGACCAATAGGGGAAAAAATACACTGGAAAATTTCTTTCAGGCAATTGAAATCAGTCCAGGAGATCACATGGACTAAGCATTGTCTGTCAAGCCACTTAACTTCTATTTAATGTGTTCTCTTCCCAAGTCAAGATCTGGTCCAGCTCCTTTTTGAAGGCATTCAGAGAGTGAGCACCTACCACAAAATATAGTTTTACCGCTACTCAGCCAGTTTATGAGTTGCCCATGAATGTTTAGCCAGTGTGGAGAGTAACTCCAGACCACTGGATCAGCCATATACTACCAAAGTTCCAGACACGCATAGGTCTCTGGCCACATTTGTTGGTGCAGTTCTGGGAAGAAAGGGCAACACGCGTCACCATTGCCAAGGCCAGGTGAAAGTGTGTGGACAGGATCAAATGTTACATTCATGACCTACCCCTCCGACCTCCTCTTGGACCATGAATAAGGCCAGGAAGGAGTCTTAATAACCAGTACAAATGGAAACCAAAAGCCACATGTAAAGCAGGAGTTAAAAGGCATGTGGTGCCATGTATGGCATGCTCTTTGTAATGTATGAGTCAAATCTGTTGTAGCACTCGAGATTTTGCAAATGACTGTACTAAAGGAGATGACTTTTGTATGTGGGAAACATGTCTTTAAATTCTACATTTTTATGGGAGGCACTAACCATCCAGTAAAAACAGGTGACTCTGGAAATGGAGAGGGAAGGAAGTAATATATTGGGAATATGCATTCATTGTCATTCAGTTCCTGTGCATGGAATCATACTAATTATTTGGAATGCAGTATTTATACTTTGTCACAGTAAAACATGAATGGCACACATTATCCTAAGATTTTAGAGTCTATCCAACTCCTGCAGGGAGATAAAACAGCTACAAATTTGTACTTTCCATTATCTGTATGCTATGCTACAAGTGAACAGTTTGCACACTGTCAAGCTGACAAACAATGCCAGAACCAGAAATGAAATTCAGAAGCTGAAGATTACTATGGTAAAGGTGCTATAGAAACATGCGTTTTTGTTATTCTGCAAAGCCAATGCTGCATAGAGACCTGTCTAGCTGGATGTGTCAGATGTAAGAATTTTCTCGAGATTGTTCTCTCCAGGGTGATGGGCATGCAATCCACCACCCGAAGATGTTGAGCATATTATATCTATGATAAGTATCACAGGCAGCAAAGAAAGACTTTGTGCAGCACCTACTGCCATGACTGGACAGTAATATTAAAACACTTCTCATTGTCCCATGTGCTTTATCTATTAGTGAAGACTCCAGATATCGAGTTAACGGTGTCTCCCAGGAAGATGAGGAACAGCAGAAAATTTCCCTCCACATATATAGTGGCTTATACCACTTCACCTGTATAGAAAAGGTTTTAAATAGCCAGACATAACTGTGATATCTAAACTACCAGCCCTTTACAATGCCTCCCCCAATCTAGCATTTACGTTGATGTGAATGGAACACACATCCATTTTCAGGAGAGCGAAGAGAATGATGGTAAAGGTGCTTCTTTGTCTTCTCTGCCTGTTCCAGATGTTGCCCATCCAAGTCGTGGTACATTAACCAGCTAATCTTGACAACATTATTCCTGGTTCCTATGGGAAGTACAGCTCCCTAAGTGGGAGGATAGACTGAGCCTTGCATACTTCCACCATTTACTAGTGACACCTTGATAACTAGGTATCATTGCCTGGAATAAATACCTTTGACTATGAATTGAACAAGCTCTTCCCAATGAAGTCCTTTATTCACCCTCCTGTTCTCAAATCTCCAAAAAAAGACAATTTGAAGCCTGCAAACACCCAGCAGTGTTGATATTTATTTAGGCGGCTTTGGGGAGTGGAGCTTGTTTCCTCACTTGCTATTTGGAACTGTTCAGAGTTTGGGGGCTTAACAAGTTTAATCTCAACTGATCAGTGGTGTTTCTGGTTGAGCAACAACCTAAGTCAATAAACGGTAAGGCTGTAATATTGGCACCTTCCCCATACCTATTTACTCTTTGGTGTGGATAGAACAAATCTGATTCCCTCATCACTTTAGTTCTGTGGTCACACATTGCAGAGGGCAGAGTAGCCCCAGTATACCTGTGCAGCTGTTGCAGTTATGCATTTTAATCAATAGTCTTCAGACCAATCTCAAGATGGCAGGAAGAAGATGGAAAAACCTTAATTGCACAAAAAAAAATAGCTGTATTTGCATAAAATGTTAAATATGCAGGTGTTTGGTAATGATCGGATTATTTGTTGATTTTCAGTTGCAACATGCCATTTATACAGGCGATGTTTACACAGTATGGAGACTCAGGTACAACATTGGATGCCAGGGCCTTCAACTTCTCAAGCTCAATCGTGGGTACAATTGTATGTGGAACAGAGTGTGCTGAGCTGTAAACAGTGCATCTGGTACACAACAGCAATCACCTTTCGCCAAAGGGCTTCGGAATCTGATTACTTTCGATGTGTGGTCACGTTTATGTTGCTGGCAAACACAGCAGCCAATTAACACAGAACGTTGAGATGAAAAACCTGTATCTGGTGATGTTGGTTTGGCAGAGCAATGGGACAACTCTCCTACTCATCAAATAGTGCCATAGGATTTTTTATGACTACTTGAGCAGGCAGACAAAAGAAAGGTTAACTTATATTTATTTACCACCTTTCATGATAGTCCCAAAGTGCTTTACTGCCTTTTAAAGTACTTTTGAAGTGTAGGGCAGAATTTAATGCCCGTCCCCAAGGTGAGTTTTGAGGCGGAGAGGGGTCGTTTAATCAGGCAGGAGGGCGCTGGGCGGGGACCTTGCCATCTTCCTGCCTCTTCCCTCCTAAGGGCCTCATCCTGCCATTGCTGGTGTTCAACCCTGTTGAGTTTGCTTGGTGTGGTGGGTGGGACAGGATGGGAGGGGGGTCCCTTGTTCAAAGACGCCTGATCGAAGGACCTGACGTCAGGAAGGAGGGGGCCCACTGAAAGCGACTCCCCCTACACCCTGTAGGTGATGACCCACGTCCCTGAGATCCTCACGCACCAATGGCCTGGGTGCCTCGCTGATCCTGGGCCTCTGGTGAGTGCATTGCCAGCAGCTACCACCGCTCTCCCAGTGGCAATAAGGAGTTGCTGGCCCCTGATTGGGGACTGCACTACCAGTGTGGAATGAATGCACACACAGTGGCCCACCCCTTAGGAGCGCGATCAAATTCCTAAGTCAACATGAACAATGCAAATGGGGATGGCCGCTTGGGTCAGGTATCAGAAGGCACCTGGTGCCTTCAGGATCATCAGAATAGGTCAGCTTGTTCAGGAGCAGGAGAAAACTTGTCTGGTGACTAATTAAAATAAGAGTTTTATGCAGCTTAAAATGTATTATCATGTTGAATCATCCAATTACTATTTCAAGGCAGATTACAGAGTAAAGAAGATTGTACACTATATTTAATGATCTAAATTTATTACATAACAATTAGCTCCTGCAGTCCTCTTGTCAAAAAGATATTTACTTATTAGCTGATAGCTGACTGACTCATTCTATAACTGGTTCCCTACAGCTCAGATCAGGTTAGTTGAGAAGATGTTGCTTTGTATTTGCATGAATAATTTGACATTTTAAAAAATATATAAGGGTTGTGATCCCATTGCGCTCAAAGCATTGGTAAGTTCACGGGCTAGAAGTTGGGACATCAGGACTGCCATTCATCCTGCTCGGCACAGAATTATTCTTATGATAAAAGCAAAAAACTGCGGATGCTGGAAATCCAAAACAAAAATAAAAATACCTGGAAAAACTCAGCAGGTCCGGCAGCATCTGCGGAGAGGAACACAGTTAACGTTTCGAGTCCGTATGACTCTTCAACAGAACTAAGTAAAAATAGAAAAGAGGTGAAATATAAACTGGTTTAAGGTGGGGTGGGGGGTGGGTAGAGCTGGATAGAGGGCCAGTGATAGGTGGAGATAGCCAAAAGATGTCATAGACAAGAGGACAAAGAGTTGTTGAAGGTGGTGATATTATCGAAGGAATGTGCTAATTAAGGGTAGAAAGCAGGACAAGCAAGGTACAGATAGCCCTAGTGGGGTGAAGGGAAGGGATTGAATTAGGCTAAAAGGTAGAGATAAAACAATGGATGGAAATATATTTTAAAATAATGGAAATAGGTGGGAAAAGAAAAACCTATATAAATTATTGGAAAAAAAGGAGGGATTTCGAAAAGGTGTTGGGGATGGAGGAGAGAGTTCATGATCTAAAATTGTTGAACTCAATATTCAGTCCAGAAGGCACTTTAAGCCTTCCTTTTAGCCTATTTCGATCCCTTCCCTTCACCCCACCCCACCAGGGCTATCTGTACCTTGCTTGTCCTGCTTTCTACCCTTAATTAGCACATTCCTTAGATAATATCACCACGGTCAACACCTCTTTGTCCTTTTGTCTATGACATCTTTTGGCTACCTCCACCTATCACTGGCCCTCTATCCAGCTCTACCACCCCCCCTTAAACCAGTTTATATTTCACCTCTTTTCTATTTTTACTTAGTTCTGTTGAAGAGTCATACGGACTTGAAACATTAACTGTGTTCCTCTCCGCAGACCTGCTGAGTTTTTCCAGGTATTTTTATTATAGAGTTATTCTTAGCCACTATAATTTTAACATACCACACAGCATGTGTAAGAATTTGGTATTGCATCATTGACTTGAATCACACCTTTAACTCCAGGTCTCTGTTGCTAGGAGATGCCAGCCATTTCCATCCCTAAGCATCTCACCTAATCAGCTTTAGTAACATGCCATGGACAACATTCCTGAAGTCGGTGCAAGTATGACACAAGTAAATAATCCTGTGCACCAGTGCTCTGAATAAGGCCTCCACAAATTACCTGGAAGAAGTAAGTTCAAAAGCAACCTGCTATCTACCTGAAGGCTCTGTTTAGCACATATGAATGTTCGCTTAAATAGGCTATCACTTTTCCTATGTGCCACTAATATTTAGTTTCTTTGCTGGGAGGACTAGCTATTCAAAGAAAGGTAGGTGTGAATTTCTTCCTTTGCTCCATTCGGGTTTAAAATTATGAGAAAATGGTTTGATTGGTCTCTTTACCTCGAGAGCTTTTTTTGTACAGTTCTTTTGGAAAAAGTGTCTTTTTTCAATTATGTTCCTTTCAGAGCATTTTACAAAGTTATAAGTTGGTTGCTGTTGGGTTTAATTTAAGTGCTACAACCACTGAGATGTTCTTAATAATGACATCAATACCAACTTGATGACTATTTGGAAAACTGAGAAGGCCAGTCACTCCAGGTCACTCTTGTGTGCTTCCTAGTGGCCGGTTGTTTAATGGTCTAGGTGGAGATCTCCATCCTGTTCTCTCAGCAGGAGAAGTTGTGTGGCATAAGAATATTTCCAGGAGGGGACAGAGGAAGAAAAGGAAATGGCTTCAAGAAGTGAGGCCAGAACTGGGGTCTAGTGAGCACCCTCATTCACTCCTGGCACCTGTGTTCAATTCTAGCCCACTGCAAAGAGATGAAAGCGGGGTAGCATTAGGACCGTGTAACCTGTACAATTGCAAAGCGTCCTTAGACAGTGGGTGCTCCCTGAGCAGAACCAGTGCTTGTAACCATCCATTGCTGGTAGTATTGGGCAGTCCGGGCAGGATGAGTACTCAGCAGAACTTGTCTATTTCTGCTTGACTGCTCTGTATGGATCTTCCCCATCATCTACAAAGTCAGGGGCAGCATTTATGCTGTACAACCCCTGTGATTACATACTCAGAAACCCCAAACCAAGCTTTTGCTCAGGATCACGCAAGGCAATTAATGCCCTAGAATCAAAGGCCCCTCTGTCTGCTGGCCATAAGCATTCTGTGTAAAATGAGGACAGGCAGTCTCGATCAAGTTCCTAACAACAAGGAGCCCATAGCACAAAAGTGGCACTGTCAGGCAAACTCAAAGAGATCTGTAAGAGGTTCGGTGGGAAAAGTAGAAAAGGTCACATTGTAGGAGTAGGAAATAATATTCTGAGATTTTGGGATTGGAACACAGACCATCTAGTCCACCCTGCGCATGATCTGGGAGTGCATGAGTGTCCAAAATGAAAAGGTTTTTCGAGTTCTCTGCATGGAAATCCTCAGCTTGGGTCCGACAAAGCAAAGGGTTTGGGGTTTGGTTGCAACATCGCTCCTCAGCCCATCGTAAGATCAAACAGAATGGAACCTTATACTTTATCATATTATACCTTTTGCACTTTAATAGTTAATATTTATTGTTAGATGCCATGTTAGCGTAACAGAATAGACATTGCTCTTTAAGGTGCACTTTAAGGTGCTAATGTTGGATGTCTATCAGCTGATCCCCTTATCCATTTGGAAACAAGGGCTGAAATTTATTTTGGGCCATAGCACAAGACAAGCCATAGTGAATCAGCATCCTCTTTTATATTCCATCATGAGAAAGAGAGCCAGGTGGGGGTTGAAATGTCCGGCTGATATGCTACCATCCAATTTATGTTATACAAGACATATTTAACTTCCACATTCTTCAGAGCACAAAATGCAAAATCTGCAACAGTGCAGGTGCAACCGAATTACCCAGTTCCATGTAGTTAGTACACAGGGATTGTTGTGGAAAGAAGAATTACAGCAGTTACATAAACATTGTCAGCCTGACTCATTGTGGTAGCACTCACCACTGATTCAAGACGTTGTGAGTTCAAGCCCCACTTCAGAACTTGAATGCTTAATGAAGGCAATGCAATACTGAGGGAGAGCTGCAAGTTTTGGAGGTAGTATCTTTCCAATCAGCTGTTAAACTGAGATATTTGCTTGCTTGAGTGTCTGCGGGAAACCCCATCCAATATTGCTGTCTCAGCCAACACCACAAAATGGATTAAATGTTTAATTAACTCATTGGCTGGTTATAAGAGCTTGTGGTGCTCACTCTTACTGCTGCATTTGCCTGCAAAACAATAACACTGGCCATACATCAAAACTAAATCGTTGGTTGCAAAAAAATTTAGGATACTGTGAGGATGTGAAAGAATGCGAACTTGTTTGAATTTAGTGTGGTAAATATCATCAAAATGCAGACCACCCCTGTCTGGACTCACTAATACGCATTGTCCTTCAGCTAGGGTTCAATGTAAATTTTTCATTTAAAACAAAGATTTACATGGAAAGAGTTGCGTATGTAGGAGCTCTGTACATTGGCTGATTGACTTGTTGGTAAGAGTTCAATAGAGATGAAGTCCGTTGGTCAGACGGGTGAAGAACAAACCAGCCACCAGCTACAGCAGAGTGTATGGACAGCTGATTTCACATTCAGCCCTTCACCAGCTACGATCAAGAAGATAGGGAAATGACCTCTACCCATTTGTACAGCTGGGAAGACAGCGGTGCCCAAGCAAGAGGCCCTAGGACTGATAGAAATTTATCTCGGGCCACATATGAATAAATGGGGAGAGCTGCTGAGTGCTGGTAGCACTCACAGGAGGGGCTTGGAGCGGACTGTGGGGAAAGGTAATTGTGACACCTATGGAATCAGGGACGTACATTTGCTCCCCTGTCTCCACAGGAAGGTGTTTCTTTTTATATAACTATCATTCTTACCATTGGTTGGTGGCCATGGGGCTGCTGGTGAATCTTATAGTTGGCTGTGTGTGGAAGGGGTAGGTCTGGTGTCAGCTCTGCTCATTGGTTACTCATTCCTCAAAGGGGCCTGTTAACAGGCACTGAGCTCTTGAAGGGATGCCTAGAATATGGACCTCACGAATTTGGCAGTGGGATCAAATCCTTGCAGACTGGCCACAGGCTGTCCAACTGCTGGACTGACATATTTTGCGTCTGTTTTAAGCCTGAAAAATGGGTACAACGCCTACAAATTCCACCCTTTAGCTGTGAGAACATTAGAATACAGGGAGCAGGTAGAAATTATTTTAAGTGAAGTAAAATGACCCACTGACGTAGGGAAATGTAGCTTATTTGCTGATCTGAAGTATTATGTGAAAATTTCTGTTGATTGAATTAGATGTGTTTCATCCTAACTGCTGTTCTGTGTGATCATTCACTGTGAAATAAAACAGCTTAATGATTTGCATTTGTCTTACCAGGTGTGCTCTCAGTCCACATTCAAATGGTTTAAAGAAGAACATACGAAGGAAAGCATAAAAGTCTTGTTACCTATTTTCTATATCAAAGGGGACTCATTGTTACACCCTTGGGTTATACTGTTTTAGATGTTGGACAATATCCTTAAATGTAAGATGGGACCTGATTTTAATGGGATTTGAAAATTTTGAATTTTTTTTTTCCTTTTAAGGTAGGCAAACCAGGAGTTTCCAGTTGGTCTCCAGGTTCCCGGAGGAGGTTGGGGGTTGTTTAGCTACATGGGGGTGGGGTTCCAGTGGCCAGCCGCAGGTGCCACGCTCTTGACAGGCCTAGAGGGCCTAGTCTTTATTTAATTCTTTCATGGGATGTGGGTGTCGCTGGCTAGGCCAGCATTTTATTGCTCACCCCTAATTGCCCTTGAGAAGATGATGGTGAGCTGCCATCTTGAACTGCTGCAGTCCATGTGGTGTAGGGACACCCACAGTGCTGTTAGGGAGGGAGTTCCAGGATTTTGACCCAGCGACAGTGAAGGAACGGCGATATATTTCCGAGTCAGGATGATGTGTGACTCAGAGGGGAAGCTGCAGGTGGTGATGTTCCCATGCATCTGCTGCCCTTGTCCTTCTAGGTGGTAGAGGTCTTGGGTTTGGAAGGTGCTGTCGAAGGAGCCTTGGTGAGTTCCTGCAGTGCCTCTTGTAGACAGTACACACTGTTGCCACTGTGTGTTGGTGGTGGAGGGAGTGGATTTTGAAGGTGG
The DNA here is from genome assembly GCF_964194155.1 of Cetorhinus maximus. Classification (NCBI taxonomy): domain Eukaryota; kingdom Metazoa; phylum Chordata; class Chondrichthyes; order Lamniformes; family Cetorhinidae; genus Cetorhinus; species Cetorhinus maximus. The sequence continues at coordinate 13,859,247 of NC_135887.1, forward strand.
TGGGGTGGCATGCCAATTAAGCGGGCTGCTTTGTCCTGGATGGTGGCGAGCTTCTTGAGTGTTGTTGGAGCTGCACTCATCGAGGCAAGTGGAGAGTATTCCATCACACTCCTGACTTGTACCTTGTAGATGGTGGACAGGCTTTGAGGAGTCAGAAGGTGAGTTCCTCTCCGCAGAATTCCCAGCCTCTGACCTGCTCTTGTAGCCATGGTATTTATATGGCTGGTCCAGTTCAGTTACTGGTTAATGGCAACCCCCAGGATGTTGATACTGAGGATTCAGCGATGGTAATGCCATTGAACGTCAAGGGGAGATGGCTGGATTCTCTCCTGTTGGAGATTGTCATTGCCTGGCACTTGTATTGCCCGAATGTTACTTGCCACTTATCACCCCAACCCTGAATGTTGCCCAGGTCTTGCAGCATATGGGCATGGACTGCCTTTGGGTGCAGAAGCCACAGGCCACCTTGTAGCGGGACATCCACCCCCCTTCATCTCCCCCCCACCCCCCCTGACAGCACACAGAGTGGTGGCCTGGCTGTAAAAGCCTTTTTTAAAATTTTAAATTAAATTTAGATTTTTAAATTTAAGGTGTCGGAGAGAGTGTGCCTCCATTTTTAAGTGTCCTCTTCAGAAGCCAGCAGGGAAAATCCAGCCCCTGGTCACACCTCTTACACAAGTAAGGCAAGACCACCAATTTCTTGTCCATTCTCTGGTGCAGAAGAAAATAGACTTTATTACATAAAAGTCACACCTTGGGCGTGTGAAGACACTCCTGGAAAACCTGTTCAAAAACCAGAATGTCTGGTTCAAAACCAGATAAGTGATAACACTAATAAAGATATACAAATATCTGATTACCAAGATATGCAGCACCTTTACAATGAAACTATTTACACTGTTTACTTTCCTCCAAAGTAATTGCCTATAAAGTTCAATATATCAAGTCTGACGTGGGCCACCTCAGACTAAACAGATGAAGTCAATGAAACTGAACAACAATGTCTGCACACTAAAAGAGTGCACTTTGTACTACTGTAGACTATGCAGCATCACTGCACGGGACATAATCAGTTAATATGCCATTTTTCATGTGCTTGAGAGTAAGGGGTATTGAAGCATGGCAGTGCTTACTGTCCTCTCCTGTTTACACAATCATCCATTAGGTGTAATAGGTTAGATGTTTTTATATAACTTATTGTCCAGATGGAACACCACATGTGTAAAACATAGTTAGCTAACAGAATGTAACTTACCAGGGTAATATTGGAGCATGCAAGCTTTAATACTGCGGTGTGCAGGTATCACCAGGTATCAGTCAATACTTTAATCAGCAACCATTAGAAAAAAGACACACATTACAGCAGAACATCCTGATATTCCTAAAATGTCTGAACCATCAGAATACAAAAACTGAAATTACAAACAATTGAGAATTTTTTTATTTCTGTGGAGCAAACATTAATTTATAGGGCATGTCCCTTGTGCTGAGGCTGACTGAGTTATAGATGGTTTCTCAGGTATTCCACTAGCAACTGATGAGCTGCCTCACAGCAATCACTGTGTATGATAGTCTGGCTGGAATTAAGCTGTTTCGCAGTTTACCTGAGTTTCTGCTCCATTTCTACAGGGGATTAATTTTTTGTCTGAGCGGGCAGGGTGTTGATTCAAGTCAGCACATCTATTGCCATGTTCTCTAAGCCATCAGCAGTGTCATTACATGCTGAGAGGTTGTTCTTAAAGTTACCTTTGTGCTGCTTCTTCTGTTGATCAGTAAACTATTGGTTCTCATCCATAAGACCATAAGACATAGGAGCAGAAATTAGGCCATTCGGCCCATCGAGTCTGCTCCACCATTCAATCATGGCTGATAAGTTTTTCAACCCTATTCTCCTGCCTTCTCCCCGTAACCTTTGATCCCCTTACCAATCAAGAACCTATCTATTTCGGTCTTAAATACACTCAATGACCTGGCCTCCACAGCCTTCTGTGGCAATGAATTCCATAGATTCACCACTCTCTGGCTAAAGAAGTTTCTCCTCATCTCTGTTCTAAAAGGTCTTCCCTTTACTCTGAGGCTGAGCCCTCGGGTCCTAGTCTCTCCTACTAATGGAAACATCTTCCCCACGTCCACTCTATCCAGGCCTTTCAGTATTCTGTAAGTTTCAATCAGATCCCCCCTCATCCTTCTAAACTCCATCGAGTATAGACCCAGAGTCCTCAAACGTTCCTCATATGTTAAGCCTTTCATTCCTGGGATCGTTCTCGTGCACCTCCTCTGGACTCTCTCCAGGGCCAGAACATCCTTCCTGAGATACGGGGCCCAAAATTGCTCACAATATTCTAAATGTGGTCTGACCAGAGCCTTATAAAGCCTCAGCAGCACATCCCTGCTTTTATATTATAGTCCTCTCGAAATAAATGCCAACATTGCATTTGCCTTCCTAATTACCGACTCAACCTGCAAGTTAACCTTAAGAGAATCCTGGACTAGGACTCCCAAGTCCCTTTGCACTCCAGATTTCTGAATTCTCTCCCCATTTAGAAAATAGTCTATGCCTCTATTCTTCCTACCAAAGTGCATGACCTCACACTTCCCCACGTTATATTCCATCTGCCACTTCTTTGCCCATTCTCCTAACCTGTCCAAATCCTTCTGCAGCCTCCCCACCTCCTCAATACTACCTGTCCCTCCACCTATCTTTGTGTCATCTGCAAACTTAGCCAGGATGCCCTCAGTTCCTTCATCTAGATCATTAATGTATAAAGTGAAAAGTTGTTGTCCCAACACTGACCCCTGCGGAACTCCACTAGTCACCGGCCGCCATCCTGAGAAGGACCCCCTTATCCCCACTCTCTGCCTCCTGCCAGACAGCCAATCTTCTATCCATGCTAGTACCTTGCCTCTAACACCATGGGCTCTTATCTTACTGAGCAGCCTCCTGTGCGGCACCTTGTCAAAGGCCTTCTGGAAGTCCAAGTCGATAACATCCATTGGCTCTCCTTTGTCTAACCTACTCGTTACCTCCTCAAAGAATTCTAACAGATTTGTCAGGCATGACCTCCCCTTGATGAAACCATGTTGACTTTGCCCTATTTTATCATGCACTTCCAAGTATTCTGAAATCTCATCCTTAATAATGGACTCTAAAATCTTACCAACGACTGAGGTCAGGCTAATTGGCCTGTAATTTCCCGTCTTTTGCCTCACTCCCTTCTTAAACAGGGGGGTTACATTAGCAATTTTCCAGTCCTCTGGGACCCTCCCTGACTCCAGTGATTCCTGAAAGATCACCACTAACACCTCCACTATCTCTTCAGCTATCTCCTTCAGAACTCTGGGGTGTAATCCATCTGGTCCAGGTGATTTATCCACCTTCAGACCTTTCAGTTTTCCTAGCACCTTCTCCTTGGTAATGGCCACCATACTCACCTCTGCCCCCCACCGACTCTTTTGAACTTTGGGGATGTTACTCGTGTCTTCCACCATGAAGACTGACGCAAAGTACCTATTCAGTTCCTCTGCCATTTCTTTGTTCCCCACTACTACTTCTCCAGGGTCATTTTCCAGCGGCCCAATGTCCACTTTTGCCTCTCTCTTACCCTTTATACATCTAAAAAAACTCTTGCAATCTTCTTTTATATTACTGGCTAGTTTACCCTCATATTTAATCTTCTCCCTCCTTATTTCTTTTTTAGTTGTCCTCTGTTGGTCTTTGTAGGCTTCCCAATCCCCTGGTTTCCCACTGCTCTTTGCCACATTGTAAGCTTTCTCCTTAGCTTTTATGCTGTCCCTGACTTCCCTTGTCAGCCATGGTTGCCTCGTCCTCCCTTTAGTATGCTTCTTCTTCCTAGGGATGAATTTTTGCTGTGTCTCCCAAATTACTCCCAGAAACTCCTGCCATTGCTGTTCCATTGTCTTTCCTGCTAGGCTCATCTCCCAGTCAATTCTGGCCAGCTCCTCCCTCATGCCTCTGTAGTTGCCTTTATTCAACTGTAATACCGTTACATCTGATTCCAGCTTTTTCCTCTCAAATTGCAGGGTAAAATGTATCATATTATGGTCACTTCCTCCTAAGGGTTCCTTCACCTTAAGCTCCCTTATCAAATCTGCCTCATTACACATCACTAAATCTAGAATTGCCTGTTCCCTAGTGGGCTCCACCACAAGCTGCTCCAAAAAGCCATCTCGTAGACATTCTACAAATTCCTTTTCTTGGGATCCACTACCAACCTGATTTTCCCAGTCTACCTGCATATTGAAATCCCCCATGATCACTGTCACCTTGCCTTTCTTACATGCCTTTTCTATCTCCTGGTGTATCTTGTGCCCCACATCCTGACTACTGTTCGGAGGCCTGTACATAACTCCCATTATGGTTTTTTTACCTTTGCGGTTTCTCAACTCTACCCATACAGATTCTACATCATCTGACCCTAAGTCATTTCTTGCTATTGATTTAATTTCATTTCTTACTAACAAAGCAACCCCACCCCCTCCAACCTGCCAGTCAGCAGTCTTTGACATGGTTGACAACACCATTCTCCCCCACCCCCTCTGCTCTATTGTCTAGTTGGATGGGACTGCCTTCACCTGTTTCCATTCTATTAAGTCATTCCCATAGAATCACCTGCAATGGCTTATCTCCTTGCTCCTGCTCTGTTTTCTCTGGAGTCCCACAAGGATCTAACCTTGAGTCCCTCCATTTTCTCACATGCTGCCTCTTGGTGACATCATCAGAAAGAGTCAGGTTCCACAGGTACACTGGTGATACCCAGCTCTACCTCACCACCACCTCTCTCAACCCTTCCACTACTTCTGATTTAACAGGATGCTTGTCCGACATCCAGCACTGGATGAGCAGAAGTATCCTCCAAGTAAGTATTGGGAAGTCTGAAGCAATTGTCCCTGACACAATATCCATTCCCTAGTTAAAACACCATCCTTCTCCATGGTCACTTTCTGGGGCTGCACCAGGCTGTTTGCAGCCTTGGTGTTCTATTTGACCCTGAGATGAGCTTTTGACCACATATCTGGTCCACCACCAAGACCGCCTCTGGAACATAGCCTGTTTCCATCCCTGCCTCAGCTTATCTGTTGCAGAAACCCTCATCCATGCTTTTGTTATCACTAGATTTCACTATTCCAATGGCTCCTTGACAGCCTTCCATCTTGCACCCTAACGGTCACTACCACCTTCTCAAGGGCAATTAGGAATGGACAATAAAGGCTGGCTTAGCCAGCGAACCCACATCCCATGAATGAATAAAAAAAACTCACACCAAGTCTCATTCTCCCATCACCCCTGTGCTCCCTGGCCTATATTGGCTTCCAGTTTGACAATGCCTCAATTTTAAAGTTCTCGTCCTTGTTTTCAAATCCCTCCACAGCCTTTTCCTTTCCTATCTCCTCCAGCCCTACAACCCTCCGAGATCTTTGCATCCCTCCAGTTCTGGCCTCTTGTGCATCCAATTTTAATCATGCCAACATTGGTCATCATGTATTTATTGCCTGAGCCTTAAGCTCCAGAATTCCCTTCCTAAATATATCTGCCTCTCTCTCCTCCTTTAAAGCATGCCTTAAAACTTACCTCTGCAACTAACTTATTTTAATATCTCTTTATGTGGCTCAATGTCAAATTTTGTTTGAAAATCACCCCTGTAATGTGCCTTAGGATTGTTTTCTATGGTAAAGGCATTATAAATGCAAAGGAATAGTAAAGCACTCTTTCACTGGGCTTTTCCTTTTTTGCAAGTGCTAAACTTACCAAACAAACAGAATGTGCACATTTTCATAAAAGTCCCAGAAGAAATGCCAATTTCTGAGTGGCTATCACATGCATCCAATCTCATGCACTGCTATCAGAGCTAATAATGTCTCGATCTTTATGTAAAGTGAAAAATCCAGCTATATTTTGGTTCTAAAACTTTACATTGCATTCAGCAGCTATTTCCCCACATTTTGAATTGCCTTTGAGTGTTCAGTCCACTCATTGCCTAATGTATGCTCCACATACCTAGAATCAGGCAGCAGACAAGGAGGCCATTCGGTTCATCTTGCCTCTACAGGCCCTTTGAAAAGGAGCTTTCCAATTAGTTCCATTCTCCTGATCTTTCTCCATACGCTTTTCCCCCCCCCAAGTATATATCCGATTACCTTTTGCAAGTTAAAAGCAAAATACTGCAGGTGCTGGAAATCTAGAACAAAAACAAAAATACCTGGAAAAACTCAGCAGGTCTGACAGCATCTGCGGAGAGGGATACAGTTAATGTTTTGAGTCCGAATGACTCTTCATCAGAACTAAGGAAAAATAGAAAAGGGGTGAAATATAAGCTGGTTTAAGGTGGGGGTGGGGGGGGTGGGACAGGTAGAGCTGGATAGAGGGCCAGTGATAGGTGGAGATTGCCAAAAGATGTCATAGACAAAAGGACAAAGAGGTGTTGACCGTGGTGATATGAGCTAAGAAATGTGCTAATGGGGACATTATGGGTAGAAAGCAGGACGAGCAAGGGACAGCTAGCCTATTTCAATCCCCCCACCCCACCCCCACTAGGGCTATCTGTCCCTTGCTCGTCCTGCTTTCTACCCTTAATGTCCCCATTAGCACATTTCTTAGCTAATATCACCACCGTCAACACCTCTTTGTCCTTTTGTCTACGACATCTTTTGGCAATCTCCACCTATCACTGGCTCTTTATCCAGCTCTCCTTGTCCCACCCCCCACTTAAACCAGCTTATATTTCACCTCTTTTCTATTTTTCCTTAGTTCTGATGAAGAGTCATACGGACTCGAAACGTTAACTGTGTTCCTCTCCGCAGATGCTGTCAGACCTTTTGCTAGTTATCTGTCTTATAATGAATTACATTATTTAAACTCCAAAGAAGAAAGTACACATTTTGTAGCTGCGAATTATATTAAAAACGTGAAGGGGTGGAGAGACCACAAATTCTCATTATGAAATGGCCTTCATTTTTCAAATAATGAAAATCGAAGTTTAGGCTAGTTCCCAGACTTGCACAGCATCCCCCACCCCCCCCCGAATGTGAAAATAGCTTTGTGCAATAGTTCAGCCCCCATCCCCCCCCAAAAAAAAGGCACAAGAAAGAGTTTCCCTGTTGTGTACAACAGGGAAACTCTTGTGTCAATTCTTTTGGGGGTGATCCATTGCACAAGCTACTCACATGGCTGGGGGAGGGGGGGAAAGCGGCGGTGAGAAGTAACTCAAACTTCGATTTTCAACACTTGAAAATGTAATAAAAGCCTTTTGAACTCTAGCTACAGTCAAAATAGCTGGAGATAAAAGATCATTTCACAATCACTGGGCTCTACAGCAGACCTGGCCATTGTAGATTATGCAAACGGGTGCTCCAAAACTTGGGAGAATCTTTTTGTTTTTGAGAAGCACTCCCAAAATAATGTTTAAAAAGTCAGAGAGAACGGCCGATAGCACAGTGCGTTGATGGGGTTTTGAGTTCATTTGTGTTTTAAGTGCCCTTCGGTGGGTGAAATTAAATATTTTACTGTTGAGGGTTGAGAACTTAAAAAGGTTTGGCGAGCTGGCGTTTCGAAAATAAGCAAGATTGAGGAGCGTGTCTGTGTTTTGGGCGCGTCTCGCCAGCCGTATAGCAGCCAGTCGCCTCCCACCAAGCCGAATGGAAAGGGTCGGAGGTTGCTGGAGGTTATTGAGCTGAGTGAGAAAAAAAATTACACCACGTGTGTTAGCAGCAGCAGCAGCAGCAGAAGAGCCGGCTTTGTGCGTCCTTCCTTCCGTCCGTCTGTCCGTCCGTCCCGCTGCTTTTAGCTTCTGTCAGGATCGGGATTTGCCTGCTCTCCAGTTTGGCAAAGGGGAGGAAGCTGAGCAGAAGCAGGAACGATGGTGAGCAAAACGGACGAGACCTCGCCGGTGGCTGGCGACACCAGGGAAGGGAAAGAGTTAGAAAATGACATTGGAAGGGAGACGTATGACTGTGGTGAGTAAAGGTCAAAATAACCCTGGGGGGGGAGAGGAGGAGGGAGAGGAGGAGGAGGGGGGGGGGGGGGGGGGAGAGAGGAGGAGGAGGGGGGGGTGGGAGTGAGTTGGGGAAAAAAATAACTGAATTGGGGGGTGGGGGGGGTGAGGGGAGAGACATTAAATCAAACCCCAACACAGATGGAGATTCCCAATTCATGCTTGCATAACATTTTATTTTTTTAAGTGAATAACACTGAGGAGCAGGTTGATATTTGAGGGGGTGGGGGGCTGGTTGTCAGCACAGTCATTAGCTGGAATGCTGTCACTGGAGGGTTTACTCCTTTCTCCCAACTTAGACTGGTTTGTAGGGGCAGTAGTCAGCTTCTCCCCCCCCCCCCCCCCACCATCTCTTCCCTCGCAATCTGTGCCCTTTGCTGCTGGTGGCAGCTTCTCGCTACAATGTTGCAACCCGGCCCCACAATGTATCCACGCGGCGGCCGCGGAGCCTTTGATGTTGCCAAATGTATCCATTGGCCTGTGTAGCAAAGCCGCCGGCTCCTGCTGCAGGGAGCGGGGGCAGACTGAGTGAGGTGGGCTTGGAAGGTAGAAAGGGGGGGGGGGGTTTAGAGGGTAGAAGGTTACGGGGTAAACTCTCCCTTTAAATGCAAGCACAACACTGGGATCTGGAGGTTGCACAGACGCTCTTTCCCTCTCCCCCTGAAAGGTGCCCCCCCCCCCCAACACCCCGGGAGGCAGGAGTGGACTGAGCCCCTTTTCTTCTCTCCTCCCCCCCCCCCCACTCTCCACTGCTTCCCGGCGGTTGAAGGTCACCTTCACTCCCGCTGGTTGCTGGGAGAGCGGCCACGGTGCGGCCTAGCCTCCCCGGCGCGGCTGTGCAGGGCCGCCTCACGGTGAGGGGAACCCCCCTCCCCCCTCCCCCCTCCCGCCCCGGCCCGGGGAGTTGCTGTGTGACGGGCGGGTGTGGAAGGGAAGGAAGCCCCTGTTTTAGTTGTGTGCAGCGCCCCTCTCGCGACATGCTGACCCCGGAAGTGAATGCGGGCTCCTTCACAACCAGGGGCTGGTTGCTGTGACGGGTCATGTGACGAAGGGGCGGGGAAAGGTGATAGAATCATCTGAATGAACCAGTTACCATGGCTGCTTTGCCCTCCACCCCCTTCCTTAGCCCCTCTCAACAAGGGTGACCCTGTCCTTTGGCGTTTGTCCTTCATGTCTGCCAGAGGGCAGTGAGCAGTGTTCTCCTTGAGTGATGGGGAAGCCTCTAACGAAGATTTTTACTAGATGAAGCTAAACACAGGCTAGAGGTTTTGATGTCAAATCTACAATCATGGACGGGCATGTAATATAAAAACACTTAATTCGTTCAAGGACCCTCGACAAACTTGAGGTACTGTGCAATTGCATGAGTGGTACAGTCTTAAGTGCCACTGCAAGTGGCGAGGCCTAGATTTTCTGCTTGTGGCTCTGCCAATAATCCATTAAAATGAATGTATCGCTGGCAGCAAACCGATCAGCAAACCTAGACTTGAGTGTTGACTCAATGATGCAGAGCATCTTCTGCTCAGACCCAATCTCATCTCTCCTGTTTTCCCAGCAGAGGATCCTGGACATGACTTGAGCAGGGGAGCCTTGAATGAATTCAGCATGTTCTCAGCTCATGAATGCTGAGACTAGTTATGACACCCCTACCTTTTATCAGTGATCAGTTTAGTGGAAAATTCTATTTCTATGACTGTGGATCTATTTAATATGTACTGTAGGGTTATAATTGATTGTAGAAAGATGGCACGTTGCCTCCAGGCCTGTTTGGAAAGCATCAGGCCCTTAAACCTTCACATGGTGAATCATCACCTTGCAGCTTTGGAATGGCCAATGGACCTGCTGAACTTTGTGCAATTGAACTGCAAGTCATATGTGAGATTGTTTTTGTACCTGGTGAATAGATGGAAATATCCACCTTTTTTATTAAGTTGATTTGATGTTCTGAAAGCACTTATTGTTGCCTTTGTGCTTCAGGCAACGCCAGAAATGTTGTTTTTCTTATTTACTTTTGTAAAGCTGTTCCACCAGAGAGAGAGGCTGTCAAGTGAAAACATGTTGGTGAGACCTTGATTATTGATAGGAACGTAGAAACATAAGACTTGGGAGCAGGAGTAGCCTTTCACACCTGCTCTACCATTCCATAAGATCATGGCTGACCTGGTTGTGATCTCAACTCCACTTTCCCACCTGCTCCCCACAACCCTTGACTCACTTGCCTATCAAAATTCTGCCTGACTCAGCCTTGAATAAATTCAATGATTCAGCCTTCACTGCTTTCTGGGGAAGAGAATTCCACATATTAATGGCTCTTTAAGAGAAAAAGTTTCTGCTCATTTCCATCTTAAACAGCGGATCACTTATTCTTAAACCATGTCCCCTGGTTCTAGCATCTCCTACAAGTGGAAACATCCTCTGTCAACTCCCCTCAGGCTCTTTTATGTTTCAATAAGATCACTACTCATTCTCCTAAACTCCAGTGGGTATAAGCCCAACCTGCTCAACCTTTCTTCATAAGATAAGCCCCTTTATATAAAGGAACTACCTTTTTGTGTTGCTGTAAAATTGGATTTTATTTTAATTTTGATGGATGAGCGAAGTCTACACTGTGATGAAGTCTATTTGTGTCCTAAGTATCAATATGGCTGATCTTGATCCAGTTTTCAGTGGACACAAATCAACAACATACAATGCCTGTTAACTTCTCTGTGATTGGATAGTCCACAGAGACAGCAAGGATAAGAAATAGGAAATGAAAGCAACAAATGCTTTAAATACACAGCAGGTCAGGCAGCACCTATGGAGAGAAATAGACTTAATGTTTCAGGTCGATGACTAATGAAAGGTTATCAGCTTGAAATGTTGGGTGGAATTTTATGGCCCCGTCGTAGTGGGGGCAGGGCCGGAAAATGCAGCGAACCATTCAAAAGTCCATTGACTTCAGTGGGACTGGAAAATCCTGCCGGCGGGAGGGACCATAAAACCCTGGCCGTTAACTCTATTTCTCACCACAGGCGCTGCTTGACCTGCTGAGTATTTCCAGCATTTTTTTTTTATTTTTCTGTTTTTATTTCAGATTTCCAGAATCCACAGTATTTTGCTTTTATGTAAGAAATGGGAATCTCTGATGTGGGACTTGAACCCACAGTCATCTGCCCTAAAAGCAAGAGTGCTACACACTGAGTCAAGCTGACAACCCTCATACAGTTGCTTGTCGCAGAGTAAGCAGTGTTGTTCAATTTTGGAATTGCGCATTCCTGAAGCACGCGACTAAGCTTGATCCAGTGGGATTGGTTGTGAAAAGAAAATGGGATTCTTGCAGAATCTTGGGCAGAACCCAAGGACTTGGGCAGCTGCTAGCGCCCAACTTACTAGGATGACCGTTGAAGAGAGATTTTCAGAATTCAGGAGGCTTGAGCAGTGCTGGGTGCAGTAATACTTCTGTTACCAACTGCCTGAAGGTTTGGTTTGGAAATGAGGGTAGAGGAGAGTGATGAGGAAATTAGTAGTGCAGGCGAAGAAAGTAAAGATAAAATCGACGGAGATTTTGGAATTGAGAAAATTTTGGGTGAGACAATGTAATCTGCTGCAGCATATTTCTACCCTTGTGTAATTTTCTGCCTGAAACCCACCATTTAGCATACAAGAATAAAAGTCCTGAGCTAGTGGAAAAAGTAGTTTTAAGCAGTAGTGATCACTTGCTAGAGAAAATTCTTTGATATAGTCATTTTATATTTTGAAACTTAATTTTTCCTCTGATGTAGGATATGCAGTATTTTGTAGTGCTGTGGAAGAACTTGACCAGGGACTCTGTATGCATGCAGGCTACTTAACAGCATTGTTTGATATTACCTGGCGATTCCACAGTGCACATGGATGTCATTGGGATTGGCCTTAACTGGATTCCAATAGGTTCTTCAGTATGATTTCCAGGATGCATTGAAGTCACAAGGAGAGAAGGGTAGGGTGGGATGGGGGGGGATAGTTTTGATGGGGGATGGTAGGAAGGAAGCAGTTGTGGTAGGTGAATAACTGCAGATTGCTGGAAACCCTCAATTAAAACAAAAATGTTAGAAACACTCAAGGTCAGGCAGCATTTGCGGAGAGGGAAACATGAAGTAAATGTTTCAGGTCAATGACTTTTCAAACTGACTGTTCTGATGAAAGATCATCGTCCTAAAATGTTAACCCTGAAACAGCTACCCTCTCTCTCCACAATTGCTGCCTGACTTGCTGAGTGATTCTAGCATTTTTTAAAAAAATCATTTTTGCTAGCTGTGAACATTCCTGAATGTCACATTGTCCTATACCACCAGAGTTGAGGCTGGTTGAGTACAGAACAAAAACAAAGACTTGCATTTATATAGTGCCTTTCACAAACACCAGATTTCCTAAAGTGCTTTACAGCCAATTAATTGCTTTTAAAGTGCTTGTAATGTGGGGAAACGTTGCATCCAGTTTGCACACAGCAAACTCCCACCACAGCATGTGATAATGACCAGATAACCTCTCTCTCTGATGTTGGAGAGGGATAAATATTGGCCAGGACGCCGGGGGCGGAGTGGGGGGGGATGACGACTCCTGGGATTGGTCACAACAGGGCCATGGGATCTTTTACATCCACCTGAAAGGATAGACTGGTTTTCATGATGATCTTTCATCAGAACAGTCAGTTTGAAATATCTCCTTGGTTTAACTTCGCATGCGAACAATGGCACCTCAGACAGTGCAGCACGCCCTGAGGGCTGCACTGGAATGTCTTCTTTGATTTCGTGCTCAAGCTCTGGAACCACAGCCCCTGACTCAGGCAAGAGTGCGGATCATAACTTTCCTACAGTCCGTTCGCAAGTATATTCCAGTGAAGTCTCATAACATTTACTACAATTATTTTTTTTGAGGTCACATGCCAATGGGTGAATTTTTTTTCTCTGGCCTGCTTTGCTTGCCCCAGATTCATCATGCTGCATTCTGACTGCTTTCCAAGGCAGCAGTTTCAATCCCTGCATTCTGGCATTTACTTTATCTTGGAGAATCACAAAATCACCATGTGAGCTAAGGAGAAATATCTCCTCAACTATGTCACTCATTAAAACTATTTTGTTTGAATTAAATTTAATAATCAAGCCCATCTTGCGGTAAAACTTATATCTGAGCCATTGCACATTGGAGTGTTTATATTCACTTGTATTAACATGAGTAGTCTGTAAACATGTCAGTGTATCTCACCCCTGCCCCACCTCTATAGGTAAGTCACCTCATTAAACCGGAAAGGTTCCAAGTTCACCCGACTGGGTGTGCTGAGTAAGTGATCTCAGTTGGAGCGTCGATGCTATGCAGTTGCTCTCAATAGCCACCAACATGGGCTGGGATGTAAATTGGGCCCTTGACCCCAAACCCACCTCTGCTTTCACCAGGCAGGTTGGGTTAAACTCAGAGCCACTTTCTGTCTCTGAAGGAAGGGAAAAGACTTTAGGACTCTGTTACGATACCCATAGGCACTGTTGACGTTTAAAGAGAAATTCAAACACCAGCGATTAACGGAAAGACATTATGACCTGAATTTTTAGGTCACTGGGCGTGCGCGATTGGCGGGCCTGGGAGCAGCTGGGAAACTACCCCCCACCCCCCGACCATGATTTCACACTGGCTGCAAAGCTCAGCGCTGCCGGGGTGGGGGCGGGAAGAGGGTGGACGACGATATCACCACGGGTGCAGGTGAGCGCTGTGAGAGAGCTCCCTGAAAGCAGACAACTGCCTTCTTGCTTAGGGATTTAAACAGCAGGAACACCCCTGGTTCCTAATGGCCCTTTATGCTCTTTCAGCTTCTGTACAGCTGCAGGCCCCACATCTGATTCCCAGCTCCTGGCAGATGCTTTCCCTCTGGTTGTTCCAAGCTGACTGACTTGCTACCACAAGGCTAATTGCCTTTCACTGTGAAGAGCACTGTAGATTTCATCCTCTAGCTTCAAGCTAGGCAAATCTTCCAGCTTTGATTCCCCTCGCATGAACTCAAAGTCTTCAAACTGAGTTCGAGCCCCCATGTGCATTCTGTGTGGTGAGTGATAAAATTAGTATTTTCTCTGCCTAGGATGCAAGCTTGATTACCATTTACCTCCTCTTGCTTCCTCGACTCAAGTGAGCTGCAGCCTACACCAGACTAAAACTGCAACTGCCTTCTGTGAGGAAAAACTCATAAATTAAACGAAAGAACCTCTAAACCCCACAGCCCATCTCCATGACAACCTGACATGTTTTTGGAGGTCCCAAACAGAAATGTAAATGAACTCTTACCTTCAACACAACTCTTTGATTCTGTAACCCATCTGAATAATTTATATCTTTAATGGAGTTTTATGACTCATTTTCCTGGAATTGCTAGTTTTTAGTTTTTATTGAGATAATGATAGACACCCTGGCTCCAGTAAGAGGTCCAGAGATGGATCATCCTTTGTTCTGTGTTTACACTTCTAACTCTGACTTCATAAGTATACATGGAACCCTTTGAGCTGCCACTACTTGAGGTGTTCCAGCAATTTCTGAAGTCCAGCATTTTAATTACCTTATCCTTACAAATTTAATCTTCCCAAACTAAAAGCTGCTTCTAAAATATATTATAAACCATGAAGCTAGATGATTATGACAATCCATATTCCTGATCGCTACCCAGCGACCTTGGCTGAAGTGTGTGCATGGGTGGATATGAGGTAAGGACATGATTGTGTTTGGCTTTGATGTTCACCGTGATGAAGCACCATTCTCATAGTCTATGTTTTGCTTCATGTTTGAATAATGACCTCTTGAGTCCTGAGGGCGTTATGTACTAAAGGAATAGAGGGAAATTTTTGAGATGAAGAAGGGAACCTAACCAAATGGTGGTTTGGACATCAACCAATCTTTTAATGTCTAATTTAATATGTCCTTGGTTTCTACTGGCTGTTGGAAATTAATCCAAATCTCATTTATATTCATTCTGTACGCTGTACTGTTCAGTGAAGATCAGCTATGACTAAAGCAGGAGGCCTCGTCTTCTTCAGCCTGCTTCTATTTGAGTTTCCTGATGGCTAGGACCTCCTCAGCTGCGCACATGAAGTAGCATGATTTGTAGAGTCCTGATGGACCAGATAAATAATAGCCTTACCCCACCCTCTGGCTAAATCAGCAAAAACCAATGTTGTTGATCACAGTACCCCTGGCTTAGTGAACAGGATGAATCAGCTGGGGGTTTCTGCCCTGAATCGCCAGCCAGTGAAACTCCTACTGGAAGTATATCTGCATGGATGCTGAGTGAGGACAGGATTGGAGCCTGGCTGCTGTGTTCTCCATAATTGGGTAGTTTGCCAGACCGTACTAGACCCTGACAAGTTGTTGATGCATTCAGCAAGGAAGGTGGGAGATGCAGAAGTCCATTCCTAGTAAGGTGATGAATATTGGCTTTGGGTTTTGATAATCCACTATGTTCATGGGGAAAGTCTTAATACATATTCAAATTGGTAGCAAACCACATTTTGTTTTGGAACTGGCCAACATTGCACCATTAACCAACTACATCAAGGAAATATACCAACTGGCTATTCATCTCATTGCTGTTTGTGGAAGCTTGTCATTGTGCAAAATGGTTGTTGTATTTTCCTTAACAAGTGATTGTATTTAAGAACAATAATTTGCATTTATATGGTGCATTGAATGTAGTGTAATGTTCCAAGGCACATTACACAAGTGATACCAATAAAGGTATTGAGCTGTGGAAGGAGATACCAGGATATGACCTAAAGCTTGGTCAAAGAGAGGTTGTGAGGAGCATTTTTTTTTATTCTTTCATGGGGTGTGGGCATTGCTGGCTAGGCCAGCTTTTATTGCCCATCCCTAATTGCCCTTGAGAAGGCGGTGGTGAGCCACCACCTTGAACTGCTGCAGTCCACGTAAGGCAGGGTACTCTCAGTCCTGTTAGGAAACGAGTTCCAGGATTTTGACCCAGCGAGTGAAGGAACGGTGATATAGCTCTAAGTCAGGATGGTGTGTGGCTGGGAGGGGAACTTGCAGATGGTGGTGTTTCCATGCATCTGCTTCCCTTGTCCTTCTATGTGGTAGAGGTCATGGGTTTGGAAGGTGCTGTCAAAGGAGCCTTGGTGAGTGGCTGCGGTGCATCTTGTAGATGGTGCACACTGCTGCCACTGTGTGTCAGTGGTGGAGGGAGCGAATGTTTGTGGATGGGATGCCAATCAAATGGGCTGTTTTATCCTGGATGGTGTCGAGCTTCTTGAGTGTTATTGGAGCTGCACTCATCCAGGCAAGTGGAGAGTATTCCATCATACTCCTGACTTGTGCCTTATAGATGGTGGACAGACTTTGGGGAGTGAGGAAGGTGAGTTACTCTCCACAGAATTCCCAGCCTCTGACCTGCTCTTGTAGCCACAGTATTTATATGGCTAGTGCAGTTCAGTTTCTGGTCAATGGTAACCCCCCAGAATGTTGGGAGATAGTGGGAGATTTAGCAACGGTAATACTATTGAAATGTCATGGAGAGATGGTTGGGTTCTCTCTTGTTGGAGGAAGGAGACAAATTGAGATATTTGGGGAGGGAATTCCAAAGCCTGGGTTCAAGGTAGCTGAAGGCACAGCCACCAATGGTAGAGCAACTAAAATTGGGGATGCGCATGAGGCCAGAATAGGAGGAGTGCAGACACCTTGGAGGCTTGTAGGCCTGGAGGGATTTGAAAAGCAGAATGAGGATTTTAAAATTGATGCATTGTCAGACTGGAAGCACAGGGATGATGGATGAAAGTGACAGAGCGAATTATGATTTGGACTGTAGAGTTTTAGATGACCTCAAGTTTAACTAGGGTGAAAGTTGTGAGATCGACCAGAAGTGTCGATTCTAGAGGTGACAAAGCTGCAGATGCGGGTTTCAGCTGCAGATGAGCTGAGACAGGTTTGGAGTCAGGTGATGTTACAGAGGTAAAATTTGCAGTCTTGGTGGACTGGGTATGGGGTTGGCAGCTCATCTTGGGGTTAAGGGCAATGCCCAAGTTGTGAATGGTCTGGTTCCGCTTCAGTTGGTCGCCATTTGCCAAGGAATGGAGTTTGTGGTGGGGACCAAAGACTTCAATCTTAATTTAGTTGGAGGAAATTTCTGCTCATCCATTACTGGATGCCTGGCTAACAGTGGGACAAATCAGATGGTAGAAGGGTCCAAAGAAGAGTTGATAG
The DNA here is from genome assembly GCF_964194155.1 of Cetorhinus maximus. Classification (NCBI taxonomy): domain Eukaryota; kingdom Metazoa; phylum Chordata; class Chondrichthyes; order Lamniformes; family Cetorhinidae; genus Cetorhinus; species Cetorhinus maximus. The sequence goes on from NC_135887.1 coordinate 13,876,463, forward strand.
AGCTGGAGTGACATTGGTGTACACGTGGAACCTGATGCGTTTCAGATGATGTAGCCAAGGATAGCAGAATACTACATTGTTGTATTTAAATTCTACATGAAGCACTTTGGGCCATTTCTGAGATGTGGCAAAACATTGTGCGAATCATAGTTTGATATTTTTAAAAGCAAAAAACTGCGGATGCTGGAAATACAAAACAAAAACAAAAGTACCTGTAAAAACTCAGGTCTGACAGCATCTGCGGAGAGGAATATACTTAACGTTTCGAGTCCGAATGACTCTTCATCAGAACTAAGGAAAAATAGAAAAGAAGTGAAATATAAGCTGGTTTAAGGGGGGGTGGGACAGGTAGAACTGGATAGAGGGACAGGTAGAGCTGGATAGAGGGCCAGTGATAGGTGGAGATTGCCAAAAGATGTCATAGACAAAAGGACAAAGAGGTGTTGACGGTGGTGGTATTAGCTAAGAAATGTGCTAATGATGACATTAAGGGTAGAAAGAAGGACGAGCAAGGTACAGATAGCCCTAGTGGGGGTGAGGTGGGGGGAAGAGATCGAAATAGGCTAAAAGGTAGAGATAAAACAATGGATGGAAATACATTTAAAAATAATGGAAATAGGTGGGAAAAGAAAAATATATATAAATTATTGGAAAAGGGGGGATCGGAAAGGGGGTGGGGATGGGTGGGGATGCTGCTCCCAATGCGGTTTCCTCTATGTTGGAGAGACCAAATGCAGACTGGGTGACTGCTTTGCGGAACACCTTCGGTCTGTCCGCAAGCATGACCCAGACCTCCCTGTTGCTTGCCATTTCAACACAACACCCATCATGTATTTCCATCCATTGTTATATCTCTACCTTTTAGCCTATTTTGATCCCTTCCCCCCACCCCACCCCCACTAGGGCTATCTGTACCTTGCTAGTCCTGCTTTCTACCCTTAATGTCATCATTAGCACATTTCTTAGCTAATATCACCACCGTCAACAACCCTTTGTCCTTTTGTCTATGACATCTTTTGGCAATCTCCACCTATCACTGGCCCTCTAGCCAGCTCTACCTGTCCCATCCCCCCTTAAACCAGCTTATATTTCACCTCTTTTCTATTTTTCCTTAGTTCTAATGAAGAGTTATTCGGACTCGAAACGTTAACTGTGTTCCTCTCCGCAGATGCTGTCAGACCTGCTGAGTTTTTCCAGGTATTTTTGTTTTTGTTTGATATTTTTAAAGTTCAGTTTGGATTGGAAGTACTGTAAACAAGAAAGGAAAGCACTTTTTGAAAAAAAAATGGTAGGTCAGCGGAATAAATCTAGCTCAGTGATTTATAAAGAAATTTATATTGACGTGAATCTTAAATGTTTGCTATTTACATCTGGAAATGTATGGTTGAATGAAGCTGCGTGTTTATTGAAGAGATGACTGACCCATCAGGTGACGATCCAAGCATTGAGAAAGCATGTACCTTTAGGAGAGAAAGTAAGAATACAGTTGACAAGGAGTGGCTGTCATGCCCAAGAAACCCATTAATTTCTCTAAAATCAGTCCGTGGATCTGCATCTTTTTTCTATATTCATCAATCCTAGCTCTATCAGCAGAAACATGGCCAATTAGACCTTGAGCCCGTTTCTGCTTCCAGGTCCATTGACCAACCTTGGTAACCTATTCCACAGCTTTACTGTTTTTTTTTGATGTTAAGCATTCTACCAGACTTCCTTTCATACTTCCAACTAATTTTAAATTTGTGTTCCCCGGTTTTACCACAGTGGGCAATTTGCCCTGATCAATCTTTGTGAATTCCCTCTAGGGCAATGGAAACAGATTCAATTGTAGCTTTCAAAAGAGAATTAGGTAAGTACTTGAAATGCAAAAAAATTTGCAGGGCAGTGGGGAAAGAGTTGGGGAGTGGGCCTAATCTTGAAGAGCTGATCTTGACCTAATGGGCTGACTGGTCTCCTGTGCTATAAGATTTTGTATGAAAAGAGATCACTTCGAAATCTCTTCTTTTCCCAAGAAGTCAAACTCTCTGCAGCCTTTCATCATAGAGAGACTTGCCTTTATAAAGTGCTTGTCATGGTCACCAGATGTCCCAAAACACGTCACAGCCAAGGAAGTACTTTTGAAGTGTGATCAGTGATGTAGCACATGAAACCATAACAAATCAGTGACGACCTTGAATCACCTTTGCTGCTTCTGTACCTGTTGAAAGGCAATAATGTCAGGTGACCAGAATTGTACACATGTCTGATCAACAATACTCTCTTGATTGCGAACATATGAATTAGGAGCAGCAGTCGGCCATTTGTCCCCTTGAGGCTGCTTGGCAAAATTTGCTGAACCCCAGATCTAACTTGAATCCACAATCCCTGGCTCCACAGGTCAGTGCCTTAGCCATTAGGCAACTGGGGCTGTATTGGTAACAAATCACTTAATTACAGCAAGCAAAAATTTCTCCACAATAATGTGTAATAGTGATCACTAGATAGATTCTAAGATATCCATCATTATATTTATATTAAATTAAGTTATATGTCTCACAACACTGTCTCATCGAGCTGTAGTGGAATATCCCATGAACTGTGCTGCAATAATAAGAACGTTTACTCTGGTTATAATCCACAAATGGAGAACAGTCATTCTTGGTAAATATAAGGCACTAACTCATTCAATGAATTTACGTTAATTTCGATTGCAGTTCAGTATCATAAAACCTCAACGTTATCAAAATTTTGTAAATGTAATTAAATGCCATTACTTCAATCTATTAATGAAGGTTCTGGTATTTTAAATATATTCAGCTCTTTTCTCTCCCCCAGTATTCTGACACTCTGAACTGACTACAGCAAGAGAAAATCCAACTCTGTTGAAAGCAACCTTGAGCTGCCAATTTTTACATGCTTGCATATATGTAATTGAAATCTAATGTAAACAGGAGATGTATTGGGGTGCCTTGTATGAGCCTGACACTAGGTTTATAATGGAATGTTCATGTATGGGGTCATTCCCATAGATCACTACATGGTGAGGTGGTAACCTTTGCCGAATAGGGTAAACAAGGAGTCTGTTGGGGGTGGGGGGGGTGGGGGGGGGGTGGTGGTGGTGGTGGAGAGAGAGAGAGAGAGAGAGAGGAAGAGGGGATCAAATCAGAGGTTGTCCCAAACTGTACCTCTAACACACTCCTTCCTATTGCTAGCTCATATATAAGATTAGGAACACTTTGCTCCTCTTTTATTGGAGAATGGTGCCATAGAGGTGTTTTGAGAGGGGTGGGGGGGATGTTGGAGAAAACACAGAAAAATAGACAGTTGAAAAGAGTTGATGTCTTTCTTTAAATATTGCATTTGAATCCTGAGTAACTTGGCAGGTAACATGGTGTGGTGTTGAGCCATTATAGAACAGGAAGGATTAAGGTTCAATCCCTGCTTGGTGCTGAATTAGCTAATCTCAGCCAAAGTGATGGCACGGTGCCAGAATTGGCTTCAGTGTCGTCCTGGATTCGGGAGATGGGTTGTTTGATTTCGGCAAACCTCCTGCCTCTGATTGTGATCCAGCCGCCTGTGTTTGAAGGGGAGGGAGTGAGAGATAGGAAACCATTTCACTGTGGTGACCTCCACAGTCAAATAGCCACCTGACACCCAGTTATACGCTGCACACAGAAAGAAAGGCTAGTTCAGTAAGGTACTGGAGGACTTCACAGAGTTTTATACACTCTGCAGCACAGACACTGGTCACTCGGTCCAGTGGTCTCTGCCAAGGTGGGAGGTGCAAAGAGAATTGCTGTGATGTTTCTTCCCTGCAGCCTTCTATAAAAACCTTTTAATTTTTTGTAAAAAAAAAAGCTGAATTTATTTTTCTCAAAATCTCCAAATCTGAAATCTCCAGATGTAAGAATCTATCTATTATACTGACTTATATGGTTCATAGCCTTTGATATTTGTTAAAATATATTTAGTGTTTTAAGTACCAGTGCCTCTCCCTGCTTAAGTGCTCCTTACAGAGCTCTTTTAGTTTCCTGTTTTTTTATTTGCTCTGGAGCAGAGTGTATTGAATACCAAAGATTAATTTTGCATACCCCTACAAGTATTAATTCTGTGACTAATAGGTCCCAGGGCTGCAGGAAAATCTGGTTGTTATCGGGACAGTAAGTTGGTTTGTACCTTCCAAACGCTGGATTCGGACAAGTGGCTGCACACCTTTCAGTGGGCAGAGGGTGGCAGTGTGCTGGAGACTACATTAGCCACTCAATCAGGAAACTTGAGCTTGATTTTCAGAGTTGATTGGTACTTGTGCATGAGCATCCCCTAGAGGGCGAGGTTTGCTATTCGTGGTTGTGATGTGTGTGAGCTGAGGGTAGGAAACCTGGCTGGTTCAGGATAGGAAGGAGCAAGTGCAGCAGGACAGAGTTTATCTGCGGCAGTCCAGTGTGTTTTAGATTAAACAAAGAGGTGGTATCGATTGGATATGGGGAAGATGCTTGTGACCTCAAATTCTTGTACCTTATTGACAGTTTTGAGGGAGGTGTGTATTTGAATGGAGGGTGTGGGGGGGTAAAATGGGGAGAGGAGCAAGAGGAGGAAAGAGAGACAAAAAGGAAGCAAAGACATCATGTATCAAGAGGCAGATTTGTTCTGTTTAAAGTTTGTTACTTAGTGTCGTAATTTTGTGGGGGGTTTTTTTCAGTCGGCAAACAAGATTGCACCAGACCTGTGAAACGAGTGCTTTGTTTTAGTATCCCTTTGACTTGTGATATTTGTGTAATCTCTCTCTCTCTGAGCATGCTTTCAGGATCTGGTAATGAGAGTTGTTTCTGGCTATACTACGACTTCCTTAATTTGTCCCCCTGTTGCCCTGCAGTTGGGGCTGACCACTGCGCTTTATGAACTTTTAAAATTTGCTAAATATTGGAGTCTGATCCTTTTGAGCTCTGTGTTTTTATGCTGTGGAGGTTTAGCTTTTTTCTGTCTTGCAAGCAGTCGATTTTCTTTATTATCGATGCCTGGCCCCTTCACTAACAGTGTGACTTGTTTTAAATACAAAATTTGCTGAGAATGGGCTTTTTTTTTTACTATAATGTAAGGGAGGATTTTTTTTTAAAAAAAGGAAAACCATAAAGATGGGAGGATTTTTGGGATATTTGTAGTTTTCACCTTTTCAAATTGTTTGCCAGTTTCATATTTCTATGCGTGCTATGATGTATAATTGTTGTATTTGTAACTTAAACCTTTCATGCTGTTATGGGGATCATGTGACTGTACAGACGAAACAGCCCTAAGTGCGGTAATCTTGGGGGTGGAGCTTTCTAACCTTGGTCTTGGAACAAGCATGTAGCTTCATCAGGACCTCTGTAAAGTTTACTGTTTTTTACAAGAAACCTGCCCTGCATTCCAAGTTTATTACAGTTGGCAACGAGGATAAATAGTGCCAACTCAGCACCTCGCTTTGTGAATGTGAGTATTTCATTTTTCTATGGGAAGAAAGGAAAGAATACTCATCAGCAGTGCCACTCTTCGGCACCACCATCAACACCCCTTTGTCCTTTTGTCCATGACATCTTTGGCAATCTCTTCTTTGCCTCCACCTATCACTGGCCCTCTATCCAGCTCTACCTGTTCGACCCACCCTAAACCAGCTTATATTTCACCACATTTCTATATTTCTTTAGTTCTGATGAAGAGTCATACGGACTCGAAACGTTAACTGTGTTCCTCTCCACAGATGCTGTCAGACCTGCTGAGCTTTTCCAGGTATTTTTGTTTTTGTTTCGGATTTCCAGCGTCCGCAGTATTTTGTTTTTATTTTCTGTTGTGAGACCATTTGATTTGCAGCGCAAAAGCCGACGCCATTCAGCGCCGTTTACTTGCTGAAGTTAACATACACCTGAAGTGTGCCATGGAGATGGCGCTAGCAATGGAGAGTGCTGAGGGGGACTTGCAGGCTTTGCAGAGTGTGCAACTTGGCGCCGTTCTTCAGTTAGGGCGGGAACCTGCTGCCGGGTGCGGTGCGCAGACCTGGGAGGCTACCACGAAACGGGACATGGTCCCTACTGCTCGAAAAATAAAAAGAAATACTGGAAACGGCTCACCAGTAATTCCAAAATTAAAGTGTTCCCGCTGTGGGGTAATCATGCACCTGAAACCTGCAGATTTAAAGAGGCAGAATGCCACTACTGTCACAAATAGGGCATGTTGTAAAACAATGCAGGATGAGATCAAGACAGCCATTCAGACAGCAGGTCAAGATAAATGAAGTGCACAATATAGGTGAACCAGAAGCTGCTGATCCTGATATTTATTCCCTACACAATCTGAAGGCCAGGAAAACTGAGCCAATCACCATTACCCTGCAAGTAAATGGGAAGCCTCTAGTCATGGAGGCTGACACAGGAGCATCGACCACAGTGGTGGGAGAGCACATCTTTAATTACCTCAGCAAAGGTACCCAGCCATTGTGCAAAAACCCATGAGTGCCATAGGGTTCGGTCCTTGGGCCCCAACTATTTACAATCTATATTAATGACTTGGATTCAGGGATAGAAGGTACTATAGCTAAATTTGCAGATGACACCAAAATAGGTGGGAAAGTAAGTTGCGATGAAGAAATAGGAAATTTACAAATGGATATGGACAGGTTAGGTGGATGGGCCAAAATTTGGCAGATGGAGTTTAACGTGGGTAAGTGTGAGATTATCCATTTTGGTCAGGAGAATAAAAAGGCGACTTATTATTTAAATGGAGAGAAACTTCAGAATGCTTCAGTGCAGAGGGATCTGGGTGTCCTCGTGCATGAATCGTTGAAAGCTAGTATGCAGGTACGGCAGGTAATAAGGAAGGTAAATGGAATTTTGGCATTTATTGCTAAAGGAATAGAGTATAAAAATAGGGAAGTGTTGTTGCAGCTGTACAGGGTATTGGTGAGACCGCACCTGGAGTACCGTGCACAGTTTTGGTCCCCTTACTTGAGGAAGGATGTAGTTGCATTGGAGGCGGTTCAGAGGAGGTTCACTAGATTGATTCTAGAGATGCGAGGCTTGTCTTATGACGAGAGATTGAGCAGTTTAGGCTTATACTCACTAGAGTTTAGAAGGATGAGAGGAGATCTAATTGAGGTATATAAGATGCTAAAGGGGATAGACAAAGTAGATGTGGAGCAGATGTTTCCCCTTGTGGGGCATTCTAGAACAAGAGGCCATAGTTTTAGGCCAAGAGGTGGTAGATTTAAATCAGAGATGAGGAGGAATTACTTTTCTCAAAGGGTCGTGAATCTGTGGAATTCACTACCTCAAAGTGCAGTGGATGGCAGGACACTGAACAAATTTAAGGAGGAGATAGACAGATTTTTAATTAGTGACGGGTTGAAAGGTTATGGGGAGAGGGCGGGAAATTGGAATTGAGGCCAAAATGAGATCAGCCACGATCGTATTGAATGGCGGGGCAGGCTCGAGGGGCTGAATTGCCTACTCCTGCTCCTAGTTTTTATGTTCTTACGTTCATTGAGTTTGGAGCAAACCACAACTCAGCTGAAAACGTACGCTGGAGAGGCAATACAGGTGAAAAGCATCGTCTCTGTACCTGTATCCTACAGGTAACAGCCCAGCTGCCAGTAATTGTTGTAACAGGAGAAGGTCCTAGCCTTCTGGGCCGTGATTGGTTGAAAGAAATTAAACTCAACTGGTAAGAAATCTTTCAAGCCTGAATAGGAAGAAATCCTGAGTTGACGAGGGAATATGTTGGTGTCTTTTGAAATGAGACAAAAGAACCGAAGGACCTTCACAGGAAGCGAGGATCCCTCGGGTCAGAGCTGGTTCCATGGGAAGATCCTGAAAAGAAGCGAAACTAATACAGTGCCACTCTGAACCAACTGAAGAAACTGTTGGTGGGAAAAAAAAAACCCAACACTGTTCAATGTTCCAAGAGGAAGCCAAAAGTTACAAAAGAGAGACAGAAGAACTGAAGAATCAGTTGATTGACACAAAAGAGGCATTAGAAGGAAAAGTCATGGAACTTTCCACGATGCGAGCGGGTAGCTCAACCCCCCCGCACTCAACCAAGTTAAGATTTCACCAGGGAGAAATTTGGCCGACTGTGATATCAAAATGAAGGATGAGACAAAACGCAAGAAAAAAACAGAAATCAAATCTGAAAGACCAATAGGATATGTATCCAGAACCCTTTCTGCAGCCGAGAAAGGCTACTCACAAATCGAAAAAGATGACTTATCTATCGTATTTGGAGTAAAGAGTTCCATCGATTATTTTTGCAATCGACACTTCACCATAATGTCAAATCACAAGCCACTGTTGGGTTTGTTTAGTGAAGATAAGGCAATCCCACCGATAGCCTCTGCTAGAATTCAAAGATGGTCTTTCATTTTGTTGGCATATGAATACACTTTTATGCACCGTCCGGGTTTGCATATAAAAAAACACAGACACCCTCCATTGTCTTCCTTTGCCAGATAGCATTACACATGCTCCAGTACCTCGAGGTAGTACTCGTGTTGAATTTCCTGCACTCCTCACCGGTCCGTGCAAAACAGATAAAGAATTGGACAAACCGGGATTCAATGTTATCAAGAGCCTGAGAACAAGTATTGCAAGGATGGTTAATGCACCAGCCCCTGAAGAGTTAGAACCATTCTATGCCTGTAAATCTGAACTGAGTTGTCAAAATGGTATCTTGTTATGGGGAACAAGAGTTGTCATCCTTTTGTAAGGAAGAGAACCTCTATTGACAGGGCTTCATAGTGCACATCCTGGTACTTTGAAAGTGAAGATGCCCCCACAAAGCTATATCTGGTGGCCAGGTATAGACAGTGATATAGAAAAAATGGTTAAACACTGTCTCCAGTGTCGGCAACAGCAGAAGTTGCCCATTTCAGCTCCGCTGCACCCATGGGAGTGGCCTGGTCGACCCTGAGTTAGTCTACATGCAGTCTCTGTCCATTTTTAGGTACCATGTTTTTAATGATCATCACGCATTCAAAGTGGATAGATGTGTATGAAGTGAGATCGCCTACATCGTGTGCCACTATCGAAAAGCTATGCCAATGTTTCAGTGTACGTGGTCTATCAGAAGTTATTGACAGGATAATGGTACTGCTTTCACTAGTTTAGAATTCCAGACATTCATAAACCTAAATGAGATTAAACACATCAGAACAGCGGCGTATCATCCCTCATCCAATGGGTTAGCAGGGAGAACTGTACAAACCTTTAAAACAGGCATGAAGAAATTTTCTGAGGGAACATTAGAAACGCAAATTTCAATATTTCTGTTCAGCTATCTCATGACTCCTCAAGCAACCATGGGTTCAACACTTCTGAATTGCTAATGAAGCGCTGACTTTGTACCAAGATTGAGTCTAGTATTCCCTAACTTAGAGGGCAAGGTGGGAAAGAACCAGAGTAGTCAGAAAGTGAATCATAAATTCACAGAATTTTAATGGTACAGAAGGAGGCCATTCAGCCCATCGTGTCTGCACCAGACTTCCAAATGAGCATTATGACCTAGTGCCATTACCCTGCCTTTTCCCTGTACCCTTGCATGTTGTTTCTATTCAAATAATCATCTAATGCCCTCTTGAATGCCTCGATTGAACCTGCCTCCACCACACTTCCAGGCAGTGCATTCCAGACCCAAACCACACATTATGTGAAAAACTTTTTCTCATGTCACATTTGCTTCTTTGCAAATCACTTTAAATCTGTGCCCTCTCGTTCTTGATCCTTTTACGAGAGGGAACAGCTTCTCCCTATCTACTCTGTCCAGCCCCTTCATGATTTTGACTATCTCTATCAAATCTCCATTAAGCCGCCTTCTCTCCAATTTATCTTCGTAACTGAAGTTTCTCATCCCTGGAACCATTCTTGTAAACATTTTCTGCACTCTCCAATGTATTCACATCCTTCCTATAATGTGGCACACAGAACTATGCACAATCTCCAGCTGAGGTTTAACGAGTGTCTTTTACATAAATTCAGCATAACCTTGTACTCTATTAATAAAGCCCAGGATACTGTATGCTTTATTAACTGCTCTCTCCACCGGCCCTGCCACCTTCAATGATCTATGCACACGTACACCCAGGTCTTTCTGGTCCTGTACCCCCTTCAAAATTTTATATTGTCTGTCCATGTTCTTCCTACCAAAATGTCTCTCACTTTTCTGCATTGAACTTCATCTGCCACCTATCTTTTTTTATTAATCATTCGTGGGACACCTAAAGGACATTAGTGAATCAGATGGGTTTTTATGACGATCAACAATGGTTTCATGGTCATCATTAGACTTTTAATTCCAGAAATTTATTGAACTCAAATTCCACCATCCACCATGGTGGGAATTGAACCCAGGTCCCCACAGCATTACCCTGGGTCTTTGGATTACCAGTCCAGTGACAATACTACTACGCCACTGCCTCCCCGTATCTGCCCACTCCACCAACTTGTCTATGTCCTTTTGAAATTCTACACTCCTCAGAGTTTACAACACTCCCAAGCTTTGTATCATCTGCAAACTTTGAAATTGTCCCCTGCACACCAAGGTCTAGATCGTTAACAAGGTACCAATACTGACCCCTGGGGAACTCCACTACAAACCTTCTTCCAGCCCTAAAAATATCCATTGACCATTACTCTCTGCTTCCTATTTTTCAGCCAATTTTGTATCGGCAGAATTGCTACTGTCTCTTTTATTCCATGAGCAATAACTTTTCTCACATGTCTGCATCATGATGTTCACAGCAAAGGTCGAGACTTTACTGTGGGGGAAACAGTTTTTGTGCGAAACTTTGCAGCTGGACCGAGATGGGTTCCTGGTAGAATCGTTTCTGAAATAGGACCTTTGTCATATCCAGGGAAGTGGAAAACAGGATTGTTAGGAAACACGTGGATCATCTCAAAAGTCGAGCGACACTCCAACAACCAGTTACTCCACCTGAAATCGAAGTCGAGCCTTTGATCCCTGAGATGCCAGGTCAACAAAGAACAGATGTACCTGATACCTCTCTTGAAGTAAATAATTCTGAACTGCCATTGTCTGAGTGTGTCCCTGATGCTGCAGTTCCTGGTCAAGTCGATCCAATGGAAGAATCTCAAGTTGTAGAGTCTCATCGCTCTACCCGAATCGAAAAACCTCCTCAAAGACTAAATCTATGATTGCATGAACTGTATCCAATTGTATATGATATGGGTTAAGATATTTTTGTAAATAACAGTAGTAAGACAAAATTAAAGGGGAGGAATGTAGTCATTGTAAATTAAAACTTTCACACTGTAATGGGGATCATGTGACTGTACAGATGAATCAACCCTAAGTGTGGTTAATCTTAGGAATGGAGCTTTCTAGCCTTGGTTTCGGAACAAGCATCAGGAGCTCTGTAAATAAAGTTTACTGTTTCTTAAATGACACCTGCCCTACGGTAACTTAATCCACCTTTTGGTATGATTCTTCTCCATGGGCTATATTGTGGTTCCACATAAAAGGTTTGTGGCCTGACTTGACACAGATCCAAATGGACAGTGGTGTGTACGAGCAGCCCTCTAGTAACAGGACACCCGCGGAAGTGCTGCTTTTGACATTTTCTCAGAGCCACTGCCAGTAGGGGCATTGAATTGGGCTGCTTGGTATGGATGTCACATTGCCGCCCTAAATGTCCTTTCTTCGAGTAAGACTGCTGTTGCCTAGATTCCGTTGCAGTGACATTCTCTGGGCCAAGTATTTTTTCTTTTAAACTAAAGCTGTCCAGCTATCAGCTGTCTGCAGTTGCACAAAGCATTGCAACTGATTTTTTTTTTTTCCCTTACCATGCCCGGTACAGAGAGCTGGAGTATTCTATAGAGGCCTCTGTCCTTGATGCCCTCTCTTTGAAAAGATGGGAAGAGTAGCGACACAGAAATCTGTTAAGAGGCACGTGGGCAGTTTGGCAGCAACAGCTGTTGGAAAGCTTTTTTAGGTCCCTGGAAATACTCGAATAGGCTTTGTGACGTTTCAGACCTTCACTGCCTTTTATTCCCCTCTCTGCCAAGCTTTCAGTGCAGGCATATTGCTGGGAGCTAAGCTCAGTGTGTATTGAACCCATTGTGCCAACTACCTTTCCTGTCTCGCTTGCTCATGTTAGTTTTGATTTTTTTTTTGACAACACCACTACTAAGATCTCACATCAGTGGATGACTGTCTAGTCATGGGAAACACTCTTTCTGCTTGCTGCAGACTTTTTACAGACTTTGTCTTGAGGCGAGAGCAAGAAGGGTTGAGCAACGACCGTTCGCCACTGCTGTCTGACTGTCGGAGAGAGTGCTGCGTCGCACCTTCTGGTTTCACTTCCCTGGCTAAAGCTGAGTCCAGCGTGTCGGAGGAGCGGCCTGCACAAGGTTACCCTGACATTATCTTGAGCAGCACAATAACCAACGGCTTTAGCCCGAAGTGCAATAAGTCTCCGACTTTAGACAGTGTGGCCTTGAAGACAGGAGCTCCTGATAATGTTGAAAGGGAACAGGCTTTATCAGGCCAGAAGGACGGCTGTTTAAATAGTGGGATGTGCCTGGCAGCTTGGGAGCGTGCGTCTTCTACATCTGACGACCTTCCCTCTGCCCTTGAAGAGATTACGAAACAGGTGAAAGGTCATGGCTGCCAGCCTCTAGTTTGGCACGCGTGTGGAAAGTCAGAGGACTCTGATTGCTGCACAGACAACAGATTGTGTTGTGGAGTGACTCCTGTGGAAATAGCTGACATAACAGATGTGGAAGGGAAAAACACTGGCTGGGATTCATCAAGTGAATTAGTGAGGCATGGCCGGGAGTGTGATTTTGTGAAATTAGTACCGAAAGGTGGCGAATGTTTCAATTTTAATAATGAAGCACCAGAGAGCCACTCTAACACCGAGTCAGTTACCAAAGGTCATCGTGGCCATCTAATGAGTGATGACGCCATTGGCTCTGTTCCCTGCTCATTGAATCGAAGGCCCCCCGAATCATTGATACCTGCCATTGTGAACCCGTGCCCTGAATGTGCGCAGGCTGTGGGAAAGCAGGTGGGCTTAGCTCCGGAAAGTCATATCAATAGCTCAAAAGGGCGAGGGAAGCTGCCAGACCGAGACGCTGCTGGAACAGCGCCCACCAGCCAGCCGCCAAGTTCCGCGGGCCGCCCGGCCACCTCGGAGAATAATGACGGGGCCTTGAAGGGGCTCGGCCAACGTGAAAATCCCAGGAAGCGAAGGAAGAGAAAGAGGCTTCTACACTCAGTGTCAGTGGGATATGAAGAAGGTGGGAGGAGCAAGGAAAATCAAAGAAAGCGTCCCTTCGTTGTTGAGACAGGTCTTCTAATTATATTAATTGTGCAGCTGCGGCAGGGTGAAGTTGGTTGGCAGCAGAGGCATTGACCGTAACCAATTATTCAGTGTGAAGTTTGACAGCTTTTAATTATTTTCTTGCACTAGCATAGCACATTTTAACCCCTCGAGGACTGAATTCCTTCCCCTGCTCACCACCCCCCCACCCAACCCCAAACAGCCCCCTGTCTTCAAAACCACGCACAAGTATTTATGTCCCAGCACCTGAGACATTCTGCCTTCGCATTCCTCCTGGAAATATATTAGCCGACGAATATATAAAATAGTGGGAGCTCTTTGAATAGTGCACTTGCATCCCATCTTCAGCAGCAATTCCTCTGCAAAGGTGGCCAGTGGTAGATCGAAACAGCCTGACTCTACATAACCCAAGCTCTTGTGGACCTCGGACTCAAGAGTAAATGTGTGTTCGTTACGCTTCGGGGTAAAGTGCAGCACGGGGGCAAAGTTCAAATAAGGGAGGAAAATAGTCTTGTTGATCCCCGAGACTATTTCTCCTTTGGACCCAAAAATAATCTTTAATGCCTCCGACCGTTAGGTCACATTCATGACTACACAAGTCCCACAAGCTCAGATCAAAGTTTGGAGGTGTCTGTATCAATAGAACCAATCCCTCCCTCCCCCAATCTGAAGCACTTCACTCACTGTTCCATTGAGGGTATGAATGTACCTTTTGTGATTGATCTGAGTAAATAGAAGTGCCTTGTTTCTTATCATCAAAGGGTAAATGTTTTTGAGTTTATTTTAGGGAATAGATTTCATATAATTTTGCAGGAAGCAGTGGAGCTATAATTAGCCAAAAGCTCCACCATGGGTGAACTTTTCATGTTGTTCCACTGCTGTCCCTTTGGCCCAGAAAAGAATGCAGATGTCGGTGGTCAGGATTCCACTCTCACTCCACCCCAAGCCAAGGAAAAAAACAGCCACAAAAGGTCTCTGATAACTCAATTTAATCCCTACTAAAGCACCATTAAAAGCATTGCACAATTAAGGGATATGTACCACATTCATAGAATGATACAGCACAGGAGAAGGCCATTCAGCCCAGCTTGCCTGTGCTGGCTCTTTGAAAGAGTTTTCCAATTAATCACGCCACTACTCTTTCACCAGAGTCCTCCAATTTTTTTTCTTTAAGTATTTATTTATCCAATTCCCCTTTTCAAAGTTACTATTGAATCTGCTCCCACCATCCTTTCAGTCAGTGTGTTCTAGATCATAGCATCTTGCTGCACAAAACATATCTTTTTCCTCGTCACCTCTGGTTGTTTCCTCTAGTAATGGACCCTTCTGCTGGAAGCAGTTTCTCCTTATTTACTCTCATCAAACCCTGTTATAAATTGAACACTTCCGTCAAATCTCCCCTTAACCTTCTCTGTTCTAAGGCTTACAATTCCAGCTTCTCTAGTCTCTCTGCATCCCTGGTAGCATTCAAGTAAATCTTCCCTGCACCCTGTCCAAAGCCTTGTCTTTTTTAAAGTGTGGTGCCCAGAAATAGCCACAATATTCCAGCTGATAGCTAACCAGTGCTTTATAAAATTTTAGCATAACTTTTCCTTGCTTTAAGTCTCCCAAATGCCTTTTTAAACAGCCTTCCCAAATGCCTTTTTAAACAGCCTTCCCAATCAGTCTTGCCACCTTTAAAGGTGTGTGCACATGGACCCCAGGCCCCTCTCTTTCTGAACCACCCTTTAAAATTGTGCCATTCAGTTTATGTTACCTCTCCTCATTCTCCCAACCAAAACGAATCACTTCACACTTCTCTGTGTTAAATTTCATCTGCAGTGTGTCTGCCAATTTCTCCAGTCTCTGTCCTTCTGAAGTCTGTTACTACGAACCTTGAAGTATCATGCCAATATGTAGTACGCAGTAAAACCATATGTTGTTAAACCTAATCTGTTTGTAGATAAGTGGAAGCTCTCAAATTCTGGAAGCAAAAATACAAATTCTTTTGTGTTGTTATCCTTTTAACAAATCCGGCTTTTTTGCTGGTGCATCTTTGCTTCTCCGTGTTCGGTTTCACTTTCACGGGGGTTTTTCAAGCGTTTTCACGTCATTTCTTTCGACCAACTAGGCAGCTCATCGGTAGGATCCTATTATGGTGAGTGCTGCCTTTTGCGGGGCCATTACTCGCTGTAGGTGTGGAATGTGCCTTACGTCGGCTGTTTCCCAGTGAAATTTTACGGTGACCAGTTGCTGTGAGCACCTGTAACCGATGCCGAAATAGGAAACGTTCACTTAAACATGAAACGCCTCTTGGGGGAGTGGCGGAAGGGGGTGGTGGTTTGGTCGCAGTGTGGTAGCTACTTCAGGGACACGTGATCCTTTAACACTTCATGCTGCAAGGTGAAGGTGCGAACCTTAGAACTGTCCTGTTGCCAGTGGGTGCGCGCACTGCGTGACTCTTGTGCAGCTGAACAAATCCTTCAAGAAAAGCTGAAAGAAAATAAATTGGGCTTAACCTGGTAATTGCCGTTTGATTTAAACTTTATCTGTAATTTTCAGCTTTAAACCCTCAATTTATTGTACACCAAGATTATTGTAGTCATCAGATTGTTGGACACTGATTTTTGGAGGACTGAAATGGTGATGGGAGTGTTAGGTGCAGAACCCCTGATTCCTCAGCCACTGCTAATCTGAGTGTTACTCTGAAATAATGCTTCTACTGGCAAACACTACCTTGATCCAAAATGCGAATGCAGGATTATCTTGTGGATAAATCCCACTTCTAGGGTTCTTTGGCCACTTGAGTCTACCATCAGTTGCATACCTCTTGTACAGAAGTCCAGAGACAGATATAACATTTCCTAACTAATGCCAGTTCAGAGGCAGGTAAGGGTGTACAAGTTCAGGCATTCATCAACAAGAATCATTAGCTTTACACTTTAATGTGTAAAATTCTGACGTATGCCCTCGATTTCATGGTGTCTCACAGCTGCCCCAGTTGTAAATTAATCTTGAGTCTCGCTGATGAATGCCTGTATTTTCATGTCCTCAGCTGCCTCTGTCACCTCCATCATTGTATGAACTTGTGGTCGTTGTAATCGGTGAGACTTGTGGACTAGAGACGTTTACACTCGAGAAAGAGCTTGTATTTAGATGGCATCTTATAACAGCCTCCAGATACCCCAGAGCACTTTACAAGCAATGGATTATGTGCAATCACTGTGAACGTGGGCAAATACAGCAGCTGATTTGCATAAAGCAAGAACTGACAAATAGCAAAGCTATCACCAAGCGTTGGCCTGTTTTTGGTGGTGTTGGTTGATGCAGGAATGTCAGGGCACCTGGAGGATGACCTGCTCTTTAAGCTAGTGCTGTGGGATCTTTTTTATGTCCAATCCCGATGAAAGGTCATTGACCTGAAATGTTAACCCTGTTTCTCGCTACACCTGCTGAATATTTCCAGCATTTTTTTTTTTGTTTGGATTTCCAGCATCCACAGTGTTTTGCTTTTACATTTAGATCGGGCCTAGGTGTAGCAACTTGTCTAAAATCTGAAATTCGATCGATTTTATTAATTTATGGACTGGTACCAAGAAAAAATATGACCCATTTAAAAACTGCTGGATTGCTGGGGATTACAATTCGTTCAATAATGCCTTTTGGAGAAGGGAAGTTGCTAATCTTAGTCAAAGTCTACACGGGTTGACTCTGGTCTGGCAAGGCAGGAGGGTGATTAATAATGCCATGTCAGGTCACCTACATCCCAATAATAACATTTTTTTAAAGTTCGATATGAAAATAGCCGGTTAATTTTTACCTGTTCCAGTGATTATTTTGAGCAAGAAAAGCTTTACTTAATAAATGCACTTGGTGGGATATCATCTGATCTGTTTGAAATGGGATCGCTTCTACGGAATCCGCCCAAGTCATGGTGCACCCATCGGTGTATGCATCATACGTTTTAGTTACTACTCTAATAAAATAATATGCTATTTGGCTGAAAGAAGTATATTATCCAGGGTTATATAGTTGAAATTTTAATAACCATAATTGTGATGGAATACTCTCCACTTGCCTTATTGAGTGTAGCTCCAACAACACTGAAGAGGCTCGACACCATCCAGGACAAAGCAGCCCACTTGATTGGCACCCCATCCACCACCTTCAACATTCACTCCCTCCACCACTGATGCACAGTGGCTGCAGTGTGTACCATCTGCAAGATGCACTGCAGCAACTTGTCAAGGCTCCTTTGATAGCACCTTTTGAAACCCACGACCTCTACCGCCTAGAAGGACAAGGGCAGCAGATAGATGGGAACACTGCCACCTGCAAGTTCCCCTCCAAACCACTCACCATCCTGACTTGGAAATATATCGCTGTTCCTTCACTGTTGCTGGGTCAAAGTCCTGGAGCAACCTCCCTAACAGCACTGTGGGTGTACCTACACCACATGGACTGCAGCGGTTCAAGAAGGTGGCTCGCCACCACCTTCTCAGAGGCAATTAAGGAAGGGCAGTAAATGTTGGCCTAGCCAGCGATGCCTTTGTCCCACGAATGAATTATATATATATATATATATATATATATTTTGAAAATCTGCAACCTTAACTTGGAGTGTAGTAATTTATAAAAAGCCCCCAGTGTAAATTCCCACTCGGAAGGGATATGAAATTCCTCTTTCAGTCGTGCCTTGTTTTTTCGCTGAGCTTCATGGTTCTTCCCTCCCTGCCCTCTTTCCTTTCCCTGGCCAATTCACTGCACAGATGTATGAAACCAATTTTTTTTGCTCCGAAGCTCTCAGCAAATTGCAGTCTTATATTTTGCAAAGAGAAAATGTACTTTAAATGGATTGTCTTCATGCAGTGTGAATTTTAAGATCATTTGACTTCAAAACTAAGTGGTGGAAGTCAGATAATCTTGGCGCGTTACAAAAGGATGGTTTTCTTCACCCCTTGAATGTGCTGACCTATACTTGAGTTTAGTTCCCTGGGTTCTCACAGATCTTTGATACCTCGCCCAATGGGTGAATCTTGGACACTGCACAGGCTAGTTTACCGTGAAAAGAATTGAAGCTGCGTCCAACTTTGTCGTCACCTGATGCCTGGTCTCTGCGCTTCCCGGAAGTGGTGGGGGGGCAGTGTGGTGAGGTGGGGGGTGGTGCTACTGGATTGTAACTGGGAGCAGAAGGCCTGGTTGTCGTCTTACTTTTCAACCAGCTCCTATCCCACTTGCCAGATTACAGCAGCATCCCAGCTACTACTCCAGCTGAAACTGGCTAATTTAGTGCAGTGCGTGTCATTTACCACTCATTAAGCTGCACGTTTACTCACTAAACCAGCCAGGCAGCTAAAGTAGGAATTTCACACACTAATTTCCTTGTCAAATGCGTGAAATGGAGCTTTCCAGTCTGGAGAATTCATTTTTTGTTACCCAGTCTCTGTACAGTGATTTGGAACAGTATTAATGTCCATTGTTTTTAATTTGCTCATTGGAAGGTTTTACCTTCAAGAACCAGTTTTCAACAATTCTCCTTTTGAATTGACTTTTCTCCCTCTCTTCCCCCCCCAATCGCTTTCTAAGAGGTGGTTGGCTGCTCTTCAGCCAAACGAACATGCTTGTTTTTACTGCTACTTTGCAATTTAAGAAATGACCTAAGGCAATTCTTTCTTCTGAAGACTGGGGCACTTGCTGTATTGAAACATTAGCGGTGACCCAAGTCCTATTACTCACAGTGTTAGTGAGAGACTGTTTGCTAGTGATAATGATGCATTTGGTTGCTTGACTTGAGTAAATTGTTGGTTGCTGGAAATGCTGAGGGAATTGTTTTTTCTTCATCTGTTGTGTTTTATTTGCAGCCCATTCATCAGGCATGCCATTAGTCAATGGCGATGGCGGGCACGATCATTCCGAGGCGGAAAACCACAAAGAGAGGGAAGATGGCGAGACCCGCGCAGATGATGGGAATGAACAAGAAGTAATAGTCATCCAGGATACTGGATTCACTGTCAAGATACATGTCCCTGGGATAGAACCTTTCGACCTGCAGGTTAGTGTGGTAACAGTTCTTGGTCCAAGTCAGTTGGCTTTGAGAAAGTGCATTAGGTTACAAACAGAGGCTTGTTAATCCATAACCCAGTGCCTTCTTGGCAGCCTCCAAGTTATTTCCAACTTTTCTTGAAGCTTTAGGGTGGTTAAGAAAACCACAAAGTATGGAGATCTGAAATAAAAACTGAAAATTCTGCAAATAGACAGCGAGCCTGTCAGAATCCGAAATTAGAAAATCCCCTTTGCCGGTGTGGCAGTCTGTGAAAACTGTTAGGGGGATTGTGCGCAATATGTGTCTCACTGGTTTGTCGCCAGTTCATGTACCCACCATTCAATGTGCACATTCAATAGCACATTTACATTTTTAACATTGTGAAATATCCCAGTGAACATCAGAAAGGAAAGGGGAGGGTGGGCACTGAGGAGGAGTTATGGACAGGTGGTAAAAGGTGGGCGTAATTGTGTTTTTGAAGGTGGAAAGAGATGAATGGTTTTGGGAGAGAATTTGTGTTGTGGAGGAAGGTGTCTGGCCACTTTTTCACTAGCAACTGCTCAAAGTGAAGGGTGTGAGCTGGGAAGTAGAGATCTTTGTGGATAACCTGGACTCTTAGTATTAGTTTCTTTCTGAATGAATGTGCTCCTGGCTTTTTATCGTAGACTTAGCCAAATATGATTTGGCATTAGATACTGGTGATTAGGACCTGCAGTCTTTAATTTGAGGCTGGTTTCCAGTTTCATTTGGATCAAGAGATGGTGTTGTTATTAACTATCTTCATAACAGGCAGAACTGGAACGTTGCTTCTGCTGTGTGAGTGTATACCAGTTATTAAGTGCTAAGATGCTAAATAGATACTACTGATTGCGGACGACTACACTCAAAGCACATAGTCCGGAGGACATTCAGCTGCTTGTCAATCGCTTCGTCCTAGCCTCAGAACACTTTGGCTTGACAATAAGTCTGAAGAAGATAGAGATCTTGTATCAACCCGCCCCTGGTCATGTACCCCAAGGCCCCACAGTCACTATCAACAGCACACCTCTCCATTCAGTACTGAAGTTTTGCTGTCTTGGAAGTATCCTCTCGCTGGAGGTTGAAACCAACCATCGCCTGGCAAAAGCAAGTGCAACATTTGGCAGGCTGACCCACCGACTTTGGAAAAAAGCATGGAGTTTGTCTCAGAACAAAGATAAAGTCTACTAGGCAGTGGTTCTTACATCGCTTCTTTATGGGTGTGAGACTTGGACAAGCTACCGGCATCACACGAAGCCACTAGAAACCTTCCATCTTCGCTGTTTTGAGATCTATTTACAACCTCAGCAGAACAAAATCCCCAACACCAAGGCTCCTGCAAGGCATTGCCTACTTGGCATCGAGAGCATGCTCCCCAGAGCTCAGCTTCGCTGGGTCGGTCATGTGGTTCACATGGAGGAGTTCTGCGCACCAAAGGCAGTACTCTACAGCCAGCGGAGCATGGGAACCCGCACCACAGGATGTTCCAAACCTGGAGATAAAGTCAATCTGAAAGCCAACTTTGGGGCTTTCAAACTGGATCCCAATACTTGGGGGGAAAGCCAATGTTGGACAGACCCAAATGGAGAAGTCTCTAACGTCAAGCCACGTCAACACTTCAGGAGAACCGAGTCCAGTGCCTTTAGGACACCCATCCCTCCCAACAAAAGATAGGTAGAAAATGATGTTGTGAAGAGGACATAAGGAGGGCAGATGGATATAGATAGGTTGAGTGGGCAAAAATATGGCAGACGGACTATAATGTGGAAAATGTGATGTTGGCAGGAAGAATAAAAAAGCAGAGTATTACTTAAACGGAGAATGGCTGTAGAATTCTGAGGTGCAGAGGGATCTAGGTGTTCTAGTGCATGAGTCACAAAAAGTTAGTATGCAGGTACGAGTAATTAGAAGGCGACTGGAATGCTATCCTTTATTATGAGAGGAATTGAACATAAAAGTAAGGGTGTTATGCTCCAGTTATCCAGGGCATTGGTGAGATCACATCTCGAATACCGTGTGCAGTTTTGGCCTTTTTATTTAAGGAAGGATGTAAATGCGTTGGAGGCGGGTTTACTAGATTGATACCTGGAATGAGCAGGTTGTCTAATGGGGAAGGTTGGACAGATGGCTTGCTTCCACTGGAGTTTAGAAGAGTGAGGGGTGACTTGATTGAAGTATATAAGATCCTGAATGGTATTGACAAGGTGGATGTGGAAAGGATGTTTGGTCTAGTGGGTGAGTCTAGAACTAGGGGGGGCACTGTTTTAAAATTAGGGGTCGCCATTGTAGAACAGAGATGAGGAGTATCTTTTTCTCTGAGAGTTGTGTGACTTTGAACTCTCTGCCTCAGAAGGCGCTGGCGGCAGGTTCGTTGAGTATTTTTAAGGCGGAGGTAGATAGATTCCTGTCAGGCAAGGGAATCAAAGGTTGCCGGAATTCGAAACACAAGCAGATCAGCCATGATCTTATTGAATGGCAGAGCAGGCTCGAGGGGCTGAATGGCCTATTTCCACCCCTATTTTCTATGTTTGTATGTAACACTGACTTTATTTGCAGTATTTGCAATCCATTATGCAAATCAAGACTTGGTCCAACATCACACGTGAGACGACATGGAAGTAGATTGTAAACTGTTTTTTGCTGATCACTCATCCATTGAAGTGACAGGAGAATCCATCACATCCTACGTTGTTATGGTTAGGGGAAAAGCCCTGGGGCAAGTTGAGCCTCATTCCATCTATTTTATAGTGGGTTCCTACACATTTCTCAATTACTTTCCGTCTGATGACATCTGCAGGGCTGTCCTATGGAGAAACCTTCAGATAATTAAACATTACTCTCTAGGTTTAATGGTGTCACGTGGCCCGCATTCCTAACGGTGTGCTGTGGATGCAGAATGAAGAAGAAAGATTAACCACGTTACAGAGTAGACTTCGCTGTTTGAAAAGCGCTTAAAAAGGACCTAAGACTCCCGTAAATCCTTCTCTACAGGCCTGGGCTCAATGTGAAGTATTGGTTGTATTCGGTTTATGTGAACTGGCAGAGGCCCTAGGTTTTTATATGACACTGGACTAAGTCATTTGCGCTGCCTCACTGAATCAACGAGCCTGTCTTGCTTGTGTCTTGTGATGGTTATGTATATTTGGAGAACAAAGGTGATCCAGCCAGGTAGACCGCCTATTTACTCAGCTGCCCCCTTTTAAACCCTTTGCTCCAATTCTCTGTTGCTGGAAAAGGTGCTTCAGCACCTGTTAGTTTTTACATAAATAGTCATTCAAAAAGCCCCCTGTTGACTGCAGCTGCAGCTTCTAAGCGAGACCGTGCCCTTATTTGCTACATCTGCAGGTCACTGTTGGAACCACCCAGCTCGTAGGAGTTGAGGTGAAGCAAGGAACTGGAGGTTTAATGTGAGACGGATATAATCACTAACCCATGTTAATGTCCTCCTGCTTTCTACCAAGGAATGGAAATTGGCTGTGCTTTAAATAGATGATCTAATTCCACCAGATACACCAATTAAATCGAATCTGGGAGATTACATTCACTCTTTAAATGCAATATTTATACTCAATTCTCTTAATGTGACTTTTTTCTAATCTTGTAATCCATCCATAAATTATTTTACTCTGCATGCTTGTTCACTGCCTTTTTCTTAAAAAAAAATGTTTTTAAATATAACAGTATTAGTGCATCTTCCATGGCATTACTGGAGGTGAGTCAGAAGATGCGTTTAAAGAGCAATTCAGGAAGGAATTACATACTAGAATTAAGACTTTCAGTATATCATACTCATTGGTCTTCTGTGTTGATGCACACATGGACTTGGGACCAGGTTCAATTTTCAGGTAAAGTGAAGTTAGAGGATTGGGGGGAACAGGGGCGTAATTAAGCCCCCATATTGAAATCACGTATTCTACCTTTTATTTTTATATTTCAAAATAAATTCCTTTGTTCATATTTGCAGTGGAAATTGTCCGTGTAAATTTGTCATGCTGCAGCTGCAGCTGCACCCTCCTACCAGTGGAGGCGCTCATTATAATTGTGGACCTTGGAATTTATGATAGAATTGACCAGGAGTTCGTGCATCCGCTGAATTTTTATTATTGATTGATTTTTTCAAATGCACAGAACATTTTGACGGTCCTCTGGTCAGTCATTTCAAGGGTGTTTGTGGGATCTATCTATGCGCAAAATTGCTGCAATGTTTTCCCATGTAGCAGGCACTGCACTTACAATAATTCCATTCACAGGATGTGGGCTTCGCTGGCTGGGCCAGCATTTATTCCCCATCCCTAGTTGGCCTTGAGAAGCAAGTTTTAGTGCAGCAAGTTATGATGATCTGGAATGTTCCGCCTGAAAGGGCGGAAGAAGCAGATTCAGTAGCAACTTTTAAAAGGGAATTGGATATATACGTGAAAAGGGTGGTGAGCTGCCCATCCCTAATTGCTCTTGAGAAGGTGGTGGTGAGCTGCCTCCTTGAACCGCTGTAGTCCATGTGGTGTAGGTACACGCACAGTGCTGTTAGGGAGGAGTTCCAGGATTTTGACCCAGCGACAGTGAAGGAACAGCGATATTGTTCCAAGTCAGGATGGTGAGTGGCTTGGAAGCGAACTTCAGGTGGTGGTGTTCCCATGTGTCTGCTGCCCTTGCCCTTCTAGGTGGTAGTGGTTGTGGGTTTGGATGGGCTGCCTAAGTATGAAACTCATCTGGTCGTAGCCCAGAAAGCTATGTAAATATATTTTTTTAGTTCTTTCTTTGGACCCTGAGAAGCATTTGTACTTGGAAAAAGAACATTTTGGATGGCCTCGAAATGATTGATGTTTTACTGTGCAATTTGGATAAAGAACTCTCAACCTTGCAATGTCTCTTTTTTGTTTTTCTCCTGCTCTCCCTATTGACACTAACTCAGAAGGCAGCTCCCTTATTAAATTCTAAACACCATACTTTAAGGAGCGTGCCGAACTGGTTCACCAAAATTGTTTTTTCTTCTTTCATGGGATGCGGGAATTCACTTGCCCTTTGAACTCTGTGGCTTTCTGAGCCATTTCAGAGGGCAGTTAAGAGTGAGCCGTATTGCTGTGGGTCTGGAGTCACGTGGACCAGGCAAGGATGGCAGATTTCCACAAAATGGGTATTGATGACAGTTGATGATGGTTCCATGGTCATCGTTAATGAGGCTGGCTTTCAATTCCATGAGGCTAATTTTCAATTCTATATTGCTTGAATTTAAATTCTACCAGCTGCTGTGGTGGGATTCGAACCTGTGTTTCCCCCTCCAGAGTATTGGCCTGGGCCTCTGGATTACTAGTCCAATGACATTACCACTATGCCACCATCTCCCGCTATGATAGCAGGATGGAGGGACTTCTGTTGCCTGGAGAACCTAGAGAAGCTGGGATTGTTCTCCTTAGAGCAGAGAAGGTTAAGGGGAAATTTAATAGAGGTGTTCAAAATAGTGAGGGCAGAGCAGTTAGGAAGAAGCTGTTTCTACTGGCATGTGGGTCAGTAGAAGGACACCGATTTAAGATACTTGGTTAAAAAAAAAAATCCTGGGGAATTGAGATTTTACTTTTAACGCAGCAAGTTATGATGATCTGGAATGTTCTGCCTGAAAGGGTGGGGAAGCAGATTCGGTAGCAACTTTTAAAAGGGAATTGGATATATATGTGAAAAAGGAAAAAAAAATGGCAGGGCTGTGGGGGAAGAGCAGGCAAGTAGAACTAATTGGACAGCTCTTTGAAAGAAACAGCATAGGGGCGATGGGCTATATGATTCTTAAAGTTTGCCGTTGTCTTTTGATGTGAGTAATTAATCATCCACAGTAATGTGATTTTAATAGATGATGTGCATTGTTCCTTTTCCCTCTACTAGTTAAAAAATCTTGCACCTTATGAAAATTCCTCCTGCCCCGTGGCTTAGTAGATGAAGACATTTCCTGGTAGTTAGTTGGACCCTGAGGTGCCGGAGTAGTTCGCAGGCCTGGGCTGAATTAGCCCCCTCTCTCTCTCTCTCAGGCTGGGTATTACAGTTGGTCTCAGTACCCTGGAGCTAGGGGAGGGGAAACACCAACCAGTTTTTGGTGACCCAGGGTTCAACAGTATCAGAGTGGATATTGTGTGACAGGCTTGGTTTGACTGTGGTGCCTTCTGTAGTTGAATAGTAGTGAAGATGCACTGTCCAGGCCCATAGATGAGTATTAGCCAATTGGGTAAAGTACTGCAGGCACATCCTGAGGAAAAGGAGAAAATTGGAAAATATGGGGTGGTGTTGGTGGAATTGTGTCATAAGATGTGTCTTGGAATTTTATTTTTCTGTAAGGGTAATTTGAGGTTTAAACCTCCATTTTCTTAACATGTAGTTATGACCTTCACGTTACATATTTGGTTACTGCGACCGGGAGGAACTGGAAGATCAACACCATTTTTCTTATAAACAAATATCTGGTTCAGGATGTTGAATTACATCAAGGTTGCAAAAATGTAAATAGGCTTTATTTAAATTGTCCCCCTCGACTTCCACCCCCACCCTGCTTCCTCAGCTCTTTTTAAGAGTATAATTCGACCTATCTGGCAGGCCTCCAGTATTTGAACCAAGTGGCATATCAGCTAGCTATTTGACTGTGGTGACCATCACAACCATGCCTGACCCTATCCCTTCCCTAATATCCACACTACACTTTGTTCTAGCAGTAGTTGTAGTTGTTACAGGAGAGCCAGCAGGAGTGGGAGAGGTGGGTAATTCTATAGTTTGTGTTCAAAACCCACCCAGCCCACTCTCCATCTGTAACCTTTGAACACTGAGGCCAACTGAAGCACCTCTGTTGCTGCCCTGACTGAGATTTGCTAACTCTGTGCAGACCAGGGATCATGCCTGTGGTCATCTTCGGCCTGAATGTTGGCAAGGTCGACAGGCTATGTGTTCAAGCCTTACATTAGGACTTGAACACATAATATAGGCTGACACTCCAATGCATCACAAAGAGAGTGCTGCACCGTCGGAGGTGCTGCCTTTCGTAGAGTCATGGAGTCAGTGGCATGGAAGGAGACCATTCAGCCCATTGAGTCCATGCTAGGATAGCATGGGTACAACATAAAACCAAGACACTGCCTTTTGGCTTAAGCACTTCTTGCCTAGCGTTTGTTCTTTCATGAAAGTCGAGATTAAAAACTGATCATCCATCACATCGACATGGTAGGTTCCAGAAAAGTGGCTGCCGCGTTTGCCTACAAAACAAGAGGCAATGTTTTCGGAAATAATGAAGGTGTGAAGCACTTCAGAGCATCCTGAGGATATGAAAGACTGTGTGTATAAGTGTGTGTTTTGGCCTTTTCCTCACCGCACAATGTAATCCTGCTGGCAAGCCAAAGCACTGGGGAAATCTAAATGGCTGGGAGTTCGAAATGTGTTGTTTGTGAGAGTGGGTCTTCAGACTCTGACACCTGATGGCAGTGAGATTCGCAGGCCCAAGCTTGCACCTTCACGGGGTATTTTCTCAGTTTCCTCTGGGGTGTTTCCCAGGAGAGCATGTGAAGGAGCAGTATAACAGATGCTGCTGATGCAGCTCCTGGAACTATTCAGTGACACTGAAAAAGGGGCTTGGGGATGATGCAATGGCATTAAAAGATCAAGATGAAAAATAACCTTTCCTAGGGCTCCTCCTGAAAGAAAAACCTGGTCTAAGAACTGGAAGTGTAAAATCCCTTAAAGGGCCTGAGGCTTCCATCAAATTAGAATTTTGCCTGTTTTTTTTTTTGCTGGAAATGTTATCCATCATTTCCTCAGGCTCATTTATAGCTCCATGGTCATGGCTGAAGTGGCAGTTTATGTGTGAAGCTTGGTGTTGAATCTTGATGGGCTATTTGACTGCAGAGGGCATCACAGGCCAAGCCAGGGCAGGAACTCTGTTTTTTTTTTAATTTTAAACTTGTTCTCCCTCTCTAATGCAGGGGTGCCGAGGCTAACTGCAGCACGCTTACTGCAAGTGTGGCTGAGATAAGCTAACTCATGTGTTAGCCTTGGCTCAGTGGTTAGAAATCTTGACTCTTGAGTCACAAGGTTGTGGGTTCGAGTCCTGTTCCGGAGACTTTTTCTTTATTCTTTCATGGTGTGTGGGCATTGCTGGCAAGGCCAGCATTTGTTGCCCATCCCTAATTGCCCTTGAACTAAATAGCTTGCTCGGCCATTTCAGAGGGCATTTAAGAGTCAACCACATTGCTGTGGGTCTGGGGTCAGATGTAAGCCAGACCAGGTAGGGATGGCAGATTTCCCTCCCTAAAGGACATTAGTGAACCTGGTGGGATTTTACAACAATCGATGGTAGTTTCATGGACAGACTACTGAGAATAGTTTCCAATTCCAGATTTTTATTACCATGAATTTGAATTTAAATTCCACCAACTACTGTGTTGGGATTTGGACCAGTGCTCCCAGAGCATCAGTCTGGGCCTCTGGATCACCAGCCCAGTGATATTGCCACTCAGCCGCCGTCTCCACTTGAGCACAAAATCTAGGCTGACGCTGCTGTGCAGGCCTGAGAGAAAGCTGCGCTGTTCAGAGATGCTGTCTTTTGGATGAGATGTTAAACCGAGGCCTTATCTGCTCCATCAGGTGGATGTTAAAAAAAAAATCCCATGGCACTACTTTGAAGAAGAACAAGAGGGTTATCTGCGCTGTCCTGGACAATGTTTATTCCTCAAACAAGATTACTAGAACAGATTATCCGGTCAATATCACATTGCTGTGTGTGGGAGCTTGGTGTGTGCAAATTGGCTACTGCGTTTCCTACATTACAACAGTGACTAGGCTTCGAGACGCACTTCATTGGCTATAAAGCACTCGAGAGATCCTGAGGTCCTGAAAGGCACTATATAGATGCAAGCCTTTCTCTTTTGTTTCTTTATAACTTGGCACAGAGTCAGGATCTCAAACTCCTCTGTAAAAGAGTGGAAATTTCTGCTGACGCAAGTCACATCTTGAGGCTTTTCTTACCCCTAACCCCATCCCCCCCCTGCTTTCTCCAGCTCCTCCTTTCCTGCTCGCTTCTCAGGGATGCTTGGGGTAAGCCTCCACATTCCTGGTCTATATGCATTCGCGCGCGCGCGCATGCACGCGCGCGCACACACACACACACACACACACACACACACACGGGAGCGTTTAAAGTGGAGATGATTCACGTCCTCGCCAGGTTTGAGCTAGACAGGGCTGGATCCACGTTGGTACTTTCTGCTTTCAGCAGGCATGTGCATTCATCAGTGAAGGCTCACTGAACATTCCCATCCATCCCTATGACGGACAAAGTCTCCAGCAAACGTTTGGAAATGAATTCAGCTTCTGTGATCTTGGAAAATTAACCCTTTCAGAGCCAGATCCAAAGGGATTTTGAAGACCATTTGGACTAAATTAATACAATTTATTCTCTGGCTCCTTCCTGCCTCCAGCATGCCAGGAAAACACAACAGACTTTATTCAAGCTAACAAAGTGATTACAAACGGGTGTAGACGTCAAGCCTCCGATTTTAATAGAAGCTGGACTGGGTTCACAGGGTTTTTCCAGCCGAATGTTATCATGAGAAACTGGGAGCAGGGCTACTCATGGAAATATCTGCCTCGAAACACGGCTGAGGTTTGAAGAGGTATTCGGCAGCATCCTGTATTACAGCAGTGTTTCACAGCTGAGAGACCTCAACGTCAGCTTGGTTTCAATCTCAGATAAATTTAATTGTGTGCTGCGGGCCAGGAGAATACCCGATTTGCCTTTCTCCTCGTCTGTAGGTTTGTTTTCCACTTTTTTTTCCCCTTGTCTGGCTATGCACCTCAAATCTGGGGTGACTGATGGGGGTGTTTTCGCAGACTTTTGTTACTTTGGACAAGAAAAGGCACACTGCAGTTGCCTGGCAACCCTCCTTCCATCTCTGTTCTGCTTTTTTTTTCCTGCCCTCTTCTCACCGTACGAGGTATTTTAAGGAACTCTTAACACAATCGGATAAGATAAAATCAGAAAATGCTGGACACATTCAGCAGGTCTGGCAGCCTCTGAGGGGAGTGGAAGCAGGCGTGACGTTCCAGGCTGACCCTACCTCAGGGCCACGTAGTTTTCTCAAAAGCGTACAACCTAATTAGCAATAAGGGGGACATAGCAGCTAAAGGTCAAACAGGCTAATAACAGTGGATAACCCCTTAAAGGGGCACTGTAATTAAAGAACAGAAACACAAAGAAAAAAATCTAAATTAAAATGTGACTGTGGGGGGTGAGGGGTCAGTATTGTGCCCCAGCCCCCACGGTGCCCATCGATCACAGAAGGCCTCTGGCCTCACTTTCCAGTGAGTGAACATAGCCGTGGAAGAGGGGCAGAGAGTCAGGTCGGGGTTGGGGGCGGGGGGGGGTCCTTAACCGCCTGCTGCCTGGACCTGTTGGTGGCCAAGGCCCAGGAGCAGGTCCACAAGGAGGCCCTCCTCCCTCCCTGCCGCTCGCCACACCAGGTGCCCAAAGACTAGGAGTGTGGGACTGAAGTGCAGCCAAAAGTTAAGTAATAAATGTTTTAAATAACTAAAAAGGGGGTGCCGCCTACAACAACCCACGTACACACGGTCCACGGACTCCTCAAGGCCGCAAAAAAACGCAGGAGTCTTGGGAGTCCGTGAACCGATGCGTCCTACAGTTGTACGGGACTGCTGCATGCAACACCCTCCACCCTCAGGTCCCCGATGGCAAGCGGGAGGGCTCGTGTGTAGCGAGCCCTCCACTGGGGACCTCTGCTGCCAGACGGCAGCAGGGCATGTCGAGGTATGCCTGGACGGTGGGCCAGGGCAAGGAGGTGAAGGGTGAGCAGCAGCAGCCCACACAGAAAACCCCTCCGCACCAAGCTAAAAGGCACAGAGGGCATTTCCATGAGGCGACTCCAATGTTGGGGCTCCAGCCCCCGAGGGAGGGGTCAGCCGATGTGAAATTCCACCCGAGCAGGGGTACACTCAGACGGGAGTCCACCGCACACTTGAACCTCCTTGAGACCTCGTGTGCTGTTGTGGCTGAGTACAAACCATAGAAAGGTTACGGTGCAGAAAGAGGCCATTCAGCCCATCGTGTCTGCGCCAACCAAAAAGAGAAAGAAACTAGCCGCTCATTTTAATCCCACTTTCCAGCACCTTGTCCGTAGCCTTGCAGGTTAGTGCTTCAGATGCAGATCCAGGTACCTTTTAAGTGAGTTGAATGTTTCAACCTCAACCACCAACTTAGGCAGTGAATTCCAGACACCCACCACCCTGTACTTTCTATACTCTCTCTAGGCTTTCTACAGTATTAAGTTTTTTATGACTGTTATAAGCTTTCTTTTTCTGCTTTATCTTGGCCTATATACTTCGGGATAACCAGGGGGCTTTAGGTTTGACAGTACCGCCCTTTTTCTTTGTGGGGACATGCCTGCACTGTGCCCGGAGAATGTCACCTTTGCCTCCCACTGATTTGACACCGTTTTTCCACCTTCTGATTGAAAATGTTTTTCCTCATGTCCCCTCTAATCCTTCTACCAATCACCTTAAATCCATGCCCCCTGGTAATTGACCCCTCAGCTAGGGGAAACAAGTCTTTCCTGTCTACCCTATCTAGGCCCCTCATAATTTTGTACACCTCAATTAGGTCACCCCTTAGCCTCCTCTGTTCTAAGGAAAGCAACCCCAGCCAATCCAATCCCTCCTCACAGCTGCAATTTTCAAGCCCTGGCAACATTCTTGTAAATCTCCTCTGCACTCTCCTCTTCAGAGCAATTACGTCCTTCCTATAAGGTGGTGACCAGAACTGTACACAAAATTCCAGCTGTGGCCTAACCAGTGTTTTATACAGTTCCATCATTACATCCCTGCTTTTGTATGCAATATCTCACCCAATAAAGGAAAGCACACAAATGCTTTCTTGACCACCTTGTCCACCTGCCACTTTCAAGGACCTGTGGACATGCACTTCAAGGTCTCTCACTTGCTCAACCCCTCAATAGCTTCCTGTTTGAGTGTCCCCTTGCTTTGTTTGTCTTCCCCAAATTCATTACCTCACACTTTTCCAGATGGAATTCCATTTGCCACTTTTCCGCCCACTCAACTAAACCATTGATATCATTCTGGAGACAACAGCTATCCTCTTCACTATCAGCAAGGCCAATTTTTGTGTCATCTGCAAATTTCCCAATCATGCCTCCCACATTTAAGTCTAAATCATTAATATATACAAGAAACAGCAAAGGCCCCAACACTGAGTCCCGTGGAACACCACTGGAAACCGTTTTCCATTTCCAAAAACATTCATCGACCACCACCCTTGGTTTCCTGTCACTGAGCCAATTTTGGATCCAATTCGCCACCTTCCCCTGTATCCCATGAAATCTCACTTTCCTGATCAATCTGTTATGTGGAACCTTGTCAAATGCCTTACTGAAATCCATGTTGACAACATCCACTGCACTACCCTCATCAATCCTCCTTGTTACTCCTCAAAAAAATTCTATTAAGTTAATAAGACATGATCTTCCCCTAACAAAACCATGCTGACTGTTCCTGATCACCCCATGACTTTTTAAGTGACAGTTTAACCTGTCTCTCAGAATTGTTTTCATTAATTTTCCCACCACCGAAGTCAGACTGACCGGCCTATAATTTTCTGGCCTATCCCTCGCACCCTTTTTAAATAATGGTACAATATTTGCATACCTCCAATCCTCTGGGACCTTGCCTGTATCTAGTGAGGATTGGAAAATGATCCTCAGAGTATCTGCTATTTCCTCCCTGGCTTCCTTCAACTGCCTGGGATACAATCCATCCAGCCCTGATGATTTATCCACCTTCAAGGATGCCAATCCCTCCAGTACTCCCTCTCTCACTGTGCTTATTATATCTAATATTTCACATTCTTCCTCTTTTTAACTAGAATGTCTGCATCATCCCTCTCCTTAATGAAGACAGAGACAAAGTACTCATTGAGAATCCTGCCCACATCTTCTGCATCAACCCCCTATTACTCTTCTTCCTCCTCCTGTAGAGCTGAGCTGCCTGTGGTGCCACAAACTTGGCCCTGACTGCACTCCTCCGAGGAACCAAAGTCCTCACCAGTATCCAAAACGGAAAACCGATTGGTGAGCGGGACCCCAGGGGACTCCTTCACTACCTGCCTAATTTTCTTGGACTGCCTGGTGGTCACCCATTCCCTTTCTGCCTCCAGGCTCCTAAGCTGCTCTGAACGTGCTATCCACTTAGCTTTCAGTCTTGCTGATGCACCACAGTGACTCCAGTCGCCACTCGAACTCCGAAACCCGGAGCTCAAGGTTCTGTAGCTGGTGACGCTCCCTGCACATGTGATCGTCTAGGACACTGGTAGCGTCCACAACTTCCACATATTACAGGACATGCATTCCACACAACCAAGCTGTCCTGCAATGGATTCAATTTACTTCCCTTGCATAAAACCTTATTTTACTTTGGTTTACTTATGCAACTTTATTTATCTGGCCTTGAATTAACTTTATTTCCCTATTGCTTGTGTTTCTTGCTTACATGTAAGCGCCTTCTTTTAAAAAGGTGCTGCTGACTGCCTGGCTCAGGGTCCTCCTCTTGCACTCCCCTTGAGGTGCTACTGACTGCCTGTACCAGGGTGGTTCTCTTGCACTCTCTCCTCCAACCATTCTAAGGTTGTGAATGGCATTGGCCACGAGCTGGACGTCCATGGACGCATGATGTGCCAATTCACGAGGTGCCATCCAGCCCACTCCTCCACCACCCGGCCGTCCCCGACCCTGGTCACCCCAACAGCCACAGCGCCTCCTCCGCCAGCCACCTGAAGTGGTATTGGTGGAGGCGTGGATTCCTGAGCAGCGGCTCCCTGACGACAGCCTCTACTCCTGACCGGGGAGAGCTGCAGCGCAAGGCGATCATGCTCCGGACTTTGATCAGATCCTGGTAAAAAGACGGGCAACACCAGCAAGGAGCCACGAAGGCCCTCCAGGTTTATAAACAGGAGCT
This sequence comes from Cetorhinus maximus, assembly GCF_964194155.1. Classification (NCBI taxonomy): domain Eukaryota; kingdom Metazoa; phylum Chordata; class Chondrichthyes; order Lamniformes; family Cetorhinidae; genus Cetorhinus; species Cetorhinus maximus. The sequence goes on from NC_135887.1 coordinate 13,909,804, forward strand.
GCATAGTTCAAGCTGTGCTCCTGGTGGAAGAAATTTGTCGCCAAGGCATACCACCTAGGAGGGGCTCGATGTGAAGGTATCACTGCAGGGCCTGAAGGCAGGACCACATCGGGTATAGGTGAACAGTGTCATAAAGACATATTAATGTGTATAATGTTATTGGAAATTATTTTTAAATTGGACTTGTAGTAAGGTCTGTGTCTATGTGTGTGTCTTAATTGGATTAAAGCCAGCTAGCCTGGATGCTTCGATGTATAGTAATTTGAGATGTTAATTAGATAAACGTAAGTTAAAAGGCAAAGTGCAATTTGCATTTGTTGAATAAACCATTCAAAAGAATGGGTAAAATCTTGCACCTATCTGGGAGACACCAAGCAATGTGTTTATATTACTAATAAAATCGGTGGAATGATAGCATTATTGTTAGGAGAGGTAAAAAATTTTTTAAAAACTAGTAATACAATGGAAAATTTACATTCAAAGGGGAAGCTGGGTATAAACCAAGAGGAGTTTCTGTTGGTGGGGGGGGGGCAGAGGAATTTAAGATCTAACCAGCCTGTAAGCCTATAACTGTGTCTTCAATTGAAAGGAACCTAATTTTGAATTCGTACGGTCAAATGTGCTTTGCCTGGTGTCTGTTTAAAGTCTATGGGTTTATTGTTGCCTTGGTAAAAATTTATCTGGGTTTGATTAATTTGGGTATTTGTTTAAAAGTTATTTTGGTAGTAATTTGTAGACATGCGTATGTGTTTAAATTTGTTGCTAAATTAATAAATGTTCAAATTAGTTTTATATAAAAAAAAAACCTCTTGAGGCTTGGTGGTTTTATTCCTGAATTCAGAGCTGCATCTCAAACATACCAATTGAAAATCTAGGTTATGACAGTTGTTCAAGTTTCCCTCTGGGATTTAAACAACTCAGCCTTTACCAACTGCTGTGTCGTAACAGCATCTTATAAAGAGGAACGAAGCAAGGGAAAAGTGAGTTTGAAGGAAAAGGGGAGCAATCTGTGATTAGGTGAATGCCAAAATTACGATGGTACAAGACTGAAAAAGAGGCCATAATTGGCAAAACAAAAGATATATCCAAGACCCTGAGAATGCGCGAGTGGTGACAGCAGATCTGAAGCAGTCTGGTTTTCGGGAGTGGCAGTGTTGTGTCTAAGCTGTGCGCCACTGCGAAGCAACCTAAAACGTAGCACGCAGGTCGCTCATAAATTGGTCCTTTAAGGTGGCGCGTACAACAATTTAAAGGTACTGGACGTTGAAATGAACAGGGTGCACGCAGCAGCAAGAGAATTTAGAGACATCGGTTGGGATTAGAGTAGGAGGAGACAGGCGGGAGGTTGGAAAGTCTGGCAAAGCTCAAAGTTCCAGTGCCCCAGACCTGTGGCTAGGAGAAAGAAGCAAATAGAATAGGGGGGTGTTGGGAAGGAGATAGATACCAATTCTTAACTGTATAATGATTTGGGGGAGGGTTTCCCCATTCAAGCTCACACACAACCTTCCTTCAGCTCTGGTACGTTCACAGAATCACACAGTGCAGAAGAGGCCCTTTGGCCCATCGAGTCTGCACCGACAAGTGAGAAACACCTGACCTACCTACCTAATCCCATTTACCAGCACTTGGCCCATAGCCTTGAATGTTATGACGTGCCAAGTGCTCATCCAGGTACTTTTTAAAGGATGTGAGGCACCTGCCTCCTCCACCCTCCCAGGCAGTGCATTCCAGACCGTCACCACCCTCTGGGTAAAAAAGTTTTTCCTCACATCCCCCCTAAACCTCCTGCCCCTCACCTTGAACTTATGCCCCCTTGTGACTGACCCTTCAACTAAGGGGAACAGCTGCTCCCTATCCACCCTGTCCATGCCCCTCATAATCTTGTACACCTCGATCAGGTCACCCCTCAGTCTTCTCTGCTGCAATGAAAACAACCTAAATCTTTCAAACCTCTCTTCGTAACTTAAATGTTTCATCCCAGGCAACATCCTGGTGAATCTCCTTTGCATCCCCTCCAGTGCAATCACATCCTTCCTATTATGTGGCGACCAGAACTGCACACAGTACTCCAGCTGTGGCCTCACCAAGGTTCTATACAACTCAACATGACCTCCCTACTTTTGTACTCTATGCCTCGATTGATAAAGGCAAGTGTCCCATATGCCTTTCTCACCACCTCACTAACATGCCCCTCCGCCTTCAGAGATCTATGGACACACACGCCAAGGTCCCTTTGTTCCTCAAAACTTCCTTGTGTCATGCCGTTCATTGAATACTTCCTTGTCAAGATTAGTCCTTCCAAAGTGTATCACCTCACACTTTTAAGGGTTAAATTCCATCTACCACTTATCTGCCCATTTGACCATCCTGTCTATATCTCCCTGTAGCCCAAGACACTCAACCTCACTGTTAACCATCCGGCCAATCTTTGTGTCATCTGCAAACTTGCTAATCCTACCCCCCACATAGTCATCTATGTCGTTTATAGAAATGACAAATAATAGGGGACCGAGCACAGATCCCTGTGGTACACCACTGGACACTGGCTTCCAATCACTAAAGCATCCTTCTGTCATCACCCTCTGTCTCCTACAACTAAGTCAATTTTGAATCCACCTTATCAAATTACCCTGTTCCCATGTGCATTTGCCTTCTTTATAAGTCTCCTATGTGGGACCTTGTCAAAGGCTTTGCTGAAACCCATATAAACTACATCAACTGCACTACCCTCATCTACACACCTGGTCACCTCCTCAAAAAATGCAATCAAATTTGTTAGGCATGACCTCCCTCTGACAAAGCCATGCTGACCATCCCTGATCAAACCTTGCCTCTCCAAGTGAAGATAGATTCTCTCCTTCAGAATTTTCTCCAATAGTTTCCCTACCACTGACGTGAGACTCACTGGCCTGTAGTTCCCTGGCTTATCTCTACAACCCTTCTTAAATAGCAGAACCACATTAGCTGTTCTCCAGTCCTCTGGCACCTCCCCCGTGGCCGGAGAGGAATTAAAAATTTGGGTCAGAGCCCCTGCGATCTCCTCCCTTGCCTCCCTCAGCAGTCTGGGACGCAAATCATCCGGACCTGGAGATTTGCCCACTTTTAAGCCTGCCAACACCTCCAATGCCTTGTCACTCCCTATATCAATTTGCTCAAGAACCTCGCAGTCTCTCTCCCAGAGTTCGATACCTTCATCCTCATTCTCTTGGGTGAAGACGGACGTGAAGTATTCATTCAACACTCTAGACATGTCATCTGGCTCCACCCATAGATTGCCCCCTTGGTCCCTCATGGGCCCTACTCTTTCCCTGGTTATCCTCTTCCCATTGATACACTTATAGAATATATTGGGATTTTCCCTACTTTTACCAGCCAGAGCTTTCTCATATCCCCTCTTTGCTCTCCTAATTGCTTTCTTAAGCTTCACCCTGCACTTTCTGTACTCCACTAATGCCTCCGCTGATTTGCTTCCCTTGTACCTGCTAAAAGCCTCTCTTTTCCTTCTCATTGTAACCTGAATATCCCTGGTCATCCATGGTTCTCTGGGCTTGTTACTCCTTCCTATCACCCTAGAGGGAACATGTTCAGCCTGTACCCTCCTCATTTCTTTTTTGAACACCCCCCCACTTTTCCTCTGTAGATTTCCCCACAAGTAGCTGTTCCCAGTCTACCTTGGCCAGATCCTGCCTTATTTTACTAAAATCCACTCTCCCCCAATCCAAAACATTTTTTTGCAACTTGTCTATTTCTTTGTCCATAACAAACTTAAACATTACCAGAATCAATTTTCCCAAGAGAAAATGGAAGCTGTGATTAAGGTCTGAAGTTGCTCAAGTCATTGAGGTTAGAAAAACTGTGGTGTCTAGTGGAATAGTGAGATTGACTCTAAAGTTTGTGATCAGCTTCATTAGAACCGAGAGGGACCATGGTCAATGTGAGAAGGATGATTTAAGTAGTGAGTCACCTGGGTTTCGGTAAGCAATACATTGACTTTAAACCCTGGGTTAATGTTAATTGTCACAGGATCCAAGGGAGCAATGTGCCAACATCAGCATGCTGAGGCTAAGTTTTCAGTTGACCTTATTTTAATGCCAGTGTTTAAAAGTGAATGGGAAAATGCCCATATAAAACTTAGGTGACAGTGTCTTGAAATGGTGGGGAGGGGGGTTGGTAATTTATTCATGGGTAAGGAAAGGCTATTTTTGAACTTCTACCTGTACGCTTTTATAGGAATAGAGCAATTTGCAGGGTTGACTACACATGAACTTTGAACACTGTGGCTATAGAAACGTTGGTCAATGGCTGATCTGTTGTCAAAACTTGAGGAGAATTAGCACCAGATCTCAACCTTTGGGATGGTATTGCTGTTTGAGACCCTCCCAGATCTCTGCATGCCACCAATTCTGACCTCTTGCCCATCCCTGATTTTCATTGCTCCTCACATGGCAGCAGTGCCCTCAGCTGCCAAGGCTCTAAGCTTTGAAATTCCACTGTGCCACACACCCCCCCCACCCCCCCCCCCCCAAAACCAACTAACCACGAAACCTCTGTGCCACTCAACCTTTATTTCCTTTAAGACACTTACTATAACTCACCTCTTTGGCCAAGCTTTTGATCATCTGCCCTAATGCCGCCTTGAGTGTTTCGATGCCAAATTTTGTTTGGGAATGTTCCTGTGAAGCGCCTCGGAATGTTTTACCTTGTTAAACATGGCAAAGTTAATCTTATTTTTTCCTAATTTGTTCCTAGGTTTCTCCCCAGGAGATGGTGCAGGAAATCCATCAGGTCCTTATGGACAGAGAGGACACCTGCCATCGCACATGCTTCTCTCTGCAGCTGGATGGAAATGTTCTGGACAACTTCTCTGAACTCAAATCCATTGAAGGCCTGCAGGAAGGCTCCAATCTGAAAGTAGTAGAAGGTATTGTTGTGCTGTCTCCCACTCCCACTTTTCCAGAGTCAGAAAATGGGTGGGTTTGTTGCCTCCCTTATTTCTCTCTCCTTTCGCCTTCAGATTTTTAAAATCAAAACTTTAATCGCTAATTCCTGATTTATCTTAATATTTTCAACCTTAATGTCCTGCCCCAGGGGCCTCGAACCAGCATCTTTAGTTTTCTGTGTAATAATGTACAGTTGTGAATTGGCCTAAGTCCAGAACTTTTTTGCGATCGCTGACCCTTCAGCCATTTTCAGCCCAGCCAATCATTTCTGATCAGCTCAGGGATCAATCGCATTGGAACAAAAGAAATCCATGGTATGACGAGTTTTCTGTCTCTCTTGGCTGACTCTGTTGCCTACATTATGGCTCCAGGCCAACTAAACATCCCTCTGGACCTGCTCTCTGTAGTTCTGAGGCCTGTACCTGCAGCTCTCTAACACCACATATCCTCTCGCATCCGCCAGGGGTTGTCTCGACTACAGACTATAGGCTACATCTGTCAGATGAGGCCTAACTAAATCGAACCAATTCATTTTTCTATTTCTCTTGTCCTGGTTGAAATTTGTGGATCTGAAGGTTTGGAAAGACCTGTTCCTTAGTGCCGGTGCCTCACTGGTGGATAAACCTTACATACAACCCCAAGCTCCATTAGTGTCTGTCACCCGAGATATCGAAGCATTACTGACAATGTTAACTTGATACGTGATCTCTGGGGCTCCATGGACATCAGACAAAAAGCTTCCTAAATTAAGTAATCTAATAACTCTTCTAAGAACTGACCAAGTCTCTAGATGTCATTATCAAAATTTTTAGTGCTCCAGTCAGGCGGTACCTTGAGTACTGCATCCAGTCCTGGTCACCAAGAAATGTGTCCAAGTTGCTGATGCAGTGCAGAGAAGAGCTACAAGGTTGCTCCCTAGTGTAAGGAGTATTGAGAGAAGACAAATGAAACTTGGATGTTTCAACTTGGAAAGGAGGTGGCTGAGCTCATGTTAAGAGGCAAGCAAGATTCTTAAGGTTATAGACAATATTGCTTCACATTACACTTGGTAGTAGAACAAAGGAACGTCCATTCAAACAACAGCAGTATACGTTTTAAGATTGATATTGTGCAATTCTTCTTCACAGCTAGAGTATTGCGTGCAGTTCTGGAATCCGCATTATAGGAAGGATGTGATTGCACTAGAGAGAGTGTAGAGGAGATTTACCGGGATGTTGCCTGGGCTGGAGAGTTTTAGTTATGAGGAGAGATTGGATAGACTGGGGTTATTTGCCTTGGGGCAGAGGAGATTGAGGGGGGACAAGATTGAGGTGTATAAAATTATGAGGGGCATAGATAGGGTAGACAGGAAGGAACTTTTCCCCTTGGTGGAGGGATCAATAACCAGGGGGCATAGATTTAAGGTAAGGGACAGGAGGATTAGGGGGGATGTGAGGGAGAATTTTTTTACCCAGAGGGTGCTGGGAAGCTGGAACTCACTGCCTGAAAGGGTGTGAGATACCCTCATAATATTTAAGAAGTATTTAAATGTGCACTTGCGGTGCCATGGCATACAAGGCTATGGGCCTAGTGCTGGAAAATGGGATTAGAGTAGTTAGGTGCTTGTTTGACCGGCGGGGACTTGATGGGCCGAAGGGTCTTTTTCTGTGCTGTAGACCTCTATAACTCTATGACTATGACGCTATAGTGATTAACATGCAAGATGAGCTTCCACTTCAAGTAGTGGAGGGAAATGTCTTGGAATCATTTAAGAAACAGATGGATGCTACACTCAGATGAGGAAAGAGGGTGTTAGTATATTTCTGGATTGATGAAGGAAGATGGGCCGAATGGCCTTTTCCATCCATAATTATCTTAACGCGAGCTGCATTTAAAATGAGCTGAGTTGGAGCAGGTTAATCACTTTGTGGTTTTTTTTTTGTGTCTGTGTGTGTATTCCCAAAGAGCCCTACACTGTCCGTGAAGCCCGGATACATGTGCGACACATCCGAGACCTTCTGAAGAGCTTGGACCCGTCCGATTCCTACAATGGCGTAGACTGCAATTCTTTGTCATTCCTGAGCATGTTCACTGAGGGAGATTTGGGAGGTAAGAAGGGAACTGACAGTGATGTTGGTGTATGAGAAAGTGAAGGAAATGTGTGTATCCCTAAAAGGTGTCACGAGATTATGGAGAAATGCAGCTCCTAGCAGGGCGTTGAAGGTTGCATTAAAGATTTAATTTTAAAAATTGTCCTCTGGTAATTTGTGTTCAGACTATACAAGTTACCTGAAATGCAAGATCAGTACCTTCCTGTACCATCCTTTCTCAATGTAATGCGTTACTTTGCAGCACTAGGTTTTTACTTTGTCAGGTGCCTCATGCTTATTTTTTTTTCAAGCCTCCCAGATGGTTTAGTGAGTTAATACAGCTAGTAGCTAATCTTCACAAAGCAGGAAAGATCATTGGTCTGTGCTGAGACAGCTCTGCTCTCAGCAGGGATGGCACCAGGGAAGGCTGAAGTTGGCCTCTGCAGAGGAATAAAGAGAAAGACTTTCATTTATGTAACACTATCTCCTGGCACCACACAGGAGCAGGAAGTCGGTGCTGCTGACATCATCACTGTGCGCCTGGAACAGGAAGTCGGCAACCACTCCACCCGTAGGCGCACGCGTGATGCCGCTAATGTCATGGTTGAACACTCAGAACCCCACTTGCTGCCTCACTCACCTGCTTTACTCGCCGCCCAGCTCCCAACCCTTGGCCTCTTCGTTCACCGTCCTGCTCCCTGCCTGTAGACAGCGAGGGAGCAGGGTGGTGAGCGGGAGGGAGGGAGGCAGTGTGGGATCAAGAGCGGGGCAGCCAGTGAGCAGGGCGGGGAGCTAATTGCAGCTGTGATCCTGGGATTTTTAACTGGTGTTTTGGGAATCAGTTTTCTGTGAAAACTGCAATCCTTAACCATGATGGGGGGGAAAAAACACATTGATGTTGCAGTTGTTGAATTTTATTTGCACAGCTCAATATTATGGATGGTCTTTTGGTGTAAGCAGCTACCTGTGGCTGGCAGTGAGGTCACAGGCACTGCGACTGCATGTCCAGCGAATGCACCCCCTGTAGTTACGGTTACAGGAAACACAGCCTCAACATTGGCCAGGACACTGGGGATAAGTCCTCTGCTGTTCTTCAAAATGGCGCCATGGGATCTTTTGCATCCACCCTGAAACACACAGGCGGGGCCTCGTTTTGACGTCTCATCCGAAAGACAACATCTTCAGCACTCCCTCAGGAGTGCACTGGAGTGCCAGCCTTGATGTTAGAGCTCACACCCTGAACCTGGAAACTTGGTTCAGGCGAGAGTGCTACCAACTGAGCCACTGCTGACATAGCTGAATGTGATTGAGGGCCCTGCTGCTGATGCCTATCCAGTCACCTTCCCCGCCGTCTACCCACTTTACTGGAAGTGTGCGCAGGCATCAGATTATAATTGGGGTATTTGATGCTGTTGAATAACCTGGTGCCATTGACTGTCAAGACTTGCACCTGAATAATGGCCACTTTAGTGAAGTATTAGAGAATGATGCTATGGAGGTGTATTCAAGCAACGTCTTTAGGAAAGGAGAAAATTAGCAGAGCTTTTTTTGTTAAATTCTCGTGACAAAGTATTTGTGCTGAACTATGAAGTGACCACTTTTTTTTTATTTCCCTGAAGACTGAACTGTTGACCATGATATGATGACATTGCATGATGGGCAGGGAAGGCAGCTCCAGACTACATCGTTTAGCTGTTAAAGCCAAGTACAGATGTTTAATTTCTGCAGCTGGAGATTGACAGCTGTGATAGGAGCTCGTGTTTCAAAAGGCAGTGGCGGGGCAGAGAAGTCATATCTGCAAGTAAATTGTGGATTAAAGTGCTTGTTCTGGGAATTCTTTTGACAATGACTTTTCCTATAATATAAGATAACCCTGATCCATTATGAACTAATCCATCGGTTTTATTCTACTAGGATCAGGTCACTGTGGGCAAAGGCAGCAGTGGACAAAGCGGGTATTGTGGTTTCTGATGGAAAGGAGTACTGTCGCTGATTTTTATTGCAATTTTGAAAAATTGTTTTCAGAGACTGGAAAGCGCAAAAGGAAAGGCTCTGAGTTGGAGCAAATTGACTGCACGCCCCCAGAACACATTCTCCCTGGCAGCAAGGAACGCCCTTTGCTCTTTCTCCAGCCACAGACCAAGGATGCAAAGGTAAAACAAAAGCAAAACATTGCAGGTGCTGGAAATACTGAAATTGAAATGGAAAAACGCTGAAAATGCTCAGCAGGTCAAGAGGCATCTGGAGAGAGGGGACCAGTGTGAACGTTTCGGGTTGATGATAGGACACAAAAGCACTTATTTATCTTGAAGTGGTGTTTATGATCTGTTTTTTAAAATAAAGGTGAGCTGTGAGCACTGGCACAGGTTCTATTTTGGTATTGGCCAGTACTGTAAACTGTCACAGGAACTTTGGTATGTTGTGACTTGTCATATTTAGGTAATGGGAAATCTCCCACTTTATAATTTCCTATGAATGAATTTAGCAGGATTATTTTAAAGTTATGAATGGATGGGACAGCATAAGTGGAAGCAGTCTGTTTCCAGTAGTTAAGGGACTTCAGATTAAATGGATGGGATTTATAACGGAGACCAGGAGACACTTCTTTCCATGAGAGGGCTATGAGGCTGGGAAATTCACTTCCAGGGTTTAAACGATTGAGGCAGAGTCAATATTCAAGATCAGATTGTACAGGTGGGTGAAGGGATAAGGCAACAGGGAGGAAAATATGAGTTGGACTTGTGTTATGTGGATGGTAATGGTTTAGAAAGACTGGTTTCTTTCCGTGTTGTAACTTCTAATGTATTTCAGATGAATCAGGATATTCATTGTTCAATAGAGAACAATGTCGCTGCTTGGCCAGGTTAGTTAATCATCGAATGTAGTACTGGGTGGTAAGAGGGGGGTGTGGAAACTAGGCATGGTGTTGCAGCTTAGATTTGTCAAGGACATGTTTCTGAGGTGACCTCTAATGTGCTCAAACTGGAAGATGAACGGCTCAGAAGTGTTGGAAGTAGCTAAGAGATTTCTCTTGCAAATTGAAGTATCTACGGTTCTCTTTTTTTAGAAAAAGGAATTGATCAAATATCTAGTGTGCAGTTGGTTTCAGTTTGCAGTTTGTAATTCCCTTGCAAGTAAAGAGTTTAGCAACGGGTGTTGGAATGGGGAAGTTTGATTTTGTTTTTTGGTTTTAGTCGGAAATATGCTTGCAGCGGGTGACCATACAACACAGTGGAACCTTATCCCATGTCTGTCGTGCATACACGTGCACACATCGCACGCACACACCTAGATAGTAATCAGGAGCCGGAACCATGGCCATGCTTTCCACACCTTGAACGCAGAGGTTGCTGAGGCCAGTTACAGAACCCGCGATTCTATCCCTCAGCAGAAACCTGTCGGCATTTCAGGAAGCTTGGGAGCAAATAGTGCATTAGGAGTAGGAGAGATAATAGAAGACAAACAATGTGCTTAATGCTACATGACGTTTTAAAATTTGTTCTTGGGACGTGAACATCATTGGCAAGGCCATCATTCATTGCCCATCCCTAATTGCCCTTGAGAAGGTGGTGGTGAGCCACTGCCTGGAACCGCTGCAGTCCATGTGATGTAGGTACATCCACAGTGCTGTTAGGGAGAAAGTTCCAGGATTTTGACCCAGTGACAGTGAAGGAGTGGTGCTATAGTTCCAAAGTCAGGATGATGTGTGGCTCAGGAGGTCAGAAGGGCAACCTGCAGGTGATGGTGTTCCCGTGCATTTGCTGCCCTTGGTGGTAGAGATCACGGGTTTGGACAGTGCTGTCGAAGGACCCTTGGTGAGTTGCTGCAGTGCATCTTGTAGATGATACACGCTGCTGTCGGTGGTGGAAGGAGTGAATGTTTAAGATAATGGACGGGGGTGCCGATCAAGCAGACTGCTTTATCTTGGATGGTGTTGAGCTCCTTGAGTGTTGGAGCTACACTCATTGAAGCAAGTGGAGAGTATTGCCCTTGAGAAGATGGTGGTGGGAAATGTTTTGTTATTGCTTAGGAACTAACATTTTCAGCAACTCGCCTTTGTACAGGACCTTTATAATGTTGGAAAAGTGTCCCCAGGCACGTTGGAGATATCATTTTAAAACAGGTGTTGAGTCCAAGGAAGCAGATATTAGGTGATGTGACAGAAAAAGCTCAGTGTAAGAAATGAGTTTTAATGGCCAAACAGAGATGGAATTTAGGGAAGGGGCTGAAGGCACAGCTGCCAATAAAAGAGGAAGGAGTGTATGCAAGAGGCCAAAAGTCATAAGAATTGAAAGCTTGAGGGGCTAGGGGATATTGTAGTGCTGGAAGAGGTAGTGAAGAGCTGTTGAAGAAGGAGTGTTTTCAACATGGGAATTTTGTATTTGAGGTGTTGGGGGGCACTGTGAGCCAATTTGTAGATTTGTGAGGACAGAGGCGATTGGTGTGTGAGATAAGACGTGGGCTGCAGTGTTTTGGAGAAGCTGGAGTTTACGGAGGGAGCGCAGGATAGCAGGCTGGCCAGGACAGCATTGGAACAGTCAAGTCTGAAGGTGACAAAGGCATTGAGAGTTTCAGCAGAATGGAACTGCATTAGGAGCATAGCTGTTGAACGTTGAGAGTTGAATTAGATGGTCTTTGTACTGGAGAGGATATGGGATCAAAAGCTGAGCCTGGGGTCAGGTAGAATGCTAAGGCTGAGTCTGGGGAAATACCTGAGGTAATCGGTGGGGAAGGGGGCAAATTGATGACTCGTTAAAGGTGGAGGTCAGAAACGATGACATCAATCTTCTCGATGTTACCTGGAAGAAATTGTGACTTATCCATGGTTGGCTGTCAGACGAGCAGTAGATGAGGAAGAGGAGGAACTCCAGAGGTAAATCCTGGGGTGGAAAGAGAAGACCTAGATGCTCTTGCTGTATTGTGATTGGTCAGAGTGGAGCCACTGAAAGCACTTCCACCAATCTAAACAATGGGGGTGAGGGTGGTATGGTCGACTGTATCAAATGGCGTGGAGAAGATTAATGCACCATAGTCACAGAGGATGCCTTTTTTAACATTTCGTTTGGGACTGTTTTTGTGCTGTGAGAAATTTTGATGCAGAATTGCTGCACTCTGATAACAGATCATGTCATGTGCAGTAAATTTCAAAAATTTGTGGGATATTGTGATATGCTAAATCGCTTACTCTAACTGTGTGTGTATAAATGCACAGTTAATGCGTCCCCGTAATCTTGTTGCAAAGGCTTGTCATATGGTGCAATGTAAATATACTTTAAGTTGCATAGCTGTATAAGAATTGTGATTTTAACCTGCTTCCCTCCCTTTCCACAGCCTCTGCAGTGCCTGAAAGTGTTAACTATGAGTGGCTGGAATCCTCCACCAGGTAACCGCAAGATGCATGGTGATCTGATGTACCTGTACGTAGTTACCATGGAGGATCGGCACGTTAGCATCACTGCTTCAACCCGAGGTTTCTACGTGAATCAGTAAGTTTTGTGTGTGTCTATGTTTGTTTCCATGGTGGCTTCTCCCCTTCATTGTAGATTTATTTATCTCCCCTTCCCTTGCTCTTGCTTTATGCGGGGAAAGAGGGTAATGCATCTGATTTCTGCTTGGAACATTGCCACATTGTGAAATTGCTCCATTGGGAAAGTTTCCCCAGGTGGGGAATTTATGACGTAAACCAATCAGCCTGATTGCAAAAAAAAACCTCATTACTGGAACTTGCAGGCCAGCGACTGCCTTGATCTGTACTTGCTTCCTGCTATCCACTTCAACTCTGATTTGAAGGAACAACTGCAGCTGCTTAGTGGGTGAGAAAGTTTGCATTTGTTGGTTTAACTGGCTGTAAAATTCAAGTGAGTTCCGAATTAGCCAGTTGTTGCCCACTCTCTGTTTAAGTAAAAGGGAATGATTTGCAGAATTGAAGACTATGGCAATTGCAGATATAGCGAGTCCTGTATCACTGCATCAGGGGAGGCCATTGCACTGCACCTAACCCCTGCACCTGTTGCAGTTTCACACAAGCTAACACTCATAACTTGAGTATTGCTGAAAAAGAGATGTGTCTAAGTTTTTTGTCTTGCACTCACCAGGATACCCCGCAAGAATGCCAATATAAGCGCAAAACAACAATTTATACTGTCTGTGAAGAGAGTGCCAACCAATCAGCGTGTTTTTATTCTTGCAAAGTGTCCTGATGAGTGCAAGATGAAAAGCTTAGACATGTCTCCTTTTTCAGCAATACTCAAGTTCTGTACTACCAAACAACTGCTCATAACTAGCACACCCAGTTGAGTGGGATGCCAGCAGTCTGTCCATACTGGCAGAAGATATGCAGCAGTGGCCCGGTGGAGATGACCCTCTATATTTTTATTTCCCTCCCTCCTTTCTCCCTCTATTTCCCTGCATGGGAGTAATTCACTGACCCTCACCACCATTACCTCTAATAAGAGAGTTTGTGACTCTGATCTGACATTTAATTCTTTAATTTCTTTGTAAACTCCTGAAAACACAAATTAAAATGACATTTATATTTGTAAAGCCATTGTACAGTTTGACTACAAGGTCCGTGCAGGAGGAGCACATTTAAATTATCTCTGTCTTTTGGAGTCTGGATAGTGTTAGTTGCTGCACGCTATTTATGGTGGGAATGAGCACTGGGTGTGAGCTAGACAAAAAAAAATCCGGTAAAACGATCACTTAACACAAGCAAGATGATGTTCAGAGCCTTCCTGAAGGAAATTGAGGACTGAAAGCTCTGGGTCCAGGAAGTATATGTTTATGTATGCGTCTGTGTGTGTAATTTTGCTTGAGTTAAATCTGCAATGTTAAAACAACTTGCATAACTTTTTAAATGCAATATATTTTTCACCTGTAGTACAACACTGATTTTTCTATTTGGAACAGGTCGACAGCCTACAGTTTCAACCCCAAGCCTGCAAACCCCAGTTTCCTTAGCCATTCACTGGTGGAATTGCTGAGCCAGATCAGTCCTATTTTCAAAAAGAATTTTGCCACCTTGCAAAAGAAAAGGTGAGAGACTGGTGCCAATTGTCTTTTTTTGTTTTTTTTATAATTGCGTACATTCCTGAAACATAACTAACTTGAGAAATATGCTTTTTCCCATTAACTAACTGAAGGAGGTAGTGTAAAGTTCTGATGAAAGGTCATCGCGATCTGAAACATTAACTCTGTTTCTCTCCACAGACTCTTCTTACCTTTTTTTTTAATTCACTTATGGGATGTGGGCGTTGCTGGCTAGGCCAGCATTTATTGCCCATCCCTAAATGCCCTTGAGAAGGCGGTGGTGAGCTGCCTTCTTGAACCGTTGCAGTCCCTGTGGTGTAGGTACACCCACAGTGCTGTTAGGGAATGAGTTCTAGGATTTTGACCCAGCGACAGTGAAGAAATGGGGATATATTTGCAAGTCAGGATGGTGAATGACTTGGAGGGGTACTTCCAAGCGGTGGTGTTCCCATGTATCTGCTGCCCTTGTCCTTCTAGATGGTCGTGAGTTTGGAAGTTGCTTCCTAAGGAGCCTTGGTGAGTTTCTGCAGTGCATCTTGTAGATAGTACACACTGCTGCTACTGTGCGTTGGTGGTGGAGAGAGTAAATGTTTGTGGATGGGGTGCCAATCAAGCGGGCTGCTTTGTCCTGGATGGTGTCAAGCTTCTTGAGTGTTGTGGGAGTTGCACTCATTCAGGCAAGTGGGGAGTATCCCATCACACTCCTGACTTGTGCCTTGTAGATGGTGGACAGGCTTTGGGGAGTCAGGGGGTGAGTTACTCGCCACAGGATTCCTAGCATCTGACCTCTTGTAGCCACAGTATTTATATGGCTAGTCCAGTTCAGTTTCTGGTCAATGATAAACCCCAGGATGTTGATAGTGGAGGATTCAGTCATGGCAATGCCATTGAACGTCAAGGGGCAATGGTTAGATTCTCTTTTGTTAGATATGGTCATTGCCTGGCACGAATGTTACTTGCCACTTGTCAGGCCAAGCCTGGATATTGTCCAGGCCTTGCTGCATTTGGACATGGACTGCTTCAGTATCTGAGGAGTCGTGAATGGAGCTAAACATTGTGCAATCATCACCGAACATCCCCATTTGATCTTATGATGGAAAGAAGGTCATTGATGAAGCAGTTGAAGATGTTTGGGCCTAGGATGCTATCCTGAGAAACTCCTGCTGTGATGTCCCAGAGCTGAGATGACTGACCTCCAACAATCACAACCATCTTTCTTTGTGCTAGGTATGACTCCACCCAGCGGAGTTCCCTGATTCCCATTGACTCCAGTTTTGCTAGGGCTCTTTGATGCCACACTCCATCAAATGCTGCCTAGGTGTCAAAGGTAGTCACTTTCACCTCACCTCTGGAGTTTAGCTCTTTTGTCCATGTTTGAACCAAGGCTGTAATGAGGTCAGAAGCTGAGTGACCCTGGCGGAACCCAAACTGAGCGTCAGTGAGCAGCTTATTGCTAAGGAATTGTCGCTTGAAAACACTTGATGACCCCTTCCATCACTTTACCGATGATCGTGAGTAGACTGATGGGGTGGTAATCAGCCAGATTGGATTTGTCCTCCTTTTTGTTTACAGGACATACCTGGGCAATTTTCCATATAGCCGGGTAGATGCCAGTGTTGTAGCTGTGCTGGAACAGCTTGGCTAGGGGTACGGCAAATTCTGGGGCACAAGTCAAGCACAAGCACAAATATTGCCAGAATATTGTCAGGGCCTATAACCTTTGCAGTATCCAGTGCCTTCAGCCATTTCTTGATATCATGTGGTGTGAACTGAGTTGGCTAAAGACTGGCACCTGTGATGCTGGGGACCTCTGGAGGAGGCCAAGATGGATAATTCACTCAGCACATCTGGTTGAAGATTGTTGTGAATGCTTCAGCCTTATCTTTTGCACTGAAGTGCTGGGCTTCTTCATCATTGAGGATGGGGATAATTGTGGAGCCGCCTCTTCCAGTGAGCTGTTCAATTGTTCAGCACGATTCATGATTGAATGTGGCAGGACTGCCACGTTAGATCTAATTCATTGGTTGTGGAATCGCTTAGCTCTGTCTGTCACTTGCTGCTTATACTGTTTGGCACGCAAGTAGTCCTGCGTTGTAGCTGCACAGGGTTGACACCTCATTTTTAGGTATGCCTGGCGTTGCTCCTGGCATGCCCTCCTGCACTCTTCATTGAGCCAGGGTTGATCCTGTGGCTTGATGATGATGGTAGAGTGGGAGATATTCTGAGCCATGAGGTTACAGATTGTGGTTGAGTACTATTCTGCTGCTGCTGATAGCCCACAGCAGTCTTGAATTGCTAGATCTGTTCAAAATCACTCCCATTTAGCATGATGGTAGTGCCACACAAAGCGGTGGAGGGTATCCTCAATGTGAAGACGGGCCTTGGTCTCCACAATGGCTGTGCGGTGGTCACTCCTACCGATAGTGTCATGGACAGATGAATCTGTGGCAGGCAGGTTGGTGAGGATGAGGTCTGGTATGTTTTACCCTCTTGTTGGTTCCCTCACCAGCTGCTGCAGACCCAGTCTAGCAGCTATGTCATTTAGGACTCGGCCAGCTCGATCTGTGGTGATGCTACCGAGCCACTCTTAGTGATGGACATTGAAGTCCCCCACCCAGAGCACATTCTGCACCCTTGCCACCCTCAGTGCTTCCTCCAAATGGTGTTCAACATGGAGGAGCACTGATTCATCAGCTGAGCGGGTTGGGGGGTGCTGTAGGTGGTAATCAGCAGGAGGTTTCTTTGCCCATGTTTGATCTGATGCCATGAGACTTCATTGGGGCCAGAGTCGATGTTGAGGGCTCCCAGGGCGCCTTCCTCCCAACTGCATACCACTGTGCCATCACCTCTGGTGGATCTGTCTTGCCAGTGGGACAGAACATACCCAGGGATGGTGATGGTGGTGTCTGGGACATGATCCATAAGGGTATGACTTGCTGAGTTTTTCCAACACTTCTTTGCTTTTTATTTCAAATTTCCAGCATCCACAGTACTTTTCTTTTGTATTGGGGAAATAAAGCCTCTTGGGTATGAAAATGTCTTTGACTGTCCCCAGAAAAAAAGCACAAATGTGAAAATAATCACTCTTGAGTCTTGTTGCCATGTTCAGTGATTCATTTCCTCTGCAATTCCAGTAAAGCCCACAATTACAGCATGAGGCCCAGTTTATTATCATGGAGTTAGCAGCCAAACAAAGCACAATACAACAGAGCTAAGATGGAGGAAGATAATTGCGCTCTGGGGCTTGTGTACAACAGGACTGAATACAAAAACAAGGAGTTGACGAATCTGCACAAGACATTGGTTAGGCCACAGTTAAAGAATGCAGTGTAGAGTTTTGTGAATTCCATTATAGATAGGTATTTGGAGCATTGTAGTGGAGTAGCATGGTATTATAGGGGATTAATTCTGCTGCCCGTGTCTTACCTCACACCAAATCATGTTCACCTTTCATTCCTGTGCGCGCTGACCTACGTTAGCTCCCAATCAAGCAACGTCTTGACTTTAAAATTCTCACCCTTGTTTTCAGATCCCTCCGTGGCCTCGCCGCTCCGTATCTCTGTTACCTCTTCCAGCCCCATAATCCTCCGAGATACATGTGCTGCTCTATTTCTGGTCTCTTGAGCATTCCTGTTTTAATGTTTCCACCACTGGTGGCCGTGCCTTCAGCTGCGCAGGACCTGAGCTCTGGAATACCCTCCCTACACCTCTCTACTTCACTTTCCTCCTTTAAGACGTTCCTTAAAACCTACCTCTGACTAAGCTTTTGGTCACTTGACCTAATATCTCCTTGCATGGTTTGGTGTCATATTTTCTTTTATAATGCCCCTGTGAAGTGCCTTGGGAAGTTTTATTATGTTAAAGGCGCTGTATAAGTATATGTTATTATTATTAAATTGGACTGCGTTGCACCTGCTTTTCAGGCACTATGTGACCTCGAAATGGCAGACAGGAAGGTTGCACACGGTTACAACCGAAAGTGCCATATTGGGCAAAGAGAAATGAGTGGTGCCATTTACCCATACCAGAAGTAGGTGTTAAGCCAGCCATTCACACAGGCAAATAAGGGGCCTAAAGCCTGCTTCAGGTCTCTGATGCACTGTAGATTTTCCGAGGCAGCCACTTAAGTATTACTGAAACTATATTTTGCGCAATTATGCAATTGCTTCCATCCATTCCAAATATAGAGTTGTAAGTCATGCATTGAACTCTGAAGTACATTGAAGCTTCTGTGGTTCATTTAGTATTTAATTTGGCGTACCTTAAGCGAAAGCTTAATTTGGAACTGTCGCTGGGTCAAAATCCTGGAACTCCCTCCCTAACAGCACTGTGGGTGTTCCCACATCACATGGACTGCAGCGGTTCAAGAAGGCAGCTCACCACCACCCTTCTCAAGTGCAACTAGGGGTGGGCAATAAATACTGATCTAGCCAAAATACCTGCATCTCATGAACAAATTAAAACACTCCAGGATGATGACTATTTAATGATTTATGGCACTTTTGTGACTATGTGTTTAAGTCTTAGTTGTGTTGAATGTTCCTGAATTCCTAGCTGTATTGCAGGGGCCAGATCTTTGTGCTGGCAGAATACAAAACTTCACATGCTTTTTACTTTGTGCAGTTCAGCTCTGTGGAGAGCGACGCCAAAGTGATCTCTGCACCATTCTCCCATTCTAAGCCTGTCAGCATTCTCCAGAACCTGACCAAATGGACGGAGCAGATAGTTCTTATTTGCAGGACTGGAGCTGCATAAAAATTATACTGGACAGTAGTGCCTGCATGATACCATGCGTCTGGATTTGGCTACACCACCATGATCTTGAAATGAATGTAGTTCCACGATGCCTTTGAGATGAGCCTACTTGTTGTTACAGTACGATGTTAGTGGTGTGGGCGTGGGGTGGTACAGTAAAATATTTGAACCCTGGTTTACTAACTTGTGTACCATTTGATGCATAGGGTTCAGCGACACCCGTTTGAAAGGATAGCAACTCCTTTCCAAGTGTACAGCTGGACTGCACCCACAGTGGAGCATGCCATGGACTGTGTCCGCGCAGAAGATGCATACACTTCACGTTTGGGGTATGAGGAGCATATACCAGGCCAGGTACCAAGACTGATTAATGCACTATAGCAAGCCAAAGTGTAACAGCCTCAGTCTGTCTCCTATTACTGCCTTCCTCTTTTTATTCTCCAACCAAATTGTTTCTGTGCAGTTGTGTATCCCAGTCACCCTGGGCTATATGCCACCTGATGAAAGACGACCTGCACTCAGATTGCTATCACACCGATATTGCTTCCCTTATTGAATCCCCCCACTTCAGTGGAAAGATGCCTGGCCTCTGTTCACACTAATGCTTAGATCAGCAGCCTAGTGAACCTTGGCCCTGCATTGAACATCTCCCTGCTTAATAGCTCACTCACCTTGTTTGGCATTTAAAAGTAACTCGTGCTGGGTATTCATTTCATTATCAAATATTCATCGTGCTGCGATTCCTGGTTTTTATTTCACCGTAAATGTGAAGACGGCACACAGCTGCTTTTTCAAGACCACCATTTCAACACCCAGCAGTGTTCCAATGATCTGGTTACAACTATTGTATGCAAATTGCACGTTTGCGGCATCTGACGGTAATACATTGGCAGAGCTTTCTGAGTAAGAAAATCACACTGCTCTTACTTCGTACTTGTGTACAAGGAAAGACTGGAGGTGTTGCAGAGTTACACAGATCCTTGGGGTTCAACATTTTTACTGGGTATGTGTTTACAGCCAGGGTAGCTGTCAGGGTGCTACAGTTGACCTCACTGCCACTGAGGAGAGGAGTGGAGGGAACTTGCCATCTGCCATAAAGCAAAAGAAATACCATTTGTCAGCTTGGCTCAGTTGGTAGCACTCTCACTTTGGAGTCGCAATGGTGCGGTTTCAATCCCCGCTGCCAACTTGAGGAGATAATCCAGGCTGACCCTTCAGTGCAGCACTGTTGTATATCGGATAAGGTGGTAAACTGAGGCCAGGATGTAAACAATTCTATTCAGAAAAGGACAGAGCTTTCTCCTGATGTCCTGACCAACATTCACCCCTCAACCATGTGTGCCACAACTCGTGTCTCAATTGGCTGCCAGAAGTTGCCTACATAACAGCACTACACCTTTTTTTTTTAAAAAAAGGTAATTCTTTGATTTAAATGCTTTGGGACATCCGGAGGATGTAATAAGATGCTAACTAAATATATAAACAGAGCTTGCAATCTATTCGGGGTCACTGCTAGCCACCATGTACCCTGTTATCTAGTTCACTTGTAAACGTCTGGGGCTCCCTGAGTGTCTTTCTGATCAGAGTATGATTTCGCTGACTTTGTTGACTGTTTTAGGGTTACAATCACTATAAGTGAATACTCTCCTTTTTATATAAGTTTCCTCACAATCTGTTCTGGGTGTCTCCAGACAAGGGACTGGAATGAAGAATTGCAAACGACCAGAGAGCTCCCACGTAAGAACCTCCCCGAAAGGCTTCTCCGCGAGCGGGCTATTTTCAAGGTAAAGCTGAAGTTTTAATCATTTTTTGTTCATAATTAAAAGGTGATGCTTCTCTGCATCGTTGTGTATTCAAAGCTTTCCTCTGATCTGCTATCAATTGTCGGGTTACTTTGACAAATATCAAAGCTTTGGTGCAGTTTTTTTTCCCATGTACCTGCCATCCAAAGTAATGGAAATGTAGTTTGCGGATAAAAATGATAGCCTGGGGTTCCATGTTGCAGTGCATCAATGTGTCGTATCCGGGTGAGGGTCCAAACTTGAATTTTCTCCAACCATAGAAATCAGTTGCCTCCCCAACAAGACAGCAATGAATGTAAGTCGGGAGAGTCCCCCCTACCTTGCAGTACCTGGAACCCCGGGTGCCTCATTGTGCCCAATCGTAAAGTAGTATATGGCTGAGAACCAGACAAAGCACCTCCTATTGTATCAATGTTCCATCCTTATACCTTGTTTTTTTCTCAATGGGGCTATCCATTTAGTTCCAACTTGCATGGGAACTATGTGTAATTTTATGTTGTGTGCTCATGCCTAGGCACTGCTTTTAACATCACCCAAACGTATTTGCCAGGACCCTTGCAGTTAAACAGAAGCCTGATGCGTCATTGTCCTGCAATGGTGAAAGGAGAGCGTGCTTCCTTACCACTGTGTGCCAGCTATAATTTGGTCACCATAATTTGCGTGTCCACTGCAGTGATGACACTTAAATTTACTGTTTGCTTTTTCTTTCTGAAGGTGCACAGTGACTTTGCAGCAGCTGCTACACGAGGTGCAATGGCCGTGATCGATGGGAATGTCATGGCCATCAATCCAGGCGAAGAAACCAAAATGCAAATGTTCATTTGGAACAACATCTTCTTCAGCTTGGGCTTTGATGTCCGTGACCATTACAAGGACTTTGGTGGGGACAATGCAGCCTACGTGGCTCCCACCAATGACCTGAATGGAGTTCGTGCCTACAATGCAGTTGATGTAGAAGGACTTTATACTTTGGGGACTGTGGTTGTGGACTACAGGGGTTACAGAGTGACCGCGCAGTCGATCATTCCTGGTATTCTGGAACGGGAGCAGGAACAGAGTGTTATATATGGGTCCATAGACTTTGGTAAAACGGTTGTGTCTCACCCCAAATACCTGGAGTTATTGGAGAAGACAGCAAGGCCTCTCAAAATCCAGAAGCACAATGTACTTAACGACAAGAACGATGAAGTGGAGCTGTGCTCCTCTGTCGAGTGCAAAGGCATTATTGGGAACGACAGCCGCCATTACATCTTGGACTTGCTGCGCACTTTCCCACCGGACTTGAATTTCCTGCCTGTGGAAGGCGAAGAGCTCCCGGAGGAATGCAGCAAGATGGGCTTTCCGAAGGAACACAGGCACAGGCTGTCCTGCCTGAGGCAGGAGCTAATTGAAGCCTTTGTCGAACACAGGTAAGTGCAGAATTATGCATGAATTTCTGGGCATGATATTATGGGGCACATTGGCTTTTGGTTGGGGCGCTGTACTGAGTGACTCTTAATGGCGGCAACTGTCTTCTCAGCTGCAGGATGGGAGGTCTTATTTCCATCTCTTCAACTTGGGTAAACGCCATCTCCATTTGCCACTCTCTCCTCCGCATCGGCCCTGCCCCACAGTGTGAAGAGAATGAACGCCTGAGAGTTCCCCCTCTGCAGCACTAATGCACAACCCCGGTGTCTCCTGGCAGTTGCCCAGAAACCACCAAAAGGCTGAGAAGCAAACGTCATTCCCATGGTCAGGAATTAATTCCCTCTCTGGGGGATAGGTTGAATGAGGAAGCAACCTGTGTCTGCAGGATGATGTTACGCAATCCATCATAGTGGATATTCAAATGGTTTTAATTTGTTGCACTCAAATACTCTGCATTTTCAGTACATGATTCAGCAAGTTTCACTTTGTGACAGAAGAATTACCAACTTGGAATAGAATATAGTTTTTAATTATCTAGAAGCATTTGATCAACAAGTCAGACTAACTTTAGCTGGCCAATACTAACCATCATTAGCCTCCATAATAAATCTTACCTTCTGCATTTTTAGTGAGTATGCTTCTTGTACTATGTTAGCATGAGCCTGGGAAGTGTGGAAGGTAAGTGATCCTTGATTGCCTTGCCCCCCCCTATCCCTTTAATCTCCTCCAGCCCGAAAACCCTCCCAGTTACCCCTTAATTCTTTTTTTTTTTAAGCAGCCCCGATTTTAATCAGTCCACCACTAGTGGCCACGCGCCTTCTGCTGCCAAGACCCCCAAGCTCTGGAATTCCCTCCCTAAACCTCTCTGCCTCTCCCACGCTGCCTTTAAGCCTTAACACCTACCACTTCAAACAAGCCTTTGGCCATCTACTGTAATATTGCCTTATGTGGCTCAGTGTCAGACTGCATAGCGCAATTACATTAGTGAAGTGCCTTGAGATGTTTTATGACTTTGAATAAGTTGTTGTTACAGTGCATGCGTGTGACATGGCGCTGTGTGCGCGTGCGCATGTGTCACGGCGCTGTGGGTCTCAACATTTACCATTATAAAGTACTGTCAACATCTCCCATTCAGTTTTGCTGTGTCAACTGTCACAGTACAGTTGTGCATTTTAGACACTAGGTGGCTTTGTGGAGTCAGCTTCTGACGTCCCACTCTTAATCCATTTCCATTGCCATGTTGTATGTTAACTTCTAATTATCAACAGACTGTTTGTATTCAAAGAATAGCTATTTTAATGGTCACTGGCCACTTTAGCACTGATAATGATCAATGAAGTCTTTTCTTGTCAGTAACTCCCTTTCGCTCCCCCCCGCCATCAGGTACCTTGTTTTCATGAAGCTGGCTGCCTTGCAGCTGATGCAACAGAAGGCCAACAAGCAAGAGAAGGATTGTGCCACTCTGACCGAGAATGGTAGCTCTTGTCTAACCGAGGCTGTGCAAAACAACAAAACTGTGTCTGAAGATGGTAAGGCTGAGGAAAACCTTTCTGGATTAGATCAAGCTAGAGATCTAGCAGAGTCCATTGCATCAGAGGACAAAGCAGGTACTTCATTGGAAGCTGTTCTGTTGAACAGCTGTGATCTCCTAATAGTTGTGGTGGTGGTTCTTTAATCAGGATGGCATTGATTGCTTTCAACACTAATTCTGTGGGTGAAATGTCTTCATTCCTGAATTACCGCCTTCTCTCTGTAAATCAACGTGCATTCTGTCTAAAGGCTATGTTCTTTGGCTTTTTATTTAAAAAGAAAAGGTCTTTCAGATGAAGCTGAGAGTTGACCCTTGGGACAATGTAATTAACACCAACTTGCATTTTCTGCTCATCACCTTCTACTAATGACATTTTCTGAAATGCATGTTCGATTTTTTTTTGAGGTGGGTTACTTCATTGCGTTTCTGTGGAACACTTGCTGTGATTTTTTTAATGTGCATTGCTTTTAGGAGTTTCTTTGTTTTGTCTTTGATATTTACAGTTGACCCAAAGAGTAAGGAGGTTATTCTGAATGCCTACAAAGCGGTCGGTTCTGTTAGCAATACATCTTTTGATATTCGCTTCAACCCAGATATATTTTCACCAGGTACGTAAGAGTTATAACACACGTCTTGTAATATGACTTTGTGCTTCTATAGATTTCAGAGAAAACACATGCACCTACAAAAAAAATCACTAATATTGCTGATGTTGTTTTAACAAGGGCTCTTGGCAAAAATATGATATTTTTGTCAATTACACGAACAATAACTTCTACAATTAAATGGCCTAGGACTTGCTTTGATTTGAATCATGAACGTTGGAAAATATTCATTAGGAGGCTATTGAACTTTGATTCAATTGAAATTCTGCCATTTCTATCTCGATATAAATGGCGAAAATTGATTATCATTGCTAGAACTTCTTAAAAAAAAATATGTTGGAAGAACCAAGATCTTTGACAGTAGCTGATGAAGAGCCAGTGTTTCTACCACAAGGAAACTGAGTGTGGTGAGATTTTCCTAACAGGATTTACTTATCGCGTGGTTTTAATATATTTTAATACATTGCATTTTCCCATTACCACAAGGATTGCAAATAGGAACGGGAACAAAATACGTTTAGTTGACACTCTGAAATATGCCCATTAATTTTGTTGATCTGAAGAAGGAAGTCCACATTTTGCATCAACATTTGGTGTGAGAAGAGATTGGGTCAACTAGACCTGTTTTCACCGGGGTTTAGGAGAATGAGAGGAGATCTCATTGAAACATATAAAATTCTGACAGGGATGGACAGACTCGAAGCAGGGATGATATTTTCTCTGGCTGGGTGGTCAAGGACAAGGGGTCACAGTCTCAGGTTACGGGGTAGACCATTTAGGAGTGAGATGAGGAGGAATCTCTTCACTCAGAGTGTGGTGAGCCTATGGAATTCTCTACCACAGACGGCTGTGGAGGCCGAGTCACTAAATATATTTAAGAAGGAAATAGATTTCTGAACTCTAAAGGTGTCTGGGGAGAATCTGGGAGTACGGCCATTGAGGTAGAGGATCAGCCATGATCATATTGAATGACAGAGCAGGCTCGAGGGGCCGAATGACCTTCTCCTCTTTCCTATGTTTCAAGGAAATGTTTCTGACATTTTAGCTCCGAGTGTGTTGACTGACTTTATTCTAATTTGTCTGCTTTGTCTATTTCAGAACCCAAAATAATGTACTTACTTTCATTAAAAAGTACTAAATGCCACTTAAGAAACAGCTTGAGTTTTTTAAAAAGTTTGTCATTGCATAGCACTGTAATATAATATATACTTAAATTGTTTACTTGGGAGCTATGAAATATCAAGAAACCCACCACTTGTGACATTTGGAAGATGTAATTGTTCCTCCCCAGCCCCTGTGCGAAAAGCCTAATCTAAACATCTCAGACTAAGCTTTTAACCATCTGTTGTCTCTTGCAAAGACTTGGTGCCTGCTTCTTATCTCTTCTTTGAAGCATGGTTTTCTACATTAAAGGTGTGATCAATGCAAATTGGTGTGTTTTTTTTTTAACTGTGCTTTTGTCATCTCCCTTTCTCCCCTCTGCCTGGTGCTCACTTGCTGCCCACCACGTGTAAAGGGGCTGCTTAATGTAATGAGTGCTATAGGAGTATAAGTTGTTAAGCCTTGTGTTCCTGACACCATGTCTGCTTTACATATAATGCAGAGCACGTTTGCTCATGATGGCATTTGCTTATCACAGGTGTTCGTTTCCACGATCCCAATTGTGAAGAACTCCAGAAACAGAAGCAATTGTTGAAAGATGCGGCTGCATTCCTGGTTTCCTGCCAGATTCCATCATTGGTGAGAACTGAACTCTGCTATGTTATGATTTTCTGCTGGGCGGACACACAACCCAATTGCAACACGACTAATTTGCTTTTACTTCAGCCTCGTATGATTAGGTCAGTCCCATTAAGGCTGTTGTTATTTGTGTCGAAAATCGTTGGAGAAATTCATTCTCCCCATTTTGATGGGTTGAAGGACACTGATATTGTGCGTGTGTGCATGCATGTGTGTGTGTTCCCTTTCCTACTCCACAAATTTAAAACTTATTCCCCACCCGAATCACCTTTCCTGGCCAAGGAAGTACAAGACAGCCTGCTGCCCAATGCCACTCTCAACCTGGTCTCCCCGAGAAGCATGTCCTGGAGAGCCATGTGTGACCTGCTCTGTCCTCTTGTGCTTCAGTTAAAGGAAGAGAATGGGAAAAGAGAAAAACAAAATAGTTGTGCATCGAGCAACTCAATTTTTTTTTCATTGAAATAGCCAAATATTTGGCTTCCAAAAGTGACTGGACTCAGGCTGGTTACGAATGTTTTCAGTCTTTGTTACGACACTGATTTATTCAAATTAGACGGATGCCCTTTTTTTTTTAGCCCAATATCCCTCGGTCAGCTGAGTGGCTAGAACTGCTTTTGAGTCTATGATGAGGTGATTGAATATACAGAATGTCTATCAGCTGAGCTCAGAATTTCCTCAACTGCCCGTGGCTTTTGCAGACAGTCATGGGCTTTTGGATTGTTCAACCTTATGCAAACATTGTCTGTGTGTACCTGACCTGGAAGAACGTGCGTGTTGTTTGTTTAGATAAAAGACTGTGTTGATCACACTGTGCTTCCGATGGACGGTGCCACGTTGGCAGAAGCCATGCATCAGCGGGGCATTAACATCCGTTACCTGGCCAAGATAGAAGAGTTGGTTTCAAAGAGTCTTGCTCGGCAGCAGTTAGATCACATTTACGTATGTATTTTTGTTTTCTTTTTTTAGTAATTAATAACATACCATTGATGTAATCTCTAAAAGACAGCTGACATAAACTTTTTATTTAACCAGGAACCGTTAATTAAAACTAATCTGAAAACACAATCTTGTGTGTAGTCATGCAAAGCGGTATACAGCACAATATTTTTTTATTAATGTACATGCTCTCAATTTTTATTTAAACACTACAGAAACTTGGAGTGACTGAATTAATCACCCGATCCGCTAAACATATCTTCAAAATATACCTTCAGGTAAGAGCAGGTTCATAAATTTTCTCCTGGGGGAAGTGTAAATGTAAAAGTGAGCATTAAACTGGGGCTGGAGTTGGGGCACAGATCAGGCATGATTTCATTAAACAGAATCAAGGGGCTAGGTGGCCTACTCCCGCTCCTATGTTCCTGGGCGTGGCATGTAATGTATACAGCATCTGCGTTAGCCCTGTGCTGTCTGAAAATAGGGCTAGAGGCTAAGAAATGGGTGTATGGTACATGGAAAGAGCTAGCACAGGCACAGTGGGCCGAATGGCCTCGTGTTAGCTAATTTTAGTACTGCTTGCATTGGATGTGAGTGCCTTCTTCAATAGCAAATACCTTTCTGGCTTAAACACTACTACTGCTCCATATAGGGCATCAGGACATCACTGCAGGAGTTCCTCAGGGTAGTGTCCTAGGCCCAACAATCTTCAACTGCTTCATCAATGACTTTCCCTCTATCATTAAGTCAGAAGTGGGGATGTTCGCTGATGATTGCACAATATTCAGCGCCATTCGCAACTCCTCAGATACTGAAGCAGTCCGTGCCCATATGCAGCAAGACCTGGACAATATTCAGGCTTGGGCTGATAAGTGGCAAGTAACATTCATGCCACACAAGTACCAGGCAATGAACATCTCCAACAAGAGAGAATCTGACCATCTTCCCTTGACATTCAATGTCATTACCATTGCTGACCAGAAACTGAACTGGACTAGCCATATAAATACTATGGCTACAAGAGCAGGTCAGAGGCTGGGAATTCGGCAGCGAGTAACTCACCTCCTGACTCCCCAAAGCCTGTCCACCATCTACAAGGCACAAGTCAGGAGTGTGATGGAATATTCTTCACTTATCTGGATGAGTGCAGCTCCAACAACACTCAAGAAGTTCGACATCATCCAGGACAAAGCAGCCTGGTTGATTGGAACCCCATCCACCGCCTTAAATGTTCACTCCCTCCACCACTGATGCACAGTGGTAGCAGTGTATACCATCTACAAGATGCACTGCAGCAACTCATCAAGGATCTTTCTACAGCACCTTCCAAATCCGCGACCTCTATCACGTCGAAGGACAAGGGCAGCAGATGCATGGGAACACCACCGCCTGCAAGTTCCCTTCCAAGCCACTCACCATTGTAACTTGGAACTATATCGCTGTTCCTTCACTGTCGCTGGGTCAAAACCCTGGAACTCCCTCCCAAACAGCATTATGGGTGTACCTACAACACATGGACTGCAGCGGTTCAAGAAGGCGGCTCACCACCACCTTCTCAAGGGCAATTAGGGATGGGCAGTAAAAGGAAAATGCTGGCCTAGCCAGCAATGTCCACGTCCCATGAAAGAATCAAAAAAAAACCTTTCTCCCTCTTTTCCTGATTTACTCCCTCTCGAAATTGTTCAGCAGTCCACACAGCCAAAGAAGAGAGCTTCCTTCAAGAAGTTTAATTCAACCCTTTATTTGTTGCTCTTCTGCACATCTTTCAATAATAGCTAGTATCAGTAGAGGTGATCATGAAACTACCAGATTGCCCAAAAAAAACCCACTGGTTCACTAATGCCATTTAGGTAAGGGCACCTGCCATCTTGGCCTGGCCTACATGTGACTCTAGACCCACTGCATTGTGGTTGACTCTTAGCTGCCCTCTGAAATGGCCTAGCAAACCACTCAATTGTATCAAAAGCTACTACGATGGACTGCAGCGGAGCGGTTCAAGAAGGTGATCAAGAGTAATTAGAGATGGGCAATAAATGTTGACCTTGCCAGGGCCACTCACATTCCCTGGAATAATGAATGAATCGATTTTTAAAAAAAAGTAGGGCCCTTAAGATAGCACAGGCAGCAGAGCTGCCTTTGGAATCCTTCAGGATTCACCATTTAGTGTCATCACCATCCCCGGCAGCAATATACACTTCCTTCCTGATCGCTAACTTGCACGGTCTAGCAATACGGCTTTATATAAATTGCCCAGCCATGATGCACAGGTCAAAACAGGGTCGTGTGCATACACTTTTGCTGTCCTTTTGTTGCTGCAGTGTGAAATTTTGAAAATATCTTTTAAGTCTTTGCAGATTTGACCCTTGGTTCAGGTGATCCCCTGACCTGGTTTTGATCAGCAAAAGGAGTCGGAGAGGAAATTTCCAGAGTATTCTTGTTCTGATTGGCTGTTTCTTTTCCCCCTTTCTGTTTATTTGCCTTTCCCAGGAGATTACATGGCTATGGGGGTGAGCGGGGAGCGGTGGGGGGAGGCAAAAACATTATGTTTAGTCATCATGGCCTGGCCATCATCGCGTGGGACAGGCTTGATTGATGAACCAGCTGATCTTTCCTCTGCCCATCAATTTTGTAAGTGTCCACGTTGGAAGGTCCCAAAAATAACTTTTTTTCAACTTTTTTGTCTTCCTGCCTGCTTTAGGGAGTGGAGCTTTCTGGTCTGTCTGTTGCCATAAGCCATTTCCTCAACTGCTTCCTCAGTTCCTTCCCAAACCCCATTGCTCACCTTCCTACCGATGAGCTTGTCTCGAAGAAAAAGAGGAACAAGAGGAAGCCCCGGCACCTGGGGAACACAGACAATACAGCCTGGGCCAGCACGACCCCTCAGGAGCTCTGGAAGAACATCAGCAATGAGACCAGGAGCTACTTCAGCTTCAGTATAGACTGGTACAGATAATGGGAACTGCGGTGTATGTTAGAGAGACAGAGCTGCATTTAGCAGCTGCATAACCAGGCTACGGCACCTCACACTGTAGTATAATTGCTAAAGATGTCACTTCCCAGTTAGATATTTAGGCTACTCTTTCTTTCTGAAGGCATTGATTTTTGTCCTGGGGGTACAGTTGCACATTTGCTGGCAGCCCGTCTGCACCATACCCAAGTTTGTCAGCCTGTGCAGTTGGCAGGCTAGTTGCTCCTGGAGGCTTCACAATCGAGCCTAATGCAGCCCTTACTCTGAGCTGCACAAACCTGAATTTTAACGCAGGGCTAACTGGACCAGGAGCAGAAATTCGGGCTTTTTGTTTTCCCTCCCTAAGCTCAGGAGTCTGAGGCTAATTTTAAGGCCCATGTCAGAGGACAACTTAACTCTTCACCAAACCAGGGGAGCTCTTATGCAACATGGAAAACATTTTTATTTTGTTTTCCTTTGCAACTCCCACTCCCACGCCACCATCAATGATATGAGAGAGTAGCTGAGGCTTCCTTACGCCCTCGTTGTTCCAGTCTTCAGCCTCGCGTAGCATTTCGGTTCAGTAACTTGTATGCAAGTCTAATTAGACTTTAGCATCAATGTAGGAATTAGCAAATTTTTTTTTTTGCTCATTAGGACTTAAAGTATTTTGTTTTTACATATTAAATACTACTTGTTATTTTAAATCGTATCACTTTTAATGAGCCTCCTAATGGCATTTTGAAGAGTTGAAGAAGCAAGTCAGTTTGCATGTTTGCACCTGGTAGGCAATGTTCTGTGAGCGGGGGCCTGTAAATTGGGCATCGCACAGGGTTCAGTGATCCATCTGATCCGATATACTCAGAATTAGCTGTCTATGTAAAGAGACCTGCAAAGTTCTTGTGACTGCTCGGTTTATTGCCCATAATGAATGTTTGGACTCCGTGTATAATGTTTATGTTTCTCTTTTGTACAGTGACAGCGTGGATCAGGCTGTAGAGAAGTATGGCCTACAGAAAATCAGCCTCTTGAGAGAAATCTGTGTGAAGTCCGGTATACAGGTAAGAGCATAGGATCACATGGCAGGGAAAGAGGTCATTCTGTCCATCGCACTTGTGCCAACTCTTTGAAAGAGCCACCCAATTATTCCCACTCCCCTGTTCCTGCACATTACCCTATAATGATCTGTGTCCTCTGGTTATCGGCCCACCTGCCAGTAGAAACAGTTTCTCCTTTATTTATTCTTGTCAAAACACTTCAAAATTTGTAACATCTCTACGAAATATCCCTTTAACCTTCTCTGCTCTAAGGAGAACAAACCCAGCTCTGCTCTTCACTGCACATTATTGAAGTCCCTAGTATCATTCGAGTAAATCTCCACTGCACTCTCTCTGCAAGACTTTGACATCCCCCCCCTAAAGTATGATGCCCAGAACTGGACACATTACTGTAGCGGAGGCCAAACCAATTTTACAAAGGTTTAGCCTAAGGATGGTATCAGTTGAGAATGGAGTCTGGCTTGTAATTATTTCAGCCAGCAAATGTAGGAGTGAAGACGAATAAGTGACTAATAATAAGCTAAAAATTTTAAATTGCTTCATCATGCAAATTACATTGGTATTGTTTAGTTTAGTTGCTTGAAGCAGAACAAAACGAATGCGCATTGGCCCGATAGCAGGGCTAAAATAGTAACTGCAGTAGTGCTCAATGTGAAAGTTGGTTGTACCAGTCCTGACAGGAAAATGACCTTGCGTTTAGCTTGTGGCCTGTGCTGAATTATCAACAGAGTGGCAGTGGGGCCCCAACGCCCATGTTTGGGGAGGGGATGAAAGAGTCGGTCCATTTTTGATCGCTATTGGATCGCAGGCAAGTGCACATGTGTGGACTTTGGATGTTGATCAAGATCAGGTATGCCTGTGATGTCTCCCTGTTTCCTCTGTGGTTAAATAGCTTGCCACTGTTGCTGCCTAGCCACAGAGGGAGGATGGCGAAACTCTGTCCCGCCAAGAGCTGAGCACCTCGAAGAAAGAAAATACCATCAAATCTGCCCTTGTTTTGATTGCTAGGCCACATAAAATATAGGCATTTTATTTTTAAAATTGCATTTATATAGCACCTTTCATGAACACAGAACATCCCAAAGTGCTTTACGGCCCAAGAAGTACTTTTTTGAAGTGTAATCACTGTTGTAATGTAGGAAACACAGAAGCCAAATTGACAACAGCAAGCTCCCACAGACAGCAATGCAATAATCACCAGATAATCTATTTTTGTGATGTTGATTGAGGGGTAAATATTGGACAGGACACTGGGCATACAATACAGATGGTGTCAATTGAGAGTGGAGTCTGGCTTGTAATTATTTCAAGCTGTAAATGTACAAGTTAAGATCACTGAGTGACTGGAAGCTAAAAAATCTTCTTTGAAAGAGTGCCATGGGATCTTTTACATCCATTTGATTGGGTTTAACGTCCCATCCGAAGGACTCTCTCTCCCCCTCAGTACTGAGTCCCACTCTGTCAATGCTGCACAGTAGTGTCAGCATAGATGGCTTTGCTCTGTCCTGGAGCGGGTCTTGAACCTGCAACTTCCTGACTCAGCGTTTAGACTGCTAACAACTAAGCCACGACTGAGACATACAGAGGCAAATGCTACTGATAAAGATGGTGAATGGTGAGGAAAGATTCGGCCTGGAAAGAATGTAGTTAAGGGGTGATATTATTAAAGTATGTAAAATGTTACTAGTCAAACTTCAGGGCATTGCATAAGGGAATTTAAATTAAATTTAGCCTCAGGTGAAGCAAGGTTAGAAGGTGCAAAATAGTTGGATGTGGGCACGCAAATGTAATCCAGTCACCTTGGTAAAGTGGGGAGAGGGTATAATAACGACCTAACAAGTTTTTACATTGACGGTTTCCATTATAAGTGCAGATAGAGGAAACTATAATGGAAGAAATTGGCAGGAATTATGTGTAGGAGTATTAATAGACATCCATTTCAGATTAGGTAAATTATTGAAATTGGAGCGCTGAAAATTGGTGCAGAGGGAACTTAAAACATATCAAAAAGAGGTAGTTTACTTCAAGTGATGGAAAAGTTGACATGTGCAAAGCACCCTTGGGGCTTGTTAGGCTGGAAATTGTGATGGGAGAGTTAATGTGCAAGAAAGAGCGAGCTTTGGTCTTTTGTGCTCTCTGGCATTTCTTGCGTTACTTTGCTAACGAATGAGAGATGGTGTAACTTTTAAGACCTTTTCCAGCATTCTTCTAGACCCTGGCTTGCTGCATTTCGCTGATCAAAAGCTTTTGATTTTGGTAGATCCTGCTGAAGGAGTACAACTTTGATAGTCGTCACCGACCGACCTTTACAGAGGAGGATATCCTCAACATCTTCCCAGTTGTCAAACATGTGAATCCCAAAGCATCTGATGCCTTCCATTTCTTCCAAAGTGGACAAGCTAAAGTCCAACAAGGTCAGTATCCGCAGTGTAGCGTCATGGACTATCTTACAAAACATACTGATCACAGGCGGCGTGGAAAGAGGACGTGCTATTTCTAACCCTTGGAGTGCGTATTCCAGTTAAATAATTCAGTAGCAAGCTTTTGAGAGTTTAAAATAAGGTTATTTATTCTCACCCACTTACCCCGAATTAACGCAATGGCAGACGCGCGCGCTGAAAGATACACAACGAAAGATTGGCTACAGATAAAGGTGGTGCACTTTTTCAGATTACAATTAACTCAGTCTCTGATTTGCAATTTCAATTTGCCTGTGGTTTCTTGAATGGATTTGATGATTTAAAGTTGAAGTGTGGGTCTTGTAAAGCGAAGGACTCGCAGCAGGTTGCGAAGTTTCTTGTAGTCCAGTATCTAGGAGGTTGGTTTTCAGGTAAACTTTGAAACTGGCACAGGCTAAGTACTTTGGCTGCTTGATGACATGCAGCTAATTTCAGGGTCTGGTTCTTATACTGGCGGATGACTAATGGTTCTTAAAAGGCAAAGATGACACTGCCTTTTCTGCAATTGTTGTCTCTTTGATGTTTTTCTGCATACTGCCCTGGTCTCTTAAGTCTTTAGATAAAACTCATTACCTGAAGCCTGTTTCGATCATATGACCAATATTGCAATCGTTCAACCCAGATTGGTTTGGAAGTCCAAAGCTGTCACTACACAATAAGAGATAGTTGGTGGTCTTTCACACTTAGATTGTGGATAACTGGTCTCGTTGGCTTCCTTTTGTTAAATTGCAAGCTTGGAGACATGGAGTCCGAGAGTCCATTGACTCAGTGTTTTGGGTAAGCTTCGAACAATGGCAGGCATGGCTTCCACAGAGGAATGCTGTCTGAATATGTCCATTCAAGGGGAGGGTCCCCCACTCAGGGTGATTCGGTTAGAACTTTCCGGAAGCTTGGTTGTCTGTGTTGAATGAGCAAAAAGTCACCTGACCTCTAGGGAGCCACCTTAACTTCGTCAGTGCCCATTTTAAATAGGTAAAAGACAGTTCCAGAAGCTTTCATACGAGCTCAATCCGTGTGTAAAGTTATGAATAGGACATGCCTTTACTGGGCATGACAGGAAATATCATGAGCTCATGCAGGAAGGGCTCTTTTAGTCTTTGTACTGTTCACTGTTCTCTATTTATGAGCCTGTTAATCAAAACTGAAGTAATAAGCTAAGACCCAATACAGTAATGCTGAGATAGCACAGTGATGCAAGTAAATAAACGTTTTGCAATAATTATCAGCTTGATCAATAATATTCTACTAGATGCCTAAACATTAGACTCAATCTATGAATTGAGGGAGGTTATAAATCAGTTTTTTTGTGCATTTATGTTTCCCAGCTGTCACCTTGGTGCAGTGCCTCGGTGACTAGGTTTTTAAAATTATCTGGCAAACTCTCTGCCTTGGCAGATCAGAGATGCAAAACATCCCACTCCACAAGGTAGAGAGGAAGTTAATCTTGTGATTCCTACTCCGAGCAGGAGCATGGTCGTTTCTCTGGCTTCTCAGTGGGTGGGTGCTGTTATGTTTTTATATGGAGGGACTTGATGCTGTCTCCATCACTATTCCTATCTCATCACCAAGCTACCTTTACGTAATAAGAACCAAATTGATTAATCCCAGGAAAAAGAGAGTGAGAAAAGCGCTCTCTCCGTTGTAGAATTATGCCATTACATTGCAACGTGAGAAATATGACATGTTATTGTCGAATTGATTGGGGACTTTTCCATTCAAGAATTCCATTGTGCAATCATTGTGAAACGCAGTTCAAAAGTTGCTTGCATTGAAGCAGGACTTCCAAGGTCAAGTGTTGAAATCTGTGGTGTTTAATAGCAAATAAATTGGTCCATAGACACTAATGGCCGAGAGTCATCTCTACCCCCTTTAACGTACCATGCTGGAGGTGAAAGAGTTAACACAAGTCTCCTTTTCTTCCCAGCCCTTGATTTTAACCATTTATACTAAATTATCACAATTCACACATGGTTTATTTCATTCCTGTGTATTTATTGCTTGTAACGCTGTTCGGGCCTCTTTTTATAGAAGTTTAGATAATATATCCAAGCAATAACGACTAGGAACTTTTCCACATAGGTTCAATGAGTTTAATTCAAAAGCTGAGGAGATGGATTTTGACGCACATGAGGGAAACTGACATATTTAACTTGTTCTGTGCAAATTTTGCCATTTAACTTATAAAAGGCTTGATTTCTAATGTCAGAGACTGAGTTGTGAAAATGGATGGACAATGTTATCCTTAACAGAAGAGGACCTTCAAAATGTAGACGTTTGGAAGTATAGGAAAAGTAACTGCAGAACACTAATTCAAGCATGGCGACGTGATGAGCAAGAGGCATATTTGGGACTGACATCAGGAATTTCTTGATCGAGTGACCAACATGTGAAGTGACATTTGAATCGGGTCAGGGTGGGGGTGAAGACCTGGATTCAATCGCAAAGGACATTGTGGTTTAGGAGGATTTGTCGAATATCCTCCCCCGGGTCCAGAACCATGGGACACACGCTCAGATTAAGAGGTAGGCCGTTCAGGACTGAGGTGAGGAGGGATTTCTTCACTCATAGGGTGGTGAATCTTTGGCATCCTTGACCCCAGAGGGCTGTGGACCTCAGTCATTGAGTACGTTCAAGACTGAGACTGATGGATTTCTAGAGATGAAAGACATCGAGAGATGTGGGGGTAGTGTGGGAAAATGGCATGGAGGTAGAAGATCAGCTATGATCTAGTTGAATGGTGGAGGAGACGCATGGGGCCGAATAGCCTACCCCTACTCCTATTTCCCATGGGCCTATGCGCATCCTTCCCAATGTGTTTCTTATCTTGTAATTTGGTGAAAATATTTGTTTTACAGGGTTCTTAAAAGAGGGATGTGAGCTCATCAACGAGGCCTTAAACCTTTTCAATAATGTATATGGAGCAATGCACGTGGAAATCTGTGCTTGCCTGAGGCTGCTGGCTCGTCTAAATTACATCATGGGCGATTATAATGAGGTAGGGCCTCCACTGTCATTCACGTATGTTTTGTATCATAGTTGTTGGGACTGCTTCCTTCTGTTCTGTCTCATTGCTTTAAACGCTGTGGTACACAAGCATTAATTGTAACTATGGCAGAATCAGGACTCTAATGAGACATCACACCACACCAATGTGTGCTCTCCAGTTCATCACCCTCCACACTCTACAATCCAGTACAAGTACAGTGTACAGTGGTTCACTCACAACCCTCTTACTAAATCTACCTTTGATCTTTACATTCCATACCACTAAATCACAGTATATCAAAGATACATCTAAGTGAGATTAGAATAACAACACAGAGACAGCGAGATGCCTTCAGCTCATCTCGGTTGCTTCCAATCACCCTGTTGTGTGGCTATATCACCCACTTCGTTTTATTACCATAAACAGAGAAACCAGTTCAATTTCTCCGAGCGTCAAGACACGGATTACTGATTTTCACATATTCTATCAGCTCCTCATCGCTGCCTCAGGCCCACTTATGGCATGTATCCCTGGTCCAGCAGAAAGCTATTTTAACTCACTGTGTGCTGGTCCCACAAACAGCCCAAGACAATGAGGTACTCAGGTAATATGAAGCACAGTAGCTACATAGGGTGGGACTAAACCTGGGAATCCAGGTTAGTATAAGAAACTGTAATAGCCTCCTTTTTACCTCACCTACCTCCGTGGCATAGGCAGAATAAAACTGATTAAATCCAATCTTTCTACATCCTATCTACTTCTTACCGGTCAGTGTGATGGCAGGCTTGACAGTGACAACTTGAGGATCAGATCTCAATGGGTCAGATCAATGACATTACTGTCGCTGAATTCCCCTCTATCTACATCTTGGAGGTTACTATTGACCAGGAACTGAACTGGACCCACCATATAAAAACTGTGGCTACAAGCGCAAGTCAGAAGCTAAGAATTCTGTGGCGAGTAACTCGCCTCTTGTCTCCCCAAAGCCTGTCCACCATCTACAAGGCACAGGCCAGGAGTGCGATGGAATACTCTCCATTTGCCTGGACCTGTGCAGCTCCAGCAACACTCAAGAAGCTCAACACCATCCAGGATAAAGCAGCCCGCTTGATTGACATCCCATCCACCACATTAAACATTCACCCCCTTCACCACTGATGCACTGTTCCATCAGTGTGTACCATCAACAAGATATACTGCAGCAACTTACCAAGGTTCCTAGACAGCATCTTGCAAACACTGTGACTGCTACCATCTAGAAGGACAAGGGCAGCAGATGCATGGGAACACCAACCCCATCCAAGCCACACACCATCCTGACTTGGAAATACATTGCCGTTCCTTCACTGTCGCTGGGTCAAAATCCTGGAACTCCCTCCCTAACAGCACCGTGGGTGTACCTACACCACATGGACTGCAGCGGTTCAAGAAGGCAGCTCACCACCACCTTCTCAAGGGCAAATGGGGATGGGAAATAAATGCTGGCCTAGCCAGCCATGCCACATCAAATGAAAGAATAAATAAAATATTTGTTTATATAGCACTTTTAACATAAAAAAAAGTCCTGACATGCTTCAGAGGTGTGATAAGGCAAAAGTGAATGCTGAGACAAAGATGGGGATATTTGGAAAGGTGACCAAAAGCTCGATCTAAGAGGTGCGTTTTAATGTGCGCTTTAAAGACGAAGGGGATGGTGGCAAGGTTTAGGGGGTGAATATAGGGACTAGATCAGGTTAGGTGAGGCCATGAAGGGATTTAAATGTGAGAATGAGAATTTTAAATTGAAGGCATTTCGGGACTTGAACACCAGTGTTGGTCATAAGAATTGACAATAGGTGAGTTGATGTCATGTGGAATAGGCTATGAGCAACAGTTTTGAAATTTACAGAGCCTGGAGGAGGGCAGGCCAGGAAAGCATTGGAATAGCTCAATACGAAGGTGATATAGATGAGGATTCTGGAAATAGGCTGAGGTACAGGTGAAGATGGTTAATGTCAGAGGCAGAAATAGGCAGTCTTTGTGTTGCTGTGGATAATGGTTTTGAACTCGGCAATAAACAGGTCTTTAAGATTGTAAATAGTTTTGTTCAGCCCGAGATCAGCTGGGAAGGGGAATTACAATCAGTGGCAAAGGAACGGGGTTTGTAGTGCGATCATGCTGAGCAACTCCCTGGAGAAAAGCTAGTGTTAGTAAATAATTTAAGTCCATAAATAGAAAATGCATTATTATCGGTGGTTATGGAGAATGTAATCAAATTTTCAAAAACCGCTAGCCCTGTTATTTTGGGTTTAAGTAATAATTCCAACCTATTCACCAACTGCAATGGATGTTCAGGAGTGTGGATCAGAGAAGTGAGGCTATCGTGTTAAGGCCTCAACCTCCAACTTGCCCTCTCACCCAGTGAGGTTCTACCTTGAAAGTGGATCCTCGCTGAATTTGCCATGTATATATTTTTTTTTAATGGATAGTATTTGCAGTTCATAATTTTCACTATTTCTTTTGAAGGCCCTGAGCAACCAGCAGAAAGCAGTACTGATGAGTGAAAGAGCACTAGGTGTGGATCACCCTAACACAATCCAGGAATATGTAAGTAATGACATTTTTAAAAATTAAGGGACACGTGAATGCATTAGTATAACCTCTTTTACTGATGCAGTGGAGTTGAGAATGGCTTCCAAACAAGCTGTTAAATCTGTGCGATGCATCTACAGGTTTAATTACATGATAAACTATTGATCATTCCGTTTAAGAAGGGTCAGTGTGGTTATGTTGCAGCTGTAGACTATGACATGGAGACTTTAGGAATTTCATGTTTGTTATGCTGAGGCTTTGCAGCATTCTAGTGCTGGTGGAATGCGAGCATACCTAACCAGGGTAACTCCCATCACCTGTTACAAATGATCATATTGTACTCCAGCCATATATTGTTTTTTTTAAAAATATCGTTCTTGTGCCTGTTTTATCTGAATAGATCACTTCCAAATGTTTTATCAGCTGCTGCGTGTGATTATAGTGACAACAAAATAACCCGAGTTGAATGAGGAGTGTTTGTCACCAGTAGTGCAGCCTGTCTTCACAATGTTGAATTACTGACAACTATATTATACCAGGAAGTATCTGAAGTCCAAATACATTCCAAACAGTATGTTAGCCAATAAAATAAGACAGCAGGCGTTCCCCAGAGGTTGAAATCATCAATAGGTGACACAACACTCTCTTTTTAAACATTTAAATGTAAAATCCCCTCCTGATACAGGCTTAATCATTCAGTGCAGTGTAATCAAGGAGGACAAATCATTACAAATATTTTTTTTTAAATCTCTGGGACAACCATCAAAGGTTTAGCTCCCCAGTCTCCTCTCACCCTCAAAGTCACCCGTCATTTGAATTCACGAACTCCATCGGGCCCAATTCCTTCATGTCAGCTGGACTTGAGATGCATGCTTGTAGCTAAAGAGCTTGCAATGTTTTGTCCTGGACTGTCCATTCACTTAGCCAAAAAAAAACAATTCCAACAGGATTTGTCCGCCCACCTTATCTGTTATGGAAGTTGCTGTCATTTCCTTATCCAGCCAGTTATAATACAAGAGAAACCACTGAATTATAGATTTTGTCGCGAGAGGTATGGAATATAAAAGCCAAGAGGTTATGGTGAGGGACACCTTAGACCTCTGCCTCATGAGGCAGATTATATAATGCCTTAGATCTCAGTTGGCATACCGTGTGTAATATTGGACACTAGACTGTAGACAAAAATATGGTGGTTTAGGAGTGGCTCCAATGCTGATTCAGTACGATGTTGCCCTAGGGTGAGGAAATACAAAAGACGAGAAGAGTTAAATGGTGCAAAAAAACGTGACAAACTGGAAAGGACAACATTTGAACGTGCAATGGACACAAAATTCTCAATATGTTTCCATTTTTTTTTAATGCAATCTTATATTTAAAAGAAAACTGCTGTTGACTATTGTCTTGCATTTTTTTTTAAAAAAGCATCTTTTCCCCCCAAAAAAAATCCCACCCTTTTTCTTCATTGTTCATTTTCTCTGTGGGAGCTGCTTTCCATTTTGAGCGTGGAGTAGATCAGCCCATTGGGAGGCTTCCCATTGAAGGAGGACCTCATGTGGGGCACATTACTCAGTGGCTGCCTATTAAATGCTGCTATGATGGGATTTTTGTCAGTTTTAATGACCTGCCAAGGAATCGATCCACCCGTGAATCTGTCATTTTTATTTCTGCGTTTGGGAGAGGGTTCCAAGAGAAATCATATCAGAAGAAAATAAGGTCTTGTTCTTTTAGTACAGTCTGGAGTAAAATAAACTGGGGTGATGTAAGGAATGTGACAGGATTTCATTGATTGAAGAATGAATAGATTTGCTTTCCATGTGAAATAGTGCAGCCGCCTTAAAACCTATTATGGTTTCCCATCATTTTGCTTTCTCCCCCCCCCACCCCTGCGACCCTTCCCTTTGTTGGATGGCTGCTTTTACAAAGACTTATATTCCTAACTTTACACCCCAAAATATAAAAAGCTGTTTCACCTTGCCAATTTCCCCCTCTCCTGGACAT
The DNA here is from genome assembly GCF_964194155.1 of Cetorhinus maximus. Lineage (NCBI taxonomy): Eukaryota > Metazoa > Chordata > Chondrichthyes > Lamniformes > Cetorhinidae > Cetorhinus > Cetorhinus maximus. Next base: position 13,950,637 of record NC_135887.1, read on the forward strand.
CATTAGCTCTGTGCTTGGGCACAGTCCCGCACATAATAATCAGCCTCCAGTACTTCCCCTACGAGGCCATTAATGATTCTGAGTAAGCTATTTGATTATTGACAGCGGGCATCACTGGCAAATCTGATCGGACACACACACGGCCTGCTAGATAGCCTTCGATTTTCCTGCGTAACATTTCACTTGGTAGCCCAGAGAAGCCGAGATTAACCGTAGTGTCTCCGCTGTGGCAATGGCTAACTTAGCAATATCGGAGAATCGAATCTGGGGCCATCCTCGTCTATGAGACTCCGTGACTCTTTGTGTAAAACCCATTGAGCCATCTGTGGAACAAGAAACAATTCTAACAAATACACTTTTTGTGTAACTTTTCCATTTGTTTTCCTCCCGTTTTATGGGGAGGAAGGTGATGGGGAGGCAAATGTCTTCACTCAGTTCGCTTGGGGAATCTCAACTATACAGAAAACTGGAGATACAGACCCTGATGACTCATTTTTTTGTTGAGAAATCAAATTAAACCTTTTCTGTTCCCCCTTATCTAATGAGGCTTCCCTAATCCTTTTTTCAAAAAACAAGTGTTAAGTATTTTTGCAAATGAAATCCTCAAATGGTTAAAACACCATTATCGAATTGTCAACCATTTACCATCATTGAGGTGTAAAACAGCAGCAGTGGGACTATGTAGTCACTTGGCTTTTGACTTAATGACCTGATGCTGGGTATGAGGGCATTGACTTGTGCAGTAAAAGCTGCTTCCTACAAGTTGAGTACTTGTCATGGTACACTAGTTTAGAAAATAGGACTCTCGGTTTTCTGGCTGTTTTTATACAAGTTGACTGTAAGTGGTATGTTTACCTTGTACAGTAGCAATGCATAAGTTCTGGGCAGGGTCGGGGGTGGGGGGTGGTCGGTCATGTCCCACTCTGTTGACATTTAAAACATGCTGCCTGCGTAACACCTGTTCATATAAATGGCCCAAACTCTGCGTTTTCCAGCACTCAATTATTCATGGGCCCCTGACGATTGCTGACACAGGAAATGCAAAACCACCCCCAGTGGGCCCTGATAGCCCACTGAAAAAGCTACATGTGGAGAATGTTGAGCGCTCAGCTGTCTGCTGTTCTTAGCACCATACCATTTGTATAAAAATGTCTTAAGATAGTTGTAAACGTTGCAGTTTATCAAGTGCAATTTATCTTCTTCTCCCCTACAGATGCATCTTGCACTGTACTGCTTTGCAAATGGTCAACTCTCAACAGCCTTAAAATTACTGTATCGATCTCGCTATCTCTTGCTGTTGGTATATGGTGAGGATCATCCAGAAATGGCACTGTTGGATGTGAGTATCTGTGCTGTCTGAAGGAAACCAGCAAGACTGGTCATGTGAAATTGAAGGATGCCTCATTAGCAGAGTGAAAGACTTCCCCTTACATGGCTGGAAATAGATGTTTAATCTTGATAAAAGCAAAATACTGCGGATGCTGGAAACCTGAAACAAAAACAAAAATACCTGGAAAAACTCAGCAGGTCCGACAGCATCTGCGGAGAGGAATACAGTTAACGTTTCGAGTCCGTATGACTCTTCACCGGAACTAAGAAATATAGAAATGAGGTGAAATATAAGCTGGTAGAGGGGGGTGGTACAGGTAGAGCTGGATAGAGGGCCAGTGATAGGTGGAGGCAAAGAGATTGCCAAAGATGTCATAGACAAAAGGACAAAACACCCCTTTGTCCTTTTGTCTATGACATCTTTGGCAATCTCTTCTTTGCCTCCACCTATCACTGGCCCTCTATCCAGCTCTACCTGTCCCACCCCCCTCAACCAGCTTATATTTCTTAGTTCTGATGAACAGTCATACAGACTCGAAACATTAACTGTATTCCTCTCCGCAGATGCTGTCGGACCTGCTGAGTTTGTCCAGGTATTTTTGTTTTTGTTTAATCTTGATGTTGGTTTTCAAGTCCAGCACTGAGCTTTTGGCCTTCGGATAAATCAGAAGGTCTCAGTGTTCGTTATTGGAAACTACTGTAGTTTCTTTTTTGCTAAATATTGGCTGTGGGTTTATCATGCTGTTTCCTCATTCTGATTAAGCATGAACCTAATGATTCCCCTTTGTTCCATCAAAGTTCTGGCTTTGCTTGCACATTATTTATTCTCAGGATATGGATGATTAAAATAGGCAGATTGTCCATCTCTAAAGATTGAGATGGAACTGCCTTTCGAATTAATTGCCCCAAGGGATTTAAGAGTCAACCACCTAGACTAAAATGCAGTAATGCATGGACCAGGTTGAGTAAGGATGGCAACTTCTCTATAATAATAAAAACAAAAAACTACTGCGGATGCTGGAAATCCAAAACAAAAACAGAATTACCTGGAAAAACTCAGCAGGTCTGGCAGCATCGGTGGAAAAGGGTTCTGTTGAAGGGTCGTGAAGACTCGAAACGTCGACTCTTTTCTTCTCCACCGATGCCGCCAGACCTGCTGAGTTTTTCCAGGTAATTCTGTTTTTGTTTTGGCAACTTCTCTTCTGTTTGAGTCAATTTTTAGTCGATTCCTTTCTCTCTGGTTCACAAGGACACTATTTGAGTAAGCACTGGACACTTGATAGTGAGGTATATGGAACGGACTTTAATACTACAGCATTAGGTGATCAATCTGTATAGTATAAAAGAGAAGTTTCAGGTTCCTCTCTCTCTTTCAAGCTCTCCAACTAACTCTGGTAAATACTGCTTATATACTTACTTATATACTTCAATTTGCCTACTTCAAAGGTACATTTCACAAAAAGACCTCATGATTTAACTTGCTTTCAAATCCTTTCCAGAACAGTTAAATGACAGGTTATTTATCTAAATATCCACTCTATACCATGGGTAATTGATCCTTCTGCCTATATTTATTATACCAGTTACTAAACTTATACATTAATCACTCATAATCGATATTGCCCCAGTCACTTCTTTCCCTGCTTAAGTATCCAGTTGGTTTCCTGCTTACCTTAGATGATCTGTTGCTCTATGACCAGTTATCCTTATGCAGGTGAGTTTGATTTATTAACCCTGAACGGTCTATGGCCAGCACATGCAAGGAGGATATTAGTGAACCATTCTGGGGCTAAATCACGAGTTACCAGATTTATTGTTTCACATCATAACATGGTGGGATTTTTCCCTGGGTTACTAATCCAGTACTGTAACCAGTACATTACTGTATCAAATCCCTTTTTGTCACGAGGATATTAATAATGCCCTGATGCAAACCTTTTAGCTCTTCTGCTCAGCAGTAAGTGATACCGCAGACCCATGGAAAGGATACTTTATTTTTCTCCCCAGCATCCCATCCCTAGCAATTTTTTTATGTGTTCTTTCATGGGATGTGAGCGTCGCTGGCTAGGCCAGCATTTGTTATCCAATCCCTAATTGCCCTTGAGAAGGTGGTGGTGAACCTCTGCAGTCCATGTGGTGTCGGTACACCCACAGTGCTGTTAGGAAGGGAGTTCCAGGATTTTAACCCAGCGACATCCTTTAAAACATACTTGAAATAAATCGATCCTTTTTTGCAATTTATTCTAACCTGCCGCCCGTGCAACTAATGTACTCAGCTAGTGCTTTATGCTTTCATTACAGAGTAATATTGGCCTTGTATTGCATGGTGTCATGGAGTATGATCTCGCCCTGAGGTTCCTGGAGAATGCTCTGGCAATCAATGGAAAATACCATGGAGCAAAATCCCTAAAAGTTGCCCTGAGGTAATCAGTTACTGTCATGTGCTTTTTTTTTGTAGTTAATTTTTTGTTCTATTTTTGAATATCACTTTGGGATTTCAAAAGAAATAAAGTAGTTTCAAGAATGAAAATCTGTGTTCTTCCTTCCCCTCCCCCTGCTCATCAGCCACCATCTGGTAGCGCGTGTCTACGAGAGCAAAGCAGAGTTTCGATCAGCCCTACAGCACGAGAAAGATGGTTATACCATCTACAAAAACCAGGTCAGTCTTGCACGTTCAGCATGAGCTACACATCTCATTTGCACCTTGTCACCGTCTGGCTCAGTGTTAATGATGCCATCTGCAGTTTCTGTTCAGTGTATTTCAAACTGTTGGGGGGTATTCCATAGCATTACTTTTAGACGGTGTTAGATTTATGTCTGATTTTTGAGTCAATTTCTCCAGCTATTTGGGTTTCCCTTTCACATGTTCAGTTCATTTGCCCCAATGTTACTCTCTGACCCATCCCCTAGCAAGCCGGCTGAGAGTGGCTCATTGTGACCAGCTTGCTTTTACCCTTTATAAATCGGTCCTTTGGCCCATGTGATGCGCTCTGTAATTATATATTGTCACCCGACACCTGTAGGTTTTGTTAGAGGCTGCTTTTTTGATAATGAGAGAGAATGTTGAGGGCTTGGGGGAGCCCTGAGGACATCGAACTGGTGTTTCTACGCGTTAGTGTCACAATACACTGAACTAGCCCAGTGTGTTTAACAGGCCAGAAGAGGTGACTAATCCAATTGGAAAAAAATAACAAGCTCATACAACTCATGTCTGCAGCCGTCTGTTCCTGATTGGGTTTGATTTTGTAGCTGAAATGCACACCCACAGTCAGTGACACTCAGTGAGAGAAGCACTTTTCTTTTCTTTTTAATTCTGCCTGTGAGGAATCAGAGCACAGAATGTTGCTTCCCAATTCGGCAGTGCTTTCTGTTAAGAGTACCATTGCATTATTGGATCACTCTGCCAGCACGGCATAGCTGAAGTATTAGTGCCAGTATGCAAAAGAAAAAAATTCTACTTACGCCAATGTGTTTGTAATATATTTTTCCCCTGAACTCATCGTCTCAAATTGCTCCCGTTGCCTTCATCAGAAAAGAGGGTCCCATAACCATTAGCACTTTATGCTGCAGTTATGAGGCTCAATGCTCAAACCCAAACAAAGATTTCCCACGCCTGCCATAGCATTGTACTGAAAGGTCCTATTTTATTTGAAGAGGCATTTTTATTTATTTTTGTTGTAACAGTTTCCTCTTTGGGTCTCCGTGCCCGTTTTCAGGCTTCAGTTCAGACCAAGTGGAGCCTCAAATGATTTCCTGAATTTTGATCCTGTTCTGATGCAGACTGCCTGTCCACCTGTCCCATCAGCATTCATTTCATCAGCGCCGAGTGTCTAATCATTTCAGAAATGTCTTGGGTGTTGGTGCTTTCCACATCATTTTATACAAAGCGACACTCCTGTGTTTGGTGCCAATTAGACCCCCATATTAAACGAGCATGTCGAAAAAATTGACACGGTTATAAACGGAATAAAATTGGATACAAACAGCAGAAAAAGGGAGTGAGGAAGTGGTTAATAGAAATGTTTCAAAGTCAGTGTGAAGGGAATAAAAGGATTAACTCACTGTCTGTTCCCATTTAATGTATTCATGGAACTAATTGGATGTGAAAAGGTTTGGATGTATTTGCATATGAAATGCAGGTTAGCTGAGGTGCAGTAATTGTATAACCAATTTTGCGCTGGGATAAAGTATTATGAATTGTTCAAAAGGGTGTGGCACTATGAAATTGTGCAGAAGTCATTTAAAATATGAAGATGATAAATGGATTTGTTGTAACCTTCCTTCCTGAGTTGTATTAAACTCGCCTGAAAAATGCAATAATAGAACATTCCTCATTTGCTCAGCTTTGAGAAGGGCCAAGAATCTGAAAAACGTGAAAAGTCCTTATAGAAATTAATTACCTCCTAATGACTTGGTCCGCTGTTTTCCACATGGCTTTTTATTTCTGCTACAAACAAAAAGATGCCTATTCTGCAGTCGGAGTGGTATGGCAGCATGAGCACTTCAGGCACAGTGTCATGAAAGCTGCCATTCCTCCCACACAGCTTACCCCACCGCCCCCCTCAACCCCCGCCACTTCCATCAACACGCTATTCCAAGAGGAAGCCTTTTATTTCAGAAGCTGCAGAATGAGCTGTAATTGTAATTTTAGTGGCCTTTATGGCTAAGTGTTCCCTTTGTAACGGTTATTTTGAATGTAGGCATGATTTATTTTTTAAAATGCATTTATCTTCGGGGTGTGTCTACCTACATATACTCAAGCCAGTCACAAGTCATCATAAGGGCTGTCACCTCCTGCTAGTTGCTTATGGGGTGGGTTAGCAGTTCCAAGTCTCCTAGTTTTCCTGTCGTCTCAGCTGGAGAGCCAATCAGAGGTTGAAATAAATGGGAATGGATGAAGGAGAGGGATAATGAGGGTGGTGTACCTTAAGTAGTTGGAGTGGTCTGCCTGCTGCTGAGACTCGCTTGAGAGAGTTCTGTCTGTGCTGCACTGGACAATTGGATGCAATGGCAAGGGGCATCGAGAGGGTACATCTCGAGCAGAAAGTCAAGAGAAACCCTTTAGCTCCAGCTTAATGCTGTCTGGCTGTACCACACCTCCATTTAGGTGGAAATGGGTCAAATGCAATTACGACAAATTGGTGTGGGCAAGATGGTAAAAGAAAGACTTGCATTTAGAGAGTGCCTTTTATGATCACCGAATGTCCCAAAGCGCTTTACAGCCAATGAAGTACTTTTTGAAGTGTAGTCATTGTTGTAACATAGGAAATACAGCAGCCAATTTGTCCACAGCAAACTCCTACAAACAACAATGTGATAATGAGCAGATGATCTGTTTTTGCGGCGTTGGCGAGGGATGAACTGGACACTGGCGATAGCTCCCCTGCTCTTCTTTGAAATAGCGCCGTGGGGTCTTTTACATTCATCTGAGAGGGCAGGCGAGGCTTGAAAGACAGCATCTCTGACAGTGTAGCATTCCCTCATTACTGCACCGTAGTGTCAGCACAGGTGGATTTTTGAGGCCAAATGCTAAATAGCATGCTTTTGTCAAGTTTTCAACCCTAAAGGTGGGTGTTTCTCCCTTTGTGGATGGCTAACTGTACATGTTGCTGACTGGCTAGATGTGTTCATTTAATAACTCCACAGAGCAGCACTATACAGAGGAGCAATTGGAAAATTCTCTCTCCTACGCTGATCCTCTGCTGAAGAAGGGTGGTTTGGAAGTAAACAGTCAAGACTCTAATGGGGAAATATTGGGTTTCACCTAATGGCGTGGTGGGTTAATGCGCAGTATAATGTTGAAACATTTAAACCAGGAATCAGGTTGTGTATCTTGATAGCCACAACCACATTCATATTTATTTATATAGCACTTTTAACTCAGTAAGATGTTCCAAGGTGCTTCCCAGGAGGATTTCCCCAAAAGTTGTAGGTTTTAAGGAGGAGAAAGAGTATTTGTGTTGAGTGAGCTGATCACAGCCTACGAAAGTGCTGCAATCAGTCTCAATGTCCTTAAGTTTGGGAGCTGAGACGTTGGGTAGGATTCCTATTTCTGTTTGCTGGTTGGCAAATTACACGGATGGACTGTTAGAAATTGGATAGGAACAGTAGGGTAAAGAGTTTTTGAGGTTTGAGCGTCAAGAGTCGGTACTTGAGGGTAATACCAGTGCTTGTGGATCTCTGCCTTAGTACGAGTGGTGGCCTAGAGAAGAGGCGGAGGAGAAATATTTAAGGTGTTCATAGTGCAATCTGCACCACATCTGCTCAAAACAGTATCTTAAAATAAAAAGAACCTTGTTCATTGTGCTGTTGAAACATTTGCACAAGGCAGACAATTGAAGTGATTTGGTTAATCTACGTGCCACATGGGGTGTCTCATGAAACAAATGGGATTTTTTATTTTCTCTTGCCTAATGCTTAAGGGTTCACTTTAATTATCAAATATATGACCAGGGTGATGTGGAAACGGAGAGATGCAATTATTTTCACCGGCAATTCATCACCTCAGCTAATTCTTCAATTTAAATTGAGATAAAACCTAGGAGAATGCTAATTTATTTTGTTTCCAGTGACACGCATTGAGAATTTGCGTTGAACTGTATTTATTCTTTAAAAAAAAACCATAGTTCTACAACAGTATCAGGTGCAACTCACAAAATGTCTTGCACTGGTCCCATGTGAATGAGTATTTTAAATCTGATAATAAATTGCCTTTATTCCCTATCCTATTAGTCCCCTTAAAGCCAGGGACTGATTGCCAAGCTGACAGGCTGATGACTTGGTCCCAGACCATAAGTCTGTCTGCTGTGTTGTGTTTTTAATTCTCTACGCTAAGCAATATGGATTATATTACTGTAATCCAATCGTTTTGAAACCCTGTAAGTTTATTTGCTGATTCCCTTTCCACCTCCCTCTCCAGCTGGGTGACAATCATGAAAAGACCAAAGAAAGCTCGGAGTACTTGAAGTATCTCACGCAACAAGCTGTAGCTCTCCAACGTACTATGAATGAGATTTACAAGAATGGATCCAACGCCAGCATTCTCCCACTCAAGGTAGGTCGAACACCATCGATAAAATTGGCTTACCCGCGGGGGTTTGTTGTCACGGACTGACCTATTTGTGATTCACCGTGCATAATAAGGAAAGTAAATATTTACCCTCCATGTGTTTGACATTAATTGCGATTAGTAACATGTTATGTTTTATACCTTCCATCTGATGTGGGAACTTGTGGCCCATGTTATTCACTACTGCTACATCGCCTGAGTATGTTACACTTTGGAGCTGCATCATCAGCAAGCTTAGCTTGGCAGCTCCGACTTGGGGATTATGCTTCCATCTCATTGTTGTGGAGTTTCTAATCTGCGTTGAGAGAGGGGAGGAGAAGGGAGTTACGAAAGACGAGGAGAGATGCAAGAAGCCAGCCAGAGCCCAGCTTCCTTCCCTGAGGAAGGATACCTAAGGGCAAAGAGGGTAGTTTGGTCCATTCTAACTCATCCAATGAGAGAGTCTACAACACACCTGCACACAGCATCCAAATGACTCTTACGTTATTGTGGAGGTTTTATCTCTACCAACCCTCACAAAGTTCACTTCGCTCTTGTGGGTTTGAAGATATTCCTACATCAGTATCATGTTTATCTTCACCCTCTTTGAGCCTCCCTTGCCTTTAACTTCCTTCCCATCCCAAAGAGTTTCAGATGGTTTACCATTTTAAAAGTTTATCTATATATGGAGTCCTGCTCTTAGTCACCTCATTTCAAGAATAACCCCATGTTTTTCCTGTTTTCCTCATCATTCAGCCTCCTGAGGCTCACCATTGTGTAGTTCCTTAGGTATTGAACACATAATAGAACCCAGATATCAGTCACCAAGCAAACCGGTCCTCAGTTTTGTTTTTATTCATTCACGGGATGTGGGCGTCACTGGCTAGGCCAGCATTTATTGCCCATCCCTAAAAGCCGCAGCCTTGAACCGCTACAGTCCATGTGGTGTAGGTTCACCCACAGTGGTGTCGGGAGGGAGTTCCAGGATTTTGACCCAGTGACAGTGAAGGGACGGTGATATATTTCCAAGAGGATGATGAGTGGCTTGGAGGGGAGCTTCCAGGTCTTTCTAGATGGTAGCGGTCATGGGTTTGGAAGGTGCTGTCTAAGGAGCCTTAGTTTGTTCCTGCAGTGCATCTTGTAGATGGCACACACTGCTGCTACTGTGCGTCGGTGGTGGAGGGAGTGAATGTTTGTGGATGGGGTGCCAATCAACCAGGCTGCCTTATCATGGATGGTGTCGAGCTTCTTGAGTATTGCTAGAGCTGCACTCATCCAGGCAAGTGGAGAGTATTCCATCGCACTCCTGACTTGTACCTTGTAGATGGTGAACGGGCTTTGGGGAGTCAGGAGGTGAGTTACTCGCCGCAGAATTCTCGGCCTCTCTGACCTGCTCTTGTAGCCACAGCCTCATGTTCTGAGCTGATGGACGCGCTCACTTCCCAGCAGACCATTTCCCGCTCGGTTGCTCTTTTCTCTTTTTTCACTAAAATGAAAGCAAAATACTGCCGATGCTGGAGATCTGAAATAAAAACAGAAAGCGCTGAATAAATCCAGCAGGACTGGCAGCTGAAGAGTCACGTTGGACTCGAAACGTTAACTGTTTCTTTCTCCACAGATTCTGCCAGACCTGCTAAGTTTTGCCAGCACTTTGTTTTTATTTGTTCTTTCTCTCCTCCTCTTTCCCCATCCTGCCCCAAGTTATCGAGGACGATTCTAGTGTGCCTTTTCCACCACTCTAGCTGAGAGTTGCTCATTCAGTATCCACCCAGGATTTGAACCTTCCTAAGCTGTTTGACTCAGTTCCAGCCAGGTTCATGCGCTCAGCAACGGAGCTATCTGGGGAGAGACTGTCTCGATAGCTTTCTGTTATGAACGCTGCTCTGGGGGTAAAAAAGGATTTTCATGCCCGTTATTCAGAAGACTACAGTGTTCTGTTAGTTCATGCAAATTCTACATCAATAGCACAAGGTGTCCAGACCACCAGTGTTCACCACAAAAGCCTTGCAGTAGCCCAGAGAGAAGGCCGTAAAATGTTTTGCTCCAACCTCTTAAGGCCCATATGAGCGAAAGCATTATACTCATTGTAAAACCATCCTTCTAAACCTGACAATTCATATTGGGAGAAAGAACTGCAATTACAAGGGAAGTTTCTGTTCTGCTCTCCCATGATGAGCTGGACGAGATGGATTATGAGACTGCAGCTTGACATTTGATCCTCCTGGAAGGATTACCGTCTTCCTCGTAGACACTCAAGTGCCTCTGAAGCTATAAGACATAAACACTTATGAGGAGAACAGGAGTGAAATTCTGTGGCCCTTCACTGACCTATAACAACGAATGTTTTAATAAATTAGTCTTTGACACATTCCCGCTGAACCTTTTCGTTTTTTAAAAAATTTTTTCCCTTTTGTGGTCTCATAAACTGGGGCTGTTTCCCGATGCATCTTTAAAGCGGCGCTCTCTCCTGCTGCCGGGTAATTTGACAGGCAAGTAAAGCCTTGCCAAATGTGCTGTCTCAATTTGAATCTGTAGTTGTTTGATTTTAAAGCCTTGGAAGACCATAAATCTTATCGGGTTAATTTTTTTTTTAAAGATGCTGGTATCTGGCGTTCATGGAGGGACGATTTAAAAGCATACTAAGAAGGGCGTGATTTTAATTTTGGCAGCTTCGTTTTCTCCTATTTAGATCACACTCGACCGCATCTCTCTGACTGAGGGGTTTGGCTGCTGGAGGTTACCATGGCAGTGCCAGATTTTTTTTCCCTCTCTCACTCTCTCAGCCTGTTTGTATGATTACCATAGGCCAGGGATTAACAATTTTCACCTGGGGAAACCCAGGTGTGACTGTCAGAAATGCGGCTGTCTGCCATGTTGCCTTGCTATGGCATGTATTGTCTCTCAAACTTTGTTATCCAGCAGAGTGTGATATGATGCCTGGAATAAAGTAGATTTGTGAACTTGCGCAAAGCCTCACGCAGCCTAATTCAATTGACGGAAGTTGTATGTACAAAATTGCTGACCTTGCTTTGTTTTTGACAGTTCACAGCTCCCACCATGGCTAGTGTGTTAGAGCAGCTCAATGTTATAAATGGGATTCTCTTCATTCCCCTCAGGTAAGGAACTAATCTTTGTATTTTTCCCCCTAGCCACAAGGCACACTGAAGCAAAACTGTAGCGTTTCCTTCCATCCTCATTTTTAAATTAAGGTACCACGTTTATGGAAATGCAATGTGCTGAAGTGGGACACAAAACTACACCAGTCATCCCCCTATTGTGTGCTCAGCATGAACCCCACTGACGATTTGGCAATACTTTCAACTACTACTAACAGATGAAGTGGTAAATGCTGTGTTGGGACTTATCAGTACCTCCATCTTAAGTGCTATGCAGATTCAGTGTTTTGTGTCAGAGATTCTTAAAGCATATTGGAAAATCTCACCTATATTCACATTCCCTCAGTGGGCAATTTAGCCCCTCGAGCCCCTTCTGCCATTTAATGAGATCATGGCTAATCTGTGACCTGACTCCATATACCTACCATTGCACCCATCCCTCAGATTTTTGTTAAACAAAGGTGTTATCAATCTCAGATTTAAAATTAACAATTGACCTTGTATCAGCAGCCATTTGCAGAAGAGGGTTCCAAACTTCTATCACCCTCTGTGTCTCTCTCTCTCTCTCTCTCTCTCTCTCTATCTCTATCTGTTCCCCCTAATATCTTAAACATTTTGACCAAATCACCCCTTCTGGGCCACGAGGAGGGCAGTACAGCACCGAGCTGTGCCCCTGGAGCTACTGAGAGCAGGTTGAGGATTTTTTTTTTCTTTGCCAGCCAACTTTCTCATCGCCACCTGAAAATCTTGGACTTCTTGCTGGCGTACCTTGAGCTATTTTGCTAGAAGGGGCATTACCGCCAAGCCCTTTCCTGCCCTCGCCCGATATCGCATGCACCAGCCTCAAACAGCTAGCAGCCCATAACAATCTGGAGGGAGAATTCTGATCATGCTGCTTGTCACTAGCATGGGTTAATTGTAGTGACCTAACTGCTTGCATCTGCTGGAATAGTTAACATGGTTGTCAGAGCACAGTGGTGACTCAAGTGTATGGTTGGGATGTATAGATTCTCCCATTTTCCCAACAATTAGAACCGTAGAACACTACAGCACAGAAAAACAGGCCATTCGGCCCTTCTAGTCTGTGCCGAAATATTATTCCGCTAGTCCCATTGACCTGCACCCAGTCCATAACCCTCCAGACCTCTCCCATCCATGTATCTATCCAATTTATTCTTAAAACCCGCATTTACCACGTCAGATGGTAGCTCGTTCCACACTCTCACCACTCTCTGAGTGAAGAAGTTCCCCCTAATGTTCCCCCTAAACTTTTCCCCTTTCACCCTAAAGCCATGTCCTCTCGTGTTTATCTCTCCTAATCTAAGTGGAAAGAGCCTACTCTTTCTACTAATTGTATGCCCTATGCTACTACCTTGAAAGGAATGAAAGTGTTACAGCAGTGCAGGAGGAATCTGGAGATTGGGATTGAACCCAAAACTGTTCCTAGACGTTTTAGATATTACTGATGGGCACAAGTTGAGCTGCTTGTGTTCCCCGCCTCGCACCCACACCTCAAGACAATGGCGTTTGCAAATGTTTCATTCCTTTCTTTCATATTCCTACAGCCAAAAAGACCTGGAAAACCTGAAAGCTGAGGTCCAGCGCCGACAGCAGCTACAGGAAGCAGTGAAGAGTGTGGAGCCGGAGGAATCCACAGACGAAAAGGTGACTGAGCCACCTCATGGGGAGAAGAGCCAAACAACTGTCGAATCGTCCACAGGACAGGCTTCAGCGTAAAGGCCTGTTTTTTCAGAACCCTCCAGGAACTGATGCCTGCTTAAACCTCAGCAAGTTTTGCAGGCTGTAGGAGACTTGTTGCAATAAACTTTATCTCTTGCGCGCACACAGAAAAATGCCTGGTACATGGAAAATGTGTTGCATTTAACGTTTCTTTTTTTTAAAAAAAGGAAAATCCTGCCATTAGCAGATCTGAATAATATCAAAGCCTTAGCAGTGGCATTGACTGCACAATGTGTTTTTTTTTAAAAAGAAACTATATTTAAAAAAAAAACTAGGTGTTTAGAAACAGTTACTTGTAAAGTTATACAACTTCAACTTGTACAGTCAATAAAAACAATCAACTGTTTGTAAAGTACATGTGTAATAGTCTAAAAGAAACTGTACAGATGACAAATTCCAAATGAATGAATCTTGAAATACTTAAAATACTCAGGTCATTATATGTTGTATGAGGGCACCAACCAGAAAAGAAACATTTAAGACTTTGGTATTCAGAACCAATTTTTTTTTTTTCAATTTTAAAGCTAACTATGATAACAGTTACAGCCCCTAATGAACACAAAGTAGACTTAGCTTAAAAAAGTCAGTTATGATTCAAGTGGTGGAACCTGTACACAATTGTGAAAATGTACAGTTAACAACTCTTGCTTGAGTTTTTTGTGTTGATTTCCAGTTCAATCAATTTTAAAAGCTGATGACTTTTACGTTGTGAAAACTGTCAAATATTTGGAATTTGTGTGATTGCCATTGGTAACTGGATCGTTTTCTCTTAAACATTTCCCTCTCCCCAGCTGTGGGAACACTCCTTTTCACAATTAGAATTGGAAGTGTCTTCAAACCAACATGGAATAAGTAGACAAAACGTGTACTTTGATTTTTTTTTTTTTGTTTGTTTTGTATTGTGCTGTGACGCGTTTCAGAACAGTGAGTCTGAAGGATGGTGGGATTTTTAGTGCATTTGAAGCATGTGTGATGAAGCCACTTGTACCAAAAGTGCTGACATTGTACAGTGTACTCACGGGGAAACCTTTTTTTTTGTTCCGGTGAATGACTGTGACCAAGAGAGATGATGAAAGCCATTTTTTAAAATTAATAACCCTGTAAGCTGTGTATGTACATTGTGGTACTGACGAGACAAAAAGATACATTTATGAAAAGAAATGAGTGCTATATAGTATATTCTCAAATCGTATAATCGTATTTCATGTGATGTGATAATGGAATCATTACACAGTAAATTCCTCCCATTAAGGATGTGTAATAAATGTTGGAGTAAGTTGATTTTCTTTTTACCTGAGTATCCACAGTGATTGTCCATAAGTTGCTTCCTGAGCTACAGTGTGGGTGTATCTGATTAATGCAAAATCATCTTAATTGCTGCACTGCCCCCTCTGGATGTTAACATTATGCTAATAGCTTTCAAATTTTTCTGTCACACCGATGTTGCCCGTACGTTGAGGTGGCTGTGAGAGTATGTGGCAATTGTGTGTAGGGAGGGGAAGGAAACAAGAGAAGGTGAGGCAGCATCTTCATTGCAAAGCAACTTGTTCTTAAATTATTTGAATTTACTACCAAGTGTTCAATAAAAGATGAACAAGAACATACTTGTTTTTTTTACTTCCAAGATATTTTTTTCCACATTTAGTTTGATTCCAATAAAGGTGGGAAAAATACAATTCAACATTGTTACTAATGCAAATGAATTTTAAAATCATTTTTTTAACATATTGTGGTATTCATTTTGTTTATAATGACATAAAACTTGGCCTAAATTTTAATGCTTCTTGATTCCTTTTTTTATTTTTGGATTCATTCTGGTTCACATTAGGAAACAGAATATATACCAATATGAATAAATCCGAAAAATCGAGCTCTTTAACTGATCTTTAAGCTCTTTTCTTCATTTTAGATGAGCATTTTGTTCCATAAATGTGTAATGCGTTCCCCTGACAGTTCTCCTCCTCTTTGTCCTCACCCCCCTTCAGCCACTTTGCTGTTGAGAGACTGGTTCATGATTAATGGTTGCTTAACTGAGGTACTAGAGCACGATCTGTGCTTGTGAAACCATTTCCCAACAAGGACTCGGTGCCTTTAAAGGGCATGGAGAGAGGAGGGACGAGCGTGGTAAAACCCCTCAGATGGCCTTTTGTTCTTTGTGCCATATGTCATTCCACAGCCAACAGAGTGGATAGCTGATCTGCTCTTGGTCTCATCTCCTCAGGAAATTGCCCCTGGCATCTACAGGGTGAATTCCCTTTCCATTCTCTGCTCCAATCCCCCATCACCACTGTGCCCCAATATACTCCTCCAGAAAAGTACCTTACATTTGCCTGGCTGGGACTGAAGAATAATAGACACCAATGCCCAGTTCACTTGTCTCACTTGCTTTGTCGATGTATTTTTAAATATTAAAATAATTAAAGGAAGCGGAATGGTGCAGTTTTAAAAATGCATCATTGAAAATATTCTTGTTCCCTCTTTTATGGCTGATCTGGCTGTGTATAATTTTACAATGCTCTCCTGCATTTATAGCAGCTTGGAACATTCAATGGCCTATGTGGATGAGGGATTGAGCTGCTTAACCTCAGCTGGTGTACATTGTGCACTGTGATGAGACAAAAGAAGCACCAACATTCAACCACCCAAATTATAACTTTTATTACCTGCCTGAGCTCCACCACTTAAATATCCACCCAGTTTTAATTCTTTCACGGGATGTAGGCATCGCTGGCAAGGCCAGCATTTGTTGCCCACCCCTAATTGCCCTTGAATTGAGTGGCTTGCTAGGCCATTTCCAAGGGCAGTTAAGAGTCAACCACATTGCCGTGGGTCTGGAGTCACAGGCAGGCCAACCGGGTAAGGGCAGCAGATGTCAATTTGGATGGTGAAAAATTACACGCTGCACTTTGCACAAACTGAACTCCTGTCTAGGTATAATTACAATTAAAAATAACAATGAAGGAGAAAGTAAGGTGGTGTGCAGGACAATCAATAATTCACGCACATTGAATGCTGAACAAGAGTATGCCAATTCTTCCAGCACCTAACTTGAAATTACACAGGCTCTGGGTAGATAAGCAATATCCTTATGCATGTTTTGGGACTCAATGGTAAAGCTGAACAGTAGCCTGACAAAAAGTTCCAAAAAAATACCCTTAATAATCAAGCAAAAAAAAACACAAGTTGACAATCTTCATACCTTGTTAGGATTCATAATAACCTCATTGGCTTCTGCATCATACCAGCCTGCTTATTTTCCACTTGTGCCAGCTGGAAATTGTAGTATAAGGGTCTGGCACATAAAGGGTTAATGTAGGTCTGAGTACTGAATACAGTACTGCCCACACAGTGATGTAAGAAGGCACATGATCCAGACCCAGGAGTCTGCACGTTGAGCAGAGACTGATAAAGATCCAACGATGGAGATAGCCCCAAGCTTTTACTGTACATGTGTAATTAGTTCTAGTTGAAAAGACACCATTCTGTAACCAACACCCTCCCAACAGAAATAAACGTTTTCTGATAAGAGCTGCATCTATCAACACTTCAATCCTTGTGTCTCCACCACCCCCAGCCTTTGCCCTATCGTCTGAAGGGTCTTCTATCAGCTAATTAACTCTGCTTGCTTAACACACAAGGAGTGTTTCTGGCCTAGCATGCTGTATAGGATAAACAGCAGCCTCCATCATTATACCCCTATTTGCGCTACACAAAATGGAATTCCAATTTCTACAGTTACATAAAGATCCCTCTACTCTTTAATAACGTACCAGTTGTGGTGGGGTTACCTCATACTGCACCAGGATGACATTTCTATCTTTGTACTTAAGCCAATGTTTGGGCAAGTTTTCAATGTGCGTTGAAGGTTCATACCACAAAACCAAACAGTTTAGAACAGAAACAGAAATACCTGGAAAAACTCAGCAGGTCTGGCAGCATCGGCGGAGAAGAGCACAGTTGACGTTTCGAGTCCTCATGACCCTTCAACAGAACTAAGTAAAACCAACCAGTTTAGAAACTTGGCAGCGCTCTCAAGAACTCTTCACTACTGATCCTTGCAACCACCGAAAAGTTAACTTGCCCGTCCTATTGCATCAGGTTGAATTGGATTTTGGAGATGGTACATTTAACCACAGCAGAAAAAAGCTTGAAATGACAAATCCTCTCAAGGCCAATTGCCTCTTTGAATAAAATAATTCCCATTTTTCCCTCCATCCCTAGAACATTGGTCATTGAATGTGAAGCCATTGTTTATGTGTTAGTCAAGGTTGTCTTTTATAAAGAGCACTCATAAATACATAATTTACTGCAAGGGTCAACCAGTAATTGGGAGCATTGTCCGTGTCCACCCCCCTGAGATATTGAGAACAACTTTTCGTAAGGAGCTATTCTAAACTATATAAAATTTCTAAAGGTGCTTGGTAAATGCTGAGAGGCTGTTTCCCTTGGCTAGAGAGCTTCGAACTAGAGGGCATCATCTCAGGGTAAGGGCCTGAGATAAGGGCACAAGCTATTTAGGACTGAGATGAGAAATTTCTTCACTCAGAAGGTTCTGAAAGTTAGAAATTTTCCATTGCAGAGGACAGTGGATGAATAGATTGTTGGGCAATAAGGAAATTGCCCTATTGTAGGCAGAGGGTGGGAAACAGGATTCGATTATAGCTCAACCATGATCTTATTAATATCACCACCACCATCTACAAGGCTCAAGTCAGGAGTGTGATGGAATACTCTCCTCTTACCTGGATGAATGCAGCTCCAACAACACTCAAGAAGCCTGACACCATCCAGGACAAATCAGCCCGCATGACTGGATGGCACCCCATCCACCACCTTAAACATTCACTCCCTCCACCACTGATGCACAATGGCAGCAGTGTGTGTGCCACTTGCAAGATGCACTGCAGCAACTCACCAAGGACCCTTCAACGGCAGCTTCCAAACCCACAACCTCTACCACCAAGAGGGACAAGGGCAGCAGATGCATGGGAACACCACGACCTATAAGTTCCCCTCCAAAACAGACACCATGCTGACTTTAAACTATGTTGTTGTTCCTTCACTGTCGCTGGGTCAAAATCCTGGAACTCCCTCCCTAACAGCACTGAGTGTGTACCTGCACACATGGACTGCAGCAGTTCAAGAAAGCAGCTCACTGCCACCTTCTCAAGGGCAACTAGGGATGGGCAATAAATTCCGGCCCAACCCAGCGACACCCTCGCCCTGTGAAAGAATTTTTAAGAAGGCAGAGTAGGCTTGAGTGGTTAGTCTATTCCTGCTCCTATTCCTTACATCTGTTCTTGTAATTGATTAATTGCTAGAAAATGGAACTGAATGAGAAAAATACGCTTTCCATTTGAATATTAATGAAGCTAGCAATTTCACATCCTTACAACCATGTCAGCGTATACTGCAAATGTTGCCTTCACTTAGTAGACATGCTGTCTTAGTCAGAATGTTGTAATTTCAAGTCCTATTCCGGAGATTTAAGCACATAATCTAGGCTGGCACTCCAGTGCAGTACTGAAACAGGACTATAATGTCAGAGATGGCATTTTTCAGTGCAGATTTAATTTGAGGCTCCATCTGCCTTTTCAGCTACATGTAATGACAGGATACTGAAGAAGTTCTCCTGATGTCCTGACCAATACCTTTGAGCTAAATTATTTTATTTTTTTGAAAACAGCTGATCTTGTCATTCATTATCTCATTGCTGTTTGTGGAAGTTGCTGTTTGCAAATTGGCTGCCATGTTTCCTTATGTTACAACTGAGACAATAGGTGCAAGTTTTCTGAGGCAAGGGGAGGTGGGTTTGCCTGTGTGCAAGGGGTTCAATCCCCCACAAGTGACAGCGGGTTGGGATCCCGACACCATCACGCTCTCTTCAGGGTTTTATGATGTGGGATTATGGTGACCTCTTGGATCTGTCAGGAAACCACAAAGATATTTAAAACGTCAATTACATACTAAAATAAAAACAGAAAACGCTGGAAAAACTCAACAGGTCTGACAACATTTGTGGAGAGAGAAACAGAGTTAACATTTCGAGTCTGTATGACCCTTTTTCAGAGCAATTATGTCAATCAGTCAATTATGTACTGTTTTAAGCTGGATTTCACAGCCAGGGCACCTGTTTCCTGACCTGTCCGCAACTCGTCTGGGTCATTTAGGTAAGTGCACCGCTGGAAGAGCTTAAGTGCAACTGACAAGCTGGGAAGGCTTTGAGCAATTGCACCGAAGAACTCCAGCCATGGTCAGGTGAGGGGCTGCTGTTCAAAGCACTTCTCTCAGAGTTTGCCAGTACTCCTTGGCACCTTCTTGGAAGGCACTTGACCTGTCTAGCACTTAACGCACCTTGAATTGTACTTCCCTGCTGCCAGCCTTCAACATTGTTAGCAGATCCAGGACCAGCAGCACTAGCTGCCTTCTCCTGAGACACATGCCCCTCCAAGGGATGGACATTGGGATCCAGCCTGAAGAAGACGAGATTAATCTCAACCGCACCACCACCCCCCCACCTCCAACCCCACCACACCACAACACAGGTTCTACGTGTAGAGGATCAGCTCCATCGACATGCCTGAGCACCCATCCCCGCAAAGCTTGGGCTCTCATGACAAGCCACTGCTAACATCTGTAGCCTCCCAGTGCAAGATTGCCTTCCCAGTGGAGCAGGTGAGCACACATTGCCAGTGGCCAATAAGATGCCTATCACTGGAGGGCCACCCTGAGTCTCTGCTTCTCACCAAGTTGTGTGGTCTCTTCTGCAAGAAGAGAAAGCAAGGAGATGTTAGTGTTTGGAATGACTTGTGTGGAGAAGAGGGTAGGACATTTCTGGAGGGTAGCTGTGAGGGATGGTTGCGTGAGAGAAATAGGATGAGCGTAAGTATTGACTGCACAGATGGTGAGGTGTCTGGAGAGAGAGGAATGATTGGAGCTGCAAAGTGAGTTAGGCTGAGGAGTCCTGTATGACAGAATGCTGGGCAGGTCAGAGTGCATCTGAAGGTGTTGTACATGTCCTCCTGAGGTCCTGGGTCTGCTAGGATCCTCCAGATTAGAGGGACCACAGGTGTCTTGTTGACCATTATGACACAGCAGGTGGTAAAGGCTGAGTTGTTTAAATCCCAGAGGGAAATTTGAACAACTGACATAACCTATATTTTCAATTGGTATGTTTGAGATGCAGCTCTGAATTCAGGAATAAGACCACCGAGCCTCAAAAGGTTTTTTTTATATAAAACTAAATTAAACATTTATTAATTTAAAAACAAATTAAACATACACACATGTCTACAAATCACTACCATAACTTTTAAACAAATCCTCAAATTAATCTCTCCCAGGTAAATCTTCACCAAGGCAACAATAACCCATAGGCTTTAAACAGACACCAGCCAAGGCACATTTGACCTTATGAATTCAAGATGAGGTTCCTTTTGATTTGTTTCCTTTGCGCAGACAGTTGTAGGCTTACAGGCTGGTCCGATCTTAAATTCCTCTGCCCCCCACATACAAACTCCTCTTGGTTTATACCTAGCTTCCCCTGTGAATGTAAATTTTCCATTGTATCCTGGGCTTTTAACATCACACCTTCTAACAATAACATTTTCATCCCACCAATTTTATTAGTAATATAAACACATTGCTTAGCAGCTCCCAGCTAGGTGCAAAATTTCACCCATTCTTTTGAATGCTTTATTTAAAAATGCAAATTGCACTTTACCTTCTCCTCCTTACATTTTTCTAATTAACATCTCAAAACTACTGTACATCAAAGTGCCCAGACTAGCTGGCTTTAAACCAATTAAGTCACACACAGTCAAACACATAGGCACAGACGCTACTACAATTCCATTTTAAAAATAATTTCCAATAACATTGTAGACATTAATGTCTTTTTATGATATTGATTTCCTTGGCCACTTCCATCCACAGCTACTTGTTTGTCCTATTCCTCCCGTCCTTGATAAAGCTCACTTCACCGTAGCCTCTCAGCAGGATATCCAGGTAAGACCTGGGAAGCAGCTTTCCCCAATCTCCTCTCCATTCCTGAGATTGCTGCAGGCTCAAAAATCCAAGTGTTGGCAAGCCCTTGTAACCCATGTCATTGTCCCCTTAGATAAAAGCAAAATACTGCAGATGCTGGTTTTATCTCTACCTTTTAGCCTATTTTGATCCCCCCCACCCCACCCCCACTAGGGCTATCTGTACCTTGCTCGTCCTGCTTTCTACCCTTAATGTCCCCATTAGCACATTTCTTAGCTAATATCACCACCGTCAACACCTCTTTGTCCTTTTGTCTATGACATCTTTTGGCAATCTCCACCTATCACTGGCCCTCTATCCAGCTCTACCTGTCCCACCCCCCTTAAACCAGCTTATATTTCACCTCTTTTCTATTTTTCCTTAGTTCTGATGAAGAGTCAATCGAACTCGAATCGTTAACTGTGTTCATCTCCGCAGATGCTGTCAAACCTGCTGAGTTTTTCCAGGTATTTTTGTCATTGTCCCCTTAATTGGACAACCTTCCTTTGACAGAATGGGCACACCATCCCCTCTTGCCTGCCCTAATTGGTCAGGAAACCTGGAGTCAGGATACTTGAGTATCTTCCAGTATCTCTGGGAAAGAGCCTCGGCAAAGCCCGCCAATCAGTCAAACCCGTTCCTGACCCGCAAATGATTCTGGCATTCCAGCAAGGACTTAAGTCCAGAAAATTCTGCCCTATACTGAAGCTGTAAAACATTTTGGGATAACCTGAGGTCATGAAAGGTAAGCTCTTCCTTACTAACCAATCAACTGAAATGAGTAGAGTCTGAGTGAATCTTGTTCCTTAAATGCTCAAGACATCCTGAATTTTGATTTGGCAACAAAACACTGGCCTGTAACTGGGAAAATCCATGCACAAGCTATCATTTTAAAATGGGCTTGTAATTTGTAGAGCTACACAGCATGACTTACAGAAATTGTTGCTCACATATTCATTAACTGAGAGAATGCACATGTGTAATAGTCACCACATTAAAAAGTTACATTTTGTCTCAGACCAACTGAGGAAATTTGCTCTCATGCTGCTGTAGTACCCACCTGTTACAAGAGGGTGGCGATATATGGCCCCCAAAACAACATCCCAAATACTAAAAATGATTCCAAAATGCCCACATTTCCATTTATTACGCCATAAAATATATAAATGATCAGTATAACATAGGTCTACACATTTTCAGCAGTGACTCCTTTTTCAGTGGGGGTGGGGAATAAACCTTGGGTTTTTCACTTTGTAAGAAAAGTTAATTCTAAGAGTATAAAATGACTACTCTTTTGCTCACTATCTTTATCTTGATTGGAGTGGAAGTGGTGGGAGGGGAGAAGGGTGGGGAAAGGGGAATGCTGGGTGTGAAGGGTGGAAGGGAAATGCTGTGAATGCTCCCAGCTCAGGCACCTCTATCATTAAGGGGGAATGAACGGACTCAATGCTTGTCTGTGAAAAAAGCCATTGGCCCTAAATTTGTCCACACAAATTTAAAATGACTTCGGTAATAAGTGTACATACACCAAATGATAGTGATAAGTCTATGAAATTTACATCCCATCCCCCCTTACCCCACAGAAACTAGACCAAAAATATCTTCTAAATATAATTTGCTGTTCAAACAATGCAGGGTTAAAGATGTCAATAAACCTCTTAGTAAATGCTAATTGTTTGCAGGGAATTGTGTACCTTCAAAACAAGATAGGTGCACAATCAGAGACAAGGTAGCCGCTGGGCTTGTGGCTTACTTGGGGATTATATTGGATATACGGCACAGAAACAGGCCCAATCAATTCATGTCAGTGTTTATGCTCCATTTGAGCCTCTGCCCATCTTTCCTCATCTAAGTCTACCATCAGAACCATGTGGTCTCTTCTCCCCGAAATGTTTGTCTAGCTTCCCCTTAAATGAATCAGTACTATTCACTTCAACCAATCGCTGTGGTAGCGAGTTCCACATCCTCACCATTCTTTGGGTAAAGAAGTTTCTTCTGAATTCCCTATTGGATTTCTTGGCAACTGTCTCATATTGATGGCATCCAGTTATGCTCTTCTCCACAAGAGGAAACATTCTCTCTGCATCCGCTCTGTCAAAACCTTTCCTAATTTTAAAGGCCTCTATTGGGTCAGCGTTAGCCTTTTTCTTTCAAGAGATAATAAATTCAGCTTGTCACTCTTTTCCTGATGTGTATACCCTCGCATTTCTGGTATCATCCCTGTAAATCCATCTGTACCCTCTCCATTGCATCTATATCCTTTTTATAACATGGAGTTCAGTACTGCAAATCGAACTCTTAAGTGTAGTCTAACCAAGGTTCGATACAGATTCAGTATAACTTGTATTCAGAAATTTGTTTTGTTGATGAAAATTCGCCTTAATGACCAACCCTTCTGCATCATAAGATGGAAAAATAACTGAAATAAGATTACCTGCATAAAAGACTTTTGGGTTTTGGTTTATATTTTAGATAACAGCAACAACTTCTGTTTATATAGCACCTTTAATGCAATAAAAGCTCCCAAGATGCTTCAGTGGGGTGTTATAAAACAAAATACAACACTGAGCCACATATTAGGGTGGATGATCAAAAGCCTGGTCAAAGACCTAGATTTGTTAGGTAAGGGAATCAAAGGTTATCGGGGGTAGATGGGAATGTAGAACTTGAAACACAACCAGATCAGCCATGATCTTATTGAATGCTGGAGCAGGCTCGAGGGGCTGAGTGTCCTAATTCTGCTCCTATTTCATATGTTCGTAGGTTTTAAGGAGTGTCATAAAGGAGGCAAATGAAGTAGAGGTGGAGCGGTTTAAGGAGGAAATTCAAGAAACTGGAGCCCAGGCATCTGAAGGGATGTGGCCATGGCAGAGCAAGTAACGTCAAGGATGCTCAAAAGGCCAAAATTAGAGGAGTACAGATACCTCAGAGGGTTGTAGGGCTGGAGGAGATTAACAGGATAGGGAGGGGAGAGGCCATGGAGAGATTTGAAGACAAGGACGAGAAATTTAAAATTGAGGCGCTGCTTAACTGGGGGCCAATGTAGGCCAGCGAGAACAGAAGTGATAGATGAGCAGGAATTGGTACAAGTTAGGACAAGGCAAGAGTTTTGAATGACCTCAAGTTTATGGAGGGTGGAACATAGGAGGCCGGCCAGGAGATTTAGGCATTTTCAGACAGCCTACTCATTAAACCAGAATGTCCAGTCTTAAATCAGACAGGTATGAAATGTAATTTTGTATTTGTTACTGACAGATATTTTTGGTTGTGATATCATAGCCCTCCACTGTTAATAAACAGTCGCATTTCTGTAAAATGTTTGGGAGGAGTTGACTAGTGTGAGTGTTGCACGGTATGCACATTTATGAGCATTTGCAAGCCCCTGCATTGTACACTCTACTCTCTGCCTTCCACAGAGTTTAATTCTGAAAATGTTTTCTGTACCTTTCACATATTTTGTGGCAGGTGCAAGTTCTGTTCTCCAGCAAAAAGTATGTTGATCAGCAGCGGCACCTTGCATTTGCACTTCTGACATGCAGCCTTGTTAATGTGCTGGATATATTAACACTGATCTAATAGGCAAGCAGGTTCACTATTTCCCTGAGCAATCAAAGTTGATGCACTGCAGCCCAGGGAGCATAGCGAGCGCTTTTATTTCAGTGATGTGCGTTAAGTCACATGAGCCTGCTACTTATTAAAGTTCCCCAAGATGTCTACTGCTGGCCTTATAATAATAAATCAGTTGTCCTCCAGCTACTCATTCACATTGTAATGGGCAGTTTTCGAATAATATTGGTGCTAATATAGTGCTTTATTACGTCATTGCATGTCTGGAAAATGCATTCATTGTTAGTGCAGAGCCAAATGCAGCAGAACGAGGAGGAGTTTGTTCCTGTGAAGGGGGAACCGGAAGCCTGTTCTGGATGGTTGAGCTAAATTGGTCTAAATGGCTGTCCTTGTCCGTATGTGCCTTGTGAGAGAGTAACTTGAAACAGGGATTATTATTGTGCTCATTAAAGATTAAATACAGACACTATAAAAATATATATTTATCTTATAAGCATTGGTAATTTCACAGACTATCGTGGAAAAATGTTCACACCAGTGAAACTAAAATTACACAGATAAAATTTCACCAGAACAAACACTGCTCATTGTGTTCTGGAGCAATGTGATGCCAGCAGAACAACACTCAGAATAAATAGTATGCTGGAGGCTGTCCAAGGCTCATTCCTTCCCTTGGTATCCACTATTACAGCTGGAAAATACAACTGCTCTCTGAAAATAAAAATTGTTCTTTTCGATATAACTCAATCTTTGCATTCAGAACATTTCACTCCCAGGAGCAAAAGACCAAGCCTGGCAGCTATGAAATGAGCACCCTACTGAGTGACCTGTACAGTCATTCTAATGTTCCTTTATTCATAAGACAAGGCTTTCACTCAGCTTGAGGCAAATCTGCGCTAACAGATTTTAAAATTAATAAAAGACCATAAGTGACTGTTAACTGCAAAAGAATATTATATTTTTCACATTTCTTAATCCTCCTCCTCTCTCTCAGAATCAACCCAATGTACAATTCCCCTTCAGCTGAACAAAGGAACCTTCAGTGTTACCAATATCAAGTGTTTCATTAATTGAGGACATCAAGGTAAAGCATTCTACCTGCGCAAGGTAGCTCACTGGAGAAGAATAATGTCCCGTTCCACGTACATTATTTATAAAGTGGGACTGAATTCCATTTTGTCAACTTACATTTTACTGAGGTCAAGTATTGAAATATGTATTTAGTAATTATCGGGAAATGTAGACTGGACAATAGAGCAGCTGATATCCAATAGCCATTGGGCAACCACTTTGTTTAATATCGTTTGCATAATTGGCTAGACCAGTCCATAACATCCAATTTCGAGTTTTCTGATACATTTGAAGCAAATGGATTGTGTAAAGAATTCTACAACAACAGTTCCAACACTTACCCACTATATGAAAGAATTGAGGTATACAGTGGTTTCCTCTTTGTCATTTTTGGCCAACTGGTTAATGTATTTGTACTAATTATCGAATGTTTCTATTTTAAAGAATTGCACTGTGTCCCCACATGAAAAATAAAGTGATTAACAAGTGCATTAATACAAAACACAAGGTAGAGAGGAAAAAGAGGATTCAAACCTTGAATCCAACCAGAAAGTGCAATAACTTTAGATCTCAGAGCTTCCTATAATATTCTAGGATGAGTTCTACCCTCTTGTAGTTGGGCTACTTCATGGACCCCCATGTCAAAATAGTATGCTCCATCTCTAGGAAAGAAAGGTGGAGGGCAAAGGAACAATTCATGAGATTCAGTTTGTAGCTTTTGCCCATAGTCCGTGGTTGTCCATCACTGGGTGTCACTGATTCCTGATATGATGAAGTCTGTTGCTGAAGAGAATGAGAGAGAAAGCATTTGTAAAAATGTTTCTATTTGCAAGCTTTGCTTTTCTTTCATGCTCTTCCAGAACAATCACAGCAGGTTTCTGAAGAAATTTTAAATAATTTTTAGCAACTAATTTGTCCTCGGTGTGAATTATACCTGTGATTAAATAGTATATGTTATACTGATTCCTGTCACTTTCTAGTTCTGCACCGTTGAGTATCATTTGATGATGAACATGCAGTGATTATCTCACTATCATTAATTCTTCAGTGTGAATATCATTGTGTTTTAATGGCATGAATTGCACAGGCTGTTTACACTTATCCTGACAGCTGCTGTCAGCCAAAAAGCACTAAAGCAAGTTCTTGTGGCCTCCACAGCAAAAAAAAATGAAAAGAACAATTCGTCAGGATGATTTTGTGGCTGTAATCTCATGTCAGAGTTTAGAAATTCTGCATCAACCCATACCTTTCTCTTTTGGAGTTTATCATATCACTAATTATTTTCTGCGTCACCATCACAATCACAATTCAGCTCTCTGCTTTCCTCCAATTCTCCTTTTAGGTCTCATAGTCTTCAACGAATGTCATTTTCAACTCTATTTATAGCTGTCAGCATTTATTTAATTGAGCTGAACCGCAGGGCAAAATTAACCAAATATAGAGCAACCAATTAGGCTGTAATTTTGGAGTTCAGAAAATGTTCATGAGCCCTGATAGAGGGCATCATCTGACTGAGTGACAGCCTTATTCACTCTCCAGCATCAACAGTCTATTATTTAATAAATATAACAGATGCTGGTTAGGCCCATGGGCTTTCGTTCTGAAATTAATCAGAAATATGAATTGCACATTTGCGAGGCATGTCCGTTTGTCTACTTCACATATCTTTATGAGCAAGAAACACTGCTGTTAGAGTAAAATATTTATGGCACTGGTTGAACGGTGGCTTTGCTAATAAACAAAACAAAAGACTTATCTTTCTCCCATCTATATCTTGCTTGTTTCATGCTTTCTTTCCATCTAAGACTATTTGCTTCTCTAGCTTTTTATAACAATCAAATCTGTATTCGTCTGCAATTTTTTTCTCAATTTGTCTCTTTGTATAAGTCTGTACTTATCTCTGTCTCCTCTCTGTGCCTTTCACACAATTTATGTCTTTGACTCTCTCTTGTCTGGCTGTATATATGTGCATCACATAGTTCCTTCTTTCTGTATAATGTCACTTCTTTTCTTTCATCTGTTATGGGGACTTGGAGGCTGACATGGGACTAAAAATCAGTTTCATTGATGTTGGTTGACATAAATATTGGCCACTAAACAGGAGAGAACTTCCCAACTCTTCGAAAAGCGCCGTGGAATCTTTCATGTCCACTTGAAAGGCAGTTGGGGTCTTGGTTTAATGCTTCATTTGAATGGCAGCACCTCCGGCAGTGTAGTTAGTTCTCCTTCATGAGGAACTGAGAAACAATGTTGAGATAAATACCTTGGAGCACCTGGTCACACAGTTGCATTGAAAGCTGGCTGGGAATGAGCTACTTGCCCCTCTCAACCTTTAGCTAAGGATTGCAAAAGAATGAGAGATTAGGATGGCTATTCAGCCCATCCTCTTGCTCTGCTTGATTTCTCTGCCCAGAGGCAGGTCCAAACTGCAGCACCACAACCTCCACCACAGGTAGAGCCAGGAGGCAGGTCCCGAATCCACTGCAGCCGGATTGGGGATTGAAACCTCTACTGTTGGCACCAATCTGATAAAAGCCAGCCATTCAGCCAACTGAGTCAATCCCCACCCCCAAAAAAAAGGAGTCCAAGTTGCTGTGGCAAGATACACTTTTACATGCATGTTATAGCCTGGAGCTATGGATAATGATGGTAGAGGCTCCAGTCTCTTTCCATCACATGGCTGACCAGAAACCTCTCCCACTCTTACTACCTGCAATTGACATATGTTGCAGGATGATACTCAATCTTATTGACAGCATTATGAACACACCTTCCTTGGACCTCAAGTCCTGGGGTGGTATTTGAACCCAGAGCTTCTGGCTCAGAGGCAGGGATGCTTCCCACTGTCCCATCGTCCTATTCCATCCATCCAGAAAGAATCTGCATATGTCCCAAGGCAGCTCCCAACTGGTTCTTAATGGTTCCATGGTACCTGCCTCCAGTGTCCTACCCACTCCATCCCACATGCTGCTCAACTCTTTGAAGAACTGCCTAGTGTTCATTTGCCTTTTGCTTGAACCTGTTGTCTAACTAAAAGCGTGAGTGTGATGTAGTATTCTAGATTTACCTATTCTATACCATTCATTCAAAGATCTCCAAACGGCTGCTTTATGTCACCTCCTTTCAAGTCTTCCAGTCTTTAACTCAACACAATGCTCTGATTGAAAGGGTGCACTTTTCTGCATTGCCTGCAGGCCTTGAACCTTGTGCCCCGACCTGGGAGCAATACTCAACGTATAATCAAAGGGTGGCAAACGGAGAGCCTGTGGAGCTGAATAATGATTGTATGCATGGAATGATTGGATGTTCAAAGTCCAAGTGGTTTAGCACTTGTCTGAACATTCATTGGGGTTACATCCTTGAAACCACTCTGTGGTTTCTTTTCAAGTTTCTGTCCTCTCCTGAAGGTAGGGATTAATGTTTAGGCATAGGCCTATAGGCAACAGTAATCCTCCATTACCTCATCAATCATCATAGGGGGCCCTAGGTAGTCAGTACCATCAAAGTATTTTACTGTGGGAATCATCGCTTCTGTTCAGATCTCCAAATTTACTGAGGTCAATCGACAGGGATCAGGAGTAAGAATCCTGGCTGATTACCTGAAACTTTGTGGCTGTTACAGATTTCATCTCCCTGCTGGTGATTTCCTTTGCTGATGCTGCATTTCATTACTTTTTAGCATTGATTACCATTGCTCTAAGCTGAAGATTCATTTACATTTGAGTGACATACGGAGGACAATGTGAGCAGGTTGAAGCATGTTTGCCAAGATTACCATAAAATTGAAATATTAATTCAAAGGCAGTTGAGGGGAGATTGTTAGCCTTGTACAATATTATGACAGGTTTAGGTAAAGTAGACAAAGAAAAAGCTTTTCTCATTAACTGATGGTACAAGGGCTAGGAGACACAGATTTAAAGCTCTGGATAAGAGATGCAGGGGGGATTGGAGAAAGAACTTTTTAAGCGGCGAGTGGTAATGACTGGAACGTACTGCCTACATGAGGGTGGTGGAAATGGAGACGATCAATGATTTCAAAAGGAAATCGATGGGCACTCAAGGGAAATAAACTTGCAGGGATAGAGCAGGGGAAGGAAACTAACTGGATTGTTCTACAGAGAGCTGGCATGGACTCAATAGGCTAAATGGCTTCTTTCTGTGTCATAATGCCTTTAAATATTGCTAACCTCTAGTTGCCTGAAAAGGGGGTGTGTACCTTCTCCTGCAATCTTTGTGGTGATTGGCCTCTCACAATGCTGTGGGGGGGTCACTGTTTTGAAATTAGGGGCCACCATTTTAGGACAGAGATGAGGAGAAATTTTTTGTCACAACTTTGGACCTCTCTGCCTTAAAAATATTGGGATCCTACTTCCACCACCTTCTGAGGCAGAGGTAGATAGATTCTTGTTAGCCAAGGGAATCAAAGGTTATCAGGGGCTAGATGGGAGTGTAGAATTCAAAACACAAACAGATCAGCCATAATCTTATTGAATGATGGAGCAGGCTCGAGGGGCCGAATGGCCTACTTCTGCTCCTATGTTCGTCTGACACAGACCCAGAAACTACTTGGCCCTGAATGCTGTCATGATCCATGAGTGTTGTTGGAGCTGCACTTACCCAAGAAAGAGGTGAGTATTCCATCCCACTCCTGGCTTGAGTCTTTCAGATAGGGGAGGTGCTTTCAGGGGTCAAGTGAGCTGCTCATCACAGAATACCCTGCTTCTACCTTAGTCATTTAGCCATATTATTGAGCTGATTGGTCCAGTTAAGCTTCTGGTCTATGGTGACTCCCAAAATATAGTTTGATGGTGGGGTAGGTGGTGGACCTTTCCTTGATTAATGACCAGAAAGTTACCAGCTACTTGTCAACCAATGGCTAGATGTTAGCCAGGCTGCACTTTACAGGTTCTACAGTTGCAAAATACATACAGGATTGTAGAGTGCAACATACTTTTATACTGCTTTGTTACATTAACTTGAGTTACTGGACTATGCCCAAGCTGCATTCTTTATTTTAATGGTTAATGTGTATCAATTTGTTTCATACTCAAAGGGCCAATTGTTGTTTTCCCAAAAATAAAAACAATGGCAACACATTATTTTAATTGTAGCATTTTAAGGGGAGACAATAACTTCGAAATAACAATTGTGCTCCATTTTTTTAGTTTTGGCGATGGTTCGATTATTTTCTATTCCTCCCTCCCTGGATAGCACCACCCTTGTTGCTTTCTTGCCATGAGCTCATCCAGCATGGAGGCCATGAGCCTCAGCAGCTACAGCCAGTGAAGTTCACCACAGAATCCACCAACTCTGTTCTGAAGTTGCAGACTGGAGGCAAATTTTGTGGAACAAATCGCTCCGTTGGATATTGATCCTCTACATTCATCCAGTTCCCACTCAGCTGTTGTACAGCATTCCCCACCAAGGCAACAGAACTGCCAAAACTTACGAAAGTCACGGTATTTCTCAGTAGCCAAATCTATAGTACGTTTTTTTTGCAAGTACTGTATCGAGAGCTTTTGGAGCTTCATATTCTCAGAGCTTAAGAAAAATAATTTTGCCTCATTCATTATGTAGGGATTCTTTATAATTAAGTAACATTAATTATTAATTCGAACTCTCAAAGACATTTGTCAAGTGGAAGCAGCTTCAGAAAGTGGCTCGATCAGTTCATTCCATTCTGCAGAGTAAACAACCTGAATCAGAGGCTGATGCAATTCCGATATTTATATGCATTGCCCAGAAATCACCTCTAGGTGGCAATTCAGGAGACTCAAGCCTGAGTCACCATCCCTGGCACACATCTTAAAGCAATTACTCTTTTTAGTCTCACACTCTTAATGATCTTCGGTATTCCCTGCACAGATTTGGCTTTGCCCTTTCCTTATAAATGCAATATTAATAATTGTCTGTGTGGAATTGCTGAATCTTGGCCTGCTGTGAAAATGTGTGCGTGCACATGCCTATTTTCCTTCAACAACAACTTCTATCTATATAGCACTTTCAGTGTAACGAAGCCTCAATGCGCTTCACAGGATCATTATAAAACAAAGTATGACACCCAGCCACAATATGGAGAGATTAGGTCAGATGACCAAAGCTTGGTCAAAGAGGTAGGTTTTAAGGGGTGCCTTAAAGGAGGAAAGCGAGGTAAAGGCGGAGAGGTGTAGAGAGGGTGGGTATTAGAGAGCTTGGGGCCAAGGCAACTGCAGGCACCAAATTAAAATTGGGCTGCCTAGAAGGTCCGAATTGGAGAAGCACGGATATCTTGGAGGGTTGTGGGGCTGGAGGAGATTACAGAGATAGGGATGGGTGAAGCCATCGAGGGATTTGAAAACAGGGATGAGAACTTCAAAATCAAGACATTGCTTGACTGGGAGCCAGTGTAGTTCAGCAAGAACAGGGGTGATGGGGAATGGGATTTGCCAAGCACGGGCAGCAGAGTTTTGGATGTTCTCAAAGTTACACATGGTAGAACATTGGAGACCAGCCAGGAGCACATTGGAAAAGTCAAGTCCAGAGGTAACAGAGGGATTCCACTGCTGTTAAGCTGAGCCAAGGGTGAAATCAGGCGATTTCACAGAGGTGGAAAGGGGCAGCCTTAGCGATGGCACAAATATGAAGGCAGAAGCTCATTTTGGGATTGAATGTGACACTAAGATTGCAAACAGACTGGCTTAATCTCAGACTGTTGCTGGGGAGCGGAATGGAGTCGGTAGCTAGGGAATGGAGTTTGGAGCAGGGACCAAAAATGGCTTCAGCCTTCCCAACATTTAATTTGAGGAAATTTCTGCTGATCCAATACTGGATGTCAGATAAGCAGTTTGATAATTTAGCAACAGTGGAATCAAGAGGAGTGGTTGTGAGGTAGAGCGGGTGTCATTGGCGTACATATGAAAACTAATGCCGTGCCTTCGGATGATGTCGCTGAGGGGTAGCACGTGGAGGGGACCAAAGATAGATCCTGGGGGATACCAGGAGGAATAATCCAGGAACAGGCAGAGAAGCCAATTGCAAGTGATTATCTGGCTATGATCAGATAAATAAGAATGGAACCAGGTGAGAGTAGTTCCACCCAATGGACGATTGTGGAGAGGTGTGGGAGGATCCATTGTGAACCGTGTCAAAGACTGCTGACAGGTCGAAAAGCGAGAGGTGGGAAAGTTTATCTTTGTCACAGTCACATAGGGTGTCATTTGTGACTTTGATAAGAACCATTTCAATACTGTGGCAGGATGCAAATCTGATTGGAGGGGTTCAAACATGGAGCTCCAGGAAAGATGGGAATGGATTTGGGAGATGACAACATGATCTTTGGAGAGGAAAGGGAGGTTGGAGTTGAGATGGTAGTTTGCAAGGATGTCGAGGTCAAGGGTTGGTTTTTTTGAGAGGGGTGACGATGGAAGATTTGAAAGGAGAGAGGGACAACACCTGAATGGAGAAAACAGTTTACAATATCAGCTAACATAGGTATCAGGAGGAAAAGTCAGGTGATCAGCAGGTTAGTGGGAACAGGATTATGGAAACAGCAGGTGGGCCTCATGGACAAGATGAGCTCAGAAGAGAAAGATGCAAGTTCAGGGCTATGGCGGGGGGAGCATTAAAAGAAGTTTGACCCGGTGGGCTGGTGGAAGAGAGGGAGGGAGGGGCTGAAGCAGCTGATCGGATTGTCGTGATCTTAATAACAAAGAAGTCCATGTGCTCCTTGCACTTGTTAGAAGTGAGGGTGGAGGGGACGGGGAGAGGGGTTTAAGAAGATGGTTTGCAGTAAAGAAGCTGGGGTGGTGGGGGCTTATCTTTGCATTGCAGGAACAAGCTCCCTTTACAAACAACTCCACGCACTTCACAGGTGTATAACTAAAGCATGGCGGCTGAGATAAAAAAGATGATATTAGGAAGGATGACCAAAAGCTTGCTCAAAGAGGTGGATTTTTTATAGAAATGTCTTGAAGCAGGTGAAGAGGCAGAGGAGTTTTTCGAGAGGGAATGCCAGGTTTGGTGTTGAAAATTTACAAAAGGTATTGAGGCGTTCAAGCAATATGATAGACAATTTAGAGAAATGGGATTAATAATTAAATTACAAAGAGACAAAAGCAATGTAGCAACGAGAGCAGTGAACTGCAGAGGTGTGAATCCCTAACACCACATTGACGCAAGATTGACAATGCTGTGGAAAAAAGATGCAATTCAGGCCATTCAGAGAGAAGGGGCAATCAGCAAATGTCCTACCCCACTCTTCAGCGAGTTAAAAATTAAATAAGCTAGAAAGCGTCTATTAATAGCATCTATTAATAGCATCTCCACATGTAGACATGTGATTGAGCTCCTGCAGTTTTTCACTACCAACCCATTAACTTGTTATTTAGCAGTACCACTGATAATTATCTTACCCTTATGAAAAACTGCTGGACTTCAGAAGTCATTATCTGAGAGCAGCATTCACAATTATACTGTGACAAAAGCCTTTTTAAACAGACAGATGTTACTGTTATTAATACATTGCTGGTAGAAGATGACTTCTCAAAAACGCTTAGCTTTGCTAGTTACCAGTATAACTCCAAAATTCCAAAAAGCGTACGACAGTGCAGCTATGAATCAGTTTAGCTCTTGTTGGCTGCAGACAAAAAATTTCTCTCAGATTTGTAGTCAGTACAGAAAAAAGCTGCACAAACTAGTGAGCATGATAAGGTGGTTTGTTCTTGAATACCAGGGGTGGGATCAGGCAGTTGGTACGCTACAAGGTTTTATTGCGGTTGCAGTTCATGTACAAGCCAGGCCGGGCCTGAGGTTGTGGCGCAAACACTGACTCCACTTCTTGCAGTAATACTCAAGTCCACACATCAGCTTTACCAGCTTACTTTGCCCCTCATTCGGCACCATTACATAGGGTTCTGTGCTTTGTATATACAAACTCAAATTCAACATTAATGACCACTTGCTCAACTGGACATTGAGTTGTGCAGAATTTGTGAAGTAAAATGTAAATTATGAGCGCTACAAATCTGAAACCAAGTATACTGGGATTATGCAGCGTTTGCAAAGATTGAAGAATCTTTTTAGTTTCACACTCTTCATCAGAATTAATGTTGAGTTTATATTTGTCAATGCGTCATCGATATCTGTTTACAAGTTCTCCAATTCCTTATTTGCTCCTGGCAACCACTAGGGTCAAACTTGAGATTCATCTCACAACTGATTCGGGCTCCATTTTCTAATGCAATCTGACATAAAGCTCCCCCATGTCATTGCCACTAATTTCATGCAAAGACCACCATACACTTTCAAGATGAACAATGCCACTCCTAAACAGCTAGAAGCACTATTTTATGGTGCAAAGGCTTGGTTAGAAGCTGGAACTTGCACAAGGAGTAAATAAGGCAAATATAAGATACATTTAAGGTAAAGCTAGATAATCACATGTGGGTGAAAGGAATAGAAGGCAATGCTCGAGTGAGATGAAGAGGAATGGGAGAAGGTGTATGTGCAACAGAAATACCAGGATGGACCAGGTGGGACAAATGGCCTGTTTCTGTGCCATCCACTTGAATGTAAACAGACTGAGTTATATTTGGAATGTAAAATCTCAAATAGACGCATTGGATTTCTCTGGAAACTCAGAATACTGGCAGGTACAGCAATGGAATTCACCGATTCTGAAAAATTTGTAAATGGTACAATTTTCCAGAAATAAAAACACAAAATGCTTATGTAGCTACAGTTCTTTTTTCTTCACATTAAATACTAATAGAATTTTATCCTAACATTAATGAAACCCAAGTACCTGACTCTGTACTGAGTAACTATTTTTAAAAAAAAATTCCATCCTGTACATCTTGCAGTTCTATAGCACAAGATGAATGAATTGGCATTAATGCAGCAAGCTATTCTGCTATTTTGCTATTCTGACCAGATCATTACAACAGAAATAATAAGAACCAAAGTGCACTAAGTGCAAGTTAAAGTATGAAAATGGCAACTTTCTATACAAGTCTCGTGATTGCAGTATTGAGAACAGGTAAAAGATTTCAGATTTGATGAACTAGCTAAACTATACAAAATCCCAGGGTGAGCTCCTGATCAGTGCTGAGATAGCTAATCTTAGTTAGACTGGAAGACAGTGGAATTAGCTCCAGGTTCTGTATTGGTGAAAGTAAATCAGCAAGGATTCCTGCTTCCTATTGCTGTTCCAGTGACTCTTCTTGGAATGCTCTTCTGCTTGGATGGACTGAATTCAACTCGATTGATGCATTGCACAGTCCAGACTTCCTTGAGAAAAATGACCGCTTGGGTGAGATATTGGAGAGTTCTTTGCCCCCATGGGATCAGGCCCCAGCAGCAGTTAACATGCTCAGGAGGGGGGCGGGGGGGAGGGCGGAGAGTGAATCTGTTTTTAAAAAAGTATGATGAATTAACAAATTCAATGTGTTCACATACTTAGTAAATACAGTAAAAATGCACTCAGCACAGTGGGTAAATGCATCAGTGAGCATGGGACATATAGACCAAGCAGGTTTGTACTGCAGGCCTTTCACTCAGGGGCAATTGTAGAAATAATTCAATTAGTTTCAGCATCTCTGAACAAAGAAATGGGGCAGTGTGAAATAGGGATTAAAAAAAAATCAAGTAAGGTTTCTGTTCCTAGTGGTCATCCATATTTTGAATGCACAAATATATCTTTGCATCATGGGTTGAGTTTATCCAGTGTGTAAAAGCCATTCAGATCAGGCAGATTCAAATTTCAATCCCAAGTCTCACTGAGGTAGTTGCTCTCAGCCAGAACACAACTGAGTGCTATGATTGGTTTCATTACTCCTGGATTGGTGGTGGTGGTGGTGGGTGGGGGCGGGGGGGGGGGAATGATCCATGGTTCCTGCATCAGGAACATCCACTGATGGTGCATATGTACAATGGGGGAGGATAGGTTAAGGCTACATTGTAATGACTCCTGGGGTAAATGTAATGCTGACATGGATGGTCAAGGCTCACAGCTAAATGACCACTTGGGTGATTTATGAAACAAGCATCCCTTTATTTACAGTCTTCTGGAATTATTCAATTCAACAATTTCATATCTCAGGTGGCCTGTGTTTTTTTTTTGGATGGAAGTTGGCGATGATTACACCTCTTTTAGACCTATTTTTTGTTTCTTTACTTAACCATTTACCAGCTCCTTTTGCCTTGCACCATCATCACATTTGTCATTTAATCACTGCTGTCTTCCTTGATTTTCCCTTTAGCTCTTCGACACCTCCCTCTGCCCCCTTTACCTGCTTGAAACCGTTACATCAATTCTGATAAAAGGTTATTGACCTGAGACATTAATAGTTATTCTGCCACAGATGTTGCATAAAAAGCTGAGTATCTACAAAATCTTCTGGTGTTGGTCCAGATTTCTAGCATCAGCACTATTTTGCTTTTGTATCCTTCTATGCTAGCTAAAAAATGTTTAAACAGCATAATAGTGAAAATCAGGCCTCTTCAGTTAAAGACAATACTGAACCCCAATAGAGTCGGGAACTGAATTAACCCTGCAACCATCACTTAGAATCTCCAAAACCAAACTCCTGAGAAATCAGATAAGTAGGTTCTTGAAAATGCAGATCAGTTAGCATTTGTCGGGAAAAAAGTCAAGAACAGTTCAGGTGAAACGGAGGAAACATTTTACTGTAAACGTCATGTTTTACACCTCTCTGGTGATGCCTGGCATTGCTGTGTATTCAGAGCATCTCCTACATTTCTTTAGGAGAATTTACTATTGCTTAATATGGAGCATACTCTTCCTGTAGGAACACATCCTTTTTTTTCTTCATTCTTTCATGGGATATGGACATCACTGGCAAGGTTAGCATTTGTTGCCCATCCCTAATTGCCCTTGAACTGAATGGCTTGGCTCACAAGGCTATTTCAGAGGGCAGTTAAGAGTCAATCTGGAGTCACATCACATATAGGCCAGGTCAGAAACAGATAACAGGTTTCCTTCCCAATAGTTTTGTGGACCAGCTTTATATTCCAGATTTATTAACTGAATTTCAATTTCAACTGCCATGGCGGGATTTGAACCCTTGGCCCCAAAGCATTAGCCTCTGTATTGCTAGTCAATTGTCGTTGCCATCACGTCACCACCTCCCCTTACCTGTGGTCAGAGAACTTAAGCATTGGTTGGCAACTGCTTAGCTTAAGAACTCCAAATTTTAATTGATAAAAACACATCTTACCCCCACTTCTCCCAAAATTTCCTACTGCTTGTCCAGCTTGCATCCAGCATCTGCAACACAGGACCAACTTGGTCCTTACTCTATTCACCAGGCTTGTCATTTTAAAACCAACATGAGCCCAAGAAAATTTACTTGGCTTCTTTTCCTCTCCCAAATGGTGTAGTCACATTCATCCTTGAAGGAATGCTGGATTAATAATTAGATACTATCCCAATATTAATTCACCTCCCTCTCAGAACCGTTTCTGTTCAGACTCTCAAAGAGACATGAACACCACTTAACACTTTTCTGTCGACCCCACACACAATAGTATGTTAATGACAGTATAAGTTCTCCATAACAACTTCTTCATTTAATTTGTTAGCATAGCAGTTGTTAGTTACTTGCCATTAATGAAAACTAGAACTTGGAAATAGCTGAATGGAGGGGGACAGCCCATCAAATCAAAAACACAACACATTCAGGCACAGCACAATGTTTAAATGAAAATAACTGCCCCAAGTAACGCAGTAGGAGTTGTCAGATCATTTGGCCACAAATAATTAGCTGAAATTTCCATTGGGGTGAAAAATGATATAAATTACATTTTGGTCCATGAGGTCAGTGTCTTATGTACTGAACGCTTCAAATGCAGAAGTGCTTTCAGCAGAAAAATAAGGATGCAGACTTGTGTAAGGGTAAAAGTGTTATACGGGTATCACTGTTTCAATGCGTTAAAATGTTTTAAGTATGGAATTTAGCTTTTATTAAGGGAAAAGCACCTTTGTGAAACTGGAAAATGCACTGTTGGATTTAGTCAATATAAAGGGTTCTGTCTAGAGAAGAAATTACTGAACATTTACAGCATTTAGTAGATCATTGATGGCATGTTCCCAAATTGCAATCTCCTCATTCTAAAGGCTTTTTAAATAATATTAAATGAGAAGACAATAACTCACACTTTTATAGCATCTTTAATATAGAAAATGATTACCAAGGCACTTCAGAGGTCTAAGGAAATAACTGGACCTGGTTGAAAAGTAACGTTAGGGGTGATTATTAAAAGATTAAAGAAATGGGTTGAGGGAGATCTTGAGGTGGTGGAGACTGGAGGATCTTAGGGAAAGAATTCCAGAGTAATGGGGCCTGATGGGCGAAGGCATATCCACTGATGGCAGGGAAAGGGTAGCACTTAAGTAGCTAAACAGCAAACAAGAGTTAGGAGCAATAGAGTTTGGTCAAGTTGTAGCAAGGAGTGAACACTTAAGGATGAGAATTTTAAAAGAGGTGTAGGCTAGTGACTGGCACTGAGATATAAACATTTTAATAACACAAATTAAAACAAATCTTTATGCTTTTAAAACTTAGACACAGGATGCTTAAAACACAGGGGCATGTTTAAACTGCAAGCGATTTTGAAAAAAGAACTTCCTGGGATGGGAGGCTAGCATAAAGTGATATAAATATTCTATTGTAACAGAAGCAGCCTCAATTAACGCAAATGTTTTCAACTAACATGTCTTCTGGTGAAAACAAAGGATCAAATATTACTGGTGTTTGACCAGCAATGAGGATAAACACAAATGTTAAGTGTGTGGGAATTCCATCACAATTCACTTATCATATTCCCTGTGTTAACCATGTGAGAGGAAAGATAAGCTTACATTTATATAGCACCTTTCCTGATCTCTGGGCACACCAAAGCGCCAATGAAATACTTTTGAAATACAATCATTGTTGTAATGTAGGGAATCGGGGCAGCCAATTTGCACACTGTACGGTTCCACAAACAGTAATGAGATATAACATAGAATAACAGAATTTACCACACAGAAACAGACCATTCAGTCTAACTGGCCTTTGCCAGTGTTTATTAGCCTCCTCCCACTCTACTTCATCTAACCGCATGAGCAAAGAAGCTTAAAAAAAGTCACAGGCTCACAAACACTGCCTGCAACCATACATTCAGATTGTATACAACACATGAAAATGGTGTTGCTGACATCTCATAATAAATGCTAACTTTTAAATGTTATCACAGAATTATGACTATGGAATCCATGAAACCAATGAGCATATAATCTGCTTTAAGTGATGCTGGTTGAGGGATAAGTATTGGCAGGCACACAGAAGAACACTAAAGAGCTTGCCACTAGCACAATGATACACACAATCCCTTGTAAGATTTCAGGAATTATTTGAATTTAAGGATGAAGAAATAAAATTCTTATCTTGGATTTCTCAATTTTTTGGGGTAAAGAATGAACCAGACCTTGCAACCTAAACATCCTATTTTACTGAACTGAGCTACAGAACCCATAGCCTTGCATCACAAAGACTTTTAACTTCTACATCCCCAATATTGCCTGTCTGTTTCTACTTTAGCTGCTCTACTGCTGAAATTTACTTGCCTTGGTCATCTTCATTTGTAACTTCTTAGTGTTTGTTAAAAGCCTCAAATTCTTGGGGCCTATTATGCTGCATTTTGGGCACAAATTACAAAGGAATCAGGAAATATCTGTAGAGGGGATGTCGCAGGGCTTCATTGGTTCAATGGGGAGGTATCTAGTGTTGAGGGTCGAGCAGCTGAAGGCTTGAAGCTATCTTAAATTTGATTGTTTCCAAACACAATATGCAAGTGATGAAAAGCATATTTAATTCAATTTTAATTTGGACCCTGTTGCAGCACCAGGCTTCCAAGGGGAAAATGTGGTAAGAGTAACCATATTGTTACATTCCAACTCTATCAGCTAAACCAGGGTTAACAAAAATTAATGTTAATTCTGGATTTCAAGAGGGTTGGATTCATAAAAATGGGAGTGGACTTCAATTGGATGGCCCTACCTGGACTCCGAAAAGGTGGCCATGTCTTACCAAACTGGTTAAATTTTTTGAAAAAATTACTAAATTGGAAGATATACAGTCAGTTTGACATTGTAGACCTATATTTTCAAAAAGCTTTTGCCGAAGTACCATGCCATAAAATTACTAAACAAGTCAGAAGTCCTGTAATATTGGCAAGCTGATTTTGGATTAAGGAATTAATTGTACTCGTAGGTGGTTATTAATGTAAATGGCTGCACAGGAGATTGGTTATGAGTGGAATCCTGCAGGGATCGGTGCTTGTACTGATGCACTTCAATCTTTATTAATGATTTTGAGGTGTTAGCAAAACTGTTAGAAAGTTCATGAACGATACAAAGATTTGAAAAAGTGATAAGACATTAGAAAGGAGGCGGAGGGGAAGGCAACTGCAAGCAATTCAAGTTATTGGGGAAAAGTCACCATCTAAAACTGTCATTTTAGATTAAATTTTTCTATAAAAGTACTGTTTTTATTTCAGGTCTCCAGCATCTGCAGTATTTTGCTTTTATTAAATTTAGTTATGCACATGGATTTGCCTGACAATCATGAGTGCATCGCTCAATGCTCAGAGCTCAAAACTATTGAGTGCAGACATCAACGCATGAAACTTTTAAATTCCTCATGACCTTTAGCTATGGCGTTACCCAATCCCATCCACTCACTTATGTCCCTCTGAAAATTCAATTCCTCTTGTGCAGCATTCTCCGCACCTCACTACTAGCAAGAACCTACAATGTGGGTTTTACTCTCATTTGCTTTCCTTAAGCCCTTCCCTCCTTTTAAAATATTGTTGACCAAGCTTTTGGTCACTTCTACCCTGGCTCAGGGCTTTTTATATATATATATTTTTAAAGGTACCATGTTAATATAAAGGGAAATATATTGTTTTAATGTTGCATT
Source organism: Cetorhinus maximus (assembly GCF_964194155.1). Lineage (NCBI taxonomy): Eukaryota > Metazoa > Chordata > Chondrichthyes > Lamniformes > Cetorhinidae > Cetorhinus > Cetorhinus maximus. The sequence goes on from NC_135887.1 coordinate 13,992,492, forward strand.
TATATAGCATCTTGCAAGTACTCCAGTTATCTCATGTATTCTGAGCCAATAATTACTTTTTAAGTGCACTCACCAATTGCGTAGCTAAATGGGAACAAATCTGCCAAAGCAAATTCCATAAACAAGAATGTGATAAATTACCATATAATGTGTTTGGGTGGACTTAGCTGGTGGATAATTGTTGTTGAGCACAGTGGGAACTCCTCTCTTTCCAATAATATTTCTTGAACAGATAGGGTCAATTGTTTAATGGCTTATCTGAAAGGTGACACCAACAGTGCAGCACCCCCTCCTTTCTTCACAAAAGTGGATTATATGCTGTAGTTATACATTAGGGCTTAAAACCACAATTTTGATGCAGGAATGGATGCTCCCATTGAGTTGCGCTGACAGCTGGTAAAATATTCTTTCCTTGCCATTCCTGTACTACACGCAGATACCTAGCTGAGAGCATGATAGTAAACAGATTGTTAATACCATTCTGCAAATGAATGCCACTAAAACAGGTATCTCTACAATAGCACGGCTGAGGTTGGAGGAGAGAAAACTTGTTTCAACAGTCAAGAGGTGGGAGAGGTTCTCTTCCTGCACTGTTGTTGGTGAGTGAAAGAAAGGTGGGTGAATAAGGAAAAGCAATCCTAAATTACAGTATATTGTGTTTAAATAGGTGCCACTTCCATTAGTCACTTTTCTTTATTCCTCGTTCAAAGATATGGATTTCATAGATTCAGCTGAAAAAGAAACAGCTTTTGCCACTACCCAAAACAAAGTCATTAAAATACCATAGTGTGAAAGACAATTAAATAAAGCATTAGCTAATGGTATTTTCAACAACAAATAGGCTTTCTAAGCAGAACGATTCTTTTCAGAACCATTTTTAAAAGGTATGGGGTTTAACTAAGGAGACTTGAATACACTTCAAATTCAAAACTAAATTCATCAACTGTTGCCTATCTAGTGGTATCAAAAATTTATTCAGCCAGTGGAGTTATAAACAACGACCAACTGGTGAAAATAATCCTTCAAGATTGCAGAAGCATTTCCACTCTTGAAAAAATTGAAATATCAGAATGTTTACAACAGTCGAAACTAAAGAAAGAATTGAAAAGAGTGGAAATCTCAAGATGTCCTCAAAGTAACAGGTGACTATTTCAGGTGGCAATCTCTTCAAAATTCATGAAGTTATATCTCAAGCTGTTACAATTCTAGGTTTCTACTATTCATAGCCTCTTTTCATTGCTATCTTCCATGCAATGTAAGCACGTTTTTAGGATGACAGCAGTCCTTTCATCAGAAGGCAAGTGTCTTCGAGCTTCAAGTCAGACCCTTTATTAAGGCCATTCATGACTCACCTCATTCTTTGCCATTTTTCCTGTCTTCTGAATAAATCAATGTTCTGTAAATTTTTGCAGTTGTCCTGAATATAGCATTTACAAAAAAACAACTTTCACACATTGCGAACATGGAGTACCTGGAATAAAATTATAACAATGCAGTCTGCCTGCCCGATTATCTTGTATGTGTGCTGTAGTTTTATTTATGGAAGAAAAGTTATTTGATCTTTATACATCACAAATCAGACAGGATAGAATACCCAAAATGAATAACCAGTTATTTTTAGCTTCTAAAATAATTTTACATTTTCCATTAGCTATAAAGTAATTTCACAATCAATGGAATAATTATTCCTCAAAAAAGACAAAGGGAGATAGAAAATGATCAATCCATATCTTCATTTTCAGTACTAATGTCCTGAAAAGTCAATTTTATTGGAGTAGTGACACACATGACCAGTTTGTTTCTCTTACGCCTTCCCCAACACCTGTAGACTTTTGCTTTTATTATAGCAAGGTAGAGCGTGCACACACACACACACTCATAATTACTGATCGCCAATTACAAACATCCATCAATAAGGAAGATCATGCTGCGGACTCTGCCAAACTGAATAGCAGTGTTGTTGCAGGACTAGAACGCAAGGTCAGTCTCATTTCTCATTAACAAGTACACTAGCTTTTTAAAAAGCCACACAATTCCAGGATCGACATCTTGACCAGTGATGTAAAAGTATCAGTATGGTCCAAGACAGTTGAAAACAATGGATTTAATTTTTCAAAATCCATCACATGAAGGAAAAAAAAAGCACAGCAGTTTTGTATGCATTTTAATAGTCTTTACCAATTGGTACATTAAGATTTTAATATGCAGAAAACATGAATAAATCTTGTTTTACACAGTTTGATAGCAACAAATCTTACTGTAAAACACACAGCAGTATATACATTCCTTAACTGATTGCTTGTACTGTGTCAATAGCTCAATTATCTTCTCACAGTCCTGGTACTTATAATTGCACCCTTTGCTTCTGCTTGTAAAATTACTTCTTGCCATAGTGTCAGTGATGAGTACAACGTCTACTTGGAGGTTCACTACTGGTCTTCAGGAACACCTTAGGAACACTTGAGGGAAAAGGCAGGACTAGAAAGCAGCCAATCACATGATACAGTGGGAATGGCAAAGGTCAATTAACAGCCAGTAAAATAGCTGACAAAACAGAGTCTGAAGGGTTAAAAATGGCTCCAGTGGGAATGGTCATTTAAGAGGAGTTTGAACCAGGCAATTCACAAAAGGAGGAAGAGGCAAATAGGAGAAGCAGGGTACTGACAGTAGACTGGGCTTGGTGAGTCTATAACCAAGCTTTCAAAACTACAGTGCTCCATAGCCCCTTACACTTGCTAGCTACTAGGTTTGTTTAGTGCCTTGGACATAGCATTGGTCACACTATACACGCACTGAAGAAAGCAGGACGGTTTTTGTTGTTTTAAAGTGCAAGATGCTATACAAGTTTTTTTTTCAACTTCAACAAAGGCCAAATCGTACTAGATGGTTTCAACCAATATATATTGAAGCGGTTATATTAAAGTCACCCACGATTTGGAATGGGGCACATGGGTAGTTAAGGGCTCATTTCTGGAATGTGTAATTGGTTTAAAAATGATTTTGGTTCGTGCGTTTCATTTAGCGAGTGAATATACAGGTTACTCCATTTAAGAGCAGTTTCTTCATTAAAACAATTGTTTCCTATGTACACATTTTTGGATTAAAAAATGGAAAGGCAAAAGCAATTTTGGTCAAGACAGTGAATTTTATTATTGAAAAATTCTACATGCTCCTAAAAGGAATGAACTGTATTCCACATGTAAGCAGGTTATAACGATGTTAGATTGGTGTGTAAATGAACATGAAGGTAGCTCTTTTAGGCCTCAAGATAAATCACTTGTTCAGAAAATATTTTTTCAACACTTAAGCTAAAATAGTTGCAAACGCTTCAAAGCTGAGCTACCACAACCACTGTTTCAATTTCCTTACAGCACCATATGCTTTAATATCGTACCACTGAATCATAATTATTGATACATGTGCTAGCATTCTCTAGTTGCAAAGTATCCAACAGGAGTGCCATTGTCAGTCAAGTACGTTAATTTTGACAGAAAAGTGCTTTTAACAAAAATTACCAGCAAAAAACACTGAAGTGTGACTGGATGTTTCTGACTAACACAGCCACAGTGCCATAAGCTGCCTGTACTTCACTTGGTTGATTGGACTTCGCTTTCATTGTAAGGCTTCATGCGAGGCAGTGACCGTAATAAGCATTTACTGGCTATTACGTGTGCATGCAAGAGCATGTTTTGAGTTCTGAAAGCAGCAAAATTGCTTTTGAATCAAGTTTGGAATCTTGGAAGCATTGTACAAATTGATATTAGTGTATTTTTCAGTAAGGAAAGAAAAAGGAGGAAAAGAGGAATGGGAGCTTATTTAATAACTTGATTTTGTGCTAACAGTTACGGGCACCTTTGTTACAATATTTAATCTGGAATGCAACCACATCAAACATAACTGCCAGAGTTGAAATCTATTTGCCAGAAGAAATACCAGTAAGCAAACTTTATACCATGTTTAGACATGAAATGTTACATTTCAACTCATTAAATGTTTATGGTGAGGCTTAATGTGGAATACATGGAATAACCTGAGCTGCAGTAGAAGGCATGGAAGTGTTGAGAAAATGAATTTTTGGCATATCAACTCCTGTAGGGTAATAGTATCTTTTGCAGGTAACAGTTGCTACTGTCCAAATCACCAGGTTTCAGATTTTTTTGAAACCAAATTTTTTCCAGGCAGCACCATTTATATTAGACATGGAAACATTAAACCAGTAGCAGATGGGATTCTCGTTATCAGACGCTTGCAGTTAGTTGCTTGACAAAGGCTTTGCATTAGAATTGCTGCTAAAGTGTGATTTCTTTTGCTGCACCAGTGTATCGCAGATTTTAGGAAGAGCGAGCCACAAATATAAGTTCAGAATAAAAGCATAAATATACAAAATGAACATTGCAGCTCACTTATCAAGGCCAACTTCATTAGAATTTTGATTGGCAACTGGGAACTTAACCCTATGCAGCTTTAAATTACCATTCTGCATTCATTACTGAAAGTTTAAAATATTACACGTGATGCACTGCATGTAATTTACGCAGCTACTGTAAATTACCTGCTAATGAGCACATTGTTCTTTCCAGAATTGATGTTCTGTTTACAGATTCTCAACACTGGAATTATCTGGCTGTTTTACTGTTACTGCTATTGAACTACAGAAGTTATAATGGCAGGCGGCCACAGAATTCACAAAACAACACTGCACACTCTCCAGAATGAACAAGAAATTGCATTGATTGGACACGACAAAGCAGAACTTGATGCAATTCCTAGTGCTGATGTGACATTTTAAGTTGCACTTTATTTCTCCTTCGACACTGGCTCCTTTATAAGCTATACATTATTCTTTCTTCCAAGCGAAAAGTTTTCAACCAAAGGCATTTTATATATGTACCAAGGAGAGAGAATTTGGTGGTGGTTGGGGGGAGGGGGGGGGATGGTGAATGGGTTGGGGGAAGAGGTGTTGCTGTGGATCATGTGCAAAAAGGATCAGAGAAATCATAAATAGAAGTGTTTCCAAAATAAGTTCAAGGACAGTCTATAAACTGGGCAACTGGCTTAAAGTCTAGATTTTTTTTGTAAAAAGCATGGTGCACATTTCACTGCAACAAAAAAGAGCAAAGGGCTTTTTTAATGATTCATTATTCTAAAGCACCATTTGAACTGATAGATGCTGCAAATAGCCTTCAACAAAGCAGATTTTACACTATTCTGTCCTAGAAATTATTTTTCTTTTTACTATTTCAAGTCAGAGTATATCCTTCATAAAATAAGTGGCTCCTGCTTCAAGCAGTGTGTGTTAATCAGATTAGGCACAAAGTTTTCATATGTTTTAAATAAAAGGACAGCTATTAAAACAAATGGCACTAGTTGCTACAAAATCTTTCAGCATGTTTTTCTAGACATTTACAAAAAATGTTCAGTTTAAAATGGCTGGGTATCTTAGTTAAAAGTGTTGCATATTTAGTGGTTTTTTTTCATGGTATGAATAATTGCCACTAAAATCTTTCTAAAACATATGAATGCAATGTGTCTACTATGGGAAATGGTGTTACAAAGCTTGTCATTCAAAGCATCAATTTTGGTTTTAAAGTTAGTTAAGTATCCACTTGAATTTTCAGTTTTAAGGTTAATGTACTGTCCAACCATATCTAGCTAGCTAACGGCGTGCACTAAAGGAGACTTATCAATGCTCAGATGCAGTGCTGTCTGAAGTGCTTTTAATCCTTGGATAGTACACACCCCAGACAGTACTTTTTGATTCTCAGTTTAGTTACACTGTAACCATAAAGCAGTTATCTTTGCAGGGGTCAAATTGAATCAATTTTCTTCAGCAGTCACTAGTTAGGCCTTGTTTTTGATCATTGCTACTGCATTTCAAGATTGGGGAGCATGACATGAAGGCTTAAAGAGATAAAATAGTCTCATTTATTACATATCGTGAAAGCCAATTTTAAAATGTAATTATCTGTGAATGTTAATCCCAGCCTGAGTGGGAAGTCTAACAATGGTCTTCAGAATTCATCCATTGCAACTGATTTCACTAGATTCTTGGTTGTAATCCTTTATAAGGGGCTAACAGATTGGTAGATAATTTATGGACAACACCTACACACTCCTCAAATGAACCCTAGTACCACACAAAGTGATTTAAAGATTGCAGAATCAACACATTTTTTTGTGCTTTAGACTACAATGACGGTGAAAATAAAGATCATTTCTGATAACTGTTGATATAATTTCAGTCATATTCAGTGCCCTAATTATCCAATCAACTTCTGCTTTCCAGGTCTAATATGACCAATGCTAGCCCTTGTTCTTTACCTATGGTACTTCTAGACAACGTATGTAATTTACAGTATACAATTCGGATTCACCATGCATGAATACTTTTGTGTAACATTTAATAGCTCAATCTACATCCAGAATAATTTACATGAAAGGACAATAGTTATTAAACAGAGCTTGATGGGTAACCATGGTAACTGAGTGCATCCGGAGGTTGGGGGAGGGGAGGGGGGAGGTTTGGGTTAGGGTTATTCGGAAAGGGAAAGAAGGGGAAGGAGAAAAAAACCAGAAGATCATTTCTATCAGCGGCACTCCCAGACCTTTACCGTTTGATCTACGCTTCCAGTGACAACAAATGGACCCGTCTTGTGGAAATCTGTGGAAGAAAATGAGGATTAAAAATGAGACAAAAAAGTCAGTTCATTGTTTCACTGACATCAAAACAATTCAAAAGACAACTTCCAAATGAAGCTGACCAACTGAAGGATGAGTTGTCAAACATTTGTGTTCCTTAATTCATGAAACATAGTTGAAGGTCCAAGGACTACAGCATTGGGCAATGCAAGGGTTCAAAAGAATATAACAGATGAGAGGGAGAGATGCAGTGATTACATTATGCTAGCTGTAACACAGGTACTAAGGAGTTCAATCATTTTGAAATATTAGGAAAGGATAGTAAAAAAAAGGTTCAATGAGTCTCAAGTTCAACTGCAGTGTGAAGGATGCAAGTGTAGCATAGCAGATTTTGAACTCAGGACAGAAAATAGAAAAATTAGAGGAACGACGGCTACAATAGTTCTAAAAGACAAAGTTTCTATGGAGATGGGTTACAGGACAAAGGCGAGAGAAGCATCACCTAAATGAACAACAACTTCCTTATCTTGGAGTGCACAAATTACTGGAACACCTCCTGATATGGAAATAGTTTAAGGTTTAAGGCAGTTCTGGGCTTCATAATTTGGCAACCTGTTGAGGAAATGAACACCACAAGAGGAAATTTCTTCAAGGTAGTTTTAGGAATGGAAATGTGGGATTATGGGAGATAGGGAGCCCAGCTATAAGAGAGAAGATGAATGGTTCAACCAAAAGTAAAAGATGGTAGATGTTGTTAAGACCGGCTTATGTTAAGAAGCTGTTTCTTTGAAGAACTAAAAGTCAAGACTTCAATCACATTGCAATGGCAGGAGGGACATCAGTCAGCTTGTAAAACACAACAATTTATCAGAGCTACAAGAACTGGGACCTGTTTACAATCACAACCACCTCTACCAAATCCGATCATGGCAAACCCCTCCCCACTCAAAAAATCAGCGCGAACACATCTATAGTGCTACGTAACATTACAGCAACATTCCAAAAGATTTCTAACTTTAGAATGGAAGCTTCCTCTTATTAGTCAAATCTTAGCTATGCCCGATTGAAGTTTATCTTTTTAAACTTGAAATAAAAGCCTTCCCATCAAATCAAACTGCATTATATGAAATCAAATGCAACAGCAACATTCCATAATTTGACTGGGACACCATTACAAAACTAAACAAACATTACGTCTACATACAAAAGTGGCTGCAGTACAAAAATCTTGAGTAAAAGATCTGGCAGCATAAATCCTCAACCAAATGTTAAAAAACAATCAATGGAGCAAAAATTGTGATTATGCATCTTGGCCAAAATATTCAATCTCAACACTTATTAAATTAAATCCCCCTAAAAAGAATATCATGAGTAAATTCAAATATTTGCAGGCTTATATGTGCCCTAGGTAAACTAGGTAATTTTAATTTGGGGCAGAGATAGCAAGAAAAGTTCAGTTGCTCTTGGCTCCTAGAGTATTAGTTTAAGGGTAACTTAGACTTTGCTAGATAATATGTTTGAGATCAAAAAGGTTACCTTTTTAAAAAAAATGTATTCATTCATAGGATGTGGGCACCACTGGCTAGGCGAACATTTACAGGGCACCATCTACAAGGCACAAGTTAGGAGTGTGATGGAATACTCTCTGCTTGCCTGGATGAGTGCAGCTCCCACAACACTCAAGGAGCAACCTGCTTGATTGGCACCCTATTCACAAACATCCACTCCCTCCATCACCGACGCACAATAGCAGCAGTGTGTACCATCTACAAGGTGCACTGCAGAAGCTCACCAGACAGCAGCTTCCAAACCCATGACCACTACCATCTAGAAGGACAAGGGCATGGGAACACCACCTGGAAGTTCCCCTCCAAGCTACACACCAATCCTGACTTGGAAATAAATCGCCGTTCCTTCACTGTCGCTGGGTCAAAATCCTGGAACTCCCTCCCAAACAGCATGGTGGGTGTGCCTACGCCATATGGACTGCAATGGTTTAAGGCGGCAGCTCACCAACACCTTCTCAGGGACAATCAGGGATAAGCAATAAATGCTGGCTGAGCCAGTGATGCCCACATCCCATGAAAAAAAATAATTTATTGCCCACCTCTAATTGCCCTTGAGGTAGGTGATGGTGTGCTGCCTTCTTGAACCACTGCAGTCCATGTGTTGTAGGAACACCCACACAGTACTACTGGGAAGTGACCAGGATTTTGACCCAGTGGCAGTGAACGGGCGGCAATTTAGTTCCAAGTCAGGATGGGATGTGGCTTGGAGGGGAATTTGCAGGTGGCGGTGTTCCCATGCATCTGCTGCCCTTGTCCTTCTAGGTGGAGGTCACAAGTTTGGAAGGTGCTGTCAAAGGACCTTGGTGAGTTGCTGCAGTCCATCTTGTAGATGGTACACACTGCTGTCACTGCACGTCAGTAGTGGGGGGAATGGATGCTTATGGTAGTACATGGGGTGCCAATAAAGCAGGTTGCTTTGTCCTGGATTGGGTTGAGATCTTGAGTGTTGGAGTATATTCAATCACACTCCTGACTTGTAGATGGTGGACAGGCATTGGAAAGTCAGGTGGTGAGTTAATCACCACAGAATTCCAAGCCTCTGACTTGCTCTTGTGGCCACAATACTTATATGGCTGGTCCAGTTCAGTTTCTGGTCAATGGTAACCATCAGGATGTTGATAGTGGGGGATTCAGCAATGTTAAGCCATTGAATGTCAAGGGGAGATGGACAAATTCTCTCTTGTTGGAGATAGTCATTACCTGGCACTTGTGTGGCACGAATGTTAATTGCCACTTATCAGTCTGAATCTGCTTATGGTCACGGACTACTTCCAATATCTGAGGAGTTGCAAATAAATGGTGAACATTCTGCAAACATTCCTACTTCTGACCTTATGACGGGAGGGAAGGTCATTGATGAAGCAGCTCAAAATGTTTGGGCCTAGGACACTGGCCTGAGGAACACCTGCAGCGATGACCTGGGACTGAGGTGACTGAGCTCCAACAGCCACAATCAACTTCCTTTGTGTTAGGTATGACTCCAACCAGCAGAGAGTTTTTGCCACCACCTCCACCGACTACCCCCCACTGTCCCACCTGCCCCCCCACAGATTCCCATTGACTCCAGTTTTGCTAGGGCTCCTTGATGCCACACTCAGTCAAATGCTGCCTTGATGTCAAGGGTAGTCAGTCTCACCTCTGGAGTTCAGCTCTTTTGTCCATGCTTGGACCAAGATGTAAGAAGGTCAGGAGCTGAGTGGCCCACGCGGAACCCAAACTGAGCATCCATGGGCAAGTTATTGCTGAGCAAGTGCTGCTTGATAGCACTGTTGATGACCCCTTCCATCACTATGCTGATGATTAAGGGTAGACTGATGGGGCAGTAATTGGATGGGTTGGATTTGTCCTGCTTTTTGTGGACAGGACATACCTGGGCAATTTTCCACATTGCCCGGTAGATGCCAGTGTTGTCACTACTGAAACAGCTTGGCTAGGGGTGTGGTTACTTCTGGGGCACAAGCTCTTCAGTATTATTACCATAATGTTGTCAAGGCCCATTGCCTTTGCAGTATCCAAGGCCTTTAGCTATTTCTTCACATCACGTGGAGTGAATCAAATTGGCTGAAGAATGGCATCTCTGATGCTGGGGACCTCAGTAGGAATCCGAGATGGACCATCCACTGAACACATCTGGCTGAAGGTGACTGCCAATGCTTCAGCCACTCAGCACTTCTGGCTGAAGGTGACTGCCAATGCTTCAGCCCTGTCTTTTGCACTGGGCTGGGCTCCCCCATCATTGAGGATAGGGGTATTTGTGCATTCTTCTCCTGTTAGTTGTTCAACTATCCACCACGACCATTTATGACTGGATGTGGCAGGGCTGCAGAGCTCAGATTTGATCTGTCGGTTGTGGGATCACCTAGATCTCCATATCACATGCTGCTTCCGCTGTTTGGCATGCAAGTAGTCTTACATTGTAGCTTCACCAGGTTGACACATTTTTAGGTAGGCCTGGAGCTGCTCCTGGCATGCCATCTTGCCCTCTTCATTGAACCAGGGTTGGTCCCCTGACTTGAAGGCAGTGGCAGTGTGGGGGATATGCTGGGCCATGAGGTTACAGATACTATTGAACACTATTCTGCTGCTGCTGATGGCCCACAGCACCTCATGGATGCCCAGTTTTGAGCTGCTAGATCTGTTCAAAATATATCCTATTTAGCATGGCGGAAGTGCCACACAACACAATGGAGGGCATCCTCAATGTGAAAATCTGCAAGGTTTTCCAACAGTTGAATCAATTGAATTATATCAATTATTCTGCAGGCTTAAACAAATATTAAGCATAGCTGGAAGTGTTGGAAATGTGAAACTATGTAACAGCTTTTGTTTGTTACACCAATGTCCTAGAGTGAGAGGTTAATTTATGGCACAACACCTTTCAGTTCAGAGAACATGCCAGCTCTCTGTCGAACAAGATAAATCAGTTCCATTCCCCAACTCTATTCCTGTAGCCCTGCAAGCTTATTTCCTTCAAGTGGTCCATCCAATTTCCTTTTGAAATTGACAGTCTTTGCTTCTACCATCCTTGTGGACAGAGTTTCTGAGGCTCTATTTTGGGTCTATATGTTCCCATGTCACATTTTATTATGTGTAGGTCATTCAACCCCTCAAGCCTACTCTATTATTCAATTAGATCAAGGCTGGTATGTGAACTAATTTTGCCCATTTTTGCTCCACATCCCTTGATACGCTTCCATCAATAATCTTAGCCCTGAAAGCTCTCCAGTTGCCCCAGATCCATGGCCGTTCAGTGGAGAATTCTTGATTTCTACTACCCTTTGAAAAAATGCTTGCCCCAATTTTGCTCCTGAATGTCAGAGCTCCAATTTTATGATGATGTCTCCTTGTTCTTGATCAGAGTGGAGGAAATAGTTTCTCAATATCTACTTTACCAGATCCCTTTAAGAACTTGCATTTATATAGCATCTTTAACTTAGTAAAACATCCCAAGGTACCTCATGAGGAGGTATTAGGACAGGTGACCAGAATCTTAAGGAGCTGGGTTTTAAGTAGCAACTTAGAGGAGGAAATTGAGGTTGAGAGATATAGAAGCAGAGAGTGGAAGCTGCAGAGCAGTGGGCCTAGGATGCCTGCGATTAGTGAACGAAGTAGTCAGAAATGGGGGAGTGGGGAAATCTTGGAGGGGTATAGGGCTAGGAGTTTTTTTTTCATATTTCAACGCCAAGAGTTCCAGTGTCACTGGTGAATCTGGGATATACCCCTTCCAGTACCGGACTCCTAAATCTCTCTGCTCCTCCAAAGTTGCACACCATTTAGAAAATAATCCACTTTGTTTTTTTAAGGTCCAAAACGAATGGGCTCAATCTGCAATGATTTTCCCACTCCCTTACCTATGTTCCATTGTAACTGCTGCTCCCAATTTTACTATTCCTTCTAACTTGGCAACAGCTACAAACATGAATGTGTGACACACTGTTCCATCAACTAAGTCATTAATAAATATGGTGACAAGTTCAGACTCCAGAACAAATCCCCAGCAACATCACTCATCACATCCCATCCTGATTCTCACTGCTCTGTATCTAGCTTAACCTATAGTGTGCTGTAAAAGCCTAGGTGTACATTTGGAGATAAGTTCTGTATTGCTGGTTTTCTGCAGTATGGGGCTCCTGCAGTAAATAATTCTGTCCAGGAAGAACAAGGGAATCTCTTACTTGGAAATGCTGAGTGAATTTGAAGAATTGGCTCATAATATTAGCAGTTAAAATGTGCACGAGCAAAATCATATGACATGAAGTGCTGAGTGTGCTATTTCTTTTAATGTTCACGTTAAATACATCGTTGCTGAATTTATCAATTCTCCATAAAGCTAGAAAAAATACAAAACACAAATTCAACATTTCATAGTTTGCATTTTTTGGTTCTTTCACATGTGGGTGTTGCTAGCAAGGCCAGCATTTGTTGCCAATCATTTATTGCCCTTGACCTGAGTGGCAACTAAGAGTCAACCACATTGCAGTGGATCTGTAGGTCAGGCCAGGTCAGGACTGCAGATTTCCTTCCCAAAAGGACATTAGTGAACCAGGTGGGTTTTTACATCAATCGATGATAGATTCGTGGCCACCATTACTGAGGCTAGCTTTAAATTCCAGATTTTTAAAATTGATTAATTACATGAATTTAAATTCCATCAGCTGCCCTGGTGGAACTTGAACCTATGTCTCCAGAGCAGTAGCCTGGATCTCTGGATTACTGGTCCAGTGATATTACCACTATGCCACTGTCTACTCATAAGTAGAGTGAATGGGTTGTGATAAACCAATAGATCTGAAATTACTGATGAGCAGACAGCAATATGTAATTAAAGCAATAAGAGAGGGTTAGCCTAGTACACATTCGGAATGCAGATTTAAGCAAAAATTAGCATATGAAACTGTTACTAAAATTGCTCATCAAGTTCTATTATGAAGTTTGTGAAAAATCAAGATACAAGTTTATAAGCCTACATGGGAATCTAAAATAGGCATCAAATTTCAACATACTTAAACAGTAGCTCACACAAAGGACAGGGAAGCATCAGGTAGAATTCTACTCATGATGGCAACCCAATAACCTCCACATGCATGAGTGGATATCACAAGGCTAGCTGTGATGCACTCCATAATGGCCCAAGAGTCATGTATATATAATAAATAACCACCTGGCCAAAGTAATCAAATTTCACCTCAGTGAGGGGACACTTACATTAGAGGAGGTGAATAGGGCCCTGATGCAGCAAGTTACTTGACATCAATCTGCACAGCACTCCATTTGTAAGCCCTTGCCAGATCAAGAGTTATTAAAAGCCACCCTTTCTCTGGTTTGTCTAATTTTCAATCCAACTTAAAAACTTGTCTCTTATCCCATGTAATCCTCTCTTGCAGATAAATGGGAACGAGGTACAATATCAAGAGCCTTACTGAAATTGAAAACTGTATTGTCATCAACGAAGTCAGTAAATTTGAAATCCTTGCTAATTCTCATGACCAAACCAAATCTAATGAGGTATTTCATTATCCCCTCTGTCACCAATAAACATTAGCTGTCTGCATTAACTCTGGCCATTTTAAACTGATATTTTATCTACTTTTGTATCTTGTGTACTATTTCACTTTCTGATTATTACACTTGGATGTCGACAAGGCCACAAAAGGGTTTGCTAAGGCAATCATATGGGCCGAACACCATGTGCTTTCTTTAACTTCTTCAGCCTAACAGTCACCAGCTTATTTAAAATTTCTGTTTAATTCAGTACTTTCTCCCCCAGCTCAGCACAAATTCAACTGATGCACGAGGGAACAGCCCATGGTCAGTTTAGCATATCAGAAACAAAATCTTGCTCGTTATCCCTTGGTCACTTTTTATGTCACTGGAATCTTTAAGCTACATTAGTCATTGGCTCTATTTTCAACAAAAGTAATCATGGAGATCGAGGCTGTGTACTATGCTCCCTTCAAAGCGAATAAGAATGGGATTGATCTTAGCCTGTACAATGAAGGCCTGCACATCTTGCATGAATTTCCACAATATTATCCATTTAACTTTCCAGGAACAGTTGATTTCCTCATACTGCACACTATCATGCTAAAATCATTATGATTTCATTATAATCATGATATTCCTTGCTATCTTAACCATATGTCCATGCGGTGACATAGCCAATCTACTTCTCTCTTATGGCTTATTCTGCACAAGTTATCTCGAGGTTACTAACCTTGAAGCCCTGCACTATATTTTAGTACCTGGTCACACATTTTTACAGGATTTTTTTTTTCCAACTGCTCCACTGTATTTCTTACCCTAGCATATGAAAGGCAACACCCATTCAAAACTTACAAAGCCACAGAACTATGGCTTATTATTGGTTCCTCAGCCTCCTTCTTCCCTTGCGGGTAGTGACTTATTTCCTACCTTCTGCTTCAATACTTCTACCTTGAATTACTAAATTCTGCAAAATATCTTACAGAAATGTTTCCTTTCTTCATATTTTGGAGTGCAGTTAGCTTGTCCTCAACCTCAGCATTCTTCTATTTGAACAACACAATTCCAATACTTGGAGCACATGTATTCTTTGTGGGTATTTCAGATCCAGATCCAGAGTGTCCCATTTGCTAGACACTACTTAATTCTGTCGGAGATTAATTATTAATCCTGGGTGGGTTCGAAAGAAGAGGGATGGAATTTCAGCTGAAATCCAAGTGGGGTCTTATTCTATTATGCAACGCTAAGGTGAAGGCTTGGCGGTTACAAGGTCATAACTAGTGAAAGTACTTATGATGAATTATCACATACATATTAAGAAATTAAACTGCATTACTTTAGTGATATTTTCTACAGTACTAATAAACTGAAGTATTAAATAAGTTTAGTGATAACATTATTACATATCTGCTTAGAAGCTTCCATGAATGAGTAAACCAAAATGGGAGTGACAAGCTGAACACTATTTGAAATTATTTTCAATTTTGTAGGCTGTCTTTATAAAGTAATCACTTCTGTCTGAACTAGTACTGAGTTTGTACTATTTAGTAGTTATTTTTATTATTTAGGTGAGAAACATTTTTCACAAAGCTAATAAATCTATATGGAAATGCAAAGTACCGTCCTCCCTAATAATGACTTAAACTATTGTAACCATACATACCAAGAGAGGTTACAAAGTGTTCATGTGCATTCAGGGTCTTCATGCACCGTTTGTTCTTGTAGTCCCACACTCTAATGGTTTTGTCATCAGCACAGCTCACAATAAACTTTCCACCAGGATGAAACAGAGTACCACGTACCCAGTTATCATGGCCAACCTAAATTTAACAGAACACATCATTAGGGAGTTTACCACTTTGAAGACTGCCAAAACATTGCTCCGACCATGTTTTCCTAAAGAAAAATGGACTAAAAATTGTGGTACATATAATAGACTTGGTTTTCTACCTTTGGCAAATTGGAAACTTTTTTCTTTAATCTAGGCTGGTATGGGCCATTGGCTTAAATAGCCATAGTCAGTGCAATTTCATATTAGGAAGCACATTTTACAGCCTTCAAAATTTATCTTGCTTCCTGAGGTACCATGATTAGGTCCAAGAAGCAGCTAACTGCTCAAACAGAAAAAAGCGCTCTCATTCTTCCTTACTACAAGCTCTTCAATGGATTAGAAGTATCTACTTCGAAGATGCAGGCAGCATAAAATGAACCAAGTAGTGAAAACCGAAATTCTGGTGAAAAGACAGTATTTTAAGTAAGTGTTTTGATGCTTGCAATATGTTAAAGCAACTACTCACTGTTTCCATTTCAAAAGAAAAAAAGTTCACAATCCTTAAAGTGAGAAATCTTTAAATCTGCAGGGTGAACATAGTATTCACATGCGAACATGTCTGATTCAGATAGCTATATGAAATTTAGCATGGGTCAGATTCTTGCTGAAATAATAATTCACTTTGTTTCCAACTCTCCTCCCTGTGCCCCCCACTCCCCAACAGCAATCCAAAACTAAGTTGTTACAAGTGCTGTGCTTTGGAGGAACTTAAAAGCCACTGTAACTTTGAGCTTCCTTGGCTCAGTGTTAGTAAATGGTCACTTCAAGTAAACCATCATCCCAAATTATACTGGAAGACAATGTTGGTATCGGTCGAAGAATTAGAAATACAATTACAATACTTTAAGGTCTCAAAGCAATTAATACAAAGCATTTTTTGGCTATCATACACCACAAGAACAATGGAAGTAGCATATGTTCTAATTTACTGGCAACGAGGTAAATAAATTCAGAACTTGCAGCACTGCATTTTAAAAATAATGAGTTACTGCTGACTATGCAGTCAACATTATGCTGTTAGACTGGGTGAGCACTGGTGGGCTATTCAACAAGGGAATGAAAGAAAAATTAAAGCCAAACTAATATGAACTCACTGAATGACCATATACTTGGCACTTTAAGAGGTCAATAGGAGCAGGATCCTAACTAACTGCTTTCTTTTCTTAGCTCAGCAGTAATAAAATTATATGGCCACTTCTAACATACTTAAGTTGGGGTCAAGCTCTGGGTTTTCTCAGCCAACGTTGTTCAGTGCATTGACCAAGTGAGCCATTGGCGAAGGAACTGACCATGTCTACTTAAATTCTATAAACTATCTCCAATATGTATTTCAACTTGTGGCGTGCACTCACCAGTGTCATAAGGCACATTCCAATGCTAATATCCCACATCTTAATAGTCTTGTCTCTGGATCCTGACAGCAGGAAAGGTCCAGGTTTGCCACTCTTTTTAGTCTGGAAGGAACAAAATTGAAGGTGCTAAAAAATGTATATTAAAGTACATTATTGTAAGGAAGAGATACAATTTTCTGCTATTTCAATACTACATGATGTTTGTCAAATTATATTATTGGTTATTTGCATTTGGTTTAATTTCCCAGATTATGATAATTATTCATGGGGCCATTAATTTGGACACAAGTCAGAGTAGGCTAGTTAATGACAACATTACATAAACATAGGTCCATGTGATACTTGCAGATATTGGTCACAACACAACAAAGTTATTACCATAACTACTGCATAATGCACGTTAGCATTTTGTAAGATAAACAATCCAAAATGACTGTTTAATAAAAAGCATAAAGTCAGGCTGAAAATATTCACCTCAATCTGGGAACCAATTGCATATTTCACTAATTTTATTTAGTATAGCAGATATGCCAGTTAAAAAATTGAGATTTCAGAAGCATTATATAAAACCATCACGGCATCTCACACAGGATATCAGTTGTAAGTCAAATAGTTGATTGTTCTAATAATCCAGTATCTTGAAATAGAAATTCAGTCAAATAGAATATCTAACCTGTTGACCTAAATCTTTTATTCAGCATGAAGCAATGCAGAATGCACAATGACAGCTAGTCCCATCATTATTTGCTGAAGTTAAAGGGCTCAACACAGAAAACAACAGCTGACATAAATGAGAAATCTAACTAACAAACACTTATGACCAAAAGTGGATTCTACTATCTGTGAACTTCTAATTGACAGCCTGGATAGTAGGAAAAAATTCAGCTAACAGCAGAGAAGGATAGTGGCGAAGTGGAAGCCATAACATGCTTTATGTGCCCACAAGACTACAATGCACAGGACAGAAGCCCAACTATAAACTGGATCACAAGAGTTACTGAGCTGCCTAATCTTGGGAGGTACAAATGCATCTTTGCATCACAATCTAAAGAAAGCAATTTACTTCGATTCTAGAATACTAATAATTAAAACAGCAATTTATGCTGACATTTCCGTGCAGTGCCGAGTGCTGCACTTTTGGACGAGACCTTAAACTGAAGGCCCACCTGCCAGCCTAGGTGTATGTAAAAAGATCCCACGGCGCTATTTGAAAAGACAGCAGAGGGGTTTATCACCAATGTCCTGACCAAAGTTATGCCTCAATCAACATCTCTCAGCATGATCACATTGCTGTTTGTGGGAGTTTGCTGGAGCTGCTGCAACTTGGCTTCCAAGTTTCCTACATTATAACAGTGACTACAATTCCTACATTATAACAGTGACTACAATTATGGCTGCAAAGCACTTTGAGATGCCAGGTGGTCATGAAAAGCGCTATATAAATGCATGGCTTTCTTTACCCAGCTCCAGTACATTAATATTATTTATTAACACGCATTTAGATAACGTTTTTCACATATAAAAGCATCTCAAAGCTTGGTCAAACAGCTGGGTTTTAAAAGGAAGAGCTGGAGATGGAGAGGCAGAGGAGTTTAACGAAGCAAATATAAAGGATGGGATCCTAGGCAGCTGAATGCATGCCTCTGATAATGCGATGCAAAGTGGTGGCATGCAGAAGGCGTGACACAGGCCTGCATGAGGTTATGCAGATAGGATCATAGCCATGGACATTTAACTACATGTATGAGGCATGGCAATACATGGGTTGCTTGGATAAACTTAACGTGGGTAAGCAAGAACAGGCACGGGTGAGTAAGAATTGGAGTGGGATAGGATACAGGTTGCAGAGTTTTGTTTGAGTTGAAACGAGAGGATGGGAGCTTGGCCAGGACAGCATTGAAGAAATCAAGTCGGAGGGATAAAAAGGCATGAATGGGAGCTTCAGTTGAGACATGCGATGTTTGAAATGGAAGGCTGAGTGTTTCCAGCATTTTCTATTTCAGATTTCCAACATCTGCTGTGTTTTGCTTAAGTTGTGGGTAGTCTTTGTGATGGAGAAGATATAGGGTTGCAAGTTCAGCCCAGGAGAAATTGAGGGAAGTCTGATTCAACCCGAGATGATGGCCTGGGAGGTGCATGGAGAGGTCAAAGACAATGGCTTCAGTTTTCATGGTGTTTAGCTGGAGAAAGTTACAGCTCATCCAGGGTCGGATGTCAGGCAAGCAGTCTGATAGCACAGAAGCAGTTGAGGGGTCAAAAGGGGTGGGCAGAGGTGGGTCTGGGAGTCGTCATCATTTGTGACAGAAAATAAATATACCTATTGAAAGTTGAACCATAAAAAAATGCATGCATTTATATAGCAGGTTTATCTAAATTATCTCAATGCGATTTATACAATAGGTTTTTTAAACTAAAGTTTAGTTGCCTTTGGCAACACACCCAATGCATTACTTATCATCACTATCAGATATTTGTTTGATCAGTTTCATTTATGTCATGAAGTTGAACATCAGGATTTGGCAGGGATTAGCAAGAGAGAGCAATAACTAACATTTTTTGTGGAAGAAACAAACCTTCTCAAAGTTCAGGTATAGTGTAACTCTGTCTTGTAGGTACTCCCTCAATCTTTAGTTTTAAAAAAAGAAGGCAGTGCACTATCTGAACAAATCTCTCAGTAATTAAAAGGATCTAAGGAAGCTGCGTTTTCCATTTCTACCAGTACTTACTCATTGAAGTATATATTAATCTTGTTTAATGTCTACATAATTAATTCTCTAGATCTCTATCATCTGATGTGAGGGGGCACCATTTTAAAAGAAATAATTGCAAACTTGGTATTTGAGTGATAATGTTGGATTATATTACAATGAACCCATACCAACAATAAAGGCTAAGAACAAGAATCACTCAAGACATTGCAGCTTTGCAGGATCCTTTCCAACGCACATTGGCACAGTTTAGTTTCTTCATAAGCTCTTCTTCCACAGGCCCACTTGATGTAAATTCAGCAAATGGGAACTTTTCCTATATGCAATTTTATGTAGGTCCTTTTAGTTTCCTGAATAAAAGTTGATGTTCTCTTGTCTCCACTCTAAAACAATTTTTAAAAGAACTTTCAATCACTAATTCTGAAGCTTTGCCAGTATGTTAGCAGCAAGATACTGTTTTGTCATGATAAGGTGCTGCACATTTAGCTTGATATTCAAGAAAATATTGAGTGTGTATTGACCCTGAAATTTGCAGCAATCGGATTGCATACAAGGTACTTAAATATGGTCCAAGTGACTTAAGCGACAACCAAGGGAGTACAGAAGCAAAGGCAGGATAAACAAATGATAACTGAGTGCAAAAATCAGAGTAGATCTAGGAGGTAAAATGATAATTAAGGATTTAAATGTGTTTCTCTCAAAGGTGGCCTGCCTTCACTGGTTAGCTGGGGGGACAGTGAGATTCATTTTCAGAAAGACCAAACTTTTCTAAGGACTAAGAAGAAAGTTGCAATTAGGAACAAAGTTTTGTCATTGTACCAAACCTACAACAGCAAAGTTCACCGTTTTTGCAATATGGGAAATATATGACTGATACACCATAAAGATGTTACATAACATATACTACTACTTACAGGCAGTAACTTATGAGTACATTTCTGAAGTTATAAGATGTGAAATTACATCTGAAGTTACATCAAAAACTATGGCCTGGATTTCGTGGTCAGCGGAGAAGTGGCGATGCTCACCGCTGACCTCGAAGAAAGCTGTGCACAAAGATCTAGATATCTCTGTGGAGTGGATTTCCCGTCTCTTGACTTCAGTTTGAATCTGGTGCCAAGTTAAGGGGATCTCCAGGAAACCAGTAACAGTGATGTCTTCGAGCAGGGTCTGCAATGAATCATAATTCAAATATTCACACTGACAGCAAACCAGGAAGTAAAATACACTGAATTTTTCACCTTTAATTAAAATTTTTTTTAGAGATAACAAAATAAACAACTGGGATATAAACAGGATTAAGGATTATGATGATGAAATGTGAAACAAATTTAAGTAATTAAAGAAACAGTTAAAATATATAGAGAAATTTGGCAATCCACAAATAAAAGGATTAGCTCATCAGGATCTGAGGCTATTGATTAGTCATTATGAAATTTGAGCTCTGGTTAAAAAAAAAACCCAGTTTCATCTCAGTCAACAAGGTGAAACTTTTTCAAGCATTTTTGCACCAAGTCTAAAAGGGCACACTTCCATTAGTTCTACATTGCAGTTTGAGGGCGCTTCAGTGAACCCTACAGTGAAGCAGAGAACCAGTGACTGCGCATCTGGATTTCCACATTATTCTATGCCATGTGCAGACTCCAGAGGTTGCTGCTGGCATCAGCGGAGTAATGACAGTGAACGCTGACAGGTATGCAAAAATCCAGGCCAAAAGCAAAACTCTACATTCCTTGAAAGCTCAGATGGCATAAGGAGGTTCAGTGAAACAAAGGAAGATTCTTTCAAGTACTTAGCCGTATCAAGGAACATTAGCCTCATAGGTTGATGTGCGGCACAAGGAAACAGAAACATCCGAACTGACATCAAACCACTGCTCAGAAGTTCAAATCTACTGAAAATTACAATATTTTATACTCAGACTAGAGGTGTGCAATTCATTTTTGCTTTTAATAAGTTGGCATTGACAGGTATATATAGTTTGATGACAGAAATCAGATACTCATATTAAATTATCAGTGCTAGGGATGTGCTAGTATAATACTTACAAATTGGTATGTTAAAGTTAGATTTATTTTACTATGCTGATACCGTAGATATTGCTAAAAGTAGTTCATTGGCAGCGCTGGTTCAGATCCTTAACATTCTTAAGGTGGGCCATGAGTTATCGATGTCTGCACTGTGGTACAACTAGAGAACTCTGGGCTGTGATCACTTGTTGGATATTTAACTGGATTTTATGTAGGTACAACTTAAGATCCAGGTGATATCATTTTAAAAAATTCCTAAGCCGATTTCTCCTGTAGTACGAATATGTTCACCAGTGAATTAATGTAAAACATGACCAGTGGTTGCACTGGTTCAGCAGACTTCATGGTAGAAAGAAGGCGCTTTACAAACTTTGAACAGGTTCACAGTCAGTTGTATGAAGTTCAAGAAGCAAGCTTTTTTAACATTCAAACAGATTGTACTTCCAACTACGCCAGCAGTTTGCTTCCAAACCAGAACTGTATTGTAACAGAGCTAAGACTTCTCACAATATTTTTATGAAATAAACATAGCTATTTCCTAAAATTTTAAAAACTGGACAAAGACTTCAAAAAGGCTGAAGCTATGTCTGCCTGTGACCCTGACAACAGGAGCTAATCTAACAGCATCAAAAGGAATTGCACCTTGTTATCTCTGAAGATACTCTAATGACCCTGTGGCTGCAGAAATCAAATTCAAAGCAAATTATACAAAGACCATCTAAATTTCTTAAACCAGGCCTAGCCAACAGAACAAGAAAAATAGCTGGAAAAACTTAGGAGGTCTGACAGCGTCTGCGGAGAGGAACACAATTAACGTTTCGAGTCCGTATGACTCTTCACGGAAACTACAAGTCTGCTAAGGCAAAGGACCCTGCAATCTCCTTTCAAATTCTTAATGGTTGAAACATTAACGATCTCAGGAATCCAGACAAAGGAATATACGCCCTTTGTCAAAGCCAAAGTGAACAGGAGGGAGTCATGTGACATGACCCCCTAGCTAGAGGAACCAGTATTGCTATCCTGCCGATCAGTATGTCATTTTCCATCTAGCGAGCAGCAGCTCAGAACATGGGCTCAGTGAATGCCTGACACCCACCCCCCTCATCTAGACTGTTTCTACTGGAACCTTTGTACCAGCACTCAAGATTAATTAATCTCTATGTGCCTACCCCATCGTGGAAGTAATCTCTATTGGAAAAGTGAATGATCCAGCATCAGTCTTCAACCTGCCCACCTCTGTGAAAGAATACACCATTGGACTTGGATTCTCGACTCATGTGAAACAATAAGTCTTTGTTCTGTGGTCTTTGCCCTGTAAATCTGTTGTTCTCTCTCTTTTTTTGTATGAATGCACTAGGGACTACATAACACCACCCCACCCCCCACCCCCCAACTGCGTTGAGTATGAGAGAATCAACTAACCCTCTGAGTTTACCCTATCTCGAGTTTGCTGTGAGGTTATTAATAAATTGGGTCACGTCAAAACTGAAGGGTTGGGAAATATGGCACCACTTGAAGGTGGGGGAAATCAAAATCAAAACACATTTCTGATTACGGATGGATGGAGAGAGGAGAAATTAGGGCTGTTTAAATTAAAATCCCTCCTCTCCGTAACAGTATCTATTTTTTGATTTGATATTTAAAGCATGTATCATAAAGGATCTAAGAGGCATAATCATGAGAAATTGTTTTCTTGTTTTTGAAGCAGTGCGCTTTTACTCTTATTGCCCCTTTTACTGCCTCTTACCAACGGCAGAAAATAATTTGCCTCAAGAGAGTCCTCCAAACCCCTGGCCAAGGCCACCAACTTCAGCAGAAGCTCCATTTCATATCCATCCAGGGAGTTCGCCAATCTGAAGTTTTTTTCGTAATACCCTCAAATGAACCAAATGGCCAAATGTAGGTGATCAGCTATTTAACTTTGACAATATCCCTCTTCCAACCAAGCTTTGGGGATATATTACCATTCATGGCAGTGTTTTAGCCACAAATTCATTTTGTACTTATTGATGCAAACTTCAAAGCCATTAGGATTCTCTGTTGTCTACCAATTCTTCCTGCAATCCAAAAAAACATGCTTTTACTCTTACTGCCTCTTACCAAAGGCAGAAAATCATTTGCCTCAAGAGTCCCCTCCAAACCCATGGTCAAGGCCACTAACTTCAGCAGAAGCTCCATTTCATATCCATCCAGGGAGTTCACCAATCTGAAGTTTTTTTTATGGTGGCTGATAGGGGAATGACTGAAGAAATTTATAGCAGATTTTATTCATCAAACCAATAAAAATATTTTAATCAGAAAAGCAGGTTCAAGCTAACACACCTATCGCACCCACTTACAATTTCTAGTAACAGCCATAGCGAAAAAGAGTTTACATTGTGAAAAGCAATTTTAAATGTACAAAGGTGTGTCACTCAATTTAGCACTCTTTGCATCATTAACCATATTCAATGGATGAAGTCAGCACATGAAATAATGAAAAACACTAATCAATGAAAATATGCAATTTTCATCTTTATTTTAAAAAGACTGTATTGGATTTCAAAAAAAAAGATAACCAAGGACTGCTGTTACCCTCACCAATTGTTTAACAACTGTATAGAAAAGCCTTAGGGAAGAAAGTGGTTTTATTTGTGCATCTTGCTTCAAGTTCAATCACAGTATGGATTACTCCAGAGTCAGGGGTCATTGGCTGTCAATCATATCTGACAAAGTGACCTTAGATTACCTTCAAATGAAAATGGGTTCAGGCTCATGTGTAACTGATTGCATTCTGCATCAAATATATTTTTGGAAAGATGGGGAGAACACAGAAGAAACTCAATTATTAAGCCTGAGAAACAAAATGTTTATTAACTGTAGACTGGTTCCATTAAAATTGTCCTTTAATGCTGATCAATCTCACAATGAAACGTCTTGGCTGTATATACAATCAGTTTCACTTATTTCAATCTTGTTAAGAATTAATTTGGGTATTCTCAATCCAATTCTCAAATGACAAACAGAAATATTTGCAATCTGGCAGTAGATAGATAGTATGAAAGGACTTACGGATAGGCAGAGTGGAAAGTGAAATATTGCTGGGAAATACATCATAATTCAAACAAAGATCCGAACTATATCTGCCTTCTGCACCGCTTGACAAATTTACTTGAGTCATCCGAAGCATTCCCAGCAGCCACCTTTTACTGGAACTTAAAATATTTTGGATCAACTTTAAAATTTCTGCTTCGTACAGTACCCTTTGAAGCCAACGTAAATTCTTCTAGAATTGGTGCTTAACTACCAAAACCTTAATGCAACCAGTTTTCCTTGGAATGAGAATGGCTTAAGTTTATACCTTAAGTCATTTGTGAATTCAGATTTAAACAGGACCATTCCAAATCTTAGAATCTTACCTCAGATCCTGTTGCTTCCAAAATGGTTGGATAGGAACTCTCCGGTGCCCAGGAAATGCATTCTACGACATGTTCATGCTCTCGAAGTTCAGCTTTACATTCCTTTGTTGCTACCACCCATACACGGACAGTCTGATCATTGGAACAGCTGGCCAAAAGAGTACCATCCTGGTTGGGTCGGACCATGCGCACCCATTCTCTATGTCCCGTGAAAGTCTTCACACAATAACTGTGAGCAAACAGTTACATTTATGATAATTTGTAAATTAACAGAAAGAGAAATTCATTCAGCAGCTCTTTTGGATTCCCTAATCATTAAGTTTAGAAATAATTTATATTTTAGGTATTTAAATTTTTATTCTCTGGGCTCTCACCAACACGGCTTGCTAGAGCTGAGGGTAGACAAGGATATCTTCAAGTCTTTTACATTCGTGTTTCATGCTCAGCAAATTGCTTTCAAATGCTCCCTCTCCTTAATCCATCCAAAACCTTGAAACAGTACTTCATCATAAATAACTAATGAAATTTGTGATTCTCCTACAAGTCTCTGATTTGAAACTACCTTTTGAAAATTATTCAAAAGATGGTAACTTTCAATCTTATTCCCCTTTCTAAAATAAAAACCATCACTTTTAGCTTCCATAAACAGTTGGAACTAGTTGAATGGGTGTAGCAGAGCCCTCAATGCTGTGAAGCTATTACAATTCCTTGAATTTCAAATACTGAAAACAATATGCTCTGTGCAGCGACAGAAACCATCAATGTTGTTACAAGTGGGCTCTGGTTCATGGGGCACTGGCACCAGTAGTGGGGCAAGTGGGGGCTGTACCGTTGAGACGGTCTATACCTGATATGTGCTGGGGCTGGTGTTCTAGCAAGCCACATAACTGGGGAAGCAGAGAGGGTTTTAAACTAAGTGGTAGAGGCAAGGGATCAAATTTGGGAATATAGGAAATGATAAACAGACTGAGACAGGAAGGGGCAGAAAAATCAGAAGATAAGGCTAGACATTACAAAAATAATAAAAGGACAAAACTAAAGGCTCTGTATCTGAATGCATGTAGCATTCGAAACAAAACAGATGAACTCAGTGTGCAAATAGAAAGAAATAAGTTTGATCTGATAACCATTACAGAGTCATGGCTACAGGATAACTAAGGTTAGGACCTGAATATTGAAAGGCACTTGACATTTAGGAAGGACAGGGAGCTAGGAAAAGGTGGAGGGGTGGTTCTGTTAATTAATGCGGGTATGAGCGTGGTATTAGAGAGGAATGGCCTAAGTTCAGGAAACCAGGATATAGAAGTGGTTTGAGTTGAGATTAGAAATGGTAAATGCAAGAAGTCACTTGTGGGAATGGTGTATAGGCTCCCTAAATGTATACTCTGTCCTACAGCATAGTTAGAGAAGAGATAACAGGAGCTTGTTAGAAAGGTACAACAATAATCATGGGGGATTTTAATCAACACACCAACTGGAAAAATCAGGTGGGCAAAGGTAGCATAGATGAGGAGCTCATGGAACATTTTCGGGATAGTTTCCAAGAACAGCATGTTCTGCAGCCAACTAGAGAGCATGCTATACTCGACATGGTATTGTGCAACGAGATAGGCTTAATTGATAACCTCAGTGGAGGCACCCCTAGGTTGCAGCGATCATAATGGGATTGAATTTTACATTCATTTTGAGGGGGAGATGAGTTGGTCCAATTTTAAACTCAACTAAGGGCAATTGTGAGGGCATGAAAGCAGAGCTAGCTAAAGTGAACTGGCAAATGAGGTTAAGGGATAGGTCAATAGAGGTGCAGTGGCAGACATTTAAAGGGCTATTTCAGAATATACAGAATAGATGCATTCCAATGAGAAAGAAAACTTCCAAGGGGAGGACCCACCATTCGTGGTTAACTACAAAAAGTTAAAGACAGCATCAAACTTAAAGAAAAAAAAACATACAATTGCACAAAACGATGGCACGTATGAAGTTTGGACAGAATATAAAGAACAGGTCCAAGAAAACAAGAAAATGTAATTTTTTCTTCTGGTAATAACCCTGGCATATTTTCTTATGCACTGGAAGTCAGGCTGTAATTGGATTAAGAGCAGAGTGACAGCAAGGGTCTAAAGTCAGCAGTAAGTTGTTTTGATATGTTAATGAACCAATAGGAACTTCAATTAGAGTTTCACAAAGCAATAACAGGATTTATTTTGAATTGGGTTGTTGTAGTTCAAAGGCAGATGGATATATACAGGTGGTAAAAGGTGTAAATAAGGTAAAGATAGACTTGTAAATACAAACTTACCCTAAGAGCTAAAGTAAAGAATAGTCTAATCAAGTCTGTGAAGAAAACATTTCTGAAGAGATTGGTTGAGACAACGGAGAAATCAAAGGGAAGGAATGTATTTAAGGAAATACTGATGCTTATGGAGGGGTAGCTGCTTAGATCTCCCTGAAGACAGCAGGGTAGCTGGTCAGAACTCCCAGAAGACTGGTGTGAACAAGGCCAGACATGAGGACCCAGTTGCTGTCAGCCTCAGAGGACACCCCAAGAAAATATCACTGTGGTAAAGAAACACTAATTCTATAGATTTTAGAATCTATAAGGAAAGTGGCTGAACAGAAAAGGGAAAGGCTAGCTCGGAGGGTAGTTAAGATAAGATTGGTGGAACTGTTTTAAAGTACTGTTTATTGTGTGAAGCCTTTGTTGTATTTAAATGTAATTGTGTTTTTTTTCCCCTTTATTCTTTTAAACGTTTACTTTTGTACAAAATCACAAGCAGTCAGGGACATAATTTCCAGAGTTCAGAACCGCTCTTCATACTATACAAATTGCAAAAACCATTTTGGCAGCTGTTTCAAGTTTCCCGCTGGGATTTCAGCAGCTCAACATTTACCATCAGCCAGGCCATAACAAAATCAAAGAATGACAAAGACTAATAAGAAAGGATAAATTAGAGTACGAGAGAAAGCTAACTAGAAATATAAAGATGGAAAGTAAGATTTTCTGTGGATATTTAAATAATAAGAGTAAACAAAGTGAGCGTTGGTCATATAGAAAGTGTGTCGAGCGAATTAATAGAAAGTGAGGAGATGGCAGATGAATTGAACAGGTATTTTGCATCAGTTTTTCCTACAGAGGATCATGTAACCTCCCAGAAATAGCTAATTTTTTTTAATTCATGGGACATGGGTGACACTGGATAGGCCAGCATTTATTGCCCATCTCTAATTGTCCTCAAGAAGGTGGTGAGCTGCCTTCTTGAACCGCTACAGTCCATGTGCCAGAGGTACATTCACAATGCTGTTAGGGAGGGAGTTCCAGGATTTTGACCCACCGATAGCGAAGGAACAGCAATGTTTCCAAGATAGGATGGCAAATGGCTTGGATGGGAATTTCCAGATGGTGGTGTTCCCATCCATCTGCTGCCCTTGTCCTTCTAGATGGTAGCGGTCGTGAGTTTGGAAGGTGCTGTTTACGGAGCCTTGGTGAGTTCCTGCAGTGCATCTTTTAGATGGTACACACGGCTGGCACTGTTAATCAGTGGTGGAGGGAGTGAATATTTGTGGATGGGGTGCCAATCAAATGGGCTTCTTCGTCCTGGACGGTGTCAAGCTTCTTGAGTGTTGCTGGAGCTGCACTCATCCAGGCAAGTGGAAAATATTCCATCACACTCCTGATTTGTGCCTTGTAGATGGTGGACAGGCTTTGGGGAGTGAGGAGGTGAATTACACATCATAGGATTCCTAGCCTCTGATTATCTGCTCTTGTACTGCAGTATTTATATGGCTAGTCCAGTTCAGTTCCTGGTCAATGGCAACTCCTAGCATGTTGATAGTGGGGGATTTAGCGATGGTAATGCCATTGAGTGTCATGAGGCAATGGTTAGATTCTCTCGTTTGAGATGCTCACTGATTGGCACTTGTGTGGCATGAATGTTACTTGCTACTCGTCAGCCCAAGCCTGGATATCGTCCAGGTCTTGCTGCATTTGGATGTGGACTGCTTCGGTATCTGAGGAGTCACGATTAATGCTAAACATTGTGCAATCAGCGAACATCCACACTTCTGACCTTATGATGGAAGATCATTGATGAAGAGGCTGAAGGTGGTTGGGCCTAGGACACCGCCCTGTGGAACTCCTGCAGGGGTGTCCTGGAACTGAAATGATTGACCTTGAACAACCACAACCATTTTCCCTTATGACTCTAACCAGCAGAGAGCTTCCCTGTCGATTCCCATTGACCCCAGTTTCGCGAGGGCTTCTTGATGCCACACTCAGTCAAGTGCTGCCTTGATGTCAAAGGCTGTCACTCACACCTCACCTCTGGGGTTCAGCTCTTTTGTCCATGTTTGAACCAAGGCTGTAATGAGGTCTGGAGCCGAGTGGCCCTGGCGGAACCCTAACTGAGCATTAGTGAGCAGGTTATTGCTACGCAAGTGCCACTTGATACATTGTTGATGACCCCTTCCATCAATTTACTAATGATTGAGAGTAGACTGATGGAGTGTTTATTGGCCAGGTTGGATTTGTCCTGTTTTTGTGTGTGTACAGGGCATATCTGGGCAATTTTGCTCATTGCCAGGTAAATGCCAGTGTTGTAGTTGTACTGGAGCAGCTTGGCTAGAGGCATGGCAAGTTCTGGAGCATGTCTTCAATGTGCAAGTTTCAGGAATCTTGGATAACGAAGGATATTGTGAGATTAGTCAAAAAGAAAAGGGCTAGAAGGCTGGGAACAGATGAAGCCCGTGGAGAATATAAAGAAAGTAGGAAGATACTTAAGCAAGGAGTCAGGAGGGCTAAAAGGGATCATGAAAAGTCACTGGAAACCAGGATTAAGGAAAATCCCAAGGCCTTTTATACATATGTAAAAAGCAAGAGGGTAGCCAGGGAAAGGGTAGGCCCACTCAGAGACAGAGGTGGGAATCTGTGTGTGGAGCCAGGAGAAATGGGAGATACACTAAATGAATACTTCTCATCAGTATTCACCAAAGAGGACTTAGCGGTCGATTTGTCTAGGGAAGTGTGTGTAGATAGCCTGGGTCATGTTGAGATCAAAAAAGGTGTTAGGCGTCTTGAAGAATATTAAGGTGGATAAGTCCCCAGGGCCAGATGGGATCTACCCCAGAGTACTGAGGGAGGCAAGGGAGGAGATTGCTGGGGCCTTGACAGAAATTTTTGTATCCTCACTGGCTAAGGGTGAGATCCCAGAGGACTGGAGAATGGCCAATGTTGTTCCATTGTTTAAGAAGGGTAGCAGGGATAATCCAGGAAATTACAGGCCGGTGAGCCTTACATCAGTGGTAGGGAAATTATTGGAAAGGTTCTTCGTGACAGGATTTACTACCATTTGGAAGCAAATGGGCATATTAGTGAGAGGCAGCATGGTTTTGTGAAGGGGAGGTCGTGTCTCACTAACTTGATCGAGTTTTTCGAGGAAGTGACAAAAAGATGATCGACGATGGAAGGGCAGTAGATGTTATATACATGGATTTCAGTAAGGCCTTTGACAAGGTCCCTCACGGCAGACTGGTACAGAAGGTAAAGTTGCACGGGATCAGAGGTGAGCTGGCAAGATGGATACAGAATTGGCTTGGTCATAGAAGACAGAGGGTAGCAGTGGAAGGGTGCTTTTCTGAATGGAGAGCTGTGACTAGTGGAGTTCCGCAGGGATCAGTGCTGGGGCCTTTGCTGTTTGTAGTATACATAAATGATTTGGAGGAAAATGTAACTGGGCTAATTAGTAAGTTTGCAGACGACACTAAGGTTGGAGGAGTTGCAGATAGTGAAGAGGATTGTCAAAGGATACAACGGGATATAGATCGGTTGGAGACTTGGGTGGAGAAATGGCAGATGGAGTTTAATCCGGACAAATGCGAGGTAATGCATTTTCGAAGGTCTAATACTGGCAGGAATTATACAGTAAATGGCAGAACCCTTAAGTGCATTGATGGGCAGAGGGATCTGGGTGTACAGGTCCACAGGTCACTGAAAGTGGCAACGCAGGTGGATAAGGTAGTCAGGAAGGCATATGGCATGCTTGCCTTCATTGGCAGGGGTATTGAGTATAAAAGCTGGGAAGTCATGCTGCAGCTGTATAGAACCTTGGTTAGGCCACACTTGGAATATTGCGTGCAATTCTGGTCGCCACATTACCAGAAGGATATGGAGGTGTTGGAGAGGGTGCAGAGGAGATTTACCAGGATGCTGCCTGGTCTGGAGGTTATTAGCTATGAGGAGAGGTTGGAGAAACTCGGATTGTTCTCGCTAGAGCGACGGAGATTGAGGGGCAACTTGATAGAAGTTTACAAAATTATGAGTGGCATGGACAGAGTAGACAGTCAGAAGCTTTTTCCCAGGGTGGAAGAGTCAATTACTAGGGGACATAGATTTAAGGTGAGAGGAGAAAACTATAGAGGAGATGTGCGGGGCAAGTTTTTTATGCAGAGGGTAGAGTGTGTCTGGAATTCGCTGCCAGAGGTGGTGGTGGAAGCAGGTACGATAGTGGTGTTTAAGAGGCAGCTTGACAAGTATATGAATAGGATGGGAATAGAGGGATACGGATCCCGGAAGTGCAAAATGTTTTAGTTGACGGGCAATATGATCGGCGCAGGCTTGGAGGGCTGAAGGGCCTGTTCCTGTGCTGCACTTTTCTTTGTTCTTTTGTTCTATTGCCAGAACATTGTCAGGGCCCGTAGCCTTTGCAGTATCCAGTATCTTTCACCGTTTCTTGATATCACGTGGAATGAATTGAATTCATTGAAGACTGGCAACTGTAATGCTGGGGACCGCCAGAGGAGGCCAAGATGTAACATCTACTCGGCACTTCTGGCTGAAGGTTGTTGCAAATGCTTCAGCCTTACCTTTTGCACTTATTTGCTGGGCTCCCTCATCATTAAGGATGGGGATATTTGTGGAGTCTTCTCAAGTGAGTTGTTCAATTGCTCACCACCGTTCACGACTAGATGTGGCAGGGCTGCAGAGCTTGGATCTGATCCATTGGTCGTGGGATCATTTAGCTCTATCTCTTGCTGCTTATGCTGTTGAATGCACATAGTCCTGTGTCGTAGTTTCGAATCAGGAAATGGAAGGGAGGAACTCAGGAAAATTACAAACACTAGGGAAGCAGGCTTTGAGCAAATTGTTGGAGTTGCGGGCTGACAAATGCCCTGGTCCTGATGGACTTCATCCTAGGGTCTTAAAAGAAGTGGCGAGCGAGATAGTCGATGCATTGGTTTTAATTTTCCAAAATTCCCTAGATTTGGGGAAGGTTCCATTAGTTTGGAAAATAGCAAATGTAACTCCTTTATTCCAAAACTGAGGGAGACAGAAAGCAGGAAACTATAGGCCAGTTAGCTTAACATCAGTCATAGGGAAAATCTCAGAAGCTATTAAAGGTGTTATAGCAGGGCACATGGATAAAATCAAGGCAATCAGGCTTAGTCAACAAGGTTTTGTTAAAGGGAAATCATGTTTAACCAACTTAGTGGTGTTCTTTATCCATATGTGCTGCTGATACTGTGGATGTACTGTACTCAGATTTCCAGAAGGCATTTGATCAGGTGCCACATCAAAGGTTATTGCCAAAAATCAAAGTTCATGGTGTAGGGGATAACATTGGCATGGATAGAAGGTTGGCTAGCTAACAGGAAGCAGAGTAGGCATAAATGGGGCTTTTTTTCTGGTTGGCGGGATGTAACGAGTGGTGGTATCAGTGCTGGGGCCTCAGCTTTTCACACTTTATATAAATGACTTGGATGAAGGGGCCGAAGGTATAGTTGCTAAATTTGCTGATGGCACAAAGATAAGTAGGAAAGTAATTTGTGAAGAGGACGTAAGGAGGCTATAAGGGACATCGATAGGTTAAGTGAGTGGGTAAAGATCTGGCAAATGGATTATAATTTGGGCAAATGTGAAATTGCCTATTTTGGCAGGAGAAATTTAAAAAAGCATGTATCAAATGGTGAGAGATTGCAGAGCTCAGATTCAGAGGGATCTGGGCGTTATAATGCATGAATCTCAAAAGGCTAGTTTCAGGTACAAAGAATTAGGAAAGCTTATAGAATGTTATCATTTATTGTGAAGGGAATTGAATATAAAAGTAGGGAGGTTATGCTTCAGTTGTACAGGACACTGGTGAGACCACATCTGGAGTACTGTGTACAGTTTGGTCACCTTAAGGAAAGATGTAAATGCATTAAGCAGCAGTTCAGAGAAGATGTACTAAGCTATCAGAATGGGCAGGTTGCCTTATGAGAAAAGGTTGGACAGGATAGACTTGTATCCACTGGTGTTTGGAAGAATAAGAGGCAACTTGATTAAAACATAAGATCCCGACGGGTCTTGACAGGGTGGATGTGGAGAGGATGTTTCCTCGTGGGAGAATCTAGAGCCGGGGGCACTGCTTAAAAATAAGAGGTCATTTAAGACAGATAAGGAGAAATTATTTCTTTGAGAGGACTGAGTGTCTTGGGAACTCTTTTCCTCAAAAGGCAGTAGAAGCAGAGTCTTTGAATATTTTTAAGGCAAAGCTAGATAAATTCTTGATAAGCAAGGGAATGAAAGGTTATCATGGGCAGCTAGGAATGTAGAGTTGAGGTTACAATCAGATCAGCCATGATCTTATTGACTGGCAGAACAGGCTTGAAGGGCCGAGTGGCCTACTCCTACTTCTAATTCGTATGTTACAAATAAGGTGGTTACAAGTGGACCTATTGCCAAAGGGGGGATTCCGGTCACTAATAAACCAGACAGTAAAAATGTTCCCCTTACCAATAGAGCAATCAATAAGATGAATTGTAATACATATAACCAGAAGCCAGGAAGATGACATACTGTGCCTAGAGCAACAATAACATTTAAAAAATTGTAATGGCAACAGTCTTGGTGACCTCACTACCTTCTTCAGTCTGCAGGTGAAATCAATTTAACAGCTAAACCGATACCATTTCCTGGGGATTGTTTTCATTATAACGATAGTTGATTAGCTATCCAGCTAACAGTAAAAGGACCATAGAAGGTTACAGCACAGGATGTTGCCATTTGTCCCACTAAATCACTGCCGATTCTTTACTGGAGAAATTCTAAACTAATCCTACTGTCTTGCTCTCCCCATAGTCTTATATATTTCTCTACTTCAAATATTTATGCATGCAATCACTCCCTTTGGCAAAGTATTGTGTTTTCATAATTTTGTTTAAGAAGTTCCTCCTAAACCCTCTCCCCACTATGATAATTCTATATTGATGACCCCTCGTCACTGACTCCCCCATCACAGGAAACTATTTACTCTCACCAAAATACTTGTGATTTTGAAAAACCTCCATCAAGTCTCCTCAACCTTCACTGCTCTGTGGAGACAGTCCCAGATAGTCCCCCTCATTCCTCCTTGGAGGTATAAATTTCCGTACCAGGTGTCAACCTGGTCAATCTGCGTTGTAGATTCTCTAATGGTTCCCTATGCATTTTCAACAATTCATTGCCCAAAACTACTGACAGTATGCTGTGCCTAAACAATGTTTGCAAAAATTGATAATTACTTGATTCTTGTACTCTATGCCCCATTTATAATACCCAAAATATTAGGAGCTTTTAATGGCTTTATTTACCTGCACTCAGGTAATTATATTTTTGAATACTTGTATAAAAACCCTAAGTGCAACCAAAATTATATTTGTGCATCCATTAAAAGCATAACATTAAAGTTATGCTGGTCCAGGGCTAGCATTCACCTCCTTAAAAAGGGAGTCAAACAGCATAAGTAATATTTGAAAAACAAACATAAATCCCAAATAGACTTTATAAAGCTTTTCAAAGCATCAAGTGAATTTAGATGTTGAACCATAAAAAACTCAGAAGTTGCTAATGGTAGCTCCACCCTGATGTGCTGACCATGGAATAAACTGCAGAATAAACTATTCATTTTGATATATACAAAATATTACATGTAACTTCCAAGGAATACTTCTACTGTTGGAATTATCAAGGTAGACAGCTTCCATAATTAAGTCAACTGATTTGAATATGTGGCACTAAGGTTCATTTCATTTTAGTTACAAAGGTTACTGCACATAAAATTGCTGCTGTACAAGTGTTTACCCCCAACATCTCATCCCCTTCTCATGCAATCGGAGGTGGTGTAACACCTACCCCCTTTATCTCCTCCCACCTTACTGCCCAAGGCCCCAAACACGCCTTCCAGGTGAAGCAGCGATTTACTTGTGCTTCTTTCAATTTAGTCCACTGTATTCACGGCTTACAATGCGGTCCCCTCTACGTTGGGGAGGCCAAACACAGGCAGGGTGACTGCTTTGTGAAACATTTTGGCGTCGTCCGCAAGCATGACCCTCAACCTTATGGTCATGTGCCATTTCAATTCACCATCTTGCTCTCATGCTCAGGTGTGTGTCCTTGGCACTACAATGTTCCAGTCAAGCCCAGTGCAATCTGTAGAACAGCACCTCATCTTTCAGAGTCTTCTGAACTCAACGTTGAGTTCAACAATTTCAGACCATGAATATTTTTCTCCCCAAGTGCCAGTCTGTATCTTGTTCTCATGTTTATGCTTTCAGACAACACTGACCTTTCTTCTATTTACACATTTTATTTTGCTTTCAGACAGTGCTCAACTTTATTCTGCCACTAACAACCATTCTAGAGCAACGCTTTGTCTTTAATAAAATCATTACCACTCCCTTTGCCTTGTGTTCCAAGACATTTGTTATTTAATCTCCCCTGCCTTCTAACCTACTCCTGATCTTCTCTTTTGCTCCACCTGCCCCTCCGTTTTTTTCACCAGCATAAACCCATCATATCCCAACCTCGAGTTCCAAAAAAGTAATATTGGAGTCAAAATGTAAACTCTGTTTCTCACTCCACAGATGCTGCTGCTGAGTTTTTCTAGCACTTTGTTTTTATTTCATATCTCCAGCATCCGCAGTATTTTGCTTTTATTATAGATTCTACATATAGTCTCCACAGTGACAGATCATCTTCTACAATAGTGCCCAAAATGTATAGTTCTGAAATTAAACTGAGTTTTTAAAAAATGTATTTTGTTTGTCCACTTACCCAGTTTGCACCTCCCACATTTTCATGGTTTTATCCCTTGAAGCAGACACTATATGATCTCCATTAGGCATGATAGCTACTGATGAAATATTATGGTCATGTCCTAAAAGTGAAACAGGATTAAGTTAGTTTGGGATTAAAAAAACCAAAATGCCATTAGCATTCAACAGTTCAGACAGCATCCGAAGGAGAAAGAACATTTCAAAAGCAACCCACTATAAACTCTGAAAAAGGTCCCATCCAAAAACATTAATTTCTTCTCTTACATGCTGTGTATTTTCGCCATTTTCAATCATTCAGCATTAATTCTTTTTCTTTAAGAAACTACCTTAATACACGAGCACTTGCTAGTCTTAGATTCCTTTTCTTTCGAATATTCTTATTGCCACTGCGCTGCTAAAAGGTTTACACTTTTGAAAGACCTACTCTTATATAGTGTCTCAGCAATTTCAGAGATATCCTAAAGTAGTTTAAATATACTTGATAGTGTACACAAGCACTTCAACCAGTGAGAGCATGGCAGCTCGTAAAGAGATGGAATAGCTAGCCTGTTTTCAGTGGTGCTGGTTGAGGGCAACTGATCTTATTCAAATAGTACCATATCAACTTAAAGCGCTCCGATAAGTAAACCTGACACTGGCAGAACACCTCATTTGAAGGGCAGCAACTCAAAAGGCAGTGCTCCTTTCAGTACCACACTAGATTGTCAGTTTGGTTTATATACTCAAGTCTCGGTGTGGTGCTTCAACTCTCTGCCTTCCGACTTGGAGAGAGAAAAGTGCTACCAATTAAGCCTGGCTGACAGGCATTTAATTTTCATTATTCTGCTGGAATTACTGTGGGTATACAAGTCTGCTCTGCAACTCCTGTAACATTCAAGAGATTTTTTAAAATCATACAACACATGACAAATGAATACAAATATTCTCAAAAGTTTGTTTCCCATCATGTAAACTAGTTTGAAAAATAATTACAATTGCTGTAATGTCAATCATCCTGCAATACATTGGGGAGATGACGATAATGTTTCCAACGATGTGTTTACATTCCTGTGGGGTGTCATGCATCATCAGACCACATTGTCAATAACCAATCTAGTTATGCAAGGATGGCAGGTTGAGTTTGTGTTCATGAACATAATTAAATGGACAGTAATCTTTGCAAATAAAACTGTTTATTATATTTCAAGGGTGAATAACCAGAGTCGTCATTGGCAAAGCTAGATGTAGCACAAAGCAAAG
Source organism: Cetorhinus maximus (assembly GCF_964194155.1). Classification (NCBI taxonomy): domain Eukaryota; kingdom Metazoa; phylum Chordata; class Chondrichthyes; order Lamniformes; family Cetorhinidae; genus Cetorhinus; species Cetorhinus maximus. The sequence continues at coordinate 14,029,805 of NC_135887.1, forward strand.
ATGAAATGGAATTTTTGACTTTGTATCCTAACACTTTTCTTGTTGGAGTCTACTCTCTTCCTGAAAATGTGTTGAATCACAGAAGGCTAGTATGCAAGTACAAGTAATTAGAGAAACTAATAGAATGTTATTATTTATTGCAAGAAGAACTGAATACAAAAGTAGGGAGGTTATGCTTCAGTTGTACGAGGCACCAGTGAGACTACATTTGGAGTACTCTGTACAGTATTGGTCAACTTATTTAAGGATGTAAATATGTTGGAAGCAGTTCAGACAAGGTTTACCAGGCTAATATCTGGAATAGGTGGGTTGTCTTATAAGGAAAGGATGTTTCCTCTTGTGGGGGACTCTGGAACTAGGGGCTACTGCTTAAAAATAAGGGATACCCATTTAAAACAAAGATGAGGCGGAATGTTTTCTCTCAGAGTCCTGAGTCTTTGGAACTCTGCTTCCACCACCTTTTCAGGAAGAGAAAGTTTGAATATTTTTAAGGCAGAGGTGGATTGATTCTTAGTAAGCAACGGGGTGATAAAGGTTATCAGTGGTAGGTGGGATGCAGGTTTCAGGTTACTATCAGATCAGCCATGATCGTATTAAATGGCGGAGCAAGCTTGAGGGGCTGAATGGCCTACTCCGGCTCCTTGTTCATAAGTTGTTGGCAACAACAGAACGAACCAGCAAAGGAGGACTGCAAACACAAGTAGAACTAACTAAACCATGGTTCTTCATATTGCAGTATGGACAGTCGTTGCTTAAACAACCCAAATTCAAAATTGTGCTATTTCCTGGATAGCCCCTCTGCCTCAGTGGAATTCTAATCCTGCATTTAAAATTTTAATTATAGCCATTAAAATCAGCACAGCTACTGGTAAACAATTACAAAAGCATGAAACAATATCTAAAAATGCATTTGGACAGCAGTAAAATTGCAGTGTGCAGAACTGGATGTACAATCCTGTGTGTAAACTGCAACTGAGCTCTTGTGAAGATGTGTTCTCATTGTGGAAAGGAGTCAGGGAGCAAGGCAGAAAGAATTCAAGACATGACACCCAAAAATACTTTCCCACACATCCAGTGACTATTTTCATTTCAAAGTGGTAAACAGCTGGAAGTATATAGTATAGCATTTCTGGAATAGAAATGCTGCTCAACGCAATGTGACCTAATAAAGGGTAAAGTTGTCAAGCAGGAATTTCACCATAATAAAATAATTATTATTTGAAAAATTTGCAAAAGCAGTATACTACTAGAAAAATTCTCCGTGGTCTTGGAATTATAATTTTTGACAGTGATGAATGAAATTTACTATTAGATTTATGAAATACTATTCTGCTTAAGATGCAATTTATGGAAAAATTGATTTTTACCTGCTACACAAAAAGGACACTTAAGCTTCTCTTACAATGCCACCACCTGCACCCCCACCATCCCCCCACTCCAAGAAAAGAAATCGACTCTTACCATGCATGGTCCTAATGCATTCAAAGCTCTGAAAATCCCAAAGCTTGATGGTCATATCAGCAGAGCAGGATGCCAACAGTTTGCCAGTCTGATCGAAGGAGATATCTTGTACAGAGTCTGTGTGGCCTTTCAGTGTACGTTCAAAATCTCCAGTCTCATAGTCCCAAACCTATCAGGTGAATACAAAACTAGAGTTAACAAATTGCAGGATTGTTTGCCAATTTTACGTTCTCTCATTTACACACAGCAGGACAGTTCACCATCTTTGTGAATAATTAATTCTCTTGAGTACTGTTCCACAATATAATCCATGCCATCGCTGAGGAAGTAATATCTGAAGTGGTATCAAATTGTTATGCTGGGTTCCAAATGAAAGCAAATCAGGTTTTTCATTTATTCCAAATGGACTTGCAGGCAATTATTCTTCTGAATAAAATTTCTATCCAAGACTAATGATATGCAAATAGAAAGTGGTAATTAGAAAAATCAATTGCTAACTTAAGTAGTTTCATAACTATCTGCTGGATCTTATTGTAGGTTATGGCACAGTCTATTGAAAACTGTAACTGGTAATGTAGCTCAGAAATAAAGTATTTATTTACAACAAATTCTATTAAAAAAATTTCAACATGCAAATCATTGTACTTATATGGCAAAAAACATGAGGTTTTAAAATTCATAGGACTGAAAGGCAAAAGGAACCACCTCTTCAAAATACAAGTTCTTGCCTTTTTCCTTTCAATACCTGCATACATTTCTTTTAAAAAGCAGCTTAATCTGCCTCCAGTCTTATGGGCATAACCAGTGCAATATGTATCTGTACTAAATACTGTAAGCAAAGAAAGAGGATTGTACTGCAGGCAGCATAAAATTTAGATAGTTACAAATTGATATCCCCCCAACTTCCTGTTGCGGGGAAAGCTGTAAAATTTCCATGATGTTTGGTGGGCAAAGCTGTTTAGATCCTAAGATTCTATTTCATGATAAAAACCAGAAAGTGCTGGATAAGTCAACAGGTATGGCAGCATCTGTGCAGAGATAAACAGAGTTATGTGTAGAGTTGAATATGACTTAATTGGAATGGATTCAAAATGTTGGCTGTTTCTCTCTCCACAGATACTGCCAGACCGGCTGAGTTTTCCAGCACTTTGTTTTTATTTCAGATTTCCAGCACCTGCAGCCTTTTGCTTCAATTTTGTAATGAGTTCCACTCCGGTTAGCTGGTCTGTGATTCCTGCTGTGAAATTTGCACATGTGGATGAGGACAGTTTCGAGCTCAATTCCTATATGAAATAGCCCAGTAAGTTTCTGAAGGTTGATGTGTGAACAGACACTTGGGGGCAAGCTATGGAGCTGCACTTCAGATTTTAACAGCTTTCATAAAGGAAGCGATTGGAGAATGGAGGAAGCCTACCAATAGCATTTAATGGATAAAATCTTGTCTAAAAAAAGGCCAAGATGTTTGAAATTATTCTATGTGCAGGGCTTTAAAATTGACCATAAAAATAAATCCATGAGTCAGGTTTTTCTGCAGCTTAGAAACCCTTTCAACCAAAATTTAAAAAAACAGCAGAGATGGCATGTTATAAAACCCACAGATTTATTATTGTCCTGATAAAATTCACCTTGATAAAGAAAATTCTGTGCTAATGTGATGGCCACATTAATGAATATTTCTCATCTTGGAAACAAATGTTTGCTTTCTTCTAAATAGGCAGCCAACTCATCCTTCCACAAAAGTTACAAAATGTATTGATTGCCATCTCTACCATTCCTTAATAAATACTAATCTACATGAATATAGATCTATGGAGGTTATAAAATAATGCAAATCGCTTCCCCCTTTTCCTACTCATTTCATTTAATATTGTAAAGTATTAGGGGGAGGGGGCGGGACAGGCAAATAGGACACAGATATTATCTGTCAGCCTCAATTAAAACAATTCTCTTTTTTTGAAAGGCAAACGCTGTAACAAAGAGCCAGAAGAGGAGGATAATTTTACTCTATAATTTGGACCTGTACAATTAGAAAGGCTTAAAACGCATTTATATTCTTACTAGACATCATTCAGCAAGCTAACCATATGGCGATCTTCAAGTGATGATTCCCTTAAGAATTCTATCCTTGATAATCAAAATTGCAAGCACAGCATAGAGAGATGTCAGAAATCACCAATCTTGCAGAAGACTTGCCTTCCTGGAATAACTTGCCTCCATTACACAGCAAGTCTAAGAATGCATGCATTATTACAGCAGCATTATTACACCATTTTCACTTTTAGGTCCTCGGACAAAGTAGGGTAACCCCTGTACCCACCAGCCTACACCAGTCTAATTGCTCTGTGGTAGCATGCGTTCATGCAGCAAAGAAAATCACTGAACAAATGTTAAGGAAAATAGAAGTCAATCTGAACTGTAGGCAATTTGTCTTACAATGCTGCAACAATATACAAATATTTTGCTAAAGTCAGGATACTGTTCAGGAAACTCCCTGCAACATAAAAATCTACTGTTGTTAAAAAGTACCACAAAAATACTACAAAATGTTCTTGTTCCTCATTTTTGTCATTTCCACAACTCCTCCTGAAGATGTAGTGTCCTTAAATGGTCAAATTGTTGTTTGCCTTGATTAGAACAGGAGGCACCAGTTCACAGTATGCATACACATGTCACGTGAATATAGAGTTGAGTCAGGCAGTGATTACCCTCCAGTTCAAAATCTGCTGACACTCACTGTCCAAGATCATGCAAGGATAGATATTTGGGGATAAAATAAAGGGCAGCTGGTGTGCCAAGTATGAAATCAGTGCCTTAAGGAGTGATGGGTAGAAAATTAACCAGAGAGCTAAAAAAAATTAGACATGCAATGTTAAACTGCAACAGCTTTAAAGCTATATAACGATTTTCAAGAACATCATACACCTGGGAGCAATTATGAGACAGTAACCATAGACTCCTTCAGCTAACACCAAAGCACAATTCCAACCAGGTGTATTGGCCAACTGAACTAAAAGCATATAATTCATGTACTACTGAGCATAATGTTTTCATATTTTATGCAGCTGTTGGGTGTGTGGTCTGTCTTGTGCCAGTACTGATTGGATTTGCACACTGTATCCAATGTTTACCATATCTTTGATGCCCTTTCATTACCATGTTTAGGGATCAGCAATAACCAAGCCACCATAAATGCACATTTACAAAAAAATCTACAGTTCTCACAAATGAGAAAAACTCATTTGCCCAAAAGGCATACCCCCACTCCTTGTTTCTCCATATAGAATTTCCCAACTCATGTAAAATAAACACAACAGTAAACACAAAGCTCTAGTTTTTCCTCAAAACAGAGATAATTAATGAAGTTTAACTCAGTTAAACCTCATTCGTAACTCTGCCTAACTACTTCAAAAAGCTACCTGCCTAGGGTATCCAATTATTACTCTGAAGATCTATTTCAGTAAATATGACTTTGTCTCACATGCTGTCTAATTTAAATCACCTGTAAACGAAAGTGAAGGAGTCTCACTTGATCTTTTAATACAATTGCTTAATTCAGACAGGATAATAAAGTCTCCTCAGCCCTTCAGTAAAAAAAAACTCCATTAACAGTAGACAGTATTTTTATTATCCAAAGTCAGTACTTGCAAGAATACTAACATTGTTATGCGCAATTAAAGAATTGCAAATTCCAAACTCTCATACTTCAAAAACAGTTCATACAAAAAGATGCTGTACTGTCTGAATTTAAAAACTATACTGTAGATTAATATTTTCTCAAACGCATGTTCCATTCAGAGCCAGTTAATCTCTCATCATGGGTATGGCTAGTTAACCAATGGATCCAAATCCATAATTTGGAAACAGTCTATACCTGGAAGTAGAATTAGGCAGAAATTATACATTTGTCCTGTGGCTAGGCTTAACTTCATTTAGATATTTTTTAAAAATATATTTTCATTCAAAGCATTCTTTACCTTTATTGTGGCATCTTCAGAGGCTGATACCATGACACTGAAGACTGGATGGAAAATGACCCGTGTGACTGGACTTCTGTGCCCACTCAGAGAGTATCTTTCTGGGGGACGCGGGATCCATTCTTTTGGGTCACGCTTTTGACCCAGAGGGCCAGCTGAAGTGAACTCCTCTTTTGCTTCGTTGAGTTTGGATTCTAATTCCATAACCTGTTAAACAGAATTAAGTAAATCTCTTCAGGATTTTAATATAATTCAGGAAAGGTAAGTTTATGGGGATCAAACCTCGAAACTTGGAAGCGTAACTGGTTGAAAAAAAGTGACAGTCCTAGCGGTAGCAGTGTGAGAAGTCACTTCCATTAGGATGGAAATTTAAAAGGACGTTTTGAGAACTCGAAGCAACAAGGGACACTTCACTACCGAGTATGGGTAAATACCTCATGGAGTACAGGGCCTATTACATGCAAGAAAAAGTATTTTGTAGCTGTGAAATAAACAATTTTTTTTAAAAAAAAGGTCAAGTGATTTTAGGGAGAATTTTCTTGTATTTTCAAAACACAAGAGCTGTATGTTGAGTGTTTTGAGAGAGGAAGCTTAATAGAAATAATTTAATCTACTAGATATTGAACAACTTCCTTATAAGGGAAATGTAATTTAGGTAACAAATTAAGACCAAGGTTTAGTTCGGTAACAGGACATCCTCCTTATTCCCAAGCTGCTCCAATCTCTCAGAACGCAGAATTCAAGCAAACTAAGTTGGTCTCTTTCCACTGTTCATCCTCCAAATGAAACTGAACAGTACACTTGGCTAAATGTTTCTGGATTGTAAAGGTGGCACATCTATAAAGAAGACGGCAGTCAACAAAACAACTGCAAGCAGATAGGTACACTTGAATCAATTTCTTGAGACATTCATATAACTCAAGGGCTTGGATTTTAAAAGGATGGGGAGCAGTGGCATAGTGGTATTGTCACTGGGCTGGTAATCCAGAGACCTGGGGTAATATTCTGGGGAGCCTGGTTTAAATGGTGGAACTTGAATTCAATAGAAATGTGGAATTAAAAGTCTAATGATGACTATGAAACCATTTTGATTGTTGTAAAAGCTCATCTGGTTCATTAATGTCCTTTAAGGAAGGGAATCTGCTGTCCTTACCTGGTCTGGCCTACATGTGACTCCAACCCACAGCAGAGTGGTTGACACTTAAATGCCCTCTGAACAAGGGCAATTAGGGATGGGCAATAAATGCTGGCCTATCCAGTGAACGATGAAAAAAAATTGTGAAAAATGTACATGGAATTGAAAATCCCATCAAGCAAACCCTCATTTTATTAGATGCCATTTCAGGAAAGCTGAATTTTGATTTGCTGTCTTCTAGATTAGATTTTCTCAAAGGGTGAGGGACATTTGTGCCTGCATTTTCCAGCCCCCTGCACAGCAGGTTTCCCGCGGTGGGGCCAGCGAGCCATTGAAATCTCTGCTCACATCGGCAGGACTGAAGATTCTGCCGGCATGAGGGGCAGAAAAATGCTGATCTTGGAATCGGATTCCAGAGGTTCTTAAGGTTGTGTTAAATGCGCTTTTGAAAAATTAAGAGACTTTGGCCCTCTTTGGGGCTGCCTAATGGCCTGAGAGTCAGAGACAACACTGGAATCTTGTAATGACTTGAGTTTTTTTTTGGCATTGCTCATGAGCTGGGTAGTAGTACATGAGTTAAGGTCAGCAAAAGCGAGGGCATGGACCTGCTGGTGTTTTCTTCTGACAATTGCCCAACAAATTACATTAGGATGTTATGTTGCCTCCCTGGTGCTAGGGTCAAGGATGTCACAGAGCGGCTGCAGGACAATCTTTTGGGAGAGGGGGAACAGCCAGAGGTCGTGGTCCACATTGGGACCAATCACATAGGTAGGAAAAGGTTTCAGGTCCTGAAAGCAGATTTTAGGGTGTTAGGAAGGGAATTAAAAAGCAGGACCTCAAGAGCACTAATCTCAGGATTACTCCCAGTGCCACGTGCTAGTGAATATAAGAATAGAAAGATTGAGTAGATCAACAGGTGGCTGGAGAATTGGAGTAGGAAGGAGGGCTTTAGATTTCTGAGGCACTGGGATCGGTTCTGGGTCAGGTGGGACCTGTGCAAGGAGGACGGGTTACACCTTAACAGGAGTGGGACTAGTGCCCTCGTAGGGAGGTTTGCTAGTGCTGTTGGGGAGAGTTTAAACTAGATTGGCAGGGGGATGATAACCTGGGGGGAAATCCAAAGTGCAGAGAAGAAAAGCTGGCAGTGGGAAGTAGTGAAGTATCAACTGATAATGAGGATATGTCAGAGTTGCACCAAGGTAGACAGAATACTTGGAGAGTTTGATAGAATTAGAGCAAGGAACACAAATTCATTAGATGGGGTCAGATAAGCGGGAAAGTAAAAAAGCCTAAATCAGAGCTAATGTGCATAAATGTGAAAGTATGGGGTGTGATTAATAAGATTGGTGAACCGCAGGCACAGGGTGACAAATGGAATTATGTTATTATGGCTTTAACAGGGACCTGACTCAAAGAAGGGCCAGACAAGGTGTTACATGTTCCTGGGTACAAGGTGTTTAGGAGAGACAAGAAAGGAAGTGGCCGGGGTGTGTGTGTGTGTGTGTGTGTGTGTGGGGGTGGGGGTGGAGTTGCAATATTATACAGTGCTGGAGGAAGGGGATGTTCCCGGGGGGGTCGTCGTCGTCGTCAGGGACAGAATCTGGAGCCAGTCAAAGTAACAGCAGGAGCAGAGTGAACCTGGGGGTGAACAGTGCCGGGCAGAGCTTCTCAGTAAAAGCCTGAGGGTCGAGGCTCAGATCAAGCCAGGCAGAGCAGCAGCTAACCCCAACAGGAACCCCACCAGAATTCGAAATGGCTGACGAAAGTGATGGCAGCGCAAAGCAGAGAGCTGATTGGTAAGTAGTGGGTAAATTTTTTTTTCCACTTTAAAGCTACACTAAGGAAAGGTTCTAGCTTTGTTTTCTAAAAAAAAGGAAGAAACTTAAATCATTTTCTACTTGGTTTAAATTTATGGCAAGAGTATTTTAACTGGAGGTATGGCAGGTGAGCTCAATCCCATGTGTTGCACAGCCTGCAGTATGTGGGAAGTCTTCAGATGCTCCTGGCAGTCTGGATGACCACATCTGCAGGAAGTGCCACCGGCTTGACCAGCTTGAGCTCTGGGTTTTGGAGCTTGAGTGTTGGCTGGAGGTACAGCAGTGCAACCACGAGGCTGAGAGTTATGTGGATAGCATGTTTTTAGATGTGATCACCCCACAGCTTAAGTGCAGTCAGAGAATAAATGGGTGACCACCAATCAGAAGAAAGGAGGCAGGCAGGCTGCCAGGAAAGCCCCAGAGTGCATCTCACTCAAGAACAGTTTTTCTGTGTTGGAAGGCAGTGGGAATGACGGTTCCTCTGGGGAGTGCAGCCAGAGCCTAGCTGCATAAGGCGGGAGGAGAAGAGCAATATAGCGGTAGGAAACTCAATAGTGAAGGGTACAGACAGGCGTTTCTCGGCCGCAGACATGACTCCAGGATGGTGTGTTGCCTCCCTGGGGCCCGGGTCAAGGATGTCATTTGAACAGCTGCAGGGCATACTGAAGGTTGGGGGGTGCGAACAGTCAGAGATCGTGGTTCACATTGGTACCAATGACCTAGGTAGAAAGAGGGATGAGGGCCTGCAACAAGAATTTAGGGAGTTAGGTAGCAGATTGAAAAGCAGGGTCTCAAAAGGTTGTAATCTCTGGATTACTCCTGGTGCCACGTGCTAGTGAGTATAGGAATAGGCGGATCGAGCAGATGAATGTGTGGCTGAAGAATTGGTGGAGGGAGGGCTTTAGATTCCTGGATCACTGAGTCCGTTTCTGGGGAAAGTGGGACCTGTACGAGTCTGACGGGTTGCACCTGAACCAGAACGGGGCCAACATCCCTGCGGGGGAGAGTTTAAACTAATTTGGCAGGGGGATGGGATAGAGTGAAGGTATAATAAGGGGTGATGCACAGGCAAGTGTAGAAGAAAAACCAAGTCAGTCTGGAAGGCAGTGTGTATATAGTCAAGTTAAGACACAAGGGAGCATGACAAGGCTGGATGGCATTTATTTTAACGCAAGGAGTCTTGCGAATAAGGCAGATGAGTTGAGGGTGTTGATTAACACATGGTGATATGATATCATTGCTATCACGGAGACATGGTTGAGGGAGGGGCAAGACTGGCAGCTCAATATTCTGAGGCACAGAATCTTCAGGCAAGACGGGGGGGCAGGGGGTGATGTCACAGTATTGATCAAGGAGTCAATTACTGAAGCAGGGAGGGAGTGATATCTTACAAGGTTCCTCAAATGAGGTCATATGGGTAGAACATAAAAACAAAAAGGGGGCAATTACATTGCTGGGAGTGTATTACAGACCCCCAAACAGTCAGGGAGAGGTAGAATGGCAGATATGTAGGCAAATCTCAGAACTGTAAAAATAATAGGGTAATAATAGAAGGGGATTTCAAATTCTCTAATATTAACTGGGCTAGACAAAGTGTGAAAGGCTTAGAGGGGCCAGAATTCTTAAAATGTATCCAGGAGAATTTCTTAAGCCAATACATAGTAAGACCTACAAGAGAGGGTGTGGTGCTGGACCTAATTTTAGGGAACGAAGCCAGACAAATGGTAGAAGGGTCAGCGGGGGATCATTTCGGTGATAGTGACCATAACTTAAGGTAGTTATGGAAAAGGACAAAGATGGACCGGAAATAAAGGTTCTGAATTGGGGAAGGCAGATTTTAATATGATAAGACAGGATCTGGTCAAAGTGGACTGGGAGCATCTACTTGTAGGAAAATCTACATCAGAGCAGCAGGAGTCATTCAAAAAGGAAATGCTGAGAGTGCAGGGCCAACACATTCCCATAAAGGTGAAGGGTTGGCCCAACAAGTCCTGAGAGCTGTGGATGTCGAGGAATGTACAGGATTGTATAAGGTAAAAAAGGGAAGCTTATGGTAGATACAGAGGGCCCAAAACAACAGAAACCCTACAGGAGTATAGAAAGGGCAAGGGGGTTACTTGAAGGAATTAGGGGAGCAAAGAGGGGGCATGAAAAAATACTGGTGGGTAAAATAAAGGAAAATCCAAAGGTGTCTTAGAAATATATTAAGGGCAAGAGGACAACCAGGGAAAGAGTAGGGCCCATTAGGGACCAAAGTGGCAATCTGAGAGAGGAGCCGGAAGGCATAGATAAGGTTTTAAATGAGTACTTGGTATCTGTATTCACTATAGAGAAGGACGGTGTAGGTATAGAAATCAGTGAGGGGGGCTGCGATATACTTGAATAAATTAGCACAGAGGGAGGAGGTATTAGCGGTTTTAGTGGACTGAAAAATGGATTAATTCCCAGGCCTAGATGAGATGTATCCCAGGCTGCCGGGGGAGGCAAGGGAGAAGACTGTAGGGGCCCTAACATTAATTTTCAAATCCTCTCTGGCCACAGGAGAGGTGCCAGAGGATTGAAGGACAGCTATTATGGTACCATTATTCAAGAAAGGCGGTAGGGATAAATCAGGGAACTATAGGCCAGTGAGCCTAACATCAGTGGTACAAAAACTTCTGGAAAAAATTCTGAGGAACAGAATTAATCTCCACTTGGAGAGGCAAGTCAAGGATAGGCAACATGGCTTTGTCAAGGGGAGATCATGTCTAACAAATTTGATTGAATTTTCCAAGGTGGTGACGAGGTGTGTGGATGAGGGTAGTGCAATTGATGTAGTCTACATGGACTTCAGTAAGGTTTTTGATAAGGTCTCACATGGGAGACTGGTTAAGAAAGTAAGAGCATATGGGACCCAGGGCAATTTGGCAAATTGGACCCAAAATTGGCTTAGTGGCAGCAGGCAGAGGGTGATGGTCAAAGGTTGTTTTTGTGGCTGGAAGGCTGTGTCCAGTGGCATACCACAAGGTTCGGTGCTGGGTCCCTTGCTGTTTGTATTGTACATTAACGATCTAGGCATAAATGTGGGAGGTATGATCAGTAAATTCGCAGATGACACGAAAATTGGTGGCGTGGTAAATAGCAAGGGGGAAAGCCTTAGACTACAGGGCAATATAGATGGACAGAACAGTGGCAAATGGAATTTAATCCTGAAAAGTGAGAGGTGATGCATTTTGGGAGGACTAACAAAGCAAGGGAGTACACGGTGAATGGTAGGACCCTAGGAAGTACAGAGGATCAGAGGGACCTTGGTGAGCATGTCCATAGATCCTTGAAGGCAGCAGGACAAATAGATAAGATGGTTAAGAAGGCATATGGGATACTTGCTTTTATTAGTCGAGGCATTGAATACAAGACTAGGGAGGTTATGATGGAGCTGTGTAAAACATTAGTTAGGCCACATCTGTAGTAGTCTGTGCAGTTCTGGTCACCACACTATAGGAGGGATGTGATTGCACAAGATAGGGTGCAGAGGAGATTCACCAGGATGAGAACATGCACTTTTGGACCTGGTTTTGGGGAATGAGTTGGCCCACATGGATCCAGTATCAGTAAGAAGCCTCTAGGGAACACTGACCACTGTATCATAAGGTTTAGGTTAATCATGGAAAAGGACAGAAAACAATCCAAAGCAGGGATAATTAATTGGGGGAAAACCAACTTCGATGGGATGAGAATGCACCTGAGCAGAGCGAGTTGGAATCAAATGTTGGCAGAAAAAACAGTGGCTAAACAATGGGCAACCTTCAAAGGAAAAGTATTGCAGGCAATGTCAAGGTATATTCCCTTAAAGGGGAAAGGTAGGACAAATAAATCCACAGTGCCCTGGATGACGAGAGAGATAGAGGTAAAGATGAAATGGAAGAAGTGTGCGTACAACAGATGTCAGGTAGAAAATACAATGGAGAATCATAGAGAAGGGTCAGAGAGGAAGTGAAGAAACTAATAAGAAAAACAAAGAGCATGAAAAGAGGCTGGCAGCAAACATAAGGAATCCCAAGGTCTTCTATAAGTATGTAAATAATAAAAGGGTGGTAAAAGAAAGAGTAGGGCCAATTAGGGACCAAAAAAAGAGGACTTGCATGTGGAGGCTGGAGAAATAGCGGAGGTGTTGAACGAGTACTTTGCATCAGTCTTTACAAAGGAAGAACTTGCTACCCAGGGCGAGGTGAGGGAAGGGGTAACTGATACACCAGAAGAACATACAATCGAGAGGAAGGTGGTGTTGGAAAAGTTATCTTTATTTAAAATAGATATGGTGCCAGGACCGGATGGGTTGCACATCCAAGGGTACTGAGGGAAGTGACAGAGGCACTCGTGATAACTTTCAAGTCCTCCTTAGGCATAGGGGAGGTGCCAGAGGACTGGAGAACTGCGAATGCTACACCCTTGTTCAAAAAGGAATGCAAGCATAAAACTGGCAACTACAGGCCAGTCAGTTTGACCTCAGTGCCAGGGAAACTTCTGGAAACTATAGTATGGGATAAAATCAATAATTACTTAGGCAAGTGCAGGATAATTAAGGAAAGCCAGCATGGATTCATCAAGAGAAAATCATGTTTAACTTACTTGGAGTTTTTTCTTTTGAGGTCGAAGAGAAGGTTGATAAATGAAACGCTTTTGATGTGTGGTGTATATGGATTTTCAAAAGGCATTTGATATAGTGTCACACAACAGACTTGTGAACAAATGGAATAAAAGGGAGAGTAAACACTTGCATAAGAAATTGGTTGAGTGACAGGAAACAGTGATAAATGGATGTTTTTCAGATTGAAGGAAGGTTTGTAGTGGAGTTCCTCAGGGTCAGTGTTGGGACCCTTGCTCTTCCTGATATATTAATGACCTAGACTGGTGTACAGGGCATGATTTCAAAATTTGCAGATGATATAAGGTTTGGAAATGTTGTCAATTGTGATGGGGATAGTCTTGAACTTCAAAACGACATAGACATATTGGTGGATTGGGCAAACAAATGGCAGATCAAGTTCAATGCAGAGAAGTGTGAGGTGATTCGTTTTGGCAAGAAAGATATGGTGGACAGTATAAAATAAAGGGAGAGCCTCTAAAGGAGGTGCAGGTACAGAGGGGCCTTGGTGTATACGTACAAAGGTCATTGAAGATGACAGGGCATGTTGAGAGAGCAGTTGATAAAGCATATAGTATCTTAGGCTTTATTAATAGGGACACTGAGTACAAGAGTAAAGTGGTCATGTTAAACTTGCATAAAACACTACTTCAGCCTCATCTGGAGTTCTGCATCCAGTTCTGGGCGTCATACTTGTGGAAGGATGTGAAGGCATTGGAGAGTACTGAGAAGATTCACAAGAATGATTCCGGGGATGAAGAACTATAGTTCTGAGGAGACTTGACAGAGGTATTCAAGATCCTGAGGGGTACGGGGAGGGTAAAGTGAGAAACTGTCCCCGCTCAACAGAACATCAAGAACTAGAGGGCACAGATGGCTTTGGGGATAGGGCAGGTGAGCAGGACTAGGTAGAATGCTCTTTCAGAGAACCAGTGCAGGCTCAAAGGGCTGAATGGCCTCCTTCTGCATTGTAAAGATACTGTGATTAGATAGTCACCTTCTTCTGTAGTCTTATCACAGAGGTCCATTTTTTCTCCAGCAGTCCAGCATATTTCTTGTCTAATTCTTCATTCTAGAGAAGAAAAACAAATTTAAAGACAAAGTCAGAAAATTATATTGCAGTTTCAGTGGGTAACAAATCCAATTTTTCCTATAATCTTTAGTCCTATAATCCTATAATTCATTTTTTTAAACCGTTAACATCTCAAGTTTTCTGGTTAACTTGACCCAAAATCAACACCATCGCTTGTCGCCTGGCCTCCTAATCCAATCAGGTGAGAGAAAAAAATCTCACATCTTGTTCAAGGTGTGTGAATTCTGTAATTGTGGGAACTTCTCTGCTTGGTGTCCATTTACTTGCACATACAGCATGCACCACTTTATTGCCTATCAATGTATTTTTGTGTCTTTTTAAAAATTTAATCACAATTTCTGCTTAGAACAACAAACACTTGTCCAGGATCTGAACTTTGAATGCTTTTCATGGCTAAATTTGGACAACACTTCTAATTTTAAAAGGTAACAAAGTTCTAGTTTGGCAATTACAATATTTTTTTTACTGTTTGTGGAACTTTGGTCATGCACATCAACAAAACATAAAATTCTCGATTTAAGAAATGTGTCGATTCTGTTGAAAGCAAAAATGGCTAAAAATTTGTTCAACAAAAAGACTGCGACTGACACACCAGGCATCCAGACCGAGGACAGGTAGGTCTGAAGTATACAAGGTGAAGCACAACAGTTTCATACAGCTGCAGAAGTCCAACTTGTACAGGGCATCTGGATGGAAGCCCTCCGTACATGGTATTGACATCCACATTGGTATTGGAGCCTCAGCAAAAGTTTGTCCGTTGATCATAAAGCCATATTAAAAATATGCCCCACAGGAATGTTTCAATTTTGAATTAAAGTTGAAATATTTTAAGTAGTAACGTGAACTCAAAAACCACTAAAGTTCTGAGTGCCTATGAGCATGCATAAAACATATTCGATTTTTTTTTGTAATAATAGAGTGCAAGAAACCTGTGCGCAAGATTTGAAAAGGCAATATTATACAAAATTGCATTTCTTTCCCTTGTAACATCATGCAGAGTATCAGCAAAGATCATGGATAAGCATCCAGCTAGCTCATGGCAGAGGATGTGCAGCTTGGGACTCTAATTAGACAACCTTCAACAAACCTTGCTCCAGACAGACAAAGCAAGATAATGTGTGGCTAGGTCACATACTAAGGAAAATTCTCAAAGGTTGCATTAAAAGGTTTCATGGAGCAAGCTAAAACATTTCCCAATCCCCATGTTAGTGTTAATACATTTGTCCTTTGAGCCTTGTTGCCTCGGCTGAGAAGCTATACAGGCATGTGGAGTTTACACAGCTTTTTACGCTCTTCTGTTCAGCAAGTATCAGGTAGAGAGATTATTAAAGAATGGCCCAAAACAGTGCTCCAGACAATTTTATTTTTCACTTGGGTGGATATGTTGGCTTTGGTTTCTGCTGTCACTCTGCAAAGATGACCTGGAGGAACTCAAAATAGTGTGGCTGCAATTCAGGTACAAGTCTCTTGGGTGATAACAAAGGATGCCAAATTTTGTCATATCAGGCTGTCTACCAAGATCAGATATCAGGCTGTCTACCAAGGTCAGATATTGCCTTGATTTAAGCCTTTTTCAGAGAAAAAAGAATGTACTGTATGAAATGCCATTTCGCCTGTTATTAAGGTACAAAAATGCAAGATGTAAAACAAAGCAACTCATTTTCTCTTGTTTCACTGAATTTCTAATACAAAGGCTGCAGAAAGTCCCAGTCAGAATGCAAGTCAACAGAGAGCAAGCTCTTCACATCAGCCCACCTGATTTGTGATGTTTCCTTTCCAGCAGAAAAGGTTAGCACATTTGCAGCAGCCAATCCACACTTGCATTTCTCTAGCAATGTTCATCATTGCCTTATATTAAAGAAGCATGGAATAAAAACGGATGCTATACATGAGAGGAAATGTGGCGAGTTCAAAGAGGGACTTTAAGTACAGTTTTCTGAGGTTTTGAAAGAAGGCATAGTGACCTAGGCACCAAGATCCAGAGGAAAACAGCATAGATTAAAGCAGCTATCGACAGTGAAGCAGAGGAAAAGCAGCCACCTGGTATTACACTTGCAAAAGATGAAATACAGAAATGCAAGTCTGCTGAGGGTCACCAAGGTCATGTGAGATGAAGCAATGAGGCATGGATTTAAAGTGAGGGTGAAAATTTTGAACTTGCCTTGCTGAGGCACAAGGCTAGGAATGAATGCAGATGGAAGTATGTAGGGTTTTGTGTGATTGAGGCATACTGAATGAGTTGTGAACTGGTGGAAGGTTAAGATGGGAGAAAATTAGACAAGTTAAAGCTCAATATATTGACTGACCAAGGTTTTGGGACTGGTAGGGGCAGATTCAGACAGACAGTGAAGAAAAGCCCCAATAATGAAGCAGATTTGGTGGAAGGTGTTAAGTATAATTGGGCAATACATGAAGATCCTAAGCATCCTGGGGCAGCTTGATGGGCAACCAAGCAGGTTGTTGGAAGCATAGCTGTCCATCACCATACTTGTTCTTATTTTTCTGGTATGTGGAAGCTTTTGACAACAATTAAATTGCCTCACCTCGGTGCAACAGTGTTGCATGCTAAGTTACCAAATTCTTTCACACCCTTCAATGGTAAATTGATGGATTAACAATTTCTCACACACTTTTTGTATTGACTAAACTTGTGAACAGCAAAGCAATTTGACTTACCATATCTAACTCTGCCTCCTTCTTAAAAACTGAATAAGCCTCTTCATATCCATTAGAGCGAAGGTAGTCAGCTATAGCTCGATTTCTGAAAAATAAAGTTGTATTTTAAAAAGCATAAAGAAACCATCATCTACTGAGGTTTAAAAACAACTTATACTTCATAGTGCTTTTCACAACCACCAGATGTCTTATGAAGTGTTTCACAGCCAATTAAGTACTTTTGAAGTGCAGTCATTGTTGTAATGTCAGAAAAGCAACAGCTAATTTTGTGCACAGCAAGCTTCCACGAACAGCAATGTTATATTGACAAGATAATCAGTTCTATTGTGATGTTGATTGAGGGATAAACGTTAACCAGAACACTGGGATAACTCCCCTGCTCTTCGAAATAATGCCATGGGATCTTTTACATCCATTTGAGCAGGCAGATGGGCCTTGGTTTGCTATCTCATCCGAAACACAGCACCTCCAACAGTGCAGCACTATCTATGTCCTGCAAGTGGAGTGTCAGCCTTAATTTGTGTGTCCAGGCCTTGAAGTGGAACTTGAACCCAGGACCCTTGCGATTCAGGGACGAGAACGCTACCAACTGAGACACAGCTGACACTCAAGGCAAATGGAAACATGTGATAATTTGAAGAATGACTATTAAAGAATTTTTCTTGAACCCCAGAACTGTTGAGGCCAAAAGGAACAGGAGGTGCAAAAAAACCTAGCCACTAGAAGCTTGCATCTACATACCATGACACAGAAATCATTTAACACGCCTTTTACCTTATAAAAAGCTGATGTTGGAGCATTACTCAACAGCTGTGACAGGGGAAATGTGACAGATACTATTGAGGGCCCTATGACCCACAGTCAAGGAAGAACAGGAAGCAGTAATATTAAAGGTGGCATCATCAGAGCACATACAATGTAGACTGAGAAACTGGGAGAATGAAAGAGTCCTTACAGAAAGTGGAGTGGGAAAGTGTGTAGCTATGGGAGTTGATGGGGTTATGGTAGAAACTGGATGACAGCCTATCTCCAGAAATAGAGAGAGAAGTCAAAGAAGGGAAGCGAAGAGTTGGAGTTGGGCCATGAAGTTATTGCTAGGGAGGAAGTAAAGTTGACGTAATTTTCCAGTTCAGGGCAGGATGAGGAAAGGACACTGATACAATCATAAATGTACTGGAAAAGAGATGGGGGCTGAGGAGACATGAATACAACTGGAATGAAAGGCAGGCATATCAGAATTTTCTGCAATCGAGGACTCTCCTTAGTTGTGTCCGCCCCATTTCCTGAACTTCTGCTTAACCACTTTCCTTCCCAGAGCCACAATGCAGTTTCCCCTTGCCTGCATCTTCAACCCCACCAGCCTCCATATCAATGCTCCCTCTAAACTGTCCAACCACATCGCAGTTGGGAATTTCTGTGCAGAGGACAAACAGCCCATGCACAAGCAACGTTCCCTTTAAAATGCAAACATGCATGCCCCTGTGGCAATCTTAAAGCCACTATGCAGTGCAACAAGTGGATCATGCGCAGCAGAAATTAACTCGAGAACATTGCTCCACGTTAAATGGACTATCCTCCACCATTTCTACCACCTCAAGTCTGATGTCACGACCAAACATATCTTTTCTCCCCTTTCAGGATTGCTAAGGGACTGCTACTCCATGACACCCTAATTCCTAATCTGCTTTCCAATCACCTGGAACACCACCTCCCCATGCAAGTGTTGGAGACGCATCACCCCTCCTTTAACCTCCCCGTCTTCCCACCATCCTGGACTCCAAACACCTCTTCCAGGTGAAACAGTGATTTATTTGTACCTTGAATTTATTACACTGCAGTCACTTCTCATGACGTGGCCTCCTCCACACTGGATAGACCAAACATAGATTCAGTAATTCCTTTGTTCAGTCAACAAGTGTGACCCGAGTTTACAACTGCCTGTCATTTTAATTTTCTGCTTCATTCCATAACTTCTGTTCTTGGCCTCCGATATCATTCTAGTGAAGCTCAAGGGAAGCTCAAGAAACAGTGCCTGATCTTTCAATTAAGCACTGCACAGTCATCTAGACTCAATGTCGTGTTCAACAATTTCAGATCATAACTAGTTCCATTTTTTGGACAGCAGCTGTCAGGATGATTCTGAAAGTCCTATCTGCGCGTCCTCTGGACCCATGTTTTGTTTCTTTACTTGCCTCTTTACCATCCCTCTTTGCCTTGCATCATCATCCCTTTTGTCAATCTCTTCTGCCCTCTATCCCATCACAGACCTTCCCTTATTCCTTCTCCCCTTTACCCCCTCCATCCCTGTACTTCCTTAAAATCTGTTATATCTCAAACCTTTTCCATTTCTTATGAAAGGTCAGTGGCCGGAAACATCAACTGTTTCTTTCGCTACAGGTGCTGCCTGAGTATTTCCAGCATTTTCTGTTTTATATATTTCCAACTTCTGTTATATTTTGATTTTATATATTTTCTCAAAATTGGGCAGATTACCAGGTTCCCATAAAACAATCAAAATAGAGGATTTCAAAATAGGATTATAAGCAATTTGTAATCGATGAAACAGGAGTTGGAAGGTAATAAAGGTGTTTTCTCCTAATCCTGAGAATTTGATTTCTGTGCTGCTTCCAAAGGCTTCAAAAGAAACACAAGATTTAATCCTCAAATCAGTTATGAAGCAAGTGATGAATTTATATTCCACTGTGCTTTATTATGAACTTGTTAAAGCAAAGTAAAAGCAAAATGTGAAAACAAAGAGTCTTCGGAGATGGGAAAAAGAGCTGATGTACTTTTTTGTAATGGTTAGCAAAGAAAACAGGTCATTTCCAGAGAATTATTTTAGTCAATCATTGTTTTTTGCTGTTTACATTCATTCACTCAAGTCTCAAACGATTTGAGATTGAACAACTTTTAATATTGAAAACTTAGAAACCACATAAGCCAACTTTGTGTTTTGAGGTAGCGTGTTTCATTATGGACTTTTTTAAAATTAAAGACAATATGGTTTTGGAAACTCCCTATAAAATCAACAACTTGCGCATCCCCATCCCAAGTTTTCTGTCCATTAATTTCACAATGTAGCAAAGTTTTGCTTAAATGCTGATGGCACATACAAGGTTAGAAACCAGGTGACTATGGGCATATAGGTGGTGGGGAGTAGCTGATGTGAAGGAACGTGTGGAAATTGGATCCTAAAAGTTTGAACGAGATTGAGTGGGGAGGTGGTGGCATAGTGGTACTGTCACTAGACTAGTATTCCAGAGACCCATGGTAATGCTTTGGGGACCTGGGTTCCAATCCCACCACCGCAGATGGTGAAATTTGAATTCAATAAAAAAATCTGGAATTAAAAAACTCTAGTGGCCACCACTGTTGATTGCTGTAAAAACCCATTTGGTTCACTGATGTCATTTAGGGAAGGAAATATGTTGTCCTTACCTGGTGTGATTCCAGACCCACAACAATGTGGTTGACTCTTAAATGCCAACAATGTGGTTGACTCTTAAATGCCCTTTGAATAAGGACAATTAGGGATGGGCAGAAAATGCTGGTTAGCGACACCCACATCGCATGAATAAATTAAAAAAAAGAAAAACTGTTTCAGCCCCATTCGCATAGAATTCCTCCCTAATCCTACCAGATCCCAACAACTGCCACTGTTCCCTTCTCAGAATTCATCCCTTCTCCACTCTGCCCACCAGCGCTCCTAGTCCCATAACCACTAATCATTGATCTCAAGAACACACTCAAATTCCACTAGATCCTGGGAATCTCCTCCCAGCAGTGTCAACATCTTCCCCAGTGTTCCTCAAAATCCTCCCCCTGCCCAACTCCACAGTTCTTGGCAACTCCCAAAGCCTGGCAGGCTGCCTCAAAGCACTACTCAACCACAAAAGACCCTCCCTCCAAACACTGCCACAAGCACCTTAAATGCAACGCTCCCATTCTTATAAAACTATTCCCATAATTGTGGCTTAAGAACATAGGGTGATGAGTGGGATCAAAACTTCTTCAATCACTAGAAAATAAACATTCTCAAAACTCACACTCCAGTTGAGAATCTGCATAGGTGGAAGCTATTATTAGCCTCTCATTGTAAGTCTGGGCAGCGGTGTAGTAATGGTAGAACTCCCTGCAGGAGCATACTACTAATATAACTTTGCAACAAATTTTATTGAATTCAAATGTTATCTAGTGCTAATTTGAGAGCCTAGAAAATAATTTTAAGTTACAAATGGAATCTCAGTTATCCTGTATTTTCAGGTACAAGCGTGAATTAGATTCAAAAGCGACAACTTGTCAAAAAAAAGTCAAATCACTTGAAAAAAGGTTGTTCATACTAGAGCTGTTTCATTTCCAAGTTAACGCTCCATACTGAAAAGAAATGGGATAACACTTCAAAAGCAGTTTAAAACAATATTCACCTATGCTGAAAATATATAGCATCACCTTGCAGAAAATGAAGTCAATTTCAGTTGTCAACAACAATACTTATACAAGAGCTGGAGCCAATCAGGTTACATTATAGATTCTCGCTCTGTGCCTTGGGCCAATTTTACTCCCACTTTGGAAGGTAAACATTCCTTGTTGAGACAGTTTCACAGGACCAAGGCTGCCTTCTGGTAACTCAGCTAAATAACCAGTGTGTGAGAAGTGAGCAAAATAAGATAGATAACTGCAGAAGGAGCATCACAACAGAACCTGACTTTGTCCACCAGGGGTACACACATTCAAGTTGCATTGCGGGGTTGTTAGACAGCAATCAGGAGTAGAAATCCATGCCAATTTTCTCTCCCCAAACCTTAGGGAAATGAGTAGCCTGGTAGAGGCTCCCACTGATATTCTGATGCAGATTTTTCCTCAACATCCTTCCTGGTCTGTACAGGTTGGTATTGCCCCTCCCCTCTTTTTACTGCAGAACAGTATGCTCCTTTCATGTGACAATTTTGTAAGTTTGCTCCCAATTCCAGTCTGGCTCAGGCCCCCTCCCGTAACTCTTCTTTCAGTACATGGATGACCATATCGGTGCTACTTCATGCTCTCGTCTGGACCTGGAAAAATTCAGCGATGTTGCTTCCAATTTCCACCCCTCTCACCTTCACATGGTCCTTCTCCAACACTTCTCTTCCCTTCCTTGATCTGTCTCTATTTCTAGTGATACAGTTGACCAATATTCATTACAAGCCCGCCCAAACTACCTTGACTACAGCTTCTCACACCCTGCTTCCTCTAAGTACTCCATCCCATTCTCTCAGTTTCTCCACCATCTTCCAAAATGGCACTTCTGACATGTCTTCCTTTTTCCTTAACCGATGGACCCCCGCCACTATGGTTGACAGGGCCCTCAACTGTGTCCGGCCCATCACCCGCACCTCTGCCCTCACCCCTTCCCCTCCCTCCCAGAACCATGATGGGGTCCCCCTTGTCCCCACTTTTCACCCCACCAGCCTCCGCATTCAAAGGATCATCCTCTGCCATTTCCAACATGATGCCACCACCAAATACATCTTCCCCTCACCCCAAGTTGGCATTCCATAGGGACCGTTCCCTCTGTCACACCCTGGTCCATTCCTCCATCACTCCCAACGCATCATCCCCTTCCTATGGCATTGCAGAAGGTGCAACACCTGCCCCTTTACGTCCTCCCTTCTCACCGTCCAAGGCCCCAAACACACTTTTCAGGTGAAGCAGCGCTTCACTTGCACCTCCTTCAAATTGGTCTACTGTATTCGCTGCTCTCAATGCGATCTCCTCTACAATGGGGAGACTAAACAGACTGGGTGATCGCTTTGCAAAACACCTTTGCTCAGTCCACAAGCATGACCCAGGTCTTCCTGTCACTTGCCTTTTCAACACACCATCTTGCTCTCATGCCCACATGTCTGTCTTTGGACTAATGCAATGTTCCAGTGAAGCCCAATGCAATCTGGAGGAACAGCACCTCATCTTCTGACTAGGCACTTTACAGCCTTCTGGGCTTAACATTGAGTTCAGCAACTTTAGACCATGAACTCTCGCCTCCATCTTGACCCTTTTTAATCCTATTTTTATTTATTTATTTTGTTTTTTCATTTCATTCTTTTATTTATTTGTTCATTTTTAAAATCCTTTCCCCACCAAACCCCCTCCCCCTCCCACAGGGCCATCCGTCACTTGTTTTATATTGTGCTTTCAGAGCACTGATCCCTCATTCTGCTCTTAACACCTTCTGCTATCTTACCTTTATGCCACCATCAGCACCTTCTTTACTCTTTACCACTACCATTAACACTCCTTTTGTCTTGTTTCCATGGTACATTTGTCAATCTCTCCTTAGCTGTCACCTATCCCTGACCTTGCATCTTGCTCCACCGCCTCAAACTGTATAAAATCCATCACATCACATTTCTACTCAAGCTCTGAAGAAGTCATACAGACTCTAAACGTTAACTGTTTCTCTCGTGATCCATGTGTAAAAGTTGAATATGATTGCACTTTGTGATGGCCATTTAGAAAGGTTTTGTAATGTTCTTTCATATATTTTATGATTAAAGTATATTTTTCCAAACAAAAACTCTCTCTACAGATGTTGCTAGACCTGAGTTTTTCCAGCATTTTCTGTTTTTATCCCAAATGTAAATGTTTATATTTTTAACAGTCTCTCAAGGTCTGAGCAAATTAAGCCATTCAACAGTCTAGCCAATATTTCCCAATTTCTTTCTCATTAGGGCTTGCAAGCTCTTCAGTGATGCAGAGGATGCTGCTTTTTTCCTCTTCACTTTCTAATGCAAAGCACATTTGCAAGTTAGTCAGCAATTCCGCTGAACACTGCAACTTTCTTCCAGCAATGGGTGTGGCATCATTCCACAACAACAAAGCAGCTGATGTGTTGAGTGCTTACAATTACGACACTATCACCTAGAGCCAATCAATGCTCAGTTTTACTAAATGTTGTTATGGACATCATATTTCCCCCATTCAATGATCTGTACTTCAAACTCAGAATTAAAAATCAGAAGATAGTAACAGAGGTACAATTATGGTCAATCATGATAGGATATTGTTACTGCTGCACTGCAGCCTGAATGACGATTGTATGGTTTAAAACAGTGAAAGTAGATCCCTTAATTGATTTTTTGTCCAAAACCTGAAAGTCATTATTCAAAGCAGCCTCATACATTGCAAATGGATTTTTTTCAACACCAAGACAAGGTTAATGATACAGCTCACTCTCCTTCCCTTGGTTATGCATTACACAAACTGTAAAATTTATAGACACCTGTTGCAAATATTTGATTTCATAAGTCATGTATTTTAAAAATATAACTTTTCATTTAGGAATTGGACTTTTAAAAGCTGAAAATGGAAAACCTGATTGAGAAACTGGTAAACTTCTAAAGTGAGTACAAATTAACTAGGGTTAATTAGTTCAAAGGTGAGCCTGCATTTATTTTTCACGGTCAGAGTTGGAAGAACACCTTAAACAATGGATGATTCTCTCGGAACCTCTTGGTAGAGTCAGGATGCCTCAGTTATCTCAGTAAAAGATTTAAATTATTCATGCAGTTCCCAGATGAAAAAAAACTAAAACCAACTTGTAAACAAGGGGGTCTCCTTGGCGGAACCAGCAAGCCTGGGAAAAGGGCCGTTAACCCCATTACAGTTGGTCAGTAGTCAGCTTGGTTGGAGCTTGGAGAAGGCAGAGGTTTGAATCTGCCAGGAGCTGTAAAACTGCTGTGACACCAGGACCAGCTGTACAGGAGCTGTGGGAGCAAACTAGAAAAAGTAGTCTGTGGCTGTCCAAAGTCAGGACAAGGAGCAGAGAGGTCATTAGGAATCTAAGGCGGCAATGAGGCTCAAGTTTGAGCTCAAGATTGCCAATAGCTAATGCAAGGATCCCCATGAAATCTCATATCTTGCAAAACAGTTGGAATATGAAGGGGAGCACAAAGTGAATTCCGAAGCGTTATGGCATACCTTGGTTTGGTCCCAGAAGGAGAAGTGAATGAACTCTAAAGAAACTTTAATATAAGAGGACTCTTGGGTGAAATTAAAAAGTAGAACAGGGATTGGATTCCAAGTCTTTACAAACTATTGTGCCAAGTTAGTGTGCTTGCTTTGGTTTAATTTTTTCATATTCAGTAAAGTTTGTTCAGTTTAAAATGTGAAATCTTGTGGCACAGTTCTCTCATGTCATCACTGGCAGTTTGAATTTCACTTCAAACAATAACAGTCTCTACAGGGATCCTAACATCTTATAGCTAAACATGTAAATGAACATTTTCTGCTCAACATTTGTGGCAGAAAGTTGTTTTATCGGTCAACAAAGAACATAGTATTTGTATCCGTCAAAAACCAGTCATGTTGAAAAGTTACTGCTTATATGAAAAAATGGGATTAATTAAGCTTCCTTCATTGTGCAGAAGGTAGACACAACCTGGTGCAACACTGAGCTATAAAACACAGGAGTTTGGAGGTGTGGTTGTTGATTGTGTCATTAGTTGCTCTGAGTTATGGAAGGAGAGAATGTCTGGGGAGAGGTTGAAACCAGCCAAGACTCCCAGTACTGATTAAAGTCCCATTACCGATTAAAGTCCCATTACCCCGCTTCCTGAAAGTGCTTCTGTGCCGATGTCAGGCAAGAACAGAATCAGAGTCAACTGTAATGGCTTCCCGTAATCTAAATCTATTTCAGTTTACATCTGGCCTCAAAAATGCACCCCAGCGAGAATCAGCATCTTGAGAGAGCTCTCAATATTTTTAAAAGAATCACCTGGTTTCAAAGTGAACATAAATACTGTATTCAGTATTTTCATAGAATCATCCAGCACAGAAGTTAAGCAATTTGTCCCATTGTTCCAGTGCCGACTCTTTTAAAAAGCTGATTAATCCCATTCCCTTGTTTTGTCCACAGAACCTGCCCCCACCCAGCCACTCCTGAAGAACTTCTGGCACTGTTCCTTAGTCAACAAAACAGATAGGTACTTGTTCGCATTTCAGTTACTCTATTCAAAAGACTAAACAGGAGCATTATTCCAGATTTTGAGATTCTTTCTCCTAACCTCTGCTTAATGAGGCATTGAAAAGTTTTGTCTGAATATAGATAATGAATCTGGCTGCATTGTAATGCTAAATGCTGATGGGGCAGGGGAACGTGTGAGAACAGAACAGACTATTTGTATGTACACTTACATGTTAACAGCCATAGAGAGTTGGTCCAAAATCAGCAGAGTAGATTTCACTGGTAAAAAACCCATGATCATTCCACAAGGATAAATTCGTATGGCAAAAAATATTTACTAGAACAAAAAAAAGTGATCGAAAGACACCATAGAACACCACAATATTAAAAATTATGTACCGGCCTTATCCATAATCTGCATGAGTCACCTAAACATACATGCTCCCAGGCCTCTGATCATTGACCATGGGGAATTTTTCCACATTACCAGAATTCACAAAATGCAGCAGCCCTGCAAGCTAGCTCAAAACAGGACATAAAACTTGTGATGGCTGAATATAAGTGGAACTTCATTCAGAAGCAACAGTGCTCGTGGGGGCAGCAGGAATCAAAACACCCCCCAAAAGTTAAAACTACCAACTAGAGCACTATCAGCAGAGTTTCTTTCAACATCTGAGTTGACCTTTTCACTTATGTTTTCAACGTTCCTTAAATTATCTCCCTGGATATGCAGAAACTAAATCAGCATTTAATTTTGCAAAAAGCTCTTGCACTGCCATAAATCGCAGATTCTTGACCTATAGTTTGGGATTGAAACACTTAATACTTACTAATTTACCCAAAAGAAAATACTTTGAGATTCTGCATCTTTCATATTTAGGGATCAAGATCAAACTATTTATAGATTACAAAACTCTTTGCTAGGGGAAAATCTGAACACAAGTAATCATCCAGATGCTTGCAAAGACTACGCATTAGCCATCTAGAGCAGAGCTGGCAGAAGCTTATGAGCAAGGAGCTCATACTTGAAGTTGATGATTGGTTTGCGCAAATCTTAACGAGGATGAAGAAATTACATTTTAAAAAGGATAAAGAGCCCTTTAATGGTTCAAGGACCAAATTCGTGGAACGACAACATTGCAGGCAGGTGATAGCTTTAAGCAAGAGGGTAAAATATCAGAATTAAAGCCTAAAAGGAGTTAATATTCATGGAACAAATTCTGCATTTTCTACAGAAACCAAGACATTGTTGCAAAATTAATAGCAAATGTAGTTCACACTTCAAAATATAACTATTATGCTATTTGACTGTTAAAAAATGTTTAAACATTAATCAGCAATACAAATTTTCAAACATATATTTGGATATGGTTTCAAGTTAATTAACTATGCATTCCAAAGATTTTATAAAATAAATGACATCAATACGCACTAGTGGATAGTGTATGGAAAAATCAAACTCAACGGATAGCAGAATTTGTGACAACAGCTAATAACGTGCTGAGTCACTAAATAGCTCAGAGGTGGTTTGTCATCTTGCAAAGGAGAAACACTTTCAAGCTTATTCGTCTTAGATTGTGATTCCCAAGAGTGCAGAGTGCCCTTTTTGCTGGAAGATGTGCAAAAGCTGGGATTAGAGAGAAATGGTCATAACTTGCAAGCTCCACGGTGTTGTCTTTGGTGGGGGGGGTCGAGGGTGCCCCAAAGATGCGCTGGGGAACCCACTTCTGAAGTTAACAGCTAAGGTTTGCACAGCAACTGCTCAGGTGCAACTTCCCCAGGACTATTGCCCAGCACTGGGAACCATCCAAAAATGAGATTTAAATCATAAACTTCAGGGGGTTCTGTCTGGGTTACATCAATAGTTACCCCAGAAAAAGTTTCAAGAATTAAAACGTCTTCTAAGCTCCAGGTAGCTATTGTGCAGACCCACGCTGACCCCTCATGGGTCTCCCCTCAAAGCCTCAGCTATTCCTCACATGGGACACCCCTAACCCCCACCCCAAAAGGACTACACACCCCAACAGGAATTACCCAAACCACAGGATTCCCACACCTCCCAAGCCAGGCCTGACTGACACCCCCCGCCACTGAGCCCCCAGCCCTCTCCCAACCTCCTTCCCCCACCACCTCCCAAATCCTACTCACTTACTCTATACACTTAACTTTTCCCTGGCCTGTCAATGGGCCTTTAACTTAGCTGGTTTACAGCAGCTGGTGCCGTAAAAAAGATGTGGCCTCTTTCTCTTCGACAGAGCTGCCCTTCAACATTAGGGCCCGGGGACGCGCTGCGCTAATTGGATCTCGCCTGGCCTGAGTTGAAAGGTTGGGTGAGACAGGCTGAGAAAAAAAAATCAAGTAACAAACTAGGAGTGGAATGGCAATCCAACACTGATTGCCACTCCGAGAAAGTTCAGTTTCAATAAATATGTCAGCAAAAGCGTCTTTACCGTCTACCATAATTCTTATATAACCACATTAAGGCTGAATTGACTTCTCATTGCTCTACCAAGAATAGTGGAAATCTACCCTAGTCGAGGAAATCTGGAAGCTGCTGAGTACACTTTGCGGATTATGTTGCTGGGGGTAGGTAAGAGTGAGAAAAGAAAAAAAAACACAATATATCAGCATAATGTGTCAAATTCCAATTTGAAGTCTTTGTGCTGTTGAGGAAAAAACCCTTCACTCATGCTAAACATCCAACAGCTAGTCTCCGTCAAAATATCTTGTCTCCATCAATCTGCATTTATAAATCAGAAAACCACATAACAAGTACAATAAGTGACACTAATCTTACTGAACTGCGAACCAGTGTCTGCTTCGAGTAAAAGCAACTACCTCAGTATCCCGGACGTAAGCCAATCAGGTTTCACACACTCACTTTTCTGCTCTCCACCCCTTTTCTTACTGAAATTATATTGCCAAATGCAATAGCAACAGTTCTAACAAAAGGTCATCAACTGGTAATGATGTGTTTCACTTTCCACAGATGCTACCCCACTTCCTGAATATTTTTAGAATTTTCTGTTTTTATTTCACTAATTGCTAATCTCTTTTGCCAAATTTAAAATCCACTGTAATCTGTGAATCTACTTTGCAGACGCATCAGACAGAGAAAGATCGTG
This sequence comes from Cetorhinus maximus, assembly GCF_964194155.1. Classification (NCBI taxonomy): domain Eukaryota; kingdom Metazoa; phylum Chordata; class Chondrichthyes; order Lamniformes; family Cetorhinidae; genus Cetorhinus; species Cetorhinus maximus. The sequence goes on from NC_135887.1 coordinate 14,058,651, forward strand.
AATCTTGTGGGAGATTTGGTTGAATTCAACCATAGAACCACAGAGAAATTATGCTACAGAAAGAGGCCACTCAGACCATCGTGCCTGCGCAGCCGAAAAAGAATGAAAAAACTAGCTGCCTGTTCTAATCCCACCTCCCAGCACCTAGCCCGTAGCCTTGCAGGTTGCAGCACTTTTAGGTGCAGATCCAAGTACCTTTTAAATCGAGGGTTTCTGCCTCCATCACTAGGCAGTGAATTCTCAACACCCACCACCCTCTGGGTGAACAAGTTTTTCCTCACGTCCCCTCTAATCCTTCTACCAATCACCTTAAATCTGTGCCCCCTGGTAACTGACCTCTCCACTAGGGGAAACAAGGCATCCCTGTCTACTCTATCGAGACCCCTCAAACTTGTACGCCTCAAATCAGGTCACCCATCAGCCTCCTCAGTTCCAATCTTTCCTCATAGCTGCAATTTTCAGGCCCTGGCAACATTCTTCTAAGTCTCCTCTGTACTCACTCCAGAGCAGTATGCCCTTCCTGTCATGTAGCAACCAGAACTGTACACCAAATTCCAAATGTAACCTAGCCAACCTTTTATACAGTTCCATCATTATATTCCTGCTTTTGTATTCTACACCTTGTCCAATAAAAGAAAGCATTCCATATGCTCTTAACCACTTTATCCACCTGTCCTGCTACCTTCAGGGACCTGCTGACATGCACTCCAAGGTCTCTCACTTGCTCAACCCTTCCAATATCTTCCCCTTTATTGTGCATTCCCTAGCTTTGTTTGCCCTCACCAAATGCATTACCTCACATCTGTGGATTGAATTCCATCTGCCACTTTCCTGCCCACTCAACCAAACCATTGATATAATTCTGGAAACAACAGCTATCTTTTTCACTATTAACCACACAGCCAATTTTTGTGTCATCAGCAAATTTCCCAATCATGCCACCCACAACTCCAAATCATTAATATAGACAACAAACAGTAAGGGACCCAACACTGTGGAACACCACTGGAAACTGTCTTCCATTCTCAAAAACATCCAACCATTACCCTTTGCTTCCTGTCACCGAGCCAATTTTGGATCCAACTTGTCACATTCCCCTGTATCCCATGGGCTTTTACTTTCCTGACCAGTCTGCTATGTGGGACTGTGTCAAATGCCTCACTAAAATCCATGCAGACAACATCCACTGCACTACCCTCATCAATCCTCATTACTTCAAAAGATTCAATTAAATTTGTAATGCATGAACTTCCCCTAACAAAACCATCCCTGATTAATCTGTTCCTTTCTAAGTGACGGTTTATCTTGTCTCAAGAATTGATTCTAATGATTTCCCGCCACTGAAGTCAGGCTGAACAGCCTAATTATTTGGCCTATCCCTCGCACCCTTTTTAAACAATGGTACAATGTTCGTAGACCTCCAATCCTCTGATACCTAGCCTGCATCGAGTGAGGATTGCAAAATGATCCTCAGAGCATCCACTATTTCCTCCCTGGCTTCCATCAACAGCCTGGGATACAATCCATCCAGCCATGGCAATTTATCCACCTTCAAGGATGCCAGTCCCTTTTTTACATCCTCTCTCACTATGCTTATTGTACCTAATATTTCACACTCTTTAACTAGCATAGCTACATCATCCCTCTCCTTTATGGAGGCAAAGTACTCATTGAGAACCCTACCCACATCTTCAGCATCAGCGCACAAGTTACCATGTACATCTCTGATAGGCCCCACCTTTTCCTTAGTTATGCTCTTGCCTTACAGGTAAAAGGTCTTTGGGTTTCCTTTGATTTCACCTGCCAATATTTTTTCATATCCTCGCTTTGCTTTCTTAATTACCTCCTTTACTTTACCCCTGTACTTTCTATACTCCTCTAGGTTTTCTACAATATTAAGTCTTTTGTGGCCGTCATAAGCTTTCTTTTTCTACTTTATCTTACATTGTATGCTTCTAGGTAACCAGTGAGCTCTAGATCTGGCAGTACTGCCTTTTTTTTTGTGGGGACATGCCTAGACTTTGCCTGTAGAATCTCATTTTTGAATGCCTCCCACTGGTCTCCCACTGATTTCCTTTCAATTACCTGTAACCAGTCATCTCTCGTCAGATCACCTCTCGGCTTCGTAACATTTGTCTTCTCCCAATTTAGAACTCTTACTCCTGTTCTATCTTTATCCTTTTCCATAATTACGCCAAATCTAACTGTATTATGGTCACTATCTCCAAAAGGCTCACTCACTGCTACTTCATTCACTTGCCCAGCTTCATTCTCAAGACTAAATCTAGACTTGCACTCCTCCTTTTGTTGGGCTTGTTACGTGCTGGTTGAAAAAGTTCTCTTGAATGCAGTTCAAGAATTTTGCGCTCTCTGTGCCTATTACACTGTTCGTATCCCAGTTGATGTTAGGGTAGTTGAAGTCCCCAACTATTATTGCCCTATTGTTTTTGCACTCAGAAATTTGCCTACATATTTGCTCTCCTATCTCCCTCTCACTATTTGGGGGTCTTTTGTACACTCCTAGTAGCGTGGCTGCCACCTTATTTTTGAGCTCAATGCTACACCCCCCTAACCTTTTTTAGCCCCCTCTCTATCCTTCCTGAAACCCTATATCCAGGGATTTTGAGCTGCCATTTTTGCCCCTCTTTAAGCCAAGTTTCCATTATAGCAATGATATCATGCTGCCACGTATCAATGTGTGCCCTCAGCTCATCGGCTTTGTACGCTATACTCCTTGCATTTAAATAAATACCTTTTAACATTGCCACAAAGAGAGATTCGGGTCATGATCATATTGCTGTTTGAGGGAGTTTGCTGATTGCAAATTAGCTGCGTTTCCTACATTGCAACAATGACTATACTTCAAAAAGTGCATGAGCTGTCCAGTTATTGTGAAAGTTCTGTGCTGCAAACATTTTAATCTTTGCTTGTTCTGTCTTTCAGAGTCACTTGCTATTTTTCTGTCTCCCATTCCATGCTCTGAATTTGTCCGATCTGAATCAGCCCTCAGGTTCCCACCCTCCTGCCAATCTAGTTTAAACCCACCCCAACAACACAAGCAAATCTCCCTGCAAGGACATTCATCCTTATCTTATTCAGGTGTAGACCGTCCGGCTTGTACAGATCCCACCATTCCCCAGAACCATTTAGGACTTCCAGCTTATCTGCCTGAAAACCTTAAATATAATGGTAAGATATACTATTTCAAGCTGCAAATTCAAATTTAGTTTGCAGATATAGGGGAAACCAAATATCACAATGACAAGGTTCTGATGCTCAGAGGGAGGGAAGGACAGCAAAGATAAAAAGCACCATCAAAAAACCTTAAACACACTCATCTGGAATAAATTGTGCTCAGACACACTGAAATTTCAGAACTGATAGGCTTTCCCTTTCCCCTTTTTAATTTCAGAAGGTAAATTACATTGTGCTAATGGTTAAACCCTCAAATGGAACAGAAACAATGCAAAATAATGTAATTTTGATGTACAAAAACACACCATTGTCATACAGGCACAAGTAAAGCATATTAGTTAATGGCACAATAAACAACATACTATGTACAGGAAATATTCCAAGTTCAAGCATTGACACTTCTTTCCCCTTTCTGAATAAAATGAAAGGGCAAAGATTTACATCTGAAAATAATTTATGTAGTCAGGTAATTAACTGATACACCCAATTGTTGAGATACGCTTATTTCAAAGTACACAAGCTATATATTTAGTGGTACAATCCATACAGTACCACAGAAAAGCTACCTAATACAAGCTGAGCATTGAATCAACATAAGAGGCCAGAGATTTCCTTGCATATTTGTAAACTAAGCTGATGGTCATAGCTGGCTTAGGGTGCCTGGAAACATTTGCTGGGCTCCTTCAACACCAGAGTAAATTCTGAACAAGTGCTGTGTGGTTAAGTAATTGAGGACAAACACTATTTAATTTTTAAACCTAACATAGGTTGAAGCCTGTTACTGAAGCTGAAGATAGCACTTGGCATAATTTAAATTTACAGCAAGAGATATACAACCTGTTCAGTGTGTTTCGTTGTGTATTCAGAATTTATTTAAACTGGTATTTTGTGCTGGTTCTGTACTGTACTGACCCATGCTTTAGTAACTGTTTTCCTTTTAGACCATTCCTTTTCATAAACACAGTAGCTTTAATCCAGAGGGCCTCTGTCTTGTCCAAAAGGACAATCCATACTTGTCCACAAATTTACTTTTCCCTTGCGGAAACACCGTCTCTTGCTGAACTTTCCCCTCTCCTCTCCCTATTAGGGTGACTATAGGAATCTCACTCCATCTTAAGTGTCAACTGTGGCTCAGTTGGTAGCACACTCGCCTCTGAATTACCAGGCTCCGGATTCAAGGTTAACTCCAGGGCTTAGTACAAAAACCAAGGCTGACATGCCAGTGCAGTATTGAGGGAGCTGTCTTCCATCTGCCTGCTCAGGTGAATGTAAAAGATCCCATGGCACCATTTCAAATAAGAACGGAGGAGTTATCCCTGGTGCACTATTTATCCCTCAATCAACATCACAAAAACAGATTATCTGGTCATTATCATATTGCTGTTTTTGGGAGCTTGCTGACCGCAAATTAGCTGCCGTGTTTCTTACATTGCAACAGTGAACATACTTCAAAAAGTACTTCGAGTTGTCTGGTTATTGTGAAAAGCGGTCTGCTAAACGCATGCAAGTCTTTTGTTCTTGCTTGCATCGTACTGATCATCACACAAACACACAATGAAAGATTTTTAAATAACCAACTTAAAATTAAGGCAAAACAATTTATGAACATCTCCAAAAAGTAAACAATCTCCAAAAGGCAAATAACTATTCTGTGAAGTATGAAAGAACAATGGTACATTGAATTAAGAAGTCCAAACAGGAAGAAAAATTGAGGTTTCTTGATGCATTGCAATTTCAGCCCGTTATGGGCCCTCATCCTTTATGCACAAACACACATTCCACAGTATTCAGCCTTCGGTCTGCCAGAATAAAAATCTGCCACAGCTTTAAGAAATGGCAGCCTTTCAGCAGACTGTTGAAGACCCATAAAACAAGAGCAGCTATTGTCATCGTACAGCGTGACTAAAAGGAAGTATGTTACTCCTTGTGGCATTACATCATCTCCCAAAACAGCGCAAGTTCAGATCCTCGTTGTCAACGAGCTCCAACCTACAACTGTCTGCAAAACCACAGCAACTCCAGTAATTGCATTTTAATTATTGCATTTCACATTCACAATCAAAGCTTTTCAGCAGCCGTTACTCAGTGGCGGCTAACAAAACTCCCACTGGGATGATGAAATTAAGCGAAACTACTGCTTGTTCTGTAGTACTGAAAGAGGAGGCGAATTTGAAAAAAAAACTCGTTTCTGAATATTTCAGAGGACACTGGATGGAAGAATAGAATTTCCTTTATACTGTACATCAGAGTTTCTTAGAGCAGGTAAATACAGGTATATTTCAAAGAATTGGACAACCTATTATTCATTACGTTTGTTGAAAATACTACTCTGGTGAACTGACAAGCTGTAAATATTTCAGGCACAGAACAAAAACGAAATTCATTCCAGTGCGCTTGTTCTGATTTTAAAAAAAACAAACCAGGTGAATCAGAACTAATTCTCTAATGGCAAAAATGTTACACAAGGACATACATTTGCTTTAAAAGGATTAATATGTTCTGTAGACTGACTTTTTTCTAAACAGAAAGCGGCAACATGTGCTTTGTACTTGTACTGACGTTTCCCACTAACTTTCATGAAGCGAGAAAAAAAAAGCCCAATGCAGGGGTGCTCACCTAAGGAAAACAGTGCCAATGAGGTTAGGCAAAATATGGTCACACGAATAGCAGAGATGCCTCAACCAGGGCACAGGACCCTCTGCATGAGCATACTAATTTTCAACTTCTCACACCCTTGACCTAAATCTTTCAACTGTTCTGAATAAAAGGCATTATTGTAGTGTAAATTCATAACCCCTACAAAACTGTTTGGAATCGCCACAGAGCATTTATTTACCACTTGGTCATCTTGCAGCCATATTCTCACCCAGAAGTTGCAAAACACTGCACCATCCATTTCTCCTTCCCCCTCCCTCCCCACATCGTCTTACACCTTAATATAATCAATCTCAAGCATTAAGATTTAGCATACGTATCTGAAATGAGCACTCCACTTCCCACTTATTTTGATCCTTCTTTCAAAAAAATTTTCAACAGCAGTACACTTTTTCAATAAGCTTCTGATATCTAGTGTACCATTTGAAGGATATCTAGCAGGCTATCCAAACCTATACATATAACAAACTCTAGGGCATCCAGTAGCAGTAATAAGAGTTTTAACGTGAAGGCCAAAGTTAAAATGCAGCCTATACCAATATTTGCACTTGGGCTTCTCAAGGGCAGGGGTCAAATGGAAAGAGCTAAACAGTGTTGGATCTTTTCCCATAAAATCTACTTTTAATATGATGGGAGATTAAAATACCAGAATGTAAACAGTAAGCTCACTGGTGAAAAGCAACAGATTGATACAAGTCTGTCATAAAAATTAAGAAATATAAATTATAATGGTGTGGGGTTGTTTACATCTTTAAGAACTTGACAAATTGTTGAAAATGCAGAAGACTCCACAGCAATATCAAATCGTCCTGTGAAGTTTATATTCCTTCATTTTAATTGGAAGAAATCAATCACAAATATTATTTCTTGAACAAATGGAATTTTCACATTTTCTGATACATCAAAACATTCTAGCTTGAGATTGGTAAAAAGAGCCAATTTTCTCGGCAGTTACAAATGATTTTTTTTTTGAAAGGTGTGTTACAACTTGCAGCAGGTAAAAGCTCATCCCATTCTCCTAATTAGCTAAGAATCAAGTTGGCAAAAGAATCATGGCAGGATTTAATGCGGGCAAGGACTTCCATTAGACCCACAAGCAAGAAAAATGAGTGCATCTAATACCACCAGTTCAAGATACCTAGATTTTGCAGCCACACTACCAAGGCATACTGATTATAGTCATATTCCTGCCCTAACACAACACCCCAATGTATTTTCTATACATCAATTAGTAAAATACTGATTCAATTGGCTAAAAAAAAAAATTTGACCACTGGAACTTGTCTTCTAAGTACCAATTTCTACAACGTGGGTACTGCTTCACTATAGGGGTGCAAAGGCAGATGAAGGCACGTTTAAAAACTGAAAATTGAGCACAAAACTACCTTAAAGTCTGGAATAACACATTTTGGTTAGAAATAAAACAAGATCACCGTAACCTCTCAAATCAGAATTCCGAAATCCAGAAACACCAGTTGTCTGGAATTTATATATTTTTTGAGTGCATATGCAATTTCAGGGCTGGCCTCTTGTGGCACTGCAGAGTTATAGCCCTAATGGTTATTACTGGCATCACCGGAGCTTTGCCAGGCACTTCTTGAATGGCCTTTGTCAAGTACAAGTGTCTGTAACATATCCAAGCGGGGGAGGGGAGATGGAAGAGGATGCAGTCGAAGAGATATGTTGCAAGGAGTTTTTTTGAGGATGTGCAGAGATATGTTTCCCACACTGTAATCAGGCCCTCCACCTGCCCATGGTAATCAGGCCATGTGCCCTGATACACACATTGATCAGTTCCTCTGCCAACCCCCAAGCCCATCTGCACATGCACACACAAATCAGCCCCCCTCTATCCCCACCTTTTGATCTAGCTAGCAATGCACATGACTCTGTCACAAATCCAGGGTATGAAGCCTGTATAACAAGCAGATAGGAGCAGAAACACAGTAAAGTTTGAACGTACTAGTCATCTCTCCAACTTTGCTGCATGACCTCCCAATTATTCCCACACTAAGTCAGAGTTACACTTGCTGGCTTGTGACTGTGCCAAGTCAGCACACAAGTATACCGGGCCCCCTCAGCGCTCGCTCATAAATGTGTTTTCTAACATTAAAGAGCGCAGTACTTTGGAAATATGGACAATACAGTATTTGGATAAATAAATTTTTTTATTACTGCTTTATAATGTTATGTACCTAAGTCATAAAACAATGACATATCTATACCCAATTCACACACTTGTGAAAAGGCATTCTAACATTATTCTGAAATCCAGAAAATTCTAAAATCCAGAAATGCCGTGGTCCCAAGCATTCCAGACTAGAGAGGTTACAGTGTACCGTCAAAATTAAGAATAGTTAATTGGGAGTGGGAAGAACAATGTGTTTAGATACATTTGCAGTGTTAGTTGTATAGAGAGTTAATGCTAGCTTCAAAACTTCATAATAGAGTACTATCAATCGCTACTGTTTTAGTGTTTGCCACTGCATCACAGCCACTAAGCTGAAAACTTAAATGTATCACTTGGAGAAGCTCAAATTTCTTCAAGTTGTTAGCACTTTAAGAGATAAATAGCTAAAAACAAAAAAGCTAAAAGCTTCTCCACCGATGCTGCCAGACCTGCTGAGTTTTTCCAGGTAATTCTGTTTTTGTAAGAGATAAATATATTGGAAAGAGTTGAGGCATCACAAATTGGAACAAACAACATCAATGACACCTGACATCCATGTTTCTACATTCCAAACCTACAAACAGCCTTAGGTGTATGATGAATATTAAGACTAAAAAATATGTCAAATTGTTTATACATTAAAATTTTAGTTTTATCTGAATTTAAATAAAACAATCATGCCTGGATTATAAAATGCTGACGAGAATATTAAAGGATTAAATTTGCTAGGAGGAACATTTATGCTTTAATATCCCTTTTTCTCCAGTGAGCATTCATAAAAACCACATCATGTGATCCAACCTAATTTTTTGGAAATGGATAAGTTAGAGCCAATAAACAGAACCACAGAAAACAAAGCTATACAGCTTGCAAACACAGACAAATTTGTTCCACATTTGTACAACAAAATAATATAATGGGATGCTTAAATTCACGTGTCCAAAAACAATCCAATGTAAAAATTAGACAAAAGCAAAATACTGCGGATGCTGGAAATCTGAAACAAAAACAAAAATAGCTGGAAAAACTCAGCAGGTCTGACAGCGTCTGCGGAGAGGAATACAGTTGACGTTTCGAGTCCGTATGACTGTTCATCAGGACTAAGGAAATAGAGAAATGAGGTGAAATATAAGGTGGTAGAGGGGATGGGACAGGTAGAGCTGGATAGTGGGCCAGTGATAGATGGAGGCAAAGAAGAGACTGCCAAAGATGTCATAGACAAAAGGACAAAGGGGTGTTGACAGTAGTGATATTATCTAAGGAATGTGCTAATGGGTACATTAAGGGTAGCAAGCAGGACAAGCAAGTGACAGATGGCCCTACTGGGGGTGGGGCGGGGAGAAGGAATCAAAATGGGCTAAAAGGTGGAGATAAAACAATCAAAAATTTAAAAACAGGTGGGAAAAGAAAAAAAAAAAATTTTTTAAAATTATAAATTATTGGAAAAGGGGGATCGGAAAGGGGGTGGGGATGAAGGAGAGAGTTCATGATCTGAAATTGTTGAACTCAATATTAAGTCCGGAAGGCTGTAAACTGCTTAGTCGAAAGATGAGGTGGTGTTCCTCCAGTTTGCGTTGAGCTTCACTGGAACATTGCAGCAGGCCAAGGACAGACTTGTGGGCATGAGAGCAGGGTGGTGTTTTGAAATGGCAAGTGACAGGGAGGTCTGGGTCATGCTTGCGGACAGACCGAAGGTGTTCTGCAAAGTGGTCACCTAGTCTTTGTTTGGTCTCTCCAGTGTACAGGAGGCCGCATTGGGAGCAGCAAATGCAGTAGGCATGCAGTAAAAATGAGACAGTTGTTCACGAATATGCTTTTGAAGACTTGAGCCAACTTTATAGCTTCATTCAACATCAGTGAATGTAGCCAGATAAATAGCACATGGTTTCTAATAACTTAGACGAGCTTCGTAACAAGCTAACAATTTAGTGGCAATTTGCACACATTTTAAAAGAATCCCAAAAGTGTTCAGCTACTATTAGGAAAAAAAAAGCTTATAAATGACAGTGCATATCCAAAATTCTGCACATGATTTATTTCTCAATCTAAACTGGATTGGCTACTAGCATAGACATTCTACAGAACAACTTCCAAGAAATACTGGCAGCCTATAAGTTGGTTGCGCTTCTTCACTCAGTTGAGTGTCCCAAGAGGCCTCCGTTTTATCAAGAAATGAAATGAAGTAACTTACCCAACAAGAGTCGGTACACAATATGACATTATTTAAGATACAGAACCTACTAGCTTGATTGCTTTTTTAGAAACCTCAGACATCGTCATAGTTTGGAAGCCCAAAAAAGGCGAAGCAAGGCAAAGAAGTCACTGCACTGATCATATCCAATCCATAGATTTGGCATTAAAATTAAAAAAATAGCAATTTCTCAAAATCCTTTAATCAGAAGAGAATATCTTCTGGCTTGGCATTTCCCATCAAGGTGGTGCATCATACTGCTCAGAATCCTTTTAAGCATTTTGAGGAGCGCTTTTACTTAATTATTTTGCAGTGTTAAATAAATGATGTAAGGGATTAAGTTTTCCAATGGTAAAGTGGGTTATTGACCTCAATTTTATTCAGAGATGCAATGAAAGCTACAAGGCTTTGATAATGTTTAGTACCAGTTTTCTTTAATTTAATTGCCAACTGACTACTGCAGAGGTTTTTGTCTAGTGTATGTTAATTACTGAGCTATCTTTCCATTCAATTATTGTTAATGTAATGACATATGTATCAGACAGAAAATGTGAAAATTTCAGGTTTTACCAAATAAATCTGCCTGCAATTCAGCAGTTCAATTATAGTAAACCAGCTGAATGTTGAAAACAAAGGAATTTGACAGTCTCTTTATATTACAGAAGTGTTAACATAGAAGTAGCTTAATGAAATACTAGATTGCAATAAATTCTGAGGGTGAATTCTAAAGCCAGAGAAAAACAAATTTTAACTGCGCAAAATACTCTGAATTCATCCCATCTCTCTATCCTATTCTGTTATTGTCTTCTTGTATTATATATATATTCTTTGTGAACTAAGCAAAGTTGATACTTAAAACTGCATATTATTTGAACTAAGAAACTCAGAATTAAGAACATAAAAATTAGTCTTTGGAACACTTGTTAGATGAAATGACTTCTACACTATTGATGGTTTAAGTGCAATATAATAAAATTCTCAAATGACACTACCACTGTAAACACATGTTCTTCGGCAGTCCCTCAGGAGCGAGGGTGACTTACTTCCACTCCAGTTCAATGGGTTCTGAAATGGCTGATAAGGCCACCAATGTGCAATCTACAGACTCTGCCACATATGGGGCAGGTGGTGCTCGAAGAGTTGGGTAAATAGGTTGCTTGGAGGTTTGTGTACCTCTTCTGATGCTTCGACTTCGTCCCTGCATATTCTCGATGAAGTCTCTCGATGTGTTCAGTGCCTCCCCAAATGGGCCTTCTCCATTTTGGTCGGTCATAAGCCAGGATCTCCCATGAGTCGATGGGCATGTTTGACCTCTTTGGGGATGCTGAGGACGTCCCTAAAACGTGTTCACCGTCCTCCTGGAAGTCTTCTGCCGTGACTAGACTCAGAGTAGAACTGTTGCTTCAGGAGTCTGGTTCAGGCATGTGAATGACATGTCTGGTCCAGCAGAACTGGTTTTGCGTGATTAGCACCTTAATGCTGGGCAAATTGGCTTGGGAGAGGATAGTGTTGTTGGGCCACCTTTCTTCCCACTGGATTTGGAGGATCTTGCAAAGGCACTGCTGGTGATACTTCTCCAGTACTTTAAGATGCCTATTGTTGGTTGTCCAAGCCTCCAAAGCATATAGCAGCATGGGGATCACTGCTGCCTGACAAATCATGACCACAGTCTTGAGTTTGAGTTCCTGGTATTCAAGCACTCTTTTCCTTGGGTCAGCCGATGGCCGAATTGGCATATTGGAGGCGATGATGAACACTAGCATCCTCTCGAGAACCACATAGCACAATTTCTGATGCTTAAATAAAAAACAATTTAAACAGCAGTACAAATTAGAATCAATAAAATAATTTAAACCTCCAGATAATATATTATTTCTACAAGACTGCAACTGAAGTAACAACTCAACTTACATACCACCGTTAACATACGTAAACATCAAAATGCGTTTCACCGGAGCAAAGAAAGACTGGCATTTATATAGCATCTTTCCTGACCTCAGAATGTCCCAAAATGCTTTATTGTTCGATAGGAATTTCAGAAGCTTATGAGGTACTTCTGAGGACAGAAGTACCTCATGAGCTAACTGATCCAAAACACAATAAATTAGGATAGCTGGCTAAAGCTTGGTCAAAGAGGTTGGTTTGAAGGAGGCTATTAATACAGGAGAGGTGGCATTGTCTGAGCAGAGGGAACATTTCCAACGTGAGCAAACAGTGGGGCAAGGAAAGCTAATTGAATAATTAGGAGTTGGATGTGGAGTACATCTAAGGTCTCAAGTGATGAACTTGGATATGGTGGAAAAAAAAGTGGACGAGGTTGAAGCAAGAGTGATTGAAGGGTTCGGAGCTTTGATAGGAAGCAAAGGAAGCAGAAGGCAGCTGAAAGAACTATGAATTTAAGGAAATGAAAATCTCAGCTTTTTCCTCCAAAAACTCAAGCATTAACACCAACTGTGACCATGATTTGCAACAATGCCACCGAATAGCCCATTAAGCTAAGTTATCCGAATGGATTTGTCCTATGGTAGCTGCTACCTAGCAATTTAACCTCATTGATCATTAACAGGCCCCCAAAGTTTATTAAGCTTTTGATTCTTTCTACAAAATTTCCAAAATATCTTTTTGAACAAAAGGTTGTTTGCTGCACGAGTTGGCAGCTTATTCCATAAGCCAATCATTTCACAGGAAATTTGTTTTATTCGTGTATTAATTGTGAATTCAGTCAAGTCCTAAACTTCAGGTTCAGTTTCATGAAAAAAGCTTTTGCATATACTTCATACAACAGATTTATCATTCTTGCCTTGCTGGTTTCAAATTTATTCCACTGCTCTCAAATACACCGATGACAAACTGTATGTGACATCTAAAATGTGGTCTTCCGAACATATTGAAGAAATGATTCAACATCACGGATTTATAACTATACTTCAGATATTCACCTAAATTTGTGAATTAATAGCTTCTCAGTGAACTCAAAAGTTCTCAGATGTCTACTGGTAAAGACAGCCTGTTACCAAATCATAGACTGAAAAGGGGCTGACCTTAGCCAGGTGGCAGTGAGCTTTGTGGAATTGGCCTCTGTTCCTTAAATAGAAAGGGAAAGATTGGCCAGCACACTTGATTTTGATTTTATTCCAAAAACACTTACTGTAAAATTCACTTTAAATGTGAAGAGAACAGATCCAGGCTTTCTCCTCCCTAAACAGTCAAACTTTCACCATCAATGCTCTGATATTAACAACCATTTGGCAGATTCTAAAGAGTGAAAGGCACCTGTTGAAGCATACCCAATGATCAGTCACCTATATGCTCAGAAGAGGAGGAAGGAGAATATTCAGAAGTCCTTATTCTCTGTTATGCCCCTCTTCCGCAGCTATGTTCGCGGCCAGGTGTCCCTGGAGGAGTACACGTGGTGTCCGCCAGCACTGTCGCGGCCTTCCGTGCTTGGTGGGCACCTTGGGGATTAGGGTGTTTTATTGGCCCCTTTATTCACATTTTGATTTAATGTTGCTAAGTTTCCTTTGCATTTTGTCTTTTTTTTTTACAGTTTCTCTTTAAGGGGCTGCCTTTTACTTTGTCCCTTGATTTGTTGATTTAGTTTATTTGTTATGTAACAAAAAGAATTACAATGGTAGTCTTAAAAAAACCATATTGCAGAGCGAAAATATTATTTCAAGAGTATTCATTTTGAAAAGAAGTATTAAGAGTTCAGTCAGCTCCTTTGTTTAACATTATGTTGACATTGGAATCTAAAATATAATTAGAGGCAAAAGGTCCCTTCCTAATTTTGAAACTATATTAGAAAGGGCTTGTTGCATAAAGTCAATATCTGGAAATGTCAAATTAAATCACCCAGTTCTACTGTTATAAAGTTGATCCATAAGCCACAAATCAATGTGATTTTAAGGATAATTGCTAATGGCATTTTCTCTCGTGTTCCCTCATATTAGCACCTTCTCCCACAGATAGCAATCTGCTTTCAATCCCCCACTTTGGAACTACTATTGGCTTGATTTGCACTCAACAAATGCCTGGCTTTTGGTTTCAATGAAATAAGAACAGGTCATGTGAAAGGCTGAAACTACATCATGCACTTTTTTTCCCCTTTATAATCCAAGATATATGGCAATTCATATGTACAGCTGTTATCTTGAAGTAGATAAATTTGGAAATGCAATTTAGCATCCACACAAGAGGTAGCAGCAGAAGTAGGCCACACAGTCTGTCAAGCCTGTTCCAGCATTCAATTAGCTCATGATTGATCTTTGGCTTCAACTCCACTTTCCTGCCCACTCCCCATATCCCTTGATTCCCTGAGACACCTACAAATATGTCTATTCCATTAAATATATTAAGCAACCACAACCCTCTGGGGTACACAATTCCAAAGATTCACAACCCTTTGAATGAAAACATTTTTCATCTCAGTCCTAAATAATCAACCGCAGAACCCTGAAATGATGTCTCCATGTTCCAAATTCCTTGTCTAGATTCTCAGAGTTTACCCTGTCAAGATCCTTCAGAATCCTGCATGCTTCAATGAGATCGCCTCTCATTCTTCTGAACTTGAGAATAGAAGCCCAAATATATTCAGCCTCTCATCAAACGATAAAGCTCTCACCCCAGGGACCAATCTAGTGAACCTTCACTGTGCTGCATCCAATGCAATGTATATCCTTCCTTGAATATGGAGGTCAAACTGCACCTAGTACAATTGTAGCAAAACTTCTTTATTCCTGTACTCCAATCCCCTTGCAATAAAGGAAAGCATGCCATTTGTCTTGCTAATTGCTTACTGTACTGTACCTACACATGTGCTCCTTGTATGAGCACATCCAAGTCTCTCTAAACATCAACATTTACAAGTTTCATGCCTTCTAAAAAAATTTTCCGCTTTCCCATTCTACCGATCCAAGCAGCAACTAGCAAGGAAATTATTCTTGGTTGTTTGCAGATCGGTGTGGCAACAGCTGTGCTCTTTTCTGAAACTCATACCCACCTGCACTTAAGGTGACAGCACTTTAGATATCTCCAAAATGACAGATCAAGATTCTCTTGCACCTTTTCCCAAGAAACTAAAGAATTTTCTTAAACAAACCAATACTAATTGAAATTGTTACTTTACATTCAAGTGGACATTAAAAAGTGAATGTAGCGCTTCATTGTCAAAGAAAGTTTAAAAGTAGAACATTAACTACATCACTATACTGCTACAGCTCAAGGGTTCTCTGCACAGCTGCAGTGTCACCGTGCATCTTTAATAGTGACACAATTAAGGATAAATACGTCGTAAAACGGTTAGTATTTCAGCTATCCAACAAAGTCAATTTTTAAACTTCAACATACAACTTGGAAACCAAGGTTATTGAAATTTAAAACATGAACCCATACAAAGTGATGATTATGTGACAAGACAAGTATTGTATGCAGTCTTTATTCTCGAATCAACACTGGATTCAGCAAACTTACGAAGGAATTGAATATCCCAATGTAGTGATAAATATTTAGTCATAAATCGTGACTGCATAAAATTGTTGAGAGAGCAACTATTTGTTGCACAGCCAACAAGGTGCTCAATTTACTCCAGCTGATTAAAAATTGCTTTGTGTACATATAAACCCCAAATTATGGAATGTGAATTAAAGGCTTTTATGCAAGAAAAATTCAAATCAAATCCCTCCAAACAGAATTAGAGTTTAGTAACACGAAACAATTTCACATTTGACAAGGAATAGTTTATTACAAATATATGCACATGTATAAGTGCATTTAAAGCTCCACAACTCAATTTATTAGACTTTAATGTTGATTTTAATTACCTCTTGTAAAGCTCACCAACCTTTCTGAACAAGAAAAATAGACACAACTTTTTAGAATATTTTGGTGACACTTCATGTCTTTTAGAATTAGGATAACTGAAGCTAGAAACTGAAGAAGCCAATTTTATTTTTAAAATGTACATTAAATAGGTGACAGACAATAAGGCACAAATTCAATCAGCAATATAGTCTAAACACACACTATAATACATTTCCTGGAGTACTTACAGTTCATCTCTTTGTCTCTGTGACAACACCATTTTGATTGTGTGAAATCAAGTCTGATTTGTACAGCAGCTGCTGCCTCCTCCACAGGAGATCCAAATTCCTTGCAAACTCCTAATTTAGTATGAGTACTGCCACACAGTGGCCCTACGCCAACACAAAACACCTTTGCAGAAGCCAAATCCAAGAACCAAAAAGGGGACTCTGTAACATTCAGCAACCAATATTCATTTCACCTGCAAATTAAATTAGAAAGAAAGTCAGAATAAGCATGTACTATACACGTGAAACATCAATTATCTTCAAAACACTTGCCCAAGATATAAGCATAGAACCATAAAAGAAAACTGTTGCAATCTGAGAATGACGTTTACCAGTGGTCATAAGTTTGTGATGACCTTTACATATAAACTGCAGCATCCTTGCTGTTGCTTTTGGGTGCACGAATGAAATCAATTAAGTACTTTTTCTTATATAAAAGCAAAATTCTGCGGATGCTGAAAATCTGAACAAAAACAAAAATTGCTGGAAAAACTCAGCAGGTCTGATATCATCTGTGGAGAGGAAGACAGAGTTAACGTTTTGAGTCCTTATGACTTTTTCTTGATTGTCGGGGGTGGGGGCACATGAATCAGTAGATTAATAATACAATTGCAATATTGGTTAAATTATCTCTAATCATACCAGCTGGAACATGCAGATCATTTCAATCCAATTTACTTGTCTGCAAAACGATGATATTCTGTAGGTAGTTAATCAGGCTCTACTATAGTAAAAGCTTTTACTATAGCTCTACTATAGTAAAAGCAACATTTAAACACTTAGCAATAAAATAAAGTTCTTCCATCACTTAAAACATATCACATTAAAACATAGCACACTGCTAAGTGTAAGGTTTTCCTTTCTTATTGAAAATGTAGGAAGCAGAACCAACAAAATATCTAGTAATTTCAAGTTGCCGTTCTCACAATAGCTGAACACCAATCTCAGTCTCCGCTTCATATTAAAAAGTTGGAACTGGACCAAAAAGGATTCAGTAATACTGATGTTACATGCACAGGTATGCTTCAGTAGTGACAGTGACAAAATATAATTCGATTTTCGTTGATATAGCTTTTCACGCATAAAACAGCTTTTCAGAGCGCTCCCTGGGGAGGGGGAAGGAGGCCACAGAGCAAGAAGCGAAATATGTTTGAGGCAGAGCTGGATCAAAAACAGAATCAGAGATAGCTACTCAGAAGTTCTTTCTGTAGCTGGAATGGGGAGCCCAATAAGGTAAACGATTTTGACAATAAATTCCAAAAGGATGATGCAAGTTGAAGGCTGTATGTGATGTATTAGACTGACAGGAGAAAAAGATAAATATTGGAGGACACGGCAGGATGAGTTTAGGCGCATGTTTAAATCACTAAGAATTTCTCAATATCAGCTAAATGAAGACAAAAGCAAACAGATTTCAGCAAGATGATAATTTGTCACCCATGTGACCCACTGTGTTAAGCAAGATACCCAGATTGGAAAAAGCAATGTGAGCCTGCCCAAGGGGAACCAAATCTTAAGACATTCAAAGCATAGAAGGTAGGCAAAGAAGTCATATCAGATGGGGCAGCAAATGCGGAGGAAGGGGAATGGGGTGACGAGCTCATGTTCAGAGGGCGGTTAATACACAATTGAACATAGGCAGATGACTACAGTACAAGTACGAGGTGCAAGTAGTAATAGAGTCCAAAGTGAGAAGTCTTAAATATAAGACAATCAATAATAAATTCAGGAGAAACTCTTTACCCAGAGAGTAGTGACAACGTGAAGCTCACCATCATTGAGTAGATAAACATAAATAGTTAAAGGGTAGCAACACGAGAGAGAAAATAATAAAAAAAGGATATGTTTGTAGCGTGAGATAGGATAATTAGAATGGGATAAGGCTGGTATGTGGTGTGAAATAGCTTGCTTCGGAGCTGTAAATGCTATGCAAGTTTTGCCTTAAAAATCTCAGACCTGCATTAGCTTTAAACGTGACTAAAATTGTGTTTAGGAAGAATCTACTCTCCACATCTTCAATAAAATGATTGAGGAAATAAAATTGTATTTCCAGAAAACAGTTATTCAACGAACCTGCAACTGCAGAGCCAATTATCTGATAGTGATCAGAGCATACAGACCTTGTTATGACAGTTTACATTTTTTTTATAGCAACTTGAATTGCCTTTGCCAGTATCATTTACAGAACAGAAGCAGACAACAGAAAAATACAGTTAACAAAACAACTTCTGACTTGTAATATTTGTAATGCCATTTATGTACTGAGGTACAGAATACTGATTGATCAGAAGGGCAGATCAAAAAATATATAAATAGACCATATTTAATCTGTCTGTGCAATCTCA
The DNA here is from genome assembly GCF_964194155.1 of Cetorhinus maximus. Taxonomy (NCBI): domain Eukaryota; kingdom Metazoa; phylum Chordata; class Chondrichthyes; order Lamniformes; family Cetorhinidae; genus Cetorhinus; species Cetorhinus maximus. Next base: position 14,077,293 of record NC_135887.1, read on the forward strand.
ATTTAAATGGAAAATCAGGTGACACAATGCACAAAGAAATTAGATGTGTAGCAATAAACTCTGGCCAAAAGTAAAATAACCAAAGCTTGAATTTTTTTGTTCATAGCGCTATGCTTATTTTGTATTTTAAATCAACAGTAAAATGTGGAATTTTGCAACTCCATGGGAAAACATGATAAAAATTTGTGGAGCTCTAATTCAACTCCTTTCGTGCATCAGTGCACTGCTGGCATACCAACAGTATTCAAAAAAGGTATTCATTTTGCATTTGTTTCTGTTTATCTTGAAAACATGTTTTATTTAAGATGCTGAGAGGCTGCTTCCACAGCTAGAGAGTCTAGGGCTAGAGGTCAGTCAGGGTAAGGTGATTATCATTTGGAACTGTGATGAGGAGAAATTTCTTCACTCAGGTGGTTATGGATCCTTGGAATTCTCAGCTTCAGAGGGCTAGGGTATTTAGTCATTGAGCATATTCAAAATGAAGATAAACAGATTTCAGGGAATGAAATAAAATGAAGGATTATGGAGATAGGGGCAGGAAAGTGGAGTTGATGTACAAGTTCAACCATGACCTTATTGAATGGCAGAGGAGACTGGAGGGGTCATATGGCCTACCCTTGCTCCTATTTCTTATGTTATTACCCTTTCTATTCTCTTTCTTGGTCCTTGTGACTAAAAATAGACATTGGGAACCAATGACACTTCTCAAACATGTTGCTCTTGAATCAGTTGGTTTGTGGTATATGATAATTGCCACCTCCCATGTTGTATAACATACGTGATCCAAAACAATCTGGTTGAGATTGAAATTCATCCTGTACCAAATACAACAGGGGATTTATAATCCATATCCGTGATTAGTGGATCTGAGTGCTGCTCTACAATAAAAGTTTTCACATAGTGTATCAAATTTAATGTGTCTGCAATTAACAAATAAGGAGAAACGCAGAGTGATGAACTACACAGTACTCACTAAAATTACAACAGCACAAATTTTAGATTCAACCTGAATAAAACCCTTTAGAGTCTACATATTTGCAATTCGCTCTGAAATCAATGGATGAGCAGATTCTCTTCTTTTGTTTTAGTCTACTAAAAGGCATCGAGACTGTCAATAATTGATGAAGTAGACGTCACATGGAACACATTCTTCCTTTGTGGCGACAAACTAAAATCTTTCCCTTTTGAAAATGAGATGCATTTCTGTTTGTCTAAGTTTCAGAGAAAACTTTCCTAAAAATCAAATGAAAACAATTCCAAAGATGTACATCATTGGAAAAATGCAACAGGTTCACTTATGTCCTTCAGTGAACGAATCCCATCAGCACTGTCTGTCGGGATGCATGTGACTCCAGTCCCACAATAGGTAATTGACACCTTATGTCCTCTGAAGTGGCCTAACAAGCCACTCAGTTGCTCAACTGCTACAAAACAAAGCAATGAGGAATATATCTATCACCATCATAGAGTGCAGTGGGTCACAGCAGCAACTTACCATTACCTTCTTAGGGTAACTAAATGAATGTTATATTGCCAGCACAACACAGATTCAGAGAATAAAAAAGTGACTTAATTTCGATACCATCCTTAGTAAGTACACATATTTGCAAATGTCAATTTCAGTTACTTTTGGTGAATTATAATCTTTAGAATGATCAACCTAAACAGAGTTGGTGTCTTTGGTGACCGCTTTGGTGCCTTTGGAGACAGTGTTTGGCCAGTTCCCCTGGCAGCATGAGGCGAATTGTGCTCTGGATCTCCCTGGCCGAGATGGTGTGGCGCTTGTTGTAGTGAATGAGGTGTGAAGCCTCGGAGGCGATATCGACAACGAAGGAATTCATAACACTCATGGCCTTGGACGAGATCCTGGTGGAAGGGTGGACCTGGGTCAGCATCCTGTACATGTAAGTGTGTCATCAGCAGTAGAATTGTATTCAACCACAATATGTAACCTCATGGCCCCCTTATCCAAACTCTACCATCACTATCGAGCCAGGTGTTCAACACTAATTCATTGAGTGAAGCGGAGCAGCACCTGGCACAAGAAAAGGGAAGTGTGTGTGAAGAGGGAGTACTGGTCCTCTTGAGTGAGAATTTTAAAAAAATTTATTCTTGGCATGTGGGTGCTGCTGGCTAGGCCAGCATTTATTGCCCATCCCTAATTGCCCTTAAGGTGGTGATGGTAAGCTGCCTTCTTGAACCGCTGCAGTCTATGTTGTGTAGGTACACCCACAATGCTTTAAAGGGAGGGAGTTTCAGGCTTTTGACCGAGTGACAGTGAAGCAACGGCGATATATTTCCAAGTCAGGATGGTGAGTGACTTGGAGGGGAACTCCCAGGTGGTGGTGTTCCCATGTGTCTGCTGCCCTTGCCCATCTAGATGGTAGGGGCTGTGGGTTTGGAAGGTGCTGTCTAAGGAGCCTTGGTGAGTTACTACAGTGCATCTTGTAGATGGTACACATTGTTGCCACTGTGTTGGTGGTGGAGGAAGTAAATATTTGTGGATGGGGTGCCAATCAAGCAGACTACTTTGTCCTGGATGGTGTCAAACTTCTTGAGTGCTGTTGGAGCTGCACTCATCCAGGCACGTGGAGAGTATTCCAAAATATTCCTGACTTGTGCCTTGTAGATGTGGGCAGGCTTTGGGGAGTCAGCTGGCGAGTTACTCACCACAGGATTCCTAGCATGGTCTTGTAGCCAGAGTGTTTATATGGCTAGTTAATGGGGAATTAATAATGAGAAATAAAGGAAACGACAGAAGCGCTGAACAGATACTTTGCATCTGTCTTCACTGTAGATGACACAAATAACATTCCAGAAATACTTCTAAATCAAGGAGGTGAAAAGGAGGGAGGAACACAAAACAATTACAATCACCAGGCAAAGGGTACTGAGAAGATTATTAGAACTAAAGGCTGACAAAACCCCAGGTCCTGATGGACTTCATTCATGGGTCTTAAAAGAAGATAATATATGCATTGGTTTTAATTTTACAAAAATCCCTAGGTACTGGGAAGGTGACATCAAATTGGAAAACAGCCAATGTTAATTCCTCTATTCAGGAAAGGAGGAAGACAGAAAGCAGGAAACAACAGACCAGTTAGACTAGCATCTGTCATAGAGAAAATGCTGGAATCTATTGTTGAGGTGGTTATTGCTGGACACTTAGAAAATCTCAACACAATCAGGCAGAGTCAACATGTTTTGTGAAAGGGAAATAGTGTCTTGACAAATTTATTAGAATTTTTTGAGGAAGTAACAAGCAATGTGGGTAAAGGGGAACCTGTGATGTGGTGTGCTTGGATTTTCTACACAAAATAAGAGTGCATGGTATGGGGAGGGGGTAGATGGGGTATTCACATGGATAGAGGATTGGTTAGCTAAATGGAAGCACAGAGTAGGGCTAAATGGGCCATTTTCGGAATGATAAGCTGTAACCAGGGGAGTGCCACAGGGATCAGTGCTGGGGCCTCAGCTACTTACAATCCATATAAATTACTTGGGCCAATGGACAGAAATTGCTGATGGCACAAAGATAGAAAGCAGCGTATGTTGTGAAGAGGACATGAGGGTGCAAAGGGATATAGATAGGTTAAGTGAGTGGGCAAAAATTTGGCAGATTGGGGTAAAATGTGGGAAAAAGTGAACTTGTCCAGTTTTGGCAGGAAGGATAGAAAAGCAATGTATTATTTAAACGGAGAGAGATTGCAGAACTCTGTAGTAGAGGGGGATCTGAATAGCCCGGTACATGAATCTCAAAGTTGGTATGCAGGTGCAGCAAGTGACTAGGAAGGCAAATGGAATGTTAGCATTTATTGAAAGGAGAATCAAGCATACAAGTAGGGAAGTTTTATTACAGCTGTACAAGGCACTGGTTAGACTAAACCTGGAGTACTATGTATAGCTTTGGTCTCCTTTCTTAAGAAAGGATATAACTGCATTAGAAACAGCTCAGAGAAGGTTCACTTGACTGATTCCTGGGATGAAGAGGTTATCCTATGAGGAAATGTTGGGCCTGTATCCACTGGAGTTTAGAAGAATGAGAGGCGATCTTATTGAAAGAAAATCTTAAGGGGACTTGACAGGATGGGTGCTGAGAGGGTGTTTCTCCATGTGGGAGATACCCTAGGGGCCACAGTTTAAATCTAAAGGGCCTCCCATTTAAGACAGGGATGAGGTGAATTTTTTTTCTCTGAGGGCCATTAGTTTGTGTAATTGTCTTCCACTGAGAGCAGGGAGGCAGTGTCATGGCATATTTTTAAGGCTGAGTTACATAGATTCTTAATCTACAAGGGAGTTAAAGGTTATGGCAGACAGATAGAAGTGGAATTGAGAGCACAATCAGATCAACCATGATCTTATCAAATGGTGAAGCAGGCCCGACGGACCAAATGGCCTATTCCTGCTCCTAATTTGTATGTTCATAAATCTAAAAATGAGGTGTCAACCTGATGAAGCTACAACACAGGACTACATACAAATTAAATAGTGAAAGCAGCATGATATAGTCAGAGCTAACATTGTTGTCCTGCCACGTTCAGTTGTGAATGGTGATGGAAAATTAACTAATGGGAGATGGAGGCTCCATGAACATCATCTTCCTTTTTGATGGCAGAGTTGAGAACAAGAGTGAAAAAGACAAGGCTGAAGAGCTTGCAACCATCCTTAGCCAGAAATGTCAAGTGGATGATTCATCTGAGTACCTCACATTAACAGAACCAGTCTTCAGCCAATTCAATTCACTCCACGCTTTGACAATAAACAGCTGAGTCACAGTATGCAACCTTGCAACATCCTGGCTGTAGCGCTGAAGACCTATGCTACAGATCTCACCACACCTTTAGTCAAGATGTTCCAGCACAGACACCACACTGACATCAACCTGAAAGTGGAAAATTACCCAGGTAACTGTCAAACAAAGCAGGACAAATCCCACCCCATCAATCCAACTCTCAATCAAAATGATGGAACAGGTCATCGACAGACCTATTAAGTGATGCTTACTCACTATTAATCTGCTTGCCAATGTCCAGGATTGGATGCCATTAGGACCTTATTGACAGCCTTGATCTAAACAGAGACAAAACAGCTAAATGCCAGAAATGGGGTGAGAGTTACCAAGGAGCCTCAGTAAAATTGGCAATGCGGATCGGTAAAAGACTTTCCACTGGCCGGAGTCATAGTTAGCACAAAGATGGTTGATAAGTAGTAAGTAATATTTACGCTACAAATTCTAGGCAATAATCATCTCATGAGTGTGACTAACCATGTTCCCATGGCATTCACTGGCATTTCCATTGTAACCATCAAGTCTGCCCCAGTCATGATACAAAGCACCAAAACTTCCAGCGTTCCCTCCAACTCATTGTATAACCTTCTGAGAAGCAAACTAAACTTAACATTTAGGCTAATAAATTCCTTTCCAACCCACTAAGGCCATCAAAAACAAGTTCCCGGAGGTTGGAATAACCATGAGGTTCAAAGTCAAGCTCTGCATGCCTTCTGTCACAGAAAACTCAACATCTGAGCTGGCAACTTGTTCTAAGCATGTACAAACATATGCATAAATTAAAAATCAGTCCTGTGCTTGCTGGGTTTATGGCCAGCTCAGATACTTTATCCACACACTAGTTTATTCAGCAGTGTCAAAGCTTCAATTAAATCTGGAGTTAAAAGTTTCAACTTCCTAGGTTTATTTGACAGCTCACGGCTTTTAAAGGTAGGCATCATTCTTGCAATCCTCCTTTAAAATGTTTCAGGATCTCCCTATTATTCACCATGTGAGGCCTAATCAGGGTCTAGTACATGGACACGAAAGCTATTTTAGCTTGATACCAAATTATTGTGGTTCTGTATCCAAGTGCTCTATTTTACTTAGCAACAACCTGCTAAACCCTGGTTGTACATTTTAACAGACTCACATTACATCTTGATTCTTTTCCTGCTTCAAACTTAATTTTGTGCCATTCTGTCAAGCACATTCTTCCATCGCATCAAGATTAGACGTAGTCTGCTTTCCTTTATGGGTATCTATCAATAGCCCAAATCTGTGTCATCCGCAAACTTCTGGACAATATCTGCACCTTCATCAAGGTTATTGTTGATCTAGGAGCACAGCAAATACAATATGAATCCCCGTCATGACTCTATTAGTAACCAGTCTACACATCGAACCTCATCTGTACCTCTTCTGATTTAGCCCAGCACAGCATCAAGCTGGGGAGAGAGCTGGTAAGGACCTGTTAACAGCATGCAACAACATACTGGGGATGTGGCCGAATTAATCACTGAGAACTGGGCAGTCTGATGTCCCCAAGTCCTGCAAATGAATTGCTATACTTCTGCCCATAGGAGAAAAAGAACACTTTCTTGAAAGCTGGACTTTGAAACATGAAAACTTGATATAAACAGTCTGAAACATAAAAAGTATCTCTCAACTTCCCCACTGCCTCTGTTGTGAACTGTTTTCCAACGTCCAGTTCTGGATGAGCTTCCAGTTAAGCATTAAGACTGGGAAAAACCAAAGCCATTGCCTCGTGCCAGCCATTGCACCTCTCCACCCTCAGTTACTTTCTCAGATGGAATTGCAAAACTCTCAAGCTTGGTGTCCCATCTGTTCCAAAACTGGGTTTTCAACCCCATATCTTTTCCACCGAAGGCTGCTTTACTTCCATCTTTCTCTACCCCCTGGTGTTGAAACCCTGATTTGTGCCTGTCACCTCCAGATTCAATTATTCCAATGCTTGCCCATTTTCGACTCTCCAACTTAAATTCATCCAAATCTCTTGCTGTCTGCATCCTGTCTTGCACTTAGTCCCACTCACCTATCATTTGATTTCTCATTCTCTTATATGGGTGCCAGATTGCTGAACCACTCAAATTTTAAAATTTTCATCCTTGTGCTCAAATCCTTCAGTGAGCTGGATCCCTTTGCTCTGTAATCTTCTCCAGCCTACAATCCTCCGAAAAACTCTGCGTTCATCCAAGTCTCTGTTCTAGTGCATCCTTCATTCCTCTTAGTCTATGGCAAGCCATGCCTTCAGTTATCTTGGGAGAGATCTAGAATTCTCTTCCAAAACTTCAGTCTTCACCTCCTCTCTCATCTCAAGACCTTACCTGAAACCTTCCTCTGATAAAACTTTTAGTCACCCTTCCAGTTATTTCCTTCCCTGGCTTGACATTAGGATTATTTCTATGCAAATACAGGTAACAAAAAAACAAATACTATAGATGGAAATCCGAAATAAAAAACAGTGCTGAAAATACTCAGCAGATCTGGAAGCATCCATAAGAGAGAGAGAAAGAGTTAACGTTGAGTCAAATACGACTCCACTTCTTCAATGATATTTGATTGCTTGCTACTTTCCTGTATTAAACTAAGTATCTAATTAAAACAAACTGCACTTAGATACATTTCAACATTTGGTCAACAGTACTTGATCAGCAATAAAAACAGGATGCACAAAAATATTAGCCATTTTGGAACCAGAGTAAAACTTTAACAGCATTACACTAGAACTAGAGTGCATAGATTTCTGCTTCTCAGGAGTCAGCATAAAAACTTTGGTATCAATAAAACCCAACCATCAAACCATAAACTTGAACAGCCCATGACCCATGTTTCTCTACACTTCAACAATTCTCAGTTTTTGGTCAACTGCAATGCCTTGTTGCATTTATACCCTTTCCACATCTCAGCAGGTTGAATGGTAAGCAAAATTCTCTCAAAGCAGGATGGAGAAGAAGCCACCAGCACAGAACCTGCTGGTCATTCAACTTGTTTTAAAAAAAAGGTTTGTGAGGAGCAGTGTAGAGTCCTGCCAGCATCTAAGGAGGCTGCCGCACCTGCAGACAGCTACTAGATTACTTACACGCATTGGAATTTAGGAATTGAAAGACCAAAGTCCATCTAACGTGCCTTCTATCACACTGGTAATTGCATGATGACAATAAAGGAATTGACTAGTCATGGCAATTTCTATAAATTAATCTACAACAAACCCAAGCACGACAAAGAAAATTCCCGTTCATGGAAAGCTTTGTGAAGCACAGGTTGAAAATCACCTGTTCACTTACATGTCATGTCTCAAAATTACTTATATTCCCAAAATATTATTTTCTTTTACAAAATCCAGTATGTAATTGAATAAATCAACACTCACCTACTTCCTTACATTGATGACTCAAATAACTTTTTTTAGGTTAGTTTTGTGGTAGTTCACGGAGGGCTGCCTCCTTGCCCTGCCCTGTGCTTGATGCAGAGTGGTGCTCCTCAAGTTATATTACCACTTTGCACTCTCTAACAGACAGAGATGTCTGTGGTCCCTCATGAACAATGGCAAATTACCTTTGAAGTACAGGCTGCGTCCTCTGATTCTACTGAAATAGGTAGAATAACTGATTGTGGTTTCCCTTATTTAGCTCCTTTAGAATCCTAAAAAAGCAATATTACACACGTCCATTCTAAGCTGCGCAGCCTAGCAACAATTAGGAATTGCAGCGCAGTGAACAAACAGGCCACGCATAAGCAATATTTCCTTTAAAACATGACCATGCTTTGACATTGGTATTAAAGGGATCGAGCAATGCAACAAGCCTGCCATGCACAGCAAACAGAATTCAGGGGAAATATAGCTCTCAACAATCTCCTTTCCAGTGAGAACATGCCCAATTCAAGTAAATACTCATCATAATCCAATCAACCCATCATACTGGCTGCCCACTTCTGTATCTTTTGATAAGCTCCAATATCCTTTTTGTACCATGATTACCTGAATTATACACAGTTTTCTCAATACAATCACAGAAATGGTTGCCAAAATGGCAGAATTGTCTCATTTATTCTCACTGTTGACCTTTAATACACCTGATTTGTTTTACTCATGGTTATCAAGCACTATTGCTATTGTTTCCATCTATTGACGATCAGGGTTACCAGGTCCTTCTCATTTTCTATACATTTTATTTTCTTTCCATTTATGAACTATTGCCTTCTTGGTTTTTTTTTTATCTATGAAGGACTGTATTTCTCCATGTTGAACTTCATAGGTCAATTCCTAATTATATCCAAATAATCCCATCACCCTCATTAACTTTGTATCATCTGCAAACTTAGCCACTGGCTTGTGACTCCAAGCTCCAGGTCATTTATTAAGATATTTTATGACTCAGTTTGTAAAAGTGCAAACAAGGAGAAAAAAAAGCTGTGAATTTGATTTGAGTACTAGGGAAGATCAAATCCGCAACTCAAATGCAGGTGGGGCTCTAAGTACCGGCGATTGTAATTAGGTATCAGCCTTGGATCAATCACCTTGAGCCAGAATGTTGTGTTTAAGTTCTACTCCAAATACTTCAACACATAATCTGGCTGACAACTTCAATGCATTACCAAAAGGGTGTCATCTTTTGGATGAACCTTACACTAAAGCTCCAGCTGGTCTTTCACGTGAATGTAAAAGATCCCTTGACACTATTCAAGGAAGAGCGGTAGAGTCCTCCTAACAACCAGGTCAATATTTATCTCTCAACCAATAACTGCTAAAAAAACCCCCAGAATATTGGACTATGTATCCCATTCCTGTTAGTAGGACATTGCTGAGGGCAAATTCATTGCTGTGTTTCCCTATACTACAACAGTAAAGCTGTAAAGTGCTTTAGGATGTACCCTGGCCATGAAAGATGCCATACAAATGCAAAATCCTGTCAACTTCATATTACAAGGGCTGGAGAAATTAAAAACAAACAAAATCGCCAAATTTAAGAGAGCAAGCTTCACACATTTTTAAAAATTCATTCATGGGATGTAGGCATCGCTGGCTAGGCCAGCATTTAATACCCATTCCTAAATGCCCTTGAGGTGGTGGTGGTGAGCTGCCTTCTTGAACCGCTGCAGTCCTTGTCAGAAGTCTTGCCTGAGTGGGTTTGACAGATTTGAATGTGACTAATAGGGTAGAGAAGCTATGGGGTTCCTGCAAGGAGGCGATTCTGAATGCAGTAGATTAATGCAAAAGAAAAAGCTTGAAAGTAACAATTCATTGAACTGAACTACCAAGTGACTTGAAGAATATGACACAGAACTAAAAACACAAGAATTTGGAGGAGTAGGCCATTCAGCTCAAGCTTGCCATTCACTAAGGTCATGGCTGATCTGATTCTGACCGTAACTCTACTTTCCTGTCTGACCCCTAACCCTGGGCTTGTTTGTCAATAAAAAATCCATCTAACTCAGCCTTGAATATATTCAATGATCCAGCCTCTGAGGAAGAGGAATCCACAGACTAACAGCCCTCAGAAAATAAATTCTCCTCACCTTAGTCTTAAATGGGAGACCCCTAATTTTAAAAACAGTGTTCCCTAGTTCTAGGTTCCCACAACTAAGACTGCTTCAATATCAAAAGGAGTGCAAATAAGGCACTTAAATGGCAAAGAAAATGTTTTGAATTGAATATGTAAAGTGATGAAACATCATAAAATGGTTAGTTATATTAGAAGAAAAATGATGGATGGAGTGGGGCCACTGGTACTAGGATTAGGTGTATGACTTGACTCTACAAGCTGCAAAATAAGTTTTTTTGTTTCAGTTTTTACTGAGACGACAGCAGATAACTTAGTTCATACAAAAAGTGAAATAGCAAGTGTTGCCGAGCTAAGTTATGACAATTCTCATCACTCCCAGCTGATTGCCAAACAGCTGTGGAAACCTCAGGTAAATACATCTTATCCAGCCCTTGAGATTCATGCGAGAACCCTTAAGGAGCTATGGATAAAATTATATCTGGATATCTGGCACAGTTTTTACAATTCTGTTTCATTCTGCCTGCTATTTTGCAAACCTGTATTCATACGAAGGAAGATTCACTTGGGTTTTCAATTTTGGGACATCTTGTCATAATCAGATACTATTTTTGATGCTTTCAAGCTCAAGTTACTTTTTGAAAAAAATTCCTTCAAGCCTTACCTTCAGAAAAGTTACAATTGATTTTTTTGCTAGCTTTAAGGCACAAAAATACAACAATTAAAATCCATTATTTACAACACAAGAACAAGAGAGACAGCAATTATAGTCACAAGATCTGCTCATCAAACTCTCATTTCACCTTACAAAACCCAATTTACCATGCACTCTTGAGGTTTACATTCCCAGTAGGTGTGAAAAAGGTCATCTGCTGAAAAGATATTTTAAGTAACTGAAAATGACATAGACTGGCATCTTGTTAATGGAGAAGTCATCACACCTCTGCAAAGCACAGCACTATTTTCTGGACATTTGAAAATTTCCCCAGTTGCTTTTCACCAATGACAGACTTAAGGAAGTTTTTATTTATTTGCATTTTTGGTCTGCCAAAGTTAGATTTTCAGTTCAAGTTTAAACAACTGATAAACTCTCCTTATACTAACTCACAAATTGCATTGGTTGACCTTGCCAATAAGTGGGCACTATCATTGGTGCCTCATTGCCCTCAAGGATGGGGGGATTTATTTGGATTTAACAGCTAAGTGAAGTAAATATCTAAGTCAGAGATAACGCTTTTTGAGTCAAATATGACTCCTTGAAACGTTAACTGTTTCTCTCTCCACAGATGCCAAGCCTGAGTTTTTCCAGCACTTTGTTTCTATTTCAGATTTACAGCATCCACAGTATTTTGCTTTTATGTAAATATCGAAGTCACCTGGATAGATATGCCCAATTGAGAGTGGAGATGTGCTTGAAGTTGAACCCAACCGTGTGCAAGAACCAATTTAACTTGTTTGAAAAGGAGAATTTAAAACCTTCTTGGCAGTATCAATCATTTTGTAACTGATTTGGTGGTATTTTGCATAAAAGCCAATAATTTTCATGCTTCTCTTCTCTCCAGATAATCATTTGATTGGTGTATAACTGCAAAGGGATACACCACCAAAGTGGTTCTTCCTGCTTGAACATAGACCAAGATGCTGAGTACTTGTTCAGAGCACTTTAATATTCAAAAAACCATTTTTATAAGCCAGGACACAAAATGCCAACTATTTTCAAGGAGTGATCAGTAAAACACTAACATGCAATAAAATTCACTTCTTAGAAATACTTGAATCCTCAGTACTGCAGTACTGTTTCCATTTGAGGTCGGTTATGCAGCCAGTTGGAGCTCCAACTGTAGAATGTGTTTTAATTTACACTCCTAGTCAAATTGAGCACTGTTGGCAACTCAAACAGGGCCTGCTCATGTCTCATGTACTAGCCACAAGCCTTCACAGAGTGATCCATATAGGCAAGCAATCAGAAAATAACATTTCTGGGATACAGACCAAGTGCTCAACCAGTCTACAAACACCCTGTAGCAGTTTCTCTTGTCGCAGGCATCTATCAATGGAGGGAAAAAGCTACTCAAGATAGTACACTATGCTTGCAGAAGTACTTGTGCCACCCAATTACTGCTAAATATCAAGATGCTATAGCACAATCCAATACACTAAAAACTCCACCAATCTTTGTGTGGTTTTTTCTCCCCCTCAAACATTTTACCCTCTTAACAAGAGCATTCGCCTCACATGGTCCACATGTACCATGTCCCCAGCTAACACAACTGAAGAAGTGAGCCTATCCCCAGGACTCTGCTGACAGTACATTATAACAACAGGGGTCTACTTCTTTATAAAGCAGAAGGGAGAGAAAAAATGAAAGCAATATATCTACGTACTTTGCTTCTACCTATCAAAAGTTAACCACAAGGAATTGTGGAGAGAACTGAAATTCTATTACTTTATGCTTCACAGCATGACATGCTATGAAGTTTCCTGTATTTGGTTGACATTATTTATGTACTGCAGTCAAGCCCTCCAAATTTATGCCAATTTAATTAGAGCCATAGCACCAACTGTTCACTCTGTGTGGATCACCCACCCAACTCTAAGAGTGGAGAATTCACTTTACTAACAGGCAAGTTTCAAGTTCCATAGGTAATGCTCATTATTATTCAGTGACTACTTCTCTCAAATGCATGTTTCTAAGTATCAGATGGAGGTAGAATCAAGCTCATCTCAATGCTTCCATGATTAAGCACTTCATTCACACTCAGCATCTTGGTCTAGATTCAAGAAGGAAGAACCACTTAGGTGGTGCACCCCATTGCAGCTGCACACTAATGCAAATCACTATCTTCAAGAGAGAAGATACACATGAAAATTATTGGCTTTTATACAAAACACCACCAAATCAGTTACAAAATGATGGATACTGCCAAAAAGATATTAAATTCTCCCTTCCGAGCAAGTTAAATTGCTTCTTGCACATGGTTGGGCTCAACATCAAGCACATCTCACTCACTGAATCCACACTATTTTTCAAACAAAAACTGACAGATGATCACAATTCTTACTTACTCTTCAAAGGATATTCTTTAAACTTCAGTTTAACATGTCATCCACATTATGTATTGCAAAAGATACAAAAAGAAAACAAACATGTAACACCCAGCTCTATTTGCTGACAGTTTAAAATTTTGATTTCTGGGCTATTTAAGCAGCAGGTTGGTGTTCAATCCTTTATATGAGTAGATTAATTACTGGTGCCCTGACAGACTACAAGCTCATTCAATTTATCAACAATTCCCTATATTCTAACAAACTCATAACTCATTTCAGAGCTATCGCTGAAAGCACAAATTCATCTTTACCATTGTTGTCTTCTCTGGCCGAAAGTCTTATTTCAATTGCAAACTTTCTCCCATTTGCAACATTGTTAATGAATGCAGTAGCAGTTTCAAACATCTCCCACATTTCAATTCTAAATATCTCCCACATTTCAATTCTAAATAGAGAACAGAGTCATGGAACCATTCTGGAAAATCTCCTCTGCATCCGCTCAAGGACCCTGATGCTTCCTAAAGTGTGTTGACCAGGACTGGGTGCAATGCTCCAGTTGTAGCCTGACCAGAGCTTTATAAAGGTTCAGCATAACTTCCCTGTTTTTTTACTCAATACCTCTATTTATCAAGCCCAAGATCCCATTTTATTTGCTTACAACTCTCTCAATATGTCCTGCCACCTCCTGCCTCTCCCTATTCTTTCTGCCAAAATGCATCAGCTCACACTTCTCTGTATTAAATTCCATCTGCCACTCTTCTGCCCATTCTGCAAGCCCATCTATGTCCTGTTGCAGTCAATTGGTATCACCGGCAAATTTTGAAATTTTACTCTGTATTCCAATATCCAGATCAACGGAAAGGCTTCAGGTAACATGATTGCTTTGCACACCAAACACTGCACAAAATTTCTAGAATTCTGAACTACAGTAACTAACACATGCTGAGAATCCAGCAATAAGTGAGCACTAAGCAGCAGAAAGACCTGTAAATTCAGCATTAAGCCAAGTCAACTCAAGATTCTGTGTGGAGTTTCGTGAAGGATCCACACCTATTATCTTGCCCATTTGTTTAAAATCTGAAAAAACTGCACCATGATTCACTAAAAGCCATAATCATCACATCTGCTTGCCATCTTGAACAGGAGCTACTACCAACTTTTCACTCCTAAATCTAGAAACAGGGAAGCAAAATGTGCCTCATAACGCCAAATTGACACCACAGCATACAGAAAATTGAGCCACCTAGAAGCAATTATCCCAAAATTATGTAAATACAGTCATCCTACAGAACCAAGTCCAATTTTGTTCCAGTGATTTGAAGGTGAGCATTATCTCTTGGGGGAAGGGGAGAAAATAGGAAAGGACACCAGTTGAGCCATATTGTCCCCACATTATAAATACTGAAAATATTTCAACTTACACAAGAAAAAAAGAATAGTATTATTTCAAAGAAAACCTATGCAACAATTGTTCCATATAAGGTTCAGAGGCACCAAAGATGGAATTTTTACAGAATAATCCCAGGCAGGTTCTCAAGTTCAATTCTGGATTCAGGCAAAGTTGACACAGTAAATGAAACAAGTATAAGTTGCAAGATTCACAATTAAGGCATAAAATCTACAGGAAAAGTAGCTGACAACAATCTGGTGTGGACTAAGAAAATGCACTGGTCCACTACCAACAAACAACAATATTGCCTTCAACATTCTAAAATATCACAAGGCAATTGAAAAAAAAAAATGACACTTAGACACAAAGGAAGATCAGGGCAGATCGGTTTTAAGAAGCATCTTAAAAATAGAGAGGGGTGTGGAAAGAATCCAATAACCCATGTCCAAGGCAGCTGAAGACATGGCTACCAATGGGAATCAGGGGTGTGCAAGAGGTCAGAGTAGGGAGAGCAATGTCTCAGAGACTGTAGGGCTGGAGTAGATTACAGAGACGGAGGGGGGTGGGATTCAATGTATGGTGGGGATAAAATGTGACTTGTGAAACCATGCACAAGCTTTATGAAGATGGAAGTGTCATGGATTAAGCATGTGTGACAATGGAATGCATTTACCAATCTGCCAAATCAGTCATGCTCCCTGTCACAGTTTAAACATGCTGCAATCTTGACTAGATAACAGATGGGTGTTAATTTCAAGCCCTGATCTGTCCCTGGAAATGCTTAGTAAGCCTCATATGTTTAGTAAATATGCCAGTGTATCCAAGTGATTTTAACATTACACTGACATTCATATTTCGTACATTAACATAGTCCACTTGGAATAAATTACCTTTTTCTGCAGCACTAAACTGCGAGTTCAACTATCCACAGTTGGATGCATTGTTAGAAAACCTAGGAACTGCAGTGGGCCATTCAGCCCCTTGAACCTGTTCAGTCATTCAATTAGATTAAGCCTGATCTGTACCTCAATTCCAATTACCTGGCTTTGTTCCATATCCCTCCAAAACTTCACTAACAAAAAACACAATTTGTCAACTACACAAACACTATTCCGATGAACAGCGAACTAAAGATGCAAATACTTTATTTAACTGCCTTTTTTCTGCCGAACAAAAAAAAACTCAAACAATGCAATATAAAGATTTACAATGGTGCACAGAGGTTAATTGATGTTTCACAGATTGAGACACTGGAAAAATCAAGATGAACAATTTGGAATTGAATAACTTTGAACACCAGTGAAATCTATTTTTTGCCAACTGGTCCCCTCTTTTCATCCTGCACCCATTTTGAATCACAATAAAGAATTTCAATTTTAAGGAAAAAAATAGGACCTGCAAATATGGTTAGCCTTTAGATGATAATTTCTGTCAAGTTAATTGTGTAGAAACTCCACTTGCACATTGAACATCCAGAAATGTAGTCTTCCAGTACTGTTAAAATCCAACTTCTAAGCCTGCCACACGCGTTATGCCAATAAATCCTACATTGTGATCAGAAACTAACACCACTAACTTAAATCTCCTGGATTCTAGGCGTTAAAGCAGCAGTGCCACAAGTGAAGACCATGCATTTTAAACAATTCAACTATCCCAAGATTCAGAAGAACACATAAGAGAAAAGTATTTTTTAATTCAAGCAATTTTTGAGGCAAACTGTCCCCATACCATCTGGAGGATACTTACAAAAATTAATCAAAGCCACCAACAATCTAACATCTGAATATTTTAACTGCGAGCACATTTAAGATCTGCATTTAAAATTCAACGATTTGCCAAAAAGCACACAGCCAGGTTGGGATACCATTCACATGTGCTTCTGTCAGACGGTTATGAACACCCTGCAAACAACTACAAATCACAAAAAAAACCCAAAAGATAGAAAAATATCCTTTTTAGTTGAAAGTCAGTTCATTTTCAGTTTGGTTGGAAATTTGGAGAAACGAAGCAGTCGAAAATCAATACACTTCAATTCTGGTTAAACCCTTAAGCACCAAAAGAACCATTGGAGTCAAACTCAATAAATGTTGATCTTAAGCGTAGGTTTCATCAAGGACAGTTAACTACTAAATGAGGGGGCAAAATCTAACAACCATTTCAGAAAATTTGTGTTTGCATAATCTTAATATAGATTCAATCATGACGGTACGGCTGATAGGTAAACACCAGAACATATTTTAGTTTTGTATTCAAGGTTCCTTCAGCACACAAAATCATTGAAACTGAGTCTCATCAGGAAGCATCGAGTGAAAACATGGGCAGTATCAGCTCCTGGAGGTTAAACAGTAGCACTGACACAAACTAGCACAAGATTACAACTGGACCTCAGCCAGTTATGTTTGGTAGCAATAACTGAAGAAATCTGAAAAACTGAAGATACAAGAAATTTTTCAAATGAAGTGCATAAATGCTACTCATACATCAGATTCTCTTTATGAGCCTGAGGAAGACAGTGTCGCAGTGATAATGTCACTGGATGAGTAATCCAGAGGCCCATGCTAATGCTCTGAGACAGGTTCAAATCCCACCATAGCAGCTGGAATTTAAATTCAATTAATAAAATCTGGAATTGAAAGCTGGCCTCAGTAAGAGTGACCATGAAACTATCAATGATTGTCTCAACTTATTTGGTTCATTGATGCCCTTTAGGGAAGGAAATCTGTCATCCTTACCTGGTCTGGCCTACATGTGACTCCAGATCCACAGTAATGTAGTTGACTCTTACCTGGCCTCACAACCAACTCAACGGCAATTAGGGATGGGCAACAAATGCTGGCCTCGCCAGCGATACCCATGTTCGATGAGAGAATAAAAATTGCAAAATATTTTAAAAATAGAAATGGTTATCGAGAACAATATGGCGTTGCTATTAGATTGCATCTATAAATGAGGTACAAAATCAGAAGTCTATTGAATGGCTCATAGTATGCCTAGTACATAATTGTTTACAATGAATTTCTATTAACTAATAATGTAGTTAAATCCAAATATAGTAGGAACTGGCAAATACAATTAAGTTATGAAATGCATTTTGCAACAAACATGAATGAAGCATAAAAATATTTCCTGATACAGTAATTTTGTTCTAACTGTATTAAATTAAAAAATGAAGAGGTTAGAAAACTTTTTTTTAAACGTAGACTATGCTGATGAATTGGCAGTCTTTCAGAAAGACACTGGTCAGGCTCTCCAAGCTAAAATTAGGCCTATTAGCTCACAGTGGGCCATTTGAAACTTTCATGCCAATAGTGTAAAGGAAATTCAAATTTAAAATGTAATTGGCATTCTTCAGATTCAAAATATGTCCAGAACACGAGCTTGCCTTCTGCTCACTCTTCTGCTGCTGTACTATACTGAACCATTACATTTTCCATGCAGAGAAATTGGGCCAGTGCTGACAAGTTCAATAACAAAAGATTTAAACAGAAAACACGGAAACCTTTGAATTCAAATTTTACTTACAAAACTCTGTGTACTGATTAAAATCAAGACAGATTTAATAGAAAACTATAAACATTACAGGATGAAAGCGTTAACTCTGCTTTTCTCTATACAGATACTGCCAGACCAGCCAACTATTTCCAGCATTTTCTGTCTTTATTTCAGATTTCCAGGATCCACAGTATTTTGCTTTTTTGTTATGAATGGTTACCTGGACTACTTAAATTATCTGTCAGTTCTTATTTTTAGACTTCCATGGGAAGATTTGGGTGTCGCTTTTTCTAAATCTTAGATATATGGACTTCCTGATATATCTTGTGAAAACTTAGCAAAAACAAATAAATATTTGAGAGACACAAAAATATTTTTAAAAACTGAAAGTGTTGGAAATACATAGTTGAGCCAGTATCTGAAAACAGAGCAAATGGGTTACTGGTTTGGTTTCTGATAAAGGGTTGGTCACCAAACATGTCAATTTCTCTCCTTTTCAGATAATAACAGACCCGCTATGTATTTTCTATTACTTCAAAGGACCACATAGTTGAGGCTCCATTCAAGCCAGAGATTCACTAATTAAGGCGAGAATTAATGTTCAGCATTTCTTTTTACAATTATACTTTACATTTTAAGTCAAGAAAAGAGAATTCAAATAATTTGCAATCCAATTTTAAAATCTTTAAATTAAATCATGGATTATTTTTCTTTCCTTGACTGCACTCAGTTTACATCTTAAATTACTACATTTCTCAATTTACATATATATTTTATAGCATGGCATGATCACGTGTGGGCTTCTCCATAGTCAAGTTACGAAAATGCTAAATTGGTTATTGACCTGAGATTTAGAACTCTTTGAAACATATCTGTTTAACAACTGAAATGGCCTAGTTTCTCACCAAACTGATCACTGTAAATGTGACCATAATACTTGTACAAACATGAAATAATGGTGTTATTTGTCCTGGTTATGTGTTATTTGCCCACAAAAAAACCCCATTATGTTGACATTAGGAAACACCGACATCCCAATTTTGACTATTATCGAATAATTTTTTAAAATAGTTTCAATTTTAAACTCTGCATATTATAAACGCAGTCATAAGCACTCAGTTCACGGTGAGTATTCTGCAGAACCAGCAGAGCTGGCAAATAAAAAAAGCTGGTTTAAAAAAATGTCGTAATGTTAATCCTGCATCACCAGAAAGCAGGATGCATGTGGCTCATGGTGCTGCACCGACCATGAAAATATGACAACTAAAACAAAAAAAACGTTTATGAGATATTGCATCAGGCATTCAAGATCATAAAAACCCAAAAACCAAAAGCATAATGAAACGTTCAGCGATTATACACACATATATCGATAATAATTGGATAACACCCTGTTTGGGCGTCTCACAAGTCAAGATCCACCCTGCGGTAAAAAAAAAATCTTGTTTCTTCTCACTCCACCCAAACTATCAGTACTGCTTGCTCATAACCTGCAAGTATGCTCATCCATTCTACCACGCACACTTTATTTAAAAAAAAAAATAATAAAATGAAAATGAACGGATTAAGGTCTGATGTGTCTGGACCCCCGGGCGTCGGCCACAGCAGCAAAAGGGGAGAGGGGGGTTAAAAAAAATACCAACCTGCATTTTTCGACATAGAAAGGAATTGGGTCAAACTCAGACCCAAATACAAAAAGAGAAGGGAAAAAAAAAATGGATGTCCATTTCTTAAGAGGCCACGTCGGCGACTTTATGATGTTTGAGGAACTGCGTTTGAAATATACCCAAAGGTCGTAAAGAAAAAGGCAGCGGCAGAGAGCCGGATCATTTGAAGGTCCCCCGTTTTAATGTTTTACCAACGGCCGGGCGCCATTTTATTACCACACAGCAAGGCAGCGGCCACATAATCTGAAAGGAAGCCTTCCTGGCCCCGGCTTCTTTTTTCTCCCCACAGCGCTCTATTTAATCAACCTCATAGCGGTTACAAACCTATACCAACTCACCCTGAAGAGAGTCACCTTCGACACGGTGGGCTAATAGCGACCATTCAGACGAGAATCCAGAGGGCTTTTTTTTTACGGCTGTCAAACAGGATTGCAGCCTTCCCCCCGCCCCAACCTTCTTCGCTCAAACTGTTTTTTTTTCTTTCTCTCTCTCTCTCTCTCGCTCGCCCGGGTCCGTCTCTCCCTCTACGCTGCCGTGCGGAATCTGCGCAGACCAAGCTGCGCACATCAATCCGTCCGTTTTACTGTGTCTCTCTCTCTCTGTAGTGTCTCGTCCTCCCTCCCCAAACCCACCCCCTTCCGAAGAAGTGACCGGGCACTGCTCACCACCTTCCGCGCCTGCGCACTGACACGTTTCTTCCCCCCCCCCCCCCCCCCCCCCAGGGGGGGCTCCTCCCAGCAGGCGCCCGGGATTCGCCCACTCCCTCGCCGCGCCTGCGTAGTGAAGGGAGCGAGCAAACCGGAGCGTGACTCAAGAGGCGAAACTGGAGTGACGCCACCCGTCTGTTGACGAGCATGCGCCGTCGATCGACGCTAGCGTCCGCTCTGGAAGGCGGGATACGAGCGAGCCTGCGCAGTAGGGCGGAGCCGAGTTTGACAGCCGTTGAATGCGCGCGCTTGAGCTAATTTGAATGGTGTGAGTAGTACCACAAAAAAACACTTTTAAAAATGTATTAAATGTACTATTTTCCATTCATTTTACAGTTTTATTTAATATTCTTGCATCTGAATGGAAGAACATATCTTAAAGTGTTTTTTTGATGAAGGTGCGGAATATGGTTGTATTGAGGAACTGGAAGAGGCCATTTAGCCCCTGGAGCCTGCTCTGCCATTCTAGAAAATCAAAGGCTGATCTTCTATCTCGACACCAATTTCCTGCACTATCCCCATATCGCTGAATTCCTCCGTACTCAAAAATCTATCAATTTCTGTGCATCCACACTACTCCCCATTGGAGTAGACTCCCAAAGATTCACAACCTTTTAAGTGAAGAAATTCCTCCTTATCTCAGTCCTAAATGGTCCCTTTTTTAAGGCTGTGATCCCAAGTTCTTGACTTCCCAGCTAGGGGAAATATGTCTTTCCAGCGTCTACCTTGTCAAGTCCCTCAAGAATTTTATGTCTCAATGAGATCACCTCTTGTTCTGTTAAATTCTAGGGAAGATAGGCCTTTCTACTCGTTCTCTCCTCATAGGCCAATCCCTTCATCCCAGGGATCAATCTAGTGAACCACCGTTGCACTCCCTCTAAGCCAAGTGTATCCTTCCTTAAGTTAGGAAATCAAAACTGTACATAGTACTCCAGGTGTGGTCTTGCCAAAGCCCCATATAATTTTACTAAGACTCCTTTAGTCTTATACTCCCTTTGCAATAAGGGCTAACATACCATTTGCTTTCCTAATGGATTGGGCAAGAGTAGGACTAAGTGAGCTGGACAGTGGAGAGGTCATTGAAGAATGATGGTGCAGTCAATGATGTCAAAGGCTACAGATAGTATGGGGAGCAATAAATGGGACTGGGTTCAGTGGCTGATAAAGAAAAACTAAAGTAATCAAAAAGGTTAATGGAATGTGGGCATTTTTCTCAAGTGGGTTGGAATACAATAGTAATACCTCAGTTGTACAGAGCTTTTGTCATCATCCCATGTGGACTACTGTATATAAGTTTTGGGACTGAATCTCAAGAAGGATACTTTGGACTTAGAGCAAGCACAGATTCACCAAAATACCACCAGGGCTTAAAGGGTTAAATTATGAGGCCAGGTGGCATAAACATCATAGCTTGTATTCCCTTGATAAGGCTGAGGGGGTGATCTAACTGAGGTCTTTGAAATGATAAAGGGATTTCATACAGGTAAATATTAGAGATACAGGTAGATACAGAGACACAATTTCTTCTGGAGTGGACATAATTTTAAAATTAGATCTAGGGTATTTAGGAATGATATGGGAAGTACTTTTTTCACAAAATGGGTAGTGGAATTTTGGAATTCTCTCCCCAAAGGCTGTGGACACTAAATCAAGTGAAATGATCAAGAATGAGATGAACAGAATTTTATTAGGTAAGCGTGTCAAAAGATATGAAACAAGGTGAGTAAATGCAGTCAAAATAAAGATCAGCCATGATCTAATTGAATTGGCAGAACAAGCTCGAAGAGTTGAATGGATTCGCCTACCCCTGTGTAATACCAACAGATTTGATGGGCTGATTGCTTAATTCTATGCTGTAACATTTCATGATTAAGCTTAGCTGTGATGCTGTCTGCAATTGAATAGCCTATTAGTAATATGTGTATATGTTCCACTTGTGAAATCCAGGTCTGACATCTTTTAAGTTTTCGGTTGTCTAACAATTATAGTGAGTACTAAAACTATTTCATTAAACTTCACGTAATACAGCCCCGCAATACCCCGGTATTATACCCTGCGCTTTGTGCATTGTAATAAATCCTTCAAAGTTTTATGTTCTACATTCTATGCAGTGTTCTATGTCTATTACCATTATCACTTTTATCTAAGTTCAATAAAGTTATCTGGATTTTAAAAAATCTTCTAGTGCTGGTTATGAGATATTATAGTCATTCATTTGATGCATTATTTACCAAAATTTACCAACACAAAAGAACTGGTGTTGCTCAGGAGAGTGTGAAATATTAAAAGGTGTAATTAATTCCATCATATTAGGGACAGTCCCTGGCTTGCATGTTGATCAACAGAAAGCACTCTTTTGTAGGGAATTATTCACCAAAATGCCAATACCATAAGACCATAAGACATAGGAGCAGAAATTAGGCCATTCGGCCCATCGAGTCTGCTCCACCATTCAATCATGGCTGATAAGTTTCTCAACCCCATTCGCCCGCCTTCTCCCCGTAACCTTTGATTCCCTTACCGATCAAGAACCTATCGATCTCGGTCTTAAATACACTCAATGACCTGGCCTCCACAGCCTTCTGTGGCAATGAATTCTATAGATTCACCACTCTCTGGCTAAAGAAGTTTCTCCTCATCTCTGTTCCAAAAGGTCTTCCCTTTACTCTGAGGCTGTGCCCTCGGGTCCTAGTCTCTCCTACTAATGGAAACATCTTCCCCACATCCACTCTATCCAGGCCTTTCAGTATTCTGTAAGTTTCAATCAGATCCCCCCCATATCCTTCTAAACTCCATCGAGTATAGACCCAGAGTCCTCAAACGTTCCTCATATGTTAAGCCTTTCATTCCTGGGATCATTCTCGTGAACCTCCTCTGGACCCTCTCCAGGGCCAGCACATCCTTCCTGAGATATGGGGCCCGAAATTGTTCATAATATTCTAAATGTGGTGTGACCAGGGCGTTATAAAGCCTCAGCAGCAGATCCCTGCTTTTATATTATAGTCCTCTCGAAATAAATGCCAACATTGCATTTGCCTTCCTAACTACCGACTCAACCTGCAAGTTAACCTTAAGAGAATCCTGGACTAGGACTCCCAAGTCCCTTTGCACTCCAAATTTTTGAATTCTCTCCCCATTTAGAAAATAGTCTATGCCTCTATTCTTCCTACCAAAGTGCATGACCTCACACTTCCCCACGTTGTATTCCATCTACCACTTCTTTGCCCATTCTCCTAACCTGTCCAACTCCTTCTGCAGCCTCCCCGCTTCCTCAATACTACCTGTCCCTCCACCTATCTTTGTATCATCTGCAAACTTAGCCAGTATGCCCTCAGTTCCTTCATCTAGATCATTAATGTATAAAGTGAAAAGTTGTGGTCCCAACACTGACCCCTGCGGAACTCCACTAGTCACCGGCCGCCATCCTGAGAAGGACCCCCTTATCCCCACTCTCTGCCTCCTGCCAGACAGCCAATCATCTATCCATGCTAGTACCTTGCCTCTAACACCATGGGCTCTTATCTTACTGAGCAGCCTCCTGTGCGGCACCTTGTCAAAGGCCTTCTGGAAGTCCACGTCGATAACATTCATTGGCTCTCCTTTGTCTAACCTACTCGTTACCTCCTCAAAGAATTCTAACAGATTTGTCAGGCATGACCTCCCCTTGATGAAACTATGCTGTCTTTGCCCGATTTTACCATGAACTTCCAAGTATTCTGAAATCTCATCCTTAATAATGGACTCTAAAATCTTACCAACGACCGAAGTCAGGCTAATCGGCCTGTAATTTCCCGTCTTTTGCCTCACTCCCTTCTTAAACAGGAGGGTTACATTAGCGATTTTCCAGTCCTCTGGGACCCTCCCTGACTCCAGTGATACAATTGAGAGATAAATCATTCATAGTCCCTGTGTGCTCTCTTTTCTGCTACAGTCCGGAACATAAATGATGGACAAATTACCTCATATGCCTGAGGCTAGACACATTTGCGAATGTACGTTGTACAGACTCCACAGTATGCAGAGAGACATGAATACTTTTAATACTATATATATTTACCATATTATATATATTTATTTTGCAATAGGGCCCGCTTGTCACAGCAGATCATCTCTATGGTATGTATGAGACTCAACACTTTATTGTGTCATGATGTCTCTAAGCAAACTTCCATGGAGCCAGGTGAAATGAATATTGGGCTTCATCTGGTGGCATTGTAACTGACTGATCTTGTAGTGGAAGGTTCATTCCAAATTTCATAAAACAATTAAATCTAAATAATATGTGCAATATTTTTTAATGAAGTCTAATTTTCACAGTGTTAGCCATCTTCATTTAATTTAAATTACTTGATTATTCAAATTTTAGTACTAAATTCTCACTTTGCTGTTATTCATATTGCTTAATTCAAATTATTGGATAGTTCATTTTTTTAATGCAAAGGAAAATTCTGAATGATCAGTAATAGACAATAATTGACCTCCAAATTACATTTGAGTTAAAAGAATGTGACGATTCAGTACCTAACCAGTGGGCATGATTTCCTTGAGTTCTATTTTACATCAGAACCAAATGAAGGAAGATTTCCATTGATTTCAAAAATAACAAGCCCACATTTTCACTTAAAAATACTGATGGGATGAAATTTATAATGGTGACACCCTACCATGAAATCAAGAAGGAAGCGAATACTCTTTATTCAATATTCCATCCTTCTTGATTAAGACATAAGAAATATGAGCAGCAGTAGGCCATGTTCCTTCATTTAGTAAGAACATGGCTGAATGTGTACATCAACAGGAATGGTTTGACAAACTGGGTCTTTTGTCTCTTAGAGGAGGAATACTGAGGGGCGACTTAATGGAGGTTTTTAAAATTATGAAAGCTTTTGCTAGAGTAGATGCAGGAAAAATGTGTGAAAGAGCATAACTAAAGGCCATTAATATAAGACAGCCACCAAGAAATTCAATAGGAAATTCAGAAGGAATTTCTTTACCCATAGAGTGGTGAGAATGTGGCACTCAGTACCACAAGGAGTGGTTGAAGCATATAGTATAGATGCATTTAAGGGAATCTAAACAAGTGTGTGAGGGAGAAGGGGATAGAAAGTTATGATGATAAATTTAGATGAGGAAAAATGGGAGGAGACTCGAGTGGAGCATGTATACTGGAATGGACTGGTTGCGCCAAATGGCCTGTTTCTATGCTGTATATCCCATGTAACCTAAGAAAACACTCACTTTTCCGACCAATTCCCATATCTCTTGCTTTCCTCAGTATCTCAAAAAAATTTCAGTCGGAAACATACTTATTGACTAAGCATCCATAACCCTTTGGGTTAGAGAATTCCAGACTGTCTCTTCTGAGTGAAGAAATTTCTCATGTCAGTCAAAAATGGCTGGCCTCCTAACCTGAGACTATGCCCCCCAGTTCTAGACTCTCCAGTTAGGAGAAACAGCCTCTCAGAATGAAAACATCAAGCCCGAAGAATTTTAAACATTTTGATAAGATCACCTTTTGTTTTCTAAACTCCAGAGAATATAGGCCCATTCTACTTAATCTCTTCTCAAAGGACAGCCCTCTTGTCTCAGGAATCAATCTTGCAAATATTTGTTTATACCCTCTCAGACAATTAAATCCTTCCTTAGGTAAGGAGACCAAAACAGTACACAGTACTCCAGTGTGGTCTCCCCAAAGCCCTGTACAATCGCAGCAAGACTTCCTTACTCTTCTACTCCAGTTGGGATGACTGGCTTATACCTGGAGAATACCAATTCTGAATTGTTATCAGAAGTGAGGTTAAGTCTTAATGAGTTCAGAGATCAACATGGTAGTTTATTGTGGTCAGCAAACTGAAAAGAATTTCACACATAGATAAAAATGTAACGTCAAAAGATAATGAATGATCTTTGTAATTTTCTTATCAGTTGTATTGACACATAATTGATTTGTGATCACAGACTAGTGTTACATAGCAGCAGACAATTTACGGCACAGAAGGAACCCTATAGCTTACAGCACCTCAATGGCATATCCAAGGACTTTTTTTAGTGCGATAAGGGTTTCTGCCTCTACCACCCTTTCAGGCAGAGTTCCAGACCACCAGCAAAAAATATCTCCTCAACTTGCCTCTAACCCTTCCTCCAATTACTTAAATGTATGTCCCCTGCTTATTGACCTCTCTATAAAATGTTATGAAAAAGACAGAGGGCAGAGGCAATACTTCACAGAATCACGGAATTTTAATGGCACAGAAGGAGGCCATTCGGCCCATCGTGTCTGCACCAGCTCTCCAAATGAGCATTATGACCTGGTGCCATTGCCCTGCCTTTTCCCCATATCCCTGCACATTGTTTCTATTCAAATAATCATCTAATGCCCTCTTGAATGCCTTGATTGAACCTGCCTCACCACACTTCCAGACAGTGCATTCGAAACCTGAACCACTCTATGTGTGAAAAAAATTTTCTACATCAAATTTGCATCTTTGCTAATGTTTTCCATTCTTCTTCCTTTTCTCACACCCTGGCCCCTACCTCTACTTGAAAATGTTAGTTTTTGCTAGGGTACAATTTCATAAACAGTGAGCATTGCCAACCAACTTTACTTGGGGTGAGAGGGTTTTAGAGGCAAGCTGATAAGGTCCTTACGTACTTTCTAGCACAGGATCACAGGATTGTAATTCGGTGTGAGAATTTTGGGAACTTTTTCTCTTGCGTAACCCAGGTGCCCCAAATGCTACTCTTGACTGCAGTCAGCAAATGCAGCACTGGCCAATAAGCATAACTGAGGCTTTCTGGCCTGTGTACCACATAGTAGAACAATTTACAGTAGATTTCTCTTAAAGAGTAACACATACAGTAGAGTCTCGATGTGTCGAAACCCAGGGGAACCACCCCCAATTTTGTGTTACGTAGAATTCGTAACAGCCCAGGAGGTCCCATTTCCAATTAAATGTATCTATGGAATCCAATATGCCTACAAATGCGGTCTATGTCAAAAACAACAGATTCAAATGCCGAATGAAAACACAGTAAAGCAGTAAATGTGTGAAAAAGTAGTTATCCAGCTCACGATGATCTGACCTTGCAAAAGACCAGGGCTATGCAAGGAAAAAGCTCAGGAGTTCGCCCTGAAAAAAACTCCACAATCATTTTCTGCTTAGCATGCTATTTTCGAACGTGCCTGATACAGGCAACCATGTCATCAATACAGTCAAACATGTTTTCAGTGTTTTTGTTTTTGTGCTGCAGTGCAAAATCCCGGAGCATCTCCACAGCCATTGTGGCGTTGGCTATGGAAACATCCATTGAGCTCTTCAAGTCATCAGCCTCCTCGGTTGAAAGATGTACTACATCTACAGTGGCATCATCTGTCAGTTCAGTTGTGCATCATCCACCTCCGCGTAAGTTTCCATGGTTGTCTCTGTTGGAGTTTCTGTGCTTGCCTCCCACAGATGAGTGAGAAGTGCCTTGTCACTGGGTTGGTTGGCCTCACCCCGCACTGCCTTGTTCTTGTTGTCTTGTGCAGTCGTAACCTGTTTGACTGTGTGATGGAAGCAATTGACAATTGTGGCTTTTTTCACCATCTTTCATGCCTTTTTCATCATGAACATGGCCTCTACTACTGTTGAATTTTACTTCTGCTTCTTATCGACAGCCTCAATAACCTGAGAGATCAGCTGCCTTCAGTAGTGGGATTTCAGGTTTTTAATCTGCCCCTGATCCATTGGCTGGAGCTTTGCTGTGGTGTTGGGAGACAAGAAAAACAGTTCCGTGCTCTTCAGGCCAGTGATGTTCTGATGCACAGGGCAGTTGTCTGTAATGCTGGCAATCTTCCTTTTCTTTTGTTGATAGGTTTTGTCCACTTTCCTGATCCACATCTCAAAATGCTTCAGGTCATCCAGGCGGTTTTGTTAGCCTGGTCGTGCATGGGTAGTGTCTTGACATTCGCAAAGCAATGTGGCGACTTGGATTTTCCTATCACAAGAGGCGGCAGCTCTTCAGTGCCATTCATGTTGGTGCAGACCATTGCAGTGACACATTCCTTGCTCCACTTTCTACCATTACATGTTTCACTTTTAACATTAAAGAGCGATCGAGCAAAAGACAGTAAAATAGTTCAGTTTCATCCATGTTAATAATTGTTCTTGGTGTATACTCATTCAAGACATGGGTGAGATCATTTTGGAGCTAATCATTTGTCATTGCTGCCATAACAACTGCACCCATACCATGTACCATGCAGAAGACAATGCCATGCCTTGTCTTGAATTGTACAGCCATCCATCGCTGCAGGTGAACTCCATGTGGCCCAGCTTCTTTGCCAGGGCGACTCCTCTTTCTTGCAGGATTAGACTGGAGATGGGAACATTCTCTGCTCGGGTTGCCTTGAACCACCTTAGAAAAACTTCTTCAACGTCGGGATAGGGAGCCATTCTCACCCTCTTTCTAGAACCATGGAAAAGTTACAGCACAGAAGGAGGCCATTTGGCCCATCTTGTCCATGCCAGCCCGAGAACACCCAGGTGCCCTTTCTAATCCCACCTTCCTGCACCCGGCCCATAGCCCTGCAGCTTACAGCTCTCCTGGCTGGAGAGAATGCCTGTTTGTCAAACTGTTCCAAGATGTTTGTCTTGTGTTTCATAATGGTGGACAAACTTGATGCCGGAATCTCCCACTCTTTTGCAATGTCTGCTTTCCCCTTCACACCACGGTTTTCCACTTGGTGTATTAACTTCACCTTCTCTCCAATCAACAACCCTTTTAACTTTCTCACAAAGTTAGCCATGCTCACAGTTTTGCATGCCCTTTCACAGGGAGATCTTGATGTCAAATGATGGCTTGCCCAGCGCGCCATGATTTCGTGCTCTTGTGTGGTCTAACTCTACTCTGGTTGGTACTGTCATATGACAAGTTTAGACAAGATTGGCTCATCCAGGTGGAAGTCTGGTTTATGGCCATCGTTCTATGGGATTTGCTATTCTGCCAGTGGGAACGGTTGGTAACTTCAACATAACTTGAATTTTGTGTCGTCCAAGTTTGACTCATCACAATTTCACTGTGCAAGATTTTTTTGAAGAACAGCATGACAAATTTTCAAAAAGTTCTTTTTCATCAACATGAGAAGTTGTGTGTAACTAATTTGATCATTTCAATCCACTATCATAGGTTAATTAACCCAAGAAAGTATGTTAGAAAACACATTTTAAAATATTATTTCATTGATGGTTGCAGACAATGTAACATATAAATATAAGAATACAATAAGGCTATGCTAGCCAGTTCAGAGAAATTGCACTAAATATGAATCAGAATTTTACTTTGGTTGCAAATTATGCATTTGAGCATCTGTGAATTATGATAATATAACCTGTATTTAAATTTTGAATTTAAGTACTGGTGATTCATTGAGTTTCAATTTATTAGTTGTGGATTTAAACTTTTTATGTAAATTTGTAATCTGGCCAAAATGTATAGAAGGGACAATGCGGTCACTGTTAACATTTCCTTAATCTTAGCTGGTGAGTTAGTAGGCAAAGCAAATAGTATGTTTTTGTTCATGACAACTGTAATCTTGTTTTGTGAGCTGTGGTTTTATAATGGCACAACATATTGTTCAATGTCTCTGCTGTTAACTCATTCCCCATGGTAATTTCTCTTGTTTCTTCCTCTAAGGGACCAACATTTACTTTAGCTACTCTCCTCCCTTTTATACACTTGTGAAAGCTCTTATAATCTGTTTTTATATTCCAGGTAGTTTACACTTGTTTTCAGATTTTTCTCCCTTTTTATCAACTTTTTGATGGCCTTTTGCTGGTTTCTAAAACACTCCCATTCCTCAGGCTTACTACTGTTCTTTGCAATATTATTAGCCTCTTATTTTAATCTAATACTGCCCTTAACTTCCCTAGTAACTAGGGATGGATCTTTCTTGAGATTTTGCTTTTTAATTAAATGCATTTTTGTTGAACATTTTGAATTATTTCTTTAAATGTTTCCTACTGTTTATTTATTGCCATACCTTTTAATCTATTTACCCAATCAACCTTAATCAGCCCTCTTCTCACATCCACGTAATTGTTTTGTTTTAAGATTCTTGTTTGGCTCTGGAGCATGTCAGGTTTCAAACTTAATACGGAATTCAACTGTATTCTGAACATTTTTTCCCAGTGGATTTTTTTTTACTGTGAAATTACTAATTAACCCTGCCTCATTGAACAAAACTAGATCTTAAATAGGTTTATCCCTAGTTGGTTCCACAACATAGTGGATAGTAACTTGCTTGGAGTGGCAACCAGCATCGGATTGCCACTGTGCCCACTCACCTACACTAAATATCTTCCGTGCCTGTCTCACCTGACCTTCCAACTCAGGCCGGGCGAGATCCAAGCAGTGCAGCTGTCTCTGAAGTCGAGTGTCGAAGTCCAGCAGAGTTGAATTGAAGGAGGGTACAACCTCTTTTTTATGGCACTAGCTGCCATAAAGCAGGTAAGCGTAAAGGTCCCATTGAAATTGACAGGCCAGGGAGAAGGTAACTGCCTAAGGTAAGTGAAAAGGATTTGGAGGGTGGAGGTGTTCAGTGGTCAGGTGGGGATGGGGCCGGACATAGGGGGTGGTGTGGAGGTAGTCGGACATCGGGAGGGGGTGCAGCAGGCCGAATGTTCGTCAGGGGGTGTGCAGCGGGTCAGACATTTGTCGGGGTGGAGGGCTGGCAGGGATCGGACATCAGGAGGGGGTGGAGTGGGCCGGACATTCGGTGGGGGTGAGGGCTGGGGAGGGTTGGACATTCGGTGGGGGTTGGAATTTCAGGGAGTATGGGTCAGACATGGGGGCATGTGGGTGTCGGTTGAGTAGTCCCGTGCGGGTGGGAGGAATCCCATGGAGGGTTGGTGGGTGGGGAATACTGTAGGCGGGGTTGGTTAGTCAAGGGTGTGGGAGTCCCCTGGGGGCTTGGGGCTGTGGGGGGAGGGGTCCTGTGGGGGGATCAGTCTGGGTCTTTATAATAGTTATCCAGAAGTTAGAAGAGATTTTAATTCCTCCAACTTTCTCTGGGTGACTGTTGGTATAACACTGGCGGAACCATCGGAAGTTTGCAATTTAAATCGCATTTCGGATGGTTCCTAGCATAGTGCAATTGTCCAGAGGAAGTGTGCACTTCTAGGCACTTGCTGTGCAAACCCTTACCTGGAACTTCCCAGAGGGATACCCCAGCGTATCTTTGGACACTGGGGAGCTCGGAGGTTATGGCCCAGTGTTGGAAACTATCACAAAATCATTCTACAAACACTTCCAGACCACCTTTACCAATTTGATTGGTCCAGTTTATATGAAGATTAAAATCCCCCACAATTATTATATTGCCTTTGTTACAAGCTTCAATTATTTCTTTCTTAATGCTCTATCCAAATATATAACTACTGTTGAGAGGCCTATAAATTGTTTTCTGAACCTTGTTACTCCTCATCTCCACCGTACTGCTTCTGCTTCCTGATCTTCAGAGAATATTTTTGATTAATTGTAAGGGATAGCTTGTACTTCCCTATTATTTTGGCAGCTTGGACTAGCCGATTTATAATTTTGAGAAGTTTAAAACAATATAAAAGGTCCCATGCTACATTTTTACAGAAACATTGTAAGTTGGGGCGGAATCACATACACATGAGGATCCACGCTTTTAAATCTTAAAATTAAATACCTCATTTTGCACTTGTGAGAAATTAATTATCAGCGCAGCCTTGTTTAAATGCCCTCCCTGTCCAGATTCAATTGGTGAAAGATAGAACAGTGACCCGTCTTGGAACAAACCATCATCTTGAAAAGAGGGGAAGAGAGTCCTATATCTTCATAGAGAGCTTAAAATCAGAAAAAGACAGCGGGGTTTTGTGTATGTAGCAAATATGTAAATGTTACTCGGCGTTTCCCTAATGTTGCGTGTTGTGCATTGGTCCAACATAGATCAATTTGATGTAGTTTGCACTGTAAAACCGCCAAGTAACTGACGCATGTGCAGCACTTACCTCTAACTGCCAGAGAGGGAGGTCCTTCCGGGTCGCGGTGAAGGGGGTTTTTGTGCGCAGTTGCCGAGGCCTATAGTTGTTTTTAAGGTCCTAAAACACTAGAGGTTTGTAATTGTTTAGTGCGAGGGTAAAGCTTTGAGGAGCGGGTAAGAAGTAGCATCGTGGTCTAGTACTTGAATTATTGCGTTTACAAGGTGCCAATGTTTTAATCATAAAAATCTGGGAAAGTAGCAAGTTTGATCCCAGAAAGTATGGGCCTTGTTAAATGTATATTTAAAGGAATTGAATTGTTCGTTATATTATAATCTTGTTATCTTTTTTAAATTAAAATTCTTGATCTTAAAAATAAATAAATTCACAGTGTTTAGTTTTCCCGCCTGACTGGTACACCACCTGACCATCTGAGACAGTTCGTTCCCTTTCCCGTTAATTTAATCTTATTTATTTTGTGTATCGTATCATCTTTGATATAGCAAATGGGCTTATTGTGAGTTCCTGTTAGATTCTGAAATAGGGGTGATTACTCCTGACATCTATATTACTGGTATAGAAGAGTTTTATGCATAACGTGCACTGTTGTGTCCTAACTCTCACCAAGTCCAGTTCACCCATCAAGCGTGTGCTTGCTGACTTACATTGTCTCCTGGTTAAACAATGCCTTGATTTTAAAACACTCATCCTTGTTCTCAATTCCCGCCATACCCTTACACCTCCCTATCTCTGTAATCTCCAGACCCACAGAGATATCTGCGCTCCTTGAATTCTGGTTTTTTGAGCATCCCAGATTTTGGTCGCTCCATCATTGTCTGCTGTGTCTTCAGCTGCATATGCCTTAAGCTTTGGAATTCCCTCCCTAAACCTCTCCACTTCTCTACCTTGCTCTCCTCCTTTAAGACTCCCCTTTAAAACCTTCCTCTTTATCCAAACTTTTAATCAACTGCCCCAATATCTTCTTACGTGGCTTGATCATATACTGTTTTTTAATACTCCCATGAAGCACCGAGGGACATTCCGTTAGGTTAAAAGTTCTGTTGTTGTATGATCACAGAAACTTTGCAATGGGAAGAGTAACATTTGGAGTAACGAATCGTAAGGCAAAACTTCGACCCACTGACCTTGCTTCTGTTTAGTCTGTGATCTCAGTTAAGCTACCTGGGGGAAACGAGATGGATTACAATAATCTTTTCTGAGACTCTAAATTCCTGTGTTCCCCCTTCCAGCAGCAGGTTTCAGAGCAACCTTAGGGAGGCCTAAAGGGATATTGTTTGATTGCAAATTGGCTTTGGAAAATCAAGGATAGAAATCATCAGTTAAGTAGGTTTGCTAAAACATTGGTGATGCAGCATAGAGTACTGTATTAAGTTTTTTTTAAATGTTTCTCTCCCCTTCTGAATTGGTTTCTTGATGGGGTAAGGTTCTATAGTTACTGTACAACTTATCTGTCAAGGCTCACCAGTGAATATCAGTCAGCTAACTAACTGACCCATCCCAGTCAGCCGCCCACCCACTTTTTGTGGGGACCTACACAATGTTAGCAAATGGGAACTGGGCAATGCTTTACTCCAGCTCCCAACTTGATCATTGTGGAGTGACTTTGAGGAAACGGTGAGTGAGCCACTCATCACAGAATACAGAGCTCTTGCAGCGACATTGATATGGTTGTTCCAGTTCAGCATCTAGTTAATGGTGATATCCAAGATGTTGATG
Organism: Cetorhinus maximus; assembly: GCF_964194155.1. NCBI lineage: Eukaryota > Metazoa > Chordata > Chondrichthyes > Lamniformes > Cetorhinidae > Cetorhinus > Cetorhinus maximus. The sequence goes on from NC_135887.1 coordinate 14,111,614, forward strand.
GTGAGCGATTCAGAGTTAGTGGAACCATTGAAGGTAATGTGAGGTGGCTGTCCCGTTTTGGTTGAATTGGCCATTGATGCGGCACATATGTTACCTAACCTCTTCTATTCTTCCTCTAATTAGCACCATCAAAGACGAAAGTTCGTCATTTTATTCATTATTTTTCTAGGATTTGTGGTGCAATAAATATTGCCATATTTTCCGACTCGTTAAATTAGTTTGTGAGGTGCTTTGAGTGGGAGGGCATATGAATGCAAGTTTTCTTTACTTGGCATCATTAATTGGCCTTTTTTTCCCCTTATCTTTCCTTCTATTCTTTTCAACAATAAAAGAGATGGAAAATTTTACAAGGAAAAATAAAGCATGAACCATGTTGTTTAATAGCGCCAAATTTTCTGTGACTTTGTGTGTTCAGATTAAACAAATTTTTGTATGAAACTCTGGAAAAAGGGCAGGGAAGAACTGTTCATAATTTAAAATGAAAAACGTGAGTTTGAAAGAGATAATGCATTGGCGTGTGTGAATGACCAGTAGTTGTATCTTGGAGTTGTGCATTTATCTTAAATAGATAGTTCAAAATTGAAGGCTGTCAGAAAATGAAGGCATTTCATATTTCCTATATTTTTCCTCTTGGCTCTTTTCCAAAGCTGGCTGCATTTACAAGAAAATTAAGAGAATTCAGTTGCATTTTGCATCATTTTAATTTTGGTTACTGTGCTTTTTCATTTATTTTAACACAATTGTCCTGATTATCCCAAAGGCTGCCAGAAACTTATCATTTATCTCAGCCCCATCTTCTGTTTTTGATGGACCAGCGATTCTTAGCCAGGCTCCCCCATATATTGGTTTCATTTATGGAGGTATCACGATAGACTTAGGAAGTGAGGGAAATACAAGGAACTGCGAGAAGTAATATGAATAATTGGTTGGAGGAAAAATATCTGAATTTCTCCCTAATGATTAGTTTTACGAGATGAATGTTACTTTAGATGATTTGTTTTCATTATTTACTTGACAACTGATAACATTGACATTATTGCTTAGCTGTTGTAATTTAAAGACCATTAGGCAGAAATAGAGATAAGAGAGAAATTGTTATTTTTCATGGCCCCAACAAATGGTTGCAAGTAATTGATTAGTTTTGTTTAAATAGCAGCAGCTATTTTCATGCCGGTAAATTAACTCGGCATCCATGCATCCTGTTGGCAATTTAAAATTGTTCCACCTTTCTTCCTTTGTTTTAGGATGGCCCTTAACAAATCTATGCATCCAAGGAACCGATATAAAGACAAGCCACCAGATTTTACATATTTAGCATCAAGATACACAGAATTCCAGCAACACGTACATACAAGCTTGACTGGGAAAGTGAGGTATGCTAATGAAGAAGTGAAATTGCCCCATTCGTACCAACTAACACTTGTTTCACTGTGTGACAAAATCTGTTTGGTCCATGCTGTAAAAGATTTGCTGTTGTCCTGAGGGGTGTATTATCGAATTGTTTTCCTCCTTGGAGAGCTGATTTTCTTCTACGTCGCTCTTCATTTCTTTAGTAACAATATGATTTTGTAAGAAGTGCTCTGGAAATTGTCTACAATTTAGAGATGAGTATTATACGGAGGCATTGTGGTGATGGTGGCACCTGCTTTTTTGCTTAGATCATTTTACTGACTCCTGAAGACATCATATATTTTTGTCCAGTAGTTTCACGTGCACTGGTGTCTGTTCAAAAGCCATTCTTCATACCTGTACCACAACAGTGAGCACTTAGCATACTATTTGATCATGGTGTCAGGGGTGTGAGTATATTGAGTTGCTATATACTCCGGTTTTTATAAAATCTGAGATTTCCCCAGTGGCCAAGTGGAAGAAAGCACCCTGTGGAAGGTCCTAAGTTTAGTTCCCAATTATGTTTAACTTTTTAACAAGATTTGCAAGATTTACAATTTGCCTTGTCTTATATGGGGTGGGGGTGGGGGGTTGAGGGGTGGGGGTGGGTGGGGGGCGGGGTTGAGGGGTGGGGGTGGGTGGGGGGGGGGGGTTGAGGGGTGGGGGGGTTTGGGGGGGTGGTTTGGGTGGGGGGGTGGTTTGGGGGGGGGGTTGGGGGGTGGGGGGGGGTGTTGGGGGGTGGGGGGGGGTGTTGGGGGGTGGGGGGGGGGTGTTGGGGGGTGGGGGGTGGGGTGGGGTGGGGGGGGCGGGGTGGAAAGCGTTCAGTATTGTCACTTCCTGTCACCATGAAGTGATCCCTGCTGAAAGTACATGTGTCAATGTCTGTTGATGTAAGATTGAGCTTTACTGTAATGACACCCATGATGGAATAGCCCAGTAACACACAATGGCTGAAGTTATGTGTAGAAAATGGCCAGTGACTAGAGGTATTGGCCATTAAATTTTATCCCAGTATGTCAAAATTCTAGCCTACTCTTAGTTTTTAGCAACTGGTTAAATCTACTGATCACTAAATTAACATATTTACTGACATTTATAGAAAAAATAACTATTAATCCCTCTGAAGTGATCTAGGTAGCCATTCAGTTTAAAATAATTGCTTCAAAACACAATAATGAGAAATATCAAACAGAGCTATTGGCAACAATCTATATATGGACAGAGTCACCTCAGTTGATCTTGTAAAGGTCTCCTCGTTAACATTGTGTTGGTGCGCAAGTTGGGAGACTTGTCAAGAGCAGCCTGATGTAGTCCATTTATAATCATGTCTATTGGCCCATGTCCTGGACACTTCAATCACCATTTTGGGTTCAACACGTTTTCCTTTCTTTTAACTTCTAAGCCCCAAATATGCCATCTTAACTGGCTGTCTATATCTTTAGCACATTGAATTAGGCACTCACTGCAGTATTCTGCTCCAAGTCATTCCTTTTCAGGGCTAGAAAATCTTCATTGCCTTTAATACTTCCTTTCTTTTCAAATCTTCAAGCTTTTAAAACCCAAATGTGATATCTCTGTTATCACTGCTTCATCATTTACCTCATTTCTTTTCAGTCGAGGGTGGTGTCTTACACTGTGAGCCTTGGCTCTTTACCAAGGTCTCCTAGTAATTTTTAAAAAAAATAGACAGTCATGAAGTAGTTGATTATAAACCTTTGCCAAACATTGAGTTTAACCCTATCTCTCAGCAAAACAAAATATCTTTGTGAATTTACTATTTTTTAATTACACAATATTTCCAAGAGCAAAAAGTAATGAACTGATACTAGTGATAGATTTAACATTAGTCAGTCTTTATCATAAATATTCGTCTGATTTAGGAATGGCATATGCTGTCTGTATGGGCACCAAATAATTTCCATTTGGGACATTTTTTAAAAGGAATGAAGAGGGACCTATTTGTACAATTCTGGGATATTGTAAAATAAGGCCTATCAGTACTTCTGGCTTAGCGAACCGGCAAGATGCCAGTGTCTGATTCTACAAACTAGTATTTGTCTCATTTGTTTCCGCACAAAGTTGTCAGAATGCCACAATTTTTTGACACCTTGTGAAATTAAGTGAGATTGGATTTTCTTCTGTTTAAAATGCTTTTCATAGTTCTGATAATGTAATGCCTTCCTTACTCATCCAGATTTGTGTTTTCTGATTTGTGGGAACTAATCATTGGACATTGCAGTAGCATTTCTCTCCCAAAATCAAAATTGCATTAGATTACAACCTGCAAATGTGTTCCAACAATTCTGTGAATTAATGGATATTGCATGGTTCAAAGACTCTTCCCTATTGAAGCAAATTGACAGAAAATCAATCCTAATATGTCTGCCTGTGCCATTTTCTAGCTGGTTGAAAAAGCTGCACCATATCAGACAAGTGATTTAACTGTTTTTTTCCCTCTGTTGCTGTGGGCAGTTTCCTTGGGAAAACCTAACTGGATAACCTCTGATCAATCTGTGGCTGAACATTTTGTTTTCAGTTTTGGAGTCTCTAAAGTTCCACCATACGTAAACATGAAATCATTAAGCATTCTTGCCAACATCCACTGGACCTGGGCTTTATGGCAGCAACTTCTAAATTTTCATCCAGTGTTGCAATAATTTTCAAAATCCGTTCAGTCCTTCTTCCCTGCACATACTGTCTATTCATTTACCTCTAATTTGTTAAACAGCTTCTCTATCCCTAGTCTCCATTTTGCAATCTAGCCCCCACACTCAATAATTTACTTTCCAAAGCCTACTGTTTTCTTTCATGCTCCCCAGTGTCAGAAGCCTCCTTAAAACATATCCTCTGCCTTTGGCTAAGTTCCCAAATTTCCCTCCTACTCTTGCTTGGATCGATATCTAAGCTGTTAAGCACATTACAATTTTTGCTCAGTTGAAGAGGCTTTTTAAATCTACTATCTCTTCTGACCTCCTCCACCACCTCTCCTGAGGTAAGGGCAAAAATGATCAATGTTGCAGAGGTAGAAGCAAACAGTCTTTGTAATGGAGAACTTATGGGTTGGAAACTCAATTTGGCATCAGATAGTCCTCTGATGTCTAGGTATCTTACAAGTCAGAGGAGGGGTTGAAAGAAGAGGTGGTGGTAGATGGAGCTTTGTGTCGTCAACGTACATGTGGATTCTGACCCTGTCTTTAGATGATGTCACCAAGGGTAGACCTGTAGATGAAGAAGAGGAGGGAGGGCCAAGGATAGATTCATGCAGTCTCCAAAGGTAATAATATGGGCAGAATAAGAAATGTCTGGAGATTCCTCAACTCAGGTTGAACAGATGAACCAAGTGAGGGCAATCCTATTGAACAGCCAATGGAGGAGAGCTGTTGGAGAAAGGAGTTGACTGCATCAAAGTCAAAGTCATTGAGAAGAGTGAGGAACAGCACACCACAGAAACTGTCACATAAGGTGTAATTTGTGACTTTGATTTGTGGTATTTCAGTGCCTTGACAGGGAAACTTCTTTGCTTGCCTGTTTGATGGCTTAGGTCAATGTTAAAGATAGCGTGATATGGCCAACCCTTCATCCAGCATCAACAAAAATCGGGCATCCATCTCATTACTGTTTGTGGGACCATGCTGCATGAAAAAAATTACTGGTTTGTCTACATAATAAAAATTGACTGCACTTCAAAGTAATTCATAGTACGTGGAGTGCTTTGTGACATCCTCAGATATGATCAGATGCTCTACATATAAAGATTCAAACAAAGTCCATGTGATCGCCTGTGGGCCTCCATTCAATGTTTTTTTTTCTGTCACCCAAATCCAGCCCAAATTACTCTCTACAGTTTCACTGTCACTCATATTTATTTTTCTGGTCATAGAATCATAAAACAATACAGCACACGAAGAGGCTGTTCAGCCTGTTACGCCTTTGCCAGCTCTTTGAAAGAGCTATTCAATTAGCCCCACTTCTCTGCTCTTTATTCCTCATAGCCCTGCTAATTTTTCCACTTCAAGTATTTTATGGTCTACTATGGAATTTCTGTGGAATTTTAGTTTAGGAGCATTTTAAGTGAAACTTGCCAGAAGTGAATGAAAATCCAAATAAACTATAATATAAGAGTTCAGCTTTATCTGTCATGTTCTCAAAGAACAGTGTGTGGGGTTGAGATGCTAGAGACTTGGTTGCCCATGGGTACCTTACCCAAATAGCCATTCTTTCTTTGTAAGTTTGGATAATGATAGCTGGGGAATGAGTGGGGAAACATCAAAGCAAAGATCAATTCTGTCTGCATCCCTAGCCAAGAGGCACTGATGTTGTCAAAAATCACTACGTGGTATTGAATTGTGATGGCTTCTCAACCTATTAGTTTTAAACATCTTAGTAAACACTTCATTTACTGTGACTGGTATCTGTGACAAATGCTTTAGATCTTTTTTGTCAGACAGTAATTTTAAACTAATTAGATTTATGTAGAGTTCATACCCAGAACCAGAGGGACTCAGAAAACGGAGGCTATCTTTCTTAAAAAGTTAAGAAAGGAATTGCCCTAAGGATGCATTATCTGCCATTACCATCAATTAGTGTCAATGTCAGCTCGTACACACCAGGTTACTTCATCTCATACCAGTATTCTACACTGTATAGGTTGGTGCCCTCAGTTCTACCTGGTATTGATTATTGTTTGCTCTAATTCTAATTTGCGCTAATTCTAACCCACCACCATGGGCCAGTCCTATCACTTCACAGGGCATGGTCCTGTTAGATCACTGAAAAACCTCATCATTCATCATATAGATGCCTGTATTAATATTGATGGACAAGATGAAACAAACACATGGAAAAATGATCATTATTGAAATTATTTTGAGGCATTCGCACCCCCCATCACCTTGGGACACAGGCGCGCTGAAAGTAATCTGGGCGTCATATCAAAGGGAAAGATATGTTCATATTTTGGGAGAGATCCTCTTTCAGACACTGACTGATCAGGGTATTTCCTTATTTTTAGTTCAGATCGCAACCTTTCTTACTGATAGTGGCTCACAATTTAATCCATGAAGCCGTAGCATTTGTTTCAGTAACTGCCTGTGCTTACTGAAGTTAAACAACAAGGTGTTCATTGTATAAATACTTAAACTATTTCCTGTAAAATTTGGAAATTTGTTTCCATTATTGCTCTGTCCACAAATGTTAAATTTAGAAATATACAGATCAAATACTGAAAGATGGTGCTGTCCTTTATAGCTATAAAAAATAAGAATTTGAACATCATACTTTAAATCCATAAAAAATGTAGCCAACTCTTATTGAACCAAATAGTTGAAGAATCAAACCGTTGTTTATCTTGCCTGAAAAAATTAGGCCTCGTAAACAACAGCCTTTCCCCTCATGATATGGAGAACAGCCTAGAGCTGCTGAAGGAAACGCAAGTGTCTCAAAATAAGATGTAAACATGCAAACAAAAGGACCATAGTTCAGAAAGTAGAATGATCTGCCTGATCTCACCCAAGTGCCTGTTCCTCATGAGTGAGCCCAGATAATAAATGCTTGATTTAGGGGGATGGGAGATGGGATAGAAGAACTTCATCTTAATCTTGTCCTCACTAAAATCCCCACACAATTTGTAGTGTGGGTCATTGGATAGGCAAAGTTGCTCTGACTAACTAGCCAAGCAACCTCCAGTGTCCGCGCACACAATTTGTAGTGTGGCTCATTGGATAGGCAAAGGAGCTCTGCCTAACTAGCCAAGCAGCCTCCAGTCCCTGATATTTGGTAAAACAATGTGCCTATCCTTGCAATAAAGAAAATTACTTGCACTTACAATCTAGCGTGCTTAAGGTACAAAGCATTCTGTATTGTAAACTGCTCTGGGAGCTGTTTATAGTGAGGGTATCATTTAAATGCAGCAGAAAGTGAGGCTGCAGAAACCTAGCCTTCAAAACAAAGTCATTGATAAAGTGCACTTTTTTTAAAAAGCTACTGAAACCTTAGATTTTTAATTATAATGGAAATTTTAATGCCAGGAGTTCCTGATATTTACAGATAATATTGTTAGCTGATAATCAAGACGTTGCTGTGATGGACAGTGCTATAGGTGTAGCTCATGACAGAAATGAAATATTCACAGAAATGTCATGTTTGAATACAAGCAGCCAAACATGAAAATGATGAGCTGCTCCATCAAGCCTGCCCTACTCACATTCATGATGACTGGAGTATCATGACCAAATGCTTCCTACTTCCAACCATAGTTGCTGGAATAGAGTTGCACAAGCACTGTTTAACTTCAGTACATCACTTGCCTGAGAATGGGCCAATGATTTTACCAGGTTTGGGATGGTTGAGGACATGGTAACAGGAGTAGGTCATTTAGCCTCTCCATCTGTTCTGCCATTCAATAATACTGATATATCTGTATCTCAACTCTATTTACATGCCTTCACTTCATATCCATTGATACCCTAACAAAGATCTGTTGCCTTTCTTGAAAATTTCAATTGACCCAACCCCCATCCCTTTTCAGCATATAAAGTATTTTGGGAGTGAGAACTGCACATATGTGGTACCCTTTGAAAAAAATGCTTCCCAAGTTAACTCCAAAATGGCCAAGCACAGATCTAAGATAGCCCCTTGGTCTGGATCCCCTGCTACCAGGTAAATTGGCAGATTAGGATCATTACCAACAAGAGAGCATCTAACTACCTCCTCTTGACATTCAATAGGATTACCATAGCTGCATCCTGCACCATTTTGGGGGTCATCATTAACCAGAATCCTAACTGGACAAGCGACACAAATAATGGCCATAAAAGAAGGCCAGAGGCTGGCTATTCTGAGATGAGTAACTCATCTCCCAATTGCCCAAAGCCTTTCCACTATCTGCAATGCACAAGTCAGGATTGTGATGGAATATTCTATTTGCCTCTGAGTGCAGCTCCAACAACACTCAAGCTCAACACCATGCAGGACAAAGTAACCTACTTCATTAACATGCCACTCATCACCTAAAACATTTACTCCCTCCACTACCAATGCACAGTGCAGTAGTATGTCCCATTTACAAGATGCAGTGCAACATCTCTCGAGTCTTCTTTGACAGCACCTTCCAAACCCCTGACTTCTATTGCCTAGAAGAACAAGGGCAGCAGGCGCATGTGAACACCACCATCTGGAACTCTCTCCCCCCCGTACCCCCCTCAAGTCACACACTACCCTGACTTGGAAATTTATTCCCGTTCCTTCATTGTGGCTGGGTCAAACTCCATGAACTCCCTATCTAACAGCACTGTGGGTGTGTCTACCCCACATGACTTCAGTGGTTTAAGAAGGTGGCTGACCACTGCCTTCTCATGGAAATTAGGATCAACAATAAACTTTGACCTTGCCCATGAATGAATATTAAAAAAAAACCTATTCATGTCACATGTCAATTGTACCCCCAATTCCACGTCCATTATTTTTTGTCAACTCATGCAGAACCTTTTAGAAGTTCATATGAACAGTTGCTGCAACCAAACCATATCCCTATATGATGTCCAAACACAAACTTCCACTGGCAGTTGGTAGACAGTTGTTGGGAGCAAAAAACTGTCCAATTTTCCATTCCCTAATTGATGAATGCTGAGGTCAGCTGTAGCCCTCTTATTGCTGCCCAGGTCATGATTAGTTAACTCAGAACTGTCCCTGTCTGGAAGGCTAAGTTGCCTTAAGTAACAGTTCTAAAGTGGGGTAATGAAGACTAAGTTGCTGATAAATATTTGGGCTGAGCTGAAATGTTTGCTCCCAAATTGCGCAACCTTCTGACACTTTGGGCCAGATTTTCACGTCAGAGATGGGACTAATCCCACTGTCCTGATTCCGCCTCCATCACCAGACTGCTGGGAAATGGGATTTTCCCACAGCCTTGGCTTAAAAAAGAAAAGGTTTGCACAGTTGTAATAATCACAGCTGTGCATTTTACACGGACTGCATGGGATCTATGAAACCCAAAAAAACCCATCAAGTGCATTGGCATCAAAGTGGAATAGGATCAGGTTTGTCCAGGTCAGAGCAGACAGCCTGCTTTGATGTGTTGGTGAAATCAAGTCCTGATCCTGTTGTTATAGCCTCTTCAGTTTTCATATTCATCTTCCTCTTAACCTGTGATTTACTGACACAAGTTATGTTGCTTTGACTCTTTTAAAACCTTGGAATTTATTTATTTATTTTTTCATGGGCTGTGGGTTTCACTGGCATTGCCAGCATTTGTTGCCCATCCCTAATTGCCTTTGAACTGAGTGGCTTGCTAGGGCCATTTAAGAGGGCAGTTAAGAGTCAACCCACATTGCTGTGAATCTGGAGACACATATAGGCCAGACCAGGTAAGGTCGGCAGATTTCCCTCCCAAAGGTGGGATAGGGAAACCCAGTTGGGTATTTATGACAATCGATGATAGTTTCATGATCACGATCACCGAGACTAGCTTTATAATTCCAGATTTTAATTATTCAAATTTAAATTCGACCAGCTGCCATGGTGGGATTTGAACCCGTGCCCCCAGAGCACTAGCCTGGGCCTCTAGATTACTAGTTCAGTGACATTACCACCACACACCACCCTGTCCCCATCAATCAAACTGTTCAGAGCTTGCCCCGCTTTTAAGTGCAGAATTAATTTTGTTAATCTGGCTCACATAACACTCCCAAGAGAGAGAGAAGATGAAGGCTTGTACAATTGGAGTGCAAGTACCTTGCATCTTGATGGTCACTTTTTTTTAATGAGACCCCCTTTTCACTCTACAAGGCATTCTCTCCTCTTCATTAATTGTAGCTTTTGCTCTGTGAGGTACAATAACCTGGCTGAAGGAGCTGACAGTTTACCTCAGGAGGAATATGCATGCCTTGTGGGGGGTGGAAGGGTGGTGTTTGTTGGGGGGGGCGGGGGGTGAATGGAGGGAGTGCAACAGAGGTTCTCTAGGTTGATTCCTGGTTATCCCATGAGGAGAGATCAACTAGAATGGGCCAAATTCTCTGGAGTTTGGAATAAAAAGAGGCGATTTCATCGAAATGTATGAAATTCTAAAGAGGACATGGCTAGGTGGATGCTGAAAGGCTATTCCCCTGGCTGGAGAGTCTCGAACTAATGGTCATAGTCTCAGAATAAGGAGGTCAGCCATTTTGGGCTAAGATCAGGAGAATTTTTTTTCCCTTAACAGGTTCTGAATCTTTGAACTTCTCTACCCCAGAGAACTGTGAATGCTCAGTTGTTGAGTATATTCAATTGAGAGTGATTGATTTTTGGATTCAAAGGGAATCGAGGGATATGGAGATATGGTGGGGTAGTAGATCAGCCGTGAGCTACTATAGCAGAGCAGGCTTGAGTGGCCATATAGCCTTCTCCTGTTTGTATTTCTTATGTTCTAGATTCTTTAGTAGGCCTCTACCATGCTTAAACCAGCTACAAGGAGATATGAGAGGGGATAAGTGTGGCAATATTTTTTTGATTTTTATGGAGATCTCTGAATTATAAGTAACATAACCAAGAATAGGCATTCAGCCTGTGGATGATAAATTCGAAAGCTGCCATTCCATAATACAATGTGTTTGAGCTTCAACTCGTTGCCCTACCTTGAAGCGTTTTATTTTGTACATAGCTGATCAATCCAGCTCATTTCAACATTTTTCTTATTTGCATGCATATATTTTCCTACCTTGCTGCAGATCTGGTTTATGCATAATTAATAAGACACTTAAGATTTGAAGATTCTATTCCATACACATTTCTCAGTTGACTGAAAATATGAATTCATTACTCCAAATGAATATAAATATATGATAAACATACAAAAGAGCTGACAATAGTATGTAAATAGAAAGCAAGTTTGTCCTTTTTTGTACATAAGTTGGGAAGTGATTTGCATTTTCTGAACAGTGACCTTTTCTGTTGTAGCTTCAATATCTGCAAACAATAGGAATGTCTTTATTGCAGCTGGTGTTGCGCAAGTTTAACCTCCAAAACTTACGATTTGGATAAAAGCATCAGTTGGCTGGTTTTGGGGGTGGAGAAGTGGGCAAAATTGAATAACATTTGGGATATGTAGGTGAGGTTGATCATGAGATAAATGTTGCACATTGTTTTACTATTCGGTTCAAGCGATTAGTTTAGATGTAGGGCCTTTGGTCCATTTCACCTCATCCTTCTAAAATATCAACCCTACCGTGTTCCCTCGGAAGTAAGAACTAAGAAGATATCTTTTGACAGGACTGAATGATATCATTGCTTCATTTTGCTGCAGCATTGTCGTCTTCTTTCTTTGAGGGTTGATTAGATATCAACTAGAATCTTTTCAAATTGGAATTCAGGAAATGGTCTATTATTCCCTCTCATATCTCCTTGTAGCTGGTTTCAGCATGGTAGAGGCCTACTAAAGAATCTAGAACATAAGATACATCTCATAATGATGTATCTGAAATATGAAATGTGGTTCTCTCCATTAAAGTTACATACCAAACAAAGGTTAAAGAAACCTGCTATACACTTCCCACCTCCTTCATCTGAGCTCTTACTCTGACAACAATAGAACAATGAAAGGGTTTTGCATCAGCAGCCTTTTGTTACCATTGGCTCTTGCTGCCTCCAGGTTCCTGCCAGGTTCTCATCTTTAATTTGTTTCCCAGGTCTTGTGTGGAAATTCTGTAATAGTTGGGACTCTGAGAAAGCTATCAATGTACTAATAGCTTGCCTTTTAGTTTAGTTCTTAGGCAAAGCATTGACCACACCCCCTCCCTATATTTTTGTTTAATGATGACAATTATGGATGACCTTTTAGAACAACTCCAACATAAATGACTTCTATGTTTTCTTTCAAAAAGCAAATATGAATCCATGTAGCATGATAGTTGCAGGCAAGACAGATGTATTTTAAAATAATCAAGTAACTAGGTGCTGTACATATGCTCAGGAGTGGACTTTGAAGGATCATAGACAATGTCAACTAATAACCATATGCACATGTTATTATTAAAGGATGCTTTTTTAAAAAAATACAATGTGTTACACTACATTTGGCGATCACTGTAAAAACATTTACTTATGTCATTGCTTCTATCTTTAGGTTCAGTTTATTATTGATGGCTTCTGGTTGGGATGTTAGCTTATGTATTATCTGCATAGCATGACAAATTTAAAATTGGAAGCAATGGCACAACGTAGTATTTGTGCGGTGATTTTCATTTAGAGTGTAACATTTTTTTTCAAAAGCATGCCTTACTAGTAATATGTTCATATGATTACACTACCTGCCATCCTTCATAGTTCATTCATGACTCTTGAAGGATAAAACTCCTTTTAACTATTCAGAAAAGTTCAGAGGTGCGGCTTAGACCAGTTTACTGAAGTGTTATATTGTGAGAAAGCTGTGTTCATACCGAAGAAACAGTGATGATTTCCAAACCTTCTATAAATAATTGGGAGCTATACCCTGCAACATCTTAACCTTACAATAAGATCTCTGCTTCCTTTGTGTAAAGCCCCCCTGCTGCTGACTGTTCTGTCACTAAGCCTTTATCAGATTGATCTGGCATCATTAAGGAACACAGCATGGCTAATCTTAACTGTGCAATAAAAATTCAAACTATCAGGCTGACTGCTGGTTACCCTATTGTGGGGCGTATAGCCTTCAATGAGAGACTCAGCCCTATATGAATTTAGAATATGTAAAGTTTTGACATTGCTGTGTATTGTATTACAGTGAAACAATAAGTGTTATAAATAATAGGTGATTTGGTAAAACATTTTGAATGACTGACTGTTAATGCTACACCTGTTAATAGAGTTTATCCCAGCTACAGAGCATAACATTTTTATTAGACAAATAATTCAAATACAAATCTTGTAAACTAACACTAATAGCAAACTCAGAGGTGTGTATTTGAATGAAGAATATCACTGTTTAGCAATTAATTTTTTTTCATCCCTAGCCAAATACGCAGGATTACTTAGGATATATGGCACAGAAACAGGCCTTTTGTCCAACCAGTCCATGTCGGCGTTTATGCTCCACCGGAAACTCCCCCGATCTTTCTCATCTAAATCTACCATTGTAACTATCTATTCACATCTCCCTCAAATACTTGTCTATCTTCCCCTTAAATGCATCTATACTATTCACTTCAACCACATTCTCACCACTCTTTGGGTAAAAACAGTTTATTTCTTCTGACTACCCTGTTGGATTTCTTGGTAACTGTCTTATTTTAATGGCCTCTAGTTATCCTCTTCCCCACAAGAGGAAACATTTTCTCTGCCATTACTCTATCAAAACCTTTCATAATTTTAAAGACCTGTATTAGGTCACTCCTCAGATTTCCTTTTTCAAGAGAGACCCAGCCTGTCAACATTTCCTAGTGTGTCATCCTTGCACCTTTTCCAATGTCTCTATATCCTTTTTATAACATGGCAACCAGAACCTCACGCAACACTCTAAAGTATGGTCTAACCAAGGTTCAATGTGGATTTAGCATAACCTCTCTACTTTTTTATTCTGTCCTTCCAGAAATAAAGCCTAATGCTTGCTTTTTTTTGGCCTTGGTAACCTGTGGAGCAACCCTTAGTAGCTCTGCCCCACTTGGACTTGTGCCTTCCAAGTCATATGTGACCTCCCTAGTCTTCCCACCAAAATGTCCTACCTCACACTTATCTGTGTTGAACTTCATTTGCCAATTATTTGCCCATTCTGCAAATTTATTAATGTGTTCCTGTAATTTGTTGAAGTCCTCCTCGGTATTGACTATTCCGCTGATCCGTGCAATTTGGTGTCATCCACAAATTTAGAAATGGTGTTTTTAATTCTAAAGTCTATTTCATAAATGTAAATTGTGAACAGCAGTGATCCCAACACTGATTCTTGTGGAACACCACTTCCCACCTCCTGCCACTTTGAATAACCTTTACTCCCACTCTACTTCCTGTTTTGAAGCCAACTAGCAACCCATTCTGACACTTATTCTCTGACTTTATTCATTAGACTATTATTAGGGCACCTTATCAACTGCCTTTTGAAAATCCAAATAAACCACATCGACTGCATAACCATTGTCTATCCTCTCTGTTACCTCCTCAAAAAATTCAATAGGTTGGTCGTGCAAGATTTTCCCTTTTGAAATCCATGCTGGCTATTCATTATTATATTTCTCACTTCTAGATGTTGTTCTATTCTATCCTTTCATAAGGATTCCATTATTTTTCCTAACACTGACAAGCTGTCTAATCTGTAATTTCCTTGACATATTCTCCCCCGCTTCTGTAAAAAAAAAAGTATTACATTAGCTATCCGCCAGTCCTCTGGCTATACACCTTTGTTCTAATGTATTATTAAGTATAAGTAGTAATGCCTCTGCTTTACTTAGCTTATTTGTATGCTAAAATTAATTTAAGACATTAAGTAATATTTCTCTAATTAAGATGCTGAGTTAAGCTCAACAAAGTAAGTTATAATTTCTTATAGAATATGAAGTCATTGGCTAACCGTAACAGAGTCCTCTACTGACATAAGAAGAAAACGTTTTGAGTTAGGAAGCGATGAATTCAGTTTGATAGTGTTATGACCATAGCCGGTGTTGATCACTGCGCAAACCAAATCCCAGAGGGCAACTTGGTTTATGGACCACAACGTTTTTTTTGTATTCTGAAAACGAGAAGAGGACATACCGATCTCAGCAGTAAGAGGCCCAGTAACGCTTTTGGGATTTTAAAAATTAAAACTAAGAGTTTCGTTAACAAAAATAAAAGAAAACTTAAGCACACAAGATTATAGTTACACAATTAAGGTTAGTCTTACAAAACATTCCCCCAAAAACTCTACTCGGTTAAACCGACAAGTAAACACCTTCCAGGCAACATTCCGTTATAGATGTCTACTCTGAAATCCAGTAATATTACACAAGGCAAACTGCTGTAGCTTCAATAAAGGCGTACCACATGACCTTTACCCTCTTCCGCTCTGCAGTGGAATACATTTCAGAATAAAGCTGCTTGCTACAGTCCAAGACTTTTTTGCCTTGACTGGATGGGTGATTCAAACTGCATCCTCTCCTAGCCCAGATCTTCATCTTTCTCAATAGCTCAAACAGCTCCAGCTATCTCCAGCCATTTCTATAGCTCCAGCTCAACAGCGACTCTAAAATACCTTTTCTTCTCCCTTTCATCTCAGTACCATTGTTTTCACACCCCTTTGAAACTCAGACCCTTCCAAATATAAGATTTTTCATGTTTCCATCTTGTCTTTGCTTTCGGATCAATAAAATATTAATATCCTGACTATTATTTACCTGTGGAACTCCTGCAAGATGCAAACATGTTTCTTGTAGCCTCCGCCTCCCTTTTGATATTGAAACAACTCTCAACTTATCTAAAAATGCAAATGTTAGATCTAACCTATTTACTTCTACCTCAAATTTAACATCTCTTTCCTATTCATGTTTCCAACTCCCGCAGAGCCTGGCTCCTATCAATCTCTTGCCCAGCTTAATTAAATCTTACACAGACATCCAGCCTTTTTTTATAAAGAATAACACAATTTTCCTCAAAATATATTTTTAAAAATCCATTCTCATAATAGGAGCATACCCTCATGGTAGTACAGAATTCTTTTTCCAGATTGAAAAGCTCCTTTCATTCCTCAGAACATATTTAATTATATACATCTTCAGTTCTGTGAATCTTTCTTTTTCTTCCCTCCTCCAGATGAAGATATGTTATAGAATCCTAAAAAATAAATTTGGAAAGATCAGTTTGATAATATGTACTCCAAAAAAATTCCATTCTCATGCCAATATTGTGTTGTCCAAAATCCTCTACATTCCCAGTTACCAATCTCAACCATGTTGCTTTGCTAAGTGCTTAACCAAGACATGCCACTTCAATTGTTCATTCACTTGATTGCTGGTTGTGCCCTTTCTGTGTAATGGCTGCATTGTTTACTAACATGACCAACATCAATTGTACAATTTAATTCATTGTAATGGAAGAGCTTTAAAAAGTTTCAGAGAGACTTAATAAGGTGCTATATAAATGCAAGTTTGTCTGTTTTACTTCCTGGGCTTTCTCATGCAGCACCTGGCAGCCAGTGGAGAGCAACTGTGAGCAGGTTTCATTTTTTTTTGGCAGAAGTTGGTGTCTGATTCGAGGGCACCAGACTGTGGGTTAAAAAATAATGGGTGCCGTACTGTGTTTTGAGTGTGCCAATTTCATCTGAATGGTGAAGGTTACACAGTGAGACTTGAGTTGGCTTGGGTTCCAGTGGTGCTTTCTGGAGGAGTGCAAAGACAGCATCAGATTCTGTTTTAAAGGAACTACAGTTCAAAAGCCAGCTACTGTTTTAGACTGTCATGTGCAAAGTACCAGTCTGCAAAACTACTCAAGCCTGATAATTGTATGAAGACTGATAGGGAAGATGGGCTTTTTCAGCAATATAACTGCTTTCCACTATTCTCTAACTCCCCAGTGAGGAAACCCTTTAATTCATCAACCCCAGTCTCCCTATAAAGCTTTGACTGTGTTAGGAAAGTCCTCCATCAGCCTGTTGCTCACCAGAGAGATTTGTCCTGATGCAGGGATTACAATTGCCCTAATCTGTAAATTGTTGGTAATTCCATTTGAAGTCACATTATATATACACAGCACTGTGTAGTAAGCCAGTAAGGCAAATTCTGCTAATATTAGATTTAGATGTTGCTGCAGTTTCTGGTCCAACTGGACTAATTACTGTTTGGTCTTTGTGCAGCCACAACATACAAACATACAAACACTTAAGAGGTGCACAGAATATCAGCATTAGCAACAAAACTAATGGTACATAATACATATCACCAAAAACTTAGCCTTGTACATCTTGCACTTACACAAGACTTGGCTACTGGAGCTTCCTTCCACTGTTAACAGGATGGACCAATAACATGCGTGCTTCAATCATCCATTACTTGAGCTTGAATGCAGAAGATGAGTAATTTGAGCCTCCACTAGCTACTTCATGAAGCTTAGGCAATGACCTTGACTTGAAAGAAGATGAATTTGAACCTATCTACTTGAAGCTAAATTAGTGGGAGTCAATTCAAATTAAGGTTAGTGGTAAGTGTCCTTTTTGCTGAGTTTGGGGTTTTAAGGATATTAGATACATTTTACAAGTGCTTTTTGTGGTGCAGTACATAAATTAATCCTTCATGCTGAAAATGGTTTGTCTGAGTTTTAATATGAAAAATAGGCTTTTGAGAAATAGTTATTAAAATGTGTGATTTTTAGAATCTTTATGGAGTTATCCAAGATTTCATTTAGATTTTCTAAGAAATATTTTTTTCAAAGAGAAAGCTAAATAGCTGCAGGCTTTTATTTTGTTTATCACTTAAGTATAGTACCTTCAGCATGTATGCTTTAAGAGTGAAATAATTTTGCAGACATTGACTGTTTCTTGGTACTTGGAGTACAATCAGCTGACACTTTAATAGTTAGACTGTCATCCTGCTATTCTTGTGAGGTTGTTTGGAAGGTTGGACATAAAATTTTATTAAATGTTGAAAATATTTCCAATAGAAGGCTGTTATGTCAACAAATTACCCGGGAAAGTGGTAGAATATGAACTTGTCTCCATTATTTCCCAACACTTCACTAAAGATTTAGAGGAGAAACCAGTCTGTCTTTCGGAGAGTGGACATTGGAGAGTGTCTTCATGGCACCTACTAGTTGATAGGTGCGTGTCACTCACTTTCCATTTTGCTTGATCAAAAGAAGGGATTCATAATTATTTGAAGTGGCATGGAGATTTTCTGGACAAGTATGCTTTAAATCATTTGATGTTATTTCTCAATAATCCTGATTGTTTATTACTTTAAATCAAGTTTAAGTGACATTATTATGGAATGTGTGCAAAATAGGTGAAGTAGTTTAGACAATAAATTGCAAGTATTGACAATGTCCAATGTGAGTAAATATGATACATGCTTCATGAAATCTGTTCTTTTCAGGATTACCAGTAAATTACTTTTTCGAGCCCCTCATAAGAGTTTTTGTTATGCAACCAATTTTGTAAAGAACGTTCCCAGCACTCCATCCAAGCATTATGGTACTTCATCCTTGTCAAAACAAATTCACTGATTTTACAAAGCACCTTTAACATACAAAGTGTCCCAAAACATTTCAGAGTTACAGTAAGAGAACTGGAACACAGAGCCAGGGGAGGGAGCTTTGGGGAGGTGATAAAAGCTCAGGTAAAATGTTGGTATTTGAAAAGGCTTTAAAGGAGAAAAATTAGAAAGGTTGGGGGAGTGCAGAACAGTGGGGGGCTGGGAGGGGTGTGGGTGGGGTGGGGTGATGTGGTGCGGGTGTTGTAAGGGAGAGAATTCCAGAGAACAGGGTATGGGCAGCTGAAAGCTCTGTCCACTAATAATGGGACAAGTGGAAGGAGATGCACAAGAAGCCAGAATAGAAAATTAAAGGGTGCAATAGGGGAAGTAAGTTGGGAAGAGATTGGACAGGTAGAGTAAAGTGAAGCCAGGGAGGAATTTGGAGATGAATATGAGAATTTTTTATTTTAAGCATTTGGGGTGAGGAGGAGTGCTGAGTGAGTGCATCTTAGGAAGCTCTATTTTTAGCACAAGGTGCTCAACTACTATAGAGGGTCTTGAACCCATAAACACCTGACTCAGGTGCGAATGCTGCCAACGGAGCCAAGTTGACATTAACGAACCATTTTATTCATTTTTCTTAAATATAACTCCATAAAATGCACTGGATTGTGTTTTTTCCCACAGAAACTAGATGACAAATTTCCCATCAAAAGTTAGGGTTCCACATTATTTATATGGTTTAATATTAGTCAGAGCATTTAAAATGTTTTGAATGTGTCCAGTGATTTAGAATTTTTTATGGTGTCACTGGCTCGGCCAGCATTTATTTTCCATCCCTAATTGCCCTTCAGTAGGTGGCGGTGCGCTGCCTTCTTGAACCACTACAGTCCATGTGATGTAGGTACACTCACAGTGCTGTTAGGGAGAGAATGCCAGGATTTTGATCTAGCGACAGTGAAGGAACGGCGATATATTTCCAAGTCAGGATGGTGAGTGTCTTGCAGGGAAACTTGCAGGTGGTGGTGTTCCCATGTATCTGCTGCCCTTGTCCTTCTAGATTGTAGTGGTTGTGAGTTTGGAAAGTGCTGCCTAAGGAGCCTTGGTGAGTTCCTGCAGTGCATCTTGTAGATGGTACACGCTGCTGCCACTGTGCATCAGTGGTGGAGTGAGTGAATGTTTGTGGATGGGGTGCCAATCAAGCGGGCTGCTTTGTCCTGGATGGTGTCAAGCTTCTTGAGTGTTGTTGGGGCTGCACTCATCCGAGCAAGTGGAGAATATTCCATCACTCTCCTGACTTGTGCCTTGTAGATGGTGGACAGGCTTTGGGGAGTCAGGAGGTGAGTTACTCGCCCAGGATTCCTAGCCTTTGACCTGCTCTTGTAACCACAGTATTTATATAGCTAGTCCAGTT
Organism: Cetorhinus maximus; assembly: GCF_964194155.1. Classification (NCBI taxonomy): domain Eukaryota; kingdom Metazoa; phylum Chordata; class Chondrichthyes; order Lamniformes; family Cetorhinidae; genus Cetorhinus; species Cetorhinus maximus. Next base: position 14,131,513 of record NC_135887.1, read on the forward strand.
CAGTTTCTGGTCAATGGCAACCTCCAGGATTCAGCGATGATAATGCCATTGAATGTCAAGGGGTGATGGTTAGATCCCCTCTTGTTGGAGATGCTCACTGCCTGGCACATGTGTGGTGTGGATGTTACTTGCCACTTGCCAGCTCAAGTCTGGATATTGTCCAGGTCTTGCTTCAGTATCTGAGGAGTGCATTGTGCATCCCCACTTCTAATTTTATGATGGAAGGAAGGTCATTGATGAACCAGCTAAAGATTGTTGGGTCTAGGACACTACCGTAAGGAACTCCTGCAGTGATGTTCTGGACCTGAGGAACCGCAAAGGTTAAAAAAACCATAATGGGAGTTATGTACAGGCCTCCAAACAGTAGTCAGGATGTGGGGCACACGATACACCAGGAGATAGAAAAGGCATGTAAGAAAGGCAAGGTTACAGTGATCATGGGGGATTTCAATATGCAGGTAGACTGGGAAAATCAGGTTGGTAGTGGATCCCAAGAAAAGGAATTTGTGGAATGTCTACGAGATGGCTTTTTGGAGCAGCTTGTGGTGGAGCCCACTAGGGAACAGGCAATTCTAGATTTAGTGATGTGTAATGAGGCAGATTTGATAAGGGAGCTTAAGGTGAAGGAACCCTTAGGAGGAAGTGACCATAATATGATAGAATTTACCCTGCAATTTGAGAGGAAAAAGCTGGAATCAGATGTAACGGTATTACAGTTGAATAAAGGCAACTACAGAGGCATGAGGGAGGAGCTGGCCAGAATTGACTGGGAGATGAGCCTAGCAGGAAAGACAATGGAACAGCAATGGCAGGAGTTTCTGGGAGTAATTTGGGAGACACAGCAAAAATTCATCCGTAGGAAGAAGAAGCATACTAAAGGGAGGACGAGGCAACCATGGCTGACAAGGGAAGTCAGGGACAGCATAAAAGCTAAAGAGAAAGCATACAATGTGGCGAAGAGCGGTGGGAAACCAGGGGATTGGGAAGCCTACAAAGACCAACAGAGGACAACTAAAAAAGAAATAAGGAGGGAGAAGATTAAATAAATTAAAGATTAAAGAAGATTGCAAGAGTTTTTTTTAGATATATGAAGGGTAAGAGAGAGGCAAAAGTGGACATTGGGCCACTGGAAAATGACCCTGGAGAAGTAGTAGTGGGGAACAAAGAAATGGCGGAGGAACTGAATAGGTACTTTGCGTCAGTCTTCACAGTGGAAGACACGAGTGACATCCCCAAAGTTCAAGAGAGTCGGGGGGCAGAGGTGAGTATGGTGGCTATTACCAAGGAGGAGGTGCTAGGAAAACTGAAAGGTCTGAAGGTGGATAAATCACCTGGACCAGATGGATTACACCCCAGAGTTCTGAAGGAGATAGCTGAAGAGATAGTGGAGGCGTTAGTGGTGATCTTTCAGGAATCACTGGAGTCAGGGAGGGTCCCAGAGGACTGGAAAATCGCTAATGTAACCCCCCTTTTTAAGAAGGGAGTGAGGCAAAAGACGGGAAATTATAGGCCGATTAGCCTGACCTCAGTCATTGGTAAGATTTTAGAGTCCATTATTAAGGAGGAGATTTCAGAATACTTGGAAGTTCATGGTAAAATCGGGCAAAGTCGGCATGGTTTCATCAAGGGGAGGTCATGCCTGACAAATCTGTTAGAATTCTTTGAGGAGGTAACGAGTAGGTTAGACAAAGGAGAGCCAATGGATGTTATCTACTTGGACTTCCAGAAGGCCTTTGACAAGGTGCCGCACAGGAGGCTGCTCAGTAAGATAAGAGCCCATGGTGTTAGAGGCAAGGTATTAGCATGGATAGAAGATTGGCTGTCTGGCAGGAGGCAGAGTGGGGATAAGGGGGTCCTTCTCAGGATGGCGGCCGGTGACTAGTGGAGTTCCGCAGGGGTCAGTGTTGGGACCACAACTTTTCACTTTATACATTAATGATCTAGATGAAGGAACTGAGGGCATCCTGGCTAAGTTTGCAGATGATACAAAGATAGGTGGAGGAACAGGTAGTATTGAGGAGGGGGGAGGCTGCAGAAGGATTTGGACAGGTAAGGAGAATGGGCAAAGAAGTGGCAGATGGAATACAACGTGGGGAAGTGTGAGGTCATGCACTTTGGTAGGAAGAATAGAGGCATAGACTATTTTCTAAATGGGGAGAGAATTCAGAAATCTGGAGTGCAAAGGGACTTGGGAGTCCTAGTCCAGGATTCTCTTAAGGTTAACTTGCAGGTTGAGTCGGTAGTTAGGAAGGCAAATGCAATGTTGGCATTTATTTCGAGAGGACTATAATATAAAAGCAGGAATGTGCTGCTGAGGCTTTATAAGGCTCTGGTCAGACCACATTTAGAATATTGTGAGTAATTTTGGGCCCCGTATCTCAGGAAGGATGTGCTGGCCCTGGAGAGGGTCCAGAGGAGGTTCACGAGAACGATCCCAGGAATGAAAGGCTTAACATATGAGGAATGTTTGAGGACTCTGGGTCTATACTCGATGGAGTTTAGAAGGATGAGGGGGGATCTGATTGAAACTTACAGAATACTGAAAGGCCTGGATAGAGTGGATGTGGGGAAGATGTTTCCATTAGTAGGAGAGACTAGGACCCGAGGGCACAGCCTCAGAGTAAAGGGAAGACCTTTTAGAACAGAGATGAGGAGAAACTTCTTTAGCCAGAGAGTGGTAAATCTATGGAATTCATTGTCACAGAAGGCTGTGGAGGCCAGGACATTGAGTGTATTTAAGACCGAGATAGATAGGTTCTTGATTGGTACGGGAATCAAAGGTTACAGGGAGAAGGTGGGAGAATGGGGTTGAGAAACTGAATGGCGGAGCATACTCGATGGGCCGAATGGCCTAATTTCTGCTCCTATGTCTTATGGACCTGAGGTGATTGGCCTCCAACAGCCACAACTATCTTCCTTTGTGCTAGGTATGACTCCAACCGTAAGAGAGTTTTCCCCCTGATTCCCATTGACTCTAGTTTTGTTAGGGTTCCTTAATGCCACACTCGGTCAAATGCTGCCTTGATGTCAATGACCTTCCTTCCATCATAAAATCAGAAGTGGGGATGCAAAATGCTCAGCACCACTCGTGACTCCTCAGATACTGAAGAAGTCCATGCCGATAAGCAGCAAGACCTGGACAATATCCAGGCTTGGGCTGGCAAGTAGCAAGTAACATTCCACATTACCGGGTAGATACCAGTGTTGTAGCTGTACTGGAACAGCTTGGCTAGGGGGCACGGCAAGTTCTCGAGCACAAGTCTTCAGTACTTTTGACGGAATATTGTCAGACCTCACCTCTGGAGTTCAGCTCTCTGGCGGAACTTAAACTGAACATCAGTGACCAGGTTATTGCTGAGCAAGTGACACTTGATGGCACTGTTGGTGACATCACTTTACTGATGATCGAGAGTAGGCTGATGGGGCGGCAATCGGCCAGGTTGGATTTGTGCTGCTTTTTGTGTACAGGACATACCTGGGCAATTTTCCACATTACCGGGTAGATACCAGTGTTGTAGCTGTACTGGAACAGCTTGGCTAGGGGCACAGCAAGTTCTGGAGCACAAGTCTTCAGCACTCTTGACGGAATATTGCCAGATCCCATAGCCTTTGCAGTATCCAGTGTCTTTAGCCATTTCTTGATATCGCGTGGAGTGAATCGAACTGGCTAAAGGCTCACATCTGTGATGCTGAGGACCTCTGGAGGAGGTCAAGATGGATCATCCGCTCAACACTTCTGGCTGAAGATTGCAGCAAATGCTTCAGCCTCATCTTTTGCACTGATGTGCTGGACTCCTCCATCATTGAGGATGGAGATATTGTGGAGCCTCCTCCTCCAGTGAGTTGTTCAATTGTCCACCACCAGTCACGACCGGATGTGGCAGGACTGCAGAGCTTAGATCTGATTCGTTGGCTGTGGGATCGCTTAGCTCTGTTTACCGTTTGCTGCTTATGCTGTTTGACACGCAAGTAGTCCTGTAACTTCACCAGGTTGACACCTCATTTTTAGGTATGCCTGGTTCTGCACCTTGTATGCCCTCCTACATTCTTCATTGAACCAGAGGTGATCCCCTGGCTTGGTGGTAATGGTAGAGTGGGCCATGAGGTTGTGGTTGAGTCCAATTCTGCTGCTACTGATGGCCCACAGTGCCTCATCATTGCCTAGTCTTGAGTTGCTAGATGTGTTCAAAACCTATCCCACTTAACACAGCGGTAGAGCCACACAACACGATGGAGGGTGTCCTCAATGTGAAGACGGGACTTTGTACCCACAAGGACTCTGTGGTGGCCATTCCTACTGATACTGTCCTGGACAGTTGGATCTGCGGCAGGCAGGTTGGTAAGGATGAGGTCAAGTATGTTTTTCCTCCTTGTTGGTTGGCTTACCATCTGCCGCAGACCCAGCCTAACAGCTATGTCCTTTAGACTCGACCAGCTTGGGCTGTATTGGTGCTACCAAGCCACTCTTGGTGATGGACATTGAAGTCCCACACTCAGAGCACATTCTGCACACTTGCCAACCTCCGTGCTTCCTCCAAGTGGTGTTCAATGTGGAGGAGTACTGATTCTTCAGCTGAGGTGGGTGGGGTACATGGTAATCAGCAGGAGGTTTCCTTGCCTGTGTTTGATTGATACCTTGAGACTTGATGGGGCCTGGGGTCGATCTTGCGGATTTCCAGGGCATCGCCCGCCAGACTGTATACCATGTGCCACCACCTCTGCTGGGTCTGTCCTGTCCCTGATGGTGGTTTGTGATATTATCTGTAAGGTCTGATTCCGTGAGGCTGTTGCATGACTAGTCTGTGTGACAGTTCTCCCAATTTTGGCACAAGCCCTCAGATGTTAGCAAGAAGGACTTTGCAGGATTGTCAGAGCTGAATTTGCCATTGTCATATCTGGTGCTTAGGTCAATGGTGGGTCCATCCAGTTTCATTCCTTTTTACGGTATGATGCAACTTAGTGGCTTTAAGGGGTGTTATGTTATTGTAGTAGTAAATAGAGGCATAGGTAATTTTTTATGACTTTGCAAATGATTAAATTACCATTGCAATTTGTCCCACGGCAAAGGAATTAGTATTGTGGTACACCTGACATTTGTATGATTTGATGCTCATTATTGCACCAGTACTGAGAAATGCTGTTGGGATTCCAGAATCTATTTGTTGAACTATAGAAGTATAGAGACAGTTGCTGCATCATTGTATGAATCCTAGTAATGTCTATCTCATGTCAAATGTAAATTTTATTCATCCACTTCTTTCATCATTTAAAACTTGCATTGTGAGCAAATCAATAAACATTCAGTATATCCAGACAGATTGCTTTTATATATTTTAAGTGAAAAACACCATGTGTTTTCAGTAATTTCTTTTTAGTTATTGCTTCAAGCCAATTATGCAATGCCAGTTGCACATTGATCTGTATTGTTAGTGGCACAAAGAATGTTTTACAGTAAGGATGTCAAAACTATGCTGGGTGAGCCACATAGAATCATAGAAATGTTACAGCACGGTAGGACACTATTTGGCCCTTTAAGCCCATGCTGGCTCTTTGAAAGAGCAATTTAAGTAGTCCCTTTCCCCTGCCCTTTCATTGTAGCGCTGCAAATTAATTCCCTTCAGGTGTTTGTCCTATTCCTCTTTGAAAATGACGATTGAATCTGCCTCCACCATGTTTTCAGGCAGTGCGTTCCAGATTGTAACCACTCACTGCATGAAAAAGATTTTCCTGTCGCCTTTGGTTCTTTTGCCATAATTTTAAATCTGTCTCCTCTGGCTCTCCACAGTTCTGCCAAAGGGTACTCTTTCTCTCTGTCTAAATCCCAGTGATTGTGAACTCCTCTCCCAAATCTCCCCATAACCTTCAACAACCCCAGCTTCTCGAATCGATCTAACTGCAGTCTCTCATCCTTGGAACCATTCTCATGAAGGGCCGAATGGCCTGCTCCTGCTCTGAAGTCTTATGTTTTACATCTTTCCTAAACTGCAGTGCGCAGAATTGAATTTGCTGTTCCAATTGAGGCTGAACCAGTGTTTTATGAAGGTTAATCTTAATGCCATGCTATTGTACTTCATGTCTTTATTTATAAAGCCCAGGATATCTCATGCCTTTTTAACCACTCATGATAAATACCTAGTTCGTGGTTCATAGTATAGAGGTAAATGTTTAATTCTGGCAAGATTAAAGTTTAACTGTCGAAAATGGGATAAGTGCTACTAAAGCAGCTTGAAGACTATTACACTCAAAAGGTTGGGGCCATGTTGACTAAAGGGGTTAACAACTAGAAAGGTAAGACCATAAAACAGCAGGTGGGCTTAGTTAGCAGAAGAATCGGAGAAGAGGTGTCCACACTGCCTGCAAAGAAATGCAGCCCAGAGAGTTGTTTTGTTTTGGGGGGGCATGAAAGCTACAATTAATTTAAAAGCATTCAGTGAGCCCTGGAAGTTTATGTTGTTGTGGAGATGGGTGGAGCTTAAGAAAGTTCTTGGGTTTCAATTTATCTGTGTGTTTGCTGGAGGAGTGAATGTCCTGCAGCAGGGAAAAGGCCATACCAAAAAGGTGCTTCTGTTAGCAGGCTCCAGACAGCACAAGTGTTGCTGTTAGCTGGCTCTGTAATTGGGGCTCAGGAGAAGTCCCAGGTGCCGTTTGATAGCTCTGTGCAGTTAGAGCTCAGGAGAAGTCCTGCGGAGCTGAGAAAGTGGCAGAAGGTTACTGGCTCCATGCTGGAAAGGTTCAGGTTCAGAAGAAACCCTGAGAGCCACTTATAGCTTGGTGTTGCTGCAGAAACTGGAGCCTGGTGAAATTCAGGGGCAGTGCCAGCTCAGTGAAGCTGGCCAGCTATTAAAGAGCTGAAATTACACCAGTTAGGGGCTGGAGTGCAGTCTCGGAAATCTGAAGCAGTCAGAGTTGGAGTGGCTTTGAGGGAATTCAGAGGCTTGATCTTTGAAAGTGAAAAGCTTGGTGACCCTCGTGAGGGAGGCAGAGTTTCAACGAGATTGGATGACTCGCAGTGTTTACTGATGTCTGGTAGGTTACTGAGAACCCATGGGATTTCTCTTGGTTACTTTTGCTATTTATTTTACAGTGTGGTGTTTTCGACAGTAGTTTGCCTGGTAATTCACATGTACCTCATATTAACCCTGAATGTGAGAGTATTAGATAGATATTGTAAATTGTTTTACCTTTTTGACCTTGTATCTTAAAGTTTATTTTGGTTTGTTCCAAACCGGTAGAATCTTGTGGCTTTATTCTCTTAGCAAGTGTCTTGAACCTCAAACTTTGTCTACTTTAAACAAAACGTATCAGTCATTATCGGATCTTACCAAAAACTTGGGGGTCTGGTCCAGGATCATAACACACTTTCCTCAATCTGCCCTTCCACCTTTAACGATTTGTGCGCGCACATCCTCAGATCCCTCTGTTCCTGCACACCCCCATCCCCTTAGAATTGTACTCTTTAGCTTATATTGCTTCGCCTTGTTCTTTCTACTAACATGTATCACTTCGTACATCTCTTTTAAATTTCATCTCATTCTGCCAAACTGTCTGTGCCCCCTTGAAGTCTGTCTCTAGTCTCCTCACAGTTCACTGTACTTCTGAGTTTTGTGTAATCTGCAGATTTTTAAATTGTACCCTGTACACTCGGGTCTAAACATTAATAAAATCAAAAAAAGCAGTGGCCCTAGTACCAACCCCTGGGAACACCTTTAAATACTTTCCTGTATGCATGTAAGACCTGACATTGCTGCCATTCAAACATACCACTTATATTTTACACATTTTTACTACTCTGCCCTTCTTGAAATTTGTAGGTTTAGGGTTTCGGCGATAGTTGTTTTTATTTCTGTTGCCTGATTGGTGGCTCAGTCTTGGATTTGTTGATGTCAACAAATTGAGATATATCTAATCACAGAATAGCAGGACCCACATTTGTGTTTATTATTTTGTCAAATGCTGAATCCTTAGCCTTGGCTGTTCCAAGGAGAGCCATGCAAACCTCACCACAAGAGGTGGAACTAAATTGGAGTCAACGCATCCTGGGCAACAATTGGACCTCTGTCAGCACTCCAGCTAGACAGTGGATTGGAAACAGGTTGGCATTCTTCCTCCTCAGATACAGAATATTACTTGATAGTTGGGAACCTAAAATCAAAGCTACATTGTAGTTAAGAATAATGTATTATATTATTGATTAGAAACTAATTAAATTGTTTGGTAACTGAAGTGCCTGATGCTCTATGTTAACCTGGTTTACTCAAATCCCATCTTAAAAGTAAAATAAATACTCACTTGTATTTTTAGCCTTAGGTCAATTGATAGTTGAAAATAAGATGCTTTCAGTGATTGTTTATCCTGCAAACTTCTGACCTCTGTAAGTATCAGGTCACTGTCAACTAAAGTAAATAGAAATAGCCTATTTCTTTTGTCCTTACATACAAATTACAACATTGTAACAGCTGTTAAATTTAACAATCCATAGCATTGTTTATCCTTCATACAAGCAGTAGTTTTAATGTGCGCTTGGAGATTATGCATCAGGCTTCAGTCCCTAAGGAAATAGAACCAGTAGCTGAGCCATATACACCAGCAAGGTCCTAGGCTTAATCCCTAGTCAGTGCTAAATTAAGCTAATTTCAGCTAGGATACTGCAATTGCCTTGAATGCCCCTGGGTTAAGATGAACATTAGTCACCATTACTGTCCCTGTTGGCCTTGCAGCGTGGATGTATAGGTACTGGGGATGGAAACAAAATCAGACTCAGTTGTGATGCGCCATCCCAACACTCAGCTAACCTCTTGAAATTCATATCAAGGCTTCCACTTAAATAATGGCCATTTGGGTAAGGTGCCAGAGAGTGACCACATAATCGCATCTCAACAAGGAGCTGAGGGGCAAAAATTGACATGGAAAAATAAAATTTACTTCCAACTTGTTGAGCAGGGTGCATAAAAAGGGTCTTTTTGAAGTTTTTTTAATCTACTATTTCACCCACATTAATGAAGAATAGTGTAAAAGTGAGGGAAGAGAAACTGATATTAAGTGGTTTAGTAATATCAGTGAGTACGATATTTGCGCACCTAATTGTTCATAGATGGAGCATTAGTTAAGATCTCCATAATTACTGTATTTATCAGTGTAACCCAATGATATGCTGTTTACATTAATGAGTTATCATGATAAAAGCAAATTGTTGAGTTGAAAAGAAAATTAATAAACACTTAGCCACATAGGACTCATTAATCAAGTCTAATTTGCCTTTTTTGGTAATTCCTAAGAAAACATTAATTAAATATCCATAAACTGTGGAAATTTAGGCTACTTTGCATTAGTGTTAGCTATGCCTGTTAATGAAGCCTTAATTAAAAGATGGACAGAAGGTTAGACATGGGTGCGAAAGGTTCAGTCAGCAGTGCAAATGATGTTGACACTCCCAGTAGAAAGGGAGGAGAGCAGAAGGAACTGATCAGATCAATCACACCCAACTCACTTGTACTTTCTGCCAAACAGTTACAGGGCACAATTCAAAGCATCCTTCAAGAAGTCTGTTAGAAGGAAGAAATGTGGCAGTGGAAGGCAGACACACAGTGAATACAGCTGAAGCTGACCTCTAAAAGTTGCATCATCCGTTTTCCTTGACTGTCTTTTTTTTAGTAGTGAATCTCCTCTATACATTCCTCACTGCATATGTTTTAAAATCTTGTTATATGCAAATTTAATGCCCAGTTTAATTATTTGGAAAAACTATGGAACCACAAAATTCTAATTCACAATATTAAATGGTTAAATTCATAAATAATTTTATTTTGGTGTAGAAATAGGTTATTTTCAATAGATTGGTACATTTACCTTTGATTCATTCAGAGCCATTCAGTACTCATCAATATATATTTCTTCACTAGAAGGCATTAATCCTGCCATCCGATCATCAGGCTTCTGTTAAATGAATTTTCTTTGCATTTTTATTTGTTTTCTTATTTTATTAAACAGTTAACTGAAAAAGGGCATGCCCATGAAATGGAATCTTTTAATATGCAGGAAATGAGCGGTGATGCTTGATTAAATAGACTGTCTTGAGGGAAAAATAAAGCTAGTTTGTTTTCTTTAAATTTCCACATATGGTATGCCTGTCATGAAGTGGAGGAAAATGTTAGATAATATTGAAATAAAGCTCTTTATTATGGCAAGATAAGTCAAAACTATTACAAATTACTTTCAAGTGCACTGACTGTTGTGTAGACAAGTGCTGCAACCATTACAATGAAAGTGCCCTTTTAAAAGCTGTGCTTGCTGAATCCCACGAGAGCCACCTGATCTTTCTTGGTTCCATGCAGCATAAAAGTTGTAGCTGTTGATTCCTCTTGGCTCTTCTGCTGTTCTTGACATCAGTGCCTCTATGTTGCCTGTGTTTTGAAATTGGTCGTTTGATTCACTTAATAATTATAACATGCTATTTGCATAACCTTTATCTTGTTTCAGTTGGAGACATTCACTATAGATTCTTTATTTGCAGTGGAGGGCTCTTTTCCAGTTGGAAAAAGTCTCCCATTTACAAGTTGAAACATCCATAACTATGTTCCTGCAGCTTGGTTGAGTTGGATTGCTTCATTGCATTTACCAGGAATCAATCTTTGGAATTGAATCTGCAGTCCAATCTTAAAGAAGCAAATGAATATTATGGGTCAAAAAGTTATCCTGCACAGCTTGGCATTGATGTCAGTTGTTATAAGAGTATTGTTTTAGAAATCTCCAGGGTTGAAAGGAAAATGATTAATGTTCTGTGATTCAGTACCCTTTCTCTATCTCTCATATTAAGGCACCAAGGGATGCTGAGACAGCTCCAATATTAAACTGGATTCTTTGGGAACAATGACACAGGTGCAGTTTAGCTTTTCTGTGACAATTAACAATAGTTCACAAAATATCTGTCAGCACATCCTCTTCTGATTAAGGAATTTCTATCTCACATTCTGGTATTTAAGGTTCCAGAATGGTCTGCAAATCTTGACTTCTTCTCTGATTGACTTTTCTGGCTCAGAGGGAAAAGGAATGCTTGGATGATATACTTTCACCAACAGTTCACTTCCTCAGATCTTCTCTAGTAACCCATGTTATTTTGTGATTTATTGCACCAGCCTCTTGACATTACTGGAGAGGGCTGGATGAATATTATTATTTCCACTTCCCCCATGAGTTCATCCAACACTGGGATGAGCAGAGATTTCCTCCAGTTAAAAATTGGGAAGATGTAATCTACTGTTTTTGGTCTCTGCCCCAAACTCCATTCCCTAGCTACCAATTCCATCTCTCTCCCTGGCAACAGTCTGAGACTAAATCAGTATGTTTGCAGCCTTGGTGTCATATTTGACCCCGAGATGAGCTTCCAACCATGTGGTCACGCCATCACTGAGACTGCCTCTGTAACATCATCTGACTTTGCTTCTGTCTCATCTATCTGCTGCTGAAACCTTCATTCATGCCTTTGTTACCTCAAGACTTGATGATTCCATTGCACCATTGGCTTTTCTCTTGCATTCTACTTTCCATAAACTTGAGGTCATCTAAAACTCAGCTTCCCGTGTCTTAACTCGCACTAAATCCCGTTCACCCATTGCCTCTGTTTTGGCTAGCCGACATTGGTTCCTGGTCAGACAATGTCTTGATTTTAAAATTCTCATCTTTATTTTCAGATCCCTCCATGAACTTTCCCCTCCCTATTTCTGTAAACTCCTCTAGCCCCTCAATCCTCTGATATATCGGTGCTCATCTAATTCTGGTGCCTTGTGCATCCCCGATTTTAATTGCTCCGCCATTGGTGGTAAGGCCTTGGCAGCTGAAGGCGCTAAGTTCTGGAATTCCCTCCTTACACTTCTCTGTATCTCTAGCTCACTTTCCCCCCAGTCCAAGCTTTAGGTCATTTGACCTAATACCTCCTTATGTGACTCTTTCATATTTTTATTTTGTATTGCCCTGTGAAGCATCTTGAGAAATGTATTATGTTAAAGGTGCCATGTCAGTGTCAGGCATGGCTCAGTTGGGAGTACTATCACCCCTGAGTCAAAAGATTCCAGGTTCAAGTCCGACTCCAGGGTTTGAGCATAAAAATCAAAGCAGTACTGAAGGAGTGCCGCAGTGTTGGAGGTGCCATATTTTGGATGAGATTTTAAATCTGTCTGCTCAGTTGGTTGTGAAAGATCCAATGGCACCAGTTTGAAGAAGAGCAAGGGTGTTATCCCAGGTGTCCTGGCCAATATTTAGCTCACAACCAACATTCCAAAAAGCAAATTACCTGGTCATTGTCATTGCTGTTTGTGGGAGTTTCCTGTGTGCAAATTGGCTCCAGATTGCCTACATTATAACATCTGCACTTCATAAAGTACTTAATTGACCGTAAAGTACTTTGAGGTATCCAGTGGCCATGAAAAGTACTATATAAATGCAACTCTTTCTTTCTGTATAAAGACAAGTTGTTGTTGAATTGATCCACCATCATAACGTGCATTGGACTGACATTTTGAGTGATTCATTTCAATGAGATAGCTGTCATGTCAATGGGCCCCACTATGTTTTCTATTTAGTTACACATGTATCTGAACTTCAGGCTTCAAAAACAAAATTGGTGCCAAGCCATATATAGAATGACAGGCATTCCTGACTTAAAGAACTGATGCGAAACAGAATTTTGAGCTCAAATTCAAAAATGTAAATTTATTGATCCCCAAGTGGCTAACCTGACTCTCTGTTGACTTGTGTTTATATTTATTCTTTCACAGGATGTGAGCGTTGCTGACTAGGCTAGTATTTATTGCCCATCCCTAATTGCCCTTGAGAAGATGGTAGTGAGCCAGATTCTTGAACTGCTGCAGTCCATGTGGTGTAGGTCTACCCACAGTGCTATTAGGAAAGAGTGCTGTTAGGTAAATGTTTTTTGTTAAGTAAATCCAAAGAAAAACTTATCTGCCTTATTTATTCCTTTTGCCAAATCCTTGGAACTGTTAACTTTTGGTGAATAGAACATACAAACTGAGGAGTGCGCCAGCAGATAAGGCTAGAAGTTGCAAAAGTAATAAAAAGACAGAATTAAATGCACTCTATCTGAATGCACACAGCATTCGCAGCAAGATATATGAATTGACAGCACAAATGGAAATAAACAGATATGATCTAATTGCCATTGCAGAGATGTAACTGCAAGGTGATCAAGTCTGGGAACTGAATGTTCAAGGGTATTCAACATTTAGGAAGGATAGGCAAAAAGGATAAGGAGCTGGGGAGGAGGATGATGACCTCAGTACATAAGTGAGAGAGGATCTTAGATCAGAAGATCAAGATGTAGATTCAGTTTTGGTGCAGCTTACAAACAGCAAGGGGCAACAAACTTTGCTTGGAGTTGTTTATAGGTCACCAAATAATAGTAGGGCATGGTGTAAATCAGGAAATTAGGGGTGCATGTATAAAGAGTAATACAGTAATTATGGGGGACTTCAGTCTACATATAGACTGGTTAAACCTAATTAGCACTAATGATGTGGAGGATGAATTCCTGGAATTAAACAAGATGGTTTTCTAGAACAGTATGTTGAGGAACCAACTGGAGAATGTGCTATTTCAATCCAGTGTTGTGCAATGAGAAAAGGCTAATTAATAATCATCTTGTAAAGGAGTGTCAAGGGAAGAGTGATCATAATATGTAGGAATTTTACATTAAACTTGAAAGTGACGTAGTTCAATCCCAAACTAGGGCCCTAAATCCAATCAAAGGAAACTACGAAGGTATGAGTGGCGAATTGGCTGTGGTAGATTTGGAATCTACATTAAAAGGTATGACGGTAGACAGACGAAAGCCAGCAATTAAAGAATTAATACATAGTTTACAACAAATTTACATTCCTTTTGAGGCACAGAAACCCAGCAGGAAAGGTGATCTAACCATGTATTAGATCAAAGGAAGAAGAATTTTAGAATTCAGCAAAAGAGGACCAAGAAACTGATAAAGAGAAAGTAGAATATGAAAGTAAACTGGCAAGAAATGTAAAAAAACCTGACTGTCAAAGCTTCTTTAGCTCTGTCCCCCTCTCTCCGGTGTACCACACAGCTGACTCAAACTGGCAGACCTTGGATTCCAAGGCTAGCATATCACATCAAAGGAAGCAAGACTGTCTAAGAGATTGTTTTCTTTTAAAAATCAAGTTTAAAATACTTGGGACTCAAATCAGAACGTAAGGAGAAACTGGTGGGAAACATTCCAGGCATGAAACAGCATGATTGGTGTTCTGCTGTCTTAAATTCAGAAGAAAATCTGACCTTTAAAAATCCCAAAGAACAGAAGGATGTGGCAAAGAACCATTTGAACGATTGTATAATTATTCAGATTGATCTGAACATTAATGTTTACAGCATTAAGTATATAACATGCAGCAAGGCCAAACAATGGAACAGGAACAATTGAGATCTGCTGTCATGTTTCTTTTATTCCCAATGCTGCATCGTGATTGTGAACACTGGACAATAATATAATGCTATGTACTGTCAAGAGCTGATATACTACATCTCTAGATTACTGGAAAAAAGTGCGTTGCCTTTCAAACGTATGTTTGATGTTTCAGACTTATGGAGACATGGGTTGTTAATATACCACACTTGATCCGTCCCAAGAAATATGTTAAACTATTATTGTATATTTATTTTTCAATCAACTTTATAGCCCCGTGTTTCTTTTTAAACCAGCTTTCTGGATATGCCAAGACCTTTACGGTTATGTACCATACTTCTCAGCCACAAAATAAAGCTTGAGTAATAATCCATTCAATTTGGTGGGTGATGTAAAATGTTTGGGTGCGGCTGCAGGGAAGTTCCATCTCCGTATGTAAACGTGTATGCAAGTTCAATAGAAATAACTTGTATGTACGTTTCAAAGTATACATCCCTATGTACACTTTTGTGTTTTTAAAAGAAAAAGGCAAAGCTACTCAAGGTGCCAAGTTAACAGCAACGTATGTGCCCATTTCTTGTTATATTGTTTTTAGCAGTTATATACTGGCAAATTCTAACAAAATACAGATAACCCAATAGATCAATCAGAAGCAAACGTTCTTTCAAAAATAGGACTTCATTTTTAACAGGCAGAGATCTTTCTGAGGTTTCTGATGTCCATCCACAACACAGTATTGACCAGGATTTAAGACCGTAAGATGTAGGAGCAGAAGTAGGCCGTTCAGCCCCATCGAGTCTGCTCCGCCATTCATTGAGATCATGGTTGATCTGATAATCCTCAACTCCACTTTGCTGCTTTTTCCCCATAACCCATGATTCCTTCTTGATTAAAAATCTGTCTGTCTCAGCCTTGAATATACTTAACGACACAGCCTGTACAGTAAAGAATTCCACAAATTGACTACCCTCTGAGAGAAGAAATTCCTCCTCATCTCTGTTTTAAATGGGTGCCCCCTTACTCTTGAGATTATGCTCTCTGGTCCTAGACTCCCCCACAGGGGGAAACAACCTCTCCGCATCTACCCTGTCAAGCCCCCTAAGAATCTTATATGTTTCAATAAGTTTGCCTCTCATTCTTCTAAACTCCAATGAGTACAGGCCCAACCTACTCAACCTCTCCTCATAAGAAAACCCCTCCATACCCAGGATTAATATGGTAGAATTTAGCATTCAGTTTGAGAGTGAGAAACTTGTGTTGGAAATAACTGTGCTAAACTTAAATAAGGGTGATTACAATGGAATGAGGGCAGAGTTGGCTGGAGTGGACTGGAAAAGCAGTTTAGCAGAAAAGACGGTTGATGAACAATGGAAGGCGTTTAAGAAAATGGCTCATGATTCTCAACATAGATATATCTCAGTGAGGAAGAAGGATTCGAGGAAGGGGATAAGCCAACCATGGTTAAGCAAGGAAGTTAAAGAAAATATCAAATTGAAAGAAAAAACATACAATGTGGCAAAGATTAGTGGTAAGTTTTAAAAACCAACAGAAGATGACCAAAAAAAAAATAAAGAGGGAGAAAATAAACTTTTAGGGTAAACTAGCAAGTAATATAAAAACAGACAGTAAGAGCTTCTTTAAATATATAAAAAGGAAGAGAGAAGCCAAAGTGAACATAGGCTCCTTAGGGAATGAGGCTGGGGGAATAATAATGGGGAACCAGAAAATGGCAAAGGAGTTGAATAAGTACTTTGCTTCAGTCTTCATGGTAATATTAAATAATCAAGGGGCAATAGTGGGGAAGAAATAAATACAATAGTTATCACTAGAGAAAAAGTTCCAGGGAAACTAACGGGGCTAAAGGCCAATAAGTACCCTAGACCTAATGGGTTGCATCCTAGGCTATTAAAGGAAGTAGCTACACAGATAGTGCATTCACTAGTAGTAATCTTCCAAGATCCTTAGATTCTGGAAAGTCCCAGTGGATTAGGGAATGGCCAATGTAACACCCTTATTCAAAAAGGGAGGGAAACAAAAAAACAAGTAACTATAGGCCAGTTAGCTTATCATCTGTTATTGAGAAAATGTTGGAGTCTATTTTAAAGGATGTAATAGCAGAGCATTTAGAAATACGTAATCTAATCAAGCAGAGTCAGCATGGCTTCATGAAGGGAAAATCATACCTAACAGATTTATTAGAATTCTTTGAGGAGGTAACAAGCAGGTTAGATAATGGGTAACCAGTAGATGTAATATATTTGGATTTCCAAAAGGTGTTCGATAAGGTATCGCACATAAGGCTACTTAATAAGAGCCCATGGTATTGGGGGTAGTGTATTAGCATGGAGAGAGGATTGGCTAACTAATAGAAGTCAGAGAGTTGGGATAAGGGGGGCATTTTCAGGATGGCAACCTGTAAGTAGTGGAGTGCCACAGGATCTGTGGCTAGGGCTACAATTATTTACAATGTATATTAATGACTTAGAGGAGGGAAGTGAATGAACTATCACCAGGTTTGCGGATGACACCAAAATAAGTGGGAAGGCAAGTGGTGAGGATGACACAAGGAGTCTACAGAGGGATATAGACAGGTGAAGTGAGTGAGCAAAAACTTGGCAGATGGAATATAATGTGGGAAATTGTGTGGTTATGCACTTTGGTGGGAAAAATAGAGGAGCTGAATATTATTTAAATGGAGAAAGACTGCGGAAGGCTGCAGCACCGAGGGATTTGGGAGCCCTTGTGCATGAATCCTAAAAAGCTAACATACAAGTTCAACAGGTAATACGGAAGGCAAATGGAATGTTGGCCTTTATTTCAAAGGGAATGGAGTATAAAAATAGGGAAGACTTGCTAAAACTGTACAAGGCAGTAGTTAGACCACACCTAGAATACTGTGAACAATTTTGGTCCCTTTATCTAAGGAAAGATATACTGGCACTGGAGGCAGTCCAGAGAAGGGATTTGTTTTTGAATTCTAACTGAACATGAGTTCCCGGGATTCCACATCAGGGGACTGCAGGGTTTAAAGCTACGGCTATGTAATATATCACGCACTACTGAGTACAGAAGGGACAGCACATGAGAAATAATGGCGCTGACACAAGTCTTTTACATCTGGCAGCTCGTTTCCAATTACCTTCTCCCTACTTTGTGTGGGTGAAAAAGAATAATCTAAAACACCAATATGTATTAGCAAAAATATTATTATAATGGTGGAGCCCTAAACTCTGGATTTCCCTCCCTAGATCTTTCTGCCTCTCTACCTCCCCTTCCTCTCTGAAGACATTCCTTAAATCTGACTTCTTTTGCAGTTCACAATACTTCCAAGTCTTGCATCATGCTTAAATTTTGAAATTGTGCCCTGTACACCCAGGTTTAGGTTATATTAATATAAATCAAGAAAAGCAGTGGCCCTTTTTTATACCATCCCCCAGTCAGAAGTAAGTAAAGTTTTCTGTAATTCATGTTTTTAATAGGTTTGAACCAAATAATTACTCTGTTGCATAATGAAATTCTAGCTATGCTCAAGACTAATGATTCAAAATACCACACGGTTCGAAATAAAATGTCTATTGGCACTAATATTTTTCACTTAGGAAGCATAGCTTTACTGACGTTTGGGGACTCGTGATTAATACATAGGAAAACAACAAAATAGGTTTAGAAATGCTATGGCGAACACATTTCCTTGGAGCTCTGGCAAAATTTGGCAACATACCCCTGGAGAGTAGGAATAAACGAGTCATTCTCAGGTTGATAGGCTATGACTAGTGGGGTACTGCACAGATCAGTGCTTGGGGTCCCAGCTATTCACAATCTATATCAATGATTTGGATGTGGGGACCAAATGTAATATTTCCAACGATAACAGAAAATGCTGGAAAAACTCAGCAGGTCTGACAGCATCTGTGCGGAGAGAAAAAAAACAAGGTTAATGTTTCGAGTCCTTATGACCCTTCTTCAGAGTTGAGGAGAAGTGGAAATGTGATGAAATTTATACTGTTTAATATGGGTGGGGCAGGTGGAGCTGGATAGAAGGCCAGAGATAGGTGGGGACAAAGGAGGGATTGACAAAGATGTCATGAACAAGAGGACAAAGGAACTGTTAATGGTAGTGGTTAGTGCTAAAAAAGGTGCTAATAGTGATGTGAAGGTAAGAAAGCAAAATGTGGTTATAGCAGAATAAGGATAGCATTATGTGAAAGAACAACATGGAACAAGTGACAGATGGCCCTGTAGGGGATGGGATGGGGAGAGGGGGCTGTGGTGGGGGGAAAAAAGGATAGAAAATGGGGGGAAAGGGGTATAAAACTGCAGATAAATGAATAAAATTAAGACAAGTGGGTAAAAAATGGATGTAGAAGAAAGGGGGTGAGGATGGAGGAGAGAGTTCATGCTTGTTGAACTCAATGTTAAGTGCAGAAGGCTATAAGGTGCCTAATAGGAAGATGAGGTGCTGTTCCTCCAGTTTGTGTTGGGCTTCATTAGAACATTGCAGCAGGCCAAGGATGGACATTTGGGCATGACAGCAGGATGGTGTGTTAAAATGGCAAGCGACCAGAAGGTCTGGGTCATGCTTGCGGACAGACCGGAGGTGTTCTGCAAAGTGGTCACCCAGTCTGTGTTTGGTCTCCCTGATGTAGAAGAGACCACATTGGGAGCAGCGGATGCAGTAGACCAAATTGAAGGAGGTGCAAGTGAAGCGTTGCTTCACTTGAAAGGAGTGTTTGGGCCCTTGGACGGTGATGAGGTAAAGGGGCAGGTGTTGCACCTTCTGTGATTGCATGGGAAGGTGCTGTGGGAAGGGGATGAGGTGATGGAGGAGTGGACCTGGGTGTCCTGGAGGGAACGGTCCCTATGGAACGCTGAAGGGGGGTGGTTGAGGGGAAGATGTGTTTGCTGGTGACATCATGTTGGAGTTGGCAGAAATGGCGGAGGATGATCCTTTGAATGCGGAGGCTTGGTGGGATGAAAAGTGAGGTCAGGGGGACCCTATCATGGTTCTGGGAGGGAGGGGAAGGTGTGAGGGCAGAGGCGCGGGAGATGGGTTGGACACAACTGAGGGCCCTGTCAACCACAGTGCAGGGAAACCTTGGTTAAGGAAGACATGCCAGAAGTGCCATTTTGGAAAGTGGCATCATCGGAACAGAGGCGAAGGAACTGAGAAAATGGGATGGAGGCCTTACAGGAAGCAGGGTGTGAGGAGCTGTAGCCGAGGTAGCTGTGGGAGTGGGTGGGCTTGTATTGAATATTGGTGGACAGCCTATCACCAGAAATGGAGACAGAGCGGTCAAGGAAGGGAAGGGCAGAGATAGACCACGTGAAGGTGATAGAGGAGTGGAAATTGGAAGCAAAATTGATAAATTTTTCCAGGTCCAGACAAGAGTATGAAGTGGCACCAAAACAGTCATCGATGTACTGAAGAAAGAGTTGTGGGAGGAGGCCTGAGTAGGACTGGAACAAGGAATGTTCCACATACCCTATAAAGGGACAGGCATAACTGGGACCCACCAGGGTACCCATAGCCACATCTTTTATTTGGAGAAAGTGAGACAAGTTTAGGGAGAAATTGTTCAGTGTGAGAACAAGTTCAGCCAGGCAGAGGAGAGTGGTAGTGGATGGTGATTGTTCAGGCCTCTATTCGAGGAAGAAGCGGAGATCCCTCAGACCACCCTGGTGGGGGGGGGGGGTTGGAAGTGTAGAGGAATTGGAAGTCCATGGTGAAGAGGAGGTGGTTAGGGCTAGGGAACTGGAAATTGTTGATATGATGTAGGGCATCAGAGGAAACACGGATGTAGGTGGGAAGACATTGGACAAGGGGAGAGAGAATGGAGTCAAGATAGGAAGAAATGAGTTCCGTGGGGCAGGAACAGGTTGACATGATCGGCCTACCAGGACCGCCCTGTTGTGGATTTTGGGAAGGAGGTGGAAGCGGGCTGTCCAGGGATGGGAGACTATGAGGTTGGAAGCTGTGGAGGGAAGATCTCCAGAGGAGATGAGGTAATGGAAACAATGGCTTGATGTTAGGTGGTGGGGCCATGGTCCAGGGCGAGGTAGGAAGATGTGTCTGAGAGTTGGCACTCAGCCTCTGCGAGGTAGAGGTCAGTATGCCAGACAACAACAGCACCACCCTTGTCGGCAGGTTTGATAACAAACTCATGGTTGAATCTGAGGGAACTGAGTGCAGCAAGTTCAGAAGGAGACGGAATAGAGTTAGAGGGGCAGAGAAATTAAGATGGCCGATGTCACACCAACAGTTCTCAATGAAAAGATCGAGAGCAGGTAAGAGGCCAGAGGGAGGGGTCCAGATGGAGGGAGAATACTGGAGGCGGGTGAAAGGATCAGTGGAACGGTGGGGAGGATTCCTGCCCAAAGAAGTGAACATCGAGATGAAGGCGGCGGAAGAAGAGTTCAGCATCGTGCCCAGCCCGAAATTCATTGAGATGAGGGCATAAGGGTATGAAATTGATATTTCCAATATTTGCAAGTTGACACAAAACTATGTGGGAATGTGAGTTGTGAGGAGGATACAAAGATGCTTCAAGGGGATTTCGACAAACTATGTGAGCGAGCAGATGGAATATAATGTGGAAAAGTGTAAAGTTATCCACTTTGGTAGGCAAAACAGAAATGCAGAGTATTTTTTAAATGGCGAGAGATTGGGAAGCATTGATGTCTAAAGAGACCTGGGTATCCTTGTTCAGTAATCACTGAAAGCTAACATGTAGGTGCAGCAAGCAATTAGGAGGGCACATTGTATGTTGGCCTTTATTGCAAGAGGATTTGAGTACAGGAGTAAAGTAGAATTGTATAGAGCCTTGGCAAGACTGCACCTGGAGTATTGTGTACAGTTTTGGCCTCCTTAGTTAAGGAAGAATTTACTTGACATAGAGGGAATGTAATGAAGGTTGGCCAGACTGATCCCTGAGGAGATTGAGCTATATTATCTCGAGTTTAGAAGAATGAGAGGTGATCTCATTGAAGCATACAAAATTCTTACAGAACATGACACGGTGGATGCAGAATGTATGTATCTCCTGGCTGGGGGTGCAGGGCAGGGGGCGGGTGTCTAGAACCAGCGTGCACAGTTTCAGTGGGAAGTAGGCCATTTAGGACTGAGATGAGGAGGAATTTCTTCACACAGAGGGTGGTGAATCTTTGGAATTCTCTACCCCAGAAGGCTGTGGAGGCTCTGTCATTGTGCATATTCTATACAGAAATCGATAGATTTCTAGATATTAGAAATATCAAAGAATATGAGGATAACGCGGGAAAATAGCACTGAGGTAGAAGATCAGCCATGATCTCGCTGCTTGGCGGAGCAGGCTTGAGGGGCCGAATGGCCTGTTTCTCCTATTTCCTTTGTTCCTATGAAAATATAGTTACAGTTCAGATTTTGGGTCGCATTATGAATATTATTACTCCTTTTTAAAATCCTTGATTCTTTAATGAGATGTGGGCATCGCTGGCAACACCAGCATTTGTTGCCCATCCCAAATTTCCCTTGAATTGATTGGCTTGCTCAGCCGTTTCAAAGAACGTTAAGAGTCACCCACACTGCTGTGGACCTGGAGTCACATGTAGGCCAGACCAGGTAAGGATGGCAGATTTCTTTCCTTGAAGGATGTCCCACAGATTGGTGTTTTCTTTTTGTTAAAATGAATAGTGTTTTGTAATCATTTCTAGAACAAGCTTGAGGAATATTTAATTTTTAAAGATTACCATGAATCTTTTGAGTAGTGTTAAAAATGAATAACCAATGCAGTAACTTAAGAATTATTTTTTCATGACTTCTGTTTAAAAAGTAGGACAATTTAAAAATGTCTGGTGTCTTAAGCTAGAACAGTTGTCTACAGTTAGACTGTACATAAACAATAATCCACAGATTGGAAGGTACCAGCAGGTAGATTTGTAATTGATGCACCTTAATTTGTCAACCCTACCTCTTTAATTAACAAAAGCATTTATGCATACTGCAGGATAAGGATCTGCATTGCGATGAAAATAACACTGTATCCATTTTGAAAAAATAAAGAATCAAAAAATGAATGAGGCTTGTTTGCTATGTCTGGCCATCATCTTCACAGGCTCCAACCACAAAAAGATAAAGGCATGGAAATTGCATGGTGCTGACTTGCCAGCGCAAGCTGGGTGAAGGAAACCATCTCTGCACTGGAACTGGTAGGCGTGAGGCTTGATTGAAATTGGGTCTTGTGTCTTATTTAAGTTATACCACCAAATTGTGGACACTTGGTGCATGTACCCAGGTGGCTCACTGGCAGAGCTAGTGTCATTGTTGGCTGCTGAGACTGGCAGTGGCCGTTGGTAAATTCTGAGAGATGAGGCTGGTCAGTCCAGGCTCTGCTGAGGTGGGTGACTGGGCCACCTGTGGAGGCAGGGGAGAGACTTCTGTACCTTGTGGTCTCATTTTTTAGAAAAAAGTTCATTTACAATTTACTTCCTGTTGGTTGCTAAGGATCACTGAAGAATCGTGAGCTGGGCTCAACACTAACTAACTTTGACAAGGGTTAATGAACAGACATTTGGCTTCTATTTTACAGATTCAAAGTTGTTTGACACACAAAATGGGGCCATAATTTAGCAATACTCTCCAAATATATAGGTGCTGTTCGAAAGCGTCACATCGCTAAAGCGACCTTCATACTTGGCAAAAATAAAGAAACGCAGATTGGGTACAGACAGCCCCACTATAAAATTAGTCTGCTTTATGGGCAAACCCCATACCAATCTCTACCCAAAACTTTGCTCAATCAATTCTCAGCATCCTTTTGCCTTATTTCTCATGAAAGTGGAATATGGTGAAAACGAAAGGCAGGTAACAAACCAACATACTTTTGCATCCAACCTGGAAACTTTATTTCAAAAATTGATTGCCCAATTGGTTGATTCACCCAATTGTCAGGAGTAATTTTCAAGCTGAATATTCAAAAGTAAGTCTGACATTAAAAGTACACCTTTGAAAGATATATATGCACTGTAAATTGCTGATGAGCAGAATCTGTTTTGAACCAGCTAGGCACTGTGCTCATTTAATCTCTGACTGTTTTATTGGCAAAAATGTTGTAAAGTCATAACCGAAAAGACAGCCAACATACTCATTGTCTGATGAAAGATTGAGGCTGTACTAAAAACCCAGGTATCATTGCTCAATATGAACTGCATTCCAACCTAGTATTCCTGAGTGAAAATGTAGCAGTAAATTATTCATAAGGGTTTTTTTTTTGCTGCTAAGGCATATTTTTCAACAAGGCATACATTAGGACAGCTGTCAGAAAAAATGTAATTAAAATTGACAAAATCAAGCCTTGAAATGAGACTGATGTTCATTGCAAACATCACCATATTCTTCCTGTACAAACAGGAATTGGCACAGTTGCATCCAGTGTAGAACTTTGCCTGATGTTGCACTTGTTCACTGGCATTAGTGTTTTTTAAAGAATGGAAATACTGCTGTTGGGATAACAAATGTAACTTCTCTTCATGACTTAGACTGGTATTTTTCAAAATCTTATTTTTGTCAACCAGTGCTTTTTAGCCCACAAGGAAAAGAATTCCTGGGACTCGGCCCAGAGTTGGATTTTATTTTGATCTATGTTTTACCCCCTAGTCCCCCGCCCCTACCCCTGCCCCCCAAATATTTCTTCTGGAAGCTGCTTATCACCAGTATTGAGAAGGCTGCGAGTTTCAAAAACATTGAGTAGCAAAGAATAGTCCTGCCAACATTCTTGGTGTCTTTTTTTCAGTTGTATGCCTTTTCTGGAAAAGTTTGTTTTTTTGGCTTGTTAGCAATGTATTGAAATCTTAATTGGTCATTATCTTGTCTTCATATAGATTGCTATTCCTTTATTGGCACTGATTTATGATTCTGTTCATAGTCCAGTGTAGTACCTTTCTGCTTCAATATTCACCTGTTACAGTCATTGCAGTTTCTGATTTTAAGCATGTCCCACCTTCCCATGATTTTTTTGGCTCATTAATCCTTGCCGTTTTCACACAGTGGAAGAGACTTTCACTTATCATGCTTTGTCATATATCATGATGGTCTGACATTTCAGAAGCATTATGCTTAGATGCAAAAGTTGTCAAAATGTTTTGCAGAATGTATTTGGGATTATTACCTTGATATAAAGTGCCATGAATACAATTCCAGCTGATCTTTGAGAAATGCATTTGAAGTTTCTGTCTTGAGCAATAATTTCTTCAGTTAATGATGCTGCATAGCTAGGACAGATTGCAAAATCGCCTAAGCAGATAGATAATAGGAATCATAACCTGAATTTAATGAGATTATTAGTCCTAAGGCTAGCAGTTATTTCTTTACAGAATAATTAAAAGGTGCTTCCTGATAAGGTCATGAGCACCATTGCAAAGAGAAAAATCAACAAGATGTACTTAACAGGGACAAATTGATAGTGTAGCATTAAGTAGGCATGTTTCATGACCGTCCTAGGTTTGATTCTAGTGCCATAATTTTTATCTGTTCTCCAGGAGTACCCTACAAGGTGCGTGTTATTTTACTTTTTTTTGAAGGGGAAGCAGTTGACTATAGTGAAATTTACAGCTTTAGACACAAATTAACAGCAATGGAAAGGCTAGAATATAGATAGAATAATATCAATTACTTTTATTTTTTTAAAAAAATCAGTTCTCCTGGTGGCTAAAGTGTGTATCAGTTTGACCATGCAGAGCAGAGTGTCCCAGGTTTAGTTTTTTGGCTATTGCTGTGTTACTTGGCTTCAGATAGGGCTGAGATAACATTATTATGCCCCTGAGCTGGGAAATGGAAAATCAGGTGGTCTTTTTGATTCCCAACCCTGGCTGGAAATGTGGATGCATAGTGATTGGGTGAGAGCACGATTAGAGTCCTCTGGGGGTTTTTACGACTTGAATTGCTTGCTGGTATTTTATTGCTGTCCACATATGGATAATGGCCATGGCCACTGATTGCATTTTGCAATTCCATCCATTTCTTCCCAGTCACCAAAACAATCTATAAAGGTTCTAGAGAACCCTGCAGTTCAAGGTAATAAAAACAGAATTAGACTAATTCAATTGCCAGTGAGGTATTTGTAAGATGCCCACCATTTGTGAAAGGGAGCAAGGGAGTCTGTGGCTAGCCTGGAGGGAGAATTTTGGAGAGGAGGAAAAAGTATTTCATGATCAAGATGAGCTTCCTATTGGAAAATTATTAAATTTAAATTCATGTTGCACTCTCAACAGTTTCTGGTTTAACAAATTCTGTCGAAGACTCATTCCTTTTCACTCTCTTCAATTGCCAGCAGTGTCCAAGTTTTAATGAGCGATGTCAAATATTTGATTCCTTGATGCAGTAAATGTTGGTAAAAAAACATCAAAGTGAATTATAGCTAATTATGGATGGATGACAATTGTACAGCTTGTATATTTGAGTCTATCTTTAAGGACCTGATCATATTGTACCCCTCAGCATTAGAACAAATGGGAAAGCAACCCCACCCCAGCACAAAAAGTATATCAGTATACTTTCATATTTCATTTGACATACATGAATTTCTTAGCTTACTAAATAATTTAACAACGGATGCTTCTTTGAACAACACAGGGCTATCATATATCTTGGGTTATAGGGAAGAAATGTGGCACCCTCAGCATACATGCAATGAAAACAATGCACCTAGTGGTTTAAAAGCTGATCTTGCCTTTTCATGTTCTAACCCTCATTCTGATATTTTTGAACTGATCGTTCTCAAGCCTTTTTGAATTTTTCTTATGGTAAATGGAAGCCTGGTGATGGAAGTATTGAATACTGAGGTGGCTTATCACTTTTGAAAATGTGCACATCTTGTCCTACCATAAATCATTAGATTTATTTTATAAATGAACTTGAGCCACCTTATTGACAATCTTTTGCTTGTTAAGTTTTCTCCCCCGTCCCCTGAGATTGACTTCTTGTTGGTCTATGGTTCCGTATGTACTGGCTATCTTACACAATGGCTTTTTTATGTATTTGAACTCTGAATGTTGGGAAAGCTGTCCAATTTTGGAACCAGCAGAACCAAATTTGATTCTTTCTGCACCAATGTGTATGTACACTAAGCTGTTCAGATTGCTATCCAGTGACTTTATTTGTAGGTAGGAAGATCAAGCCCAGCTGTGAAATTTCGCTCACATTATCCCCAAACACACAGTTGTCAAGCCAACTGACCTTATTTATGGCTGAAACACAAATAATGCCAGTTGGGTGAGTTACTGGTGATCTGAATTCCACCATATTGTTGACCTGTAGGAGAGCAGGGCAAAATTGGTGTATTAGGAGAAGCTGCCTTTTTTCTCAGCTTATTAGCTGCAATACGGTGCTATGCTCAGCCTGGAGATCCAAGTTCACATCCGCATGAATCTCCAAACTAATATTTTCCAAGGACTTTCATCAATGCTGCAGACTTCCGTTCCTGCAAGAACATCAGTGTCTGATCCTTATGCACATTCCACTGAATCTGTCATCTGTTGACACAATCAATACAGTATTTGACTCCAGTAACATTTCTAAGTCTTTATGGGGTGAGTTTTTCTGCCTTTACAAGGTTATTTGTGGGAGACCGAAAGAAACAGAGTTCTTTTCCTGAATACTCAAATGTATCTCTGCAGATTTGACCCAAAAGTGGCACTCAGACTGCCTTTGTACATGAAAACAATTTGTGACTAATTTTTGTGGATTAGGCGCTTGCTGTTTTATCATGGGAATATTTACTATGTTTTAGCAAATGTCATATTATCATGAAGGGCAAAGGACACAAAATTACTGCCATATTAAGTTTTTGTTAAGAACATTCTTGTTGCATTCTTGTCAAGATTGATGGTGTTATACTTCTAATTGTCCTCTCCTTTTTAACCAAGGAAGTGCCTATCTGTGCAGTTTAGAAAGTTTGATTGTAAAGATATGTAGAGTGCTGCAGCCTGAGGTTCTGTGTAAAGGTACTGCTGTCATGCCCTTCTCAAGGGCAATTTGGGGTGGGCAATAAATGCTGGCCTGGCCAGCAATACCCACATCCCATGGACAAATTTAAAAAAAATATTGTATCTGGTTTTTAACAGAAGTTTCTTGATTTCCTGAGAAGTAACGCTGATACCAACCAATAAATTGTCTAATAATGCGCGTACCGTTTTACTACATTGCCTGAAAGGTGGTGGAAGCAGATTCAGTAGTATCTTAAAAAAGGAGATTGGATATATACTTGTAAAAGAAAGATTTGTAGAGCTATGGTAAAGAAACAGGAGAGTGGGACTAATGGATAGCTCTTTCAACTCAAAAGAGTTGGAACACGTATAATGGGCCAAATGGCCACCTTCTGTGCTGTATACTTTGTATTGATAATATCCTTTGATTTTCTGAAAACACCCCAGATTTTTATATTTCCTCGTACCAAGCAGCATTCTACTGAACCTATGCTGTCTCTCTCTTTCTTCAACTTGCTTGCTATTGTGTGGAGCCTTAACTGCATGCAGTACTCCAGCTCAGTTTTGAGATTAATATAAATTTACCATTACAATGTGAATCCAGTTTGGATTTGTAGCTTTATAAATGCTGGACATATATTGCCCTTAAATCTGGATGGGTTTCGCTTTATGTACTCACCATGCAGTGGGCATGTCAACTACTTTAACTAAATACAGCCTTATATTTTGAATGAGACATGCAAAAATCTTGTAATATCTATTGTGTTACTCTGCACTATGTTGCTGTGTGACCAGGGCATGTATTTGTACTTAGATAATGGGGTCATTTTATTAAGCATGCACTTCAAACCCCAGTTCATTCATGGGAATTAAATTCCTTATTCCATTCTTTTCGGCAATTGTTATGATGTGGCAGGTGATGTGTGCCAGGCAGACCAAATTCACAAGAGAAACTTGGCCAAGCTATCACAAAAGTTTTACAATTTGTATTTATTATGAGATTTGTGTACTGAATTCAGAAGTAATGAATCCACTAACACCTTCAGAGATTTAAAAAACAAAATTAAAACATTTATTAACAGAAGGAAAGATTTCAAGCACGTACATAAGATTACAGTTAATTAATACTATAACAAAACCCAAAATTAAAATTAACCTGACTCCAACTAAGCACCCCCCTTTAAGGCAACAGTCCAAAATTGATTTTAAATTTAAATCGGCAAGTCAGCAAGGTTACCACAGCACTCACTCGACAGTGGAATTCCAAAGGCTTTCCTCCACCTTTGATTACTGGACACAGCAGATTTCTTCATAAGTGGCTGGAGGCTTCCCCAGGACTGTTTTACACACTCCTTTTAGATCTTACATGCCCCCCCCTCCCCCCCCCACATAACCTTTCATTGCTCTTTATATATGTTTCTCTCTCTTTAAGATGTAAATTCCATTGTTCTATATGTCTTTGGAAATTTACTTTTCCCATAATATAAGTCTTTCATGTTGCCAATATGGTCAATACCTTTGGGAAAAATAAACATACTGCTTGGCCTTGCTTATCTTGTTAGTTGTAAACATCCTATCATCCCTTTGAAACCTAAACAACCCCTCCACTTATCTAAAAATGCAAATTCCCTTCACAATCTATATGCTAAGCCCTCATCCATGTTTACTCATTAGCATTTCAAATGCCTTTTACCCCTAGCTTGTTTTGTTAATTTCAAGCTTGCAGTCTATCTGACTCTTAATTCAATTAAATCATACAGACAGAACCATCTACATTAGTGTACCATGTTCCAATGGTGTTCTGCTCCAACTGGATATGCTGATTTGAGTAACAAAGAGGCCCTACTCAGTTTAAGGGAACAGAATCCCTGATTAGTATTGCTGTTGATAGAATCACTGATATTGTGACTTTGCCACCAATTTGCCAATTAAAATATATTAACAGTTTCTAGAAGAGTTGCATTTCTGTTACAGTCAGAACTGACATTTTCCATTGTGGTGGATAGAACTATCTGCACTTGTACATCTATCCCTAAACAATATGTGGAATAATGATGGATGTAATTGCTCAATATTGTGTCTGCTATTTCAGCTGATCTGAGGGGTGTGGAACTTACTGGGTTGGTTAGTTGTGCACCAGACCAATTATTTAAAATTATACCCTTATAGAAAGAGAGGGGTATGTCTTCTGCTTTTACTGTTTTAACATTTACCCCTCCTTTCTTGAAGACATTCCACAGGTATATAGAGTCCTCCAGGTCTTTGCCTAAGTGATCATTCTTCATCTGTGAACTTATGGTGGTAAATGCAAACAATTTGATTCTGGCAGGCATCATAGTGGAGTGTGTCAGTTCTTATGTGTCTTGCTGCAGAGCAAAATGTTATTATGCTTTTACCTGGCAGAAAATTGTTTCTAGATATTAACATTTTGTTTCTTTTAATTTCAGTTTAAATTTTAAAGATCCTGAGGCAGTCAGAGCCCTTACATGTACACTATTAAAAGAGGACTTTGGACTGACGATTGACATCCCATTGGAGAGATTGATTCCTACTGTCCCTTTGCGGCTGAACTACATACACTGGGTTGAAGACCTGATCGGCAGTGACACTGTTAAAAGTAAACTCATCCGAGGAATTGACATTGGTATAAAGCCTCAGTTTTCATTATCTCTTTCATCGAAGTCTAACCAAGGATTGCTTATTAGTTTGAAATAATTATTTCATGTTGGACCCCGATGAGCACATTTTTAGTTCCGTTTAACGAGGGTTTTAGTAAGGTATAATGTCAGGCATGTGAAATTTTCGTAGTGCATTACTTAAGCCAGACAATGGTGGGCAACACAATTATAGATATTGCCCTGTGAAACTTAGAGAGCATTTTGAACTTTGCAGTATCAGTGGGAGCAATTTGAAGTGATATAAGATACTGAGCTGGAGTCTTGGTAATACATCACTAAAGCACAGGCTGTTTTCCATATTAATGTATTGGTAAGCCTCGTGACAATGTTGTCTTTATGAGAAAGATGCTCTGTGAAGGAGGGGTTACTGGCACTTTTGGTCGCTTTTTCACTATTGCCTGGAAGCAGCCCAGCGTAAATTGGACTTTTTGTTGATGACGTTAAATTCCTGTCTGTTTTTTCTTTCTGCTTGGGGAATGCTTTGGGCCTCTGACTTCTGAGTTGACCGAGTTCTCAAGGTTGGTAACTTGCCACGTGACAAATCACAAGGATGAGTCAGTGTTCTGACTCTTTGTGGTGTAATTAGACATTATACTTCAGACATTTCTTTTATATAAAAGAAACTTTTATGTAAGTTTTTTTTGACAAAAGACTTGGTTGATACATTGTGATACTTAGTTGATACTGGTGGTACTCAGTCTGCTGAGCTGCAAGAGCATGAATAATTTGGAAATCTCAGTGCTGTAGTAAACCACAAATCCTATAACAGCAGAAAAGTTTAAGTTGTATAGCACTAAATCATTATCCTGTAATGCTGTTCCATTCTGACATAAAGACAACAACTAGTCCTACCAGTGAAATCCCAGCCATAGCACTTAATCTGCCTTTGTCCCACAGATGCTGATTCTTTGTTTTTTCAATTTACCATTGGGACTAGTGGTACCTAACACTAAGTTGATGCCCAAATTGTGTGAATCTGGGATTTATACTGTAATTCAATACAGAAACCTTGACATTACCACTAATCAAGGCAAGCATGCAGCTGATTATGACTCCCACGATGCTTCTTTATGAAGGACCACCAATCTTTTTGACAACAGTGTTGTAGGTAGACTTGCAGATCGCCAAATATGTCGTCCGAGGGTATGAGAATTGAGTTTTTTTAAAGGAAATGAATAGGATGAGAAATAATACCCCTGTTAACATAGTTAAAAAATCAAGTGCAATCCAAATCATGACCTTCATTTGTTGTTTTAAAGTGATCAAGCTACTTGTTCCAAATCTTAATGTTTTACATGAGACCCACCTTAAATTGCCATTAAACCAGGTCAATTCAGACATTTACTGATATAAATTGTCAACCAACTCAAATAACCTCCTCTAGTCTCTTCTGTGTTGTTAAGTCTCCCTCATGTACTAGCTGTCACAATTAAACACTGTCAAGTTTAAATTAGGTTAAATGTGGTTGCACAGTTTTATGGATAGGGGAAAGAGGCAAACCTGAACTCCTTCATTTCCTCGCCGTCTGCCCTTAAGTAGAGGTGTTGTAATTTTTGAAAGGAGCTGTGGCGTGTTTCTCCAAACCCTCGGTTTTTGAGGTCAATTTTTAAAGCGACTCGCACCAAACTCTCAAGAATTAAATCAGAAGTATTGTTTATTCATACGTTCAAACCCGGGGAATGGTCACAACTTCATACACACACAAGCACGCAATAAGAAGATAGGAAAGAGGAGTTTTTACAACAACGAATAATTTAAAAGGAAAAAAAAACACAGACATGAATGTCAGTTCATGTGATTGCCAGAGTCCATAAAGTCAGAGTTCAGTAAGGGCTCCTTCACAGAGCAGTTACAGTTCAGGCGGGTTTAGCTAGCTGAAGCAGGAGTTGCAGGTTTCCTTTCAATTTGATGGTGACGCAGCAAGATGAGGTTGGTATACAAGAGACTTGGTCTGTTCAGCAGGTGATGGCAGGAATCTTTCAGAGAAACAAGCCTTGAGGAGGCTTAGGCTTGATGCAGGCTATTGGTCAGCGTGGAGTCCTGCTGTGGTGTTTGCAGGCTGGAAGTTAAACAGCAGAGTGAGCTGCAAGTCTATGTTAAATTTTCCAAAGGCCAGAAGCTTAGGTCATGTGATGTTGCCCATAAATAAATCAGTTTCAGGCTAACACGGTTTCTATGCCTCTGGTCAAAATCCAATGTTCACCTTAGGAGGTAAATGGTCTATTAGCGCTTCTGCAGGTATAATGAGCTTCGATGGCTCTCCCTTTGTTATAGGACCAGGCTGGGGAGACAGATCACCTGCTGGTCCCTGGTTTCGTTGATTGTAATGTGTCCTCACAATGAGAGGTGTGAAATTCCACAAGGATGTGGATTGAGCTTTTGTCCTGTAAATGCCGTTGGAAATTTTCAGAAACTGTAGCTAACTTGTGAATTATGTGACCAGGTTCAGTAAAGTCCACTTTTTAATTAAGCAAAAAGGTAAGATTTGATTTAAATAGTTTATGATCTCTTTCATATCTTAGGGACATGACGATAGCTTTCATTTTGTTTTTGAATAATCAAATGTTAATCAAGCTATTGAGTCATCCGAACAGGCAGCTCATGGTTCCTTGTCTGCTTAATGGGAAGATGTTCCATACATGTGCTAATAATAGGTGCAGACGAAGAAAATTTCAACTTTGTTCACCGGTGTGTACTCAATTAGTTGTTATCAGCTGAAATTGCAGAAGAGCATCACAATATGACTTTAGACTACTTATTCTAATAGAGTGAAACCAGCCGCTTGGAGTTCTTGTTTCTGATTGACAAAAGTGTGCTTGCAGGAATTTCAGAATCCAGTTCAGATGTGATGTCTTGCTTGGTAAAATAGTCAGCTTGTACTCACTATGAAAACATGAATGAATAAGCATTTCCATAAGTGGCAGGAATGTTGTTCTTGCCTATTGTCCAGTAGCTCAGGTGGAATCACTAGCTTCAGAAAACTCAGGACAAAATGGAAACCGGGTTAATCGTACTCAATTAACACACACATACTAGAATGCTGAATCTAATGCCATTGATGGTTAGACTACAATACCGTTTGAACTAGTGGCTGCTGTCAGATGCCAATAATTGCTGTCGATCACAATTTTTTAAACTGGAAATGGCATTCTTACTATTCTTTAGCTATTTTTCCAGAATCACCCTGAATAGAACTTTGCTCATGACTTTCCTTGACAAGAATTATGCTGATGTTATCTCATTGAGGTGTGACAAATTTATCCACATTGGTAAAATTCTAACTCTGTAACCCTGTGTTTTTTGTACATTTGATAATACTTAAGCCTGGTCATTATTTTTAGATGTAAATAACAAAAACATTTTTCTGTCCTATCTATTTTCCCTCTCTTCTGTCAGATGAATAAAAGTAAAATACTTTCATTGAAAAGTACTGTACATTTTGAGTAAATTTATGTGGAAAAACACAATGCTAAAATTTTGAACTCAATTACCAGGAAGCTGCTGCAGCTTTCTTGGCCTCTACATATGCATGAGATTGGCAGCCTAATTAGAGGGATGCTGTGCTTGTCGATTGCTGAAAGGGTAGGTTTTACAGGTCTTTCCTCAGGAGTATTAAGACCATGCAAATTTGTATTATTTTTCATTGTTGAATTAGCCAACTTTCTGGAACACCATAACTACATTATATAATTTACAATGAAACCTGTCTGTAGTCACTATCTAATCTCAGTCCCAAAAATAAATGAATCTAATTTGACAGTTATTATGGGACCATTGAGCAATACCAACCACGTGGAGTCCTTCTCAGAATGCTCACTGTGTACTATTGTAATGCACCAGAAGGTATTAATGCATTCATTCATGCTGTCAGTTCCTCACATGGCAAGTCTGTGATCTCAGCTGGGATACTGAGGAAGGAACCAAACAGATGTATGGATCTTTCCCAGAAGGTTTATGGGAAGTGGACTGGGGAAGAGAGGAGGGCAACCTAAAGCAGGCTGTTCTTGCATATATTATAGCTGATTGAGGATTTGTGTTTTATTCATTCACAGGATGTGGGTGTCACTGGCAAGCCCATCGTTTATTGCCCATCCTAATTGCCCTTAACTAGGCCACTTCAGAGGGCTGTTAAGAGTCAACCACATTGCTGTGGGTCTGGAGTCATATCTCAGCCAGACCAGGTCAGGACAGCACATTTCCTTCCCTCAGGGATATAAGTGAACCGGATTGTTTTTTAGGACAGTCAAGGGGATTCATGGTCACCATTACTGATACTAGCTTTTTATTTCAGATTAATTTTATTAACTGAATTTAAATTTCCACCTGCCATGGTGGGATTTGAATTCCTGTCTGTAGATCATTAACCCAGGCTTCTGGATTACAAGTTCAGTAACATAATCACTCTGCTACTGTTCGTTTAGTAGCCAGCCCTCTCGCCCCCTGATGTGGGACTGAACAAATGATGATGAGAAATATCTCAAAAGATCAGAAGACTGAGTGAAAACTTGACATTTCCTGCTCTGCTGCAGGCCAATTTGGTCATATGACTTATCAAGAAGCAGCCAATGCACCTGATGGCAGCTTCATTCCTTGCACATCCTGTCTAAATACAGAAAAAAACCATGCAGATCACCAAATATGCTAGAAATTTATTCAAATGGTTTTATTTACGTTGGGTCAAGCTAGAAGGAATTGCCTGTATCAGAAAAATTGTACGTGACTACTGACAGTTTGAGTCAACCCAGCCCATTACTTATTAATAGCCACTGACTGAGAGGTTCACCGTCCTATTCAATGGATACTACCATATGTAAACTGATGCATATTTATTTACAACACATGCTAGAAATTTGAGTTTAATAACATACTGTTTTGAACATTACAGGAACTGGGGCCTCCTGCATTTACCCTTTGCTTGGAGCCACTATGAATGGTTGGTTCTTTCTTGCGACTGAAGTGGATGATATGTGCTTTAACTATGCAAAGAAAAATGTGGAGCAGAACAATCTTTCAGACCTCATTAAAGGTTGGTAAAAAGGAATTTGTTTTCTCGGATCCATGGGAAATGACCTCCTGACTTGTCATCGAGTTATTATAAAATAAAGTGTTCTAGGGATTCTACTTTCTCTCCCTAAACCTTTCATATAATTTAAATCAGATCTTGTTAGATTTTTGTTAACCAAAGGTATTAAGGGATTATGGAGCAAAGATAGGTATATGGAGTTAGATCACAGATCAGCCATGATCTCATTGAATGGGGAAACAGGCTTGAGGGACTAAATGACCAACTCCCATTCCTAGATTCCTAATCTTGTCATAGGAGACTTAGTTTGTCTTTGCTATTTATTTTCTTCCCTCAGTTCCTTTACCTTGGGCCAGAGGGCAAATGAGATTGTCTATGCTATAACTTCTGTCATTCTAAATGCAGGTTAATTCAGTCTGATTCACATGCGGATGGCACTTTTGGCGCTACGCTTGACAGTGAGTAGTAATTTGCTTCCTGTGGGGCTGCAAATACCATTGGAGACTGGGATTTAAACCCAGGTCTCCTAGTTCATGGCACAGAACATTGTGTCTGTTAAAAGTTTTAGCAAAATATTCAATTGCATTGCTTTTCTCGGTGC
The DNA here is from genome assembly GCF_964194155.1 of Cetorhinus maximus. Lineage (NCBI taxonomy): Eukaryota > Metazoa > Chordata > Chondrichthyes > Lamniformes > Cetorhinidae > Cetorhinus > Cetorhinus maximus. The sequence goes on from NC_135887.1 coordinate 14,167,200, forward strand.
AATTAGGCTGAAGTCAATGTAACTGCTGCAAAAGATCATAAAACTTTCAGCGCACATCGAGCTTCCATGAACTTTTATGCTAGTTTGAAAAACCATCACACTTGAAGCAGACCTCACCCACAAAACTGAAGCACCCAGGGTGATATAATCACCATTGGGAGTTTCCACTAATTGCGCTTGTTTGCAGGAATTCAATGAGACACTAAAAACTAGGCTGGACCTTTTGGGTGCAAGGGATATTAATAGGTACATTCAAAAGGGTTTGAATACAATTTTTAAAATATTTACAAAGGAACTGACTATTGTGCACCAACATAACTAGAAAATAGTTTCTAATGTCATTTAGACAGAAATCTTTGTATCCTCACTGGCTACGGGTGAGGTCCCAGAGGACTGGAGATTGGCTAATGTTGTTTCATTGTTTAAGAAGGGTAGCAGGGATAATCCAGGAAATTATAGGCCGGTGAGCCTTACATCAGTGGTAGGGAAATTATTGGAGAAGATTCTTTGTGACAGGATTTACTACCATTTGGAAGCAAATGGGCTTATTAGTGAGAGGCAGCATTATTTTGTGAAGGGGAGGTCGTGTCTCACTAACTTGATCGAGTTTTTCGAGGAAGTGACAAAGATGATCGACGATGGAAGGGCAGTGGATGTTATATACATGGATTTCAGTAAGGCCTTTGGCAAGGTCCCTCATGGCAGACTGGTACAGAAGGTAAAGTCGCACGGGATCAGAGGTGAGCTGGCAAGATGGATACAGAATTGGCTTGGTCATAGAAGACAGAGGGTAGCAGTGGAAGGGTGCTTTTCTGAATGGAGAGCTGTGACTAGTGGAGTTCCGCAGGGATCAGTGCTGGGGCTTTTGCTGTTTGTAGTATACATAAATGATTTGGAGGAAAATGTAACTGGGCTAATTAGTAAGTTTGCAGACGACACTAAGGTTGGAGGAGTTGCAGATGGTGAAGAGGATTGTCAAAGGATACAACAGGATGTAGATCGGTTGGAGACTTGGGTGGAGAAATGGCAGATGGAGTTTAATCCGGACAAATGCGAGGTAATGCATTTTCGAAGGTCTAATACTGGCAGGAATTATACAGTAAATGGCAGAACCCTTAAGTGCATTGACGGGCAGAGGGATCTGGGTGTACAGGTCCACAGGTCACTGAAAGTGGCAATGCAGGTGGATAAGATAGTCAGGAAGGCATATGGCATGCTTGCCTTCAATGGCAGGGGTATTGAGTATAAAAGCTGGGAAGTTATGCTGCAGCTGTATAGAACCTTGGTTAGGCCACACTTGGAATATTGCGTGCAATTCTGGTCACCACATTACCAGAAGGATATGGAGGCGTTGGAGAGGGTACAGAGGAGGTTTACCAGGATGCTGCCTGGTCTGGAGGTTATTAGCTATGAGGAGAGGTTGGAGAAACTCGGATTGTTCTCATTAGAGCGACGGAGATTGAGGGGCAACTTGATAGAAGTTTACAAAATTATGAGTGGCATGGACAGAGTAGATAGTCAGAAGCTTTTCCCAGGGTGGAGAGTCAATTACTAGGGGACATAGATTTAAGGTGAGAGGAGAAAACTATCTATAGGAGATGTGCAGGGCAAGTTTTTTACTCAGAGGGAAGTGAGTGTCTGGAATTCACTGCCAGAGGAGGTGGTGGAAGCAGGTACGATAGTGGTGTTTAAGAAGCAGCTTGACAAATACATGAATAGGATGGGAATAGAAGGATATGGACCCCGGAAGTGCAAAATGTTTTAGTTGACGGGCAATATGATCGGCGCAGGCTTGGAGGGCCAAAGGGCCTGCTCCTGTGCTGTACTTTTATTTGTTCTTTGTTCTTGTCATTTTCAGTAACTTAAAATTAAGTTACAGATGATGAATTGGCACATTTATTAAAAATGTTTATTTTTTGATTAAACTCATTTTCAGCTGTATTAATCAAAATTTACCAAATTCCTGCTTTTAAGTCCATCAAGGAATATTTTTACATTACTTTTTAAAACGTTGCCTGATGGCACTCGATCATGGCAGACTTTGCATTCATCGACATGCAAATGGGTTTGAGTGGAAACTTGAAAGTGGTGGGGCGGGAACAAAGAACCACTTTTCAAAATGGGTGCAATTTTGAGTCTAATTTGCATCAGAATCTGCAATTGCCCCCAAAACAGTAATTCTCCCCCAATTTTGTTATTGTCATTGATAGGCCGTGTCTGTTCCACAAGCACAAATTCAAATTTGACTTGATCCTGCTTTATAAAAGAAAAACAAATAAATTTTAAGTAATAAATTTTGCTCGTCCCTTAGGAGAAGCTTGTACTGGCTACACTGGCTATCCCTAGCTGAGGTAAATTATTTATTGGAATAGTATCCCGCAACAAACATTAAAAAATTCCTCACTTCGCATTGCAGAGGGCAATTTGCTGAAAAAAGTCAAGGAGGTAACGAGTAATAGATTTGGAGTGAGCACAGCATTAGTCACATCAATTGTAACAATGCTATCAAGTCAGTTTTGTATGATCTGTTCCATACAACCTTTCTCTAGATTAATTTAATTTGCATCAAAACTATTACATTACTTAAAAGTCAATGCCCAACAAGACCAAATTATTTATAGATAGATATAGCATCTTATGTAGGAGAATGCCTCCTGATAAGCAAGAATGAGAGTAATAAGATGCTGATTGAGGATGAGAGAAATTAAGGTGGGGAGATTGAAGGCACGTTTGGACTGAAGGAGTGATGATGCGTGGTGATTTCGGGAGAGTTTTCCTCAGGAAAGGGTCATGTTAACTGAAAGGTCTTTTGCCAGTAATAGAGTGAAGGGAACAGGGAAACAACAGTAAGCCAGAATCAGATCTTTATACTTTGGTAGCCAAGTGACATATCCTAAATTATTTTCTTCATGTTAGCTAATCTAATAATTTAATTGTCTATTTAAAACAAACTGGTTCACAAGTTCTACTGATTGCTGTTACTTTTTGTTCTTAATGCCTGTGAGAATTACTGCAAATATTTATTTGATTTAGATTATCGTCAGAACCTTAGCTGAATGATTCTCCTCATATTCCAATGATTTCAACTGATTTCAAAGGGATTCTGTAGGTTAGAAATTCAAGAATCAGAAGCTAGTCTTTTTTACACAAAGCTTAGATTTGCTTTGCTTACAATTGGCCTGCCAAGACCCCTCAGAGACCAGCCTCCAGCCCTGGGTCAGCATTATTAAAGATGTTACTAATAGGCTAGACTCATAGTTTGAGTGCAGAGATCTCAGTCAATGCATGCTTTGAATTAAAGTTTTCTGTTTGTTTTCCCCCATAGTTTGTGAACTTGTTAGCGTGACTTTAGAGCACTCGCTGTAACTATGTGGCAGAGTAGCACTCTATACTGAGAGATAGTAGAGCTCATTGAAAAGATCCTATACTCTCTTAATACAAAATTTGTGGCTGTGAAGGAGTCACTGGGCGTGCACTGTACTGCTTTTCAAACTGATGGAGGAAGCTTTGGAGCATATTGGAGAAAAAAATGAAAACCAAGCCAAGTCAATGTTAGCACTTTTGAGAGACAATTGTCTAAAAGAAATATCATCCTAGATGCTCAGTAATCATCTGGTCTCTAGCTTGCTTTCTTAATTTTTTAGAAATCAGTTTCTAAAGTTGAGTTTTTAGTGATATAGGACATTGTTAGGTTCTTTTCCATATTCCTTCATGCCCTCACTGATCTCATCTTGTTTACAAAAGCCATCTCCTGCTCTTTTGATATAAAACCGCTGCCCATCCAACTTCCATTCCTGACCGCCATGCGAGTTGACATTGTAAATGGCCCCCTGCCCCCTTTAACAACCTTGATCATCACACCCGTTTTTGAAAAACCTATATCTCCTTGCAAGCTACTGCCCCATTTCTGATCTCCCTTGTCTCTCAAGTCCTTAAGGATGCTATTGCCTTCCAAGTATGTGTCCATCTTTCGTATAACTCCTTGTTTAAATTTGTCCATTCTACCTCACAATGGTGCTGAAATAGCCCTAATGAAAAAAACAAATGGCCGACTGTGACAATGATGTGTCATTCTTCCTCATCATTTCTATAGCCTTTAACACGGTTGACCACACAATTGTCCTCCTCCATTGTCCATTTCAGTGGGGTTGCCTCGATCATGCATAACTCTTGTCCACATTGACTTACATTGTGTCAAATGTAAACTCTTCATCCTCATGTTTAAATTTTTTCAGAGCCTCATCTCCTCCCAATCTTCAACCTCCTCCAGCACTATAGCTGTTCCAGCCAGAATTCTGTTGCTCTGACTATCCCCTCTTATGCAACCTCCTCTCTCTCTCCCATTATTGGTGACTATTCCTTTTGTCACCAAGGCCCTATGCTCTAGAATTCCCTCCCTCACCCAATCTGCCTCTTCAGCTCCCTCTTCTCCTTTGCAACCCTCTTTAAAACTCACTTTTTTCACTGAGCTGTTGATCACCCTCCTAATATCTCCTGGGTCAGTATCCATTTTTCCTCAACATCGCTAAGACAACAGTTTTTTTTCTATCTTAAAGGCATTGTATTTCCAATTTAATCAAAGTTCTTATACTAACGCATGCGACACATAAGTGGAAATCATTTGTGTTCATGATGAGTCGAATATACTACTGGTTTAGTTTAAATGTATATGCACTGCAGTTTCATCTAAATAATATTGATTTGAATCATTTTTAACAGTGGCATGATTTTTTTAAACATGACTTTGAAGAAATTAATTTATTATTTTGAGCAGATGTTCATTCTGTTCGTTCTTCTCCCACATCCTTACTCTCAATGTCCACAGACATTGCGAAAGAGCATTTTATTTGGCGAACACAAATTCCAAAATTGCAGATAAAAGTGTTAAAATCTTAAAATGTCTCATGGAAATCATAGGTTTAAAAACCATCCCTCCAGCCATAAAGAGAGTAGGAGGATTCATGTTACATGATAAATAGTATGCCCCTCTTCTTGAAAAGTAAATTGATATTCATTGATTTCTCTGTCACATCGAGTACATTTTCCTCTTTTTTGATTTCGTAATTAAATCCAACATTTCCTGATTCTGTTTTGTTCCATTTTTGACTCACTTGCAGCTGACTTATTTTGGAAAGCTAAAATCCAAAAAAATTAAAACATCTAACTATATCATGTAAGAAGTCAAATGATACAAATATCCAAAGCACACCTCGGTATTTTAAATGGGACAAATATGGATCTATATTTTTTCCCTACTTGCACGTTCCCCATAAGAAGATGCAACTCTTGTAAGTGTTTTTTGAACATGCTCAATTGCGGCTCTGCTCCGGTTCTAAGGTTGTCACAAATTGATGTCTGGAATTGCCTTGCTGTATTGTACTCTTTTCTTGGATTGTGTTCATACATAATGACTTTTGAATTAAATTTAATTTGCTGTGAGACTTTGGTGTGGTACAATGGATTTGTGTTGATTAACTGAATATAATCAATTGAATACTTGACTAAATTTTGTCAATTAATTAATCATCCTGTTATAGCCAATTATTAAGGACATTAGGACATGGACATTAGTGGATGTGCATGATAGTTATTTAGATGTGTAGAAAAACCACTAAAAGAAATGCTGACATTTCATGGTTTTTGCTCAGCAATTGATGTATTAACTGAAAGAAGAAATGGAATGGGAAAGAGCTAGAGCTCATTTTGTGTGATGATGACATAGTCTGTGTGACATTGACAGCACATTTAGTTACAATATGGTACTATTTTTATGGTCATTTAATATATGCCAACATTCACTTGATTGTTTTCTGTAACTGCTGGAATATTCAGCAAGATAAAAATGAGTTGGCTAACACAGCCGTGCAGTATGAGGGACATGAAAAAGGCTGTAAGATTTTCTGATACTTAAGATGTCAGCAAATCAGAAACTGTTCGTTTCAGTCTGTCAGTTATTCCATGCTCCACAAGCATGTTATGAACTCCAGCCACCACTTAACTCAGGTAAACGTTGTTCCAGTTCCAAGGTTAGCTCCAAGAATAGAAAAGAGGCATATGAACAGCAATTGGAATTTATATAGAGTTTTGATGTTGCAAAATGTTGGGAGGACCCAAAGAGGAATCTGGTAGGAGACTGAACCTATGATATGCTCAATGCATTTGTTTATAAGGAGACAGATGAAGCAAGAATTTATGCTGAGAATTCCAAAATATGTCGGTCACTGATAATAGGGTGTAGGGAAGGAAAAGCACAAAATAGACTGTAGACAGAATGGCAAGAATATAAGCAGGAAATTCGAGGCAGGAGAAGGTTGCTAAGGTATGGTGCAGTAAGAGTACCATGCAAAACACCCTGGCTGAAGTAGCTGCCCCATGAGTCACAATGTCACTTGCCTTCTACGTGTGAGATTTGAAATGGAAGATTTCCTGTCAGCTTTTCAACTACCTTATTCATTCAAGGCAGAGGAGGCAATAATATTGGGCTGAATTTTCCTGGTCCCGTGGTGGCGAACTTGGAGGTGGGGGGGAATGGGAAAATAGGGAGCTGTGTCAGCGTGGCTCCCCGACACATTCCTGCTGCCAGGGAACTTTCTCGGGCAGGATGGCAAACAGCTCAGCTACTCACTGCACCAAGGTGGACAGCCAATTTGAGTAAAGGTCCCAATTGGGGTCGATTTTGCAGCTTCTCTGCCATTTTGGCAGTGATCTCCACCATATGTGGAGGCTGACACCTCACTGGAGGCAGCCTTGCTGCAGCAGGCCAGGGAGTCTTTATAATCGGAGGCTCTGTGAAACAAAGAAGAGCTTAATTAACAGAAGGATGCATTTGTACCTGACTGACCCAGCAGAGGGGTTTCCCTTCCAATCCGAATCACCTATCAATCTATATTTTGGCTATTTAACTATTGATGTACAGGCCAATAAGGGTTCCTCCATAACAAAAACAAAAATACCTGGAAAACTCAGCAGGTCTGGCAGCATCTGCGGAGAGGAACACAGTTAACGTTTCGAGTCCGAATGACCCTTCAACGGAACGAAGTAAAAGTAGAAGAGAGGTGAAATATAAGCTGGTTTAAGGGGGGGTGGGACAAGTAGAGCTGGATAGAGGGCCAGTGATAGGTGGAGATAACCAAAAGATGTCACAGACAAAAGGACAAAGAGGTGTTGAAGGTGGTGATATTATCTAAGGAATGTGCTAATTAAGGGCAGAAAGCAGGACAAGCAAGGTACAGATAGCTCTAGTGGGGGTGGGGTGAAGGAATCGAAAAAGGCTAAAAGGTAGAGATAAAACAATGGATGGAAATACATTTAAAAATAATGGAAATAGGTGGGAAAAGAAAAATCTATATAAATTATTGGGAAAAAAGTGGGGGGGGGGATCGGAAAGGGGGTGGGGATGAAGGAGAGAGTTCATGATCTAAAATTGTTGAACTAAATATTCAGTCCAGAAGGCTGTAAAGTGCCCAGTCGGAAGATGAGGTGCTGTTCTCCAGTTTGTGTTGCGCTTCACTGGAACAATGCAGCAGGCCAAGGACAGACATGTGGGCATGAGAGCAGGGTGGAGTGTTGAAATGGCAAGCGACAGGGAGGCCTGGGTCATGCTTGCAGACAGACCGAAGGTGTTCTGCAAAGCGGTCACCAGTCTGCGTTTGGTCTCTCCAATGTAGAGGAAACCGCATTGGGAGCAACGAATGCAGTAGACTAAATTGAGGGAAGTGCAAGTGAAATGCTGCTTCACTTGAAAGGAGTGTTTGGGCCCTTGGACGGTGAGGAGAGGGGAAGTGAAGGGGCAGGTGTTGCACCTTCTGCGGTTGCATGGGAAGGTGCCGTGGGAGGGGGTTGAGGTGTAGGGGGTGATGGGGGAGAGGACCAGGGTGTCCCGAAGGGAATGATCCCTGTGGAATGCCGCCAGGGTGGGTAAAGGGAAGATGTATTTGGTAGTGGTATCATGCTGGAGTTGGCGGAAATGGCAGAGGATGATCCTTTGAATGTGGAGGCTGGTGGGGTGATAAGTGAGGACAAGGGGGACCCTATCATGTTTCTGGGAGGGAGAGGAAGGTGTGAGGGCGGATGCGCGGGAGATGGGCCTTGTCAACCACCACGGGTGGAAAACCTCGGTTAAGGAAGAAGGAAGACATGTCAGAGGAACTGTTTTTGAAAGTGGCATCATCAGAACAGATGCGGCGGAGACGAAGGAATTGAGAGAATGGGATGGAGTCCTTACAGGAAGCGGGGTGTGAGGAGCTGTAGTCGAGGTAGCTGTGGGAGTCGGTAGGCTTGTAATGGATATTGGTGGACAGTCTATCACCAGAAATTGAGACAGAGAGGTCAAGGAAGGGAAGGGAAGTGTCAGAGATGGACCATGTGAAAATGATGGAGGGGTGGAAATTAGAAGCAAAATTAATAAATTTTTCCAGGTCCAGACGAGAGCATGAAGCAGCACCGAAGTAATCATCGATGTACCGGAGAAAGAGTTGTGGGAGGGGGCCGGAGTAGGACTGGAACAAGGAATGTTCCATATATCCGATAAAGAGACAGGCATAGCTGGGGCCCATGCGGGTACCCATAGCCACACCTTTTATTTGGAGGAAGTGAGAGGAGAAATTGTTCAGTGTGAGAACAAGTTCAGCCAGACGGAGGAGAGTGGTGGTGGATAGAGATTGTTCGGGCCTCTGTTTGAGGAAGAAGCAGAGAGCCATCAGACCATCCTGGTGGGGGATGGAGGTGTAGAGGGATTGGATATCCATGGTGAAGAGGAGGCGGTTGGAGCCAGGGAACTGGAAATTGTTGATATGATGTAGGGTGTCAGAGGAATCACGGATGTAGGTGGGAAGGGAGTGGACAAGGGGAGAGAGAATGGAGTCAAGATAGCAAGAAATGAGTTCTGTGGGGCAGGAACAGGCTGACATGATCAGTCTGCCGGGACAGTCCTGTTTGTGGATTTTTAGGAGGTAGAAGTGGGCCGGAGACTATCAGGTTGGAAGCGGTGGAAGAAAGATCTCCAGAGGAGATGAGGTCAGTAACAGTCCTGGGAACAATGGCTTGATGTTCAGTGGTTGGGTCATGGTCCAGGGGGAGGTAGGAGGAAGTGTCTGCGAGTTGACGCTCAGCCTCTGCGAGGTAGAGGTCAGTGCGTCAGACAACAACAGCACCACCCTTGTCAGCGGGTTTGATGACAATGTCAGGGTTGGACCTGAGAGAACGGAGTGCAGCAAGTTCAGAGAGAGACAGGTTAGAGTGGGTGAGAGGAGCAGAGAAATTGAGACGACTAATGTCACGCCGACAGTTCTCAATGAAAAGATCAAGAGAAGGCAAGAATCCAGAGGTTCCTCATGTTGAGGTGCCCTCGTGGTCCTGACCTGCATCAGTGGTGCCCAACTTTACTGGTGAGGCTGCCTAGTCTCTGGAGCTGCTAGCCCACTGATTTAGCTGGCAGCATCAAGAGCCTTAAGGACAGCAAGACAGGAGATAGCCAATTAGGAGGCCACCTTCTGGAAGATTGTGATGCTTGTCTTGGTGCCTGCAAGTGTAGGCTCAGCATCCCCATTTAATCCTTCATCAGGGCCCTGAAGCCTGCAGGAAAGTTCTGCCCACTATCTTTAGATTCTAAGCACTTCCCAGTAATCATCAAATATAGTTCCAAAAAAATCAAAAATAATTATTAATACCATTTTTAATCATTTGCTGAGCTGTACATTTTAAATGCATATTTCCAGTTGAGTATTGTTTTATAAAGTTGTGAACAAAAAGTACGTTTACTGTAAGAATGAGTGAGAATATGAATTTTAAAAATTTAAACATTATTAGCATTTTATGTTTGAACACAATACCTTGTGGAATAAACAGGAACAATGTACAGCTGGCAAAATAAATGTTGTGACGATTGCTTCAAAATTAACATCGCCTAATCAAAAGTTTTGCATCAATCAACCCTGAAACCATAAGACTTTGATACATTAAGACCCTATAGTATTGTATTTCTTCCATAGCTGCTTTTGGGCTTTTACCACTAATTAGATTTTCAATTTGGGTCTTTGCAATATATGGATTTGTGCCAAAATTAAATCAGGATTAGATGAAATATTAGATTTAATTTTAATTGATTCCTTTGTAACAATAGAAGAATGTTGCCAAATTTTACAATTCATTTTCAAATGTTGAATTGCTAAATAAACTTTTGTGATATACCAATGTGTTCACCTCCCACAGCAACAAAAATGCATTACCGATAGGTAATTTAAATGTCTTATGAGCATGTCAGAGCATTTCCTGCATGCATTTTTCATTATAGAAATGTTGATTAAGTATTTATTTTCTGTAACCTCGTGAGCTTTTTCTCCCTGCCAGTTCTGAAGAAGGAAAATAGACATCCTTCGCAAGAGCCTAGCAGCTTGTACTTTTGAATCATTTGACTCTCTATCTCTTTCTAGTGGTGAAGGTACCTCAGAAGACACTGTTGATGGATGCTCTGAAAGAGGAATCGGAGATTGTTTATGATTTCTGTATGTGTAACCCACCTTTCTTCGCAAATCAGTTGGAAGCCAAGGTAACTCTTCTGTAATCATTTGCTTACAAAAATATTTTCTTAATACATATCATCTCTTTTCTTCCCCTTTTACATTCAGTAGTCCAGGCCTTTTGGACCATGCAGCCTTCCCACTGAATGTTTGTTGACCTCCACACCCATTATCGAATAATTATCCTGATCATTTTTTATAAATGATGTTTCAGATATTCTGTTGTCAGCCACCTCAAATGAATGATTCTCCAGTTTTCTTTGTGAGCTTCTTGCGTTCGTTCAGCTGGTTCCTCTTGATAATATTAATTGACCATCATCCTTTTTTAAACTTTACACCACTTAGTACCCAACTTAACTGAAAAATTAGCTATAATCCCTAAAAAAAAAAGTGCATATCCCAATAGCAGCAGTTGGTTGCATCTGTAAAATACATTTGAAGACTGGACTGATGTAAGGAGAGTAGTCTTATCTGCTGCAGGGAGAATTACAGTTAATGGAGTAGTGGGAAGAGCTTAGTATAATAAGTAAGGAGCCATGTTGCAAAACATATCTTCAATTTTGTTCATGGGTAATATAATCCATGCTTATTTCACGCAGTATCTCCATGTGTTAAACCACTAAGGAATAAATCGTTCACCTGCCTTTTTGTTTACATGGGGAACAGTCAACAAGGAGAACTCCTAATGAGGGAGAAAGGGGGGAAGTGAATAAAGCAATATGCATGTGTTATTTGATAAAATTAATATGTGTGTGCATATATTAGAGCCATTTAAAGACATAAGAAATAAATATAGAGAGATGTTAGCATAACATTCTTCCAGAATTGTAACAATGAAAGAGCAGTGAGACAGGAAGTTAGAATTGCCTGGATTAGAGCTCTGTTTTCTGAAGCTGCATGGTGTTGGCGGGACCCAAACTGAGCTTCAGCGCACAGGTTGTTGATGAGTGAGTATTGCTTGATGGCACTTCTATCACTGTACTAATAATTGAGAGGAGGCTGATGGGTAATTGGCCATGTTAGATTCACCATGTTTTTTGTGGAGAGGACATGTATGAAGAATCATTTACATTACTAGGTTGATGCAAGTGTCAGAACTGTACTGGAACAGCTTGGCTGGCGGAACAACTAGCTCTGGTGTACAGATCTTCAGCAGAACTTCTAGGACGTTGCCAGGTCCCAATCACAGAATCAAACAGTGCAGAAGAGGCCCTTCAGCCCAGCGAATCTGCACCAACACATGAGAAACACCTGTCCTACCTACCTAATCCCATTTACCAGCATTTGGCCCATAGCCTTGAATGTTATAACATGCTAAGTGCTCATCCAGGTACATTTTAAAGGATGTGAGGCAACCCGCCTCCACCACCCTCCCAGGGAGCGCATTCCAGACTATCACCACCCTCTGGGTAAAAATGTTTTTCCTCACATCCCCCCCCTAAACCTCTTGGCCCTCACCTTGAACTTATGTCCCCTCGTGACTGATCCTTCAACTAAGGGGGACAGCTGCTCCCTATCCACCCTGTCAATGCCCTTCATAATCTTGTACACATTACCTTTACTATGTCCAAAGCAGTCAGCCACTTTTTAATGCCCTGAGGAATAAACTGAATTACCCAGATTCTGGCATCTGATGGTCAGAACCTCAATAGGAGACTGATTAAGACCATCCCCTGAGGTACTTTTTGTGAGCACTTGAAAACACTTTAACCTTGTCTCTTATGCTCATTGGGATGAGAATTGGGATGTTCCTGGTGCCTTCTCTTCCACCAGTGAGTTGCTTCACACCATTCTTGACTGGAGGTCACACACACAATAAATTAACCTTAAAATGGTAAATATTTGGCATAATTTGTGTGTATATGGCTGTGGGACTACATATTTGTGTTATGATATCAGAACTCGCCGTATGCATGTTGACAAAGGTTTTAAAACTAGACCACATGCACATGTGCTTTATTGCTGGTTCACAAGTAACTTAACATTTTGTACTAACAAAATACGCTGCAGAATGGTTACTAACCTATAAATCTTAGTTCTTTGTGATTTGACTTGATTTGGTCATCAGCTGCAGGAAATTTATACTTTGTGAGCTGTCAGCTGAAGAGCAAGTGCAAGTGCCTTTAGAGCACCTGAGGATGAGCCTCAATGGAACGAGTGATATTTTCTCATCAATGACATTTTTTGTTCTTTATACGCAAATGCCCAATGTGTGCAAGGTGATGAATAAGAGGCTGCATCATCAATTTCATTTTCAGCTCTAGCTGATGGCTATATAAAGCAAGAAGGAAGTGAGTGTTAGCAAACCTTCTACTTTTCCTTGATTTTAATTGGTGCTTTTATTAACAGGGTGTAAACTCCAGGAATCCGAGTCGTCCCCCTCCCAGTTCTGTAAACACAGGTGGAATTACTGAAATTATGGCTGAGGGTGGAGAGTTGGAATTTGTAAAAAGAATTATCCATGATAGCCTGCAGCTGAAAAAGAGACTGAGGCAAGTGATGTGGGAAAGTCATTCTTTTCAATTACCATTTTACTGTGGAATGCAGACCCTGGGACATATCCTGAGATCAGTTATTGTATGTTTCAAGCTGTTACAACTTGAGTAAACACACATTCTTCACTGCACTATCCATAACATTAGGATTTATATCTTTGGTTGGATCTGAATTTTGCTGGCACTAACTTCATTTATGTGCACATAGCTGTGAGACTAATTTGAATGATTTGACGGAGACATTATTGGTTCCTAAGACCATGGCAGTGCAGGACATTGCAGCAAGAATTCTGCCATTCTACCCTGATGGTGGCATTTCTATGAGTTTAAAAGAGTAGATAGCCATCTCACCAGAATATTGCTAAGGTGCTGAACTGCTGCACATAACAGCAGACCAAACAAAAATGCCCGTTTTAAAAAAAAAAGATAGAAAACTTGTCACTACTTGTTTGATGCTCTTGGCCTGACTGAGATTGTAAATTAGTGTCATTCATTTTTTTAAATGTTTATCTAGAGTCACAATAAAACAACAATTCAAAGCAATTTTTAGCAAATATAATCAGTATAGCCTTCAGGTTGTAAAATTGGCATTGCATTGTGCAGAAATGCACTTCACCTCCGCTTTAGACATAACTTGTTCCTGGTCACTTCCATAACCTTTACAGCAAAAATAACAAAACAGCAACTTGCATTTATATAATAAAGCTAACGTAGAAAAATATCCTAGAGCATTTCACAGAAGGCTTATTGTAGCTTTGAAACAGCAGTTAATATTTGTATTATAATGGAAAGTATACATCAAACACTGCTGAAATCAAATGGAATTGAATCTGGAAACATTGCCCTTAAAAGATTTATAAACATCAGCTATTCAGCAAGATCATATTTAACTGAGCTTCATAAACTTGTAAAAGTTAATGCATTGTTTGTTGCAAAAGGTATTAACGTTTGCACTTCAGATGGATTTGAGTGGACAATTAAATATTTTCTCTTGCAAGTGCGAGGGCCAGTTAATTGATGTAACTGCTGGTTTTAGCCATAAGCTCTCGGACCACAGTCCCTGCTGCTAACAGCCGCCTTTGTTTTAATTTTTTGTTGAACTGTGAGTGGAGGAATTTATGAATCATTTTGTACATCAATGTGAAGTAGACATTATCTGTTACTAAGCAAATAATTTGTTCCCCAGTTCATTAGATAGCACCTTCTCTTTTATCTTGATAAAGGCTAATGAGAAAATTATGATTTGTGAGACATGCTCACCGAAATAAAATATTAAAATTTTAATGTATCATGGTAATTTTCCTTGATCACCACATGGGCACTTTTCCGCTTAGAACGCAATGTAAGATATGTCAGTCTCATTGTGATTGGATCATGGCTGTTTACTATTATGAAAGATTGAAAATAGCAAAATTCTGGAATCTCTAATAAAATCAGGGATCACAGAAAATACAAAATTCCAACAGAGGCTGTCACCTGAAATGTTAACCGTCTCTATTTTCAAATGCTTGACGGACTTGGTATGTACTTAAAGTATGTTTTGGTTTTTTGTTGCTGGGTCAAAATCCTAGAACTCCCTAACAGCACTGTGAGTGTATCTACACCACAGTGTCTGCAGCGGTTCAAGAAGACAGCTCACCATCACCTTCTCAAGGACGATTGGGGATGAGCAATAAATGCTAGCCTAGCCAGCGATGCCCACATCCCGTAAATTAATAAAGAAATGTCATGCTTAATACCTTTCGCACCCGGACATGATCTAAGTGACAGAAATTTGAAACCACTGTTGAAGGAAATTTGAAAACTTGCCTGATTATTACATCGTGTGACTCCAAATATTAATGAATTTAAGTCAAATGAACTGTATGTTACATGCTCACAAATTCTTTACGCTAATCCATCATCTGATAATCTACCTGCTTGTCAATCTATCATACAAAACAATGGAATAGAAGTAAAATTCTGTGGATGTTAGAAATCTGAAATATAAACAGAAAGTGCTGGATATACTCAACAGGTCTGGCAGCATCTGTGGATAGAGAAACAGAGTCAACATTTTGAGTGAAATATGACGTTGCGAATAAATGATTTTCAACTCGAAATATTAACTCCGTTTCTCTCCACGGATGCTGCCAGATCTGCTGAATATTTCTAGCACTTTCTGTTTTTTAATACAAAATGCTGGACTGAGATGACAGTCACAAATATGTTTTTGTTCAATTACAAATGAGGTGCACAGTGAGTTGATAATTAAAACACTATAGATTCCAACTTTGCCTTAATGCATATATCTTACTTTGCAAAACTGAACATTCCTCAGACCTAACTTTGGTTCCTGAATATTTCAGCAACATGCTATAATTGTGTGCTTAGAAAAGTATAATAGGATATATGATACAACAGTTTGTATATTTGTTAACTATTTCAGTTATTAAGTATAGTACATATTAAAGTAACTCATTAAACACTTGTTACAAAGCCGTCATTAAGAAGTCAGTTATTTTTCAGCAACTCCATAGTGTGTTCTAGAGCATTTTTTGTTTTCAGTTGACGTCTCCAACTGGCTGTTCTTGAAGGCAATTTTTAATTTCAGGAACAACATCACGATAATGAGAAATTGCACTATTCAGGGCAATGCAAAGAGAAAGCTGTGTAAGAGCAGGCTCTAACCCTTACTAGCATTTTGAGATGAACAGTAAAACAGCATAACTGTGGTTGAAATTTGCAAACGAACGTCTGGAGATCAATGAGTTGTGACAGAATTCTCAGATGTCAAACCCTTTCATGCCTGCTTTGCCTTCTACTCCAGTCAAGGTCTGTGACACAAATCTGTTGTAAAGCTTTTTATCTGTCTCATTCATTTGTTACTGAGAAGCTGCCTATTTAGGTCATACTATAGCAGTTTGCAGCTTAAAGCTGACGAGTAGAAATAATTTTACCAGTGAACTTGTACAGTTTAAAAAAAAGTACAGCTTTACAATTCTAATTATAACCTTTTTCTTTTTTAAAAAAAAAAGTAGTTAGCAGCAAATATGTGACTTTCACTCATTAATTCCTGCTGAAAGCTGTAAATCCTTAACTGATGTGATCATCTACTGTTGTCAGCTTTCTAATTTTGCCCCTGTTTTCTGACCAGTTGATGTTTTGACCCCTCAATTTTGTGCATTTGGTTGGTTCCTTCTGGTGCCTCATTCAAATGGCCAATTGTCTCATGTAAGAATTTACACTAAGTATTGGCAGCCTAGCTATATCACAGACAAGCGCTAAGCCGGCCCCCGCCTCCCTGTCTGACTTGACAGCCACATTATGCACTTCCAGTAGTGAGCAGTGGCTAAAGATAAGGAGTGGGAATTGTGGCCAGTATTTCACTCCCTAATGTAAGTTACTGAGGTGCCTTAAGCTCACGTAACTCCGCACACACCAAATGTTATGGGCATTCCACATCTACATGGTACACATTGAATAAACTCACTGAGCCATCAGGTTTATATAAAGTTAATAAATATTTGAAGCCGGGGAAGATAACAGGGTCATGTGGAGAGCACTGGGTTGTAGGGTTAGTTCTGAATTGCCAATTGCTATAGCAAAGAGCCACAAGGACATGATTGGCCAAATAGCCGCCTTTTGTGCTGTAAGCTTCTAGCTCTATGTTAAGCATAACTTGTATAAAATTTAGGATTCATAAGACAATACTGATGAAATGCAAAACTAAAAGAAAAATAGCTTTGATATAAATTTAGTTTAAATCAAATGTTAACTGAATTCACTGTTACTGTGCACCCACTTGCTCTTACACATGTCTTCTCATGTACTCATTCATTCTTGTGCACTCTTTCTTTTTATCTTCCATTTCACTTTGCACACATGCTTTGCTATTCATTTGATCTCAAGGCTGAGAAACGTATATAGGGTCAAAATACTCAAATGCCTCATGCTGCATAATTTCCACATCTTTCTTCTAACCCTGGAGAACCCAGCAGAATATATGTATGTAATTTCTGCTGCCTGTCAACTTTAGGTTGAAATGTCAACTACTGTCATGGCTTTTCAGAAAACTTAGTAAGTGTCACTGCCTGGTTACATCATCTGTCTCAAAAGCACATATTTCATTTATCGAGTAAATTAGAAAAATTTTAAAAATTGAACTAATGCCAGTTCCTGGCAATGGCTCTTTACAAGCATCATTCTTTCTCATCACATTTATCTTAAGAAAACATTTTTTGCTAATTATAAACCAAATCTTTCTTCCTGTCTTAGTGTCTTTTTCTATTTTTCTTTTTTTTTCTATTTCCTGTTTTCATGGACTTCTATATTTACCTTGTTATCATCTTCCCTTTCTCTTCATTACTGTTTATTTACATCTTTCTTTGGTTCTATGTATGTTTTTTGTGGTACTGTTCTAGTAAACTTCCAGCTGTGTTTTTCTCCATTTCCACGGTATAATCATTGGGTTGTTTCATTAACACATATAGCACATAGAACATTATAGATGCAAGAGTGGCAGATGAGAATATAATGTAAATTGGGAAGTGCTGGGGTGGGAATGGGGATTTGATGAACAAAAGGATTTTGAGGTCTAAGTGCATAAATAATTAAAAGCTACCTCACAGATGCAAGAAGCAACTAGAAGGGTTAACAGGATATTGGGCTTCATCACAAGAGTTTAGAAAAGTTAAAAACAGGAAGCACTACTGTGCTACTATTGCTGCTCAGACTTCATTCTGTTCTGTTTTGGTCATTCCATTTTAGAATTAGTCTCGTTATGATTCACACAGGAAGGTACTTGGTTGAAGAACCGAGCATTGAGAAGTTGCATTCATTTGGATTAGATTCTCTGAAAAAGAGATGGCTAAGGGGTAATCAAATTGAGGTTTTTAAAGAATTAAGGAAATTAACATTTTATCTGATAAGGAAATCCAGAATAAAGGTATATAATAGAAATAAGAAAGAAAAACTTGCATTTATATAGTGCTGTTTGTATTCTCGGTATGTCCTAAAGCTCTTCAGAACCAATAAAGTACTTTTTGAAATAGTAGTCATTGATGTGATGTAGGAAAATTTTATTAAAGCAGTTGAAACTGAATGCAGGAAATATTTCCTTGTACAGCATTGTGAGAACATGGAACACGTTGCCCAACAATGCCATGAAGGCAAAGTCAATTTATGGGAAACAGATCCTTGTGGATTATGGGTATTAAGAATTGTGGAGAAAAGGTGGGGAGTTTGAATCAAAAAATGTTACCGTGGCTAACAAAATGTTGTCGCAAGGCAGAGCTGATTTTCCTGTGTTGAAACATATATGTATATTATATATATATCCCCTATAGTATTTCAGACAGATATTCAAATTTATGCTTAATTTTAGTTAAATCATAAAAGACAGAACTGCAGTCTACTCAATTCAAAGTTTCATAATTCACATTATCTAAAGTTTTTAAGACTAAAATATCACTGCATTATTTACATTGCTTAACTCAAATTATTGGATAATTCAAATCTTAGTGCAAAATAAAATTTTGAACTAACAACAGCAGACAGTACCAAAAATCTTAATCACCAACACTGTGGAAAGTTTTCAGAGCATTAAGTTAACTGTCAAGAACCCAAAACAGGTGATGGACAGATATATTGAGAAAGATCATCAACAACTTTCATGACTCACTAGAAGGTGGTGTTAAAATAATTTCCTTCTTGGCAAACAGCTTGCGTATTTCTAATGACCCTTCATAGAGGATCATCTAAGAACACTTTTACTGGAGGGTGCAGAGTAAGAAATAGGAATGGTTAATAGAGGTTAATAAGAGGCTTTTGAAGGGAACAAACAAGGAAAAGTGGTTAGCCGAAAGCATTCAGGACAGCAGGGTCAAAGCGACTGACAGATCATTGCCAGTGGACAGATCATTGCCATTGGAGAATAGAGGAAAGGAGGACTATGCAGTAATCCTGGCCAAGAGGATGTGGGTGTACAGTTAGAGCAGTTCATTTGGCATGGTAAGCAATCTTGGAACATAGGAATATGGGACTTAGGAGCAGGTGTAGGCCATTCAGCCTTTTGAACTAGCTCTGCCATTTAATAAGATCATGGCTGATCTGATTGTGGTCTCAACTCCACTTTGCTATCGGCCCCTCATAACCCTGGACCCCCTTATCTATCAAAATTTGTCTAACTCTGCCTTGAATAAATTCAATGACTCAATCTCCACTGCTTTCTGTGGAAGAGAATTCCAAATACTAATGACCCTTTGAGCAAAGAAATTTCCCCTCGCCTCTGTCTTAAATGGTGGGAGTTTAGAATTGAGAATTAGGGTCTAGAAGTTGGTAAAGTGGGCAACCAAGAACCAGTGAATCTTGAGAAGGACAGATCTTGTTTGGAATATAAGGTTTTTTTGCAATGAGGATTAATCCAGCCTAGTTCTGAATTGACTAAGTTTGTGGAGAAGAGGTTAGTAATAAAACACTGGAGAAACCTGTGTGGAGGTAATAAAAGTATGGACCAATGCTGCATGTGCTAATGAAAAAGTTGCATCCCAGAGCGTGCAGGTGAGAAGATGAGTTGGATTTGACCATGTTTATTTAAAGCTTTATAGCAATTAAAATTATTCAATGATGCCTTTCAAAAGTTGTAACCACTGAAATAACAGGTACAAACTCACTGGTATGTGATTTTGTATCTTGTTATTACAATTATCTAATTTTATATCTAATTGGTCATTTTTATTGAAGTGGCCTGATCTATTGTAGCCTAAAGGATATGTATCCAGGCAACAATCTGTACAACTTGCATTACAATTTGATGAAGAAAATGCCTCACTTTATGGATGGGGAAAAAAATACATAAAGGAATAAAGGAACAGATGCTGAGCCATGGTGCGAGAGATAAGAGTGAGCAAAAGGTTGGTCAAAGATGAGGCTTTTGAGAAGTTTTAAAAGGTGGAGAGGCACTATAGTTTAGGGCTTCCATTTCAGTGAGTAGGACCGAGGCAGCTGGCAGAACGAAGGGAGAATGGAGCACAGAAGGCCAGAGAAGGAGGACAAATGGTTTCAGGTGGTAATATAAGGCTAGAGGAGTTTGTGGAGGTAGAATGGCACAAGGCTGTGGAAGAATTTGTGGATAAAAAATTTAAAGCCTATTGTGTAAATACCACATATAGAAAATGCATGAAAGCAACTTAAGCTACAGAAGAGTGCAACCTTAGGCAACAAAATTATTTAATGTACACCCATTTGGAACCTCACTTATACATGATGTTCATTATTTGTGAAAATTATTCTTGGGATTGGAGCTTTGGCATGGGGCACCAGACGAGCTGCTACAGTTAGGCAGTTGAGATTTGAGATGTTCACTTGAAATTATTAAGAGGTGTGCATGACATTAGAACAGATGCTGACAGAGCAGTCAGTGATTTGAATCTTTGAAATGTTGAGTGGCAACAGTGAACAAAGACACAAGTTGTGACTGAAACATAGATTTTCTGTGGACTCATGGTCCCATCCTTTCTTTCTTCGTTTCTCCCCCATTTGTTTTCCTGTTGCTTGAAATCCCTTGAGACTCCTCTGGATATTTGCTCTACTTTCCTTTATGGTTATGGTGCTTTTGTGTTGGTGAGATCTTTGAGAATGTTTATATGTACAAGTATTGACTCTTTCAAAAAAAATTAGTTTAGCAACAGTCTGTGAAACTGCTCCCCTGAATGTACTTTAAATAAAATTTCCAGCTTGGCATTCTGTGTTTGATTCTGCTGTATTACTAGAACTAAATCAGAGGTGTGAAATAAAATTGCTCCTTCTTTTAACTCCTGATTTTGTTGTATCAGTCAGTTGCATGTACAAGTGTGGAAAGTTCAGAAACAGTCTTGCTATGTAGCTCCATTTTTGAAATGTTTGTATATTTTGAGAGGGAGAATGAGAGTTAGAGCATATGGGTGTCCTCTGATCCTGATGTTTTTCAGTCCAAATTGGGGGCAAACCCAATTTCTGCTCTACATTGAGCCATGAGGGTAGGGATGGAAGGGAAGGGTTATATATTATACTATAAATCCTAAAATTTTAGGAATATATAGAGAGGAATGTTTGTTGTTCTATGAACCTCTAACTGTCATGGCAAGTATATGACGCAAAATAAATTGACAATTCTAATTGGTTCATTCGGAAGCTTGGTGATGTGATTGAGTCTGATTCTGTGATTTGATTGGTCAACCCACTGACATTTTCTTAAAAAAAAGTTTAAAATTTTCTGTGTGAGAATAGCTTCCATTATAAATTCCTGTGTCCACATTCCCCTCTGCAGGTGATGCTCCGTCACCTCCATTATAAGAAAGGTATAATAATTACATGACAAGTTTACATAGGTAGTTTTCATTAGATATGAATACAGATGTTGATAAAGGAAAAAGCATATTCAGACCTAATTTTTCAGTAGATTGAAGATATATAAATAACAAGCACCATGTTGTCAGTGTGTAAGAGTATAAGAAGAGTCCAAGGAATGGCTAGAAATTGATGTGCATTAAAGAGAAATATACATGCAGAACTTACTATCTCAGTTCTTTAAGGTGGGGCATCTTGGATAGTATTTCCTTGCTAACCTGATTTCCCTATTTCTAGATGGTACAGCTGCATGTTGGGAAAGAAATGCAGCTTGGCTCCTTTGAAAGAAGAACTTCGACAACAAGAGGTAAGAATTGGGATTTGGAGGGGAAGGGAAGGAAGAAAAGCGGTTGGGCTACACTTTATATAAGAATCCTACTTGCCATTCTGCCAAGCAATTAAAATGATAGTTTAAAAACATCTGAGTCATTGGAAAATTTGGCAGATCTGGAATGCAAATACTGACACTTAAGGTGAATTGAGCATCTTTGACTTATCATTAATGGCTTATCTTGTAGTTCTGAGTTCCCCAAATAATAGCTTAAATTGACAAAGTTTTGAATGGCTATGTTGTACTTCTTAAGAGCAAGGTGGAATGTTCACTCCATTGACAGTGTTCATTGAGATCTGTTTAATGGGACACTGATTCGTGCTTATGATTTCCCCACATGATAAATTTCATATCTTTTGGGCAATAAAAAGGAAGCATGGAGTGAACGCAAGGCATTTTGCAAAGTGAGAAGTTAATTGGCACCACTCTACCTGCCGTCAGATTGTTGGAGAACTTGGGGTAAAGTTTTTTACCTGACTTCTCAATTGGCTTGGTGTTTGATATAAGATAATTTCATTTTTAAAAAGGGACAAATTTAAGAATAATGAAGTCTCTCGGGTTTTAAAGGATGTGCACCCTTTATAAGCCATTCTGCAGACATGTAAACAAAAATACTGCTGTCTATCCCAGGATTTAATTGTGAATAATTTAAATTGACTAGTTGAAGGCACGCTGTCCCCTTTGAATGATATGCTTCTTTGTATACATATGGATGTAAATTTTTTTCACTAAATATTGGTTATCTTGTGCTAAATAGTACTTCACTTTGGAATTTAATTTGCATTTTTTCACTGAATCTGTCGTTGATTGACATAACAAAAATTGGCAGCCCTGGGCTAAATGCACCAGTTAATTTGCAATCAGTCAAGCTTTTGTTTTTGTGTCTAAGCACCTGCTGTATGTCATCCAGGTCCCTAAAGTCACCCACACTGAATTCTGTCAAGGACGAACCATGAGGTGGGCTTTGGCATGGAGTTTTTATGACGATGTAATTATGCCTGTAAGTATTGCATGCAGTGAGTCATAATCAGTCCTCAATCTTCTATTCCAATTTAAAACACAATGGAAGGTGACAACCAGGGTAAAATATTTCAATGATCAAACTTCATTTATTATGTAGAGTTAAATGTGTACTGTGCAGAAGAGAATACATTATTATTATGCTCTTCTAAGCCCCATCTTTAGCTTGCTGTGGTGTAAACTTTATACTTAAACATTAAAAAGTTAATGCAAAATACTAGAACCTTGTTGCCACTGAATTTTGAGTGTACCAAATGGGTTCTGGTCTAGTTGTGGACTGAGGCTATCCTTTCTCGCTTACTGAATGGGCCCAAGCTTGTTTGTGGATTGAGGTTATTCTTTCTCTTCTGCTGAATGGGACCTGGTCCAGTTGTAGTTAGAGGCTGAATAATGTGACAATATTACATTTATGTAGACTGCAAAGTCTAGGACTAATGGCACATGATGTATTAATTATTCAACATCAAAATTTATATTTATTGAGGATTACAGAAATGTTTAGTAAGATGTCGAAGAATATATAATTTCTTTTCTAGGCATTTTAATGTAATCCCTAAAGGAATTTTGTTTTCATATTTTATTCAAAGTGAATCCTACATTTTGCCATTTTAGTCAGCTAACAAATAGGCTATGCAGGTCCTGCTATGTACAATGATTGCTGGTGTTTACATAGCACCTGTAATTTAGAAAAATATCCCCCTGCGCTTCACTGATCCGTGAGGAATAAGTATTTATTTGCTGCCTAGAGGGGAAAGAAAATAGATTTGAATCCTAGCGTCTTCTAAAACGCTTGGCCAAATATCCAGAATAACTATGGCTTGATAATCTCATCCAATTTTTCAAACACAGTTAAGTTGAACTGCTGGGTCAGAGTGAGCAATTGTACATATACCAGTACACCACTTATCAACAAGAACAATAGTGTCAATATCCACCTTAGCCACTCACTCTGTCCAGCCTTCCTATTTAAAGTTCAAATTAAGGATTATGCATGCTTAGAAATGAAATAAAATAATTTTGTTTCTTCCCAAGAGAAGAGGGATTACAGTGATAAGGCATCATTTCATGAATTGACTTGTTTTACCTTAATATACATCTTCCAGTGCTTCTGTTCAATACATTTGGCTCCTTGAGGTTTAAACTTAACTAAATAGCATTTTAATATAAATCATAACAAGTTCCTTCTCCAGTAAAATAATCAAAAATCCCAAAACATGACAGAGTATAGAAATTTATGACACGTTTTGATAAGTACATTTGGGAAAAAGACTATTTTCATTTGTCATTGAGTTTGTACCTAGAAATTATAAATGTAAGGTCATTGCTAGAATAATTTAAGGAGCAATTAGGAATTTTTTTTTTTTGGTTGGTGATTTAGACCTGAAATGCTTTACCGCAAACCATGGTGGAAGAATAATCCATAATGGTTTTCAAAAGCGCGGTGGATAGATATTTGAAAAAAATTTAGAAAGGTGTAGAAAATAGCGGGGAAATTAGACCAAGGGGCATAGCTCTTTTAGATAGATGGCTCAGGAAGTAAAAACCAAATGATCCCTTTCTGTGATGTTAAGTTCTATGTTTCACCTTTTTGAGAGATTCTTGAGTTCAAATTAAAGCTTTAGTTCCTTGCATCTCACTTTTTGATATGCTAACTCCACCTTATACCACAATGTTCGCTGTAACATACACATTCTGATAAAGATAACATTTGAATACACTTCGTATTACATAACACTTGTAATCTATAACATGCTTAAATTTTTAAACAGCAACAAGGAGAATTGGCTGTTTAAAACCACATTTTTCCAATTGATACTCCCACAATCCAGCTGCTTCTATGGAGGCACTTTTTCTCACTATTGTGAGTTATGATTCTTGCTAGAAATGGATATTCCGATCACCAATAAGTGCAATAAATTACCCAAGTCATAATTGGGCTACTTGCAGAAATACACTACCCTTTTTTCACTCTTAGAATCCCATGGAAAATCTTCCTGTTATTTGAGCTCCGAAGTAGCACTGAAGCATACGGCCATGGAGGTGTTGGAAAGCAATCATTTTAATTCAGTGTTCATTGTTGTATGACTGAGCACACGTTTGCCATGATCATTATTGTACCTGATTTTGCTATAGATTGCATACATGGTTACTACATTGTTCAACAAATATTGTATGGACCATCGCAGAGTATTTTGATGCTGCTATGTGTTTGAAATTTGCCACTATCTATCTCTCCCAATTCTATTTGCCTTTTTCTTGCCCTCCCAGCTATTAGATGATATGAATGGGAGGGATGGGTGGGGGGGATTTACAGTAACCAAAATAACAATTCTTTGGGTGTATTCCCAATTCAATAAACTGTTTTCTCCAAAGACTCAAGGATAACTTTGTTTAATTTTTGTGCTCATTTAAATTTAAAAACAAAGGGTGACCACACAATGATTAAAGATACCTTGTGCTGAGTTTATCATTTTTGAAAGCTCCAATCTCTGTGTCCAATCAATCACTTAACTTCATTATCCTCTGTGAGATTTCCTAGACTATTTGGAAGAGACAAATAGGGATAATGCACAAAAGATTTTTTAATTAGCCTAGGAATATACTGTTTAAGAATCTCTTAACACACTGTTTCTTCCTTCCATTCATAATATTAACTCAATAATAGCATGAGCAAAATTTCTGAAGATTAACAGCACAAAATAGGACGCTTGTATGAGTCACATAGACAGCCTTGATCTCAAAGGCTTTAGTGAAAAGACTGTTCTGGTTTTGTAAGAGTTTTAAAGATTGGTTCATTATCAAGTAATGCAGATGTACACTTAACCTAGAAAATGAATTTCTTGTTTAAAAGAAAAAAAAATTGCATGCAGATTCCATTACTGTTGCCATGACACATGGCATCTGTCCCAGAAAGGAGTTCAGTATCCTAAATGGCCATCTTTGTTTGCAGAAACATTGTTTTGCTGGCGTTTTTAATGTTTTTTTAAATTTACCATTTTTACAATATCTAATGTTACGAGAAGCAAATCATATTGCAGTTTTGTATATAATGTGAGAGAACTGTGATGGACGTGCTGTCTCCTGACTAATTTATTTGTCATAATTTGCAGAACGTTCATTTTACCAAAGAGCAGTTTAATTAAGTTGTACATTTTTTTAAAATTTCCCTTTTCGTTTTTTTGCTCTTCCCTGAAAGCATTAAAACTTTGATAGGTTCTAAAAGTGACGAGGGCCTTCCAGTTACCTGCCCAAGTTCCGGTCCCTACTTTGTGATCCTAGGCCATTTGTCCCAGAAGGTTATTCTCTTCTATGCTAGATAGGATAGGGACCTCACAGCCCTGTACAGTAGTGTCCGTAACAAGGGTGATTGGATACCCTTGCCTGGGGATACTGCCACTATTTAAAATGTCACAATAACCTGAGCTTCATTTGGCCACTTTGAAGCTGATTGGAACCTTTCTGATCTATACGGTATTGTATAATTTAACAACTGAGCCATGGAGTGGAGTTGTCAATTTAATCTTCTTCTTTTGTATTAATACCCCTCCCCCTACCCCAATGTGTGTACATGTTCAAGCACACACATCCCACCCCCTGCCTACAAACAGTACTTTGTTGCCCTTTCAAACCTGGCTGCTACAAAGCAGAAGTGATGCCATACAAATTTTCAACCATAAACCTAACTACTGTACCATGAAGTGATAAATTACAGAGACTTTTTCTGACAATAGGTTTGTTTTGTATTAATGGAGAAATGCAACATGGATTTTAGGTTTACCTTAGGAGAGGTATAATTTTGTTAGCTTTTATCCTGCTTTTTATAGTGTACTCTGTACCCTGATGTAAGATGATGGGAAGTGCTGTTAAATTTCACAAACAGTTTTCTGATTGCACTATTTTTCTTCCTAGAATTTACTGGAATATTAAGGTTTGCAGCAGTATTTGTGCTGCTTGGCAAGTGCTGTTTTTTAGCAGCCTTCAGTTACAGAGAGAAGCCTCCTGTGGTACTTCTGCCTGTTACTGTATTCCCCCCAGGCACAGTGTGGGATTCCCAGGCTTGTTAGTGTTTGTGTTACACAGTCTGGAGCTGCAGTGGCACACCAGCTGATGCATGTTAGCTGCTTTGCAAATTAATGAGGTTTCCTTTTGGTACTCTTTCTTTCTCCTGTACTTCTTGATTTTTAAAGATAAAGATTATACGTGTCATTGCTAGGACCATATCATCATAGATGCTCTTCTAATGGGGTAGTTTGGCCATATAATGTTTGGAAATTAGGGACTCCTCCTGCTGTCTGGGGACATAATTCCTTGTTAGTTTGGACTCTGATTGATATCTAAGCATGACACCAGGTTTAAAGTGAATTTAGATGATTGCTAAAATGACCTTGACATAGCAACATCTACCAGTCATGTCTCCAGTAAAAACCTTAGTTGTAACATCTTATTTCTCTTGGGTCAGGACATGAGATGTATAGCTTTTCTTCAAAGCAGTGTATTAAAGAAAAAATTACTAAAGCCTGAAATGGGTCCTGAAGGTATTTTGATACTCAAAGCAAGCATTTAGCAGCACATAAAGGAGAGAGAGAAAGAGCGACACTAATGATTTTCCAGTATGATTGAGCGCACCCAGTGTGAATTTGGTCCCGTAGTAGAAGACTGAAAAATGAGGGAATTGTTGATATAATTAAAGAAAATTTTTAATGCTTTTTGCGTATTTAACTCATTTAAAATAAGTGTACCATCTGTCCCATTCGCTGGACACTGAATATTGAGCACAGTTACATTTTTATCATTAATAAACACATCAAAACAGGAGAAGCTGACATTTGTCAGTCTGGGTAGCAGCATGTTGTTAATAATGCATTCCCTAGCCTTCCATTAGATGCACTTAACCTGCTACCAGAGTGCTGGTGGTTTCTGATTCGCAGTAACCCAGCAACAGTTCCATGCAGTGCAGTTGATGTGCACAGCGATTAGTAATCTTCTCAGGGGGATTTTTTTTCTCTTTGACACACTCACCTTCTAAAGACCCAGAATCAGGATAGGCTGCCAAGAAAAAAGAAAGAAACAGAGCAAGTTAGGCAGAAAAATTGGCCTAGTTTCCCCCCCTTCACGTGGGCAGTAGCTGAAATCTCCTGACACTGTTTTTAGTCTCTTAAAAGATAAAAGAAGATGCATCAGTGATGAAGGAATGACAGTAGCCTGGTGGCTGATTCATTTTCTGTTTTGGAAAAACTTTGTTTTTCTTCCTGATCTGCCTGGGCCTTATACCAACTGCAAGCAAACAGTCTTCACCCAAAAAGGCTTCAGGTCAGATATTTTTGGCTGTTCAGGTCAATGTAAAAGAAAGGCACTATTCAAAGTATCTTTGAGTCTTGGCCAAGCTTTTCTGTGCGATCTAGAACCACCTAGAACATTTTTGTGCCATTCTGCACCAATTAACCTTGGTGACTTTTGTGAGGCATTGCAGGTGCAGAATGGCACACTCATTCTACGCAATAGTCCTTTTACTCTAAAAGTATTTAATTGAGTGAAGCACTTGGAGATATTTCAAGAATGTAATGTGTTGTATATACATATGCATATATGTCTTTCCATCTTCACTGGGTATTTATGAGTTCCCCTTCGATTGTTTTTTTTTAAAGAAGCATCTGGCCTACCCTCAGGTAACAGCAACAGGCCAAAATCACGATTTCAGTGGCATGGAGATTTGAACTTTCTCAACATACCACCCACATCATTTTCGCAACCATATGTTAAATTTCATATTTTATTATTTTTGAATAATCGAAATTACAAAGCATCATACCAGTACTAATGCTACCATTTTAACCAGAGTTATTTACTCAGTAAAATCATGCAGCACAGCAGGAGGCCATTTAGCTCATTGTTCCTGTGTCACCTCTTTGAAAGACCTATCCAATTATCCCACTCTCCTGCTCTTTCCCCTTAGCCCTAGAATGTGAACAGTTCTAATTTCAGTGAACAAAACAAAAACAGAATTACCTGGAAAAACTCAGCAGGTGTGGCAGCATCGGCGGAGAAGAAATCAGTTAACGTTTCGAGCCTTCATGGCCCTTCGGCAGAACTGCTGAGTTTTTCCAGGTAATTCTGTTTTTGTTTTGGATTTCCAGCATCCGCAGTAGCTTTTAGCTTTTTGTTTTTATCTAATTTCAGTGAGTTGAGAAAAAATCTGGCCCAAGTAGATTTGATCAAAGTTTGGTAAGTAATACATTAAATGAGCAATAGGAGGGCTCCAAAGAAGTGATAGTTTAGGTACAGACTGGACATATTTCCATGAGGGGAAAAAAGGACATCCAAAGTTAGAACTTCCTGGATGACTGAAGATACGGAGATTAAAATGAAACCCAAAAAGGAAGCTTCGATAAATGTCATAATCCAGTAGAAAACCAAACCAGGTACAAAAAGTTCAAGGAAGAACTGAAAAAGGAAGTAGAAGGAGCTAAGGAGTGTATGAGAATAGATTAAAAGGGAACCCTAAAGCCTTTTTATAAATCCATAAAAAGTAAAAAGAAGGAATGGATTGATTAGGCACCAAAAAGGAGATCCTATGGCTGAGGTACTAAATGAATACTTTGCATCTGATTTCATTAAAAAAGATAACTGCCAATTTCACAGTAAAGGAGGAAGTAGAGAAATTGGTAAGGATAAAAATAAGGAGGAGGTACTTGAAAGGTTGGCAGCATTCATAGGGAATGTATGACATAGAGAGGGCAGGTATTGAGGTCCTCTGGTCAGATTTTCAGGAGCCAGGGAGGAAGTTCAAAAGAAAGTAGGACTTTAAAGATAGTAATCTCTGGATTACTCCCAGTGCCATGCAGTAGGGGGAGTAAAAATAGGAAGATAGTGAGGATCAATGTATGGCTTAAGGTGTGGTGTAGGAGGGCAGGCTTCAGATTCTTGGGGCGTTGGGATCAATTTGGGGACAGAAGGCATCTCAACAAGATTTGGCTCAGTGTCCTCGCAGGGAGGTTCTCTAGTGTGGATGGAGTGGGTTTAAACTAAATTAGCCAGGGTTAGGACACTAAAATTTAGAAGTTGAAAAGAAAAACCATAGAACTATAGAAAGGTTATGGTGCAGAAAGAGGCCACTCAGTCCAACATGTCTGTGCCAGCCCTAAAGAGAAAAAAGAAACTAGCCGCTCATTTTAATCCCACTTCCTAGCACCTTGTCTGTAGCCTTGCAGGTTACAGAACTTCAGATGCAGATCCAGGCACCTTTTAAATGAGTTGAGCATTTCAACGTCAATCGCCAACTTAGGCAGTGAATTTCAGACACCCACCACCCTCTGGGTGATAAAGTTTTTCCTCATGTCCCTTCTAATTCTTCTACCAATCACCTTAAATCCATGCCCCCTGGTAATTGACTCCTCAACTAGGAGAAACAAATCTTTCCTGTCTACCCTATCTAGGCCCTTTATAATTTTGTACACCTCAATTAGGTCACCCCTTAGCCTCCTCTGTTTTAAGGAAAAAGCCTAGCCTATCCAATCTCCCTTCTTGGCTGCAATTTTCAAGCCCTGGCATCATTCTTGTAAATCTCCTCTGCATTTTCTGCAGAACAATTATGTCCTTCCTGTAATGTGGTGACCAGACCTGTATACAAAATTCCAGCTGTGGCCTAACCAGCATTTCATACTGTTCCATCATTACATCTCTGCTTTTATATTCAATACCTTGTCCAGTAAAGGAAAGCATTCCATATGCCTTCTTGATCAACTTGTTCATCTGTCCTGCCACCTTCAAGGACCTGTGGACATGCACTCCAAGTAAGGTACATAAAGTGAGAGTGTTGGACAGTACAAGAGAAGGGAGTAGTACCATATTAGATAGGAGCGGACTAAGAAGGACTATAAGGAACACAAAAACAGATTCACAATACAGGTATCTAAACGCATAAAGTGTGGTCAATAAGGTTGGTGAGCTACAAGTACAAATATCTGTGAGAATATGATGTAGTGGTAATAACAGAAATGTGGCTTAAAATGGCAAAAGCTGGGTGTTAATATTCAAGGATATAAAGTGTTCAGAAAAGATAGGAAAGAAAGAAAGGAAGGCCGGGTGGCAGTAATGATTGTCAGCTTCCTTCTTAGTAAATACTGATGTAAAGTACTCAATGTATTCTAGCCTTGCCCTGTATCTCTAAGCATATATCACCCTCTTTATCCCTAATAGGACTCACTCCACATCTTACTACCCACTTACTATTTAAATGCCAGTAGAAGATTTTTGGGATCCCTTTTATGTTGACTCCCATTCTATTCTCATATTCTCCCTCTGTCAGTCTTACTTTCCTCTTCACCTCCCCTCTCAATTAGACATTATAGTGTTGGAAAGAGAGAATGTCCTTGAAGGTGCATGGACAGAATGCATCTGGTTAGAGCTGAGAAGCCATTCATTGTACAACGCAGTATGTGAATGCTTTGGTTATTTTACACCTACACATTGTCACAAGTGGTGCTCCTTTGCATCTTTTAAGTCCGTCATTTTCTGTAAGCTTTTTATGTTGGTGTCTGAAAATATTGCTGATTGTGTCACATCTTAAGAATGCATATAAAGCAGCAAATGTGGTGAATGTTCCCTTGTGTATTGTCATATAGGAATGAGCAGCTAACTATACCAAGGATGTTTTTCAGCTACTGAGATGCTCCAGAATTCTTATGTATTCTGTGATGTATTAACTGGCCCCAGTTTGTAATAAACAAATAATACTCAATGCAACATCTATTGCTTATACCTTATTCACTAATGGGGATCCTGTATTTTTGAAAAGGGAATTTTGACATGTTCATAACTGTTGTATCTTTATTCTAATGCCTCCCAAACACAGCCTCAGAATATTGCACAGAAAATAGTGAAAGGACCTCACTAGTAGGATGTTGATATTCCATTTTTAATCTCTTATAAATTTATATTGCATCAGGAAGCAGTTCTCTACTCTTCTCAGGTCCCAGGTGCTGTAGAAACTCAATGCATTTTTTATTGAATAAAGTCCATAGCACCTGAATGGCGTTGTAAACAAATGGAGTACTTTTGAAAGGATATGGAATCTATTCAATATATCCTGAAAATTCAAACAAAGACCGAGA
Organism: Cetorhinus maximus; assembly: GCF_964194155.1. Classification (NCBI taxonomy): domain Eukaryota; kingdom Metazoa; phylum Chordata; class Chondrichthyes; order Lamniformes; family Cetorhinidae; genus Cetorhinus; species Cetorhinus maximus. The sequence continues at coordinate 14,199,040 of NC_135887.1, forward strand.
GCAAATCCAATTAAACAGCTACTTGAACAGAATTGGTGCCAATTCCATCTGTTGACTATTGGAAGAAAGACCTGTAGTAAACCATGCCTGATGACAATAATGTCAATCTCAGTTTTAAAATTACCACTTGATTTAACATCAATTAGCATTTGTGGAGGAAAATTTCAATTTTATGCCAGCCTTTGTGTGAATGTGTTTTCTAATTTGACTTCTGAACGATCTGGCTCTAATGTTTTGACCAAGTTCCTAGTCCTAAACTCCCCAACTAGCGGAAATTATTTCTCTCTATCTGTCCTATCTGTTCCTCTTAATTCAATCAAATCACCACATAACCTTCTAAATTCCAAAGGATACAACCCTAGTTTGTACGTTCTTTCCATCTAATTTAACCCTTAGAATCAGGTATCATTCTAGTAAATCTACACTGCGCTCCTTCGAAGGTGTGATGCCCAGAACCACTCTCGGTACTCCAGGTGTTTTCTGGCCAAGGTTTTGTATAGTTGAACCATGACTTCTATCCTCTTGTATTCTCCTCTTCTAGGTATAAAATCCAGTATTCAGTTAGCCATGTTGATTATCTTCTGTACCTGTTAATGGCATTTTAATGATCTGTATACATGGACCCACAAGTCTGTTTGGACCTTCATTGTTTCTCACTTTTCACCATTTAGGAAGTACCTTGTTTTATCCTTTTTAGGCCCAAAGTGGATGACCTCACATTTGCCTACATAGAAATCAATTTGCCACAGTTTTGCCTATTCTATCAGTATCTCTATGCTAATTGACAACTGTTCCCATTGTGCATGCCATTGTACATTTCCCAGTAGCTTGGGAAGATCCTCCTGAAACTAGAAGTAGCCTGGTAACTGCAAAGAACTTCACTGGTTTGTGCAGTTGAGATGAGCCACTCAGTCCTCCACAGCCAGAAAACCCTTCTTCCTCTGTTTGCATCATTCATGGGAAATGCCTTTTCTGGTGATAGGCGTGGTCTCTGAAGGGGGTGATAAGCGTGGTCTCCAAAGTGGGTGATAGGCCTAGTCTTTGAAGGGGGTGATAGGTCTAGTCTCTGAAGGGGGTAATAGGCCTGGTCTCTGAAGGGGGTGATAGGCCTAGTCTCTGAAGGCAGTAGCAACACTTAGTTTCCTGAGCTGCCACTGATGTCACAACAACCATCAGCAGTCTCAAAATAATTAAGTTCTAAAACCAACCATAGCAAAGATTTGCTGAAAGTGAATAGTTAAAGAAATGTATGGAAAAAAACAATCAATCTAACTTAAAACTTAGTGACAGCAATATCTGGGCAGCAGTATCATCTTGTGCTTTTTTCCCTCACTAGAAAGTTAAGATGTCACAAAGAAGAATAATGTCTCAGTTTCAGCTTTAAACATTAGAGGATTTTTACAGAAAAAAAATTCACAAGAGGATAGTATTACTTCTATTGTATTAATTCATATTCACATTCTTCACCTTCAATTTAAAAGGAAAGTTACATTTATTTCTTGTGAATGTTGTACTGAGAGTTCAATTTCACTAATCAATTTGTACACACAGCTAGGATGTCTTTAAGAAATGGTGGATGGCAGGATTCCGGATGCGCTGTTGAATGTCCACTTTTAAGACTGACTTGAATTGTTTTGTCATTGCTGACTTGGTCCTGTTGCTGTATTTCCATTGATTGTTAACTTTACTTACAATGCTATCATAGATTAGTTTTCACAATTAACTTTTAAAATGCTATCTGTATTTTGAATAAAAGGCACAATTATTACCTATTGCTGCTTCTGATTGAATAGATCTTTTGTTTTGTCCTTCTCAAATATCAAGAATAAAAACATGAGAATGAGGCCCTCTGGTGGTCAGCCTTAATTTAGAGCATTTTCTGTGAAGAACAAGTGTTGTTGGAATTAGCGGCATCATTTTACACAGAAAAGAAAAATTCAGCCAGCTGCTAGTGGTTGTAGCAATTTTCAGACAGTGGAACCTACAGCACTTAAAAGAGAAATCAATAAAGTGCCAAAATCTGCCGGCCTCAATGACAATCTATTTGTTTTTTTTCTGATAGTCATTAGTCTGGTAGCCACCAAAGGAAGAGCTAGTGGGAGATAACCCTGAAAGAATTTTTAGGCAGAGATGATCATATTAAATATTATACCTGGTTAACGATAACACTCACACAGATTGCTGAAGAATATAAACCAGTTTCATTCTTGACCTGGGGAGAAGGCGGGAGAATGGGGTTGAGAAACTTATCAGCCATGATTGAATGGCGGAGCAGACTCGATGGGCCGATTGGCCTAATTTCTGCTCCTATGTCTTATGATCTTATGACCTATCAGTAAGGCCTAGTAAACAACCTCGCAGAAACACTGATGAATGAAAAGGGGGGGATCAACAAGAACGGGGACAAAAAAGAAAGTGGTAAACAAAGACCTAATGACAATCAATTAAAAGAGTAACAGAAATCAGGAAAACTACAGCAATTACAGTCTTTCAGTATCCTAAGTTGTGAATCTGGCTACTAAATATTTGGACATCATTAGCTGCAGTCACAAGCAATGCATTTTGGGCAAGTCCCTGGCACGTGCTGTTGTGAGTCATCTGCTTTACCTCGAGCCTCATGCTATAAAAGATGCAACCTGATGTCTTGTGGGACCAGGAATTTCCATGGGGCAGAACACGGGTATTATCGTTGTTAGCAAAGAGTACTCGGGAAAAGAAAACTTTAATGCTGCTAAAGGAAGAATATCTAAGCTAATCATTCACAATATCCTTTCTGATTTGATGCACTCTAACTAATTAATAAGTTAGAGGCAAATCATATACAATGCCTAAGTGTTCAATAGTTGAATTATAAAGAGATTTATTCTATATAGTCTCAACACTTGTTTGCAAATCACAAATTTAATTAATTAGATGTGTCATTAAGGTTATGCAGTCTGTACTAACAAACTGCATCCTGTCATGGTATAGTGCGGCCCCTACCGCCACCACCCCCATCCTCACCCAACTCCCAACACTGCAAGTTCCTTATCTGGAAGACTTGACCAGAAGAAGGTAAATAATTCTATTTATGTAAGTGCCATTACGTCTCCCAGAAACATCTCAAATCCCTTTCATTAATTGCTTTGAAGTTAGACATTACATATGCAAACCAGATTTAAAAGGGTTATTTATCCCCTTTCTCAGTTCCCAACAGAGAGGGCTATCAAATCTTTGCTAGTGCTGCTCTTGAGGGAATAGCAGGAGACAATGTCAGTATGATTATCTCCTCCTTGTGCAACATTTTTGTGTTCTTCCCCCTTTGTTTACTTCCCACTGATAGATTGGCCAAGTTGAAGAACTAATGATGCGAGGTGAACTTGTACTAGCGTACATTCTGGTCCAGTGCAGTGATGCAAAACTGCAGTATTACACAGTCCATACCAAAATATAATTTGAAAGATTAGAAATAAATTATAGTTGCCAGGCTGTTCTGAATCAGCTGTTTTCAATCAGAACAGTTGAGCTGATGCTGTTAGCCATTGCAGTTGGCTTCAGTACCTAGTCCAGAAGGAAAAATCATCAAGGGTTCCTATTCTTAGTTGCTGTTCTACAATCGGGTTTATAAAGGTAGATCTATAGATGTTGAGTGAGGACTGCATCCGATCTGGCTGTGGCACTCTCTGCCATTAAATAGACTGACCCTTTATTCCCTGGAATTTCGAAGAATGAGAGGTGATCTTGTTCAAACATACAGAATTCTTACAGGGCTTGACAGGATAGATGCAGGAAGGATGTTTCCCCTGGCTGGGGCATCTAGAGCCAGAGGACACCATCTCCGAATCAGGGGCAAGCCATTTAGAACTGAGATGAGGAGGAATTTCTTCAGAGTGTGGTGAATTTTTCAAATTCTCTGCCCCAGAGGGCTGTGGAGGCTCTGTCGTTGACTAAGTTCAATACTGAAATAGATAGATTTCTACATGTTAAAAACATTTGAGGGATTTGGGGATAGTGCAGGAAAATGATTTTGAAGCAGATCAGCCATGGTCTCATTGAATGGCAGAGTGGGTCGAAGGGCTAAATGATCTACTCCTCCTCCTGTTTCTTATGTTTTTATTGATTAACAGTTGACACTGTCTAGGATCACCTTTAAAAAAAAGTAACACCTTGAGGGGAGGCTATCAATACCCCAGTAAGCGGCAAGATGAGAGAGAATCTATTTGAGGAAAAGGGTTTTCGTAGTTAATTTTCATTGCCACAACCCTCAGTTAAATATGGATTTCTGTTCTGTAATCAGAATCGTTTTCAACAAGTTAGAAGTTAAACCACAACTTAAGCAAACTTTAAAGTGACTCATTTTGCTTTTTCAAAAACATTCACATCGAGAATACTTGTATGCTCTACATGTACATCTGTAAACACTAGAACGAGTTATTCAATTGATTTGTACCAAGCATGACCAGCAATTTTCCTGTCATCAGACGTTGTATTTGCTGTGAAGATGTGTACAGGAAACTCGCATCAAACCAAACATCCTTTGAAGAGTAATTTTCTTGTCCTAATCTTATTGCAATATTCCTATGTATTTTTATCAAATTATATAATTAATTTTGTGTTATCTGATTAGTTTTGCGTGATCTGATTTTTGGTTCCTTTGGAAAATGACTACAGAAAACCACGAAAGTAATGTGGCATTTTCTTTTTGACAGTTAACTTTCTTTGGATAAGTGGACTTTTGGAGGTTGGTGTTAGGATTTGCCCCTACTACTCCACCACCCTCCATGCTTGGAATTTATCCAGAAAGTTATTGAGCCTTCAGGATCATAGCAAAGCCAGCTTGACACCCAATCTGCCTTGTGTTACCTGATATCAAGAGGTAGGGAAGGAGTGCAAATAGATTAGCACCCCCAGTGTTAGGGAAAAGAATACCAACTAAGATAACTCTCCTTGGTCGCTATCGTAACAGTCAAATACCATGCAACCCCCAGGTTTATGGATAAATAATGGCCACTTAATTGAGCCAATGATGGACCCATGCCCCTTTGGCATGAGAGGACAGAGGATTTGCAGAAGAAAATGGGCATAATTAAAATTGTATGTAGATACATGCATGTAATGTACTGACTCAGAGGGAAAATTCAACCAAGGTCCTATTCCTGATCACTATTCAGAGCAGGATTTGAGATATTACTGATATTCCAAGCAGTATTTCCACATTTGCTGTTGTGCTCAGATTACCTAAACTTAATTAATTTAATACCAGTTGGGTCAGTAATGTCTTTCTAACTTTATTTGATCAACGTGGATAGCAACATTGCGGTACATTTGTTTTTAAATGCGTATCTGCTGTGCCCTGGCCAATACTTATTCCTCAACCAACATATTACCTGGTCAATATCTTATTGCTGCTTGTGGGAGCTTGCTGTGTGCAAATTAGCTGCCACATTTGCTACACTACAAAAAGAACTTCCATTGGCTGTAAAGCACTTCGGGACATTCAGAGGTATGAAAGGTGTTTATAAATACAAGTCTTTTTTTCAGTATATGGACTTCTTTTCAAGTTACTTGGGAAATTTGGTAACTGAGTTCAATTTGTATCGGGGCCAGATTTTACTGTCAAAAGAACAGGGAGGCATCGGTTGTCGTTATTTAAGCATAAATGGAACAGTAACTTCCGGCAAGCAACAGATATATAGTTAAACATGAATATCCAAAAATCGCTGTCTGGGTTGCATGCCAAACGGTATCTCACTTTCTTCCTTGCCATTGAAATGCATTAAATAGCATGAAGTTTAGGGGACACTCTATTGTTGTGGTAATGTCACTGGACTAGTAATCGAGAGGCCGAGGCTAATGCTCTGGGGCATCGGTTCAAATCCCACCACGGCAGTTGGTGGAATTTAAATTCAAATATTAAATCTGGAATTGGAAGCTAGTCTTAGTAATTGTGACCATGAAACTATCATCAATTATGTAAAAAGCCACTTGGTTCACTAAGGTCCTGTAGGGAAGGAAATCTGCCGTCCTTAACTGGTCTGGTCTACATGTGACTCCAGGCCCACAGCAATGTGGTTGACTCTTAACTGCCCTCTAAAATGGCCTAGTAAGCCACTCAGCTCGAGGGCAATTAGGGATAGGCCACAAATGCTGACCTTGCCAGCAATGCCCACATTCCATAAAAGAATAAAGAAGAAAAAGTTGCTGCAGTTGCATGGTAGTTTGTCATAAAGTTGGGTCCTGTCATTTCAAGTGTAAGTGCCTTGTTTAACAATGTGATATGTTAATCACTGCCAAAGATTAACTGTTATGTGTGGAATCACATTCCTTCTGGTATTAATGGTTTAAGGTGTTAAAAATGTTAACGTGCTGTTGTGACACAGCTGATGGTAAATGCTGAGCTGTTCAAATCCCAGAGGGAAACTTCGAACAGCTGTCACAACTCATTTTCAATTTGTATAAATTTCGAGATACATGCCTTGAATTCAGTGATAATAAGACCACCAAGTCTTATAGATTTTTATAAAACTAGATTAAACATTTATTAATGAGAAATGATTTTAAATACGTACATAGATCTACACATCACTACTATGATAACTTCTAAATCCCCTAATCAATCTCCCTAATCAATCTAACTCCCAGTTATACTTTCATTAAGGCGACAGTAAGACACAGATTTTAAAAGACCCAGTCAAAGCAACATGAAACCCTGAAAAAGTGGCTTTCCATGTGAGTTTTCTTAACTTCAGTCCTTTGAAGACAGCAGCTTGAGGCATTGATGCTGAATGCTTTTTCACTCTCGTAATATCTTAAAAATGCTTTCCCCTATGCATAGCCCTTGCTCCTTTATACATACCTTCCTCTTTGAATGCAAATACCCATTGTTTCACTATGTCTTTGGACTTTATCTCGCTGATAATAAAACACTCTCATAGCACTAAGTTTACCAGTAATCTTTGGGAAAAATAAACACACTGTTTCTAAACTTCACCTGGCTAGTTGACATATTTCACCCCTCCTTTGAAATCAATCTAGTCTGGTTTATTTCAAAATGCAAATGTTTCCCTGACACCTATGTTTCTAAACTTCCCCATATTTATCTAATTAACATTCAAACCTTCCCTCTCTTCTTAGGTCAAAGCACCCGGATTAGCTGCCTCTAATTCAATTAAATCTTTCACACACAGACACATATTGACACATACACACATCCTACTATTACTCTGTTTTACAATAAATTCCAATAACATTATGAGAGTTATTATATCTTCTTGACAGTGCAAGAGCAAATCTGACTTGCCAAATTCCATTAAATGACCTGCTACACCAAATTCTGACCTGTATAGTTTTCGTTTAATGAGTCAAGTGTTCTGTTTTGGGAAATATTCTGTGCCACCAGATTTCCTTCCTTTCTACTTGATTGTTAGAACTGCGGAATTTTTTTTGCCAATATTCGGAGGTAACTTTGTACTGTAAAAGATTCGTAAGGAGGAGTTGCACTGTCTTTCATAACCAAGCATTCTTTTTTTATCTCAGTCTCCTCCTTCCAAGAAAAGAAAGCTAGAGAAACCCCGGAAACCCATCACCTTCACAGTTTTGGAATCTACAATCAAGGAACTAAAGAACAAAGTTGTAAGTTCAGACCCTGTGCCTACAGAAGACATTGAGGTAGTAACCACAGGAATAGAGAAAATTCTTGCTGAGCTGAAGGTAAATCTCAAATCTCTCTTGACTTATGAACATGAAATACTTGTGTGTTGCCACAGATAGGTTAGGTGTGGGATTCACAGTGTTGTGCTTTCGAGTTGCAAGGAGGTGCTAAGCAGGAACCTTAGTTTTTCTAACCAGGAAAGAGGTAAACTTATAGGAAAAGCCACTGTTGATATTGCAACACTGAGACTTAGAAACAAGCTATCTCTTGCCCTTCCCACTGAGGAATATTATGTAGGGATTTGACTTTTAGGGAAAACGCTATAACAAAGGGAAGAAACATTGTTTTAAAATGGATTAAGAGCTAGCTGCACATTAAACAAACCACAGAATTACTACCTACTACCTATCTTTTGTAGCACACAAGAGTCTACAATATACAGATGTCTGTTTTCAGATGTCATGAATGAAAAAGCTACACTGACAATAAAAGAAATGGCAAAGTATGGTGCTACATGTTATGACAAGCCTTCAGTTTTGTACTACGGTGATTGTTGATGGGCTGTTAAACATAGAGAGATATCACAGGATCATGAACTCTGGCTAACTGCTTTCCCTCACTATTTTCCCAGAGCCTAGGAGATCCTGAGGTCTGTAATGGTCCCACACCTATCTCAGTTAAGATCAGATCACTCAGCGCGCGCGCACACTCACATACACACACACACACACACACACACCCCCACCCCAAGATGTTTTAGATTTATAGCCATACAATACAGAGGGAGGCCATTTGGCCCACCAAGTCCATGCCATCTCTCTAGAGCAACCCAGTCAGTACCATTCCACTGTTCTATCCCCGTAGTTCTTTCTAAGTTTATTTTCCTTAAGTGCCTATCCAATTTCCTTTTGAAAACATTGCTAGTCTCTGCTTCCAACTCGAGGACAGCTAGTTTATAGAAGGAAAGTATGATTTCTGTAAAAATGCTCCCAACTTTCATTACATAAAAACAGGAGTTACCCGTGGTGCTTGTTGCCTTAAGGCTAGCCTTACTGAGTAAGGGTCATGTGGTCAGAACAGCCAGTCAACACCAAGCATGGGGAATCTCATAAGGGGATGGAGCTTTCCTAACCTGGGGGAGTGCATTGTAGCCTTGCTAGAAGCAGGCAGCTAATCCAACAGCTCTGTAAATAAAGTTTGTTTTTCAACTAAAGAAGCCACTCGGTAGGACATCTCTACATCTGGCAATGAGGATAAATGATCCTGGCGCTACCCCTTGCCGTACAACTGAGTGTATCTCGTTTTAAAAAAGAAAATAAAAAAATATATACTCACCAGGATGCCTCTCTTTGGGAGGATTGACCCATTTGACTCCTCCACAGAGGACTGGAGTCAATGCATTGAGCGCCTTGGGTTTTATTTCCAGGTCAACAAAATAGGTGTGGAGGCAAAGCGCAAAGCAATTCTTAAGCGTCAGTAGGAGTCAAACCTACAACCTTATTCACAGTCTCTCAGCCCCAAGCACGCCCAACTCCAAATCGTTCAGCGAGCTCATGGATTTAGTGAAGGGCCATTTTCAGCCCAAACCATCGGCCATTATGCAAAAATTCAAATTTAATACGAGGGTGATGCGTATCGTTCACAACTCATGTTGCTAAGTTGAAGCAATTGTCAGAGCATTGTGATTTCGGAGCGACCTTAAATGACATGCTATGGGATCAGTTAGTTTGTGGTGTGCACAGCAACGCCATTCAGTGTCGATTGCTTGTAAAAGTCGATATGACAAGCAATGGAGATAGTGCAGGCCGTGGAAGGCACTGAAAAAGATTTGCAAGAGCTAAAGAGCTTGCAGAATGGCACCATTTACCAGTTAGGGCGGGAACCTGTAGCCAGGCATGGCGCCAAATCCGCTGAAGCAGCCACGAAGCGGGAATCATTCCCAATCACCCAGAAATCAAAAAAATATACAGCAGGCAATCAGACAGCGACCCTGAAGTTGAAATGTTACCGATGTGTGGATAACCACGCTCCTGAAACATGTAGTTTTAAGGAGGCCGAGTGCTATTACTGTCGCGAAAGGGAACATTTGATAAAGCAGTGCAGAGCTAAGTCCAGACTGCCAAGTAACCAGCCAGCAAAGATGTTAGAAGTACATAATGTGAAATAGCGGTACTATATCCCTTATAAGAGAAAAAGTGGATGCTGGGATAAACAGGTTGGAGGTACTAGATATCATACAGTCGGTTCACTGGTTAGAATGGGCAGCATGTATCTCCCCATACTGAAACCAGATAACACCATCCGCATTTGCAGTGATTATAAGCTAACAGTTAATCAGGCCGCCAAGTTGGATAAATATCCAATTCCAAGAATTGAAGACTTGTACTTAATGCTGGCAGGAGGTCAATCCTACACTAAGTTGGATATGAGCCACGCTTACCAGCAACTCGAGTTAGATAACACATCCCAGGGATATGTCACAATAAACACACAAAGGCTATTCCAGTATATGTGCCTCCCTTTTGACCTGTCTTCGTCATGTGCAATATTTTGAAGGACGATGGAGAGCCTACTACAGGGTCTACCACTGGTTGTAGTATACCTTGATGATGCCCTCATAACTGGATCAGCAGAGGCCGAGCATTTAGCACATTTAGAGGAGGTATTAAAAAGATTTCTGGAAGCAGGAATTTGTCTAAAAAAGGAGAAATGCACTTTCCAAGCCACTGAGGTTACCTATCTGGGACAGCATGTAGACGCACGAGGATTATACCCAGGGGAAGAAAAGGTTAAGGTGATAAAGGAGGCACCTTCCCCCACAAATATCACTGAATTCAAATCATTTTTAGGGATGGTAAACTACTACGGGCAATTTTTACCCAACTTATCGACTGTACTGGCCCCTTTGCACATACTGCTGAAGAAACACCATCGTTGGTCCTGGAAGGCTCCACAACAGGAAGCCTTCAACAGAGTAAAACAACTGCTGCACTCCTCAACCTTGTTCATGTACTTCGACTCATCTAAAGAATTGATATAGACCTACGACGCCTCACCATATGGCATTGGTGCACTGTTGTCCCATGAAATGGACGATGGCTCTGAGAGGCCAGTAGGTTACGTATCAAGAACCTTCTCGGTGACCAAAAAGATTATTCACAGATCGAGAAGGAAGGACTAACGATAGTCTTCAGAGTTAGAAAATTCACCAGTACCTACAAGGCAGGCACTTTACTGTTGTCTCTGATCATAAACTGCTTTTGGGCCTTTTCAAAGAAGACAAGGCTATCCTGCCGGTAGCCTTGGCAAGAATTCAGTGATGGGCATCAATTCTGTCCGCCAGTGAATACACCTTCAAGCACCAACTTGGGATACACATAGCGAACACGGACGCTCTTAGGCTCCTACCATTGCAAGAAAGCATTGTGTGTACTCCTGTACCCCAAGAAATCATCCTTGCATTGAATTTCTTAGACACATCGCCCATCTGCGCGAAGCAGATCAGGAACTGAACCAGTCAAGATCCACTTCTGTCCAAAGTGAGAGACCAGATACTTAGAGGATTTAACCATCCTCAGTCTCCGAGGAAATGAAACCATTTTTTACCCACAAACATGAATTGAGTTGTCAGGATGGCGTCGTAATCTGAAGAGCAAGAATAGTCGTTCCTGTACCAGGCTGAGATCTGCACGTAACTGAATTACACAGCGCTCACCCTGGTATTTCTAAGGTGAAAATACTCGCCAGTAGTTACACGTGATGGTCTGGTCTAGATGCAGATATCGAGAAGCTAGTTGACCACTATCAACAGTGCCAACTGAACTGAAGCAAAAGTTGCCAGCCGCAGCCCCCCACACCCTTGGGAATGGCTTGGCCGGCCATGGCTGCAGATCCATATAGACTACGTGGATCCACTCCTAGGCACAATGTTTTTGCTTATAATCGACGTATACTCAAAATGGATGGAGATTTTTGAGGTGAAATCACATGCTACCATTGAAAGGTTACGCCAGTGCTTTTCAACTCACGGATTGCCCGAAGTTATTGTATTAGACAATGGAGCCATATTTACAAGTGCTGAGTTTCAGAACTTCACCAATCTAAATGGCATTAAACACATCCGAACTGCACCTTACCACCCATCATCAAAAGGACTAGCCGAGAAGGCTGTCCAAACTTTCAAATCAGGACTAAAAAATTGTCGGGAGGAACCTGAAACAGAGAACCCCGTCGATGATTTGAATTGTAATTGCTTGGCCTATGTATATAAGTGTATAATCTGAATTCGTGAAAAAGCGCAAGCGATTATTTCTAAGATTTTTGATATTGTTTTCCAATCACCTGTATAAAGTAATTTGAGTAAGGAATGTAAAACAAGGAATTAAAGGGGGAGGGATGTGGTGATTGTTGCTTTAAGGCCAGCCTTACTGAGTAAGAGTTATGTGGTCAGAACAACCAATCAACACTGAGCACGGGGAATCTCATAAGGGGATGGAGTTTTCCTAGCCTGGGGAGTGTATTGTAGCCTTGCTAGAAGCAGACAACCAATCCAGCAACTCTGTAAATATAGTTTGTTGTTCAACTAAAGAAGCCGCTCAGTAGTACATCTCTACATTACCTATCTTAAAAATTTTTAATTTGCATCCATCACAAACTCGCTATTTGGATCATCTTCCCTATACAGCCACTATAGGTGACCAGTTAGGGAGAAGGACTACATGTCCCCTGATGCTCTATTTGATTCCATGGGTGATGCAGTGCTGTAGTATATTGTAGCCTACCTGGATTTACACCATCCCATGCCTCACCATGCCGTTTATTTATCCAATGAACTTTTAGTGGAATAATAATTCACAATCTCTGGCAGGTTGGAGTTGACCTGTAAACTACAGCATCAGCAGGTCAAGCGTGCAACTATTAAGTAATGTTTTACAAAACATCACTTGTCACAAGTCATTCAGTTGGCTGTTAGAAACCGAAGACAGGAGCGCTTGGGAAGGATTTTCAGCCGAAATTATTTAGCAGGAGTCAACAGATTTCTGATACACATTATCATAATAAAGGAAAAAACACCAAATCCGGAAATATTGACTTTAAAAGTAAGACCTGAGTTTTTTTTTAAAAATTCACACAAGGCACTGGCTGGAATGCTGCTGGGTGACTTCCTAAGAGGTAGTGGAACTCCATCCTTTTGCCAGACAAGGTATTTCTAAAGACACCCAGAAATTAATTGCTCCCTCCAGTAGAGACGATGAAAGATGTATATCTTCTCATCAAGAATTCTTGTGAGCAGTGCCCAGACAGATTTGTGCATTTGCTTCCAACTTCAAATATACAAAGGAAGGGGCTAAAAGTGAGCTGAAAAGCTGCCCCGGTGTCTGTCTGTTGGTGGGTGTCCTGAGAGAGAGCAAGTACTGGAAGTTTGGTTCAGAAGTAACAGCCACACACAGTACCCCAGCAAATCGCCATTTTTCAGGTATCCCGATCTCTCTACCGAATTCAACACTACTGGAACCTCGAAACCAACTACTCATCTACCGGAGTCAACTCTACTGGAACCATGAATCGCAACGGCTGCCCCATTCAATCACCTACTCCCCACGAGTCTAGGACTGTTCTGTATTCCTTTTCTTTATATACAGATATGTGTTCACTTACTTCAAACAAAATTCTTATTTTTAATCTGGATGACTGTATATGCATTTGTTTTATCCTTTCTTGCCTTTAGTAGTTAATAAACTTATTCTTACCTTTAACTCAAGAAAGTCTGATCAAATTGGCTCCTTCAAAACCAGAGTGATTGTGTCCGGGAACAAGGTATCTGCGAAAGGGATCCTTTTTAGATTAAATCTTGTTGCGACTAACAGAGTGGGGTGCTGAATAAAGACAGGGAGCCAGTTCATCCCTCCTCACCTGGGCCATAACAATTTTGGGGTGTCCCAGCCAGGCAGTGACAAATCGAGGGGTCTTGCCTGGATCAGCAACTTTGGGGAACCTCACCTGGATCATAACAACATTGCTTAGCAACTGAGGTAGATCGTAGGTGAGTGCTCATCAGCTTGTAAAACTTAACTATCAGAAGAGGATTGTTTTTGCTTGTTTAATCATAAACTTGCCCAGCTATTTTATGAAGTAGCCAGAAGTCAATTAGTCTTAGATTATTCTAATCTAATTATTTTTAGATTTCTTTCAGTGGTGGAGCTCCTGCAACTATTGACCCAATTCTGCAGAACCCTCTTTCTAAGTTCCAGTTTTGTGTTTTTTTTTAACGGTGTTTTAGGGATCTAATTTCAAACTTCATCCATTTTTCTGTGAAAGTGAAAATCTGGTGGTCTTTGTTATAAAATAGTTGGAACACTGTTTAATAAAAGCCTTGCCAAAACATTACTGTATCCCTTGTTCAGGTATAGTAAGCCTATGTAGAGACCCCAAGTGGCTGTATGTGCATAATACGCTCATTTTCAGATTCAGGACCAACAGATCCCAATTTATTTATCATATAGCAGCTGTCTCAGGCAATTGATTCATGCTGAGGTTAATTACAGATTAATTGCTAAGATTGAGGGAAGTTTGCAGATCAACCTAGAGCTGGAAATTTCCAAGCACCTGGCAATCTGCAAATTTACCTCCTTAACAGCAATAGTCTCAGGGCCTAAATAGGCCACTTCCCCAATGAGTACCAGAGCAGTGATCTTAAAAGGACCGGCCAGATTAGCAGGTAAACACCTCAGCATCACTCCAGTTTGAAGATGCAGTCAACAACATCTTGGGAAATAAACTAGTATACAGTCAATTCTTAATTTGAAGTCCCTTAATTCAAATTACCTGCTAATTCAAATGTGTCTAGCACTAATTTCTCACTTTCCTTTGTTACTTACATGACTTGATTCAAATTATCTGATAACTCAAAAACTTTTTAAATGCAAAACAATGAGGTTTAGCAGTTTTTTGGATTGTTAAGGTGCAAAAGATCGCCTCGCTATATGGCATGTACTTCATTTATCTAATGCCAGATCTTGACTGCTTTGTAGACTTTGGGTTTCTTCTAAGTTTAGAGGAGCATTCTCACAACCAGAAGCAAGCAGCCATGTATAAAAGCAACAAGATAACTGGGAACCAGAATGCCAAAGTCAACCTTTAATGCACAGTAATTTTCCTTTGTCTCCGCAGGTACTTTATAAACGTGTGCCTTGTGGGAAAGGTGAAGTCAGTTTATTTTTAACAGCCATACAGAACTCATGGGTCCATGTTCGGCGAAAGAAACGGGATAGAGTGAGGCAACTTCGAGAGCTCCCCAGAGCCACGCCAAATGTGCTGAAATCCACAGAAGCAGACCAGACAACTGAAAAGCAATGCAGTACTAATATTGGTTCTGTCGGGGATGAGGAAGAGTCCGATCTTGGCGACTCTGCAGAAAGCAATACTGAAATAGGAAAAACAACAGTCATTGCCAAAGAGGAGCTCCCAGTCAATGGGGGTAATAATTTGTTGAATAAGCTACATGTAGATCAAGAAAATAATATGGAAACTGAAGAAAAATGTAGCCAGTGTGAAACTAGTTTTGCTGACTGTAAAACTGATGATGCAGTTGAGCAGGAAATATCTTCTTCAACCGTGCCAAACCCAGAGGGGGAAGATACTCCAAAAGAGAGTGGAGGTTGTTTCTTGTTCAAGTGTCTAATGAATGTGAAGAAGGATGGAAAGAATGCCCGTGTAGAAATGCACTGGGTTGAGGGACAGAATAGGGACTTAATGAACCAGCTGTCCACCTATCTGCGAAACCAGATTTTCAAACTGGTGGTTAGTTAAAGGAATACTGTCTTATTGTCAGCATGCAAACTGTATTTTTGCCAGTTTTACATAGATAAATTCCCAGGTTTCAAAATTGTTTTGAAGCTTCTTTACTGGTTTGCACCTGATTTTCCAGAATTTTGAGAATTGTGTTCTGTGCACCTTTTTCGAGCTGCACACCTCATCCAGTATACTATCAAAAACATGAAAAAGACATGTTCATCTCCTCTGATCACATAATTGAGCAAATAAACTCCCATAGTTTGGTGCTAATCCACCAGAAGGCTAAGTTGCATAAATTTGTTCAATTATCTGATTACCAGTCAAGGAGTTACAGTTGGTCCTAGTGCCTCTTTAATGAGAGGGGTTTGCAGTCAAAAAAACAACCAGATATCCCAGTGACACCGAAAGGAATAACTGCTGCTTACATTGTAGTGTCATAAGATCACGAGATAATTGTACATGTAGGAGGCCATTTGGCTCGTTTTGGTTCACCCATCCAGAATTACCTTAAAGAAGTCCTCATTACAGTATCCAATTTGTTCTTAAATGATTCCTATTTCTGTTTTCTCTCTGCCTGTATACCATATTGTAGTCTATTCCATACATTTAAGATTGTTCATGTTCAACTTCTGTTGGTCTTAAATTTGTTTTTTAATGTTTTGGACCTGAGTTTCCAGATTTATTTTTCATGAAGCTTGCTATCTCTTGTATACCCCTATAAATTCACGTCTCAGCTGCATCCCCATGTCATTGTACAGAATGACATCTTGAGGCATTTTACAAAGGGAAGAAGATGGGTGTATGCCAAGCAGGAAAGAGAGAGTGAAAGGAAAACAGGGAAAGAAGTTGGATTGGATTTGAAAAGACAGTTTTTGCAAAGTGTTTTTTTGTGTGAGAATATGGTGAGGCCAGCGTTGGATTTGGCTGTTGTCTCGTCCATGGTCAGAAGCACTCGTTATGTCGGCTCACACATGAAGAATGGTCATTTGGATGAGGTACTAATGAGTTTCTGGCTTCCAGTTTTATTTAAAAACAAACAAGTTTATAAATGGAAAAGTTTTGTAGTGTCTTTTGTAACTCTGATTCCGCCCCCACCACCACCAGGCCACCTACCTCCTGTCTCACTTTTCAGAGGGTTGAATATTTTTTTAAAAATGCCTCCTGGGAATTTATTTGCAAACTGAAAATACAATAAGTTTTATCAATACATCAGTACATGTAAAAATGTTATCTGCATACTGTGAAATGTGACTTGAGGTACAATCTTTTGGCTTTAAAATTGAACCTTTGCTCTGTCTTCATGAATTTGTATTTGGCAAACTTTTTCGAAGTCTTATATTTTATATAGCGCCTTTCATGACCTCAAAATGTTCCAAGGCACTTTGAGGTGTAGTCACTGTTGTAATGTAGGAAATACAGCAGCCAGTTTGTGCACAACAAGATCCCATAAACAGCAATGTGGGAATGGCCAGATAACTTTTTTTAATGATGTTGATTGAGAGGTAAATATTGGCCAGGAAAACTCCCCTGGTCCTCTTCAGAATAGTGCATGGAATCTTTTACATCCATCTGAGAATGTATATGAGACCTCAGTTTAAAGTCTCATCCGAAAGATGGCACCTTTGACAATACAGTACTGCATGAGTACTGCACTGGAGTGTCAGCCTAGACTTGCGTGTACAAGTCCCTGGAATGGGGCTTGTAAGCACAACCCTCTGACTCAGAGGTAAGAGTACTCCCACAACTGACATTTTATCTTTTTTACTGAATGGGGGCATAGAGCCAGAAAAGCTGTAAGCCATTGACTTCATAGCGATGTCAGGTACAGATAATTTTCTGTGCATTCTTTTGCTTTGACCTGTTATGCCATTATATTGTCAAATGAAAAATAATAGTTAATGATAATTATTTTATGAGGACAGTGTCCATTTAAAACCAGGTGTAGAAACAAAAGCCATGAAGTTTCTGCAATACTAGCCAGTTTGACCATGATAAATCCATATTGTAATCTTGGTACCATCTTAAATGTACGTACAATCATAGTGCCAAAGGTGCACTTGGTTCTGCTTGTGTTGTTCATTTTGATGTACTCTTTGTTCATCCAATATTGCTTTCTGATAGTTTTGTCCACTGTTATGTGTGTGTGTGTTTTTAAGAATAGCTAGGACAGTGTATTATTTGTACTGGTGGAGCATTCAAGCTTCCACACCCAGTGGTCTCCAGTGGACAGATTTTCCTGCTTCTCATCCAAGTCACCAAATGTAGAGAAGTCAAGTTCTCCATCTTGAGGGAGAAAGAGATAGGAACTGACATGAGCAGCTAGCCAGCTGTGTAAAGATCATTGTCTGTTGGTTGACCACAGAGCAAAATTTAATGGCTTTGGGAGCAAAGTTCATGGCTTGCATTACCCAGCACTCCTGGCTGATTGGAGCAAAACAGTGCAAAGTGGGAAGGTGATTGAGATGCGCCTGTAACTTGAGGGAATAAAAATATGCAACATCTTTGCAAATTATAGAAAACAAAATCTGTAACTTCTTTCCACTGCTTTATGCCCTGCTACTTGAAACAGCTGGAGAGGTTCACCTGTGGCTGACTGATTTGAAAAGATATATTTTGTGTGTTTATATCTAGTTCCGCAGTTCAAAGTTTTTATATTGGGTGTCTCGGTATGCATATAAAATAGCTGGCATATATAGTTGAGATGGGTTTGCAAATCTAATCTCCCTTTCAGAAAATTTTCAAAATGGCAAGCATTAATCTGTGAACAAAGAAAACTTAAATTACCTGAGATAGAGAATGGTAGCTTAAAAATCCCTAAGAAGGATCATTTCAGATCATTGGCAAATTTTGGAATGTGGGATAATTGTGAGAGCATTGAAATTCTCTCAAGATTCAGTGAATCACAGAAAAAGGAGTGCCAAAATCTTTTGATGGCTATTGTAGTATTGCTCAATGATTAATGATCTGCATTCAGTTACTTAATTTGATGCTTTTGAAATGGTTATATTTGCAGTAAAATAACATTGATTTTTGTGTTTTTTTCCATTGACTGGCACACACACACGCGCGCACACACACATGCGCACGCACACACACACACACACACACACACACACACACGGGTGTGCACACGCACACACACACACACACACTCTCTCACTCACTCACACACCAGTAAGGGTAACTGGTCACAACCAATACCAGAAAGGTTTTCACTTTTGTAATCCCTATGCAGTATATTTTCTAGACTGTTGCTCTGCAAAAAATGCCATAAATGCTTTACTCATTTCATCACTAACAGTATCTAAATTACTTATAAACAACACTCCAATGGTTGGTTGGCAGTTTTGGCAGGGGGGTGGGCGCTGGAGTTCACACTCCTCAATTGTAGGGCACTATTTCTAGGGAAATACAGAAATGCAGTAGCTTTAGTAGCCCCAATGTCTCCCTTGACTATTGGATGCATGATGTAATGGAGGTGCTTGGTTCCCCATATAGGGAATGCGTGTAAACAGGTGCTTGGGGTCATACTATCCTGTCCCCACACAATAACATTTGCATCCAGAATGCTTTGTCAGGTCCCAGGAACCAGCTTGTCAAGGGAGAGGGAAGAGGGGTGACCTGTTTCAAAACCTCTACCAATTCTACGTGGCGTCAGACATTTAGAGGAAGTGTAAGACTAGCACACAAATTCATGTTTATCTCACACGATGCTTTCTTCCCTGTTGGAAATTAGCTATCATACTTTCTCGAGTTGCACTCAGCCACAAACAGCAATGAGATAAATTACCTGATTATGTTTCAGTGGTATGGGTTAAAGAAGTAATATTGGCCAGCATGTTTGGAAAGTTCCTCTCCTAGGTAGTATTTCCTACACATTTACTTAACCTTTCTGTCAGGC
Organism: Cetorhinus maximus; assembly: GCF_964194155.1. NCBI lineage: Eukaryota > Metazoa > Chordata > Chondrichthyes > Lamniformes > Cetorhinidae > Cetorhinus > Cetorhinus maximus. Next base: position 14,218,365 of record NC_135887.1, read on the forward strand.
CCTGAATGTGTAATGTTACATCATCAAAAATCCCTGCCATGCACCAGAAACACATGGGACCATTTGCATTCACTTGAGGAGGAAGATGAATCCTTGGATTAACATCGCATTCAAAAGACGACTGCTGCAATAATGCAGCACTCCTTCTGTGTCAGCCTAAATAATATGCCTATTTACTGGAGTGAAGCTTGTACCCATTACCTTGTTACCACTGAACCAAGCTGCAATTGGCTGGAACGTGGATACTTGAAACTAATTTGTCAAGCACATTTCACTACATTGTGCTTGTAGTATCCAGGAAAATAATACCCAAAGTGAAATAGTCCCTGGTTGACAGAGCCTTCAACCATGTCCAACCCATCTCCCACACCTCTGCCCTCACTCCTTCCTCTCCCTCCCAGAACCATGATAGGGTCCCCCTTGTCCTCACTTTTCACCCCACCAGGCTCCGCAATCAAAGGACCACTCTCCGCCATTTCTGCCAACTCCAGCACAATGCCACCACCAAACACATCTTCCCATCAGCATCACGTAGGGACCATTCCCTCTGGCCCACTCCTCCATCACCCCCAACTCCTCATCCACTTCCCATGGCACCTTGCCATGCAATTGCAGAAAGTGCAACACCTGCCCCTTTACCTCTTCCCTGCTCACCGTCCAAGACCCCAAGCACCCCTTTCAAGTGAAGCAGCGCTTCACTTGCACCTCCTTCAATTTGGTCTTCTCTATTCACTGCTCCCAATGCAGTCTCCTCCACATGGGAGACGAAACGCAGATATGGTGACTGCTTTGTGGAACACCTTCGCTCGGTCCACAAGCATGACCCAGACCTTCCTGTCGCTTGCCATTTCAACTCACCATGTTGCTCTCTTGCCCACATGTCCATCCTTGGCCTGCTGCAATGTTCCAGTGAAGCCCAACGCAAACTGGAGGAACAGTACCTCATCTTCTGATTAGGCACTTAACAACTTCATACCATGAACACTCTCTCCTTTTTTACCCCTTTTTTAATCCTTTTATTTTATTTTTCCTCACACACACACTCTCCCCAACGCCCCAAAAGGGCCATCTGTCACTTGTTCTTATGTTTTGCTTTCACAGAGCACTTACCCTTGTTCTATTAACACACTCTGCTATCTTACCTTTATGCCACTATCAGCACCTTCTTCAGTCTTTAACACTCCCTTTGTCCTGTGTCCATGACATCTTTGTCAAATTTCTCCTTAGCTCCCACCTATCCCTGACCTTCTATTTTGCTCCACTCCCTCTTACACAGTATAAAATCCATCACATTCCTACTTTTCCTTAGCTCAGAAAAAGAGCCATACGGCCTTGAAACATTAACTCTGTTTCTCTCTCCACAGATGCTGCCAGACCTGCTGAGTTTTTCCAGCATTTTCTGTTTTTATTTGAAACAATCTCCAGTTGAATACACTATGTTGATATAGAAAGGAAACTGATAGAAGGTAGTGGTTTAAATGCCTATATTACTAAATAATTTATATCTTGAATGTGCAGAGCAAACTATCTCAAATGTCCTTACATTCAATTTAAATATGATAACTGCAATATGGAGCCACAGAGATGCAGCTTTGAGCTCCATACTATAGGAAGGACTTCAAGGTACTAGAGTCAGTCAGATTTGTCTATCCAGGCTGAGGATAGACAAATTATGAAGGAATGGGACAGAGCAGAGGGAAACAAACTGTTTTCAACAATTGAAGCATCCAGAATAAAGGGGTATAGATTCAAGATTAAATGGAAGAACAGGGAACAGGCAAAACATGTTTCTATAGAAGATTGTACTGCTGTGAAAACCATGTCAATATGTAAGAATAGGTTAGGTAGATGGAGGGAAGAAAGGGGGGAAATAGAGATATGAAAATCAGTGGAGCACTATTGCTCATTTGGAGGATAAATGCCAACTGATGGGACTGAATGGCCTATATTTCTATGTAGTTCTATGTAGCTACAGTGGTGGTTAGTTACTGATTTAAACTGGATATTGTGCTTGTTGCAAGTGTAAATGGGGTGTTGACCTGACCATCCGAGGCAGCCCAGTTAGCACTGATGATAGAGTCATTAACCTTGGGTGACTTAGTTAAATATTTTTGTTACTTCAACTGGCATTTTTTAAGTTGTTCACAGTGTCAAGCTCAGGAAGGTGGCACTTAAGTGGAAATTGTGCTGTAATATGTTTCTAATGCTCTGGAACCTCTACACCTTCCATTGAAGTGGACCCACTGAACTATCACCGCCAAACAGCTCCATTTTTGTCATCAGGTGAGTCACTTTAATTTCTGAGCGGGAACCTCCTCATTGATACTGCAATGAAAAACCTGAGGCTGTAGCCAGAAGAAATGGTGACCAGCATGGGTATCCAACTTAGCATGGTTCCTTTGACAGCACCTTCCAAACCCATGACCTCCACCACCAGGAAGGACAAGGGCAGCAAATGCATAGGAACACCACCACCTTCAAATTCCGCTCCAAGCCACACCATCCTGACATGGAACTATAATCACAGTTCCTTCACTATCGCCAGGTCTAAATCCTGAAACTCCCTAACAGCACTGTGGGTGCACCTACACCACATGGACTGTTTTATAAGGCAGCTCACCACCAACTTCTGAAGGGCAATTAGGGATGGGCAATAAATGCTGGCCTAGCCAGCGATGCCCACCCTGTGAACAATTTTTAAAAAAATTGTGCTGACTGTTTAAAGTCTGCATTAAGGCATTTTCACACTGGAGCAGTGCAGCTTATGGAAGAGAAGATATTCTCTCTCTGTCAGTTGCACCTCCTAAATATAAGTTATTTGCCTCAGAGAATAGATGATAAATTACTATAAACTACTAAAGTACTGGGCCAACGGTCTACAATTGAATCAAGGGCTTTTCATGCAAAGAATAACAATGGCTTCTTGCATTTTAATAACAAATTTAACATAATTACAAACAGTGCTAAGGTTGTTCTTAATTGTGCGGATTCACATAATGAAATATGAACATGTTTCTGATTCAGTATTGCCAGATTCATTTGCACAGAGCTCAGTTTTATATTAGGGTTAAGTATGGAACATAAGAATAAAAAGGGAAGATATAACGAGGGTGAGTGAAAGCTTGGTCAAAGTGATGGCTTTTACAAAAGTTAAAGAGCAGGCGTTTACAGAGCTACCTGTCATTTCAAAAGTTTCCTGTATACAATTAAATACATGGGAGTGTAGTCACAATTCTTTTGGTCACAAGCTAAATGCAGAGAGTCATATTTGTACTCCTCCACAGTTGGAGTTCTGCATTATGAAGTTGGGGGCTGGTTGGAGAGGGTCATTGTCCAGCAGTTGTATTGCACCATTGTTACCTGCCACTGATTAGTCTAGGCTTGTTGGTGTTTTTTTCCAAAAATATATGTTATTCATAAAATTTATAAAAATACATTACAACACCTTTCAATTTCAAAGTTACAGAGTGCCATAAAACTCGACTTGCCTCCATACAGTATGTTCCATTCTTAGGTGCCTCTATACAATTGTAATTATTTTGATATTTACAATGGACATTCCATGTCAGGCATACAGCCTGGGGCAAAACATCTCAAATTGAAAATTACAGAGTGTGCAATAGAATTCAATTTTTATTTGTACAACATATCCTTGTCTGAGGTTCCTCAATACAATGTCAATATTTTTGTATCCACATTCAGTGTTAAGCATACAGCCTGAGGGGGTTCTACCAATTTTCTAGCCCCTCAGTGTACTATGGAGTCAAGACTTGTTGTCTAGGCCCTGCTTTGTAGACTGCCATGGGCAGCTTGATATTTGGAGGAGTTATGAATAAAGCGAAATACTCGGGTCATCAGCGTGAAGCTAGCTCCACTCCTGAACTTAAGATGGAATGATGACAGTTGATGAAGCAGCTGAAAATGGTTGGGGTGAGGACACTCCTGTGAAACTCCTGCAACAATGTCCTGGGGCTTTGATGATTCACCTGCATGATTGTGTTCATTATGACTTCAGCCACAGAATGGTTTTCGCCTTGCTCTCTGTCGATGTCAGTTCCATTCAACAAACCACTCCTGTTTCCAATACAACATAGACCAAGTGCAGGTGCAAGCTCCCATTCATTCTGCCCAATATGTATCTAAGGTTCATAAAAGGGACTCTTACTAAATGCTTACAAAATGTTCTTCCCACGCTAGCCATTCTTTGGATATTGTTTAGGCCCATGCATACTAAATATCTTAACACTGTGGTGGGCGACAACTGGGAACTGAGTTGAAAAGGCTCAAACTGAGGAGAGTTTTTTTCCCCCCATTTAGATTTGATTACAGGGCCCAAATATGCAAGGCAGGTTTTAACCCTGACAAATATTTATGTAGATATGAGTATCTTTAATACAGTCAAATCATCTGTTTTGCAATGACTGTACTCTACCACGTGAAATATTGTACATGTTCTACTGCTATGGTGGTTCTGTGGTTTATCTGGCCTGTCGCTTAAGTCTGCAAAGTTTAAAGTCTGAGGTAAATCTTGAGGTCAATTATAGATTGTTAGTGAGGGAAGTTTTCAGATTGAAAGGTGTTTGTAAATTTCCAGGATAACATTCATTCTCTTTATAAACTCTTGGTAATTTAAAATGTGACATGTCTAGAAGACTGTAGAGATGCAGGGTGTCAGTTTAACTTTTGAAGATTTTTTTTTCAGGCTGTGTAGCTGGTTAAAGCTCTTTCCACGGTGCATGCACTTGGACACTCTCACTCGGATGTGTATGTGTCTCGGTACTTTCCAGACACACTGATGGTTGAAATCTTTTCCGACAGACAGAACAGACAAACATTTCTCCTTCCACATTCAATGGCCAATGATATTCAGGTCCTGATGAATCGAGCGACTGTCAGATCTTGACATGATGTTTGATTTGAGATTTCTCTCTGCAAATCCACCCATTCTAATATCCGGCTGCAGATGAGACAAAGAACCATCTCTCCCCATCGCCATCCCTCGTGTTGCGCATGGTGCAGTAACTTCAATGGAAAGGCAATTTGTGAATTATAGACATTACTTTCAAAGATACAATGTACCTACAAATAGTCAATTATACCAATATCCAGCAGGTGGAGCTCTGAATTCAAATTTCAAGCTTACAGAGTACGGGATGTATAGCAGTTTTCGGTTAAATTGGTGCTGTCCATGAGAAATTAAAGCAGACAGCAACATAGGTCTGCAAGGAAATGAGTAAACCAGACAGTAGTATTAACATTCCAAACTTACACTAAGAGCAGTTGTGCTTCCAAAAATTATCTAAATGAAATTCTTTGCCCATTGTTTTCAGATGGGAAGATAGTCACTACCCACTGGGGGCTTCTGTTTTGCAGAATCATTGAAATTTCTGCAAAGAAGGAGGGCATCAACCCACCGTGCCTGAACCAACTTTGGTTTGAAGTAGCCATCAGTGCATTTTAAATGAGACAAAATCAGACCATCAGCTGATTTACCACATTCTGGAATTTTTTCACCAGAATGGGACGTAAGTGATATTTAAAAAGTTGCAAAATCTTTAAATCTAGAGGTAGAGAGACTGAACAAATGAGAGTCACTTTTCATGACAATATTCTGAAGTGACTGACGCATTAGCAAAGCTGGAAATCAGTAATGTGTTTAGATGCAGAATTTATCGTTGCTACGTTTTGTAAGCAAGCAATAGAAAACTCGCCCAACACTGATGAAAAGTTGATGACATCTTTTAATAGAGACTGCAGTGTAGAACATTCCAGAGGTGCATCAGATTTTCCCAGGAGAGGCAACTAATGTGGATAACTGGAACTTTCCAAACAGGACTGAGCTTGTCTGAGATGCAACCCCCCACCCTCCATGGTCAACTAGTTTCTTAAACACTTAATTGTGCGGATTCACATAATGAAATATGAACATGTTTCTGATTCAGTACTGCCAGATTCATTTGCACAGTGCTCAGTTTTATATTATATTCCCAACAGGATATAACTAGTCTGTTACAAAGTCAAAACATGTTAACAAATATCTAATTTAATAGTGGATTGAGTTGTATAACGATAAGACTATGACCAACAGTTGTCACCAAGTTCACTCTAATTTTATATATATATATATATATATATGTTACACCCAATTTGTGAAACAGCACATTTCATGAAATGGCCAGCTAAATTGTGGGCGTCGATGGCTAGGCCAGCATTTATTGCCCACCCCTAATTGCCCTTGAGAACTGAGTGCCTTTCAGAGAGCATTTAAGAATCAACCACATTGCTGTGGGTCTGGAGTCACATGTAGGCCATTGAATTCAAATTTCACCATTTGCTGTGGTGGGATTCAAACCTGGATCCCCAGAGCATTACCCTGGATTATTAGTCCAGTGACAATACCACTACACCACTGCCTCCCTACCTGCACAGCTCATGAAACTGACAGTTTGACCATCCAGTTCATGAAATGAGTATTTGAAAACTTGCCCAGTTCATGAAATGACCAACTTTTATGAACAAAAAATAAAATTTCATTCACAAATGTATAATCTGCTTAATTTTGTTTACTGTCGTCTTATGTTAAATCCAGAATTCTATCTAAACCATTCAGAGGTAGCTTATATTCATCAATGATTACAATACAGCAAAATCAAATAAATAAATCATACATGAGTATTGCTGAAAAAGAATGTCTAAGCTTTTTGTCTTGAATTCATCAGGACACTCGCAAGAATACCAATAAAGTGGAAGACAACAATATATACTGTATGTGAAGAGAGTGTGGATTGGTTGGCAAGTGGCATTTTTGTGGAGAATGCACCACTGATGGTGACTGACAGTTAACTGTCAAGCATTGTTTGAAATTTAAGCCTGGTAGCTTGACCCTGATTGGTCAAGGCATTGCCCTGAGGAATGAGTCGGTGAATGGCTGTCACATATTTTGTTTAGCTGAAACAGGCGCAATGTATGTACATGTTCTTTCTGTCTGCGAAGAACAGAGCCCTGTTTATAAATATAAGCGCCACACTGAGCCTGACTGACAATCTTAAATTGGTTGTCAGCGTAATTCTTAGTAAATGGAGGATTATTCAGCAAATGTTGTCTAATTGCAGAATCACATCTAATGTTGGATACTGTGTTTTGAGTTTTGCAAGCACAGGCTGGTTGAGTATGGTCTGTACCCTGTCCATTGCAAACAGCATATTTAATATGTCAGCACTGGTCAATGTTGCCACAGGACTTGCGGCTGTGGCAGAAACATCATCTTGATAAGCAGTTAATCTTGCAGTAACATCTCTGGAAGCCTTGCCCACCACAAACGCTTTAAGCACATACAATCTCATGAAGGCTGAGTTGTTCTGGCGGAATGTCTTCTGCACTCAGTCCACTGTACTGCACAAATTCAAATTGATTCCTGGCAAGTTTGTCTTTCACAATCCCCTTATCTGTTCCAATGGTGTAGTCAGTCCCATCTGCTGCCAGCACCACGCCTATAACGTTTGGTGGGTCACCTTTGCTGCAGACAAATGCTGACACTGGGACACCCACATCGTCTCCAACACCAACAGCCTGAAGTGATCTTATGCTGTGTGCCAACATCCACTTGGCTTGCTGTGTAATGCCCTGGTGTGCCACCTTCCTTGCACATCTGGCAGGATCAAGTTCTTCATCAGATTTAGGATCATCTATAGTGGATGATCCAGAGGACTGCTCAGGTCATTCATGGAAGATGTTCCCAGGAATTTCTCAGGATCATCCACGTTGAATGATCCGGGGGCTGGCTCAGGGTTATCCATGGTGGGTGGTCCAGGGCTGACCTAGGGTCATCTATGGTGGATGGTTCTGGGACTCGCTCAGGATCTTCCATGGTGGATGGTTCTGGGGTCAGCTCAGGATTGTCCATGGAGGATGGTCCCAGGGGCCAGTTCCAGGACCAGGATTTATCATGTTCTACTCAAGACGTCTTTCCAGTTCTTCTTCAAAGGCTGAGAAGATTCTGTAGAGGAACTCATCTGGCAAAATTGACCTGAGGCCGTACTGTTTATTTCCAGTGAGTGCTTGGTAAGGAGCCATCTTTATAGCCTCATGATACCTCTGTTCACTGTCCACAGTCCTGTTAGGGAGGGAGTTCCAGGATTTTGACCCAGTGACAGTATCAGGATGGTGAGTGGCTTGGATGGAGCTTACAGGTGGTGGTGTTCCAATGTGTCTGCTGCCCTTGTCCTTCCAGATGGTAGCGGTTGTGGGTTTGGAAGGTGCTGTCTAAGGAGTCTTGGTGAGTTCCTGCAGTGCACCTTGTAGATGGTACACACCGCTGCCACTGTCTGTCGGTGGTGGAGGGAGTGAATGTTTATGGAAGGGGTGCCAGCCAAGTGGGCTGCTTCGTCATGGATGGTGTCAAGCTTCTTCAGTGTTGTTGGAGCTGCACTCATCCAGGCAAGTGGAGAGTATTCCATCACACTCCTGACTTGTGCCTTGTAGATGATGAACAGGCTTTGGGGAGCCAGGAGGAGAGTTACTCGCCGCAGGATTCCTAGCCTCTGACCTGCTCTTGTAGCCACAGTGCTTATATGGCTAGTCCAGTTCAGTTTATGGTCAATGGTAACCCCGCCCAGGGTATTGATAGTGGGGGATTCAGCGATAGTAATGCCATTGAATGTCAAGGGGCAATGGTTAGGTTCTCTCTTGCTGGAAATGGTCATTGCCTGGAACTTGTGTGGCGTGAATGTTACTTGCCACTTGTCAGCCCAAGTCTGGATATTGTCCAGGTCCTGCTGCATTTGGACGTGGACTGTTTCAGTATCTGAGGAGTCATAAATGCTGCTGAACATTGTGCAATCATCAGCGAACATCCCCACTTCAGACCTTATGATGGAAAGAAGGTCATTGATGAAGTAGCTGAAGATGGTTGGGCCTAGGACATTACCCGACAAACTTCTGCAGTGATGTCCTGGAGCTGAGATGACTGACCTCCAACAACCACAACCATCTTCCTTTGTGCTAGGTATGACTCCAACCAGCGGAGAGTTTCCCCCCTTATTCCCATTGAGTCCAGTTTTGCTAGGGCCCCTTGGTGCCACACTTGTTTAAATGTTGTCTTAATGTCAAGGGCAGTCACTCTCACCTCACCTCGGGAGATAAGCTCTTTTGTCCATGTTTGAACCAAGGCTGTAATGAGGTCAGGACCTGAGTGGTCCTGGCAGAACACAAACCGAGCGTCAGTGAGCAGGTTATTGTGAAGCAAGTGCCACTTTGATAGCACCGTTGATGACTCTTTCCATTACTTTACTGATGATCAAGAGTAGGCCAGTGAGGTGGTAATTGGCCAGGTTGGATTTGTCCTGCTTTTTGTGTACAGGACATACCTGGGCAATTTTCCACTTGGCTGGGTGGATGCCAGTGTTGTAGCTGTACTGGAACAGCTTGGCTAGGGGCATGGCAAGTTCTGAAGCACAAGTCTTCAGTATTATTGCCAGAATATTGTCAGGGCCCATAGTTTTTGCAGTAACCAATACCTTCAGCTGTTTCTTGATATTACAAGGACTGAATCGATTTGGCTGAAGACTGGCATCTGTGATGCTGAGGATTTCTGGAGGAGGTTGAGATGGATCACCCACTTGGCACTTCTAGCTGAAGGTTGTCACAAATGCTTCAGCCTTATCTTTTGTACTGATGTGCTGGGCTCCTTCATCATTGAGGCTGGGAATATTTGTGGAGCCTCTTCCTTCAGTGAGTTGTTTAATTGTCCGCCACCATTCACGACTGTCCTATAAGAGACCATGAGGTGTTTGCATACTTTTCAGAAAGTTTCCTGTCTTCACCACTATGGCCAGTGTCAATGTGGGCTTGTCGTATGATGTCTTGGACTGCTTCCTTGGTAGCCATGCACTTACCATTGCTCTTGGTAACCTTGTCCACACCACCGAGAGATGTAAGCACGAAAGTTTTATACAGTCATACAGCACAGAAACAGGCCCACCATGTCCATGCCAGCCATCAAGCACCTATGTATTCTAATCCCATGTTCCAGCACTTTGCCTGTAGCCCTGTGTGCTATGGTGTTTCAAGTGCTCATCTAAATACTTCTTAAATGTTGTAAGCGTTCCTGCCTCTACCACCTCCTTGGGCAGTGTGTTCCAGATTCCAACCACCCCCTGGGTGAAGAAGTTTTTCCTCGAATCCCCTCTAAACCTCCTGCCCCTTACCTTAAATCTAAATCTATGCCCCCTAGTTATTGACACCTCCACTAAGGAAAAAATTGCTTCCTATCTACCCATCTATTCCCCTCATAATTGTGTTTCCTCTATCAGGTCCCCCCTCAGCCTTCTCTGCTCTAAGGAAAACAACCTCAGCCTATCCAGTCTCTCTTCATAGCTGAAATGCTCCAGCCAAGGCAAATCCTGGTGAAGCTCACAGAATCACAGTGCAGAAGAGGCCCTTCGGCCCATCGGGTCTACACCGACACGTGAGAAACACTTGACCTACCTACCTAATCCCATTTACCAGCACTTGGCCCATAGCCTTGAATGTTATGACGTGCCAAGTGTTCATCCAGGTACTTTTTAAAAGATGTGAGGTAACCCGCCTCCACCACCCTCCCAGGCAGTGCATTCCAGACTGTCACCACCCTCTGGGTAAAAAAGTTTTTCCTCACATCCCCCCTAAATCTCCTGCCCCTCACCTTGAACTTATGTCCCCTCTGCACCCTCTCCAGTGCAATCACATCCTTCCTATAGTGTGGTGAACAGAAGTGCACACAGTACTGCTGTGGCCTAACTAGCGTTTTATACAGTTCCAACATAACCTCCCTGCTCTTATACTCTATGCCTCGTGCACATCATATCCTCTCTAGATTTCTATGCTTATATACTGGTTGTACAAGAGGTGTGAATGCCATCACATTTTCATCTGGGTACAACAAAGGAGATATGAACTTGTCACCAATGAACTAAGTGTTACTTGCCATATGAACTTTTGGAAGTCAACACCATGTTATTTTCACTTCCAGCATGGAATTCCACACCTTCCATTACCTGCTGTGTGAGCCATTGAAGTCAAATGGGAAGGTGTAAACAATTACTTTGCATGCCTGGTCCTTTTGAAACATATATTAAATGTTACACTAAGATAAAAGCAAAAAACTGCAGATGCTGGAAATCCAAAACAAAAACAAAAATACCTGGAAAAACTCAGCAAATCTGACAGCATCTGCGGAGAGGAACACAGTTAATGTTTCGAGTCCGTATGACTCTTAAATTTTACACCTTCCACCAACCACCACGTGTGCCTTCGTGGACAAACTTGCTTTCCCAAATTTGCAATGGTCATGCTGTTATTGAGCAACTTAGTACATGATGTTAAGTTTGTACGAAGCAACAGGCTTGAGCAACAATTTCACGACTAAGATTTTAAAACTTTTACATAGCACTGGCCATTTCATGAAATGAACAGTGAAACTGCCTGTTATATAATCTGTGCAATGGGTTTGCCCAGTTCAAGAAATGGGCAGTTTCATAAATTGGGTGTAACGTACTCCTGGGTGTACATTTTATTTTACCGATTTTTGGGATATTGCCAAGTCATTTTTACTTTGGTTGCTTTTAACTTGCCATGAAATGTGGGGAATTCTAACTCTCCTGGATTGTCAGGAGAAGAGTGGAAAGTAGTTAAAATGGAGGTGCTGTTTCCTTCAATTTCCCTCGCTTTATCACTGCCATTTTGGCTCCTCGGGGCTCCAAATCGAACACAAATTATGGTCCCATGACGTGCATTGGACCCTGATGGCATTTTTTTTATCATTTTCTGCCCCTTATGGTAAAGCTGTCAAGATGTTAGCAAAATATGGGAATCAAATAGGAAACTGAGGACTTTGTTCATGGGTATGGCTGTGCTGAATCAGAAACATGCTCCAACTTCGTTGTGAATCCATACAATAATTTCAGGGAAGCTTTTAGATGGGGGTGGGTTGTAGCATCTTGGATAATCTGAGCCCATCTGGAAAGTTCCATCAGTTCCCTGGAGCTAATTTCCTAGTTAGCTTCCTAGGCCTTTAAGTTCTCCCTAAAACTCTCTGCCTCTCTTTAAGATGGTCCTTAAAGCTTACTTCTTTGATCAAGCCCATATGTTTTCTTGTGTAGGAAATCATGTTTAACAAATCTGTTCAGAGTTTTTTTTATGAGGATGCAACTAGTAAGTTAAATATGAGGGAACTTATGGATGTAGCATATTTGGACTTTCAAAAATCATGGAATAAGATGCCACACAAGAAATTATTACACAAAATTAGGGCTTGTGGGATTGGTGGTAATATATTAGCATGGATTGATGATTGGTGAATGGGTAGAAAACAGCGTAGGAATGAACTGATCAATTCAGGTTGGCAGGCTATAACTAGTGGGGTATCGCAAGGATCAATGCTTGGGCCTCAGCTACTTACACACTACTTAGATAAGGTGACCGAGTGTAATGGAGCGTATCGAAGATTGCTGGCGATGCAAACTGAAGTGAGAAGGTAAACTGTGAGGAGAGCACAAGGAAGTTGCAAAAGGATTTAGACAGGTTAATTGAGTGTGGCAGATGGAATATTATGTATAGAAATATGGAGAGTTCCACTTAGGTAGGAAAAATAGAAAAGCAGAATAATTTTTCAATGGTGAGAAACTGGGAAATGTTGGTATTCAGAGGGACCTGGGTGCCCTTGTACACAAATCGTAGTTTCAGCAAGCAATTAGGAAAGCAAACAGAATGTTAGCTGTCATTCCAAAGGGATTGAATCATATGGAGCAAATAAGTCTTCGTGCAATTATTTAGGTGTACAGTTTTGTTCTCTTTACTTAAGGAAGGACACACTTGTCATAGAGGGAGTACAAAGAAAGCTCACTGATTTCTGGGATAAGGGGATTGTCCTATGAGGAGAGACTGAGTCGACTAGACCTGCATTCCCCAGAGTTTGGAAGAATAAGAAGTAATCTGAAATACAGGATTCTTAATGGGGTCACAGTCTCAGGATAAGGGATTAGCCATTTAAGCACTGAGATGAGGGGAAATATTTTCACTCAAAGGGTGCTGAATTTTAAATATTTTCTGCCACAGGGAATTGTAGTCGCTGAGTATATTCAAGTCAGTGATTTTTGGATACGAAGGGAATCCAGGAATAGTGCAGAAGTAGCTGAGTTAGAAGATCAGCCATGATCTTGATGAATGGCACAGTGAGCCTGAAGGGATTGATCCTATTCGTTTTATGTTCTAGTGTCAAATTTTGTTTGATACACTAAAGTGCCTTGGGGCGTTTTACTACTTTAAAGGTGCTATTTAAATGCAAGTTGTTGCTGTTTTAGAAAAATCCTTAACCATTGGGGATGTCCCACGCAAGACAAGCCTGGGCGCTTCTTCCCTCTTGCTGCCCTTCCCCAGCCACTACCTGTTGTTGCTGGTGAGCAGCCTCCAGATCTTTCTTTACAACCCACCAACTGCAAACCCTGGTTTCTAAAGTCTTACCTGACAGATCAGATCATAAGACGTAGGAGCAGAAGTAGGCCATTCGGCCCATCGAGTCTGCTCCGCCGTTCAATGAGATCATGGCTGATCTGATAATCCTCAACTCCACTTTCCTGCCTTTTCCCCATAACCCTCGATTCCCTTATTGATTAAAAATCTGTCTATCTCAGCCTTGAATATACTCAATGACCCAGCCCCTACAGCCCTCTGCAGTAAAGAATTCCACAGGTTGATTACCCTCAGAGAAGAAATTCCTCCTCACTTCTGTCTTAAATGGGCGCCCCTTACTCTGAGATTATGCCCTCTGGTTTTAGACTCCCCCACAAGGGGAAATAACCTCTCAGCATCTACCCTGTCAAGCCCCCTAAGAATCCTTTGTTTCAATAAGGTCGCCTCTCATTCTTCTAAATTCCAATGAGAACAGGGCCAACCTACTCAACCTCTCATAAGAAAATCCCTCCATACTCGGGATCCAATGCCAGTATATCTTTCTTTAGATAAGGGGACCAAAATTGTTCACAGTATTCTAGATGTGGTCTAATTAGTGCCTTGTATAGTTTTAGTAAGACTTCCCTATTTTTATACTCCATTCCCTTTGAAATAAAGGACAACATTCCATTTGCCTTCTGTATTACCTGTTGAACTTGTATGCTAGCTTTTTGGGATTCATGCACAAGGACTCCCAAATCCCTCAGTGCTGCAGCCTTCTGCAGACTTTCTCCATTTAAAAAATATTCAGCTCCTTCATTCTTCCTGCCAAAGTGCATAACATCACATTTTCCCACATTATATTCCATCTGCCAAGTTTTTGCCCACTCACTTAACCTGTCTATATCCCTCTGTAGACTGCTGTGTCATCCTCACCACTTGCCTTCTCACCTATTTTTGTGTCGTCCGCAAACTTGGCGATAGTACATTCACTTCCCTTCTCTAAGTCATTAATATATATTGTAAATAATTGAGGCCCCAGCACTGATCCCCGTGGCACTCCACTACTTACAGGTTGCCATTCTGAAAATGTCCCCCTTCTCCCAACTCTCTGTCTTCTATTAGTTAGCCAACCCTCTATCCACGCTAATATACTACCCCCGACACCATGGGCTCTTATCTTATTAAGTAGCCTTATGTGAGGTACCTTGTTGAATGCCTTTTGGAAATCCAAATATATTACGTCTACTGGTTCCCCTTTATCTATCCTGCTTGTTACCTCCTCAAAGAATTCTAATAAATTTTTAGGTATGGTTTCCCCTTCATGAAGCCATGCTGACTCTGCTTGTTTATATTATGTATTTCTAAATGCTCTGCTATTACATCCTTTATAATAGACCAACATTTTCCCAATGACAGATGTTAAGCTAACTGGCCTATAGTTACCTGTTTTTTGTCTCCCTTTTTGAATACGGGTGTTACATTAGCTATTCTCCAATCGTCTGGGACTTTTCCAGAATCTAAGGATTCTTGGAAGATTACTACCAGTACATCCACTATCAGTGTAGTTACTTCCTTCGATATCCTAGGATGCAACCCATTAGGTCCAGGGGACTTATCATCCTTTAGCCCCATTAGTTTCCCTAGTACTTTTCCTCTAGTGATATTATTGATAGTTATTGTATTTATCTCCTACCCAAAAATCTCCAAAAATTTGTTAACCAAAAATGGGTTAACATCTTTGTTTAAAACTAATGGACAAAGGAATATCATATGAAAGCATTAAGGTACTTGTTACTAATATTGCAGATGCCATCTCAACCCAAAATTCTGCACAGAAGAGTAGGCTCCACTCTCTAAGAACTTGATTTAATAAAAAATTAAATATAAAACTCATTCTGTCATTATACAAAGAAGTAACTTAAGTGGAATAAATTTACGAAGTTTGGAGTGAGTGTGAATCATATGGCATTTTTCTGCAGAACAGCTTAGCAGAATATATCAGCACACTCCTCTTTCACCTCCAGAATCTAGGTTCAAGGTCAGTGAGACAGCTGGGATGAAAGTCTCCCCCTCCTGCTTGCTGATGGGGTCTTCTGTGAAATGAGTTTGGTTAATCCCAACCCACTTACTCATGGCTACAGTAAAATGAATTGCCCACAATTTAGTACAATCAGTCAGAAAGCTCAGAAAGGATGGCTAGTGTGCACAACAGAAATTTCACAACGCTCCTGTCTGCTGGTTCTCCTAGAGCTGGTGTGAAGACACTGGGTAAGCCAAAGATGGAGGGAGCTTAACATTGCACCTTGCCCACACCATATTTGATGAGGGGCTGTTTTTATTATTGATATTGGATCACTACTGTGTAAAAGTGCCCAAGGCTCACATCCCTTTCCTTGAGCAGAAAAACTAAATGTGAAGAAAAAAAATTCTGGCTAGAACATTGGAATGCTGACAGCACACATACCCCTACATTAAATTCCCAATCTCCCCCTCTCTGATACACAGAACAATCAACTAGCCATGCAGGTCAGGCACTGGTACATGAACCCCACCCCCGAAAAAGAAACTAAAGTAAGGAAGAGTCATTCAAAGAAAATGTTACAGTTATTTGGAGTTTCTAATTACTTTAGATCAAAGTTTTGTTTATAGTGCAAAATGAGATTAATGGTTTAGGATATGTTTGGTCACCATAGCAGTGGAGTACTACAGGGCTAATGGTCTCAGTAGGAGAGACCTGAGGGTGGGAACCAGCTAGAAGATGTACATAAAGAGCAAGTTTGGGAGTTCCACCCGTGAAAGTGCCACCTCTGACCTATAGAAACTAGAAAGAATCAGGTACAACCCCTAATCTGAGATGGTGATAAAAATTATACAACTAGCCACTGCACCTTAATTCTTCAGTTTTCTGCCCAAAGACAGGCCTGACACACAGCACCGTGAGTTTGGGCAATGAGGCAGGTCCCGAATCCACCCGAGCCAGAACAGGGATTGAACCGTGTGTGTTGGCACCAATCTGATCCACAGCTGCCATCCAGCCAACTGAGCCAGTAAATGGGTTTTAAGTACTGGATAACATGGAAAGTATCACATGACAGTAACCAAGAAAGTAGGACCATAGAACATGAATGGAAATCAATGGAAGTAAATTGAGAACAGACAGACAGAAAGAGCTCACATTTACATAGCAACTTATTATGTCCTCATGACATCCTAAAGTGCTCTGTATTTAATGGATTACTTTGGAAGTGCTATCAATTTTTGCAATGGCAGACAATTATTTCCTTTAATTAAGTGCTAAAGATATCTGGAAGAATCATCCTTACTCAAAAAGTGATACATTTTTAGAAGAAATAGTTGTTTTGTTCCTGAGAAGAAGGGGTTGACTTAACAAGAACGGCTAAACAGGTTAGGCCTTTATTCATTAGAGTTTAGAAGAATGAGGGGTGATCTGATTGAAACATACAAGATTCTGAGGGAGCTTGACAGGGTAGATGTTGAGAAGATGTTTCCACTAGTGGGGGAATTTCAAACTAGGGAACATAGTTACAGAATAAGGGGGCACTCATTTAAAACTGAGATGCGAAGGATTTTCTCCTCTCCGAGGGTAGTGAATGTCTGGAATTCTCTACCCCAGAGAGTTGTGGAGGCTAGATCACTGAAAGTATTTAAAGAGGAGGTAGATAGATTTTTGAAATATCGGGGAGTTAAGGGCTATGAGGAGCTGGCACAAAAGAGGAGTTGAGGCCCGGGGCAGATCAGCCATGATCTTATTGAATGGTGAGGCAGGCTTGAGGGGCTGAATGGCCTACTCCTGCTCCTATTTCTTATGTTCTCATAGAAGCAAAGACATTTGGGGTAATTCACTATACAGTTAGATGCCAAGCTGGGAGGTCATGCTTTTGAGGCCTAAACTTTGATGGGCCAAATGTTTTTTACTCATCACATTTTCATGAGCCACTTCAAATTGTCTTTGTGTATCTCCTAGTGGCCTGTTTTAAAAAAACAACTTTGGCGGAGGCTTTGGAACTGTTGGGTTATAGTATTAAACGCGGCACAAGGAGACTTTGGGGAAAATGTACAAATAATTTTTATTTTTAGCGTAGAATTTCAGAATTGCAACCAAATTTGATTCAGTTCAAGATCCCCTTTACTACGTTGCTTATGCAGTCAAGTGAGATAAACAACAGGTTGTCAAGAGCATTCTAAATTATAGCCAAATAATCAAACCCTGACTGTAAATCAATACAGTGTACTGAATAAACTATTCCTGTTAGACTATCCTTCCCATATGGTTTCAGTCAGTGATTACTCAGTGACGTGTTTAGATAATAATCTGGAACATTTGACAAAGTCCAGTCAGAGAATGAAATCCAGAGCTCAGGGCAAATCATTAGACACACAGCAACAGACGCTTTTACAGTGATGACCTGACCATATAGCCTGTAAATATTCGTCACAATCACAAGTAGGTTATGATGCTTGAGTTATTGTTTGTGAAAATACATTGATGTACTTGTCCAGCATCTGTTGAACTGCCTATATTATGACAATGCTGACTTACAGAAGAGATTAGATCATTCTTAAGAACAACTTTAATTTTTGTTAAACAGTTCAATGTACAAATGGAACCATACAGACTAGAAAGGTCACAGCCTCGATTCCTGATTTGTATTGTATTAGCTCATCTCAGCCAGGGCAGTGGTGTGAGCATGACAAGTAGCTTCAGCATCCTAAATTTATGAAAGAGGCAAAACATATTCAGCCAGGCTTTCCATTCTTGAGTATGACCCCCATGCAAATGAGCTGAAATGAAATGTGAGCACAGTATAATGTGCCAATGTAGTGTGAGAGTAGTAAGTCATGTCAATGGATCATCATTGGAGCACAGTTCTGCATGTCATTATGGCACAGCACAGCTGTGTTGTTCCAAAAAGGCCACTTCTCTTACAATCCAGGAAGTCAGGGTAGCTGCAACTTACTTTCTTCATTATGGACCACCTGCTTAAACTGTCTGTCCTGCCCCTTCCATCCTTTAACCCTAACAAGTGCAAAGAACTCATGGATTTCCTTATCAATCTGATAGAGACCATCTTTTTTAATTCCTTCTACCCTTCCTCCTACCCTTGTCTACTAGGCCAAACCTCACCCCAAGCCCCTCCTACCCTA
Organism: Cetorhinus maximus; assembly: GCF_964194155.1. Lineage (NCBI taxonomy): Eukaryota > Metazoa > Chordata > Chondrichthyes > Lamniformes > Cetorhinidae > Cetorhinus > Cetorhinus maximus. The sequence goes on from NC_135887.1 coordinate 14,236,959, forward strand.
GCCCTCAACCCCACCTCTGTATTGTTTCTGTCCCATCTTTCCCCATGACCTCTCTAAGATCCATGAGACCTACCTCCTGCTCCTTCAACCCCATTCCCACAAAACTGCTGACCACTCCAATTTCTCTTCCTGGTCCCGAGACCAGTGGATATTCTAAATAGTTTCCTATCCTGAGGCACTCTCTCTCTCTCGTTTTCAAAGTCACCATCAATACCCCAGACTCAAAAGCACCACCTTTGAGCCCCCTCTCCTTGCAAACTCCTGTATCCCCATATCTTCAATCTCTTTTCCCACTGTAACGTCCTTAAGTGTGCTGTTGCCTCCCAAAATGACAATTTTCCCACAACTCCCTGTTTGAATCTCACACATTTCATGCCTTTTCTTATTCTTCTCGACCCTTCTGCAGCTTTTACCATGGTCGACCACGCCAGACATCATCCAAGGTCTCTCCTCCATTCCAGCTGAATGGGACTGTCCTCGCTTGGTGCTTTTCTTAACTATCCATTTTTATTTACATACCAATGGTTTCTCTTCCATCCCCACCAGCGTTACTTTGGTCTGCTTCTCTTCCTCATCTACACGTTGCCCTATGGTGGCCTCATTTGCTGAAAAGGGTATTAGGCAGAGCAAGCAGTAGAACTGAAACACATGAAGGTTCAGCAGTGGAATGGATGTGTAAGCTTGTACAGCATTATAAGTTAGGTAAGTGAAAGGCAATAGAAGAAATGTCGAACACTGCCCCAGTGGAGTGGAAATAAAAACGGAAAATGCTGGAAATACTCAGCAGGTCAAGCAGCATCTGTGCAGAGAGAAACAAAGTTAATGTACGTCGATGACCTTTCATCAGGACTGGAAAAGGTTAGGGATGTAACAGGCTTTATGGGGAAAATGGGGAAGGGAAGAAAGAATAAAAGGGAAGGTTTATGATAGAGTGGAAGACAGGAAAGGCCAGAATTTGTTGCCCTTCCCTAATTGCCATTGAACTGAGTGGCTTGGTATGCCACTTCAGAGGACATTTAAGAGTCAACCAGTGCATCTGGAGACACGGAGGCCAGATCTGGTAAGGACAGCAGATTTCCTTCCCTAAAGGATGTTAGTAAACCAGATTTTTTTTTAACAACAATGATAGTTCCATTACTGAGAGCTTTCAATTCCAGATTTCATTAATTAAATTGAATTTAAATTCCACTAGCAGCTATGGGTGGGAGTTAAACCCCTGTCCCTGGGCCTCTGGATTACTAGTCCAGTTGCATTACAACTATGCTACTGTCTCTTCACTGTAGAGGAGACTGCATTGTGAACAGCAAATGGAGGATACTAAATTGAAAGATGTTCAAGTATGTCACAGTTTCACCTGGAAGGAGTGTGGGGCCCTGGACGTTGGGAAGGGAGGAAGGGAAAGAGCCAATGCTGCATTTTCTGTGGCTTCACAAGAAGATGATGTGGGAAAGGGAGGGGACGAGAAATCATACAGGGTGTTGCGGAGGCAATGGTCCCTTTGCAATGACGAAAGGGGAGAGAAAGATGTGTTTGGTGGAGGCATCACACTGGAGGTTGCGAAAATGGCAGAGGGTGAATGTGGAAGCTGGTGGGTTTGAAGGTGAGGACAAGGGTAACCCCATTGTGATTCTAGGAGAAAGGGGGAGGGTGATGTCAACCACATCGGAGGGGAATCCTTGGGTGAGGGAAAAGGAAAGGCATGCTGGAAACACTGGTGTTGAAGGAACAGAGCAGAACAAATGCAATGGGGGCATGGAATAGACTCCTTACCGGAAACAGGATGGAAAGAAGTGTAGTCAATATAACTGAGAGAGCTAGTGAGCTAATAGTGGATATTGGTCAACAGCCTATCTCCAGAAATGGAGATAGAGAAGTTGAGGAAGGGAAGGGTGGAAATTGGAAGCAAGTTGAGGAAATTTTCCAGCTTGGGGAGAGAGCAGGAAACGGCACAGATACTGTCATTAGTGTAACAGAAAATTAGGTAAGGAAGAGGACCTGAGTAGAACTGGAGCAAAGAATGTTCCACATATCCCACAAAAATCAGGTAAGGCTAAGACCCATTCAGGTTCCCATGGAAATACATGTTATTTGAAGGAAGTGGAATGAATGTTGGTCAGATGATAAAAGGATAAATTAATGGGACAGTGCAATGCATCAAAAGAATGGAAGTGCAAGTCACCAAAACTATGAGATACATGTGTAATTGAAATCGCAGTGTAATAGAGTCCAGCAACAGAATGAAAGTGAGGAATGCAGTGAGATTGTTTGGAAATGTGGAAAATTGCATAAAGTTATTGGACAGAGTAGCAGTCAGGCGATTAGTCACTATCCTGATTCCTAGGAAGAGGGGGTACTCCTATGAGGAAAGATTGAGCAGACCCGGCCTATATTCCCTGGAGTTTAGAAGAATAAGAAGTGATCTCATTGAAACATATAGGCCAGGATTTTACGTGGTGCGATTGGATGTGTGCATACCGAACTATGATGAGAAAATGGGCTGGTGTCCCACCATCATAGTGACGTCGCATCATATCACAGTCGCTCGGTATGCACGGGAGTCAGAAGTGTGCTCACTGACAATTAAAATTCCAATTAAGTCAATTAAAGCTCTGATCGACCGGGGTTTTTAGTGGCCCGTGTGCTTTTACGCTTGCTGCATGGGTCAATCGGCCAGGAGGCCTTCACGTTTTTGCATCATTCTCAATCCAGGACGGGATAAAATGCCCAGAAGATGTTTGAAGGTTGAGGAGTTCGGAACTATTACTGTCAGTTGTTTGTAGTTGCATTAGAGGTAGTTTATGGCATTTTGTGTGCACAAATATGCTTTGAACAATACGGCAGCTCCTTCGGGGGGCTCGTTGTAAACCGCCTGCCTGTGCTCTCACTTGGCTCGGAGCCCGCCCACTTCCTACGCACCTGCCCCCCCCACCCCCACGCCAGTGCTGAGGCTCGATCAGCATGTGTTTGGCCAGCCTGTGTAAAATCGCGTTTCTTCCTCAATGTCGGCTGGGAGCGGATTCCACATCTGCTTCCAGGTCTACCGATCATGCGCGCCCGACAGGTGCAAAATTCAGGTCATAAAATTCTTAAGGGCCTTGGTAGGGTAGATACCGGGAGGATGTTTCCTCTGGCTGAGGAGTCTAGAACTATGGGGTCCCAGAGTCAGAATAAGGGGCCAGCCATGTAGGACTGAGATGAGGAGAAATTTCTTCACTCAAAGGGTTGTGAATCTTTGGAACTCTCTACCCCAGAAAATTATGGATGCACAATTGTTGTGTACAAAGAACAAAGAACAAATAAAAGTACAGCACAGGAACAGGCCCTTCGGCCCTCCAAGCCTGCGCCGATCATATTGCCCGTCAACTAAAACATTTTGCACTTCCGGGGTCCGTATCTCTCTATTCCCATCCTATTCATGTATTTGTCAAGCTGCCTCTTAAACACCACTATCGTACCTGCTTCCACCACCTCCCCTGGCAGCGAATTCCAGACACTCACTACCCTCTGCATAAAAAACTTGCCCTGCACATCTCCTCTATAGTTTTCTCTTCTCACATTAAATCTATGTCCCCTGTTAATTGACTCTTCCACCCTGGGAAAAAGCTTCTGACTATCTACTCTGTCCATGCCACTCAAAATTTTGTAAACTTCTATCAAGTCACCCTTCAATCTCCGTCGCTCTAGTGAGAACAATCCGAGTTTCTCCAACCTCTCCTCATAGCTAATAACCTCCAGACCAGGCAGCATCCTGGTAAACCTCCTCTGCACCCTCTCCAATGCCTCCATATCCTTCTGGTAATGTGGCGACCAGAATTGCACGCAATATTCCAAGTGTGGCCTAACCAAGGTTCTATACAGCTGCAGCAAGACTTCCCAGCTTTTATACTCAATACCCCTGCCAATGAAGGCAAGCATGCCATATGCCTTCCCGACTACCTTATCCACCTGCGTTGCCACTTTCAGTGACCTGTGGATCTGTAGACCTGTACACCCAGATCCCTCTGCCCATCGATGCACTTAAGGGTTCTGCCATTTACTGTATAATTCCTGCCTGTATTAGACCTTCCAAAATGCATTACCTCGCATTTGTCTGGATTAAACTCCATCTGCCATTTCTCTGTCCAAGGCTCCAACCGATCTATATCCCGTTGTATCCTTTGACAATCCTCTTCACTATCTGCAACTCCTCCAACCTTAGTGTCGTCTGCAAACTTACTAATTAGCCCAGTTACATTTTCCTCCAAATCATTTATGAATACTACTTTTCCTCCAAATCATTTATGTATACTACTGAGGAGTATATTCAAGATAGAGATCAATAGATTTTTGGATACTGTGGGAATCAAGGGATAAGGCAATAATTGAGACGGTGGAGAAAATATTGAATGTTATTGAGCATTTTCGCTGAGGCAGCCACAGAAAATCTTAGGCGGATTAGCCAGGGCCTCCTAGGCATTTAAGCCAACTGCTTGTTAATAGAACACTGATCAGTCAGAGTGATGTTAACATTCTCCATGGCTTATAAACGTACCTCCTAGCATCATAGCCAGAGAATCTCTTGTAATGGCTTCTCTTCTTGCTGCCTACCGTTACTTCTGCAGGCCCCTGAGTATTTTTACTTTCCCTCCTCCAATTTCTCATCCAATTGCTGCTCATCGAAATTATCCAAAGACACATCAGGTCTCACACGTACACAGCCAATGATCAGTTCTATCTCACCACCACCTCTCTTCATCCTGTGTTTTCAAATGTGCATCCGACATCCAGTCCTGAATGAGCTAAAATGTCCTCCAAATATACATTGTCTTTGGCACCTGCCACAAAATCTGTTTCCTAGCTGCTGATTTCATCCCCTTCCACACTGTCCATAACCTCAGCAACTTATATGATCTTGAGCTCAGCTTCCAACCCTATATCCTCTTCATCCCAAGACCACCTACTTCCACCTCAGTAATATCCCCACTGCATCAGCCTATCTGGTGCTGGAAACCTTATCCATGCTTTTATTACCTCCAACTATTTTACAGCTCTCTAGCTAGTCTCTAATTTCCACTATGTATAAACTTAAGTTGATTCAAAACTCTGCTGCCCATATCCTAAGAGGCAGCAAGTTCTGTTCACCCATCATCCTTGAGCTCACTAATCTACATTAGCTCCAGGTTCCCAGATGCCTCCACTTTAATATTCTTATCTTAGCCTTCAAGTTGCTTCATGGCTTCCCCCACCTCCCTAGCTCTGTAACCTCCTCCAATTCTACAACCTTCCATGATCATAAGATCATAAGAAATAGGAGCAGGAGTAGGCCATTCGACCCATTGAGTCTGCTCACCATTCAATAAGATCATGGCTAATCTGATTGTGGCCTGACCTTCTTGCCTGCCCCCCAATAACCCTTAACTCCCTTGTCAATCAAAAATCTGTCTAACTCAGCCTTCAACATATTCAGTTATCTAGCCTCCACTGCGCTCTATGTAATTGAATTTCAAAGACTAATGAGCCTGAGAGAAGAAATTCCTCCTCATCTCCATCTTAAATGGTAGACCGCTTATTTTTAAACTGTGTCCCCTAGTTCTGGATTCCCCCATGAGGCGAAACATCCTCTCAGCATCTACCCTGTCAAGCCCCATCACAATCTTGCATGTTTCAATAAGATTACCTCTCATTCTTCTAAATTCCAATGAGTATAGGCCCAACTTTTTCTCATTAGACAACTGCTTCATCCCAGGAATCATTATTGTGAACTTCCTCTGAACTCCATTGCAAGTATATCCCCCCTTAAGTAAGGGGACCAGAACTGTAAACAGTACTCCAGGTGCCGTCTCATCAATGCCCTTTACAGTTGTAGCAAGACTCCCCTATACTCCATCCCCCTTGCAATAAAAGACATTTCATTTGCCTTCCTAATTACTTGCTGTACATGCAAGCTAACTTTTTGTGGTTCATGTACAAGGACACCCAGATCCTGCTTTTCTATTCTTCCTGCCAAAATAGACAACCTTACATTTTCCCACATTATATTCTATCTGTCAAAATTTGCCCACTCATTTAACCTAACTATATCCCTTTTCAGGCTCTTCTTACAAGAACTCTGTGTTCCTTGAACTTTGGCCTCTTGTCCATTCTCCACTCTCTTCAGCTGTCTAGGCCCGATGCTTTGGAACTTTTCCATAAACCAATTTCCTTCTCCATCTTTCTCTTCCTTTAAGACCTTCCTTAAAACCTACCTCATTGACAAAGCTTTTGGTTACCTGTCCTAATGTCTCCTTCTTTGGCTAGATGTCAACTTCTGTCTGATTACGTTCCTGTAAAGTGTCAGGGGACATTTGCTGCTATCTAAATGAAATTTGTTGTTATTGGTGTAGTACTGAGCCATGCAGACACGGAAGATCCTGATGTGGCCCCTGGTGGGTCATGATTGCTCAGGGAGATAGTTGAGAGGAGCAATTGTCCTCAAAGTTCTTATGGAGAAGACAAAATCTGTACATTCAGTATCCTGTGAACCGTACTGGAAAATTATTTTTGTGTGGATGTTGAACGAGAACAGAATCAGAATGAGCTGTGGTGCCTTTCGTGGCTTTCTGACACAGACTGTTTAGACTCATACAGGCAGATTGACCACTTCAGCAAGCTTCTGGAGGATGACCTGTACTCCTGGAACTGAACCTCAGCAAGGGTGTGTTTTTAGGAGCACAGTGAACAAAACTGAAAATTAAAGCCTAATAAAGTTATCTCTCTATAGGTAAGTAGTAACTACATCTGGGGATGTTTCATTAAATAAAAGGCACTACATAAATATAAGTTGTTGCTGTAAAATGCGTTAGCGATCAGTCAATAATCCTTGAGCAGGAACAAGTGGCTGTGATACCTTTCATGGTTTTCTGACACAGACTGTTTAGACTCACACAGGTGGAATGGCCACTTCAGCAAGGGGAACTGACACACTTCCCATAAAAGTCCATGTGCATCAAGGAATCACATGCAACCAGCACAATGCCTTGTGGACCCATTATCTTCTAAATGTAGAGAGAATGTTTCAAGCATTATGTGGATTGCCTGTTCTGGCCTCAGTGACATGATACTTGATACAGGTACAGGTAAAACCAGTGAAGGTCATTCTAAACCAGTTCTAGCTATTTTATTTTTAATGTTACAAAACACATAGTATTACAAAGTATCCATCTCCAAGATTCGTGGTAGCAGTGTTGTTTAAAGAACTGTGTGACATAAAAGCAGCCGAATCAATTTGGGTTTCCTCATGAGCAGTTTTATTAACTCTGATATTATTTTTTGCAACACCATGAGGTATACTTTATCTGCTTGAAGTTCAGATGTTAAAATGCCAGTTTTGGTGACAACAGGAAAAAAAATTAGGTTGATAAAACTGATTTTTATTCAAAAAAATTATTTTTACTCCTTCATGAAGCTATTTTCTGAACAATATTTCTCTTTTTCTGTAATTTTTCTTCCTTTTTTTCTTCATTCACCCTGTCTGATACCTATTGCGAATATCGAGTTCATGGTTCATGTATTTTACCTTTTAGTTTTAAGAATTAAAGTTTTAACTGTAGAAAATGGGATAAATGCAATTGAAACAAACTTGGAGTCTACTACACTTAAAAAGTTGGGACCATGTTGATTTAAGAGGTTAACGGCTGGAAGGATAAGATCATAAAGCAGCAGGTGGGCTTTCGTAGCTAAAGAGATGAAGACATGGTGTCTGCAATCCTTGTAATAATGGCAGTCCAGAGAGATGTTTTTGCTTTGGGAAGTAGAGCCAAATTAGCTTAAAAGCATTCAGTGAACCCTGAAAGGTTGTAAAACCCATCAAGGAAGAAATTATAATAAAAAAAAAAATCTTTCATGGGCATCACTTGTTGCCCATCCCTAATTGGGCTTGAACTGAATGGCTTGCTCAGCCATTTCAGAGGGCAGTTAGGAATCAACCACACTGCTGTGGGTCTGGTGTCACATGTAGGCCAGACCAAGTAAGGATGCCAGATTTCCTTCCCTACAAGGCATTAGTGAATCAGATGGGTTTTCACATCACCAGCTTTAAATTCCAGATTTATTTGTTGAAATTACATTTCACCAGCTGCTATTGTGGGATTTGAACCCATGTCCCCAGAGAATTTGCCTGGGCCTCTGGTTTGTTAGTCCAATGACATTACCACTACACCACCATTTCACCCTGGATAATTGATTAGATAAATGAGGGACCTACAGGTCAGTTTGAGGACATCCCAGCACAGACCACATCATAATGGAGATGGTTGGAGCTTGGGGAGGTTCTCCGGTTTCAATTTATCTGGGTGTTTGCTGGAAAAGTTAGTTGCAGTTTGGACCACATGTGGCTTGCAGTTCACTGAGAAAAGACAGCCAATGTAAATGACAGTTAGATAGACTTGCACTGGAAGCAGAGTAAAAACCTAATTTCATAATTGACCATATGGAATGCAAATGAGGCTTAATCTCAGTTTAAATTTTGTGAAGGATCAGAAGCTTGAATTTTGCCTAGTTTGAAACTAGTGCCATTCCACAGTGTCTTGTGCTATAGAAAGCAATAAGCAGATTACCTTGGACATATTATTGAAAAGATAACCAGAGCAAGGGACTGAGACATCCACAATCAAGAGATGGTAAATGCAAGTATTACCTCTGAGAATCGCTGGAGTTGAGGATAATTCTCCAGAGGACAGTGGCATACTTATGGTGATCCCTGCAGAAGTAAATAAGTTTAAGATTGACAAAGGAATTCTTGGGGGAAGAAGTAAACCTGTGAGCATAACATATGTAGTTATTAACCACATTGTTAAGTTAATAGTGTTTGTTTTCTTTAATTCTGGTATATACAATAAAGTTGGTTTTGTTAAAAAAAAATCTTGTGGCCTACTTCTATTGGTTAAAACGAGGTGTTCGGATTTCTCTTTCAATGTTAATAGTCCCTAATAGGATCATAACATACCTAATAGCCAAAAATGTGGGTACATCATTCACATGTCCCAATGCCCCTCTAACCAGAGACCACCAGGTTTGGCTCCTCTTTAAACTTCTGATCCTCCCTACTGAGAGACATGGCTCAGATTCCCAATCTTGCTGAGTTGTCGTTATCAACCATGGCAGCAAGATCATCAGCCAGGCTGGTTGGTGTCTGCAAACAGGGAGGGAAATCAAGCGGAGAACTGTTTCTGACACATTCCCTTGGGTATTGTTCAAAAATGCCATTCTGCTCTCTCAACTCAGGGTGATGTGCAGCCTGGGCAGAATAATTCGACAGTAATCATCCAAAAAGACAGATGTGTTGGCATACTACTTTAACGAATGCTGTTCTTTAGCCAGATGTGTACAAGAACAATTTGAGTTAAGTTGTTTATCAATCTCTGCAGCTGTGATCAGCCCTGGCTCTGTTGGTAGCACTCTTGCCTCAGAAGATTGTGGGTTCAAGTCCTCCTCCACAAAATCTAGGCTGACACTTTTGGTGCAGTGCTGAGGAAGTGTGATACTATAAAAGGTGACGCTTTCAGATGAAGCATTTAACCAAACCCCTCTTAGTCTGTTCACTTAGGTGGATGTAAAAGGTCCCATGACACTCTTTACTGGCCAATATTTATCCCTCAACCAAAAGAGAGTGTCTGGTAATTTATTTCAATGTTATTTTTGGAAGATTGCTGTATGCAAATTGGCTGCTGTGTTTCCTACATCAGTGATTACACTTCAAAAATACTTAATTGGTTGTAAAGCCCTTTGGGTCATCCTGACATTGTGAAAGACACTATATAAATGCAAGTTGTCTATCTCTTCAGTGATTAGGAATTAATGTGGCCAACTGAGGCTTAAGTTGTCTGTTTTCATCTGCAGAAAATGAATGTACTCAGCTGGAGTTTCAGACATTATATTTCTTTCTTCCCTCACCTATTTCATCCCCTCCTGTCATCTCCTGAAATCAGTGATGCCTTGCTCTGCTATAGTTTTGCAGCAGCTGATTGCTGAATCCAGTTACCTGCTCCCAACCAAGTTTTTGCTTTTATTCATTCATGGGGGCATGTGGGCATTGCTGGAAAGGCCAGCATTTATCACCACCCATATAGAACTGAGTCACTTACTAGGCCATTTCAGAGGGCAGTTAAGAGTCAACCACATTGCAGTGGATCTGAAGTTATACGTAGGCCAGACCGGGTAATGATGGCAGATTTCCCCCCTAAAGGATATTAGTGAACGAGGTGGGTTTTTCAGACAATTAGTAGTTTCATGGTCACCATGATTTATACTAGCTTTTTGTTCCAGATTTATTTAATGAACTGAATTTAAATTCCCTAGATGCTATTGTGGGACTTAAACTCAAGTCTCCAAACTATTAGTCCAGGTCTCTTAGTAATTTAGCTAACATAACCTAATTAAAAATTTGAAAGAATTAATTTTTTTTGAGCCTAAATAGTATCAGCGGGCTATTCCACTGCAGTAGGCATTACAGTAGAATCTGATCCTGTCCTAATTCAGCAAACAAACATATACATATTTTCAGGAGTAGGAACCAAGGTTGGTTTTCCTCTCTTTAACACAGGCGCTCTCGGGCAAATTGTAGTGTTTCCACTGGAGCCTCAGGCTGAGTTCTGCTGTCACATACTGTTAAATTTGTGCTGTTTTACTTTACAAACAGTATCCTTTGTTCTTCCCAAACAAGGGTGAAAAGCATGACTGCTTGCTCTGCTTCAAAGGACAATTCTTGACTTTGTTTTGGGAAATCGGCTTTGCTAATTACGTTAATGTGTTAAGTGCAAGAGCTCGCCCCTGGATTTTGCAGGTGTTAGTGGGATGTGATTCTGCAAATTAGTCCTTGGCATTAAAACAAAAAAGAAACACTAAATACTGAAAATCAGCAATCGGTACATGATACAATGTGGCAGGCCTGTCAGTATCTAGGAAAAGAAAAGTTATGACATTTTAGGTGTTCTGCTGGAAAAATACTTTCCACTTTGCTGCAACAACCTATATTTATAAAGCGCCTTCAATCTAATAAAAGACCCAAGCTCTTCGCAGGGGCATTATGAAACAAAAATATGACACCAAGTGACATAGGAGATATATGTTTAGTATAAGCTTAGTCAAAGATGTGTGTTTTAAGGAAAGTGGAGGTGGAGAGGCAGGGAGGTGTATGGAGGGAATTCCAAAGCTTAAGGCCCAGGCAGCTGAAGGCTTACAGTTACCACCAGATCTCTTGCGCCTTTTTTCTTTTTATTCCTGGCATTAGATTCAGAATTGTTGTATGAAATGTGCCGCTGTGTAATGAGGGACTTAAATGTGTTTTTGTTTTTTATTTGAGATAATTGGTAATTATGTGTGAAATCTGCCAGATGAGGGGCTCCAAATCAACCTAATCTGTCATCGGTGTTAAGGATGTAGCATCGTACTTTTAAGACGAAAAGGGTTCATAATGGACAGAATGCTGCATCATTGTATTTTATGTAACTACTTTTGTACAAGCTTTCTTCAGCTGGGCAATTGGATGAATGTGTTTTGACACAATCATTAGAGTACAGCTTCATGGACACTTTAAAATTCCTTTGAATCCCACGTTAAATTGAACTGTCGCTAAGGCTGATTCCACCTCCACCTGACTTCGTTAGATTCTTGAGTCCCGATGGATGCTGAAGGATGTTCAGATTAATGAGCTCCAATTAGGTGTACATATTTCACATCAAGGTGTCTACAGGGTGTGGCTTGAGGCAACATTCTGTAAACAAGGGTAAAGAGAACATTAGTCAGTCAACACTCATCATGACATTACCACGGACTTTGCCTATTTCATTCCAATAGACGGTTTTAACTGGTGGAGAATAGCTTGAGAGCTCTGCTGGTCTTTGGTTAAAATCCTAGTTGCCTTTTGCTCTTTGTAGTCTAATTCTCTGTATTTTATAACTCCATTTGATAATGTAAATAAATATGTTTAGTTAAAATAACCTGTTGTATCAATATTCTATGTGTAATATTTCCAACTATCTGAAATGACTATAAGAGTGTCACACAGATCATATTAAAACTAGTAGCAGTGCCACAATTGTTCTCGGGGTCCATGCGTTCTGTGGTGGCCAAAAGCAAAAGCATGCAGATCTCAAATCATCCAGGATATTGCTCACTTTGGGAACTTTTACATAGTATTTACAGCGCAGAAACAGGCCATTTGACTGAACTGGTCCATGCCTCATACAAGCCACCTCCCAGCCTTGTTGTTGGCTATCCCTCAATTTGAGGATGAAATCTACTCAGGGTCGCGAGTTTCTGCCATGGGTCTCCATGTGACAGAACAGGCCGATTCTCAACCCGCAGACCATTGGATGCATGGGGCAGGACATCCCACAGGGTAGTGCGATCCAGAGTGCAGGATTTCCTTCCTTTTCTTTCCTGCTCTGCCACCACTCTGCCTTATCATTAAGGCATTGCGACTTGATGCGCAAGTTGCTGCCATTCTGAATGATTGGTAGCGAGCTCCTCCCAGCCATTAAGGTCAATGCCGCCAAGTTTCATGGAGAGCTTCAGACTGCCTTTGAAGCGTTTTGTTTGTCCTCCGCTGGAATGTTGGCCGTTTGGACCTGGTGGCTGCAGACAGTTTTCGGCCATCCAGACAGTGGCCAGTTCATCAAAGTTGATTTTGCAGGAGGTTTGCCTGGATACTTGTGGATCTAGCTTCAAGAAGGACACTTGCATTTGTTTGATGGTCCTCCCATTGAATCCAGAGGATGTGGCGGAGGCATTGTTGATGGAATTTCTCCAGTGCTTTGATATGTCACTGATACACAGACTAGATCTCACTGCAGTACAGGAAAGTGGTGACGACAACTGCTCTGTACACTAGGGCCTTTGTTGACTTGTAGAGGTGCTTGCCAAGACTCTACGCCCTAGTTTGTAGAAGGCTGAAACGGCGCAGCTGATCCGGTGTTGAATCTCTTCATCAGTGGTGGCCTTTTGAGAGAGGTGCCAAGGGATGGGAAGTGCTCAATACATTCCAGAGTCCTTCAACAAATGTGGGAGGTGGAATATTTTGCTGATCGGGTGTGTAGGTTGATATATGTACTGTACTGCAAGAGGCATGTACTGTACTACTCAAAGAGGTACATTTTCAGGCGTATCTTAAAGGAAGAAAGGTGGAGGGGTTCAAGGATAGAATTCCAGAACTTGAAGCCAAGGCAGTCGAAGGCGTGGTGGTCAATGGTGGCGCGATAAAAATCAGGGATGCAGAAAAGGGCAGAATTGGAGAGTTGCAGAAAATATCATAAAATCATGCGCTGTCTCTTTGAAAGCGTTATCCAATTAATCACAGCGCAGTGCTCATTCCCCGTTGCCCAGCGGATGTACGTACTAAATAAGGGATGACCGAATCATCTGCTGCTGTGCAGCATGACCCAATACCTTCAGCGTAAACTGAGGGACATCATAAACAAATGAATGAACAGAACCAGGGGGCAGCAGTGAATCATGGGGCTGAGATGAAGTTTCAGTCGCAAGGTTTGATTTAAAAGGGAAAAGGGGATTGCTATTTTGCAAAACCGTAGCTGAGTCAACAAAAATGTGAGAATTTCATTCGGCGGTGACTCATTTTCACATTTTCTAAAGGAGGCAAAATAACCCCGAACGTTTATTTGGATTTTCCAAAAAAAAACGAACAAAATTCGCCACGTGAAATATGGTGACTTCTGTCCAAAATTGTAATTTAATTCCTCCTGCCCCCCCAACCCTCCCCAGAACTGGCAATGAAGACTAGAACCCACTGCAAACATTTACTTCTCAGACATAACTTTAGTGCCCCCCGCGCCTTTCAGCATTTAGGTCTGTTTCTGTTAATCCTCTTTCTAAATCTCCTTCAGCACTTAAGGGGTTAAGGACAAAAAATGAAGTTTGTGACGTTTAGCTGTCGAGGTTAAAACCAGCCCCCTCCTCGTGCTCCGTGGCAATAAGGTATTTAATGATAATGCTTGACTCGTGGATAAATCGTGATGGTTGGCACTGGATCAGAGGTCGTTCGGAACCGGGTGAAACTTGCACACTATTCCGCAAAGTTGACCTGTAATTGACCATTGGCTCGACTCCAGAGTTCGATGCGCCCCTTTAAATATCACGCGTCGAATTTGATCCAAGCTCCGCCTTCACCACGTTGTTCTGGCTGTTTTGTCAAACACGACTTTGCACTCTTCCGCATCCTCTGCCTCTCGACACCACACCCTGCCGAGTCCGAGCCGCCACCATTTTGTACTTTGCTGACAAAAATTGGGCGATTGCGTTGCAATCTTATGGGCAAACTGAGCCCTGGGCAGGAATCTACTCACTCATCCGCACATAAGACCTTGTCTATGCAAGCAAGCACGTTGGGCTGCCGCGATTGCCAGTCAAGTAACGTGTCCGCGCGTTACAGACAGAATATAATTCAAAAGGCAAGGCACTAACAATCATCCTGCCTCTCCTACAGTGAGTGCCCTAGAAACAGTAACTCTTAACCCGAAAAGGGGATCGGCTCCAGCAACGACAAATTCCACCACCCCCCCCATTCAAAAAAAAAGTTATTTTTAATAACCTTTGCTTTATTTTAATAAAAAAAAACCTGCTACGGATTAATGCAGAGGGGCGTCCATGTGAAAAATACTACTGTTAAGCTTCCTCCAGCGCGATTGGTGGCGAGTGTCGGGGCGGATCAAATGAGATGTAAATGAGCAGCACGATGCGTGCCGAGCTGGTTGTTTGGAAACACTGGTTGATTTCCAGCGAACGTTTTGTTTCAATCGGATACATTGCAGCCTCCGGATTGTTACTTCACGTTCGCTTTTGGAACGCGGCGCTTCCGCCGTGAGTTCCAACCCGGTTCCATGAAGGAAAAGAGCCGCCAGGGATTCGGAAGCCATCCTAACAACAAACAAACAAAAAAAAGATATTTTAAAGCGTCTCCCGTTTCGGTGCGAGATCTGGGACGTACTTTGCGTCGGACTGCTAGTGGGCAGTATTACTAACGCTTGTTGTGATTACTGGATTTTGGGGCTGTATACTGCGCCATCTTGAAACATTCCCCCCCCCCCCAAACCCCCCCCCAACCACACACAACCCCCCCCCCCTCCCCCTTTTCCCTCCCTCCCTCATCTGGAAGATTCCGGGGGGTTTAAAGGATATTTCGATTGCTCTACGATCGGGGGCTTGCGAAGGCGACCAAATTAAAACTTAATCCCCCCCCCCCAACCAACCAACCAACCAACCTTGGTTGCCCGCTCCCCAAACGCAAAAAGAAGAGAAGAGTCACCCAGTTTTTTAAGTGATTGATAGGATCGAGCATGAGTATCGAAACGCTGCTGGAAGCTGCAATGTTTTTGGAATTGCAAGCGCAACAACAGAAAACACGTGGTAAGAGAACGCATGGATGTAACATTTCTCTCTCTCCTCTGACCAATGCGGATGCAATGTTTCTAGCTGTGCTGGCTCGGCTTCCAGAAAATCCGTGTAGCCTTTCATTTATTACATGATCCTCTTTGGAGTGTTGCACTTCGAATGTTACATTGTATTGTTACAATATGATGGTAGTACTAGACATTGCAATGATGTTTATAGCAGGAAACGAGAACGTGATTATTTTATTCAGATTTGTTTTTTTTTAAAAAAAAAGTCACTTTACATGAAATGTCCGCTTTTTCAGTAAAACAGCGTAAAGCAATTGGGATGCTTTACCAGCCGGCGTCATTCTAGAATTCGGATGTAACTGACGGGGATATTGTTTTATCTGCGGAAAACCACACATTTGTAATAAAGTTGACACGTGGAGATGTTCAAATGTTGGATAACGCCATCAGATTACAGTGCACTTATATAAAAAAAACCCAGCCGATTGCAGTGTGTGTGTGTGTGTGATTTAAGGAATTCTTTTCCGGGGCAGGGCGGAGGCAGACGTGCAAAAATACTGTAGTCTGTTTGCATAATGACGTGTCGTGGCATGGGGTGGAGGTGTCATATGATACTCGGTGGTTCCGCTTTTTTTGTTGTTGCAATGTTCATCAGTCACGATTTTAGTAAATCCGACAGTCTTTGTTGAATGCAGTCAATGACGAGGGGAAGGCAGGGAGATACATTGTGCTGAAGGATGTCGCAGAGCCGGGTTGCTGGCATTTCCCCAGCTCCATCTCCACGAGCTATTGTTAATAATAGTATCAGTGTATTTTGTTCAGAGTGACGTGTCAGACTCCTCCCCATCACCACGTGCGTCGGGACAAGCCTGCCTCTTGTAAATTTCAGACCCACTTGTTACCTGTTCCGAACCTGTCCAATAATGTTTCTTGTTACAAACATGGAGGTGCGATTTGGTTCCACTGTTCAATTGTCCATTGATTTGAGCTTCAAGAAGCAGCCCCCTTCTCCCACCCCCCCCCCCCTTATTTTACAGCATTCAAATTTCCTTTCTCTTTCCCTTTAAATTCCCACTTGCTGTCGCACAATCACGTTTCCTGCTGGCCCTGGGAGATGATGGGAATGATCTATTAAATTCCGCACAACCGTGTGTTAGCCTGGTTGTGTAACTACACACTCCGCCGTGAAAGGAATATTTTCGGTTAAGTCAATTTATAGCAGGGCAAAATAGCGCGCGTATGGTGCTTAAACGACGGAGTTTTTCATGAATGCTGAGAAACCATTGATGTTTCCCTTGGGGGGGGGGGGTGCAGGGGTGATGGGTTAAACATCGCTTTTTAAACGATATCCATATTTTTGATTAACATTCGTGGACTAAGATTTTATCTCTGCCCCAGGTGCAGTCAAATACCGAACCTAGATTTTTCTAAGCTGGTTTTGATTTTGTCACACCCCCAGGGGATATAGGATTTCCCTCTTGAGACACCAAACGCACAACTGAGTTTGGCAGTTTCACCTTGCTGTTTAAGTACTCTTCATTTTTGACACTGGTTGATATTGTTGCTGACTTTTTTTTTTAAACAGTGGGTGTTGGTGGCAGTTGGAGGATATGGCCAGGAGGGATTAATTGAGTCCATTTTGAAAGAGTTGAACGAACAGATACACCATCATTAACAACAGGTACCTTTAGACTACAGGAGAACAGCCAGAGCCAGACCTGTGGCTCTCCCTCTCTCAACTGCACTAGTGGGTGTAAACAAGTTGGGGTCAGGGAGCTGACAACACTATAGACCCATCAAAACCTGGGCCAATGGATGTCTTTTGGAGGCTAAGGCTGAATTGAGATAAATATGAAGAGATGGACCTTTGGGTTTCCATCCGGACAGGGACGCAAGACCATAAGAAGTAAGAACAGGCGTAGGTTATACATCCCCTCCGGCCTGCTCCTCAATTCAGTAAGATCACGCAACCTTTGATAACAACACTTGCCTGCCCTATCCCTTGATACCCTTTGGGTCCAAATATCTATCGATCTCAGCCTGGAATATACTTGACAACTGAGCATCTGCAGCCCTCGGGAGTGGAGAATCCAAAGATTCACAACCATCTGAGGGAAGAAATTTTTCCTCATCACAGTTCTAAATGGTCGACTGTTTATCCTTAGGCTATGCCCCTTAGTTCTAGAATTTCCAGCCAGGGGTAACAGCCTGTCAGTATCTACCCTGTTTTTCAAAATTTTATATGCTACAATGAGATCATCTCACCTTCTTTGAAACTCCAGAGAATTTGGCCCTCTACGCAATCTCTCACAGGATAACCCTCTCATCCCAGGAATTAATCTAGTGAACTTTTGTTGCACCCCCTCCTAAGGCAAGTGTATCCTTCCTTGTGTATGGAGATCAAAACTATGCCTAGTATTCCAGGTGTGATCCTCACCAAAACCCAGTACAGTTGCAGCAAGACTTCCTTTCTCCTGTACTCCAACCCCCTTGCAATAAGGGTCAACATGCCATTTGCTTTCTATAATAGCTTGCTGTACCTGCATGTTAACTCTGTGAATCATGTACAAGGACATCCTAGCCTCTCTGAACACCAACATTTAATAGTTCCTCACCACTATAATTATGTTTTTGCTTCTTCCTACCAAAGTGAATAGCCTTACAGGAGGGAAGAAATCTTTCTTCTAACAACACAGTTGTGGGTGATCTATCTTGGTCTCCTTCGGAGGTCCCCAGCATCACAGATGCGAGTCTCTAGCCAATTCACTTCACTCCACGTAATATCAAGAAATGGCTGAAGGCACTGGATACTGCAAAGGCTACGGGCCCTGACAATATTTCAGCAATAGTACTGGAGACTTGTGCTCCAGAACTTGCCGCACCCCTAGCCAAGCTGTCCCAGTACAGCTACGACACTGGCATCTACCCGGCTATGTGGAAAATTGCCCAGATATGTCACGTACACAAGAAGCAGGCCAATTACTGCCCTATCAGTCTACTCTCGATCATCAGTAAAGTAACGGAAGGGATCATCAACAGTGCTATGAAATGGCACTTGCTTAGCAATAACCTGCTCACTGAAAACCAGCTTGGGTTCCGCCAGGGCCACTCAGCTCCTGACCTCATTACAGCCTTGGTTCAAACATGAGACAAAAGAGCTGAACTCCCGGGGTGAGGTGAGAGTGACTGCCCTTGACATCAACGTAGCATTTGGCCGTGCATGACATGAAGGTGCCCTAGCAAAACTGGAGTCAATGGGAATCAGGGGGAAAACCCTCCACTGGTTGGAGTCATACCTAGCACAAAGGAAGATGATTGTGGTTGTTGGAGATCAGTCATCTCAGCTGTAGGACATCACTGCAGGAGTTCCTCAGCATAGTGTCCTCGGCCCAACCATCTTCAGCTGCTTCATAGATGACCTTCCATCATGAAGTCAGAAGTGGGGATGTTCATTAATGATTGCATAATGTTCAGCACCATGTGCGACTCCACAGATGCTGAAGCAGTCCATGTCTAAATGCAGCAAGAAGATGTGGACAATATCCAGGCTTGGGCTGACAAGTGGCAAGTAACATTCGTGCCACACAAGTGCCAAGCAATGACCATCTCCAACAAGAGAGAATCTAACCATTGCCCCTTGATGTTTAATGGCATTACCATCACTGAATCCCCCACTATCAACATCATGGGGGTTATCATTGACCAGAAACTGAACTAGGCTCGCCGTATAAATACTGTGGCTACAAGAGCAGGTCAGAGGCTAGGAATCCTGTGACGAGTTACTCACCTCCTGACTTCCCAAAGCCTGTCTACCATCTACAAGGCACAAGTCAGGAGTGTGATGGAATACTCCCCACTTGCCTGGATGAGTGCAGCTCCCATAACACTCAAGAAGCTTGATGCCATCCAGGACAAAGCGGCCCACTTGATTGGCACCACATCCACAAACATTCAGTCCCTCCATCACCGACGCACAGTAGCAGCAGTGTGTACCATCTACAAGATGCACTGCAGGAATTCACCAAGGCTCTTTCGACAGCACCTTCAAAACCCATGGCCACTACCATCTAGGAGGACAAGGGCAGCAGATAGATCAGAACACCGCCACCAAGTTCCCCTCCAAGTCACTCACCATCCTGACTTGGAAAGGTATCGCCCTTCCTTCACTGTAGCTGGGTCAAAATGCTGGAACTCCCTCCTTAACAGCACTGTGGGTGTACCTACTGCACATGGACTGCAGCGGTTCAAGAAGGCCGCTTACCACCACCTTCTCAAGGGCAATTAGGGATGGGCAATAAATGCTGGCCATGCCAGTGAAGCCTACGTCCCGTGAATGAATAAAATAAAATTTCAAGCAAGTTTAAAAACACCTTGAATATATGCACTTTCCCAGTTCTTTCCTGGGACCATGACCTCTGTACATTGACAATCAGGAGACAAGATAATAACAAGAGGAATGCAACTGGCCAATGCTAGTTTGCTGCAAAGGGGGCCCTAATCTTGGAGTTGATCCTTGGACCCACATTTCCACGCGTTGATTCACTGTAGAGAAGTTCATTTCTATTTGGCAGCTGGAGAAGGAAGAAATATTTGCCATGTTTGACTGCACTGCTCTAGTGTTGAGACACCCTTGTGCTGATTTCACATTTTCAGGCTCTGTACCTTGAAGGTATCCTCCCCCCAATAATATCTTTGACACTTGCAGATTAAGAAAAATCATTCAACCAAAAAAAGTCATCTGTACAACTTGATGGGTAAATTTGCCTGAAGCAAAGCAGACTAGGAAACCCCCTGATTCTATTCCAGCACTATATAATCTCAGCCGAGTGATTACAAAAAGCTTTCATCTTTCTTTTAGGGAGGGGGGGTAGAATACGTCTTGCACTCCTGATTGTCCAGTCAGCTCTGCTGGAAAGTGTGGATGTTAGTTGGGAATAGAATAGGGCGTGGGTCTTATTTCCTTTGCAACCTAGATTAAACAGTCTGCAGGATTTGCGGCCTAGGCTTGTGAATGATAGCTACTTGGGCACAATAGCCAAAGCATTTACAGAATCGTAAGCCAGTCAGACTCATTACCCTTAGGGACCAAAAGGCTAAGGGGGGAAATTGAGGGGAAAGTAAGGAACAGAATTTTTTTAATGGTTATGAAGCATTTCAGATATCCAATGTCAGTGAGTATGTTGTGACTGCTACAACTGACCTAAAGAGTACATGGAAAACCATTATAAATGAGGTAGTATCAGCAGAATAAGGACTCTTCTTTGGCAGTAGATGTAGGTACAACAGCTTGGACATAAAACACAGAATCCTTGAAATACTACACTTGCCTCCTGTTGAGTGGGTGATGTCTTTGCCAGAAACAAAGTTATTCATTCACTTGCATAAAATGTTGCCACACAAACTTGTTAATTAGTTGTGCAAGAATTCCAACTTACAGTATTACTAACATATTCTGGGGAGATCTGAGATACAGAACACAATCCCACCCATACGCAGCAATTGCTTGTGTACTTGGGTCCATAAAATTCAAACAGTGAATTAAAGAACAGAAAATGCCGGTCATACTCTCCATCAGGCAGCATCTGTGGGGAGAGAAACAAAGTTAACATTTCAGGTCGATAATTTTTCGTCGGAACAGTGCTTTGTGATCTTGGTCTATCTGATCAGTATTTGAGCTATTTTAAAATTGCCTATGCATGTGCTCCCACTGAGGGGAAAAAAAATCAGCGCGTATCGTGTTTGAGGTGCAGGTGTTCAGCATGCTGTACTTACCGAGTAGTAAAACACACGTTTGTGCCCATAATTCTCAATGTTTAGTGTGCTGTTTGATGGAGAGAAGACATAGAAGCAAGTGTGAAACAGAAGAATAGGGAATAGAAAATGACCTTGCCTTTTTTCCCATCACTCCACACCAACATGCATTATTATCCACTTCTTTGTGTCTGCTTACAAAGCAGCATTGGCATGGCCTGTAGTGAAATCCCTTACCTGAATGTGCTTTGCGCAGGGGAATTGTGGCATGAAGCAAGATTGGAGAACATATTTTCTCTGACAAAAGACCTGCAAGAATGCAGTTTAAGGAAAGCATATTGCTTTAGCTATGCTGACTAGATGTTGAAAGGAAAAATACAGGCTTGAGCCATTGTTTCTATGTCAATTTGTAAAAAAAAAATGACGTATATTTTTAACGTTAGACAAAGGAATTGTACTTTGCATTATAGGATACATGGTATGATTTAAAATGTCCTGCACTGCACGACGTTCTATATTGCAGAACCTCTGTCCATAGCCTGTTCTCCATTCTAAAATGCTGTACAGTGCAGCACTCTATGAATCTTTTAGTTTTGAATGCAGTGCTATTGTTGATAACACACATGAAGAATAACCTAGAAATGGTAGAGTGGCTGGTAGTAATGTGTTGTTGTTTGGGATTATACCTTCCAGTGTATTGTGATGAAATATTGTACAGGAAGATTCCTCAAGAATTTTTCTTCCTGTATTTTCCCCGAGATAAAATATGTCAATATTTAATCATTTTAGTTTTATAAAGGTGTAAAAAATCCCTCTCTTTCCACTTTCCCATTTCCCCTTGTTTAGGATGCATATTGCTTGGAGTAAGAGCATGGCTGGGTAGAGATCTGGTTCTCGTCACTTTGGTGGTGTGGAACAGTGATTCAATGTCTTTCCCTGCCTTTCCTTCTTTCATCCACCATCCTGTGAGAGGAGGAACTGCCTGGCCCCCATACACTACACAGCCAAGAATGGGAGCTCTTCACTTCTGGCGGCAGTGAACATATTAAGGTTTTAGGATGAATGCAATGTGTACCTCTTTGCTATCTATTTATTGAATGAATTTATATGATTCAAGGACAATTAGAAATTGCATTGGGCCTTTGTAGAAATACATGCTTCACAGAAGCATGAGAAAATTGAATGCCGAATCCAAGGTGATATTAGGAGGATTAACCAAAAATTTAGCCAAATAGTTAGCTTTTAAGGAAGAAGAGAGGGAGGTGGTGAGATGGAGTGGTTTAGGGAGGAAATTCCAAGGCATAGGACTTAGGTGGCTGATGGCACAGTTGCCAATGGCAGAGTGAAGGGATGGGTACTTCATGAAATGCTGGAGTCAGAGGAACAGCAAGTTAATTTAGAGGGGGGATGGGGATTATAGGGCTGGAGGAGATTAGAGGTACTGGTTTTGAGCTCTGCATGGATATAAAGAGGGACGGAGGGAAGCAAAATTCATATTTTCTATTAGTAATGAGAGAAGTTTTTTTTCCAAATTTCTGATGACTGGAGTAAAGTTAGGAATGTTTTTAAGAAAGAATAGACTTGTTCTTAAAGGCAGTTTAACTAGAGCATTTTAAGCAGTAATAAGTATCTACTGCCTCACTCACCAAGGCTCCTTGGACAGCAACTTCCAAACCAATGACCATTACCATTTAAAAGGACATGGGCAGCAGATAGATGGGAACACCACCACCTGGAAGTTCCCCTCCAAGGCACTCACCATCCTGACTTGGAAATATATCGCCGTTCCTTCATTGTCACTGGATCAAAATCCTGGAACTCCTCCCTAACAGCACTCTGGATGTACCTACAGCACATGGACTACAGCGGTTCAAGAAGGCCGCTTACTACCACCTTCTCAAGGGCAATTAGGGATAGGCAATAAATGCTGGCCCAGCCAGTGAAGTGCACATCCTGTGAATGAATATATTCAAAAAAAAATCCTCATGTCTTTTCATGGATACTTGTTTTTAAAACTATTGAACAAGGTTTACTGGGAATGCAGCTTCGTGCAATCTGGGAAGTGGACACTTGCTTACTGTGATTACAGCTGAGTTGAGGTTCCTTGCAGAATGCAGTTTTTATCTGTGCCATATAATAGGTTTATTTACAGGCTAATGGGAAACATATTTCTTGTATCTTGGGCTGCGTGTAACATTTAGCCAAGCATTGCTTAACAAAGAAAAGACTATTTAAAAAGATGACAATGCTCTACTTTATAGCACAGTTGGGATAGTTTTATGGCGATGTTTTTGTTCTGTGAAACCACCGAAGGCAGGACTCGAACCTGCAATCGTCTGCTATCATCACACTTCACATTGAAATCAGACATTTTATGAGTTAGACCACATGACGAGTGTGGCCCACTTGGGAAAAATGCAGTGTAGATCATGGAACTCATTTGAATCAAAGAGGATCCAGGTTTGAATTTTGCTTGTTGGTGTATTAGTTGATCTCCACTTGAGTGCCAGTTGGTTGCTGTAAAATCAGCCTGCAGCAAGCAGGGGTAAAATGGCCCAGGAATCCTGCTCCTGATTACTGTCTTGCACACTGTCTGTAGTGGCCACCCATGTGAGGCATTGCAGCGCGTCTTGTGCACAGTGAAAAATATTTCACACAAGTCAGTGCTTTTTGCAGGGAAGAATAATAAAAACTGATGGCTTAGTGAACAACCTGTTTACCTGGCGTTGTACTGAGGCCAAAAAGGGTCCCAGTTTTTATCCATTGCTGGATAAGTTAGCTGTTCTCAATCGGGGGTAATTGGGATGCCACAGTTAGTGTTGACTTCACTGGAATAAGATAGGAATGATTAGCTATGGTTCCTGATCATTTTTGCTATCCACTTACCCCTGCTTGGAAAACCTATGTGTCTATATGTGAAAGGATCACATTCATCTGTGATATGGGCTTTGGTTGACCAACCTGCTTATACAATTGTAAAGAATGGATACTGTGGTGGGCATTGGAGGGCTGCTGGCATTTATGAAATGGTCTCGGACCATGAGCCTGTGCCCTCCTAGCTTAACACTTGGCTTCATCTACTCTCACTCTATGGTCAGTGTTAATACAAGTACCACATGTTTTTAATTGTGCTGTAACAAACGCATTAAATCATTCATGTGTGCTCTACTCAAAGGAAGGTCCTTAGCTCATTGTCTGCTGATGCATCATCCTGAGCTATTTTTCCTTGACAGTTTTTGTCAGTGGTGGTTTGCCTTTGCCTTCCACTCACAGGGTCTGGGCAGAGAGACAGGCCACAAGTCTACCTCAGCCTTACAGGAATCAAACCTGCGTTGATGATGTTCTTCTGAACCACACGCTAGCCATCTAGCCAATTGAGCTAAATGGCCCCCAACAAATACATACAATTTAAAAATGTAGACAATTGTCTTGGCACCTTAGTGACCCATACTTATGGCTTTTTTTATTCATTCATAGGATGTTGGTGTCACTGGCTAGGCTAGCATTTATTGCCCATCCCTAATTGCCCTTGAGAAGGTGGTGGTGAGCCGCCGCTTTGAACTGCTGCGGTCCATGTGGTATAGGTACATCCACAGTGCTGATAGGGAGGGAGTTCCAGCATTTTTACCCAGCAACAGTGAAAGAAATGTTATACACTTGCAGGTCAGGATGGTGAATGGCTTGGAGGGGAATTTCCAGGTGGCGGTGTTCCCATGTGTCTGCTGCCCTTATACTTCTAAATAGTAACAGTCATAGGTTTGGAAGGAGCTGCCTAAGGAGCCTTGGTGAACCCTTGCAGATGGTACACACTGCTGACACTATGTGTCAGTGGTGGAGGAAGCGAATGTTTGTGGATGGGGTGCCAATCAAGCAGGCTGCTTCGTCCTGGATGCTTCTTGAGTGTTGTTGGAGCTGTACTCATTTACGTAAGTGGAGAGTATTCCATCACACTCCTGACTTGTGCCTTGTTAATGGTGGATAGGCTTTGGGGAGTCTGGAGGTGACTTCCACGCTGCACAATTCCTAGCCTCTGACCTGCTCTGGTAGCCACAGTATTTATATGGCTAGTCCAGTTCAGTTTCTGGTCAATGGTAACCCCCAGGATGTTGATAGTGTGGGATCCAGTGATGGTAATGCCATTGAATGTCAAGGGACAATGTTTAGATTCTCTCGATGGCAATGGTCATTGCCTGGCACTTGTGTGGCATGAATGTTATTTGTCACTTGTCATCCCAAGCTTGGATATTGTCTAGGTCTTGCTGCATTTGGATAGGGACTGCTTCAGTTTCTGAGGAGTCGCGAATAGTCCTGAACATTTTGCAATCATCAACAAACATCCCCACTTCTGACCTTATGATGGAAGGAAGGTCATTGATGAAGCAGCTGAAGATGGTTGAGCCTTAGATACCACCCTGAGGAACTCCTGCAGTGATGTCCTGGAACCGAGATGTTTGACCTCCAACAACGGCAACCACCTTCCTTTGTGCTAGGTATGACTCCAACCAGCGGAGAGTTTTTCCCCAATTCCTACTGACTCCAGGTTTGCTAGGGCTCCTTGATGCCACACTTGGTCAAATGCTGCCTTGATGTCAAGGGCAGTTGCTCTCCCCTCACCGCACCTCTGGGCTTCAACTCTTTTGTCCATGTTTGAACCAAGGCTGTGATGAAGTCAGAAGGTGAGTGATAGCTATTGCATCTCTGATAGCGAAAGTAACCCACTGCCTCTCTAACCCCATGCATGGTTATAATTGGGTAATAAAACTGGCTGAGATCTGGGGGTGGAAATAGTGTGTTGACACGGTACTTTTCTACTGCTGTTCTGAATTCAACTCGGACTGTTGGGAGTCAAAAGAAAAATGCTGTAAATCTGAAACAAAAATAGAAAATATGGAAAATCCACAGGAGGCTAGTGTGCATTTTTGGAGAGAGAGACTGTAAAACATTAATCTGCCTTTTTACTGCTGCTGACGGAACAGCTGTGTGCCGCAATTCTTTTGTTTCTGTGCGATGAGTTTTGTGGCTCATAGGGGTGCTGTAGGTGTTTAGGTGGTCTCAACTGGTCGTTGTGGATACACAAGCGAAAATTGTGCCCTGTTTGGTAAATTCTTGCTTCACTTGGAGAACTGCTGGATATGTGGATGAACGGTTGGAGTGAGAATTGGAAAGCTTCATAGAAAATTTTTACAGGGCTTGACGGGAGATGCTGGAAGGATGTTTCCACCTGGCTGGAGGTGTCTAGAACCAGGGGACACAGTCTCAGAATAAGAGGTAGGCCACTTAGGACTGAGATGAGGAGGAATTTCTTCACTCAGAGGGTGGTGAACCTTTGGAATTCTCTACCTCAGAGGGCTGTGGAGGCTCAGTCGCTGAGTATGTTCAAGACAGTGATCGATAGATTTCTAGATAATAAGGACATCAAAGGGATATGTGGATAGTGTCGGAAATGGTGTTGAGGTAGAATATCAGCCATGATCTAGTTGAATGGCAGAGCAGACTCATAGGGCTGAATGGCCTACTCCTGCTCCTGTGTTCCTATGTTCCTATTTCCATTGAAGGGGGAAGGTCTTTGGGGACTGGATTTGAGGGCCATGGTTGGTGCATTGTAAAGGGAATTTTACTCGGTATTTACCCTCTGAACAGGAAGGGGCAGGTGCCAGTACTGCAAAACGGAAGTGTGAAAGGGACTCCTCTTTCTCAGTAGAGGTTCTACTTATGCTAGTGGGCCCAAAAATATAAATAGACTGACCCTATCACCAACACTTGGATGGATACAAGAGAATGGAGACTGTGATGTCCTTGCATGACCTGTCTGAATAGACGACAAACATATAGACGACAAACATCAGAAATGTGACTGAAGCATGTCACTACTTTAAGTTGGTTGAGTGACTTTCTGATTTTTTTTCTTCCTCTTTTCAGCAGCCTTCTGCTAACTGGAATGTTTATGTAATGAATGTTCTGTGAAATGTTTACAGTTCTGCCACATGGAAAAAATAGAACCATTCCAGTTAGCTTTGTGTGAATGTTCTCTTCTGAGGTAGAATGGGAATAATGACATAGGGTATAGTGTTGGGTCTGTCTGAAATGCAGGTTTATATTATGTAAGTCTTGCATCTAGTGCACAACCACCACATTTCAGCGACATTTGAAAAGTGCCAGATGCATATATAAAGGAGAAAGGCAATCATTTCATGTTCATGTCTTATGATTTGGATCTGGGAATTTACGAGCACCTGCCAAACTGCAAACTCTCTTCACCGACAGCAGCTAACCTCTTAAATACCTCTGCTTGTGCTACTTTCAGTAATTAAATCTTTGTGGTCTGAAGCAGACAGGCCACATTTAAACACAGCTTTATCATAGCAGCCCAACGATACATCTACCTATGATGACGCTGTAGTTCCCAGCAAGAATGGAGATGATTGGGTAAGCTGCACCCCCCCACCCCAACCACCCTGTCCCAACCATCAACTACACCTGGAGACGCACTGCTGTGAGTGACAGGATTGATTCTACGTGCATAATTTGTATTATGTTAACTGCTGTCCATTCGCTACTGGAGAAATAATCCTGCTTTTATTGGGAGATGTTGCTGCAGTTTCATTCATGTGTTCTGTTTGCTGTAGTTCAAGGAGACTCTCTTTAAATAGAGACACTGTAGACTGTTTATTTTAGTGCGCTGCTTAAATATTCTGTTTTCTGAGTAAATAAACTTTGCTATAAAATAGACTCTTTGCTATGAGTCCTGCCATAAATCCCTCCCCGCCTCCAACTCATTGGCGGACACAATGGTGTCAGTAGATACTCTGCAGCAATCATTGTGCATTCTATGGCATACTGCTCCTGTGCTATAAAGCATTATATCTTCTTACTTGCTATGAGCATTACCACAGGAGATCAGTATGTATCATAGAATTTGCTTGTGACTGGTCTTTATTCAGCAGATGGTATCAAATTAATTTTGGAGCTATATTAATGCTATTTAAGCCCTAAAATCTAACTTTGTTTTTTTTCCCCCAAGTACTGCCATCTCCACATAGCCTCTTTTAGCTGGGAAGGCAGCAATTGAACTGGTTATTCCACATTCTGACTACCACAGTGGTGGTGGCAATGCAGGTAGCTTGTATTTGGCAGCTTTGTGTTGGGTTTTTCTTTTTTTTTTGTGCTGTATTTACATCAGCAGCAAATGTCCGAATCCAAAGATTACAGTCATGCTTATTGGTCATAAGGTGCATTTCCTATTACAGTGCAATGAACTGCCATTATTCTTCCTATCTAACCTTCAAAAAGGATGGTCCCATCACTGTGAAGTATCCCACCTGTAAGCATTGACCAAGAACTGAAGAATATCTTCCTCTTGCGGAGGTCAGGCACTGCCTGTTTTGCTAAGACATTTAAGAGACTGCTGTGAAGGGTTAAGACCTTACATGGATCTCGAAAAGTTGATGAGCAGGAGAGAACATAGAGTAGATTATAGCCATAACCCTTTAACATTGACCCTGAGTTTTCTTTAAAAAAAAAGAAGGGAAAACTGAGAACAGTAAACTAAGTAGGGGTGAAAAGATGAAAATATCCCTGCATTGCAACGGTGACTACGTTTCAAAAGTGCTTTGGGGAGGCCTGAGGTCATGAAAGGCAGTGTGTAAATGTAAATTCTTTCCCCTTATAACAAGGAAAGAAAGAAAGATTGCATTTACATACCTCTTTTTACAACCACAGGATATCTCAAAGCATTTTCCAGCCAGTGAAGTACATTTGAAGTATATTCACTGTTGTAATGTAGGAAACAAAGCAGCCAATTTGCCTACAGCAAGCTCCCACAAACAGCAATATGGTAATGACCAGATAAGCTGTTTTTGTGATGTTGATTTGAGAGCTAATTATTGGCTGGGCCATCAAGGATAATAACTAAATAAAAGCAAAGAACTGCGGATGCTGGAAATCCAAAACAAAAACAGAAATACCTGGAAAAACTCAGCAGGTCTGGCAGCATCGGTGGAGAAGAGCACAGTTGACGTTTCAAGTCCTCATGACCCTTCAACAGAACTAAGTAAAAATAGGAAAGGGGTGAAATATAAGCTGGTTTAAGGGGTGGGTGGGGGGTGGTGTTGGGACAAGAAGAGCTAGGTAAAGGGCCAGTGATAGGTGGAGATAACCAAAAGATGTCACAGACAAAAGGACAAAGAGGTGTTGAAGGTGGTGATATTATCTAAAGGAATGTGCTAATTAAGGGTAGAAAACAGGACAAACAAGGTACAGATAGCTCTAGTGGGGGTGTGGTGGGGTGAAGGAATCAAAAAAGGCTAAAAGGTAGAGATAAAACAATGGATGGATTTAAAAATAATGGAAATAGGTGGGAAAAGAAAAATCTATATAAATTATTGGAAAAAACAAAAAGGGGGAAAAATGGAAAGGGGGTGGGGATGGAGGAGAGAGTTCATGATCTAAAATTGTTGAACTCAATAATCAGTCCGGAAGGTTGTAAAGTGCCTAGTCGGAAGATGAGGTGCTGTTCCTCCGGACAGACCAAAGGTGTTCTGCAAAGCGGTCACCCAGTCTGCGTTTGGTCTCTCCAATGTAGAGGAAACCGCTTTGAGAGCAACAAATGCAGTAGACTAAGTTGAGGGAAGTACAGGTGAAATGCTGCTTCACTTGAAAGGAGTGTTTGGGCCCTTGGACGGTGAGGAGAGGGGAAGTGAAGAGGCAGGAGTTGCATCTTCTGTGGTTGCATGGGAAGGTGCCGTAGGTGGGGGTTGAGGAGTAGGGGGTGATGGAGGAGTGGACCAGGGTGTCCCGGAGGGAACGATCCCTACGGAATGCCGCCAGGGAGGGTGAAGGTAAGATGTGTTTGGTGGTGGCATCATGCTGGAGTTGGCGGAAATGGCGGAGGTTGATTCTTTGAATGCGGAGGCTGGTGGGGTGATAAGTGAGGACAAGTTTCTGGGAGGGAGGAGAAGGTGTGAGGGCGGATGCGCGGGAGATGGGCCGGACACGGTTGAGGGCCCTGTCAACCACCGTGGGTGGAAAACCTCGGTTAAGGAAGAAGGTGGACATGACAGAGGAACTGTTTTTGAAAGTGGCATCATCAGAACAGATGCGACAGAATCGAAGGAACTGAGAGAATGGGATGGAGTCCTTACAGGAAGCGGGGTGTGAGGAGCTGCAGTCGAGGTAGCTGTGGGTATATGTACCCTGCTTTTCTTCGAAATAGTGCCATACGATCTTTAATATCCACACAAGTAGACATGGGTCTCAGTTTAATGTCTCATCTGAAAGATAGCACCTCTGACACTGAAGCACTCCCTCAGTTCTGCACTGGAATGTCAGCCTTGATTTTATCCTCCAGTCCTGGGGTGAGCTGTAAAATGTAATGGATTGTCTTGAGGTCATGAAAGGTGCTGTGTAAATGAAAATTCGTTCTTTTATCATCAGTAGTGCGAGCTCATAGTTTGCTACTTTTGTTGGAAATTTGGGGACACAATGAAATGTATTTAATGCAGTGTGTAGATTGAATAGAAAAAGAGAGCATTCTTGCAACTAAGTGTCAGAATAAAAGTCCGGCATTTACTTGACAAGACAAACGATACAACTGCCAGACCTGAACCACATTGCCTTTCAGTTTCACTTTCGCTTTACCTTCTCTATTAGCAGTAAAACACATATCAGCTCATAAGTTTTGATAACATATTTTGTGCCTCACCATTGAACCTCAGTGTCCTGGACTGAGAAGCTCGATTTCCAATGAAAGATCTATTTAACAGTAATTGCAAAAAATACAATGCCTCAACTATGGCTTACATGTTTTGTTCAACATTCAGTTTTATTTTAAACTGAGAAACGTATTGAGGGGCTAAGTCATCATGCAGGATGCCATGAATGTTGCAAAGATGAGTTAAATCAGCAAGCCATGATTATGTGACAGTGAACTTGGGTTTAAGGAACTGCAAGATGTAGGACAGAAATTGTATAGTCCCATCATGTCCTCTGGACATGGTAAAGATCTTTATGTTCTGTGAATTTTTAAAGTTTGATTACTGTTATATAGACAATCATGGGCAGCCAATCTGCGCACAAAAGGTCCCACATACTGCTGAGGACACGAATTATGAATTATGAATCATTCTTGGTGGTGTAATTGAAGGAGGAATGTTGGCCAGAGAAGAGAAAGTTGAGAGGAGATTTGGTAGAAGTGTTTAACATCATGAGGGGTCTAGGCAGAGTAGACAGAAAGTGTTCCCATTGGCAGAAAGATCAAGGACCAGAGGACACCAATGGCAAAAGAACCAACAGTGACATGAGAAAAAACCTTTTTTATGCAGCGAGTGGTTCAGATCTGGAATGCAGTGCCAGAGAGTGCAGTGGAGGCAGATTTCATTGTGGTTTTCAAGAAGGAATTAATTGAATAATTATCTGAAGGAAAAAAAATGCAGGGTTACAGGGAAAGGGTAGGGGAATGGGATTAGCTGAGTTTTTCTAGACATTGGGAGAACCTCGCCCTTCAGCTAAGGGTGTTCAGCTGTATTTTTATCATCCAGCTAAACAGGTAGACAGAGCCTTGGTTTAACACTGCATCTAATGATGGCACCTCTGACGACACAACACTCCTTCGGTATTGCAGTGAAGTGTCAGCCTGGATTATGTGCTTAAGTCCAGCATTGAGGATTGAACCCATGACCATCTGACTTAGAGACTCAATTGCTACCAACAGAGCCAGAGATGTGAGGTGGAATAGGAAATGAGCAGTTTCACCATTTTGAGATCCAGGGAAAGAATGAGTAGGAGACAACTCAATGAGCCTTGATTTCAAGGCATTTAAATGCCTTGTGAGCTCAACTTTTATTATCAAAATTCAATCTTCTTTTGAAAGCAGATAGCTGATGGCTATTTTCAGTTACAAACATAGTTCAGATGAAGATACATTGATATCAGAGTAGTCTAATACCAGGCCAATCCACTTAACAGCATACCTAATTAGAGTAAATGTGATTTGTATATAAATGTTTCCAATTAATTTGAATAGGACTAAATTGATATTACGACTAGAAGTTCCAAGCAAATTTTTTTTTTCTCGCTTGTATTTCCAACCTCGGCTTGAACATATTATGGCAGAATGATCCGAATGATATCTCAGTTGCTGTTTAGTAGATTTTCTTGTATATATCCATTGAGAAGTTACTATGTTACAGTGTTAAATTACATATGGTGTAGGAGCAAGGCATCCCTTTGTATTGCCCGCTGATCTAAATAGGCTCCTGTGTAAGTAACACCTCAATTTTAAGATTCTTGGCCTTGGTTTCAAATTCCTCCATGGCCTGGCCTTTCCCTATCTCTGTAATCTCCTCCAGTCCCACAATCCTCTGAAATATTTGTGCTCCTCTAATTCTAGCCTCTTCAGCATCCCTGATTTTAATTACTCCACCATTGGTGGCCATGCCTTCTACTGCCTGGGCCCTTAAGCTTTGGAATTCCCGCCTGAGACGCCACTGCTTCTTCTCTCTTTCCTTCTTTAAGGTGCTCTTTAAAACCTACCTCTTTGACCAAGCTTATGGTCATTGGCTCTAATATCTCCTTATGTGGCTTGGTGTCAAAGTTTATTTGATCGCGTTCCTGTGAAGCACCTTGGAACATTTAAAGGCACTTCATAAGTACAAATAATTGTTGCTTGTTATTTTAATTAAAGGAGGAAATGAAAGAGCAGGTTTGTTGCTCTTCTGATGGTCCAGTTGGCAAATGCGCACAAAAGTTGTAAGTTGGCCTAGGTCTCTGCTGATTTAGCTGATCCATAGCCAGTGTGGCAGTGGTCTAGGGGGAGTGGGGTTACATTAACCCATGTTAGTGAGGGCCAGGAGTGGGGTGTGGGCTATAAATCAGCCGAAGTTCACGTTCCTAATCACTATTCAGCTGCTATAGAATAAAAGGTGTGGAGTTTAATATTAAATTTATTCATGAGCTTATTTATGTCTCAGTTAGAAGCATTGTGTATAGCATCGTTTTCCTCAGTGTCTCCCCCAATGTTGCAACACTGAGTACGAAACAGCAGACGTGGGCTTGTGTTACAGTGAGTTTAACTACCTGTGCCTAAAGTGAACTTGGTATTGATTGCACTCTACTCAACCATAAAATTCGTAGACACGACTCTTCATCAGCAGAAAGCATTGCTGACCTTTCCTCTTCTCCAGGCACCGAGGGCAATTTTAGTAATCTCTTACATCTTAGTTGAGCCCAGTCAACATTGTCACAAGCCTGCACCATCCTGGACTTTGTGGCTCATTTACATGCTTTCTTTCCCAGCTGAAGAGAGAATGAGGATAGCATGCAGCTTGGCAGTGATCCCCTAAAGTTGAATAGCTTGCCAATGCTCTGTCCACGTGACGAATGGAAACAGTGGCCACTTGACTGTACTCCCGTAGAGCAGTTAGCATCTGTGGAAGCATGCCCATTAAGGACAGGTGCTTTTAGACGGGGGTGCAAATTGGGAGTATTTTACCATCATAATTCTTATCCTGCCGAATAGGCAAGTGCCCTTAATGGTTGAAATAACCTGTAAAGGTGTCTTAAAGAATTTTGGGTTGAAATTCTGTTGTGGATAATTACTTTAAGTATGTAGCTACTATGCGCTTTAAAATGTTATTTCTGGTGGTCAGGTAAACTATAAACATAAAAAAAGGGGAGAGCAATAATTGTAAGTTTCATATTCAATAGGTCTTCTAATTTTTCTCTACCTTTAACTTGCAGAAGAACATGAGAAAAGAGACAAGCTCCTTTTGGAAAGGGAACCAGAACGTAGAAAAACAGACGTGGAAAGAGTCAACAATGTACTCCACATAGAAGAAGTTAAACCTGAACTCCAAGCTGTTCCTGCTCTTCCGGTCCCGAAACCATTGCCTCCTTCCGCTGCTGCTACCACAATCATCGTGCCTCACGTGGTCAGTCCTTCCCTGGCTCCATCCCCACTTCCTCCCCAAATCGTGCAGCATCACCAGCCAGTCCTGAGCCCCACCAACAGCACCAGAGAAATTTCTCAGTCCCCACCTGTGCTTCATCGATCTCCAATCTCTACACTCACTGACCCACAGCCTGGTCTGCCACTGGTGAGCACCTCGCCCCAGCAGTTTACAAGTTCAGTGTTGGCAATCCCGCCGCATCATGTTATCCAGCCGTCACCCCTTCCGCAGCAGCCAAGTGGCCTTAAGCCAAGCTCAATGGACGATGGAAAGCCCCAGGATCAAAAAAGAAGACCAGGAGGGTGTGTGTCAACAATACTAATTACTATTCCTCGAGTTGTCTTTGGTAGTCCAACAGTTCTGAAATAATTATTTGAGTTTCTAAACTGCTCTTTACATTTAACCTTCACCGAACTTTAATCATTTGGTTTGCAAGCCTTGAAATCTAAAGTTTAAACATGAGGAAGATGAGAAAGAAATGAAAAATGGTAGTGAGGCTGAGAGTCTGTACACTTACCAGATTTTTGAGCTATTGAGCAATTAAATCAGATTGTCCTTTTTCAGGTTCAATTTTACGTGACAAGTCATCATAACCCCTTGAATCGCACTGTCTTAGTTATTCATGATGAATATATAGTTTCAGATATCAGATATTGGAGATAGTAACTACTCAATGTGTTTTCCTCTTTGTTTCTCTGTATTGTTCTGGTGAAGGAAGTCTGTGGATTCTACAGAAACACGTTTTGAAAAGAAATTCATATAACTAGTAGCTTTGTTATTTTTTGAAATGGGAACATGGACATTTTAAACTGAGGATTACTTTGCAAGTACGTGCTATTGTTCTGGCACCTTGAACACTGATGCCAGAAAATTGCAGTTGTTGGTGCTAGTGACTTTCCGGTATGTATTGGTGATGGGTGAGGTCCCATGCTGCGGTGCATGTTCAGGAAATCTAGGGTTCAGTGTTTGATTTAACTGTGAGGGGGGGGGGGGAAAACAGCCAGCAGTTCTAGATTTTGAGCTTCCAAACCTGGATTGTGTCTGGAGGGAGGATTCTGTGATGTATGGCGATGGGGTTAAGTGTTGGAGGTTACAGTGACAGCAATAGGAACAGTTGAGGTGCACAAGAAATATATTGGCACAATGTTGAAGTGTCATCTCTGCATGACACTTTTTTACTACACTATGTTGGTATCAAATGAGTCCAGTGACTACACACAAAGCAGACCTTTGGCAGGGGAATGCAAAGAAATCTTGAGGGGTATTGAGAACTAATACTCTCCAAATGGGGAAATAGACAAAAAAATGACCATGTGTTAATGAGGAAGTGTTTACTTTTTGTATTTAATATTTCAAACTAAATGTCCTACATGTTAAATGTACTCCAGCCTTTACTGCAAGGTGAAGCTGACTTGCCTGATTTATATGATATATCCTGTCAGCTATTGGTAATGGCTGTGGATGTGGTGGCTCACTACTTAGTGTGTTGTCTGGCCCTTCCCAACTGTTTCGGGTTGCGAAACTGTGATAAAGTGAGACCCTTGAAGTCAGTCCAGCATCGTCCCAGAATTTTCTTCGATTAGGAAGGAAAGCCCAAAATAGGCATTTACATTAAAGTTGTTGAGTTATTTAAGGTGATAAGGATTAACGACTTACTTTGTGGTCTCAGTCACGATTGCATCTTTGATTGGCAGCATTAGAGATAAATAGCTATAGAGTGCTTTAATAGTGCATCTTAATAAATTAAAAGGTTTCAGAAAGCATTTAATGTTGATCCAATACACACTCAATTGCCACCTAATAATGTGGTCATTCTGTGCTGCACAGATATATTTCTTTATGGGTAAATTGCTTGATTTCTCAGTCCATTTTAAATACAGAAAATCTCATTGTGTTGCATATCAGTGTTTTCTGAGTGGGGATTTTCCCCATTCTCTTTGACATGAAAGTTCCTAAGGCTTGCAAATTGGCATCAGTATGAAGAGTAAAGGCTAGGATGGATATCCAAAAGCATGGAATCTGGAGAATTTCATGTTTCGATAGAGCTTGCAAAGCACTCTTAACATCGATTCAAAATTAAGCCTCTTGATTGCTTTCGGAGAGTCCAAGAGGGAAGGCGTTCAGTGATTTCATTATATTTGATTATGCCATAACAAATTTTTTTAAATATCTAGGGAAAAGAAACAAGGAAGGAATTAAGCTCTTGAGCCATTCAGACCATTGACCACTCATGAAGAACTGCTCATCTTTCTGAATCAACTTTTAACCTTCTGGCAGAAGGAACACAACAGGGATACTTTGGCACTTTCCGGGCGATTTCTTGAAACCAGACTTTCTCAGTCTTCGAAGATCCTCCAAATGTTCAAGTACACACCAACAGTTGGGGATATTTGTGCACTCGATGTGGTGCTGAAATCCATTGATAAAGCCCTAAGAAAGATGCAAAAACAGTCAACAATTTGACATTTGGCTGTGGTCAGTGGCTATTTTCCACATTAATGAGGTGAACATTTGTTTCTCTTCCCAGAAAAGCATCCCAGGAAACTCTCAGTAGCGGATGGCTTATGAATTTTTGCCTGTTGGACATTGTATTTTGTTAGTCTGTGTGAACTCTGAGGTCCTTGTTCTTGTTGAATGCCCAATGACTGTCTAGCACCAAAGGCCAGCTCATTCTTTAGGTGGATTTGAAATTCTTTCGTAGTCAGTTGATGTATTCTACTGGTCATTCCTGAAAGATTAATTCCTGATATAAGATATTCTTCAGCAATAGGATGTCCAAAGCTGCATATTGTCCAACAGTTAGAGATGCTCAGCACTCTAGAAAAATATTAATCCTAATCAGAAGCCTCAAAGCAATGCTATGCAAATTCAAATGGATTACCAACTACTTATTTTCCTTATTTTATAAAGTCTTGGCAGAATAATTCCAAGGGTTTTCTACTTCAGACAGCAAATGGCTTTACATAATGCAGCATTGTGTTGAGCAACAGCTAGTCCATTGTTGAGAATATAGATCCCAATTCTCGGCAGGGACCTTGTTGCAAGATATGGCTACAGCGGGATAGCTGGCGATCAGACTACATGATAGAACTTAAGTTTCAACGGGTTTATTCACAGTCGCCCATTCTTCACACAGCCAGAATCACTCCATTCATCTTTCAAAGGGACAAAGCTCTTGTTTCATCCAGTCTTCAATTTGCTGTTCTAGCATATAACCTTTTGATAAGCTAGATGCCAAGCTGTAGGACATCAGAGTCCTGTAAGTACTCTTTCCCTCTTGGCTACCAGCAGTTTGTGATTTTGTGGCTCTAATTATTACTGGAAAATTTTCCATTGTACAGCTTATATATTCTCCCCTCTTTAGATGATCTGCCTATGCCATGCACCAGCATGATGCAGACACTTGCTGGCCAGGCATTTGCCTGTGCCATTTGAAAGCTGACATCATTGATGCATGAGAGATCTCCTGGTGGCACCCTCTCTGTGGAGAAGCACTTGGTTCTGGTTGATGCATCACTATGGTGGCACTGTGAGAACCCACGTTTCACTATTTAGTGACAAAGTGTGCATGGTATGCTGTAATGCATCAGGGACAATAATTTGTCAAAGCCATTACACTAGACAGTTTAAATAGTTTTTGGAAAATACCTTTTTGTTTCCACATGCCCAAGTAGGAGCATTTCCATATCCCTTTGATTCATAATAAGTTATGTTTCTCACTTGGCTGGATTATTCCACTACTTGAAGAAAGATTTGTAGGTGACTCTAAACTTAACCACGATTGTGCACTGCATGGTGCTGTTAATGACTAAATACTTCCAACTAAGTAGTCCCAAAGGTTTGACCCTAGACTGGAAGCTTTCCTTGAATTCTGACAGCTCATCGGCAAGAAATACCAGTTATTCTAAATTATGTCTTTTGGTTCAAACAGTTTCTGCAGTCTGATCTTGCATTTCTATTAAGGCAACAATTTTGCTAACCATTAAGATGACCAGGATCCAGAACTGAATCCTATAAATATCAAACCTCTTGTTCTACAGACAGAGCCACTGAAACCTCCAATTCTTCCAGTGTGAAAAGAGGTGCCAGCATTTCATTGACACCAGTTAAATTCACCAAATCAATTCAGGCTCAGTTGTAGTTTTTGACCTCTGA
The DNA here is from genome assembly GCF_964194155.1 of Cetorhinus maximus. Taxonomy (NCBI): domain Eukaryota; kingdom Metazoa; phylum Chordata; class Chondrichthyes; order Lamniformes; family Cetorhinidae; genus Cetorhinus; species Cetorhinus maximus. The sequence continues at coordinate 14,275,177 of NC_135887.1, forward strand.
ATTTCTACTATGGGAATTAATCTCCGGTTACACTTAAGAATTAAATAATTGAAACATTGGTTGACTTGGCTGCGTTGTACTGGCTGGCTGATGAGCTGGACTGTTCTTGGAACCTTATTGGGAAGACCCTCTTGTCAAAGCATTCTGTTGCCCAAAGTTCTTGTACTGACAGGCAGTTTTGGGCAGTTAATGGTAATTTTGTGACTTAAGATGATGCCTTCACCCAATCATGTTCCATTCTGTGTGTCTTTTCTTTCCCCCTCTATTTTTCTCTTTGCTTGCACCTTTCTTTAATTTCTCACTCCTTTGACTGTGCCTTTTCCTTCTCTCTTCTTAATGCCACCCCATTCCCAAATAAAATTTGAGAGGAAACTTATTTATGTCACAATAAAGAACATGTATATAATTTTGCTGTAAATTGCAAATAGATGAAATGCCATTTTCCCCACAACACCAGATATCAAAATTGACTTTTTAGCTCATTTTGTTTTTTGATGACTATAAACTCTTCCCCTTCAGTTGGAGAATTTAATAGATTCTGTCTATTTTCCTTCTCACCTCTAGCCTAAATTCACGAGAAATTCTAGGAGCAAACATAACAATGTACTGCCCTCAGATATGGCTTACTTCGCACCACAACCACCAGTTAAACACAACAGCTTTTGACATTTATCCTAACACCAGTCTGTTGTTACTGTTGTTGGGAAGAGATGGGTGAAGAAGAGATGTGATTATATCAACTGCAGGTATCGTCATTCCTGAGGTCTTTTAATGCTGCACACCTTGGGTAGTTACCTCCCTTTATCATGTTCAGGGTTATTAACAAGTTAAGTACTTGAAAAGGGAAAAGAAATTGCAGGGCTATGGAAAAGGATCAGTGGATAGCTTTTTCAAAGAGCCAGTGCAGGAATGAGGAACAGGATGGTCTCCTTCTGTATTGTACAATTCTATGATTCTAATAAGTATCTGGTAGGTTGCGAGGTGGAAGCTGCTTTAGTGGCTCATTTGAGAAAATGGACTGCCTGTTTTTGTAGTGAGCTGTAGGGATGAGGAAGGTTCTGGTGTGATCCTGTGTCTGAACTGAGTTAGAAAATCTCAACTGCAGGTTATGGTGGATGAGCTAAAATTAGCCTCATTAGACCAGGAGAAGGAAAATAACAAGTCAGGGCTCATGTGCCTCGGGTTGCTGTTCAGGATCAGACTCCCTGGGGGTTTGTTGGTATCAGTGAAACTGGACCTTAGCATAAATCATTGTCTTTAGAAGATAAAGGTAAGATTGTTTCTAGACACACTATCAGTTAGCTTTTGGAGCAATTGTCTTAAAACCGCTGGTAATCTATTTTAGAAGAGTTCAGAATGTTTATATTAATCTATCAATTAATTGTGCCATGATATTCTAAATGAAATGGCTGTTGCAGAGAATAGGTAGGAACACCAGCCAATTCAGAGTCCAGACCAGACCTTGTAGAGTGTAGGAAAGGATGAAGAAACTGCAAGAGTAAAAAATATTGTTGGAGGGAAGGCAAAGAAACTGCCAACGAGATACTTTGCTATGTTACCTCAGTGATTCGCACTCTGTCTGCAGGAAGTGCTCTTGTATATGGGTTTGTGCAGGGACCGGGTATTACTTCTGTACAGTAATTTTAGATGTTCAGACAATGAAGGTGAGACAGTGTTAACTTGAAATGTCATTCCGTGTGTATTTCTTTGGCTAGGTGTTCACTTTTTTCTGATTGTACACCTTGTGAATTGCCTTGGAGTGTTTTTTCTACGTGAAAGGCACGGTATGAATGCAAATTTTTATTGTAATAGTATAAAGTACCCCAGGTGCTTGATCCACTGCACTGCAATTAGATCCCTCGCATCGTCACACCTAAGCAGCATGAGACAGCTTTCCCTAGGGGACCTTGCAATGCTGTGTTCCAAAGTTACATGGGGATCTGACTCCACGATTATGCTGCCACTTGTATTGAGGGACACTTGGAACTGTGAATAAATGTGAAACTCACCCTTTCATTCATTAAATTATTTCTCACAATAGCTTTGTGTACTTAGGTTGGCTGACCAGAATAACCTGCAAACAATTTTATCATTTATTTATTTCAGGGCGGGGACACGAGAAGTGCACAATAAACTGGAGAAGAACAGGTATGTACTCACTGATACCAACTTTTTGTTTGGATGGATAGGTTGGTGGGAGGGGAAGAATCCTTTCCTAAGTTACTGTAGATTAACAGTTATTTATTTTACATTTATTGGTTTACAGACGTGCTCATTTAAAAGAATGTTTTGAAACATTGAAAAAGAACATCCCCAATTTGGATGACAAGAAAACATCAAACCTAAGCGTTTTGCGGAGTGCCTTGCGATACATTCAGGTATGAGTAAGAAAGGATTGTGTACTGCACTATTTAAGAAGCTAAATGGTGAGGGTACCATATTCTTTTCTCCCAAGTTTCATTTTTGAGCCATTACTCCGCATAATATTGTATAAGATGCACAATCAAGTTTTTGGCTGTAGCTTTTTTCTTTTGAGTGGTTCCTTAAAACGTTTGTGTTTTTGTCCTTTTGTGGAGGTTGCTCTGGGAAGGTCTGTTTTATAGAACCGACTTTGTGGAAATGCATCAATCCTTTTTTCTCCCATTCAGTCTGAGTGTTTGTGATCGATATTCTATGATTATGAAATTTTCTAAGAAGCAATTCAGTGACATCTGTGCAAGATTTAAAAAAAATCCAGAAAATTCTTCTTGTGCTCAACATAACCGCGTAGAAAGTGTGACAGAAGTGCGTGGATATTTGCAAAACTTTTAACATATGACACTTAAAGTAATGAATCTATTACTTAAATATAGAATTTTAAAGCGTTGAGTTACATAAATATATCTTAGTGCCTGGAACAATATGGCAAAGTAATTGTAGGGTTTCTCTGCAAGGTTCTCCCTGAGAAGGTCTGGGTCAGGGTGGTGATATTCGTTCATGTCCTGTGTTTACTTCCTTGTGCTGACTTTTTTGGTAAAGTTAACAGGAACTAATATATCTTCCCTGCGCATCCCAACCCCAAATCCTCATACGACTCAAAAAGTACTGAATCCTTTCCAGCCTTTACTGACTTGCTGTTTCCCACATGGAAGGCCCAATAATAATGATTTTTAAAATGCCACGTGTCACTGTGGATTAGCACACTGGCCTTTCATCGCCAGAGATCAGCTTAGTTAGTGTGAGTGGTAGTTTCATACCCCTTCTATCCGCAATGAACTCACTTTAAATAGATTTAGCCAGTCTCAAGTTGGTTCCCAGAGGCCTCAGTACAAACATCAGAACTGTTCATATTTTGGTAGACTTGGCAATCTCAACGAGAGCAGGTCCAAGATAGATTACATGGGCCAAAGCACATTCTTAACATTGGAACATAAGAAAATAAGCATCAGGAGCAGGTGTAAACCATTTGGCCCCTTGAGCCTGCTCTTCCATTCAATAAGACCATGGCTGCCCTGATTATGGTCTTAACTCCACTTTCCTCCCTACCTCCCATAACCCTTGTAGATAAAAAACCTGTCAATCTCAACCTTGGAGATATTTAATGACCTAGCCTCGATTGCACTCTCAGGTAGAGAATTCCAAAGATTAATAACCCTTTGAGAGAAGAAATTCTTCCTCCTCTCTATCTTAAATGGGAGACCACTTATTTTGAAACTGTGTCCCATGGTTCTAGATTCCCCTATGAGGGGAAACAACCTCTCAGAATCTGTCAAGCTGCCTCAAATCTATATATTTCAATTAGATCACTTCTCATTCTTCTAAACTCCAATGAGTATAGGCCCTACCTTCCCTCAAAAAAAAACAACCCTTTCATCCCAAGAAACAACCTAGTGAACCTTCTCTGAACTGCCTCCATTGCAAATATATCCCTCCTTAAATAAGGGGACCAAAACTGTTCGCAGTACTCCAGGTGTGGTCTCACCAATGCCCTCTATACTCCATTTCCCTTGCAATAAAGGCCAACATTCCTTTTGTCTTCCTAATTACTTGCTGAACCAGCATACTAACTTTTTGTGATTCATGTATGAAAACACTTAGATCCCTCTTCTGCAGTGTTCTGCAGTCTCTCTCCATTTAAATAATATTCCAGCCAAGGGAATTAACTGCAAGGCCATTGTTTATTGAGTGGAAGTAACATAGAGATGGAAAGGGAGAGAGAATTTGCAGCCTTGAAATCACTTACTTTTTTTTTAAAGTCCATCAATTATTTTTTTAAAGCGCCTGGAAGAATTGCAGCCTCAAACAGGTTGAGTTGGCCAAGCCTTACTCAGTTTGTTTATGCAGATGTCCTAGGGTGCATTGCTTGGGGCTGAAGAGCCCATTGCCTTGTGTTAAATAAAAGAAAGAACTTGTATTTACATAATGCCTTTCACAACCTCAGAATGTCCAAAATGCTTTATAGTCACTGAAGTTATTTTTGAAGTGTAATTGTTGTTGTAATGTAGGAAATGCAATATAATGTATTAGATCAGTACCACAATGGATCTTGCTGTATTGAAAGTGGTTGTGTTTTCTTCAGAGAAGACTTGTTTCAGGGCACTTAATTTTTAACCCTGATTCAGATTGAGTTCAAAACAACTTGAGTGTTAAGGGGTGAAATTGAGCTGTGTGACATTTTCTAACTGACATTTTAGTATGAAATTTCTTGGTCTGCTATTTTAACAATAGGATGAACCCATTTAAACACGTATCATCACCTTCTTAAAAATAGAGTAATAGACATGAATTTTAGCTTCTGTCAAGGTGCACTCCAGGAATTGAGCAAGTAATCTAGTCTGACATGTCAGTGAGAGAGTGTTTATTGAAGGTTTTTTAAATGGGACGTAACACCAAGGCTGCCTGATTGTAAAAGATCCCATGATACTGTTTGCAGAAGGTAGGGACACTACCACTGTGCCACAGGACCTCCTCCTAATCACACTGATTATGGGGTATTAATCAGAGATTGCCAAGAGTGTTTTGGCCTCAGTTTGAACCAGATGTTGATAAATCTTAGATTGGCTTTTATGTATGCTAACCACCTTAGATAATACAATAGTGTAAGTTGCCAGAAAAAATGAGCTTTGGGTTGAATGGGTCTTAACCCCTGGAAAAATTGAACCAAATGAATAAAGTTTGGTAAAATGATGTGTGTATAGTATCAGATAAAAGACAGTTTACACAAGTTGGCAAAACACTGCTATCTGGTGACTTATTGTTTCATCCCACAGTGGGATGTTTTGGAGGACAGAAACTTGTATCAATCAACCTCAAATGGTTTAAACAAAGTTCTGCCTTCTCGAGGTTTGGAATGAGTCAAGTGTTTCTCTTTGCATGAAAGACAAATAAGCAAAACTCTGACCCTACTGTAAGTACTGAACTTACTGAGTAAGTACAGTAGAACTTTGTCTCTTACTCAGAGCCTATTGGAATGAGAGGGCCTATCAAATTTCAAGTCCAAGGCAACATAGTTATTGCATAAGCAACTGGCACCTTTCAACTCTCTTACTGCTTACTGTAGGATTTTTACTGTCTCTCATTTCATTGAGACTTGAAATCATTTCCCCATAGCCACATGTCAGCTCTGCAGTTCGAAATAGAACCTTTTTTCAATCATCCAATGAATCAATGTTCTCATTTCTCACTCTTTCTCTCTATTTCTCCACCCCCCCCCACAAACCTCAACTCCCCCGACAAAAATAGTGTTTGGAATAGTCAAGAATTGCAAAAGGGTGGCCTTAAATTCTTTAAATGAATTTAATTTGCTCAAATCACAAATAAAAGCAGGTTAAACCCAAGGCTTTAAAATTTTTACCTTCCTCCTGGGAGCAGGTTTGTTACCCCTCACCTGAGTCAGAAGGTTGTGGGTTCAAGTCCCATTCCAGGCCTTAAGCACAAAAAAAAAATCAAGGCTGACACTCCAGGGCAGAATTGAGGGAGTGCTGCACTATTGGGGGTGCCATCTTTCGGATGAGGCATTAAACCGAGGCCCCATCTGCCTACTTGGGTGGATGTTAAAAATCCCATGGCATAATTTCAAAGAAGTGTGGGGGAAGTTAACATCAACATTAATAAAATGTTGGTCATTATCACATTGCTGTTGTGAGACCTTGCTGTGTGTAAATTAGCTACTACGTTTCCTACATTAAAATACTTCAGAAGTATTTAATTTGCTATAATGAAAGCACTTTGGGAAACCTTGAATTTGTGAAAGGTGCTCTATAAATGCAAGTTTTTTTTTCTTTTTGTTCACTGCTAATTCAAATATGTTCACTTCTAATTCAAATGTATATTTTGTTAATATCGGAGTTATGTGATAATTGAATTATTAAATGGTTTGAATTAAGCAACTGTGAAGGAAGGAGAGTTGGTTGTTTCTCCATTTAATTCCTTTGTATTTGGTTTTACACAACAACTTTGTGCTTTTGTTCTAGTTTCAGCAATACTCTGTATAATTTATGAAAAAACCAGTAATTGCTTTGAAAGAAAATAGCTATTCATAATTTTTATTCGCAACAAGTGATCCAACTATATATTTTGGTGCAATTTATGTTGTCATTTTGTAAAATGGTTGGGAGAAGATGGTTTTCTAGATGCTTTTATATGAAGAGCATGGGTTCTTTGATATGCTAAAGAAGAAAGACCTTTTTGGACACAAGGGAACCACTGGTTGTACAATGTTTCACATCTTCACATAAGACCTTGTTTGTGAATTATTTTAGTCAAGTTGGTGGAAAGGAATTTACTGAATGTGGTAAGCCTTGTAGTACCAGTGGAGATGGACCTCATTGTGTGAGACTCAGATGGCCAGCTGGGAGATGGACATCTTCTCTACCCATGTTTTAGTAATCTCAATAATTGTTGTTGAAATCGTATTTCCTCTGATGGTCCATTTCTTTTTTAATGTATGTGGATGCCGTTGTACAGTTAATGCTATAGTCCTAACCACCATATTAATATTCATGAATGGAGATCAGGGTGACTTATTGGTACAAAATTGAACTCTTTTATCCAATGTAGAAAAGGAGTGGAGAAAACTGGGATTCAATAACGACTTGTATACACCTGAGCACAGATTGTAAACTGCAGCGCTCTAGTTAATGAGAAAAAGCCTCACAGACCTTCAATATAGATTAATGGATCCTGCAGCTATAATGTTCGAATCACGGCCTATCTCAGGAAAAGGATTCTTTAGCATCTTTTTGAAAAATTTGTTTCTGATGTATTGGATTATTCATATAAAACTATATTATGCTAGCTGACATCCTGTGACATTGTCCCTCGAACTATCAATGATCTTTGTGACTTAGCTGATAAAATGGAGTTTCTTTGATCAAGCTGGTTCCTTTAAAACCACTAATCAGACAGACCCTGCAGAGAAAGGGTTTTAAGGGTCACCTCCTGAGCCTAATTTTTGTAGGGAGTTTTGGTAGATTTGGTGCTACTTGAAAATCCCCAGCTTTTGCCCTTGGACAGAAGACGGTTATCAAGGTCAGAAAAAGCACCAGGAAACAACTGGCTTTTTGTTATTTTTTCCTGATATCTAACATTTGGCATGTTTGAAATGTGAAATCTTCAAGATAATGGATGCATACTAAAGATAAGACTTATAAGGAATAGCTTGCCTTAGGGTGTCCTACACTACTTTATAACTAATGAAATGTTGAACAAATACTTCACATGACCTCCCTCTGACAAAGCCATGCTGACTATCCCTGATTAAAACCTTTCCTCTCCCTGTCTTCACCCAAGAGAATGAGGATGAAGGTATGGAACTCGGGGAGAGAGACTGCGAGGTTCTTGAGCAAATTGATATAGGGAGTGACAAGGCATTGGAGGTGTTGGCAGGCTTAAAAGTGGACAGATCTCCAGGTCCGGAATGGTTTGTGTCCCAGACTGCTGAGGGAGGCAAGGGAGGAGATCACAGGGGCTCTGACCCAAATTTTTAATTCCTCTCTGGCCACTGTGGTGGTGCCAGAGGACTGGAGAACAGCTAATGTGGTTCTGCTATTTAAGAAGGGTTGTAGGGATAAGCCAGGGAACTACAGGCCAGTGAGCCTCACGTCAGTGGTAGGGAAACTATTGGAGAAAATTCTGAAGGAGAGAATCAATCTTCACTTGGAGAGGCAAGGTTTGATCACGGATAGTCAGCATGGCTTTGTCAGAGGGAGGTCATGCCTAACAAATTTGATTGAATTTTTTGAGGAGGTGACCAGGTGTGTAGATGAGGGTAGTGCAGTTGATGTAGTTTATATGGATTTCAGCAAAGCCTTTGACAAGGTCCCACATGGGAGACTTATAAAGAAGGCACATGGGATACAGGGTAATTTGATAAGGTGGATTCAAAATTGGCTTATTTGTAGGAGAGAGAGGGCGATGACAGAAGGCTGCTTTAGTGACTGGAAGCCAGTGTCCAGTGGTGTATCACAGGGATCTGTGCTGGGTCCCCTATTATTTGTCATTTATATAAACAACATAGATGACTATGTGGGGGGTAGGATTAGTAAGTTTGCGGATGACACAAAGATTGGCCGGGTGGTTAACAGTGAGGTTGAGTGTCAGGCTACAGGAAGATATAGACGGGATGGTCAAATGGGCAGATAAGTGGCAGAGGGAATTTAACCCTGAAAAGTGTGAGGTGATATACTTTGGAAGGGTTAATTTGACAAGGAAGTATTCAATGAATGGCATGGCACTAGGAAGTTCTGAGGAACAAAGGGACCTTGGCGTGTGTGTCCATAGATCTCTGAAGGCGGAGGGGCATGTTAGTGGGGTGGTGAAAAAGGCATATGGGGCACTTGCCTTTATCAATCGAGACATAGATTACAAAAGTAGGGAGGTCATGTTGGAGTTGAATAGAACCTTGGTGAGGCCACAGCTGGAGTACTGTGTGCAGTTCTGGTCGCCACATTATAGGAAGAATGTGATTGCACTGGAGGCAGAGGAGATTCACCAGGATGTTGCCTGGGATGAAACATTTAAGTTATGAAGAGAGGTTGGATAGACTTGGGTTGTTTTCGTTGGAGCAGAGAAGACTGAGGGGCGACCTGATCGAGGTGTACAAGATTATGAGGGGCATGGACAGGGTGGATAGGGAGCAGCTGTTCCCCTTAGTTGAAGGGTCAGTCATGAGGGGACACAAGTTCAAGGTGAGGGGCAGGAGGTTTAGGGGGGATGTGAGGAAAAACTTTTTTACCCAGAGGGTGGTGACGGCCTGGAATGCGCTGCCTGGGAGGGTGGTGGAGGCGGGTTGCCTCACATCTTTTAAAAAGTACCTGGATGAGCACTTGGCACGTCATAACATTCAAGGCTATGGGCCAAGTGCTGGTAAATGGGATTAGGTAGGTAGGTCATGTATTTCTCACATGTTGGTGCAGACTCGATGGGCCGAAGGGCTTCTTCTGCACTGTGATTCTGTGAAATACTTTTTTAAAAAAAAAAGTGCAGTCACTGTTGTAACGTATGGCAGACAATTTGCACACAGCAAGGTCTCACATACAACAATGAGATACATGACCAGATAATCTGTTTTGGTGATGCTGGTTGACAGGTCAGGAGACTAGAAATAGAGCCGGGGGACCTTTTGTATGGCAGAGAGGGCCTTGTTTTAATGTATCATCCAGGAGACAGCACTTCTGACAGTGACGTACTTGTTTATAAGTGCGCTAAAGTGTCAGTCAGGATTCTGTGCTCAAGTCTCTGAACCCACAGCCTCTGACTTTGAGATGAGAATGTTACCCACTGAGCCAAGACTTCCTTCTAAATAGGGGGAGTGCAGTAGCCTTGGGGCTTTCAATGGCATTTGTATATTATGTAAGAGTTAGATTAAAGTTGAGCTTTAGCCCATTGAGTATTACATGGTATTTACATCACAGAAACAAGCCATGTGTCTAACTTTAATGTACTCTTGGACATTGTTTAATTTATATCTAGAACAGAGGCTTAGGTAGAAAGTAGTTTGGAATCAGATTTGGACCACGTATCTCTCCCTAACTATACAAGTTTTATTGCATTGTATTTTATGGATTATGTTTTATTCTGCACCATATAAATTAACTTCCAAGCTTGTTTCTATACATTGTTTACTTAAATAGTTTTTGTCTTGTCATGGCTTCACCTTGCCCCATAACCTCCTTCCCTCTGACTTCAGCCTATTGTAAGTTAGCCCCATCCCGTTGGCAGCTGTGCCTTCAGCTGCCTCTGTCCTGCTCTCTGGAATTCCCTTGCGAACCTCATTTACTTCTCCACCTCCCTCTTCTTCAGTCAAAACCCAATGTTTTCACCCCTCCTAATGTCTCCTCATTTGACTCGTTCAAGGTCTCTTTTCCCCCATAACTCTGTGAAAATATCTTGGGATGTATTCCTGTGTTAAAGAAGCCGCATGAACGTCAGGTGTTGTTGTTGTAATGTTAGAGCTTCTGGCTTATCGGCAGGAGAATACCTACTAACAGCTCCAAATTCAGTAGTACAAATTGCAAGCCTGCCGGCTAGCATACTGAGTCAGTACTGTGTAAAACAATGCTACCAGCATTCTGTGAGGCAGTAACTTTGAATAAGATTAGCTTCAGCTTCTATTATGTTGATGTATAATTCAGAATGTTCTTCAGGAGATATTTCTCCTCCTTGGGTTTTGGTTCCATAGGTACCTCTTACCTTCTAATACAGGCCTGAATGGCTGTCATTTACATGTGAGCAATTACAGCTGAGCCCAGTTCAAATCTTGCCCAACATCCCCACTTTAGATAGGAGTTGCTAGGTGGCAATTCTGAGCAAGATTCCTGGCCAATCCAAACAGGAGCACAGAGGCCAACTGTGTCTTAGCTGAAATGAAAAATTCAGCACTGACTGACTAGGGATCAAATCTGCGACCTTCATGGTCTGTATGGTTGCTGCGTAAACTCAGAGTCATTTACATAATTGCATTATAGATAGAAATTAGTAATTGTTGGAAAATTACATCTTATCTGCTAGTGTTAGGGTGTCACTGTATTTTGCAGTTGTCAGCACTAGTGACCAGAATTGTATTGCAGTAAATTAATTTTCAAATGGTTTTACACCCACACTGCCTGATGGAAGCAATGTGCAAAAACGCCATCACTGTCTAAAATAACATGCTCATTTTCCTTTTGAATTAGACAAACATTTTTTGTGGCTCTGCTAAATGAATGAGTAATTTCTGGTAGGCAGCATGCCAGGTAAGAATACATTTACTAACTTTCTTAAAAAAAAAATAAGCAGCAAACCATAATTTTAGAAGCACACAAATGAAACTAAAATTAAGCATTGCTCGCTGATGGAAATAAACTTTTTGCCAGGTTCACTACAAACACAATGAACGAGACCACACAATTCCCCTCAGAAGATATCCCATCTCCTCACCTGCGATGTTCCATGTTTCCACACATCAAAGCCAGTGTTAGAACCCAGCACCAATTGAGATCGCCAGGAACCAACGGAATTTTGTCCCCTCCTGAATGTTCTGACTGCTTGTGTGTTACAGTTTTATGGTTACCAGTGGACCTCCAGGACCTCGTCCAAGTGGCCAGTCTTCATGTATGATGCTAGACAATGAGTGTTGGCAGGCAGTTCTATTATAGACGCCATCGCTGCCTAATCCTGTCCTCACCCAAGGTCCACAGATGCAAGTATCACTGGTTAACATGCATAACTCTGGCCAGTGTTGCCCCTCCATATCCCAATGACACAGGAGCTGAATGTAGCTCCCTTTACCACTGCCCCAACTGAGGCCAGTTAGATCAGGAATCAAAGCTGGCATCTTTTGTGGCTCAGTACAGTTTTCACCAATGAACAAAGCTTATTGAGTAATTTTTGAAACTCAGGATTCCAGTGTAGAATACTTGTAGTTTTGATACAGCTTGGGTTACAGTCACTAAAACGACATATGTTTAAAAAAACAATGTGGTGCAAGATCAGTGTAGGAACTGCAGACTTAGAGCTTGATTTCAGCATTGCTGCATGCAAGCAATCGTGCACAATTTGTAACTTTATCATTGGTGTAACACATGAAGTTACAAAATATTATTTTTTAAGTGTAGATAGAATGCAGGAAATCAACATTTTATCTACAGTTTGCAGACTCCCAGCATGCCTGCTTTATATGCAGAAGTACACCAGCAGTCATTAAGACGAGTGGTCCATTATATTCTGCTGGATTTAGGGCCAACTTTGAAAGTAGGCAGTGTGGGGGATGGGCATTTGGCTGCAGATACAAGTTCCAGAACACAGTGAAAGTACATTATTGATTGTTGGTTGTTGGTGCAGCCTTCGGAACTGCCTTTTGTTTCACAGTGCTTTCAGCTCTGAATGTGCTTTAATTGTGTCAAGCAGATTGATGGGGAGGAATTCTTCCAATGGTACCAAAGCTCGCAATTTAATAGCTTGAAGTCAAACATAAAGATTTTCACTTTAACTTGAGCAAGACAAAGGAGACAGGATGTTAGCCAGATGGAATAGCACAAATGTATCTATTGTTTCTGTTTTAAATTTTTCAATCTAAATTGTGTTTCTATAATATATTAAAAGTCTTCATATAGTGTGCATGCACTTCCTTTAATTCTCTCACTGACCTCACATTGTGTTGAGGATGACACTGTTACGAAATGTTCTACCCTCTGACTTACCATAAACCATTCTATGAAAAAAATCTGCTACTAGATTAGATCTTATTAACTTTTATGTAATTAATCTACTGAAGCAGAGTGATGGCAGATATTCTCCCCTCCCCTGCTCCCGCGAACACACATGCACAAATGCGCATGCACAAAATCCACCAAAAACTGGAAATGTCTTCTGCTTTTACTGATCAACTAGTCTCTGCAAAAATTAACTGTTCATTACCTGCAATTTATTAAAATTATGTCCCTTTCCCCATTTCCGAAGGGGGCCCAATTGTTAAATAAATATTTAATGTGACATTATCGACATTTTATGCGCATTATTTTTGCGAATTTTCATGAAAAAAGATTTTTTATTAGAGAAGAGTCATTATACACGCCCCCAATGATCATAAGTAACTGAATATTTTGTTACAATGTGTTGTCACATTGAGTGCTCATAGTCAGATCAAGAAACTCTTAGGAAACACTATTTCATGATTATTGTGTCCCTTTACAATTTAATGCTGATATTAAAAAAATCTCATGTAGGTCTCAGCTATAGCTCAGTTGGTAGCACTCTTGTCTGAGTCAAAAGGTTGTGGGTTCAATCCTAACTTCAAAGACTTGAATGCATATCAAGGCTGACGCTTCTGTGTGGCACTGAGGAGGTGTCATATTGGTGGAGATGCCATCTTTAGGATAAGCTGTTTAAACTATTTATAAAAGATGCCATTGCTCTATTTGCAGAGGTCTCCTACAGCTTTTACAACAGGCTAGCCAACACTTATCTCTCATTGGTCTACATGACAACAGTAACAACACTTCAAAAGTAATTCACAGGCTTTGAAATATTCTGAGGATGTGAAAGTTCATAGGACAACTTATTTACATAGCGCCTTTAACATAATTAAATGTTAATGTAAAATCTCAAGGCACTTCACTGAATCACATGAGATATTAGGTCAGATGACAAAAAGCTTGGTCAAAGAGGTAGGTTTTAAGGAGTGTCTTAAAAGAGGAAAGCATGGTTGAGAGGTAGAGGTAGAGGGGTGTGGAGAAGATATTCCAGAGTTTAGGACCTATGCAGCTGAAAGCACAGTCACCAACGGTGGAGTGATTAAAATTGGGAATGCTCAAGATTCCAGAATTAGAGGAGTGCAGATACCTTGGAAGGTTGTGAGGCTGGAGAAGATTACAGAGATACAGAGATGAGAAGGCATGGAGGGATTTGGAAACAAGGATGAGAATTTTAAAATCAAGTCATTGCTTGATCGCGTGCCAATGTAGGTCAGCAAGCACATGAATGGGACTTGGTGCAAGTTAGGACACAAACAGCAGAGTTTTGGATGAAGTTGGGTTTTTGGAAAGTAGAATTTGGGAGAATAACCAGCATTTCATTGAAATAGTCAAGTCTAAAGGTAACAAAGCCATGAATGAGGATTTCAGCAGCAGATGAGCTAAGGCAGGGAAAGCTGGGCAATGCTGCAGAGATGGAAAGAAGTAGTCTTAGTGATGGCATGGCTGTGTGGTTGGAAGCTCATCTCGGGGTCAAATATGACATCCAAGGTTGCTAACAGTCTGATTTAATCTTAAGACAGTTGTCAGGTAGAGGGATGGAGCTGATAGCTACAAAATGGAGTTTGGAGTGGGGGCTAAAAACAATGGCTTCAAGTCTTCCCATTATTTAATGGAGGTAATTTCTGCTCATCCAGTGCTGGATGACAGGTAAGTAGTCCGATTTCTTAGCAACAATGGAGGAGTCAAGAGGTGGTGGTGAAGTAGAGCTGCATGTCGTCAATGTACACATGGAAACTAATGCTGTGCTTTCAGATGATGTTGCCTAGTGACAGCATATAGATGCGAAATAGGAGAGGGCCAAGGATAGATCATTGGAGGATAGCAGAGGTAACATTGCGTGAGCAGGAAGAGAAGCCATATATAAGAATGGAACCAGGTGAGAGCAGTCCCACACAGTGGAGAGAGGGTGGAGGAGGATGGTGTCGGCAACCACATCAAATGCTGCAGACAGATTGAGAAGGATGAGGAGGGATAGTTTACCTTTGTCACAGTCACACAGGATGACATTTGTGACTTTGAAAGTGCCATTTCAGCACCATGGCTGGGCCAGAAACCTGATTGGAGCATAGAATTCCAAGAAAGATGGGCATGGATTTGCGAGGTGCAACATGTTCAAGGACTTTGGAGGGGAAAGATAGGTTGAAATAAAAACAGGAAGTGCTGAAAAAACTCAAGTCAGTCTGACAGCATTTGTGGAGCGAGAGAAACAGAGTTAACATTGAGTCAAATATGACTTCTTCGGGAGTTTGAAAATGGGTCAGTAGTTTGCAAGGATGGTGGGGTCAAGGGTTGGTTTTTTTAGGGGGAGGGGTGATTAAGGCAGATTTAAAGGAGAGGATTGACACCTGAAGAAAGAGACTCATAAAAAATATCAGCTAACATGGGGACCAGGAAGGGAAGTTGGGTGGTCAGCAGTTTAGTGGGGATAGGGTCAATGAGAAGGAGAGACGGGCCTCTTGGACAAGATGAGCTTGGAGAGAATGAGAGTGGAGATGAGAGAGAAACTAGAGAAAGGTGCAAGTCCAGGGATAGGCTTAGGGCTGGGTAAACATAGGAAGTTTAGCCTGGTGGGCTTTTGGGAGGGAGGAATGTGGCAGATACAGCTGATTGGATGGTCTTGATCTTAGTGACAAAGAACTCCATGAGTTCCTCGCACTTATTGTTAAAAGGTGAGGGTGGAGAAAACAGGGGAGAGTGGTTTAAGAAGACTGTTTGCAGTAGAGAAAAGATGTATTAATGTATGTCTTTGTTTTTCTTTGCACCAGCTAACACCTTCCAGGCCAACCATTTCCCTGCTGGTGTAAAGTCAAGTATTTATAATTAGCCCAGAGCTTGTGCTTCCTGTTTGAACCCCATGTTTAGAATTGTTAAGACACCGTGTAAATAATCATTCATGGATGATTATTTTTGCAGTGCGAGTATGATTGCAGTTCGGTGTTGGAAGCTTTTAAACACCTGTACTGGATTTCGATAGACAATTGCCAGTGATTGAGCGCTGCAACGATAACCAGCAACAACAACAAAAAAATGAATTATGAATCATTTCCAGTAATGTGAAACCTGGCTCAGTGTCACTGCGTGAATACGAAATGCACTTGGAATCGGTTGTACTTGATGGCTAATTATCCCGAGAGTTGCCACATTCCACAATGACACTGCAGTGAACTGATGTAAAGGCAGCCCAGCATACTTCCCCATAGAGATGCTGCTCACTGAAATCACCGTTCTATATATATATATATATATGCTGCTGAAAAGGTTTTCTTTTTGTTTGCGGCGAATTGCTTGATTTTGTGCACAAAATAGCAGAGTGCTGTCGCCTCTCATTTACCAGCGTGGACTGTTGTCGTTTCTGTACTCCATCAGCCCCGTTGAAATGGATTTGCAGATCTATTTTCTTCCAAAAAAGCTTAGCCATTTCCAGTCTTGTGACCTTGGTCGTGTTGATAATGGAAAATTGTTAGTCGGGTTGCCGCATCCAATCATTAATAGATTTAGAGCACTTTGAGAGATATGACATTTATAGAATTCCTGATAACTGCTTTTAATATGCCAAGCCTGGGGTAAACATAAGAGGTATCCGAATAATAAAATTAAATTTCAACTGGGGGAAAGAAGCTAACTGGTGCTTTTGTTTGTTTGTGACTTTTGAAAATGTTAGGTTAATCAGATTGTCTTGTTACTAACTAATGTATTTGTGAAAGAAATGGTGCCCCAAGTGCAGCGGACTTGTAAATTCTGACGAGAAATGGTTAAAAAAAATAGAGGGGTAAATTCGCTGTCGAGCATTTCCACAACCCTTCACTTAAAACGAGCCCAGAAATGATATAATTGCAGATTTTTAGTTTGCAACTGCTCCTTGTCACCAAAGAGCCATTTTTCCAAAAAAAAATCTTTTCAGCTGCGTTTATGAACGGACCTCAACGCGAGGAAAGGGATTTAAATCCGGTTGCGTTTACCGTGAATAGAAGGATTGCCATTTTTTGTTCACGTTCGGCATCAGCTTTCCGTTTAAGAGGCTGTTTGCTTCTCCCGGGCCCGCCTTTGCTTCCCTGTCTCTGCTAACAGTACGAGAT
The DNA here is from genome assembly GCF_964194155.1 of Cetorhinus maximus. Classification (NCBI taxonomy): domain Eukaryota; kingdom Metazoa; phylum Chordata; class Chondrichthyes; order Lamniformes; family Cetorhinidae; genus Cetorhinus; species Cetorhinus maximus. The sequence goes on from NC_135887.1 coordinate 14,291,966, forward strand.
CTGCTGACGGCCATTTTGTTCCAGGAATGCCCCCCCCCCCCTAATAGTGCTGTGCTATTAATATTGTTGTTAATAAATGCTTTCTTCTCGAACGCGCGGTCTAAAAATGCAAAGGAGGCGAGCGTCCGCGGTAAAATGTTTTATTTGTCTTCTTTATTGTTGTGTGGGTGGGTGGGGGGGTCTCGTTTGCTTCTCCCGAATTAAACGATGCTGCAATAATTTTAGTGCATTTGCTGAGAAGAAATATATGGATTTTGTGTATCTCTGAAGTAAGAAGCGAAGCAACAAAGTAGCCGCCCTCAGTAGTTGCAAACCCCCCCTGCTGTTGCAATCTGTGTGTATTTGATACCCGAGCCCACGTGTGTAGCGCGAGCCGCAGCTGGAGGCTCCGCCACGTGAGCAGCGAGCACATGGCTACTCCGGCTGACGTCACTCGCCCCGCCCTCGGCCCACGTGACCGGACCGCACCGCACCAGCCGTCCCTGCCCCCTCTCGGAGAGCCATGGGGGAGTCTTGCCTCCCAGGTTGCAGAGATAATGCGCTGCAGTGTTCGGTTCCCTCCTCCCCGCGTCCTGCAAATATTTAACCCCATTAAATTTCCCACCCTCACGTAAGTTGTTATATGTGCCAGTTGTCAACACTTGTGTCAATTCTCAGGTTCCCATAAGCTCAGCTATCACCTTGAGCCAAAAGTATTGCTGCTGATATATTTTTCTTCTGCTTAACCAGTAAATACATCCTGTATGAATTAATATAATTGAAAACTTTTTATTGATAGATCTACCATGACATTACTCAGGATGAATCTGAAGAGTTATTCTCTTTTCATGAACTCTTTAGAGAGCCTAGGACTTGGGGGAATAATTTAAAAATTGGAGCCAGACCTTTCAGGAGTGAAATTAGGAAACACTTTTCTTTTACACACGCTAAGATTGGTCAAAGTTTAGAACTGTCTTCCCTGAGATCAGGGTAAATGTTAAATCTGAGACTGATAAAAATCCATCAAGGGTATTAAGGGATATGGGCCAAAGGTGGGCATATGGAATTAGGTCATAGATCAGACATGATATCACTGAATGGCAGAAACAAGCCCGAGGGGATATAGAAACAATGCTGACAGGAGGGCAAACCTTTTTACACAGCATGTGGTTAGGGTCTGGAATGCACTGTTTGAGTGTGTGGAGGCAGGTTCAGTCGAGGCATTCAAAAGGGAATTGGGTTATTTTCTGAAAAGGCAAAGCGTGCAGGACTTTGGGGGAAAAGGCAGGGGAGTGGCACTGGGTGAATTGCTCCTGCAGAGGGCCAGCACGGACATGACAGGTCAAATGGCCTCTGGTGCTACAACCATTCTGCGATGTGATTCCTTATGTGTTATTTTCATGTTGCTGCTTCTCTCAATCTTTCTATATCTCCTCATATTCAACTTCCCTCTCTCAGTTTCTGGCTCTAACTCATATTCTTCTGTTCCAGTTTTCACTCTGGTCTGCTGCTTTTGAGGGGCCCTCTCTTTTTTTATCACCATATATACTGTTTCTCCCTTTCCTTGCCTTTTTGACTCTTCTTCTCCTCCTCCACATCTGCCTTTTGCTGTCTCCACCACTTCTAGATTTATTTAATTAAGCCAGGGCATCTCAGCTGGATGGTAGTCAAGGGTTGAGGGGGATCTGACTAGACTAGTGGGGTCTTGTAGGTTGCTGGCGGGGATGATGGCGGTTCTGGCTACAAGCAACATGGTACACCCCGCAGTGTTGTAGAAAGGGAAGTACAATGACGAGTATTACTCTACAGCCTAAAATGCAACTTAAAATTACCCAAGCACAGCATCTAGGACAGCCAAATCATGCAATGTTAACAGGAAGCCTCAAAGCGTTTAATATGTTGTTGTAAACTGTGTGTGCTGTTGCCCATTTTTATTCCATTTAAACAAAATTGTAATTTTGGTGTTGGGAGAAAGACTCAAGAAACTTGTGTTCGGGTGGGAAATGGGGTGAGAGTGCAGGTGGCAATGAAAGCACAACTGAAGTCTGCTCCGTCTGCTCACAGACCAAAATGTGTGTTGCAGCAAAAATACAAATATGATTATCCAGCAGTAATCTGGAGGGATATAACTGATGTCATAAGCCACCCATGTGAGCCAGCCAGTAAATGCTGAGGCATGATTACTGTTTGGAAAAGACTTCCAAGTTCCTTTTTACTCTTGAGTTGTGAGAGCAGTGGGGCAAGCTGGTGTGACGTCCTTAACCTTTCACCACAACTTCCATCACTGAAAAGGTTGACAGTTACTTTGAAGGATAATTGTGCCCTGCTGTGTCTGTATCTTGATCCAACCCTGGAGAAGCTGGAAGGCTACTAGGGTTAGTCATTTGAGAATACTGCGCGCTAAGTAATTTTCTGTTTTAACATAAAGTCCCAAAGTTACCAGTTAGAAATAAAGCAAAATACTGCAGAGACTGGAAATTGGAAATAAAAACACATAATGCTGGAAATGCTCAGCCAGTCAGGCAGCAACCATGGAGAGGGAAAGAGAGTTAATGTTTTCGGTCAATCAGAACTGAAGATGTAGAGTTTTTAAAAAATAAATAAAAGCCTATTGAGGCTATATCCGGGTAGCAGTGAGATTCCTGGACATGAGAGGGGTTTGTGTGGGAGTGGTTTTTTTTTTGTATATATGCCAGTGGGTGTGTGTTGGTGGGTATATATAAAAAATGTTCTCTGGAGTGATAAGACTGTTTTCCTTTGCGTCACAGGGGAAAACAGAGGGTGTGTCAAGACTAGCCTGTGGTCACCCACACAGAAATCTTTAGTCGTGGGTGAAATGGGGAAGGCTAGTCATGATTCCTTTTATTCTTTACTCAGCTATTTAGTGAATAGGTGATATTAGTGTTGCCATTTTATTTTTTGCTCTAAATGTTTTATCTTTAGTTGTGGGAGAACATTTGAATTCTTTCTATGGAAACTTCAGACTTTATTAGTCAGCGCCGATAGAATTAACTTGCTCAGTTGGTTGTGCTCTACAGTCTGGGTCAGAAGGTTATGGGTTCACACCATTTATGCTCATAATTTGTTTTGATAATCCATTGCGGTGCTGATGAGTTGCAGCGCTGATGGAGTGCAGCATTGTCTGAGGTGCCGTCCAATGGATGAAGTGAAATGGCAAGGCCTTGCCCCCTAAGATGGTTCAAGTGGACATTAAAATGGACTTTTCAAAAAAAAAAGAACAAAGTATTCCAGACATTTTTTACCCCATACTATTAAGAAACTTCATCTCACTATTCTTTGCGGAAAGTTGCTGTTGCAAAATGGCTGCCACGTTTGCTACATAACATAAGTCACCGGACTTGCATGAATCACTGTAAGATGTTTGAAATTATAAGGTACCACATAAATGCAAGTATCATGGTTTGTTAAAAAGGCCCTGTTCTTGCAAGAAACCACTTTTTAAAATAAAAACACCTATAATTTCACTTTAGTTTTCCCCTAAACCTTAAAGGATTGATTCCCTTGTTGTTGTGTTATGGTTATCTGAGCAGTGGTCAGCCTCTGGAAGTTACCCAAGTAACATTAGCTGGTCTGAGCTTTGAGTCAGCAGATTGTTTGACAGAAGCAGACACCACAGCTGAGCTTGATTCAGTCTTCACCTAGAGGCCACATGCTTTTAGTGGGGGTCAACTTTATAGGAATCAGAAGAGAAAAACGTGGTTGTGTTCCTCCCACTATCCCTTACCGGGGATGCTGCCCTAATTCAGAACAGAGTGCAGATTCAACCTGGGCCGTTCCTGGTTTTTAGAGCCTTTGGGATGACATTTGAGAGAACTCATAGCTGGTCTTGAAAATAAATTTTACACGGTTCCTGAAGTTGCTTTTTCTGTTTGATTGAGACACCTCAAGCTGCTTATAGCAGTCAACAATGATGTGATGTGGGTTTAATCAGCTCTCCATCCCCTAATCAAGGATAAAACCAGCTTGAACATTAATTACAGCCTTGTCAGCAGATGGGTACTGTTGAGATTGTTTTCACTCTAATTCAATCAGTGCATTTAAAATAAGGTCAATAAGATTGACCTAGATCCTGAGATTTTAATGCAATTTTCCTGTTGAGCTTGTTATTTTTGATTTGGAAGCTTTCCCCAATGTCATAGATTGCAATTCAGAGCTTAAAGGACACATACTCACACTTGTTGTTTTGGCACAGGAGGGCTGGAGCTAATGACTAGAAAGTTGAAAGGGCCTTGTGGATTAAACAGATTCTCTGTGTTTTATGTTCACCTGCTCCATGAGCTGCAAAGCTTGAAAGCTTTTGACATCCGTGTACTTTTTATTAGGAGGAGATGCCAAGATCATTAGGATGAGGAAGACCGTTCAGCCATCTTAGCCACCTATTAAAGAGATCTCATATTTCCCATCCATTACAGCATCCAATCTTGCCTTCACTACTCCAGTTGGAAGTCCATTCCATATGTTAATTATTCTTTGCAAGAGGAAGAATTTCCTGGCATCTGTATCACATTTTTCATTCACCTGTGAACCTGAGACCCTCTTATTCTGCTATGAAAGTTCAGCTTGAAGCCCCATGAGATCGTGTATATTCTTAAAGCAAAGACTGAGTGCATGGAACTCATTTTGCAGAGTCCTACCCCATCCTTTTCCAGGGAGGAACTTCTATATTTCATCCACTCACATGACACAATGGATTAGCACAACACAAATGAGTCCATGGTCTGTGAGCCAAACTTATTATTAGTTCTGAAGTTGGGGATATTATTATTATCCTGTGTAACTCTGAGTGCTCTGAAATGGTTGACTTAAGGACTAGGCTTTTAAGATGCATGGGGTGGCTCTGTATGAAATATTAATGTCAGATTTGCTGCACAAATGTGTTTTTACCACAGGTGTTATTGTATAGACATCTAGCCCGAGCACATTAAATACCTGTTTTGGAACAATGAACATTTGGAAAAATATGTCTCTGCCACTGTGTTTTGCTTTCACTCTATGCATGGAACTTTGTTTTTCTTGATTCTGTGAATATAAGCACTGGTCACTCTGCAGTTGTGAACTGGTCATCTCACTTATCACAAGTTACGAACATCATTCTAGTGGTTAGATTTTAAAATGTTAAAAGGGACAGTTAATTTGTACAGTGGGCTAATGCTTTTGACATTTTCTGCTATAGAAAGAGTGTGGGTTTCAGTTTCCATCCCTCCTCTCTTAAAATGTTATATTTACATGTGCAGAGCGACACATGAGGAAATTCTCGCTCGTGCCAAATGCTGCCGTCGTTTCTTCATTCGATCCTCAACCTGATCAATGTGGAATGAGAAAACATCAGATGCAGCATTTCCCAGTGGGTGGGGAGGGAATGTCAACTGGGCTATGATTGGGAACTCTCTTTTTGAATCATTTTGTGCCTAGTTACAGATGGTGTGGTATGGCACTATAGGAATGAGAATGCTCAAGCCAAATGAAAAGTTTTAATGCTACAGGCCCCATAAAAATGAATGACATACAAAGTTCAGTTCGACTATGTATTGCATGTACAATTTTTGCGTGCTGAAGTTATGAAATAAACCGCTTGTTTCTGAGTATTTTTTGATTACACAGGCGGTACTAACCCACTGCAGTTGGCAACAAACATCAAAAACAATCAAACTCATAATGAAGGGGACATTCTGTCTGCCAAATTGAGTAAGCACCCATGTTTCAATATGAATGTACACCCCACATGCCCATTGATGGACTCAGTGGATTACTTATGTTTAGTTGCCTGAGGCAACACCAGCCGTGAGCAGAAGGCTTTACTTTTGTATTGTGCAAGTTTGAAAGCCCAAGATTTCATCTTCACCTGCTGTATGGTATGAGAACACCCTCACCATCTTGATTAGTAATTTTTGCGCTACAGTAAACATATCATTTGAGAGACACACTTTGTACCAATACTATGGGGCAGAGAGGGTTTGCCATCTGAGTCTGTGGACGCTGACACTAGGATTGCAATTACAGTTAAATGATCAAAATCTGGGATTATGTTACTGATGAGAGCTAGTCCTCCATGTTGACGCAGAAACACTCTTGGAGAAAAGGGATTGAGTTAAGACTGGATGGTTGCTGGGAGCTCAGGAGTGAGTGAAATGAGATGGAGGTAATGGATGCAGGTACCAGGAATGAAAGAGATTGTTGGGGGCTGAGGTGGTGCTCTAAAAGAAGGCTTGTTTTCTTTGTTTTGGGTAAGACCTGAATTGCCCAGAAGTAGAAAGAAACTCTCAAATCGTGGGAATTTTGGCTACATTGCTGCTCACTGCATGACTGTAAAGCCAAAGACTGTGATACTTTTTCTTACTTGTAATTAAAACAATAAGGGGATTGTCCCCTTTTAAAAGGGCACAACTAATTGTAGCGGGGGTGGGGGGGAAACTTAAAGGAATCATATCTTAATAATAAGACACTCCAGTCTTTGCAGTTCCTCCCAGTTCCGGAAGACCTTAAAAATACCAGTGGACTCGATGTGCTCCTTCTCCAAAGCCACCTGGGTGTGGACAAGATTGCAGGAGAGAAGCAGGCAGTCAGAGCGACCTGTGGATGGCAATTGGCCAGAACGTTGTGATGGAACCCTTGGTGGTGAAAAGGGAAAAATGGGGCTAGTTGTGTTCCTGAAGTGAAAACAGCTTATCCATTTTCTCTTTTGGAAGCAGAGCCAAGGGACACTGGGTGTGTATCGATGCAAGCCTGGGTAATGTCATGGTGTTCGCGCATTGAGTGGCAACAACAGTTCATGTAACCTAGTTCACAAACCCACATGGGAAACCCTTAAGGAGAGCAGAATTAATTGCAGGAACAGTAAGTGCATGATGAAGCTGCTTGTGTATGGTATGATAAAACCACTAGGAGCCCAAAAATTTTAACATGTGTAGTGCTCTTTTCCAACGTGCAGTTTGAGGCTGAGCTTATTGTGATTTGATGACAAAGGCAGGTCACTTTTTTGGGGTCTGAAGGAAAGGCTTACATTTATATAGCATTTTTCAAGACCTCCGGTTGTCCCAAATGCTTTACAGCCAGTTACTTTTGAAATATAGTTACTGTTCTAATTCAGAAGATGGTGGAGTAATTAAACATATTACAGGTTGGACCATTGGGAGTCAACACTGTGGCTATGGCGGGTACTGTTGGTGAATATCCATGAGAGATTCAAGAAGTGTTTCACCAGGATTGGTAAGCTGAAGAACTTCTAACTACTGTAATGCTACATGTTGAGGAAGGCACTTTTTGGACTTGAGATGTTGAGATGGACACATCTGACAGATGTGGAATGATGCTATTCACAGATAAGAAAGGAGGCATTGGTGGTGGTGCGGGCAAGCAATTGCTTCAACCTTTACATATTTGGCTTGAAGCTTATATTAGAAATGGATTCTTGGCTATTTTGGAGCACATTTATTCTGAAATGTCAAAGCCATCAGCTGGGATTAGGTGTTAGGTTTTGCAACTACAGGCAAATAACTTCAGGGTGATTTACAGGCCTGTTGAACAAAACATAACTGACATGCTACCTAGTTTGCGTCTGCAAGTGCACTATGGAAAGGGATGTCACTGAGTTGAGGAATTAATGTGGCAGTGCCAATACACTACCGGTGGCATTAGTGGGCCAGGAAGTGTAGCCATGCTTTTGGCTCCAGTAAGGAACTTAGCTGAATGTCTCAATTTAAAAATAAAAAAAAATCCACAATAAATCCTCTTGTTTGAAATTACTATAGAATTGATTTTGCCATTTTACTTGAAGCCCCTAAATGGCGAGATGTGATGGCATATTTAGAGAAAGAAAGATAACACTAGGATAGTCAATTTAGCATGTTGCATGTGTCTCCCAGCCAGATTGTTATTGATACATTTTGGAAGTGAAGGCTTAATAAGACAGGTGGGAGTATTGGAGTGGAGAACTGCTGCACTAAAAATAATTCCATTTTACTCGCAATAAAGGCTAAAACACATTTACAGCCTTTATGCTACATTTGCCATCATCTGGCGAGCTCCTTTTTAATCAAGCAAGGCAAGCAGTGTCTTAGCAATCAGCTGTGATATTTGAGTGCACAAAAACACCTATGTACAATGGATATTAAAACCAAAACCATAGAGATCATGCAGACTGCAATGTTCTTTGTTAATGAAGAACAGAAAATGGTGAGACATTGCCTGGTGAGGCCAGAAATTAAATCTGTAACAAGCACGTGGTACAGCATATGCTTTCAAATAAAGAAAAGCATCAGGAGCCAGTGTCAAATGTGCATCAGGCTCCTTACATATAAATGAATAGTCCTTTGTATTGACTGATTTTAATATTTTAGAAACACTCATTTTGGAAATAATTTGCAAAATCACGTCTAACCTGAGAGAATGTTTTCTAATTCCAATAACTAGTTCTAAAAGCCTCATGCAATTAAAATATTGATCAGGCGCAAAGAACATTTCACAAGCAATCTTCTCCCTTCTCCATCCCCTGTCATTTCCTCCCACAATGCTGATTCTTTCCCTATGCTAGGCAAAATCTCCTCTCTCTCTGACTGAAACGATGAGTTATGGCATGGTAAAATGACTATGTAAAAGTATGAGTGCATTTACCATCCCTGCTTCGGGGATGAGTATTTTCACAGACGTACCTTGACTTGCAGAGCTAGAATGCTTGTCACGGGTTTAATTAAAGTGTAATATTATTATAGTAGTAGTGTATAAAGTTCATACTTTTTTTGCATTTATATAGTCCTTTCACATCTTCGGGATATTCCAAATTGCTTCACAGCAAATTAATTATTTTTCAAAGCGCACTAACTGTTGTCATGTAGGCAAATGCGGGAGGCAATTTGCACATAACAAGGTCCCCCAGACAGATAAATGATCAGTTAATCCTTTCTGGTGGTGTTGCATGGGGAATGAATGTTGGCCAGAAAACTAGAGAACTCTCCTGTTCTTCGAATGGTGCCATGACATTCTTTTGCATACGCCTGAACAAAAAAGCAGGTCCTCGATTGAATGTTTAATTTGAAAGCTGGCATTTCTGACAATGTCACACTCCCCCAGTACTACCCCAAATTGACTATCTAGATTGTGCTCAGGACTTTGTCCTCAGGATATGGGCACAGCTGGCAGGACTGCACTTATTGCCAATTTTTAATTGTCCTGAGAGGTGGGAATGGGCTGATTTTTTGGAGCACTGTAAGTGCTTGCTTATGTCCTTTGGTAATGTTTTTAAGCAAACAATGGTGATACATGCCCAAGACAGGATGATGTATGATTTGAAGGAAAAGTTGGAAGTGGCGATTTTCCCATGATGTAACCATTCTTGTCTTGGGCCTGGGAGGTGGAACTGGAAAATGGATAAACAGTACAATTTTCTCCTTTTTCCTTCTGAATTTTGAGTTGAGTCAGGAACATTGTGAGCTCTATAACATTAGGATGCAGTATTGAGAATTACAGGTCTTTCACTGATTGTGGTAGCAATTTGAAGCATTGAATTAAGCTGATGATCCTATTTTTACACAACACATTGACAGCAAGGATGGTGGAGGACACTACACTTGTTTAAGAAACATGGGGATAGAAATTCATCTCAGACAGTGGCGCAAAGCAGGCAATATCAGATTGGCTGCCTGTTTTACGCAGCGCCTGATATTCAGTTCCACTGGCTGCCCAATAGTGTATTGAAAAAATGGAGCACTGAGCATTATGGAAGGATGAGACCAAGTAGGCTAAAGATTTGCATGAAGGAAGGCCTATCTTGTAAATAATCGGAACTTGGATTTGTATAGCATGTTATCACGTTGGAAGATCTCAAGATATATATATATGAGGATTGCCAATTTGTCCATCAGCTCACCGACACATAAGGTTCCCCAGTCACAACACCCAGACACTTCTTAAATGACACCAAGGTATTTACCTGTTATCCTACCCAGTAGTCCATCCCAAGCTTTGATAATGCTTTGTGTGAAGAATGACTTCCTGACATCACCCCTGAATTTTTCTTCTTTGAGCCATATGTCCTATCATAGCTTTGTAAGAAAAATGTCGCAGCTGTACCTTTTCTGTTTCATTTAAAGCCATAGAGGTCACTTCTCAGTTGCCTCCAATTTTTCCAGTATAACTCTGTCCTCTTGACAGTCTTGTGGCTCTTGACTGAACTGCCTCCAGGATGTGAATATCTGCCCTCTGTTTTGGTGATTAGCAATGGACACAGTGCTCAAGATATATTCTGGGAACGCTACAGAATTTGAACATGGTTTCCTCTGACTTGTACCCTGCAGCCTTGGGTTACCTGGTTCAAGCAATTTTTCTTCATGTGTGCAGTATTTAACAATGGTTGGCATCAAATTTTACCTGCATTGGTTGTGCTCACTTACCTAATTTGTCTGACTCATTCCTAAGCTGTCTCCTTAGTTTGAACTGCCACTCCTGCTATTGACTGTGAATTGACCAGATTGTAGTGAGCATTTGAGTTGTTCATGTATAGTGGGATTCCTTTCCTTCTTGATTCTCTTCCCACACCTAGAGCCACATGAGGCAGACAAAGCACATGTCTACGCTTGTTTCCATAGCTAGATTTTCCTGGAACGAGTCGCTAGCCAGAATCTATAACTTGAGGGATTCCACTCCACATTAAGAGTGGTCGACCAGGAGACTGTCCTGCTCTTAACACCCATCATAGGCATGTTGAAAGGACTTACAGGTTGATATTCAACCTGTATGGCTGCATTATGAGCACACCTTCTGTGGCTATCAAGTCCTGGAGTGGGATTCGAAACCGGAGCTTCTCGCCCACAGCCAGGGGCACTACCCACTATACCACAATACGTCCGTAAATTGGGAATAGTAGATATTCAAACATTGATTGCTGGGTCACCCAAATTCTGCACTTCACTATCACTTCCTTCAGAAACTACTTGCTTCCTAACCGTGGTCCAGTTTCTTATCTGATCTTTTATTTATCCAAAATCCCAATCGCTTTCAGTTTAGCAGACTTGTGTGAAACATACAAACACCTAACGCTGTACCCCCTTTGGAGTGCAATGGTGTTTATGTAGGAAAATGTCAGCAAATTTCCGTAGTTATTTTTTTAGTTGAGATAGAAATGCTGGCTGATGCTCCAGAAGAGCTCATTGCTGATTTTCAATCGGTGCCATGAGATCTTTGACATCCATCCAAACAACTGGAATGGAAAGTCAGGACCTCAGTTTAACATCACACCTGAAGATTAGAGTCTGTCCGTACTACTGGTGTGCTTGCCTAGATTATGAGGTCAAGGTGGGCCTCCCACTTCTGATCTAGAAGAGCAAGAGGTGATACCAACTGAGCCTGATTGGCACAAGTGTTTTACATTTTTAAAGCACAATGGCTTACATTGGTTTTTTCATTAGAATATTGGTGGAAGTGTACTACAATGGCCGCTTTGTGATGCATCGCATGTACCTTATTGATAATTCAATTGTTGTATAGGTTGAGGAAACCTGCCTTGATAGCAGACTGGTGCTTTAGAACAGTGACTCTCAGTGTGGTCTGCAAGGGTCCTGTAGGTGGTTTGCGGGCTGGTTCAAAACGCAAGTCACTGACGCTATGTTTCTCAACGAGAAATGTTTGACAGGCTTTTGGCTCCGTGTACAGTCCGAGTATCCTGGACTCGCCATTGTAGCTCTGGAGCACCCGCCGCCATTCCCGACAACATATAACCGCGAGGTTGGATTTTCAACACTTGTGGGGCTGAAAACAAAGAAGAGGACTAGGCTGAATGTGGAGCCTGACGTGAGACTGCAGTGCTCCAGCTTGGAAGTAGACATCACCACATTGGTGTCTCATCAAAAGCAGTGCCACTCTTCCCATTAATTCTGATGAGGTCTTTTGTGGTGGCAAGTGAAAGCAGGTGGGTTTGAACTGGTGGGCTTTTTTTTGCTCTTCCTAAGTAGCCCACAGACAGAAAAAAATTGAGAACCAATGCTTTAGAAACTGGGAAAAGGTGGGGGGGTGGTGATGGGGGGGGGGAAATACTTTTTTTTTCTGTTCATTTACATTGTTTTGTGCTGGCAACTTGCCACATTAACTCCCTCCAGTGGGCAGAAAATCCTCACAGTGCTGGTCACTGCCAGATTTGAATCGTTTACTCAGTGGTCTGCTCTATTGATTTGTTCTCTGTTAAATAACCTGGATTTCACAATGCAGAATGAGGGCTTTCCGAAGAAAACCTCTGCCAGAGCGTGACAAATTCCTCCACTTCAAATCCACGCATTAAATCAAGACTTTGTGGAGGAGGGGAATGAATGCAGATTTTAAACCAACCAACATCTTTTGTTACACGTTGGATTGAGCTTTTGTTTGAAATGTTGCTGCGGACTGGATGTGAGATCCCTGCACAGGGTATTCTGGCCATTGTTACATTTATAACAATTTAGTCTTAAAGTAAATGAACTCTTTTGAGCCTCAAAATGCCTTTTTGTTTTAGCCAATTTTTCCTCTTTTTACACCCCCCCCACCACCCCACTGCCGCAGATGGGGTTGACTGATAACTGAGGTATATGCCCTGGGTCTCAGCAGGCCTCCCAGCCCCTTGCCCAAGTGGCCATTCTTCAAGCATGAGCCCAGACAGGAAATGTCAACAGGTGATTTGAATGTGGACTGGAAGCCATTGTGGTGCAGCCCAATCCTTATTCGTATGGTGACTGGCTCAGTTGTCAGAAACCTGATTGATTCTTTTCTTCACCTCCTGAGCCCAGGGAGCATCAGGTCAATTGTAGCACCCCAAGTGTAGCCATGGCCAAGTCAGCTGACTCAGCAGGGAAGGTGGGGGTTAAACCTGGACCTTCTGGATTGCTTCTGGTTTGTCATTACGATAAATTGTTATTTTACTCGCCTAGGCCATCAAAGCATTTATAAAGACCTGTTGTACGTAGCTTTTTGACCTTTTTATTTTAGCTTTTTGGCTGGCTGTGGATATCTTGCAGCAATAGTTTCCTGTCAATGCTTCTCTGCACCATTCTCAGGAGGCACATGGCTGTAGCCAGGGGATGACATTCACTCTACGTCTCCCTGCACACCCCCCAGTCCCTCAGCATTGCACCTATGGTTTAATACTCAGCAGTATGTGGAACTGAATTTATGTTGAGTACTGTGGTGCACTGGCACTGTGTGTTGCAACATGCTTCTCCTGGATAGGCTTTTTTTTTTCACTGTCCTGTTTTCTTTCTCTCTCTCTTCCACCCCTTTCACTTTCCAAATTTCTCATGATGTACATCATTAACCTTATCTGCACGGTTAAACACAGGCACACAACCCACAGGCAGGCCTTTCCTGTAATTGACCGTGGGATTACTAGGTGATTATTTGCTAACCAACAGTATTACAATTGTTGTTTTGTACCTTTTTAAAGCCAAGAGCTGCATTATATCAGCTCTGCCACCCCAGCGAGGGCCTCCTGTTCTACTGTAGTTTCCCCACCCCCTCTGGAAAAAAAAATGCTCAATGGCCTGGAACTTTCCAGGATAGTGTGGAGCCTTCAGTGCCGACTGTGTTTGGATGGTGTGCATACCCCAGTTACAAGTATAATTGCTAATAGCATTTGGCCTCATTCTTAACCTGCTTTGTTATAAATTAAGGCCAGCCCAATTGTAACTGTGTTGTATCTTTTCCGTTAAAAAGAAACTCAGAGCAAAACTACATTTAAAAGTGGTTTTGAATGAGATACTCGTGTGTGTGTGTCTGCATTCCTCCAATTCCCTACCTTCTAGAACTTTTATAAATTGTCGTGATAAATGTCCAGAACTACTTCTGCAATCCGAGTTTTTGATGATGTGCTGTTACTTTTTCATCTGAGTGGCATTGTGTTTATTTTCGACAGAACAAGATCCTGCTACTTGCTTTTGTGTAATACTGTGCTGAAAAGAGAAAAAAAATTCTCCTGCAATTTCCCAGGCAATTGATTTTTCACATCCTGTGAATGCAAAATAGCAGTCTCTCACTTTATACTGGATTGCATTGAAAGGTAGAATTATCCAACTCCGCTATTGTCAGATTCCATCAGTGAAACCCTAGTGTGTGGTTCTGTTACTGTAGAAACATCATAACATCATCTTATTGTTGCCATGGCACCAGATGGAAATATCTGCGTGTACTTAAAGGAGAAGGAAAGTATAAGAAATGAGTACTTTTCTTGCTTAAATATGTCCTTGTTGTTGGTATCTAGTGGCAAAAATAAACAGGAGTAGGTACAATGCAACTTGATTTGATGATGCCATGATGAAGTGTACGTGTAAAGGTTTCCAACTACATCCCCCCATATTCAGGATGCCTAAACCAGAAGCTTCAAGGTTCAATTCCTAGATTGTGCCAACCTTTCGTACATGGTTTCATGGTAACACTGTCACCTCTGAGCCAGAAGGTTGTGGGTTCAAGTCCCACCCTGGTACAAAAATTGAGGCTGACGCTTCACTGAGACTTAACTGTGGCCCTGTCTGCCCTCTTGGTTGGTCTTAAAACACCCCATACCCTAGTGTGCTGGCCAATGTTTATCCGTAGAGCCATAGAAAAGTTATGGTGCAGAAAGAGGCCATTCAGCCCATTGTCATAAAGCCATAGAGTTATAAAGCCCAGAAACAAGGTTCTTCGTCCCATCGTGTCTTTGCTGGCCATCAAGCTCCTGTCTATTCTAATCCCATTTTCTAACACTTGGCCCTTAGCACTGTGTGCTATGGTGTTTCAAGTGCTCGTCTAAGTACTTCTTAAATGTTGTGAGGGTTCCTGCCTCTACCATCCCCTCGGGCAATGTGTTCCAGATTCCAACCACCCTCTGGGTGAAAAAAAATTTCCTCAAATCCCCTCTAAACTTCCTGCCCCTCACCTTAAATCTATGCCCTCTGATTATCGACACCTCCGCTAAGGGGAAAAGTTTCTTCCTATCCAGCCTATCTATGCCCCTCATAATTTTGTATACCTCTATCAGGTCCCCCCTCAGCCTTCTCTGCTCTAAGGAAAACAACCCTAGCCTATCCAGTCTCTCTTCATAGCTGAAACGCTCCAGCCCAGGCAACATCCTGGTGAATCTCCTCTGCACACTCTCCAGGTTAATCACATCCTTCCTATAGTGTGGCGAACAGAACTGCACACCCTACTCCAGCTGTGGCTTAACAAGCATTTTATACATCTCCAACATAACCTCCCTACTCTTATATTCTGTGCCTCAGCTAATAAAGGCAAGTATCCCATATGCCTTCTTAACCACCTTATCTATCTGTGCTGCTGCCTTCAGGGATCTATGGACATGTACACTAAGGTCCCTCTGATCCTCTGTACTTCCTAGGGTCCTACCATTCATTGTGTATTCCCTTGCAGTGTTAGTCCTCCCAAAATGCATCACCTCACACTTCTCAGGATTAAATTCCATTTGCCACCGCTCTGCCCATCTTACCAGCCCATCTATATTATCCTGTAATCTAAGGCTTTCCTCCTCCCTATTTACGATACCACAAATTTTCATGTCATCTGCAAACTTACTGATCATACCTCCTATGTCGCTAAATCATTAATGTACACGACAAACAGCAAGGGTCCCAGCACTGAACCCTGCGGTACACCACTCATCACAGGCTTCCAATCGTAAAAAACAATCATCGACCGTCACCCTCTGCCTCTTGCCACTAAGCCAATTTTGGATCCAATTTGCCAAGTTGCTCTGGATCCCATGGGCTCTTACCGTCTTGACCATACTCCCATGAGGGACCTTGTCAAAAGCCTTACTGAAGTCCATGTAGACTATGTCAACTGCACTACCCTCATCTACACAACTGGTCACCTCCTCGAAAAGTTCAATCAAATTTGTTAGATATGATCTCCCCCTGGCGAAGCCATATTGAGTGTCCCTTACTGATTAATCCCTGCCTCTCCAAGTGGAGATTAATCCTGTACCTCAGAAATGTTCCCAATAGTTTCCCTACCGCTGATGTTAGACGCACTGGCCTTTAATTACCTGATTTATCCCTACTACCCTTCTCGAATAATGGTCCCACATTTGCTGTCCTCCAATCCTTTGGCACCTCTCTTGTGTGCTGGCTAAAAAATAAGAAGCTAGCCACTCGTTTTTAATCCCACTTTCCAGCAACCTTGGAGGTTACAGCACTTCAGGTGCAGATTTTAAATGAGTTGAGCATTTCAGCCTCAATCACCAATGTAGGCAGCGCATACCAGATGCCCGCTATCCTCGGTGAAAAAGATTTTCCTGATGTCCCCTCTAATCCTTCTACCAATCTAAATTGGTAGATTGGTGATTGATGCCTCAGCTAGGGGAAACAGGCCCTTCCTTTCTACCTTATCTAGGCCCCTCATAATTTTGTACACCTCAATTAGGTTACCCCTCAGCCTCCTCTGGTCTAAGGAAAACAACACCAGCCTATCCAGTCTTTCCTCATAGCTGCAATTTTCAAGCCCTGACAGCATTCTTGTAAATCTCCTCTGTGCCCTCTCCGGAGCAATTATGTCCTTTCTGTAATGTGGTGACCAGAACTGCGTGCACAATTCCCTCTGTGACCTAACCAGCGTTTTATAGCTCCATCATTATATCCCTGCTTTTGTATTCAATACCTCCGTCCAATAAAGGGAAGCATTCAATATGCTTTCTTTACCACCTTATCCACCTGCCCTGCCATCTTCAGGAACCTGTGGATATGCTATCCAATGTGTCTCATTTCCTCAATCCCTCTCAATATCCTCCCCTTTATTGAGTATTCCCTTGCTTTGTTTGCCTTCCCCAAATGCATTACCTCACACTTTTCCAGATTGAAATCCATTTGCCACTTCTCCGCCCACTCAACCAAACCATTGATATCATTCTGGAGACGACAGCTATCCTCTTCGTTATCAACTACACGGCCAATTTTTGTGTCATTTGCAAATTTCCTGATTGTGCCTCCCGCATTTAAGTCCAAATCATTAATATATACAACAAAATATATAATAAATTATGCAATAAAATTCCTCAACCCAACATTACGAAAAAATAACTATTATCACATTGCTGTTTGTGGAACTTACTGCACACACAATTGGCTGCCATGTTTCCTACATTACAGCAGTAACTACACTTCAAAAGTACTTCACTGGCTGTAAGGTGCTTTGTAGGCTGTCCTAAAAGGTGCTATATAAATGCAAATCTTTTTCTTAAGTTAGCTGATTTTAGCCAGGTTGGCATTAAGGACCCTTCAATTCGTTCCCAAGGTCATGTACTAGAAAAGGGAAAATCAATTAGATTCACACTCTGTTGACTATAGAGTTGACCTCTGCTGGGGCACTGAGTTGAACTTGGCTGGAATGTGTTCTCCTGTCACTGCCATCCTTCGCTGCAACTGTATAATGGGAAACTAAGAGTTGGAAACTATAGCAGATTTTCCAAGGGTCCTGAAGTCAATTGTAACATCCCTGCCTCTCCATTTGAGATCAACAGCTTCCCACACACACTGGTCAAATGTGGAACATTCTTAGTCACAACTGCTGGGCCATTGTGGGAGGTTTGAGTCACCTCTGTAGAATGCACTTCCTGTTTTTCAAAGGATTTACATTACTTTCTGTTTCCTAACAGCAGGGAGGATGCACTCTCAATATTTTGGTTTATAGTGTTCAGTACCCAATTATCTACACCTTCCCCCTCCCCCCCCACCACAAGCTGTGGGTTAGCATTTTGTTCTATTATAAATGAAACTTCTAATCCTGTCATTGCATTTAATTGGTTGGTTGTGAACTAGCCATTTTGATCTCCAAATTGTGTTTTTTTTTAAAGTGTGTTATTGTGTTTTTGGGAAAATCTTTTGGAAGTTAAAAAATCTCCTGTTTTTTTTTACATAATATGACTAAGGGCAGTGCCTTAATTTCCATAAGACCATAAGACATAGGAGCAGAAATTAGGCCATTTGGCCCATCGAGTCTGCTCCGCCATTCAATCATGGCTGATAAGTTTCTCAACCCCATTCTCCCGCCTTCTCCCCGCTGCTCCTGCTGACACATGCTTAGAGTTTCTTGGGTCAAGTTCAGTATTAGTCACCACCTGTTGCATAATCCAAAACTAGGAGCCATAAATATAAGGTAGTCATCATAAGTCCAACAGGGAATTAAGGAGGAACATCTTTACTCAATGTTTAGAATGTGGAACTCACTATCACAAGGAATAGTTGAGGTGAATAGCATAAGTGCATCTAGGGGAAAGCTAGATAAAGACATGAAGGAGAGGAGGCTTGTGTGGAACATAAAACACCAGCAGAGACCAGATGGGCCACGTGGCTTGTTTGGTACTGTTAGTTTTAAGTATGTTCCTTATTCATGGAAATAGTTTTTGTAAAAAGCCATCCCTTCCTGTTCATCTTCCCTCACAATCCCAAATATTTTAAAATACTATCCAAGTATAATACCAGACCTAGAGGAATATTTGGCAGACCTGTGTAAATGTTAACGTGATCCTTTTTTAACTCGGGAGCATTTTAGTATATGATTGTGGTGGGTGTGTGAAATTATCATTCCATGTCCACTTTGGTTGTGGAAAAATACTCAGCAATACAGTTATGCATTTTGTCGTTCTACACTTATGTTGTGCCTGGAGAGATCTTACACTTGCTCAGCTCATTGGTAACACGGTTGCCTCCGATGGGTGTGTTTGAGCCCCATTTCAGGATTTGAGCACGTAATCTAGGCTGATAATCTAGTGTTGTCCTGAGGGATTGCTACATTGTTGGAGAGGCCATCCTTTAGATGTAACATTGAACCGACATCTCATCTTCCTGTTCAGGTGGCCATAAAGATCTCATGGCACTATTTTGAAAGACAACAAGGAGCTCTCCTGGTGTCTTGGCTCAAATTCAAACATCAAGCGGTATCACCAAACCAGATTAACTGGTTGTTTGACATCGCTGGTAGGATGGTGCTGTGTGCATGTTGACTGCCTATGTAACAAGATTGATATGTTTTGAAATTAATTAGTCGGCTGTGAAGTGCTTGTAGACACCTCGAAGATGTGAAAAATGCCATTTAAGTGTAAATTCTTCTTTCTATAAATAAGGCAGAGTGGTGCCAGTTTACCTAGGCCAGACCTGCTCTTAGGCTTCTCTCAGTATCATTCTCCAACCAGCCTTAAACACTCACGATTCGCTTGGGAGCCCCACGGTTCACAAAAATGAGTCTTGTGAAAATTTAAATTTATGAAAAGTTATGTTTCAAATTTTGGTTAAAAAAGATCACCAGGGTGACAAGCGATATGGATGAGGAAGGCCTTGCAGTCCAGTTTTGCTCATTCACTCAGAACCTATTGTGTGTCTATCACAGCATTCACAGATAGACTTTAATTTGTTAACCTTCTGATTACAGTCTGCTCTAGGAAGTGATAATACGTGTGTGGACAGATCAGGCAGGGTTGTAATGGTTGATTAGTCTGCCCATACTCACCGTCTAGGCTGGCATTTGAAGAATGGTAGTGGGGTGGGTGCTGCCTTTGGATCTGTAATCCAACATGAGTCAGAATTTGTTGGAAGGGCAGGGAGTGGAGTTAGTGATTGGGTGAGAGAAAGTATCTGCACAAAAGAAAAAAAATGACTGACCATGTTAGGAAAATATCATGGGCCTAATGATTCTAAGTTACACAGTGAGCCTCCAGGTCCTGAATTATTAGCAGGAAACTAAGGCTTTATGTTGGCAGTTGTTCAACAAGCTATAACTGCATGCACCACTTAAGCTTTTTTTTAAGTAGGTAAAATGTTGCAAGAGCACGAGGCACAGTTGACTGTGAATATATGTTTTCAGCATTTTAATTTCAGCTGTTTACAAGGAGTCCCAGTCTTTGTTATAATGCAGCATCTATTTTCCATATCTCCAATTAAGATAGTTATTATGCTAACATATTGGGCATGCCCTAATGGCATGTTATGTTCCTTTCCCCATTTGAGAAATGGCTCAGTGGGTGGATACACTTCATGTCTGACACTGGCTCATAAGAGTGCAGACGGCCTCAATTTTATTCCTGGTCTGTTCTGAGCTAAGAAATATCAACAGGATATCAGTTTCATTTGTTGACTTGTGTTAAATTAACTGTTAATTGTTGAATTAACTATGTGTCCTCGCTAACATTGGACTTGAATGGCTGAAACACTTGTCCCAGCAAGATGATTTTGCAGTGCTTGATATTTGTGAATGGCTGTTTCTGACTCAAAAGAAAAACTTACAATTATGCAGCAGCTTTTGTTTTCTTGGGTGGCTGTATGATGAAGTACTTTTGAAACACATACAGCCAAATGGAATGTTGGCCTTTATTGCAAAAGGAATGGATTATCAAATAGGGAAGTGTCGCTACAATTGTACAGGGCATTGGGGAGACTGTGCATAGAGTACTGTGTATAGTTTTGGTCCCCATCCTTATGGAGGGATATACTTGCATTGGAAACAATTCAGAGGAGGTTAACTAGGCTGATTTCTGGAATGAAGGTCTTATGAGGAATTGGGCCTATACTATCGGAGTTTAGAAGATTGATTGCTGATAAGATTCTGAGTGAGCTTGACACGGTAGATGCTGAGAGAGGATGTTTCCTCTCATGGGAGAATCTAAAAATAGGGGGGCACAATTTCAAAATAAGGGGTCTCCCATTTAACATGGAAATGAGGAGGATTTTTTTTCTCTGAGGGTCATTAGTCTTTGGAATTCTCTTTCACAGAGAGCAGTGGAGGCTGGGTCATTGCATATATTCAAGGCTGAGTTCAACAGATTTTTGATCAACAAGAGAGTCGAGGGTCATGGAGGGTGGGGGCGGTCAGGAAGGTAGAGTTAAGGCTACAATCAAATCAGCCATGATATTATTAAATGGTGGAACAGATTCGATGGACTGAATGGCCTGCTCCAATGAGTATTTCTTATGATCCTATGAAAAGCAAAATACTGTAGATGCTGGAAATCTGAAATAAAAACAGAAAATGCTGGATATGATGAGAAGTCATGGGCCTGAAATGCTAAATCTGTTTTTCCCTCTACAAATGCTGCCTGGCCTGCTAAGCACTTTTGAAGTGTAGTCATCATTGTAAAATACTGAAACACAGCAGCCAGTATACCTGCAGAAAGTTCCTGGAAACAGCAAAGAGACTAATGTCCAGAAAACCTGTTTGAGTGATGTTGGCTGAGGGATAAGTATTGACCAGGATAGCTTAACCTTGTTTTCAAATAGTGTAGAATCTTTTGCATCCACCTGAAAGTACAGATGTGTTCTCAAGTTAACATCTTATTCGATAGACAACAACTCTGACAATTCAGGACTCCCCGAGTACTGCGACAGAATATCAGCCAATGTTATTCAAATCTCCGTTGTGGGGTTAGAATCAGCAACCTTCTGACTCAGGGCTATAATGCCACCACCAAGTAAGTCTGATGCATAAAAGCTCCTGAAAAGCAAGCAACCAACAGTTACAGTAGTAACCTTTGTGCTGTAAGGCATTTGCCCACAGTGGTTGCCAGATGTAACGACGCCTGTATATGTGGCCTGTGTGATCTTACCGGGTGCAGCCAATGATCGCTTGACACGCCTTTTATCAAGCAGAGCCATGTAAAGCATGACATGCTGCGATTGGGTTGCTTTTGAGAAACCACACATCACACTGTTCAAAGGCAGAAAGAATTAATATCTTATGTAGTGTGTTTCATGTTCTCAAGACTTCCCAAAATGCGTTTCCAGCCAATGGGTCTGGAGTCACACACAGACCAGGCCGGTAAGGATGGTAGGTTTCCTACCCTAAAGGATAGTTGTGAACCAGTGGTTTCATAGTCACCATCACTGATGCAAGCTTTTTGTCCCAGGTTTATTCAATTAACTGCATTAAAATTCACGAGCTGCCATGGTGGGATTTGAACTCACACATTCCAGATTAATTAGGTTTCTGGATTGCTAGTCCACTGTACCCATGCACTAATCATTGTAGGCTGTGTAGATATTGTGGGTGGGCACAGACTACATCTTATGCATACTAACCCATTTGGCATTCCTACCCTTGTCATCCTTTTCTTAACAGGATCTGGGCATTTCCATTGGAAACCCTTTGTTGGCTGTAATGATACTGCAGCAAAAATGAAACTTGGGCGAAAACGTTAATGACTAGGAGCAAGTCTGGCCTAGGTAAATTGGCACCACTCTGCCTTATTTATAGAAAGAAGAATTTACACTTAAAAGGCATTTTTCACATCTTCAGGGTGTCTACAAGCACTTCACAGCCGATTAATTACTTTCAAAACACATGATCTGTTGAACCTAGAGCAAAATAAAGGGAAATAGGGCAAAACGGCCTCAATTCTGAGGCAGCTCAGAAATAGATGTGGAGTAGGAGGTTCTATCATTAACAGAAGCAGCAGAACAGACTTGAATAAGAATGCAGGTGTTGCTATGTTTTGGCTCAAGTGCAAAAACCCAGCAAAAGGAAGTTAGCTTTATGACTGCGCATCATGATTCAAATGGGACAGATGCCAATGAAATCTTTAGGGAGTTATATGATACTCAGTAGAATCGAGAATGTAAACCCAGAACAGTATCTCAGATACACCAAGACTCGAGGTGAAATTTTTCAGGGTTGTGAGGTACGAATTCAGGGCAGAATTCCACCTCTCATGCTTTCTGGCTTCCCCTTAAATGTATTTATTCACTTTAATCACTCCCTGGCGTAGCGAGTGTGATAGAATATTTAAGACAAGGTCGTTCCCCCCTCCCCCCAAAAGCCAACCTTTTGGCCATCTTCTCTAATATCGCTTTATGTGACTTGGTGTTTAATTTTGCCTATGATGCTTTTGTGAATTGCCTTGAAATGTTTTATATAGCAGCTTTAACACAGTAAGGTGTTGTGGGTTAGACTGTCAGTTGCCAGTTTTAGAATGTATTACTCTGGATTCTGAAGTTAGGTTGGACTTTATTGGTTAAATTTACCGATCTCAAGCTTCCAGTAGGAACCACGCTCAAAAGGGAGAGCCAGATTGGAGGTCGATCCCTGGAGCCTATTGGCTCATGATGGTTCCTCTTTTTTTATTATTACTCGCTTATGGCGTGTGGGCATCACTGGCTAGGCAGCATTTATTGCCCATCCCTAATTGCCCTTGTTTAGAGGACATTTAAGAGTCAACCATGTTGCTGTGGGTCTGGAGACATATGTAGGCCAGGCCAGATAAGGACGGCAGATTTCCTTCCCTAAAGGACATTAGTGAACCAGATGGATTTTTGCGACAATCGTCAATGGTTTTGTGGTAATTCCAGATTTAATTGAATTCCAGATTCTTATTGAATTTAAATTTCACCATCTGCCGTGGTGGGATTTGAACCTGGGCCCCCAGAGGATTACCCTGGGTTTCTGGAATACTAGTCCAGTGACAATACCACTATGCTACCGCCTTCCCCCTATGAGATTGATGGACTTGACTTTTATTTTTTAATGGATGCATTTAAAAAAAAATCTATTCTCTGAATGAGTTTTTTTTTGTTTCGTTTTATTGATAAGAAATACATATGTACTGAGCTAAAAACAAAGTCCCAGGAAAACTCGGTTCTGAAGAAGAGCCATATATTTGACTCAAAATGGTAACTGTTTCTCTCTCCACAGATGCTGCTAGACCTGCTGAGTTTTTCCAGCACTTTTTGTTTTTATTTCAGATTTCCAGCATTTGCGGCGGTTATTTTGCTTTTACGTATGTGCTGGGTGTAGTTCCGTGAAACTAAACTAAACTATTGATTTTTCATGGGTTGTGTAGATGACCCAGGTGTTCCCCCACTTACTTGTCCAGTGTCTATGTAATTTGTAGTGAGTCCAGGGATCACACAGAAAACCCTTGTTATTATATTTTGGCAATTAGTTATATGTTGCTTTTACATCATCATCTGCTACTTCAGAAAGTTTTTTAAAAAAAAAAATGCCACTAAATTGTGGCTTTGGCCACAGATGACTGAC
Organism: Cetorhinus maximus; assembly: GCF_964194155.1. Taxonomy (NCBI): domain Eukaryota; kingdom Metazoa; phylum Chordata; class Chondrichthyes; order Lamniformes; family Cetorhinidae; genus Cetorhinus; species Cetorhinus maximus. Next base: position 14,315,927 of record NC_135887.1, read on the forward strand.
TGATTGGATTTATTCAGCAGTGGCTGATTAAATGAACAGAAGCTTTGACACACTAGATTTGCAGTGGATATAGGCTCATCATGGGGTAGAAAATAACAGGTTGATTGTGCGAAACGTAAACTGGAGAGAGTCCTTGAATGTTAAATATTACAGAGATTTGCTGCAGAGATTGTGTGCAAAATTGCTCTTTGTTGGGGAGGGAGGGGGGGGATGGGGGAAGAGGTTTTGCTCTCATTTTTGAATGCTCTAATAACTTCAGATGTATCAAGACATTTTATTTAAGACCAAATGAGAAATTCGTTTTCCGAAATTTCAACAATGTTCTCTCTGCGCTGGTGACTAAGTGGAAGAGGATGGGCTGTTTGTATGAAATTACAGAACCCATCAAACTTTTCAAGATTTATTCCGTGAAACCCAAGCCAGTACCTGTCACTTGACTCGTAAATCTTTGTACAGGCTAATGCTTGCTTAACAAGCCCAAGATCAACTCAGTGTACATTTGAACATCTTGAAAATTGTTTTTCTTCCCCTCCTCAAAGGAGAGGAGCATGTTGTTTATTAAATCCGTACAAGTTTGATCTCCAATCTAAGGAGGGGAAGGAGGAGGAGAGAAGAGAGATTAATTTCTGCAAGAAAAGTAACCAACTGGATGGAAGCTGTGAGGTTGTAATAGAGCTGTGGGATCTGATGACATCCAGAACCTGCAGCAAGGCTCAAACATTTTGACACTTGAGAATGTGTTATACAAATATCCCGGGCTTCAATGATTTTCTGTTTTGCTTACTGATTGGTTTATAGCATACGGAATCAGTTCTTCAAATAGTAGTACTTCCGTAAGCACATTTTATAGAATCGCAGAATGTCACAACATAGAAACAGTCCATTCGGTCCATGAAGCCTTTGTGTGTGTTATACACCAGAAGAGCCAACTAATTTAATTGCACTATCTTGCTCACTTCCCCATGCTCTTTTTAATGTTGCTGTCTTTCAAGAAACTATCTATTTCTCTTCTTTAAAAAGCTCAATAAAGTTTATACAGAAAATTCTATAGTCTAGCCTCGTCCTATGTCGAGATTTTACTTAATCTTTCCTCGAATTATTCTTATGTTAACCCACGCATTGCCATCTCGCTAATCAGTGGAAAAATGCATTCGCTATTTACTTTATCATAGCCACTCATAGTCTGGGAACTGCCATCAGACCACCTTTTCAAATTTCTCAGTTCTAGTATGCCACAAAAGTGAAACCAAACTGTAAATGTGTGCTTCTTGTCAGTGACTTGTAAATGTAAACGACCTGACCTAGCTAGTTTCTGTCCACTTTTTGATGGGCCTCTGAATCCATTTATTGAACAATGATCTTGTCCTCAGACCTGCTAAGCACGTTGAGCTGGCTGTGCATGACATTGGCATGCCGACACACAGGCCAACATGCCATCAGTTTGCAGAACTTGGTTCAATTTTTCTGATCTGGCTTCAAACAGACCCATGGAAGATGAAGAATGACATAGAACAGGAGAAAAGGTGCTTTGTTTTGAGTTGCTCTCCCACAACCAGGAATTAGCCTAAGATAACAATGCATATATTGGGTCCCATTGCTCTGGAATCTGATCCATTTATATTGCAGGGCAGATACCAGACCATGGGTGACTCTAAATTTCTGCCTGTAAACCTTCCTCAGTGGTGGGTAGATTTGCATAGGCTTGCACTGGGTAAACTGAGCTCCTACCTTGCAACGATGGAATGATGGTATCTGCATTGTGTAACAGTTCCTCCAAAGTGACTCTGAGAGAAAATATATCTTGAGGTGGAGCTCCATGCCACTGGAGGCGCTCCTGCCATCTCATTTATTTCTTTCCCTTGTCAATCTTGTTGCCTCCCTTCCCCTTAGAAAGGTGTTGACTCGTTGTTGGGTATGGTCCAATAGGCACTGGAGGTCCTTTGTCGCCTCTCTCAAATGACCATTATTAATACATGACTCTCGATCATGGGTCTTGACAAATCATTCAACCACGAGGGGAATTACAGCAGAACACAATCCCATCTAAGCATGATGATTGCACAAAGGTATTTTCAGCATGGGTCATTTCTTAGCGAAAATGAGAGGAAGCCCTCACTAATCTTTCCTTTTACTGCTGGCCTTGGTGAGAGTTATTAACACCCCCACCCCCCTGCTCCCATCCCTGCTGAGCTCAGCTAAATTCAACACTAGTATAAAAGGATTACACAGAGACCTTTTATATGTGATCAGTACAAGGATGATACAACTGAAGTGATGTGATTAAAGTAAACGCAATATTTTGAGAGTCGCAGTGGCAGTTTTTTACCCCTTGAAAGCTGTCATGAACATGTACAGGAAATCTTGGACCTTTACCAACGATTGTCTTAATACTTCAGGCTGTCACACATCAAGTAACATTCACACCACACATGTGCCAGCCAATGATTATCTCCAACAAGACAGAATCTAACCATCTCCCTTTGTCATTCAATGGCATTACCATCGCTGAATCTTCCACGATCAACATCCTGGGGGTTACCATTGACCAGAAACTGAACTGGACTGGCCATATAAATACTGTAGCTACAAGAGCAGGTCAGAGGCTGGGAATTCTGCAGAGAGTAACTCACCACCTGACTCCCCAAAGCCTGTCCATCATCTACAAGGCACAAGTCAGGAGTGTGATACTCTCCACTTGCCTGGATGTGTGCAGCTTCAATTAAACTCCAGAATCTTGACACCATCCAGGACAAAGCAACCCACTTGATTAATGCCCCATCCACCATCTTAAACATTTACTTCTTCCAGTGCTGATGCACAGTGGCAGCAGTGTGCACTATCTACAAGATGCACTGCAGTAACTCACCAAGGCTCCTTAGGCAGCACCTTCTAAACCCGCGACCACTACCATCTCGAAGGACAAGGGCAGCAGGTGTATGGGAACACCACCACCTGTAAGTTCCTCTCCAAGCTATAAACCATCTTGACTTGGAACTATATCGCCATTCACAGTTGCTGAGTCAAAACCTTGAAACTCTGTTCCTAACAGTGCTGTGGGTGTACATACACCAGATGGACTGCAGTAGTTCAAGAAGCTGGCTCACCACCACCTTCTCAAGGGCAATTCAGGATGGACAGCAAATGTTGGGCCTTGTCAGCAGTGTTCACATCCCATGAAAGAATAAGAAAAAGACTGTTAGTGTTAAAATCATGAGATTCTGATATCTTTGTGAATTTTGAAATATCTGCACTCCCAGCAATTAATGCAGAGCAGTTTTCCTTTCATGCTCTTTCCAAAATGGGGTTTGCAAGTATATCTCACATAGAAATTTCTCCCTCCTATCTAACCTATAATCATCTTCAGTTACAGAGACTTAAAATGGTGTTGCTCTGTTTGTCGGCTGATTAATGGGAGTCAGCGTAAGGTTGTGGCATTGCCAACAATAATGATTTTATATATTGTCTTTTCTCTCCTATGCTGTTTTGAAAATCCGTTTTTGTGGGGTTGTTGCTGACACAACTGAAAATGACCGTGTGTCATTTGCTGTGTTATCTGTGTTTGTAAAGTTTTAATACAAGTTTGGGTGCTGTAAATGGTAGACTTTGTCATGTACTGTAGTCAGGTGCAGATAAACAATTGGATGCAGCAGTTCCTGGAAAACTGATGTGCTCCGATGCCAGTTAATGGAAAATATTACAAATAGTTTTTAACTTGCTTTAATATACTAGCTTTACCTCGTGAGATCTAAGGACAAGTTGCTGCACAAACACACGAGCAAAATACTGTGGATGCTGGAAATCTGCAATAAAAACAGAAAACGCTGGCAATACTCGGCAGGTCAGGCAGCGTCTGTGGGGAGAAAAACATAGTGTTTCAGGTCTGTGACCTGTCGTCAGGACAAATTGCTCCTTCTACCCAGATTTTTGTTGATCTGAAGTGCTTTTGCAAATCTTTCCCCTTTTTTTTTACATATTAAAAAAATGAGCACAATTTGATATTAAAGGATTAATAGAAATCACTAAATGTTGCTTAAAGGCCTGTTAAGAGAGCAGTCACTCTGTGATGAAAGTTTCTAAGTCACTGCTTTGTTAGCAGTTTTGACAGGGAAACGGCTCTACAAAAGTAATCAGATTCAAAGTTTAGAGTTTCAGTTTCACTGCCAGAATCATGGACTTCATTGGTAACAGCGATACCTCTCTTGCACTTTCTGTGCACTAGCAAGATGAATAAAGTAGGTGAAAGTTGGTTACCAAACTAGTTGCTCACTAGCTGAACAGTCAAGAATGATCAGAGAGAAGTCAAAAGGGCTGATGCTAGCCTGCTTGTTGGCTTGATCGGGCTTGAAGCTTTCCAGATTATGCAGAGGATTCAAAAGTTTGATTTGGCCCCATTGGTATCTTTGAAAAATGCAGGCCAAGAAGTTAAGAGGTTTCGTACCACAGGTCTTTCCTGTCGCTTCATAGAAAGTGCATGGGATGTTTCGTCTATCTGTTGGTGTTTCTTTCTCGTTGTGGTCTTATAATAGCCCTACTATTATCATTGTAAAGTCACCATGGTGAACTCAGTTTACAGCATCAGTACACTAACCTTTACCAATCAATCGCATTGTAAATTGGGTGGATCCAGATTGCAATAATAAGATGACTGCCAGATTTCTTTTAAACAAAAACACAGAACAAAAGTCTGAAGATTCTGAAAACCTGAAAGGAAAACAGCAAACAGTGGAAACACTCAGCATGTCGGGCAACACCTTTGGAGAGAACATAGAATGGAGAGCACATCAGCTCCTCTATTCTCTCCACAGATGTTGCCTGATGCGCTGAGAGTTCCAGCACTTTGTTTTGCTCCACGTTTCTTTGCAGCTTTTTAAGACAAATCAACTCAAACTCTCTTTCATTGTTGAGCCCAAATTTTATTATAATTTGAGCAGAAGGATTGGGAATTTACAAGTTGGGAATATTTTAAACGTCTCAGAGCACAGAAGAAAAGTGTGTCTACAAAAATGTATATACTACTCCACCCGTAACCTTAAAGGGTAAATGCTAGGTGGTAATGAGCTATGCAGAGCAGGAAGATTCTGAATTCTATGCGTTGGTTCTGAATTAAGCTGGCTGAGCTCAGCAGAAGTAGTGACAGAAGCGCTACAACTGCCGTTTGTGACCCTGTGACGGGTGGATCTCCTGATCGCTGTCTGGTAATCCGTGTCGAAAAGCCAGTGTGTGCAGCTGTTGGGTGAACACTGGATCCATCTTGGCTGTCATACCCCATTACAGCCAACACCTGACAGTTGGACTCTTGTCACATAGAAAGGTCACTTACGTGAGGTGGCTGACAGCTGAGGAATCTTCATTCAGCAAGAGTCTGCAGAGTAGGGGAGCTGCAAGTTTAGATGCCCTTGTCCCTCTTAGAATGGTTTGTGCTTTCATTCCCGTCCCCTTGCCGCCATCTCGCCCTTAGCCCACTCTTAAGGGTGTCGCATCTTCGCTTAATACTTTGATGAAATCATGCATACACGGAAATTTAGAATTTTCATGGTGATTTTTTGATGTTGAGCTGTTCACACTTTAAACTGTAAAAGAAATGTGGCATTAAAGGATTAATTCTAGTTGTGTGTTTTTTGTATCCTGTAAACTGGGGACCACAAAATGCTGTTCTGCCTCTCCTCTGTTGATTTTACATTTGAAGACTGTGGTAATCCGAGGTGCAATACACCTTTAAGGGAATGTGAGCAGATCAACCACGTGACTTTATGACCCAGCAGCTGTGTAGCGTGGGCTACAATGTTAAGGGTTAGTCCAGAGCAGGGTCTGGTTGGAGAAGCACACATCATGTTCATGCTCTGTAGTCTGTGTAAATAAGTACTGTTGTCTGTGTAAATAAGTAGCATGTGCTTCATTTCATATTGGTCTGTACGTCTGCAGTATATTGTTATCGACTCACCCCCTGACAGATAAGCGCGCAACCGGTTCACAAGCAAAGAGACTCCGTAGTAGGACACAAAGAGGTTACTATCTGCATAGTATAGTAAAGCAACTGGTGTGCTCATACATCGCACTTCTGTGATTCACACCTCTACACCTTCAGTCTTTGTGCAGTAGAGTGGAGGGTAACTGAGTGAGGTAGGTTTTCATGGGACTCTAAGTATGGTTGTCACATTTTTGGAACAAAGGAACAGAAGTAGGCCATTTAACCCCTCAATCTTGTTCCGCCATTTAATGAGGTTATGTCTGATCTGTGATATAAATCCACGTGTCCGCCTTTTCCCCATTAACTTTTAATGCCTGTGGCTATCGAAAGTTTTTATCAATCTCGAAATTTAAAATTAAATATTGATCTAGCAACAATTGCTGTTTGCAGAAGATAGTTCCAAACTTCTCCCACCTTTTGTGTGTACATGTGGTTTTCTGTTCAGGAGTGAAATTAGGAATCAGGCGAGAAATTGGGTGAAGTCGCTGTGAGGGCCAAGCACAGGAATCCTTGCCTATGAAATTCCATCTCAGAAAGTGTCATTATCTCCAACTCCACACATGGTGTGTGAAAATTCAAGACCAGAACCAACCATACTGAGAAACGGACTTCTACGTTGTGGCAAATCATGATTAAATCCTGTTAATTTCTACACTTAGCGTATGTAGCACAAACAATTTTTCATGATTCCTAGATGTGGTCAAAATATCAGTGTCTAGGGGGTGGGATTTTCCAGTGCTGCCTGTCGCGGACAGAACGGAAAATTTGACAGCCCAACAAAAGGTCCGTTACCGATGGGGGGACTGGGGGACTGGAAAACCCTGCCCTATGTGGCAGAAAGCCACTTGGCCTAAGCTTCACTTACTGAAACAGGAGCGTACATTAGTCAGACAGGAAATCTGATTTAATTGGTGCCGCACCATGATTTCTGTAATATAGCATATTCATATTGAGAACCGCTTTCTAGAGAGAAAAAAAGTTAACATCTGTGGTTGGTCTGAGACATTTGGCTCACCTGCAGCCCGAAAACTATAATGGCTGCTGCCCCCGTTGGCAATGTCTGTACTTACTGCTGAGGTTGTCACTGTTTCTGGAGGTCCCAGCAAAACCCATGGCTTAACAGGAACTTCGAAGCATTAATGGCAGCAGGGGTGCTTAATTTATTTACCGATTTGCCGAAGAGCTTTGGGCCTAAGTCAGTCGTGGAGGGGAGATGAAGATGAAATGAATAGGTGGAAACTAAAAATTGTAGATCATGGTATAAAAATTTGAATCTAACTTCAAAGGATATGCTGAGCAATTTTGATGGCTGATGATTGTGAAATTGCAAATAAAACCATCTTCAAAAATGGGCTTGACACAGACGATCATGTTAGGAATATAATTAACAGTAATTTGGCTGGGGCGCTCTTAAAATAGGAAATACATTAGCAGAGCTTCTAAAGCCTCTCATAAAATAGCTTGACGCTTTATTCTGAATTCAGTGTTTGTAGTTTGGGAACTTTTCTCTGGTTTTTGGGGCAGTTAGTGAAGAGGGGTAAGGCATATTTTAGGTTTCACCGTGCATTGCAATTTACAAGCCACACCTTGACGCAATAAATCATTAGCATGGATTTTCAAACTGAACCCTGAACTGGCACATCCCTGGGTTTGCTGGACAAATACTTGGCACGTTCTTGGGGACCCCCAGTAAATACTGGCACATTTCTGGATAAATGCCAAAAACACTATACCCACTAACCAAAAGAAATCAGCACAGTCATTTTAGAAGATGAATTATTATATACAGCAATAGAAGTGTGATAATTAACATGTCTCCTTGACTGTGCTAGTATTTGCTGGGTGATTCCCAGGAATGTGCCAGTATTTACTGGGGCGGGTCCTGTCGTAATTATGGCTTTATTTAGCGCGTAATGTACCTTTTTAAGAATAATACTTGTTAAGGAAGATCACATGACCTGTAGTAACTAATAGGAGAGTAGCGCAGGCTACCTCAGCAGTCAGTGTAGAGATAGGGTTGGAGTTGAAAGAACACGTGTAGTTGCTGCTGAGTATATTGTAAATAAATTTAACATTTCCACCCACGAAGTGTCTGCAGATCAACAATAGTAGCAACTCGGCCACCCTTGCAACAAATGACGAGGATAAAACAGGATTGAACAGAAGAAATCAAGTTAAAAAAGAAATCGCACTGTACCTCGCCCATTGTAAGTAGCAAGCTCTGTTAGAATCAAAGAAGTATTCCTCTCTCAACATACCGCAATTTGGGAGAATTGATCCTTTTGAACCAGCCCACAGACGATTGGTCTCATTGCCTAGAACGCCTCACATTTTTTTTCAAGCGATGGAGATTACGGGTGGGGGGGGGAGGAAGAGAAGAGGCGAGTGATCCTCTTAAGTACTTGTGGGAGCAAAACCTACGGTTTGAGTCAAAGTTTGATGGCACCCAGTGCCCCAGATTCAAAGAATTTCAATGAATTGGTGGACCTCGTGAAGAGTAATTTTAAACCAAAACCCTCAGTCACGATGCAGAGATTCAGGTTTAATTCGCGAAATAGAGCTTCAGGTAAGACAATTGCATGCTACGTGGCAAATTTGAAGCAGCTAACGGAACACTGTGGGTTCGGTACTAATCTAAACGACATGCTCAGAGATCGTTTAGTGTGTGGTGTGAATGAGGACACTATTCAGAAAAGATTATTGTCCGAAGTGAATTTGGATTTCAAGAAGGCACTAGAGACAGCACTGGCCATGGAGAGCGCTGTAAGAGATTTAAAAGCAATACAGGGTGCGCAATTGGGTGGGAAACCCCAGCTGAAAAGGGCGCGAAAATGCAAGACTCTGCTGAGAAGCGGGAAACAGCTCCCGCTGACCAAAAACTAAAGTAACTTAGCAGCGAAATCGAAGAATAATTTTAATAGAGGTGGAAACAAGCAGTCTTTTACAGATTTAAAAAAAATTGAATGCTATTATTGTCACAGAAATGGACATATAATGAGGCAGTGCAAAGAAAGTTCCAAGCAGGCCTGTAAACATAAGAAGTCCAATGAAATCTACAATGTAGAAGAGCCTGAAACAACAAATTCAGACATTTACTCATTGTTTAACCTGAAAGTTGGAAAGACAGAACCAATATTTGTCACAGTGAAAGTAAATGGCAAACCTGTTAGAATGGAAGTGGACACGGGAGCTTCCACTACAGTAATTGGGGAACATACCTTCAGATATCTGAATAATGGCGAACATCAATTAAGTTTAGAAGAAACAGCTGCCAAACTCAAAACACATACAGGTGAAGACATTCAAATAAAGGGCATGAGCAAAGTAATTGTCCATTATGGAAGCTAATCGGCAAAGCTACCAGTTTTGGTATTGAGAGGCAGAGGACCAAGCCTTCTAGGGCGAAATTGGCTAAGAGAAGTCAACTTTGATTGGCCACTGAGATTCCAAAAGGAAGCTAGAAATGTTCCGGTTTTGAAAAAGGAGTGTGCGAGGACTCAACAGCCTGAAGAAATGCAGCTCTGAAGAAGGGTCATATGGACTTGAAACACCAACTCTGCTGCTTTCTTCACAGATGCTGTCACACCTGCTGAGTTTTTCCAGCATTTTCTGTTTGAAGAAATGCAGGCAAAGCAGTAGAAGAAACTCGAAGATGGCAGAGTTCGAGACGAGGTGAGCAACCTTCGCAGGAAAAATGAAAACTTACTAAAAGACCTTCACACACTGCAAGATTCCCTCCGGTCAGAGTTTGTACCACTGGAAGAGTATGAAGAGAAACAGGATTCAGCACTTCTCTGAACAAACTGAAGGGTGAGTTGGCTGGGAGGACACAGCAATGTTCAATTTTCCAGGAGGCAGTAAACAAATACAAAAAAGAGGGTGGTAGAGCTGAAGAATCAGCTAAATGAAGCCAAAGAGGCTTTGGAAGTATAAGTCACAGAATTTCCCAAGAAGCAGATAGATAATGACATTTTGGGAGACTCAGCCACTGAGCTCAGACAAGTTGAGCTTGCATCTGATGAGAAGTCTGGCCAATAGTGAAGTCAAAAAGAAAGCCGAGACTAAGGTCTGTGCTAGAGAGAAGAAGGCATGTGGAAAGAAGATACAGAAATACTAATAGTGCTTTAACTCTGACAGCATACAAATACACTTTCATACATAGGCCTGGCAATCAAATCGCAAATGCCAATGCCCTTAGTCGTTTGCCTTTACAAGAAAATGATGAGCATGTCCCAGTTCCACAGAAACTTGTTTTACTGTTAAATTTCTTAGATTCCTCACTGGTATGTGCTCGACTAGATCAAACACAGGACAAGTTGGAACCCAATCCTGTCTCAAGCACGAGAACAAGTGCTGCATGGTTGGTCACAGGAGCTCGTATCTGATGAAATGAAACCGCACTTCAACAGAAGACATGAAATAACCAGTCAGGGTGGCATCTTATTGAAGGGAGCATGAGCGATAGTTCCTCCAAAGGGAAAGGAGCCATTTTTAATTGGACTACACAGTGCCCATCCAAGAATTTCCCGAATGAAGACCATTCCCACACAGCTATCTATGGTTTCCTGGGATGGATGGAGAAATAGAGAGTTTAGTAAAGCACTGTGTGCAATGTCAGCAACTGCAAAAGTTGCCAGTGACAGCTTTATTACACCCATGGGAGTGGCCAGGTAGACCCTGGGTACAGTTACACATTGACTGCGTTGGACCTTTCCTGGGAACAATGTTTCTGCTCGTTATCAATGCCCATTCAAAATGATTGGACGTATATGAGGCGAAGTCACCAACATTGACGGCTACAATTGAGAAGCTATGTTAGAGTTTTGCCATTCACGGACTACAAGAAGTAGTCGTTTCTGATAACGGCACGGCATTTACGAGTGCTGAGTTTCAACGGTTTATCAGCCTCAACAGTATCACTCATGTTAAAAAGTGCACCTTACCACCCTTCCTTAAACAGACTGACCGAAAGGGCAGTTCAAAGATTCAAGGCAGGCATGAAAAGCTAACTGGCGATTCCTTAGCAACCAAGCTAACACGCTTTCTTTTCCATTACAGGACCACCCCTCACACAACAACAGGTGTCACACCTGCGGAGTTATTGTTGAAACCCCGTCTCAGGACGGGATTGAGCTTAATGATGCCGAATTCAGGGGGGGCAGGTGGGAAGGAGTCAGGGAAGCCAGAAAACTAGACACGACTGGCATAGTCGCGAGAGGAAATTTACCATGGGAGAGACGGTATACATGCAGAACTTTGGAGAAGAACCAAAGTGGTTACAGGGTGAAATAAGCGCGGTGACTGGACCCCTACCTACCACATGGAGGTGGAAAGCCGGATCATCGTAAACATGTGAACCATTTAAGGAAGAGAGAGACAAATTGCCAAGATTTGGTTCCACCAGTGACCATGACCAGGTCTGTGTTTCCTGTTGAGGATACTCAACCCGGTCTGTCTATTGACATGTCTGATGTTCCTGTAAGAGTTGAGGATACAGAACTGCAAGTGCCCACCGAAGCACCTGATGTTCAGGCAACTCTGGAAAAGGAAATTCCTGACAAAGCATCTGAAGTTGTGGAGCTGCAACGTTCCACACATACCAGGAAACCACCTGAAAGACTGAACTTGTAAATTCCTTAACAAAAACAAAAATACCTGGAAAAACTCAGCAGGTCTGGCAGCATCGGTGGAGAGGAGCACAGTTGACGTTTCGAGTCCTCATGACCCTTCAACAGAACTTGTAAATTCCTTAACCCAGTGAAAATATTATGTTGTCTTGAAAAATATGTACTTGTGAATATAATATGTAGTTAAAGGGGGTGGAATGTAGTAATTATGATTTTATTTAGTGTGTAATGTACTTTTAAGAATAATGCATGTTAGGAAAATCACATGATCTGTAGTAACCAATAGGAGAGTAGTGCAGGCTATCTCAGCAGTCAGTGTAGAGTTAGAGTTGGAGTTGAAAGCACACATATAGTTGCTGCTGAGTATATTGTAAATAAACTTAGGTCTGAATTTTTCAATCGGCAAGCGGAGGGCGGGCCCGACACGCCGGTATGTAAAATGACGCGTAATGATGTCGGGCGTGTGTCCCAACACCATCACGCTATCTCGCAGTGTTTCGTTGGGCGGGTGCGCGCCGGATTCGGCTGCACACCTACCGGTAACTGATAGACCTGTTAAGGCCATTAACGAATTAGTTAGTGTAATTGTTTACGCTGCCTGTCCAACCTTACGGTCGGCGGGCAGGTGAAAAGGCCAAGCGGCCTTTACGTTATTTAGGAAACCTCATCCACGAGCGGGATGAGGTTTCCTAAAGCTTCTACTACTTAAATTAAAAAAAGTTTTTCTGAAATATAAAAACATGTCCCATCTCATGTGACACGTTTAATTAAATTTTCAACCCATTTATTTATTTATTTCAAAAGCACGTCAATCTCCCTGAGGCAGCTCCGTGCCTCAAGGTGATTGAAGCGCTCTTTCGCGATAGAGCGCTGGCCCCGACTCTCCCTCCTTCCCAACGCCCGCACAGGTAGCGCTGAGCACTATGGCTTGTGTCTTACACTGGGCGGGCCTTAATTAGCCCGCCTGCATAAAATGGTGTCATGGAGCCAATCATGGGCGGCGGTCAGCTCCACGACCACCCCCGCCCACCGACTGAAAAATTCAGGCCTTAATTTTTCCACCCAAGAAATGTCTGCAGATCAACTCTATCAATAATAGTAGCAACTCGCCCACCTGTACAACAGTGCCACTATTTGCTGGGATCCCAAGGTGTGTGCAACTATTTGCTGTCAGCTGCTGTGGAGTTGAGCTTTTATTTTTCTTGCCTATTTTCTTTCCTGCATTAATCTCCAAAGGTAAGCAAGGTGAGATCAACTAAATGCTCAGTCCGTGGATAGCATCTGTACAGCTTCGCTACTCGCTTCTGGTGAAAGTAGTCTTCGGTGAAAGCACAAGATAGATGATAGAGAAATGGCAGCCCAGTTTTCTGTTCTATTAATTACGGGCATACTACAAAAGGCCGCGAATTCACTGCCCATTTCGCGCTTTTGCTGAAAACAAATTTCACTCCCACTGAGGCTCAGGAGAGTTCCTGAGAAAGATTTTATTCTTATTGAAACTGTTTTCAATTCTGGTTTAAATTGTGCTTGTCTATTCAAAGGTCATATAAACATGTACTTGAAGATGCAACCACTTATACTCTGGCAACACTGCACCATGGGAAAATGGAGTGGCGCTGATGTCTGTAGTTTGCACACGGCCTATCCACAGCAAGCTTGCATCAAGCTGGTTAAAGCTAATACTGGGGGAACCAAAAGAGTGTGCTGGTTCCTTTTAGATTTGCCACGGAATCCAACTACACTACAGCTCCAAACCGATTTGGTGACAGAGTGCGTCAGGCTAACATGTGGTTTGGTGTTCCTGAATTTATAGAAGAATTTGAACTCCCTGTGCATTTTGGTAGACAATGAAATTTGGCAGTGATAAATGTAAAATATTGCATATTGGTCAAAAAGAAATGTGCATCGCAAATACATAATGATTGACATTATGGGAGGTGGAAGGAGACTTGAAAAGGGACTTGAGACTTCCAGTATGGCAGTGAAACCATTTTGACAATGTAATTGAGAAAGCAAATTGAATGCGGGACACAGGTCTCCAAGAGGCTATGTTGGGTTTTGCAATGAGCTGGCCAGAACACAATTGGAATATTGTATTCAGTTCTGATCAACATGGCACTCGAAGCATATCCAGCACAGATGGTACAAGGAATAGCAAAGAGTCTGGTCGTAAATGCAAAGGGCATCAGCTCTGTGGAAAGAATAGCAAAGCTCGAGTTTTATGAGATCATTAGAGCCTCAATCACCCGTGGTGTACATGAGTATTAAGAGAGTGATTCATCGTCAGGTGAAGAGTAGGTTTGTAGGATAGGGGAAATTGGCCCTGGATAGGCAGACCTAATTCAGACTCGATTTGGGTGTCATACATTTTGTCCTTTCTTTTCAGTTATAAGTTCTTATGTCTACCATCATCAAGTAAATTGGTCATGCTGTAATGCCTCCATTTCAGCAGGACAAATTTTTACATGGGTAATTTCCATTATAAGTGCGAAGAATGGAATTTATAAGGGAAAGGTTAGCAGGTGTGTACAGACGTGAAAGTTTTAATATATTATTGATAGATTAAATGATATGAATAAAATGAATCAAAATATTGATTCAAATTAGGCCAAGAAAGGAGGATCAGAGGGTAAATGCTTAAATTGGTGAGAAGTATATTTAAAACTGATACAAGGAGGAACTCTTACTTTAGCCAAAGAGTGGTTCGAATGTGGATCACACTATCATAAGGTGTAGTCAAGGCAAATAGAATAGGTACATTTAAGGGGAAGCTAGATATACACGTGACAGAGAAAGGAATAGAAGCATACGCTAATAGGGTTAGATGAAGAGCCGTGGGGGTAGCCTTGTGTGGAACATAAATGCTGGCACGAGCCATTTGGGCTGATGGCCAGTTTCTGTGCTGTAAACTCTAAGGGTGGAATCTTATTGAGGCGGCAGAGGTCTCGCCTGCCAGCTGGAGAGCCGGTGAGAGACCGCGCCCCTCTTCTCTGGAAGGCCTGCCGAACCATGTGGCAATCAGGCAGTGGTGAGACCAGCCGCGGGCCTGCCCCTGGAATTAAGACCCTAGGGGCGGAAGCCTCACCTACTGAGAGCTGCCAGCCAGTGTGAGGCCAGCAGCTCTTGTGCTCAGCAGTGCCAAAGGGGAGGCCGTGGCTGCTGTCAGTAGGACAGGCTCTGGAGCCCCAGGATCGCAAGGCAACCCAGGGTACATTAAGTAATGTTGGTGGGGAGGAGGTTTGTGGGGTGGGGGTCACCGGGAGATGGTGGCAGAGGGGACAGCAGTGTGAGTAGGGGGGTGGCTCCCAGTGGGCTCCCCCCCCACCCCCCTCTCCTGATGTCGAGTCCCTCAATCAGGCACTGAGTGCCTCTGATGGACGACCTGCCACTGTTCTTCCCCACCACTCTCGCAGGAGGTGACAAGCTGGCCATAGCTTTCGGCTGCCATGCACGCTGAATGGTGACAGGCCCACTTGCAGCTGGGTTAATGCCAGCAATGGGCAGGATGAGGCCTTTAAGTGGTCACTATCTGACTACTTAAGAGCCTCAGTTGGTGGCAGGTAGGAAGGTTGACCATCGGCCTTTCCGCCCATAACTTAATTCTAGTGGAGGGGGGAAGGTGCCAGTGTTCAGGTACGTCACCATCCTGCTTAATTAAATGCCCTTCCCACCTCCAAGCTTGCCACCAGAGACAGCAGAAGATTCTGGCCTAAGCAATTCTTTGTACCTTGAGGATAATCTAGGCCCTATGCCCAGCCATCTTCAGCTGCTTCATTAATGATCTTCCTTCCATCATAAGGAAGGAAGTGGGGATGTTCGCTGATGATTGCTCATCAGCAACATCACTGTTGCTGGGTTCAGCACCATTTGTGATTCCTCAGATACTGAAGCAGTCCGTGTCCAAATGCAACAGGGCCTGGACAATATTCAGGCTTGGGCTGACAAGTGGCAAGTAACATTCGTGCCACACAAGTGCCAGGCAATGACCTCCTCCAACAAGAGAGAATCTAACCATCACCCCTTGACATTCAATGGCATTACCATTGCTGAATTCCCCCACTATCAACATCCTGGGGATTGTCATTGACCAGAAGATGAACTGGACTAGCCATATAAATACTGTGGCTATAAGAGCAGGTCACAGGCTAGGAATCCAGCGGCGAGTAATTCACCTCCTGACTCCCCAAAGCCTGCCCACCATCTACAAGGCACAAATCAGGAGTGTGATGGAATAATCTCCACTTGCCTGGATGAGTGCAGCTCCGACAACACTCAAGAAGCTTGACAAAGCAGTCAGTTTGACTGACGTCCCATCTGCTAACATTCACTCCCTCCACCACTGACACACAGTGGCAGCAGTGTGTACCACCTACAAAAATTCACTGCAAGAACTCACCAAGGCTCCTTAAGACAGCACCTTCCAAACCCACGACCGCTACCATCTAGAAGGACAAGGGCAGCAGATGTATGGGAACACCACCACCTGAAAGTTCTCCTCCAAGCCACTCATCATCCTGACGTGGAAACATCGCCGTTCCTTCACTGTCGCTAGGTCAAATTCATGGAACTTCCTTCCTAACAGCACTGTGGGTGTACCTACAGCAGATGGACTGCAGCGGTCCAAGAAGGCAGCTCACCACCACCTTCTCAAGGACGATTAAAGTTGGGCAATAAATAGTGGCCTAGCTAGCGATGCCCACATCCTATGAGTGAATTTTTTTTTCAAAATTTGGACTTTTTATTTGATCAGCTGCCTGCCTGATGTGGAAACTCATCATCAAGCATAAGCAATTCCAAACCATCAAGGCAAAAGCTATGTATGCAGAGTTTCCATTCAGTGTGTTATGTGCATTCTCTGCCATAGAAACGCATTCCAGTTAAGCAATCCTAGAGAATTTAGTTGTGTTTGGCAAGCGCCACATGGCTTGAGAATTCCAAAGTGTACACAGAACACTAATAACCTTTTACCCATTTGGGACCATTAGCCATTATGATTGGCAGGATCATCTGGAGCCAAGTGGGAAGAATCCCAGCCTGGAAAGACACCTTTCCTATTTCCAGCCCAATTAGTAGGTTGGGCTGCTAAAAGAAAATCATTAGGATTGCCTTGTGACACGTTAGAGCTACATTGCTCAGATACCTTAATTATTGAGTCTAACACAAGGACCTGACTTGATAATCAGGCTTATGATCACGAAACAAGCTTGACCACAAAGAAGACCAACTTGCCCTCCCCAGCCCCCAGGAGGGGGTTTGGAACAATCAGCCAGATAACTAGGGATGTTCAGAAGTAGAAACATTCAAAATGCAGCTGGATGCTGTAAGAGAGAGAGATACTGAAGGTATAAATTTTGAGGGGCCAAGTGTTCTGTTTTGACCTTGAGTTTTGTGGTTGGCTTAGGATGCTTGTTAAAGGCACAACATAAATGCAAGTTGTTTGCAGATTAGAAGTGCATTTTAACCAGACTGCATGTAAAGACAGATTTCTGAGTCATTGTCTTAAATAATTTTTCCTTTCAGAGAATACACCTGGCTGAGCTCTGATCTCCCATCTGTTGTTGTCTAATGTCATCATTCACATTTTGACGTAGTGATTCCTGCTGGTGCAAAAATAAGGGTAATAAATTGGCCTTGGTGTCCCTGGGTTAGGGATCAAAAGCTCAACCAGGACCCTCCATTAAGCCTGCTGGGACTGTCCACTGGTAGATATCAGGTGAGAAGTGGATCAGGTTGTGATGTTCCTTGTGGTCAAATAGCTTGCTGTAAGTTTTGATCATTGAGGCTCATGAATGAATAATGGTCCCTTCTGCAAGGTACTTGAGGGTGCCCATCCAAATATTTCACATCGTATCTATGGGTGCCCATGCAGTTGCTGTCCACCATGGTACCTGTAGATGCCAATGAAATATTCCCCAACAAGGTATCAGTGATGATGAAATGACCTCCATTAGGGTGGCATCCATGCACTTATTCATGAAGAACTGGTGGGAGTTTTTGAATTGACCTAAATCAAGATGAAGTTCTATGCAACTAGAATGAATTCATGTTGTTTCTATTGAATGAGACTGGGCAGATCTTCAGATGGTATTGGTACATGTTTCAGTGCCAAATATTGTCACTTTGATATATTGGTGAATGGGTGATACGTTGTGTCTAAAAATCATTACCAAAATAAAAGCAGACTAGATATTTGCTCGTACTGAGGGACACAAAAAATCTTAGGGCGTTTTGAAATATAAACAGAAAATGCTGGACAATCTCAGTAGATCTGGTAGCATCTGTGGTGAGAGAAGCAGAATTAATGTTTTGAGTCCAATATGACTCTTCTTTGGACCGAATTCTGCCAGACCTGTTGAGTTTTTCCAGCATTTTCTGTTTTCATTTCAGATTTCCAGCATCTGCAGTATTTTGCTTTTAGTTTACTCTGGTCATTCCCATGAACCCACCTCTTAAGAGTCAGGTGCAACACGCCATTGCAAGAGACTTAATAGTAGGCTTCTGTCAGCCATCGTCTATGGAGACTGATACTGGGAGACCTCGAGGAGGTGACGATGAAAAATCGTAACTGTCAGAAGAGATATAATTTAGCACCAAACAAGAACTACATTGCCAATGGATTTGAGATCACGCAATGCAAGAATATTTATGTCACTGTAATTAAAATTCCTTATCTTGATAAAAACAAGTATCTGTGATCTCTCTGCAAGTTCTGTGCCCACACCATGGCAAAGTAATCAGACTTTCTATTGCACTATAATTAGGCTTGGAATTGGGGAGATCAGATAAGCTCAGGCAGATGCATTCTCTGAAGAGAAAAAAATTGTTTTGAGGCAATGACTCAGAATTCTGTCTTCACTTGCAGGCTGGTTAAAAATGCACTTCAAAGCATCTATTTTACTGAGCAACAGCATTGTCTGCAATTCAACCAGTGTTCAGGAATGTTAAGATAAAAACACAGAAAATGCATGGGGCGCAATCATCAAAGTGAAAAATGGCTATAAGGGTTGATGCGTTGCCTGCTCTCTATCTAGAATGAAAGCTGGACTACCTGAAAATGTAAAATACTTTGTTACGGTGAACACCTGGCAATGCATTAAATTGGGAAGTGTCCCTTTGGGAGCTGGATTCTTTTTGTTGCTAGACATACTTGGTGAAATAAATTTCGGATGCAATTCTCCTATCCTGGAATAAGGATGACTATCTTGCCTCATTGAAAGTGTACTTCTTATTATGTCAATTTATGTTTCCATTTTGTACTTGAGTACTGATCTGAAATGTGTAGGATTCAGTGTGCTTATAAGGCGCTGAGACCAGTCATTTCTTGTTGCTTCTATCTGGGCACAAAAAGCAGCTGTCAGTCTTGCACAAGAGCAGCGTTTACGCAGTCCAGATGTTTGAGTCATGCCTCTATGAATCTTATGACTGGAGGCCAGAAATGCCAACGTTGCAAAGTCTACTTGAGTGGAAACTCCCGGACAAGTGTTATTTGGTGGAAGGAAGCCCACAATGACCTTGCCTGCGCCAACGCAAGGGATTAGGAGTAAAAACACAGCTGAGCAAATCATTGGGTGTTTACTTTTAGCTAACTCCTTTTGCAAGCTCCTGGACACGGGTGTGGCAGCTCCTTAGCTGTGAGTCACAGGTTGCCATGTTGTTGAATTGAACAAACCCTAGTCACTTTGTATGACTGGGAGTAGGCAAAGTGCAAATAATTACACAACTTGGGCAACCACTCAGACTGCAATGGGCTGTTAAACATGGCTTGAAATTCCTGTTTAGCTCTTGGAAAGGGTTTTCACTTCCTGTTTTTTTTTGGTTTTTTTTTAAATGCTTTGGTGCAGATGCATTTGTGGACCTCCTACAGCCCAATGCAATTCTCCTCAATTCCTTGACCTACTTAATCCTGGGGACAGTGGAGCTAATCTGCCTGCAGGAGACTAGTGGCAGATTTCACATATGGAAACACAAGCAGATCAGGGAGTTGTTTTTCTTTTACTCCTCTAAGGCCTGGATTACACTGAGTATTATCACGAGGCTATATTGATGAATGTTACTGCAACAGATTAGCGTTTGCTGGTGTCTATATTTGTTGTAGGGTAGCTGAGTTGTGCTATTAATGATAGAGTCGATCAGCAGACACTTCTTGGGTGGAAACCTTTTTATTTACAATATTCGCAGCAGCGATACACGTGTGCTTTCAACTCCAACTCTATCTCTAGACTGACTCCTATTGGTTACTACAAATCATGTGATCTTGCCTAACAAGTATTATTCTTAAAGGTACATGACACACTAAATAAAACCATAATTACTACAATATTGAAGCATCCAACAACAGATAAATGCCCACTAGGAGAACCTTGAAAGGAACACGTTTCTGCGAAGGGTTTTGCTGCTATTTAGCAGACTTGTTTAGCCAAGAGAGCAATTTTCGGAGACATTGTGTGACATTGCAAATGTACCATTTCTCTCTCCCTGTACATTACCTGTTCCCACATGTCATTCTTCAGCCTGACGGGCCTCCGTTTAGATAGAATGTTCCCATTTTCCTGCATGTTGCATGTTACGCCTGGGCTCGCAATGTTCATTCACAAACTAGAAGCACTCAGACTGGGGGCACTCTGTGTTGCAAAACCTCAAAAAATTGAAGACCTTTTCCCCCTTCTCTCCTTCCCTGGATGATAAATTGAGATGGAAGATATTGCACCAGCAGTTAAATGAGAAACCAAGTAAATTAATTTACTCTGGAGTAACTAATGAATCGTGAGTGGATGATGGGTTGGAATGCTGGACATCATTTTACCACAAGAAATTTGAAAGACACGTCTCCCCTGCTCTGTACAAGAATAATACTTTGTTTCAGTATTGATTAGCACCCTCTTTAAAGTGATTGAAAATGCACTGACAGAGATGGCCCATGTTATTTGCTTCCCCGTCCTCGAATTGTCTTAAAGATGGTAACTTGGACAAGACATTACAATTGAGCGGGCCATTTGATACATCTTAATTCATCTATCCAGGAACATACGAGCAGGAGTAGGCCATTCGGCCCATCGAGCCTACTCCACCATTCAAGCAGATCATGGCTGATATCTATCGCTATGCCATTTTTCCTTACTATCACGATATCCCTTGATGTTATGAGTATCCAGAAGTCTCTTGATTTATGTCTTGAACTTGCTCAATGATTGAGCTTCCCCAACGCTCTGGGGTAGAGAATTCCAAAGATTCATCACTCTCTGAGTGAGCAAATTCCTTCTCATCTCAGTCTTAAATGACCTGCCTCCTATTCTGAGACTGTGTCCCCTGGTTCTAAGTTCCAAAAATACAGTGAGCCAATTATTATTGCAGTGAGTCCAGAGTTTTTCCTTCACTGCTCCAACTGGATGTCTAATCCGCAAATTGGTCACTCTGTGTGAAGAAGAATCTCCCCATATCAATCCTAAGTTTACCTCCTCTTGTTTTGAAGCTGTGTCTCCAGGTCCCCATGCATACACATTTTAAAATATTTATTGTTACGATGTGGGCGCCTTTGGCAAGGTCCCTTTTTTTATTGGCCTTATTGAGTAGCAGGTTAGTGGTTAAGTGCCAACCACATTTAGTCCAGACCAACTAGGGATGGCAGGCTCCCCAAAGTATATTAGTGAACTAGTTAAATTCCAATGCCAAAACTTTTTTATTATTAGTTTAATTACCAGATTCATGGAGTTTAATTTCTCAACATGTCATGAATGGATTTGAACTCACCCACTTACGCAATACTCCACGCAGCAGGGCTCACTTGCCAGCAAACAGGAGCGCAAACTCTGACTTTCTTTATTTTTTTGTTTTTTTCCCCTGCCCAGAGTCTTATTGAAGATGAACTTCAATATAATTACAATCACTTAAAAAAAAATGATCATTTTTTTATTTAGGTGGGGCATATTTTAAAATTAATTATTGCATGATTTAAGTTTGAATTTCCAAGTTTTGGATGAAAGCTGAACTGGGCACTTAGAATCCTTCAGCTGGAAGATAAGACACAGGGAGGGGAGCAATAATTCTTTGCCAGAAAGTTCATTTTATATACATAAATGTGTTTTAAGGGATCAGTTTGCACAGAAGCTTAAATGTTGCTCCACCTCGAGTAAGTCTACGGAATGTATTGCTAAACCTTTGGCTTCCATCTTGAGGTTGAATCTAAGTCTTTTGGCGAGTGATTGAGCAAACCTTGCACAGCTGCAAAGTGCAGCTATCCTATTTGAAGCATTTGTACAGTTTAGTGCTTCCAGACAGCGTAATCAACCTTTTTCAGAAGAGGTTGTCAACCTTGTTAGCATTTGGTGTTCAATGTTGCATTTCTGATCGAGGATCTGGTAACATAGAAGGGAAAGTGGGTCAAATTGTGCTGCTGGAAGCGACAGAACCAAAGAGTGCTCAGTGTTTATTGATCAGCACCCTGGTAACATTTTTGTTTTCCAAGCTTAGCTCTTGATCTTGAAAACAAATGAACCAGATGGATCGGGGAAATGAGAGCTTGTAAAGCAGGTGGTACCTAATTCATGGTGTTGATGTTTGTCGCAGGCCAAAAGCTGGTGGGCAGGAGTACAAAGCTATATTGTCAGCCATGGCTCAGGAGGCAGCACTCTCTGCTCTGAGTCAGAAGGGTGTGGCTTCAAGTCCCATTCCAGAGACTTGAGTAGAAAAATCTAGGCTGACACCCTGGGCAGAATTTGATTCTCCCCTGGGGAACAGACTTTAAAAAAAAAATTCATTCAGAGATGTGGGCATTGCTGGCTGGACCAGCATTTATTGCCCATCCTTAATTACCCTAGAGAGGGTTGTGGTGAGCTGCCTTCTTGAACAGCTGCATTTCACGTGATGTGGGTATACCCACAGTGCTGTTAGGAAGGGAGTTCCAGAACTTTGACCCAGCGACAGTGAAGGAACAACGATGTAGTTCCAAGTCAGGCTGGTGTGTGACTTAGAGGTGGTGGTGTTCCCATACATCTGCTGCCCTTGTCCTTCTAGGTGCTAGAGGTTGCGGGTTGGGAAGGTGCTGTCGAAGGAGCCTTGGTGAGTTGCAGCTGTGCACCTTGTAGATGGTACACACTGCTGTCACTGATGGTGGAGGGAGTGAATGTTGAAAGTGGTGGATGGGGTGCCAGTCAAGTGGGCTGCTTTGTCCTGGATGGTGTTGAGCTTCTTGAGCTGCACTCATCCAGGCAAGTGGGGTGCGGGTGTTGGGGTCCGTAGAATCGGGAGGGAAGACGGGGTTGGAAAGTCCGTTGCCTTCCCAGCTTCCTGTAATTCACTCAGGCAGGGTAGGTCAACCTGCCCAGAATAGAATTCAGGCCACTTAACAGCCTCTTCCTGGGGGAGCCCTCCACCATGTGGGGAGATCACCCATAAAAGCTGGTGGCCTTGCTCCAGGTTCGGGGGAAAAGACGATATATGAATGCAAGTCTGCAGCGCACTCATTGCCTGTCTAATCTCAGATTGGGCATAAGACATGAAACACAAGCTCCACTTGGTGCCATCTCATAGCAACACACTTGAGATCAGTGACTCAGCGCATGGGAAATTGTGCGTACAAATACAGGTCTTGCTAATTTACCGTGTGTCCAATACCATGCACCATTATGCTTCCTGTTTGGAGCTAATGCTTTGTCTTCCCATTGTTAGTTTCTTCTTGTTGTTCTGTATCCTGTTTGAAAGCAGTTTCACAGAAACTCCAGGGGACTTGCCTGGTACGTTGTATTTGCACAACTAAAACACCATATTGCAATAAAAATAATATTTTCAGCAACAGCAAATTAATGGTCTTCACAAATCTGCCACAACATTTTACTGAACGACAAGTTTTATCCTGAAGTAACATGTCATTATTGCGCCACTGAAATGCAAACATTTTGGGTGCAAAAAAGTAGCTAAATGACAAGATAGCAGTGCACAAATTATTTATTTTTCGACAGCTTAGAATGAGGTATCTTAGTGGCTACATGGCTGGACCAGGAGAGAGCTAAAATCTCATTGTTGCAAATTGTGAAACTGAATTCAATAAATCTGGTAATTTATGGGCTGACAAAAATGATCACAAACCTTAGACATAGAAAAGCTTCCTGCATCTAGAGCCGTGTATAGCAAACAAAGCCCACGCCTTATGTCTGTTTTCGTAGCTTGTTTTTCCTGGAACAGGTCACTAGCCTGAAGGCAGAGGCTATGGCTTGAGGGATGCCACTCCGCATCAAATATGGCCGACCAGGAGCTCCTCCCACTCTTACCACTTTCCGTTTGCATGTTGGAAGAATTCGCAGGTAGATAATCAACCCGTTTTGGCCACGTTATGAATGCACCTTTCCTTGACCATCAAGTTGTGGAGTGGGACTTGAACCTGGAGCTTCTGGTTCAGAGGCATGGATATGACCCACTGCATCACAAGACCTCCTTAAAATCCAACTGCCTTGCTAATATTGTTCAGGGAGGGACCTATAATCCCTGTTCAATGAGTCTTACGTACAACTTCAATCCGTAGCTGACTCTTAATGCATTTATGACAATTCGGGATCACCCACATCCTAAGAATGAAAGAGGAATTCTGAAGATTTTCTACTCCACTGGTGTGTAACATGACAAACACCTTGAAGATGAACTCAATGTGAGCTGATTTTAAAATCAAGAGAGGAAATATATGGAAGGGAAAGATGTTTCTTCTTCTATACTGGTCACATTGAAACACTTCCTCTAAGTCGTCAATCTTGTGACCCTTGGTTTTTCAATTTTGGCAGTCATATGAAGGATGACACTTGAGCACAATCTGCTATGTGCATATATAAAGTGTATAAAATTCTTCATTTCTTATCATTGCACCTATTTCTCTTGTTACAATTACGTAATGCCTTTGTGACATTGGTAACATCTAAAGTGTACCAGTGAAACTTGAAATTTAGGCCTCCCATTACTGATGGCACTATAGTTTGAGTTATCCAGGTCCACCTGCCATATTGGTCTGTCTTAGTAAACATAGCTAAGAGACATATATGCTCTCACCCAACTGTGAGCAGGATCATGGGAGATTTACAAGTGTGTGTGTGTTCTCAATTTATTTGTAGTGGAGTTCTAGCAATATCTGAAAAGATTTTGACGCGTGTGGTTGCATCCAACAATCACAATTGCGACAGCTTTGGAATCCTAGATGTATAGTATTATGGTGTTAAATAAATGTAGTAATAGTCCATATGCAGCAAGAACGGGACAACATTCAGGCTTGGGCTGACAGGCGGCAAGTAACATGCCACAAGTGTCAGGCAATGATCATCTCCAACAAGAGAGAATCTAACCATTCCCCCATGCCATGGGAATCTAACCACTTGCCACGTGCAAATTGGCATAGGGTAAATAAAAGGGGTAAATAAAAGAAGTAAATGTGTAGCTCAAAGATTGGTGTGGGAGAAATGGGTTCCGATTCATGGGGCACTGGCAGCAGTACTGGGGAAGGAGAGAGCTGTTCTGTTGGGATGGGCTTCATTTAAACCATGCTGCGGCCAGTGTTCTGGCGAATCATATAACTAGGGTTGTAGATAGGACTTTAAACAAATTAGTGGGGGGAGGGGTCAATTGAAGGGAAGTTTAAAATATCAAAAAGAAACGAGAGAGCAGCGGTGTAGGGTAGTGAAGAGGTGAACGATAATCAAAGTCTGACAGGAAGGGGCAGAAAATATAAGCGCAAGAGTGCAGCACAAATCAGAACCCAAATGTCAAAGCTTAAGGCTCTTTATCTGAATGCACACAGCATTTGTAACAAGATAGATGAGTTGACGGCACAAATAGAAATAAATGAATATGACTTTGTAGCTACTAGAGAGACATGGTTGCAGGGTGACCAAGACTGGGAGCTCCATATTCAAGGGTATTCAACGTTCCAGAAAAATGGGCTAAAAGGAAAAGGAGGTGGGGTAGCTTTGTTGGTCAAGGAAGGTATCAGTGCGGTGGTGAGTAGTGATATAGGTGCAATAGGTCGTGATGTGGAATCAATTTGGGTGGAAATAAGGAATAGCAAGGGGAAGAAGTCACGGGTGGGAGTCGTCTTTAGGAAACCCGAAGAGTTGCCTCACTGTAGGACAAAGCATAAATCGGGAAATAATGGAGGCGTGTAAGAAGGGCGCTACAATTGTCATGTATGATTTTAATCTGCACGTTGACTGGACAAATCAGATTGGCAGGGGTAACATGGAAGACGAATTTGTAGGCTGCATCAGGGATTGTTTCTTAGAGCAATACGTCGCAGAACCTACCCAGAAACCGGCTATTTTAGATCTAGCGATGTGTAATGAGGTGGGATTAATAAGAGATATTGTAGTTAAGGATCCTCTAGGGGGTAGCGATCACAACATGGTAGAATTTCAAATTCAGTTTGAGGGCGAGCAACTCGACTCTCAAACCAGTGACCTCAACTTTAATAAGGGCAATTGCAGAGGTATGAAGAAAGAATTGTCTAAAGTGGGCTGAGAAAATAGACTAAGGGGAAGGTCAGTGGATGAACAGTGCCAGACATTTAAGCAGATATTTCATAATGCTCAGCAAAAATTTATCCCGGTCAAAAAGAAGGACTCGATGAGAAGGATGAACTACCCATGGTTAACAAAGGTGGTCAAGGGGAGTATCCACTCAAAAACTAAGGCATACAAATTGGCGAAAACTAATGGTAGGCCAGAAGATTGGGATTTTTTTAGGAACCAGCAGCGGATGACTAAAAAGCTAATAAAGAGGGAGAAAATTGATTATGAAAGTAAATTGGTAAGAAATATAAAAACAAACAGCAAGAGCTTCTATGGGTATATAAAAAGAAAGAGAGTGGCTAAAGTGAGTGTGGGACCCTTGGAGGATTCAACTGGAGAATTGATAACGGGAAACAGGGAAATGGCAGATGATTTAAACCCATATTTTGCATCGGTCCCCACTGTGGAGGACACTACATAAACATCCTAAAGATATCAGATAAGCAAGGAGCTAATGGGAGGAAAGATCTTGTAACAGTCTCTATCACAAGGGACAAAGTATTTGACAAACTAATGGGACTAAAGGCAGACAAGTCGCCAGGACCTGATGGCCTGCTTCCAAGGGTTTTAAAGGAAGTGGTTGCAAAGATAGTGGAGGCATTGGTCAAAATATTCTAGAACTCACTGGATTCTGAGGCTGGAGAGGGGGGTGGTCCCAGTGGATTGGAAAACCATTTATGTGATGCCCCTGTTCAAGAAGTGAGGGAGACAAGAAACAAGAAACTATAGACCAGTCAGCCTAACATCTGTCATTGGGGAAAATGCTAGAGTCCATTATTAAGGAAGAAATAGCAGGACATTTAGAAAAACGTAACACAACCAACCAGAGTCAACTGGTTTTGTGAAAGGGAAATCATGTTTGACAAATTTTCTAGAGTTCTTTGAGGATATAACAAGCAGAGTTGATAAAGGGGAAACCGGTAGATGTAGTGTATTTGGATTTCCCGAAGGCTAATCTGAGATTAGACAGGCTTCGATAAGGTGCCACATAAAAGGTTATTGCACAAGATGGGAGCTCACAGTATTAGGGGTAATGTATTAGCGGGGATTGAGGATTGGTTAACACACAGAAGACAGAGAATTGGGATTAACGGGTCTTTTTCAGGCTGGAAAGATGTAACTAGTGGAGTGCCACAAGGATCAGCCCCAGGGCCTCAATTATTTACCATCTATATTAATGACTTGGAGGAAGGGGCAGAGTGTAATATATCCAAATTGTCTGGCGATACAAAAATAGGTGGGAGGTTATGTTGTGATGAGGACATAAGGAATCTGCAAGGCGATATAGATAGGTTGTGTGAGTGAGCAAAATCTTGGCAGATGGATTTTAATGTAGGAAAATGTGAGGTCATGCACTTTGGTAGGAAGAATCAAAAGGCAGACTATTATTTAAATGGAGCGCGACTCCAAAAAAGTGCAACACAGAGGGATCTGGGTGTTCTTGTGCATGAAACACAAAAAGTTAGCATGCAGATGCAGCAAGTAATTAAGAAGGCAAATGGAATTTTGGCCTGTATTGCTAGGGGGTTGGAGTTTAAAAATAGGGAAGTCTTGTAACAACGGTACAGGGTGTTGGTGAGGCCACACCTGGATTACTGTGTGCAGTTTTGGTCCCCATATTTAAGAAAGGATATACTGGCATTGGAGGTTGTTCAAAAGAGATTCACTAGGCTGATTCCTGGGATGAAGGGGTTGACTTATGAAGAACAGCTAAACAGGTTAGGCGTTTATTCATGAGAATTTACAAGAATGAGGAGAGATCTTAATGAAACATACAAGTTTCTGAAGGGGCTTGACAGGGTAGATGTTGAGAAGATGCTTCCACTAGTGGGGGAATCTCGAACTAGATGAAATAGTTACAGAATAAGGGGACAATCATTTAAAACTGAGATGTGAAGGAATTTCTTCTCTCAGAGAATAGTGAATGTCTGGAATTCTCTACCCTAGAGGGTTGTGGAGGCTAGATCACTGAAAGTATTTAAAGAGGAGGTAGGTAGATTTTTGAAATATCCAGGAGTTGGGGGCTATGAGGAGCTGGCACGGAAGAGGAGTTGAGGCCTGAGGCAAATCCGCCATGATCTTATTGAATGGCGGGGCATGCTTGAGGGGCCGAATGGCCTACTCCTGCTCCTATTTCTTATGTTCTTATGATCCAATGGCATTACCATCGCTGACTCCCCCACTATCAATATCCTGGGGTATCCATCAGTTACCAATGAGCAGTAACTGAACTGGGCGAGCCATATAAATACTGTGGCTACAAGAGCAGGTCAGAGGCTAGGAATCCTGTGGCGAGTAACTCACTTCCTGACGCCTTAAAGCCTGTCCACCATCTACAAGGCACAAACCAGAAGTGTGATGGATGCTTGGTTGGGTGCAGCTCCAACAGCATTCAAATTTCCGCACCATCCAGGACAATCCAGTCCACTTCATTGGCATCCCATCCAGCACCTTAAATATTCACTCCCTCCACCACTGAAGCACAGTCTCAGCAGTGTATAATATCTACAAGATGCACTGCAACAACTCACCCTTCGTCAGCACCTTCCAAACCTGCGATCCCTACACAGGTAGAAGGACAAGCGGAGCAGATGCACGGGAACATCACCACTTTCAAATTCCCCTCCAAGCCACACGCCATCCTAACTTGGAACTATATCACCGTTCCTTCATGGCTGCAGGGCCAAAACCTTGGAACTCCCTCGCTAACAGCACTTGTGGGTGCACCTACACCACAGGGACTGTAGCAATTCAAGAAGGCAGCTCATCATCACCTTCTCAATGTCAATTAAGGATGGAAAATAGATGCTGGCCTACATCCCGTGAATGAATAAAAGAAAACCTCTACTGCAAGTTTCGATTAAGGAAGATATAAATGAACCACTTTCCTGGTGGTTTACCCTTCAGGCTCACTTGTGAGTACCTGAGAGTAGCCCAGGGGAATTCTACCCCCAGCTCGCAAGTCCTTGTATTAAAAAAAAATCTAATTTCTTTTACACTTTCAAGGAGCAGTGCAGACTTTATTTTATTTTCTATTCATTTACAGTTGAAATTCTAACACTTCAGTTCAGCAAAAGAAAAATGCTCATTGCTGGCGCATATA
Source organism: Cetorhinus maximus (assembly GCF_964194155.1). Lineage (NCBI taxonomy): Eukaryota > Metazoa > Chordata > Chondrichthyes > Lamniformes > Cetorhinidae > Cetorhinus > Cetorhinus maximus. Next base: position 14,345,162 of record NC_135887.1, read on the forward strand.
ATTTAATTGATTTAAAGTGAAGTGTTGTGCTCTGGTTGCCTCTCGAGCACCATAGGTTTCATGTGGCAGGGATGTTTTGTAGCAACTGTTGGCCTGATCCTGTCTCCCAAAAACTACTGTTTTTTATTTTCAGGGTAGGTGGGGGCTTGGGGTAGGTTTTGGTGTTGGAGTTGGAGAGAAATTCCATGAGAAAGTGATATGAAAAGAAGGAAGGTCTTGCATTTATATACACCCTTTCACAACATCAGGATATTGTCCACAACACATTACAGTCATGAAGTACTTAAGTGTAGTCACCCTTGTAGTGTAGGAAACATGGCAGCCAACTTGCACACAGCAAGCTCCCCCACCCAGCAATGTGACAATGATCAGATAATCTGTTTTTGTGATGTTTTTGAGGGATAAATATTGGTCAGGTCACCAGGGATAACTCTTCTGTTTCTCTTCAAAATAGTTCCATGGGATCTTTTGCATCCACCTGAGGGCAGGCAGGGCCTTGGCTGAACATCTCACCTGAAAGATGGCATCTCCGACAGTGTAGCAATCCCTCAGTACTTTTCTGGATTTCAGATGAGCTGGCTTGAAGGGCCAAATATCCTTTCCTCACTCTAGATTCTACGATGTAATGCTGGCAGAAAATCATTTTCTTTAAGTTATGGAGCAATGGGGAGATACCTTAAATTCTTTTGGGGGAGGTGGTGGCATAGTGGTATTGTCACTGGACTAATATTCCAGAGACCCAGAGAAATGCTCTGGGAACCCAGGTTCGAATACCACCACAGCAGCTGGAATTTGAATTCAATAAAAATCTGAAATTAAAAGCCTAATGATGACCCTGAAACCATTGTCGATTGTCGTAAAAACCCATCTGGTTCACTTTGGGGAAGGAAATCTACCACCCTTACCTGGTCTGGCCTACATGTGACTCCGAACCCACAGCAACGTGGTTGAATCTTAAATGCTCTCTGAACAAGGGCATTTAGGGATGGGCAATAAATGCAGGTCTAGCCAGCGATGCCCACATCCCATGAATGAATAAAAACAAACCCAAGTTCCCCCCTCCACAGAGGCAAAGAGTTGTGTGGTAATGATGTTATCAGGTGCTTCTTATTGCACAGTTCTTATTGCATCAACATTGGTAAAACTAGTTGTTCTCTCAGATGCTGATGGTGCAGGGCTCATAGAGGCCAGCGTTCACCGCCATGAGAGAAAGCAAAAACAAACTACCCTCACCCCACCGGAGTTCCACCATCTGCACATTGACCAAGAAGAAGCATTAATCTGGTGAGGAGGGGGGCACATGAGATGGATACAAAATTCTGTCCAAGCTTATTGAACAAAGCTGCCTTGATGGTTTAGTAGATGGAGACAGCGTCACGGTACCAGACCAGAAGGTTCCAAGTTCAGTTCACCAATCAGTTGTGATATGATTTCCGCTGTGGTTCTATAATGGACTGCAACATCTCCGGGCCAGAGGGACAAAAGTGATTAGTGCTTTTGTTTGTTATCTATCTGCGACTCCTGTCATGGTTGAGTGAAGGTCAGTTGATGGTGGGTTGTGATTGTGATTTCCTCTGTAATTAAAAAATCAGAATGATGCTGCCGATCTAGGGGAGTCTACATGTGAAAGATGGCCACTTGATGGCGAGGATGGCAATAGTAGAGTTGCCAACTCTGGTTGGGCATGTCCCTGGAGTTTACGTCTCATGATTCCTTGCTTCCAGCTGCCGCATACCCGCCACTGGCTACCCTACAAGATCTTCCCACACCAATCGGAAAATGATTGGACTCTTTGTAACCCAGTTGGATAATTATTACTATGGGCTAAACAAACTTTTATCCCGCCTCCAATATTTTGATAACTAATAAACTAAAGTATTGAAAGAAAATGGAAGAAACAAACCAAAGACGTTTCTCCAGGTTGTTGTTTTGCTTTGTCCTGGAGATGTATCTATAATCCCTGGGGAAACCAGAACCATCCTGTAGAGGTGGGAAACCTAGGCAACAGGCGCCTAGGGTTGCCAACTGTGATTAAATGTACTCCTGGAGGTTTCATTACATGACTTGCCCCCATGCTCTAGTCATCATTAGTCGGCCATCCATCCTTGTGATGTACTGCCTTCCTATGCCAATTGGAAAGCAAAAAGACTCATTACCCAACTGTATGATGCTTGACTGTTAGCCAAACAGCAATTTTCCCCCCATTTTCAATATTTTTATATCTAGTAAAGGGAAACATTCAAAGAGAATTACGAAAGGAAATCTTTTTTTAAATGTCACAATGATTTTTCTCCAGGATTACACACACCAGTGCCTTGGAGATTGATCTTCAATTCCTGGAGACTCCAGGCCAATCCTGGAGGGTTGGCAACCCCTACGACCATAAACTCCAGGGCAGCTAAGGGAGGAAAATTGCCCCTCAAAATAAATTTTAAAACAGTCAACATATGAAAAGGGAAGGCGAGGGTGTTGCTTTTTAAAAAAAAAAAAATTACAGTTGGCAAACCCGTATACAGTTTTCAGACTCTACATATGCATTTTTCTTTTCAGCTTGGGGTATGTGCCAGAGCAATGGAAGATGTTTGAATAATGTGCTCGTGGTGGTTGCGAGAATGTAGAGTCATTGTGTGTTGGCACCAGACCAAGTGGCTTCCTGGAAGAGGAGGTTGAACTGCTGACATGTCTGGTGTGTACTACAGCAGGCCGGGGGTGGGAGGAGACGGACTCCAAATGATTACTGTATTTGTCAAACTGAAAGTACAAGGGATTCCTGTTGTCACGTGAACCAGGGTGAGGAGCCCGAGCTATTTAAAAAGGAAATGCAGTCTTTCGTTTCTTTGTGATTTCTCTGACTGCTAAATTTTCTTTTACTTTTTTCAAACAGACAGCTCCTTTCCTATGTAGCATCACCCCATTAGTCCCCCACCCACTGCCCCCCACCCCCGTCCCCCTCCCCCCCCCCCCCCCCCCCCCCCCCCCACTCCTTCCCCCACTACCCTTTTCCATCAGCCCCATTGTATGTTGTAGTTGGTGAATTTGCTGATATGTTTGCCCAGCAGCTGTTTGAGCCTGTCTCAAGTAGCTGTTACCTGAGTGCTGGGCATTAAGTGACAGCCATCTGGTCTCGATATTGCGCTGGCTTGATGTAGATTTTAAAGCAGGTAACTGCAGCTTGGGGCCCCTTTCTCTCTCTCTCTCTCTCTCGGAAGCCAAGTACAGTACAGAATCCCAGCCAGGAGCAACTAAGATCATTGATCTGAATGGCTCAGCGTTATGATCATATATGCCTGTCTCTTTATGGGGTATGTGGAACATTCCTTGTTGCAGTCCTACTCTGGCCCCCTCCCACAACTCTTTCTCCGGTACATCGATGATTACTTCGGTGCTGCTTCATGCTCTCGTCGGGACCTGGAAAAATTTATTAATTTTGCTTCCAATTTCCACCCCTCCATCATTTTCACATGGTCCATCTCTGACACTTCCCTTCCCTTCCTTGACCTCTCTGTCTCAATTTCTGGTGATAGACTGTCCACCAATATCCATTAGAAGCCTACCGACTCCCACAGCTACCTCGACTACAGCTCCTCACACCCCGCTTCCTGTAAGGACTCCATCCCATTCTCTCAGTTCCTTCGCTTCCGTCGCATCTGTTCTGATGATGTCACTTTCAAAAACAGTTCCTCTGACATGTCCTCCTTCTTCCTTAACCGAGGTTTTCCACCCATGGTGGTTGACAGGGCCCTCAACCGTGTCCGGCCCATCTCCCGCGCATCCGCCCTCATGCCTTCTCCTCCCTCCCAGAAACATGATAGGGTCCCCCTTGTCCTCATTTATCACCCCACCAGCCTCCGCATTCAAAGGATCATCCTCCGCCATTTCCGCCAACTCCAGCATGATGCCACCACCAAACACATCTTCCCTTCACCCCCCTGGTGGCATTCCGTAGGGATCGTTCCCTCCGTGACACACTGGTCCACTACTCCTCAACCCCCTCCCACGGCACCTTCCCATGCAACCGCAGAAGATGCAACACCTGCCCCTTCACTTCCTCTCTCCTCACTGTCCAAGGGCCCAAAGACTCCTTTCAAGTGAAGCAGCATTTCACTTGCAATTCCCTCAACTTAGTCTACTGCATTCATTGCTCCCAATGCAGTTTCCTCTACATTGGAGAGACCAAACGCAGACAGGGTGACCGCTTTGCAGAACACCTTCGGTCTGTCCGCAAGCATTACCCAGACCTCCCTGTCGCTTGCCATTTCAACACTCCACCCTGCTCTCATGCCCACATGTCTGTCCTTGGCTTGCTGCATTGTTCCAGTGAAGCTCAACGCAAACTGGAGGAACAGCACCTCATCTTCCGACTAGGCACTTTACAGCCTTCCGGACTGACTATTGAGTTCAACAATTTTAGATCATGAACTCTCTCCTCCATCCCCACCCCCTTTCCATTTCTTCCCCCTCCTTTTTGTTTTTTCCAATAATTTATATAGATTTTTCTTTTCCCACCTATTTCCATTATTTTTAAATGTATTTCCATCCATTGTTTTATCTCTACCTTTTAGCCTTTTTAGTCTTCCTTCATCCCACCCCACCCCCACTAGGACTATCTGTACCTTGCTTGTCCTGCTTTCTACCCTTAATTAGCACATTCCTTTAGATAATATCACTACCTTCAACACCTCTTTATCCTTTTGTCTGTGACATCTTTTGGTTATCTCCACTTATTAGTGGCTTCTTGTCCCAACAGCCCCCCCCCCCCCCCCCCCCCCCCCCCACCACCACCACCACCACCGAATCAGCTTATATTTCACCCCTTTCCTATTTTTACTTAGTTCTGTTGAAGGGTCATGAGGACTCGAAACGTCAACTGTGCTCTTCTCTGCTGATGCTGCCAGACCGGCTGAGTTTTTCCAGGTATTTCTGTTTCTGTTTTTGTTATGATCATATAATGCCATTTGCTCTTCAAACTTGGGCCTGTCTGCATCCTCTTTTTAAGTGGCTCAGGCGTCTTCTCCACGGCTCACATGATAGCAGGATTCCCTTGTATTTTGTATTTGCTATTCAGGGATTGTGTTTTAAATTGATATAAATAAACTTAAGTTGTACAGCCCAAACGGTATCGTCATCAGCTCCAAATCTTAAGTTGAATGAAGGAAGTTGGGGGCGGGTGATTTTTGGGTTTTCCTCTTGACAAATAAAACATTAGAAATCAAGATGACTCAGAGGGAGCTCAAACAAGGGTCTGATTTCCGGTTTCTGGAACATTTTACTTTTTTTTTTCTTGAACAATGTTCTATTCAGTATTGAACTTTCCCAAATGATGCAGTAGCTAATGGCACAGTGCATTGTGGCAGTCCCATGTCTGCAACAACGCCCTTTCAGCTGCTAGGTAGCGGAAACTCTGCCAGGGATCCTGCTTTAGGTTGCTATCTGTTAGGACTTCCTTTGGATCACTGTTGAGAACCAGATGAGGCAGACTTGGCACCGATGGCTCTGCCGGTGAGTGGTGTGCGTGAGAGGAATGGCCAATCAGGCCAAATGTCTGAGACGTGTCGGTGCTGATTATCTCTCGAGGGAGGAAGAATGAGAAAGGAATTAAATTCACACAATGTCTTTCAAGTCTTCGCGATGCTCCAAAGCATTTTATAATTCATACATTATTTTTGAATTATGAACACTATTTTGTAGATTAACATGGCAGCATAGCAAGCTCCCACAAACAACAAGCAGGCAATTTACAAGTTAATTTGTTTTTGGTGATGTTATTTGTGGGGTAATTTTTGGCCAGCGTACCAAGGGAATTCCTCAGCTTCTCTTCTAATAGTTCTATGGGATCTTTTACATCTGAACAGGTGAACAATGCCTCAGCTTAACATGTCTTGTGAAAGACCGTAACTCCAGCCATGCTGCAGTCCTCTCCGTATGCTACTGAAATGTCAGCCTAGATTATGTACTCCAGTTCTGGAGGAGGGCTTGAACCCATGACTCTCTGGCTCTGAGGCAAGATTGCTACCACTTAGGCAAGGCTGACAAAGATGCATGTTTTGAAGATCATGTCCAGTGTTCAAACAAGTGGCTTTGACATCCTCTTAAGAACCAAAGGATGCTGAAAGATTTCAAAGAAAAGCGATGAAGAGGATTTTAGGCCTCAAGGAGATGAAGTTGTAGAAATAGTGAAGCAACTGAACTTGTTGGAGAAAAGACTGAAGTGTTGGTAATACCGGCCTTCAAAATAATGAAAAGTGTTTGAGAGAAAAATAAATGGGTATATTTTGGACAATGAACATAGGATAAAATTGACATTGAATTCACAAGCCTCAAGCAAGGCTCAAGTCTGCCCCCCTCTCCAACACCCTGCAGGATATGTGGGAATGTGGAACAATATACTGGCCCAAACAGCACCTTTTAAAAGGAGATTTGATACCTTTTGAGAATGGGATTCAAGGTTCCCTAAATATTTAACCAGAGTATTTCATTTGTTTTTTCAGGGAAGGTCAGACAAGGAAATTAGTTTGCCTTAAGGTAGGATATCAACATTTGAGATGTGAAGCCTACAATGGAACGATAAAGACGTCGTCTCTAGACAGTCAGGTTGTGAAAGCTGAATGAATTTTCTCACGTCCTTAAAGCCTGGATGGGGATGACAGTTTTTAAGAATGTGTAACCGGAACAAATTCTTTCACCATTCTTCTGAAATTATCCCATTTACGCAAATCAAAATTGGTAAGGGAATGGGGAGCACACCTGCGTTTTAGAAGTTTATTTTTGTCGAGTTTGAACAGGCTCTGAAATTCAGTTAATTATGTCTGGGGGATGCATGAGGGACATATCAAATGGTTAGGTTTGCACAGGCTGATGCACTTTAATAACAGTGTTTGAAACTATGTCAGACTTTGGGCATCTCCTGGACACATAGGAGATAATATCAATAACAATTGAAGCTGTTAATGTGTATGATGAAGAAAGCCAGCGAATAGCGAATGTTAACCCTTGTTACGATTGTGAGACAGTATCATAATCCAAGGAGTCAGGATGAGGCCAAGAATTGGGAGATGAAAGGTTCAACAGCAAGCAAGCTCACATTAGCCCAGCCCCCACTTCCCTACGATTAGATCACAGCCTTGAAATTGCCCTGTAAAAGCTTGTTTTTGAGATGTGTACTGGTTTAATTTGATGGGAAATTTTATTTGGTTTCAGTGACTACAGCAGCTGCTGCTACTGCACGCAGTGTTCTTGATGTGTGCTGACACCCACTCGGGAATCTGGCATTACTGCAACAAAGTTTATTTATAAATGACATGAAGCAGATCCATGGGAAAGTTTTTGTGTCAAGTTTGTATTCTGAATCCTTATTGTTGGAATGTTGGATTTGAAGATTTGTGCATTAACTTTACTCTGTAATAAGTAAAGCCGAGAATCGTAGAATGGTGCAACAACGTGCATTTATGTAGCGCCTTTGGATGTATTAAAATGCCCCATGGCACTTCCCAGCAGCAATTATCAAACCAAAATTTGACACTGAGCCACATAAGGAAGATATTAGGGCAGATGACCAAAAGCTTGGTCAAAGAGAAAGGAGGAAAACTGACCTGGTCAGCTCGAGGTGCAAGGGCAGATATCCTTGCGGTTGCATATCTGGGAGGTTCAAGCCTTGTGGAGTGCTGGGTCTTGAGATGTGACTTATAGCAATAATTAGCTTTTTGAAAATTGTGATTATACTAAGACAGCAGGAGTAAACATGCAATCTGAAGCCATCAAGGAGCCCCATCTGTTAGAACGGCAGATGGAAGTTCCTTGGATTCTAATTTTACTAGTCAGCCCTGTCTTTCCTTAAATTAACAGGCAGCCATGCAGCGCTTGTATTTTTGTAAACTAGTTTAGCAGCACTTGTAACATTTAACAGTGATTTCACTACCGCGAATTGTAATCTCTTGAGTCCGTAAACTAGACGTTGAGACAAGTTGTTTTGTAAAACTTTCAACTGAATATAATGGAAGTTTGGGAATATTTTCAAAATTTAGAAAGATAGATGCACAACTTGTCATCCATGATTCCTTGAGTTTCCTACATTTCAGGATTAATTCAGTTTAATCTCAACCCTTGACAATATTGAGGGCTGTCTCCATTCACTGCTTACCGAGGTCTGGTGCAGGGAGAGTTCCATTTTAGATAATCTGGTTTCAATCTTTCGTTGTCTGCATCATTGTGCCTATGATTGAACATGAAGCTTTGGGTAAAAACAAAAAGCTAAAAGCTACTGCGGATGCTGGAAATCCAAAACAAAATAAAAACAGAATTACCTGAAGCTTTGGGTCTGTTTTGGCTTTGAAAGACTTTTTAAAAATGTTGCCTAATGTCGTATTTTATGTACTGCCAAGCTGTGGAAAGTTGAACAATAGCATGACTTTGCCCAGTGGCTCAGTAAACTATGCCAAGCAAGCCAGAAAGTCCGTGGGTTCCATTCTCGGGCATCAGAAACTGAGATTGTTGGGGCATTGTCATGGATTAAGGAATGGAAGATTGGCCAAGATTGCTATTCCAATTATTACCTAGTGATTCCTGCTGAAGGTGCATGTATTTGGATGTTGGCTGAGTATGTAATTGTGCTTACCTGTGATGATGTCCCATGACTGGCTGAATATTCTGCCAACCCTCTCTGTTGATACTTTCGCTCAAAGAAGGATCTCTTGGGCATTGTTCAAAGAACAGCCACTGCCTTCCCAGTGCCATCTTTCAAATGAGACAACAAGCCAATGCCCTTTCTACCTGCTCAGGTAAACATAAAATAACTCACGGACGGTTCAAAGGAGAACAGAGAATATTCTCGGCACCCCTAGCCAACATTCCTCTCGAACCAAAGCCACCAAGAGCACATTATCTGGTTACTGATCATTTGGTGTTTGTAGGATTTTGCTGTTGTGTGTTCCCAAATGACAATAGTGATTCCACTTCAAAAGTAATTCACTGGTTATAGAATGCTTTGTGATGTCCTGTGATGCTGTATAAACAGAAGCTCTTCTCTACAAATGAGTTAGCAGCTTCAAAAGGTGTAAAAATAGATTGTGCTTTTTTTTTGTTCAAAATAAATGTCCCTGTTTCAAATTTAAATCCATTACCTAACTGACTGACTGACTCCTATGACAATACGGAGCGAGGTCCGTTAATCGAAAGTTTAACCCTCCCTGGGGGCTGTGATTAGGTTTTTCTTCCAAATAAGACGAAGTGTATTTTATTTATTTTAAATTGACTTTTGGTTAGTGCTGCTGGAATTTTTGAATCAGTCTAATTACTTCTGGGTTTTTACTGCTCTACACTTCACTGTGAAAATGTGAGAACTTTGTTTAGTGTTGATGATTACATCATGCGGTAACTCTCTTCTTTTAAATTGAGCTCAAGCCTGTACAAGTATTTTGTTTTTGTCACTGGAATTAGGATTTTTTTTTTTCTCTTCCCAGTTATCAATACAAGGGCCGGCCTTTTAACGTTCATTCAGCTCTATCCATTGGCTATGAATTCATCCAGTGGGTAGTGGTAGGGGTATCATAGTAGGCCTTATGCCCTGGAATAGGAGGGAAGAAATCAGCCAGAATTCCCACTCTTGTTTTCTATCCGATGATCCCTGCTGCAAGTGTGTATGCACGGATGTTAAGTGTAGACAAAATAAGGCTTAGTTCTGTTAATTCCAAGCAACAGAACGTTTTACTCATATTCCGCTATCCAGACTTACTGTGGAATCATGAGTACATGGGTGAGGTACTGGAGTGTGATTGAAAAGCATCATGATGTGAGGTATTATATATAACATCAATTTAAAAAAAAACATCGATTTATAGGGAGAAATGGTAAGTTTCCACTGATTCATGTGTTTACTTTGGTCCCAAACTGAAACTTGAATGTTGTGTGTGTGTTTGCAGTGGAAATAGAGCTATGGGGCATTTTGTGATCCAGTGGCCTTTTGATTGGAGCATGTTTCCATTGTGATCCCTGTGAAAATTGTGCTTATCATTGCTGTGGTTGCATTGATTGTGGGATGGGGGCAGCAGTGGAGGGTGCTGGGGAGAGGGACTATGTTTTGATCTTTATAGGGGACTTGAGGAACAGTCAGGACAAGAACAGTGTGAATAAAAAAATGAGACAGTTCGAAGAACTGTTAATGAAGTGGTTGCTACGTGTTGAGATGCAGCGTGTGGTTTAAAAAAAAATGAAGAGGTCACAGTTCCTTTATGATCGTGTCAGCTGCCATGTGCAGAATGAGTACACAGAGACGATGCAGAAGTTGGCAATCAATAATAGCATCAAAAATAATTAGAACATAAAGCAGAAACCCTCATTACACTTAAATGAACTTGTGTGTTGGTATATGTTAGAAGACTGCAGTTTGGTTGAAATACTCAACCCCCAGCCTCCTCCTATAATTAAGCTGCTGGTCTTTGATTTGAAGCTGAAGTGGCGACCAGTGTTGTGGTTGGTAACATTCAGGCTTGATTTGAAGATGGTGAAAGATAACATGTTTGGTCTTGGCTAGTTGTGTGATTTGGTGGGGATGGGGGTAACCAGGTTTGGCTTTTCACACTGGTCCACAGACACCTGAGAACCCCTCAGGTTATTCAAGACTGTGTTTACAGTCTGTCCTTGTGCAATATCTAAAGAATTCCATATTTTGATTTTTTTAAAAAAACTCATATTTATTAGCTTACTGGCATTCTACACCTGTTAACCTATACTAATAAAACACATCTCAGTAATCGTGCTACTTTCTTTTGGGTACCTGGCAGCATCTTCAAAGGCCTCCGAGAGGAGTGCCATTATTTTTAGAGGTTCCCATACGGGAAAGGTTTAAAAACCACTACAATGGAGAAGGTGGGGGGGAAGGAGGTGAATGCTTTTCTCAGGGAAAAAAAAACCTAGGAGTGAATTCAATTTTAGATGAATACAGTGAAATTGAATAATAATAATGGACTCTGTGTTTCTTGTAGTTAGTGAAAGAGGGATTGCAACCCAGAGGGTCAAAGTCTTGATTTGTACTTTCACAACATTTTCTGCTAAAGATAACCGGACAGTTTCATTTCTTCCTCTTACTCACACTCTTTCACACATTCTCTCTCTCTCTCTCTCTCTCTCTCTCACAGACACAGGACGAATTTAACCTTGTAACCCTGCCCTTCAGATTGTCTTCACTTTACTACTGGTGCAGCAGTCAGTTTTAATAGTACCCAGAAGACTGGCCCATGCTCAGATTAACTCCAGTAGAAGCCTTCTTTCATTCTGTTAAGGATATCTTGATTTGATTAAAGGTTGTATTTTTTATGGAGCGTGGAGAGGGTGGGGGGAGAATGGCCGGCTGTTTTTTGACTAGACTATGAAACAGCTTGCTGACCTGTTAACAGGTTAATGTGAACCTGCTGTTGCTGACCACATTGAGGAGTACTTTCAGTGTCTGTGAAGTTCTGGCCATTGGGCTTTTGGCTAGACAACTTCTATAGATAACTATTCCTATGATACACATTACAAAATGTGTCCTCTTCAATCAAATGATTTTAAGTTCGCAAGGCAAGTGCAAGTTCTTTTTAAAAAGAAACTAGCTGTATTGATTAGCAAGGGAGGGAGTTATACTGTAATCTGGAAGTTATTTGGTTTATGTGCACACTGGTATTAACAGCTATTCAAAACTGTGTTGCAAACAGTTGGCTCCACATGACGCATTCAGACAATCTGGTTCCTGGGCAGCGACAGCAAATGTTGCTGAATGAGACCCACAGCTAAAGCACAGAGGAGAGCAGATGGGAGTGACTCTTTCCCAAAGCTCATCGTCCTTTCATCCTTTGATGGGAGCGAGCTCCTGGCTGTAACCTGCCCTCTCCCGCCACCAATCCCGCTTGCAAAGTCACGAAGACGGAACTTAATCGTGAAATGTGAGGAATTAAGGGCTTCACTCTTAGTCCATAATGCAGGCACACCAGCGCATTGTGTTCCTATGATGTCTCCTTTGTAACTGAAAGTCCCTCAGTGTTATAATTTGCTGCTCATTCACTGAGAAAGGAAAGAATCTGGAACCAGTCTTTCCTTCACATAGGTTTATTGACATAACCCAGAGAACACATGCACAGATTCCCTTTTCCTCCCCACCCCGCAGGTGGAAACCATTTCTTATATATACTTGAGAATAATGCCCCAACCTTCCCCAATTAGTAACAGCTGCTCTCACTTACAACCAGAGCATGTACTTCATTGTAACTGAATTGCAACATTAGTGCTTGGCTCATTGGTAGCGCTGTCACCTCTGGTTCAGATGTAACCTAGGCTGACAGGCCAGCACAGTACCGAAGGATGGCCACAGTGCTATCTTTCACAGGAGAAGCTAAAGGGAGATCCTATCTCGCCTGTTCATGGAAACGTTAAAAGCTGTAGAGCTGGTATTCCGGAAGGACGAGATCAATGGCTTGAAGGTGGTCCTTCATTTGACACAGTCTCATGATTTGCTGCTTATTCCTTCTTGAATAAACCACATCTTACGATCTTTCTCGTCTGTTTGTTTCTAGACTTTAAAAAGGAAAGAGAAAGAATACGAGCACGAAATGGAACGCCTTGCAAGAGAAAAAATTGCCACCCAGCAACGTTTAGCAGATCTGAAGAATGAACTGAGCCAATGGATGGACATTCTTGAAGTGGATCGCATTCTCCGCCAAACCGTGCAACCGGAGGACGACCAGGCTTCTACCTCAACCGCATCCGGTAAGAGCTAGAATCATAAGAATAAAACTGCACAGGAAGAGGCCATTCAGCCTATCACTTCTATGTCGGGATTGCAAAGCAGCTAAAAGAAACCTTGCTTCCTTTCGAGGAGCTTGATCGGGTAAGGTGATTATCGACAATGTTAGAAATGCAGGTCCCTTTAAAAGTAAACCAGGACAAGTTTCAGGGTGAACTGAGAGTAGGTGATGCTCATTTGAAGCCTGTACTTAAGAGCTGGGTTTTTCCCTAGTAAAGGGAGTTTCTGCTTCTTGACAGGGAAAGAAGGTAAGAGACTGGTTTTTGTACTGGACTAGTTTAACAATAAAACAGTTGTGATACACAGAATGTCTTCTGCTGCCTGAGTTGGTAAATGGATATCTACTTATTAAACAATAATAACCAATTAGTTACCAGAGTAGCTATTGAGTAACCTAAAACAGCATACGCTGCAATTCCTTGTGTTTGAAATTTGGCGAGGAGCCTTTCCACATGGTGTTGCAGCAGTGCTACTAAATTCTTCTGGCTAGGGCTAGAGATTTGTTGAATAGACACTCCCAGTAATGTTGTTTCGCTCTGGAGTGATAGGATATGGTTTGTGTCTGCAACTCTTTACAAAGTGAGGAATAGGATGGTAAACTCCATCCTCCCATGCCCCCAGAGGGGAAGTAATTCTTGTAGGGAATGTGGGTTGGAGATGGGGCTGCAACATCGTAGGCCCAATTCTGCAAATGTTCCTCCTGATCACAGGAGCCAAGAATTTACCTTCTAACAGTAGCTGTGCTGCTGTGGGCTATTGACTAGTAGAAGCTAGGAGCTTCCTCACAGGAAGAAGAAAAGTAGCCAACTGGTTCTATTTTAATAAAACACTTTCACTTACTCAGAAGATAGGATAACCCTATGCAGGGTTATATACTTCACACAAGTCTGCTCCCACCTTATTTCATCTAGCCCTATCTGCATACCTTCTAGCCTTGGTTTCCAATGACGGCCCCTGTCTTTTCCCTGGCATGTAATAAGACTGAATTCCAGCTTAATCAATATCCCACGGTCGAACAGATCATAAGGGGAAGCCAAGTGGCAAATGGGGCAACAGGGGTATTGAGAGCCAGAGTTGAAGACAAGACAGGTCACTGGTGGCTCCTGTACGTTGATGGGAGACGGAGAGGCCTGCATTGTCTCTTGCAGCTATTTCCGAAAAAACGGAAAATTGCAAGGGAATATATTGCGAATCCAGTTTTCTAATACGTGACCCAATGCATTGATGAGATTTGCGCCCTCGCAATGAAGGTCAAAGATTATTTGATTTACAAAAAAACCCTGGGGTGGACCCTCGAAAGATGATGGCGGGGTGAGGAGAGGCGGTGGGGGTGGAGGTATTGGTGGTTAGTGAAACATGAGAGTAGAATTCGGGAGGGGGTGGGGAGAGACAAACTGCCCTGATTCTGTAAATATAGCACAGCTGGATTTCTCCTTTATAAAGGCATGTTGTGCCTTTTGTGGAGATCGTCATGACAACCGGCTTGGATGAATTGGAAACAGTAGAAGATTTGTAAATTAGTTTTCTGAAAGGTTATTAATATATTGTAGTGCAATTGCACAGCACTCTGCTTGCAGGGTCGAAAAACATTTTCACTCCATTAAAATGAAAAGCATGGCTCCGGGATTTGTTTATGCATTGCCTATTTTATTACATAAACTAATTGTGCTCTATCTGTTTTCAGCGGAGTGCTTCACTGTTGTAAAATCTTGAAAGTGAATTTATTATTTCTCAAGTTTGATTTCATACTTAATTAATCAGTAATTGTACAGTGGATGTTTTTCCTATTTCTCTCCTCTCCTTGAAGGTTCTAACTCAGGATGATGGGACCCAGTTTCCATAGGCAATTTGGTGGGCAAGATATCACACAGAATCATAGACTGATACAAGGCCATTTGGGCTATCTTTGGTAGAGCTATCCAATTAATTCACTCCCCTACTCTATTCCTGTAGTTCTTTCCCTTCAGTACTTATCCAATTCCCATCTAGAGAATAACAACTCGGTATAAAAAAAATCCAATCGCTTTCAACCGATGTCGTCTGGTTACTGCCTAGTCTATAACTTGGGGGGAAAAAAAATCTTTATTTACTTTGTCAAAATCAATCATGACTTTGAATACATCTGTCAAATATCCCTTTAACCACCTCTGGCCTGAGGAAAACAACCCCTGCTTTCCTGGTCTCTCCGCATAACTGAAGTCTTGCATTCATAGCCGCTTCTGGTCCTGGGATAGAGCTGATCTCTGCGCTGGCAGAGTTCCCAGAGGTGAACCATTTCCCCTTTAATCTCCCCAACTCTCCCAGCCCTCCTTGCATTCAGATTCATGATCCGTTAGGTCTTCTGAATTGGCACCCTGCAATCGCACAAAGGCTTGGGTTAGAGAGGTGAAAACTGCTGCTGTTCCTGATCACAATTTAGTTACCCACTACTTAAAAAGTGCACGCCAGGGGAAAGGATGAGATTGGCCAGGGCTGTGGTGCACTGTGGTATGGTATGGTTTCATGACACCGATTGTGTGCCTATAGACTCTCACCTGAAGAATGACCACTTGGCTGAAGACCCAGCCAACGACTGGTGCACCCCAACAATGATCAAAGCTTTCAGGAGAGAACGGTTGAAAATTGGAGTAGTGATTGATGGAAGCAACTGTTACGCTCAATGAAAATGTACCACTTTAATCATTTGTCTTTTTATTTTTGTCTATTCATTTCAGAGGGTGAAGACAATATCGATGATGATATTGAAGATATGAGACCCATAAACTCTCTACCGCAAACACCTCACCGGTCACACCATGAGTTGCTTAAGGCTGTTTCTTCTCCTGCTATTACTCACCAGTCATCGTTGCTGCCTCAGCATCTGTCTGTCCAGCAGAAGCCGCCTCAAACCCAGGCACAAGTGCAAATCCAGCCCCAGGCTTTAATTCCGTCGCAGACGGTAATGCCAGCTCAGACTCACATTGTGACGGCATCGACGCTACAGCCAACCGTTATTGCCCATGCCGCACCTGCTTCCCACGCGTCAGTGATTCACACGGCTGTCAACCACGTTATCCAAGCTTCTCAAGCAAAGCACATTGCTCATATTGCACCTGCAACCTCCAGCTCTGTCCAGCTGACCACCGCTGCTCAACCTATTGGCCACATCACTGTGCACCCAGCCACCTTAAGCCATATGGCTCACCTTGGTCAACAGCTGCCCACTATCTATCCGCAACCAATGACGGTGAACCAGCCAGTTGTGAGCCATCTCACGCACACCATCACCCACCAGCAAGTCAACGGCACCGCGCCTGTTGGCCAACAGGCGGTTGTGACAAAGCAAGGCGTGGGCCCACAAGTCGTGCACCAGCAGATAGTGGGCCAGACAGTCCTGAACCCTGTCACTATGGTGACCATGCCATCGTTTCCTGTGAGCACTTTGAAGCTGGCCTAAACTTGAGGAACGCAGAGCCCCGAGAGCACAGTAACTTAAAAAGACAGCTTTCCTTCGTTCTCCAATACATTCCTGGCAACAAGTTACAGGCAAGGGACGGAAGGGTTGTCTTTGGAAGACATCAAGCGGAGAGGGCTGGCAGAGTGAGAGAGAAAAAAAAAAATCCAACATGTCACCAAGCTGGCAGTGGGAAAGGAATACACACTGCAGAAAATAAACTGCTAATCAGAGCAGCATGGAATGACAACTGTCCTTAGTGACCTTTGTGTGTGTGTGTGTGTGTGTGTGTGTGTTTTGTAATTGGTGAACTTAAAAAGGTGTTAGCAAGGCTTTTATTTTATTTTTTCCTCCCTCCCCTGGCCCTTCGTGTGTTGCATCGCCCCAGGAAATAATTGCTGGACAGATGCCACCATGATCAGACAGAGGGTTTTTTTTTAAAAAAAAAGCGAGGAATCTTGCAAACGAAGGCCCTGGTGGAGTTGAGCTTCACCGGATGATGTTGATATACCAAGATAAATTAACAAAGACGACGTTAATCGTGCCCTTGTGTTTGCGTGTGTGTATGTGAATTGAAACGCAATGGTCTGCTGGACCAGGCCCGGGAGTGTTGCAGGAGGCCCAAGACAGAACCAATGTGTCTGTCCTCAGCTTTTTTCCAATATCGGTTTTTAAATTTGCTTTGTGAGGACCAACACAAAAAAATATGAACTAATTGTCGTGGTCTTTATTTTAAATGCACCTTTTGGAAAGGTCATTAATTGGCTGCAGCAACAACAAGGAGACCCACACACATTCTAACAGTCCATAAGAAGCCCTGGCTGAGGTGAATAGATGTTGGCTGGGGAAGGGGAGGAGAGGAGAAGTTAACGATGTGCTGCAGTCCTGTTTGTAGCTGTGTCTGTTGGACTGAGTGGCTTTCTGAGCTTAAAGTGAGTTTAAATGTATGAATTGTCTAAGACTGACATCATTACTGTGTGTACTATAAAGGCAGTGTCTGTCATATGGGGACCTTTTTTAAGGAAAAATTTTTTTTTTGGCAATAAAATTTTCTGCTTTCTTTGATTTAGGCTCAGAAAGGGTCTGATTGATAAACCATATAAATGGATCTGATTCATAAAACATGAGGCTCAGGCTGAGGTAGCCCCTCGCCAGATGGCTCCTTTTGAAGATTCTGCCTTGATGAAGTTTCCATGCTTGAGTATCATAGAGTGTACTTCGTACGTACAGTTAAAGAAAAATTCTGGAGCGGTTTATAATGAAGTTTCAGTTTACTTTACACAAACAGCAAAGTGCACCCCTTAATTATTTTTTTTTTATAAAATATAAATAATGTCTCAGGTATTTTCAGTGTGGTTCCAATCATGAGTTTCTCAGATTAATTTTAAAAAAATCATGGTGAAACTACTTGAAAATGTTGTGCCGTACTCTAACCTAGTCTAAAAATGCAATATAAAAGTTTAAAATCGGAACCAATTTCCTTGAGCATTCTTTGAGCAACCTGAATCGTGAGCCCATAATATTCTGTTCAATCCAATGTTGCTGACTACAGTTGTAAACCCTCATAGTGGGATCATAATATTACTAAGGAAAGTGCAAATTGAAGGGTTAGTACTGTGACTGTCTTGATACCCTGATCGGCTTTTCCAATGTTAACTCTGGCCCA
This sequence comes from Cetorhinus maximus, assembly GCF_964194155.1. NCBI lineage: Eukaryota > Metazoa > Chordata > Chondrichthyes > Lamniformes > Cetorhinidae > Cetorhinus > Cetorhinus maximus. The sequence goes on from NC_135887.1 coordinate 14,363,030, forward strand.
ATTGCTGGGGTTTTGGCTTCTTTTCTGTAAGCGGAGCGTCAAGTACCAGATGCTTCAATTTTACTTTTAAGTACAGCATTTTCTCCAGTCAGCCACTGACTAGTTAGAAATGTTAAAAGTCAGAGTGAAATTCTAAACTTATGGTGAAGGTTGTCGTCACATTATGTTGCCTGATAATTCCACTCTTCGCTTGCTTGAAATGGTGATTTTTAAAATCATATATTATGTGTACCTGTCTTTTAATTCCAGGGTACCTCTATTCACAGTAACACCACTGATTTGTGAAAAATGGTTTTCAAGAGTTTTTTTTTAATACCTTTTATATTAACCACAGGTTAATAGATTAGTGGTATGTTACAAGGTGGTGATGCAGCAAGGGGTTCAAATGAAGTTATGTGCCAGAGAGAGAAACAACATTATTTTTTGAGTCCTCTGAACCTCCTTTCTGTGGCAGTGCATTGTAATATATAATAGATGTATTGTTTTCCTGTATCACCCAGTCAAATTAAAGTACTTATTTCTGCTTGTTCATGTGTACAGTACTTTAGATCATGTGATCCTGAGCGTTCTGCCCAGCAATAGTGTTCAGTTCTGATGTCTCCATTTATTTTCCTGCATGTTTTTCTCCCTTTCAGTCCTCCCCCCGCCCCCATCCCTTGTTGCACAGCACCTTTAGTTGGCTATTCAACTGTGAAGGAATCACAGCCCAATCTAATTCTTCCTTCAGCTTAATGACCACACACTTTTCAGAATCCCTGTACCACAATCAGGAGAGGGAATCCTGGCTGATTTTTTTTTTTATTTTTTGCCTGCCCCCCCACCCCCAATACAGTGTAGGGCCCAAACTTGGGATCTTCTGCAGTCTAACAGCTCTTTACCAGACCGAGGACAATACTTAACCCACTGAGCCTTTCTTTGGTGGAGCTAACTATCAATTTTTTTTTAAAATCAACATTAAAGTGCTGCAGTTTATGCAGGCACTAATCTCTTTGTGTTGGTGAACTTTTCTTTTCCATGATACAACTGTGCTTGTGTTACAACCCACTGAAATAATACACGTGCTATATTATGGTGATGAGTAATTGTTGCTGAGTATTTGGCCCTGATTCCCAGGAATGGACTTGGTGCTGGGATTGCACTGCAGTACCCACCCGCTGTTATCTGTGTTTGATGGGTCGCAACTGGACCACTGCTTTCTAAATATTTCTGTAATAAAATGCAGAGATATTCTGAACTGAAGAATTTCTCAATTGACATCCTACCCTCGAGATTCTACCCATGGCTGGCTGTGAGGGAAACAGTTTGATAAAACCATATAAATGTGATGATTCTTTTTTGACTGTTTAATACAAGAATATATAGGTACAAAACTTACGGTTAAATGTGAAATGAGCTCTGTTTCCATTTATCCTTTTAACAAAACGGGACCTCTTGGTGCTTTCCCCGTTCATGTGTCCTGTGCCTAAGTTCTCCGTATTTGGGTAAGTTGTGTATGCTGTATAAATTTATTATTGTATGTCCGTGTTGTTAATATTGAAAGGCACTTGTGTGGTTTGCTCTCTGCAGTTCTCCAGGGCATTAAAGATTAACCCATCAGGGACTGAGGCCCATTACCATTTTCAGGGATATTAATAATTCCAACCCTCCTTCAAAAGAATTCAAAAGTCTGTCCAGACGTAACAGAGGGGAAGAGTAAAAAAAATGAGCTAGACTTCCCACTTCTGATCTCCATCCAGCAACTCATACTCTGGAGTCTAGTTTGTGTGTGATCATGAGACCCAATTCAGCTTTGATTGCTCCATGGTCTAACAGGCTGCTGACACTTGCCATCGAGACTCTCTCACATGAAGAAGGGCTCCTAAACCAAGGTACTGAAAGTCCCCTGAGTCATATCCAACAAGAGTTGGCACCTGTCGAGAGAGGAGATCAGAGTTGGAGAGGGTGGAAGAACTGAATTTTACCAAATGCACCAGGTAGGGATATGAAGAATTCCAACTGGTTGCTTATGTGGCAAAATTATAATCAGCTAGCAAAAATTTCCTAAATTTGACATTTTTAGTGAAATTACAGATACTTGCTTCACAAACACGTGATCCCGGCACACTTTTTGACCTCAAAAATAAAAGGAGATAGAACTAATGGGCGTCTCCCTTCACCCTGTTGCCCGAGGGACAAAAGGGAAATTTGAATCTGTGTTCCGATTGCACCGATGGCAATGGGAAAAAAAATCCAATGAAATTTTATTCTCTTGCAGAGACACTCGAATTAAAACAAAAGATTAAGAGGATAGTGAGGAGACTGTTTAATAACAGCTGTACCCCAAAAGGTTGTGAAAACTGGGCTGTAGCTGCCAAACTTATGGTTAAGTGTAAAATGAGCTCTGTTTACATTTATTTATCATTTTACCAAATGGGACCTTATGATGCTTTCCCCATTCAAGTGACCTGTGCCTAAGTTCTGCATATTCGTGTAAGTGGCTTACCTCCCTAACAGAGAAAGAGAATGCACTTTCCGGCAAACAAGAAACACTAGCTGCTTCTATTTTGCACTAAGAACCATATTGGGGTGGCACCAGCTCCTGATCTGCTGTTTTCGTGCCGCCTGGCTGCAACCTGAGAGTAAAATGTGCCAGAATTTATTAAGGACGTCGGCCAGGAAGGCCGCCTTGTTTGGAACCAGGCTGCAGCTGGCTGCGATTGGGAGCTGCCGCAGAGAGGGCAGGTCTCACACTGTATAAAAGCAGCTTCTACCTGTGGTGAGTTTCTCAGTAACTTGATTCACAGCCTGTTGAGTACGAGTGACTGGGGTTTCATGCGCATCAGATACCAGGCTAACCAAAAAAAAAAAAGCTTGACTGGGACTATATCTGAATTGAAAGAAAGCAGAATAATTTTCCCCATTAGAGAGACATTACTTTTTTTTATTATTAATGTTTATGGTGAATGCCTTCACTGTGTAACAGCTTTTGTTTAAAATATTGAGGGGAAAAATGTTTAAAAAAAAATCTTTTCTGTGAAGATTTTGAAGTGTTTGAATGGACCAGGTGTGTGAAAAATATCAGTGGATTTTTGTATATAATGTATTTTTACTATTTAGCTGTAATATAATGGCTTTCATTCAAAAAAAATTCAGTATCAATGTGTATAATATTCTCACATCCATCTATCAAACAAGATGCACTTGCCTCAGATACTATAAAAAAAAATAAAGATACACCTGCACTGACCTCCTATCTGCTTGTCTGCTTTAATCCTGTTATATGTGGATGTGCATTTGAATCCTTGTTCAAGACTGGGCCTTTGACATTTCACCTCCACCTCCCCTGTTTTCAGCTTTCTCTCACCCTTGCTGGTGCACTAACTTATATGGTACGGTGGGGTGGATTGGAGAGGAGAATTACTCTGGTCACCAAATCTAGCGACGTCGTAAGGGAGCTCGTGGAGATGAGTGTGGTTAGGACTCTGCTGGAGATGCCAGAGAAAGTCTTCACAAATACGTTTTCAATAACACCAACTTGCATTTATATATCATCTCTGACAGAGTAAAGCATCCCAAGGCTGGAGCACTATCAAAGAAAGTTTGACACCAAGGCACATAAGGGCGATATTAGTAATGTTCCCTTTAAAATTTAGCTGCTGTGCACGGCCTGGTTTTTTTTTGAGTGTGTGGTCCCTTTACATTTTTTTGTGCTGCTGTGCACACATTATTTAGCCCAGAACAAGGCTTGCCCAGTACCTGTCAGGCTGCTGTGCGACCATGTACCTACGCAGCTTAACGGAAAAATTGGATATAAGGGCAGATAAGATAGGTCTTAAGGAGGAAAGAGAGGTGGAGAAGATTATGGAAGGAATTCCAGAGCTAGACCCACGCAGTTGCTAGACCTCAGTAGATTTTATGATGTAGTGTATTCCACGGACTGTGGCAAACTTTATATGCCGGGTGCGCTGATTGGAATATTGGCATTCCTGCTTCACACTGCCTGATCTTTCTACTCATTGAACTCGATCGAGGCAACATTGAGAGGGTTGCAAAGCTGCTACACTCACTTCACGGGCTATCCCGGATGGTACTTCTGGTGCATGCAGTTTTTGGGTATTGCAAGGTCTGCCCCACATAACCACAACCGGTGGCTGGGAACCCTAACTTTTGAATGTGAGTCTGTTTTTATTTATGTGACGCTTACTTGGCTCAACTTTGGCAATTAGACCAGTTCCCATTTTTTACACCCGACATCTTTGCCAGCCACTGCCAGCATAATCACTTTGGTTTAAAACACTTGACACTTGGGTGAGAAAAAAGCCTTTTATCTTGAGGTGGCTTTTTAATCTGGGTATTAGAAATGAAACAATATACTGACCGCCGGGGTAAATGTGGAAGTGCTTTTTAATTTTCTATTAGAAACTTTTAAAGTTTTTATTAGATAGTTTCACAGAACAGCAGTTGGGAGCGGGAACCCTGGCTGATGCCCCCTCCCCACACCCCCACTGCAAAGGACAGTTATGGCCCAAGGTGTCATTGTGGTTGAGTTCTCAGATCATTCTAGAGTTTTTGATCTTGGGCCCTTTCTGATCTCAATGGCTCAGATCATGCGTTATCCAGTGTCTTATTTTAATTTTCACCCCTCTTTTAAATTGGCTAACTCTTGGGTAGGATTCAACAGGTGGTGACAGCCTGTAAATATGCAGGGCAGGGCAGCACAGCTTGGCTGGGCAATCACCAGCATGTGAACTCTCCTCAACTGCTATTACTAAGCAGCAATCAATAACAGGAGCCCTGGCCTGTGTCTTTCTTCCCCTTCATAGAGCTGGGGAAAATGCATGTCCCATTCCTATGCATGTTGAACTGGTTTCCCCCCAACAGCAACAAACTAATGTTTCCCACAAGAAGTATCATATCGGCACCAGCACTATACCAGAAACATTAAAGCAGGGGTGGGGAAACTGTCTTCAGGAGCCCCCCAATATGTTCCAAAATAATTTGCATATTCAAAGTTCAAGCTGATAAATAAGAAATGTAAGTGCCAATAGCACTGAGTTGTTTTCCTTGCTAGGTTTTGGAGTGAGTTTCCATACTTCTTTAAAGGAACACCATTTTATGCCTGGTCATTTTTGTGTGACAGTCACCCTCTGATTGGAATAGCCAGACTAAAGTTGCTGCAGAAGTGTCACGATTGATGTAAAGCAAGATTACCTATATGCTAAGCACATCCACATTGCATTAGGTGTATTTGCCTTTCCCTTGTTTATTTGTGTAGGAACCAGCTGCATCTTTTTTATCAGAACACAGGTCTCCTGATATGCAAATTTATTCTGTTTGTTTTATTTAGCAATATGAGAGCAAAGTATGGGGGCATGACAACATCAGAAGTTTTAATTAGAAAAGCACTGCAAGGTTCTCACCTGCAGGAAATCCATTAGCATTTCTACACACACAGCAGTCTGAGAAGGGCTCCCCTTTCCTGTGACAACAAAGTAAAAGCTTTGTAGCCATGAGACCTGTCCAATCTGTACAAAAACAGGAAACCATCCTATTTAAGCTTATTCAGTACGGCTTAAAGCAAATTTTAGCCTAACCCATGGTGCCAAGCATCTTGTGATAAGAACATGTCATATTTCAGGCGCTTAACTCGTCGCTTATGTTTTTTTTCCCAAAGTCTTATTTCTTTAAAAATTATTTCCACTAGCGGGAGCCCAAAATTTCGGGACCATGAATATGAGAGTCATTAATAAATCCAATAGGGAATTTAGGAGAAACTTTTCTTTTACCTAGAGACTAGTGAGAATGTGGAACTTGCTACCATAGGAGCTGTTGAGACAAATGCGTAGATGCACTTAAGGAGAAGCTAGATAATCACATGAGGGAGAAAGGAAGAGAAGGATATGCTGATAGCGTTAGTTCAAGAGGTGTTAAAGGAAGTTCGTGTGGAGCATTAACTGGCATGGGCCAGTTGGGCTGAATGACCTGCTCCTGAGCTGTAGACTCTATGTAAAATTATTAGACAAAATCATTACAAATGTTTTTTTTTGTCTCTCTCTCCTGAAGGCAGTGCTTGTTGATTGGAGGTAATTCCATGAGTACTAATCACCTTCAGGTATTGTACCTCACCACCTGGATATTATTGATGTTCTGAGGCTTGGGATGTTTTATTACATTAAAGGCAGTATATAAATATAAGTTATTGTTGTTGCTTGATAACCGAGTGCTGATATGTTACTGAAGCATAAGCGACATCAATTCACTTCTGTTCTCATCGAACACTCCAAAACTTGCTCTTCCCTGCCATGGGAGCACCAGATCGAATTTAAGAGCCAGACGCTGTCTCTCTAACCCTACCTCCGCACCAGCTGAGTTCAGCTTATGCAGCAGAGGTCAGGGATCAGAGTTCCGGTGTTCCTCGTTTTTAAAATTAACCACTTAGCAGATTGAACTTGCTGCTCGACATCCTCTCCGCAAGATACTGGTACTGTGCAAGTTGGTTTCACAGTTGCCAACAGCTCTTGTGTACTTGACATGAATGCCTATCCTTTACCTGTGAAGGTTAGGAAGCTGTTCTACCATGGTGGCAGATGAGATCACCTGTTATGCCCACAGATAATTTTTTCATTTGATAGTGGTCAGGCGTGGGTGATTTTTTTTTCTCTCCTCAGCCTAATGAACCCTGAGGCCAATTTGTCAACTGAGATCAGCGAACTCAACACAAATCAAGGGTCAAACTTTTAGGAAAGGGGTGTAAAATAATTGTGATGGGAGAACCATTTGACATCTAATGTACATTCAATTCAATGTATAAGATTATAGATGCGTGTCAATCCAATAAGAGGGACTTACTTTCCCTCTAGCCCTGATTCAGTTTGTTCAAGGTGGTTTTAATCAAATAGGTCCATGAAAATGACTTAGAACTCCCCTGTTTATAATTCTTGGGGTAAGAGATGGATGGAAACCAATAGCAGCTCACTGCTCCTATAGTAATATGGATTTCCAATGCGGTTAGACCATAAGATGTAGGAGCAAGAGTAAGCAATTCGGCCTATCGAGTCTGCTCCGCCATTCAATGAGATCATGGCTGATTTTTTTATTTATTAATTCATTCATGGGATGTGGGCGTCACTGGCTAGGCCAGCATTTATTGCCCATCCCTAATCGCGCTTGTTCAAAGGGGATTTAAGAGCCAATCACATTGCTGTGGGTCTGGAGTCACATGTAGGTCAGACCAGGTAAAGGGCATTATTTACAACAATCGACAATATTTTCATAGTCATCATTAGACTTTTTTTAATTCCAGATTTTTATTGAATTCAAATTCCACCATCTGCCGTGGTGAGATTCAAACCCGGGTCACCAGAACATTACCCTGGGTCTCTGGATTGCTAGTCCAGTGACAATACCACTACGTCATTGCCTCTCCCTGATCTGATAATCCTTAACCCCACTTTCCTGCCTTTTCCCCATAACCCTTGATTCCCTTACTGATTAAAAATCTGTCCATCTCAGCCTTGAATATACTTAACGACCCAGTCTTTACAGCCTTCTGCGGTAAAGAATTCCGCAGATTCATTACCCTCTGAGAGAAGAGATTCCTCCTTATCTCTGTCTCAAATGGGCGACCCCTTACTCTGAAATTATGCCCTCTGGTCCTAGACTCTCCCACAAGGGGAAACAATCTCTCAGCGTCTACCCTGTCCAGCCCCCTAAGAATCTTTTGTTTCAATAAGGTCACCTCTCATTCTTCTAAACTCCAAAGAGTACACACCCAACCTACTCAACCTCTCCTCATAAGAAAATCCCTCCATCCCCAGGATCAAACTAGTAAACCTTCTCTGGACTGCCTCCAATGTCAGTATTTCCTTAGGTACGGGGACCAAAACTGTTCACAGTATTCTAGGCGTGGTCTAACTAGTGCCTTGCATAGTTTTAGCAAGACTTCCCTGTTTTTATACTCCATTCGCTTTGAAATAAAGGCCAACATTCCATTTGCCTTCTCTATTACCTGCTGAACTTGTATGTTAGCTTTTTGTGATTCGTGCAAGAGGACTCCCAAATCCCTCTGTGCTGCAGCTTTCTGCAGTCTTTCTTCATTTAAATAATATTCAGCTCCTCTATTCTTCCTGCCAAAGTGCATAACCTCACATTTTCCCACATTATATTCCATTTGCCAAGTTTTTGCCCAAACACTTAACCTGTCTATATCCCTCAGTAGACTCTTTGTGTCATCCTCACCACTTGCCTTCCCATCTATTTTTGTGTTACCACAAACTTGGTGATAGTACATTCACTTCCTTCATCTAAGTCATTAATATATATTATAAGTAATTGTGGCCCAAGCACTGATCTCTGTGGCACTCCACTACTTACAGGTTGCCATCCTGAAAATGCCCCCGTTATCCCGACTCTCTGTCTTCTATTAGTTAGCCAATCCTCTATCCATGCTAATATCCTACCCCCAACACCATGGGCTCTTAACCTTATTAAGTAGCCTTATGTGCGGTACCTTATCAAACGCCTTTTGGAAATCCAAATATATTACATCTACTGGTTCCCCTTTATCTATCCTACTTGTTACCTCCTCAAAGAATTCTAATAAATTTTTCAAGCACGATTTCCCCTTCATGAAGCCATGCTGACTCTGCGTGATTATATTATGCATTTCTAAATGCTCTGCTATTACATCCTTTATAATAAACTCTAACATTTTCCTAATGACGTATGTTAAGCTAACTGGCCTATAGTTACCTGTTTTTTGTCTCCCTCCCTTTTTGAATAAGGGCATTACATTGGCAGTTTTCCAATCGTCTGGGACTTTTCCAGAATCTAAGGATTCTTGGAAGATTACTACCAGTGCAACCACTATTTGTGTAGCTACTTCCTTTAACATCCTAAGATGCAACCCATCAGGTTCAGGGGACTTATCGGCCTTTAGCCCCATTAGTTTCCCTGGTACTTTTTCTTTAGTGATAGTTATTGTATTTATTTCCTCTCTCCCCCCACCACCCCCACCCTTTTGCCCCTTGATTATTTAGTATTTTTGGAATGCTATTACTGTATTGTCCCGTGAGGACCAATGGAAAATGTTTATTCAACTCCTCTGCCATTTCCCGGTTCCCCATTATTATTTCCCTAGCCTCATCCTCTAAGGGGCCTATGTTCATTTTGGCCTCTCTCTTCCTTTTTATATAGTTAAGGAAGTCCTTACTGTCCATTTTTATATTACTTGCTAGTTTACCCTCAAAGTTTATTTTCTCCCTCTTTATTAATTTATGGTCATCTTTTGTTGGTTTTTAAAACTTTCCCAATCCCCTGGCATACCACTAATCTTTGCCACATTGTATGTTTTTCCTTTCAATTTAATATTATCCCTTCCTTGGTGAACCATGGTTAGTTTATCCCCTTCCTAGAATCCTTCTTCCTCACTGGGATATATCTTTGTCGTGAGACTTGAACTATTTTCTTAAACGTCAGGCATTCTCTGTGCTATGGTATAGCTACTGTTTGGGGGCCTATAGGCTACTGCCACCAGTGTTGTCTTCCCCTTGTTATTTCTTACCTCCACCCATATGGATTCTACATCTTCTGATCCAAGATCATTTCTTGCTATCGTACTTATTCCATCTCGTACTAACAAAGCTACCCCCCCACCCTTTCCTTCCTGTCTGTCCTTTCGAAAAGTCGCATGCCCCTGAAGATTTAGTTCCCAGTTTTGATCTCCCTGTAATCGTGTCTCTGCAATGGCTATAAGATCACACCCATTAACCTCTTTGTGCCGTTAATTCATTTATTTTGTTCAGAATATTATGTGCATTCAAGTAAAGAGCCATTAATTTTGCCTTTTTACCATTTTTTCCCTCTTTGACCCTACTTGCTGCTGGTTTTTTTTTAATGTTTGTCCAGTCTGTCCCTTCCTTTCACACTTTGGGTATCATTACCTAAATAGCTGCCCTGCAATGCTGCCATATCCTTTTGCTTTTTAAGCCTACATATCCCTTCTCCAGAGCCCTCCCCCCCGTCCCCCGTCCCCCCCTCTATTTAGTTTAAAGCCCTCTCTATGGCCAGGATTCACCAGGACACTGGTCCTAGCACAGTAGAGATTGTTAATACTCTCAGATTTAAAATTAGCAATCTTGGCTCAGTCATAAAATCCCCATCAGTGAGCCACACAGTCCGGGAACATCCCAGTCTGATTATTTGATCTCAGTAGGAAGTGTACCTTAATTGGTCTCAATGCTTCTCTTTGCTGAAGGGAGAGCAGCTAGAGTTCCCACTCCAGGGGATAACTACAGCCCTCTTCAGATTGGTACGCTACTGACTATTCGCTGTCAAAAGCATCGGAGATTATTCGCCATCCATGGAACTGTACCGCAGAAAAGAGCCAACGTCTTCAGAAGAGGAAAACAATTGAAGGGAAAAGCAATTGCATACCCCTTGAATTTATTTTTAATGTAATTTGTTCTCAGGGTGTGGACCACTTGGCAAGGCTCCATTTACATACTTTAATGTCCAACTGAGAGGGCAGACTGGACCCGGGCTTAACGTCTCTGAAAGTGCAGCACTTCCTCAGTCCTGAAGTGGAATGCCAGCCTAGGTTGAAGTCCCTAGCTTTAAGATCTCATCCAAAAGACAGCTCCTCAATATTCCAATAAGCATGACCCAAATTATGCCCCCGCCATGCAAAGGGGGTTGAACTTATAACTAACTTTGGCGAGAACAATGTCATTGAGCCTAGGCTGATGCTTCAGGTAATGAAGGGTGGATGAAGGGGGAGGGGGGAAAGCTTAATGATGAATAGTGTAGATTGTATTAAGGGAAGAAATTGCACCTGGACTTGCTTAGGTAGGAGCATGGGTTGGAGATGACTGCAACACTGTAGCCCTGACATTGTGAGACTCTGGACAAGCAGCAAAGATGCTCAATATCTGTTCTGAAGGATCTCGCAGAGCATTTAACCTTTCCAGAGCGTAAGCTTCCCTGTCACATCTTCGCCCATTTTCATGAGATACTAAAATAAAATCTCCAAATAACGTTCATTCGTCTGTGATCGATATTTGACAATGGAAGGAAAGAAAAAAAAAACGCCCATTAGAATCAGGAGACAAAAAACTGAACATTTTTAAAAAATTAGAATCAGAACAAATTTCTGCAACAATCTGTACATGACACTCAATGCCTAAGAATGCAGAACATCATAACTCTTACATTTCAGTATCGCATCCAAAAATTAACTGTAAATGTAAGCTGTGGCTCAGTTGGTAGCATGCTCATCTCTGAATCACAAGGTTCTCGGTTCAAGTCACCCTCCAGTGCAGTACTGAGGGAATGCTGCACAGTCAGAGGTGCTGTCTTTCAGATGAGATGTTAAACTGAGGCCCCATCTGCTTGCTTGGGTGGATGTTAAAGATCCAATGGCACTATTTCAAAGGTGAACAGGGAAGCTTATCCCTGGTGTCCTGGCCAAGACTCATCCCTCAACCAACATTACAAAAAGCAGATTATTTGGTCATGGGATCACATTGCTGTTTATGAAAGTTTGCTGAGCACAAATTGGCTGCTGCATTTCCTACATTACAACGATGACTACACTTCAAAAAGTATTTCATTGGCTGTAAAGTGCCTTGAAATGTCTGGTGGTCATGAAAAGTGCTAATAAATGCAAGTCTGTCTTTTTGTTATGTAAATGTTGGGAGTTCTTCTGAAGTGGCTACCCATTAAAGCAGTTGACATTTGGCCTGGTTGATCATAAGTTGAAACCTTGGAGCTGACCTAAACGGGAATCAGAAAATCATGGACTCAAGTCCCACACTAGAGTCTGGAGCCCAAAATCTAGGCTGACACCCCCAGTGCCATACCGAGGGAGTGCTGCACTATCAAAGGTGCTGCCTTTTGGGTGAGATGTTAAACCATGCCTTTGTCTGCTCTCTCAGGTGGACATTAAAGATCCCAAGGCCTTATTTAAAAAATGTAGGGGGATCCCTCAACCAACAATCACTAAAAGCAGATTATCTGGTCTTGTATCATTTTGTGGGATCTTGCTGTGCACAAATTGGCTGCCATGTTTCCTACATCACACCGGTGACTGCACTTCAAAAATTAGCTATAAAACACTGGGATGTTCTGAGGTCATGAAAAATGTTGTACAAACGCAACTCTTCATATCTTTTTAGAAAGATTGTTATCTTGATAAAGTGTCTGAGGATGTAAAATGCAGCTAATGAAGATTTAAAGAGGATAGTGTCCCTTTTAAAGATTAAACCTGCGTGCACAGCAAAGCATGAAATACCAGCAATTGCCAGTCACTGGGAATGTACATCATCTGACATCAGTCTTCCAATCAGCGGCTGCTCTCCCGCACGAAAGCCTGCTGAGGAGAAATATGATTCAGCCGGCATTTTCTCAGGGGAGCCTGGTAAACGTGGGACTAGGAGGGAGCAAAAAAATACCCACTGCTGGAGCATGCTGTCCTGGTTACACTGTTTACTATTACTCAGTGCAGTGTATAATGTGAACTGTCAGGGCGCTGCTCTCACAGGGAGAGAAACTGGCTTCTATCCCAGCTACATTACTAACTGTTGGCACTGTGCAGACAATTGACAATTTAATGTGACTGAGTGAAAGGGAACACGCTAACTCCATATGGAGAAGACTGATGAGCAGTAATACTCTAAAGTTTCATCCGTATTTCCTTTGGCAGCATTTTGGTTTTCTCCCCCTGTGATATCAGGCGGGCTGTTGCCACTGTCCACCTGGCTGTTTATCAAAAAGTCTCCTGCCACATCTCTTGGCTGAATCTGGAGCAAAGTGAGAGTGGGTCTGTAGAGAAGGCAGAGAGAGGGGTTTCCTGTAAATCAAAACTAATAATAGGGGGTGGTGGGGGGGGTGGGTGGGGGGGGAACAACAACAATCTTTATGCGCATTTTTCACCCTATAATTTTCTTTCCTGCTGTTCGGAAGGAGCTGGTTGATGTTGGGCTGCTGTTCCCTAGGTGCTATAATCTTGCATAAGCAGCCATTTCACATCTGTGAGTCTAGACTGTGAGGATTGACAGGCTGTGAGGGAATGGTAACTGAACCCTATCCTATGGGTGAGTAATGTTCATGGACGTTCAGTCTCTGGCAGGTGCCACTGGATAGCAATCAGGAGTAGGAAGCCTGGCCGATTTCCCCCCCTCTCCCTAGCCTAGGGGAGCCGCAGTGACTTGCAACATCCTTGCTGCTGTTCTTGTTGAATTTGGCCAGTCTGGCACAGAGTTAGCCCTGGGGATTTTGCTGGGTGGCACATCTGCCGCAAGTCGGCCAAACCAGCGTAAAAGATCAAGGAATTGCCAGCGCAAATCACGTCTAGTGCAAACTGAGTATCCGTGATCTTTTGGGCTGATTGAAAAAAAATACCACGGGGGAAGCTGGTCTCGCCCACACAACTAAAAGAAGAAACAACAACAAACAAATGGCGACAACTATCTGCTACAACAACAACTTACATAGCACCTTCAACACAATGAAACATCTCAAGGCGCTTCACAGGAGCATTATAAAACAAAATATGACTCCGAACCCCCACGTAAGGAGATATTAGGTCAAATGACCGAAAGTTGAGATGGGTCTTAAAGGGTATCTTAAAGGAGGCAAGCATGAGGCAAAAAGGCGTAGGGAAGGTATTCCAGAGCTCAGGGCTAAGGCAACCAAAGGCACAACCAGCAGTGGAGAAGCGATTATAATCGGAAATGCAGAAGAGGCCAGAATTAGAGCAATGCAGGTAGCTGGGAAGGTTGTGGAATTGGGAGGAGGTTACAGAGATAAGGAGGGGTGATACCACCACGGGATTTGAAAACACGTGATCGAATCAGTCACCATGGTGAGTTTCTGCTAATTTTGTCGTTTGCTGGCCTTCAAAGAAACTCTTAATATTAAGTGTTTTTATTAGGTACAAGGTCATAATAGACACCTTTTAAATATGACCTTTTTAATTGACTGAGAAACTAACTACATCAATGTAAGTGGTAAATAGTTGTGTATTGTGTTTTTCAAGTAATACTCAGTTATTTAAAATTGGGTTACTCATTGGTGGTGGACGGGTCACTTTCATTAAAAATACTTATTTCTTATGATAAACCCATTTTCAGGTGTATTAATAAAGCTGCAGTGGGTTACCACTTTATCAAGCAATATTTTTCAGTATAAACTTTAAAAAAATTATACTCTAAAACACTGCTCGATTGCATTGGTGGAGCAAAATAGGTCAGGGATAGGTGGGAGCTAAGGGGAAATTTGACAAAGATGTCATGGACACAGGACAAAGGGAGTGTTAATGGCGGTGTTAAGGACTAAAGAAGGTACTGATAGTTGCATAAAGGTAAGAAAGCAGAATGTGTTCATAGCAGAACAAGAGTCAGCACTCTGTGAAAGCAAAACATGAGGACAAGTGACAGATGGCCCTGCGGGGGAGGGTGTGGTTGGGTAAAAGATTAATAAAAATAAATAAATAATTAGATTTAAAAAGGGATAAAGATGGAGGACAGAGTTCATGGCCTGAAGTTGTTGAACTAAGCTGAATATATCTACAATATAGCAAAAAGAATCCTGCCTGTAGTTTACATTTCCTGTTTGTGTCACACTTCCCCCTTTGCTGATCATACCCCTAACTTTTATGACAGAATGTAATCTCTGACTCACCTCGTATATCATCCTAGGAGATCTCCTCATTACATTTTAAATGTAATGCAAAAATGAAATATTTTAATATGAATATAAATATATTTAAATCCTCAAACTAAGAACTGCCTGGCTGATCTTGCAGATCTGTTATGTAGCTGTTAGCCAGTATATTGTGGTGTTGTCTGCGCCCAATGTTTATCTTGTTCATAGTAATAATAATTTAGAGCAGTATTTGTGACATGTGAGCAGTGCCCCTGATAACCCCTTGTTTTTTGCTTTTTGCTTCAACTCATGTTGAATAACTCAAAATGTTGACCTTGCAGATAGGAACTAGGTGGAAGGTTATACCGCGTTTGTAAACCATTTGGATTTTTCTAATTCCTGTTTTCCATAAATGTGGCAATGGAGAATTTCTAGGCCATGCCAATACGTCATGGTGAATGGGTTTTCCACATCTTCCCCCTAGTAACGCACAGCATCTTGCTGCAGCACCCTCTACAGGGAGAGGCAGAGAGATAAGAAACCTCCTTTTCGACCGAAGAAACAGGTTAATCAGCAGAAGTTTTTGTTTGGTGGGTACAATGAGGCTACTACCTGTTTTATTAACCTTTTCCTGGATTATACTCTCTCCCCCTCCTCGCCTTTTGAGTCAGAAGGTTGTGGGTTCGATCCTGTTCTAGTGCCTTGAGCACATAATGTAGGCTGACACATGAACCAGTGTCAAAGGTGGTGGGGGTTTCTCTGATGTGATGTCCATCATTCTAACCCCCAACTAATATCCCCTATGCATTAAGTTATTAACTGGTCATTTGTTACATTGTCGTTTGAGAATCAGGGATCTTCCTGGGTTTTCCTCTTCCTCAATCCCAAAGTCAGGGATGCTGAGGCCAATTACAGCACCTTAGCTGAGACCATTGACTTGCTGCTAGAAGTTGACTGATGAGATAATTGATTATCTCTTTCCATTATAAGATGCTTTGTCTTATTTTTGTGCTTCTCATTGATTTTGAAAGTTTACACCTCATCACCAGTTGTATTTTCATTGATGTTCGACCTCGAGGAGTATCATTTATTTACATAGGGCCTGGAACGTTAAACGATTTTTTTCTGAGAGTGAATCATATAAACCCCTAATTGTCAGAGTCATAGAGGCACAGAAGGAGGTCATTTGGCCCACCGAGTCCATGCCAGCTCTCTGTATAGCAATCCAATCAGTCCCATCTCCCGCTCTATCCCAGTAGCCCTGTAAATTTATTTCCCTCAGGTGTCCATCCAATCGTCCCTGCTTCCATCGCCCTTGTAGGCAGAAAGTTCTAGATCATTCCCACACGCTGCGTAAAAACGTTCATCCTCACATTCCCCTTGCAACTCTTGTCCAAAATCTGAAATTGTGTCCTCTAGTCCTTGTACCACCAGCAATGGGAACAGCTTTTCTTTGTCTTCTTTACTTATTCCTTGGGGTCTGACATAATTTTGTCCACCTCTACCAAATCCCCTCTCACTCTCCTTTGCCCCAAGTAGAACAACCTCAGTTTCTTCAACCTAACCTTGTACCTAAAATCCCTCATTCCTGAACCATTCTGGTAAATCTCCTCTGCACCCCTTCAAGGACCCTCACATCCTTTCTAAAGTGCAGTGACCAGAACTGGATGCAATACCCTAGTTGTGACCTAACCAGAGCTTCTTTAAGGTTCAGGCTAACTTCCCTGCTTTTATATTCAATACCTCTATTTATGAAGCCTATGATTCCATATGCTTTGTAATCACTCTCTCAATATGTCTTGCCATCTTCAAAGATCTATGTACACCCCATGAACCCACAGGTCCCTCTGTCCCTGTACACTCTTTAGAACTGCTCCTTAGTCCATATTGCCTCTGCATATCCCTCTGCCAAAATGTATCACCTCATAATATTCTGTATTAAATTCCATCTGTCATTTATCTGCCCACACTACTAGCCTATATATATGTCCTGTTGTAGTTAATTGGTGTCATTCTCACTGTCCGCCACATGTCCAAGATTGGTAGCATCAGCAAATTCTTTGGAAATTTTGACCTGGATTTTCATCCTTGGTGGGTAGTGGGAGTTGGGAAAATTCCCCGTTTGGCCCACCCGCCTCAGGAGAAAGTGCCCCTAAAGGCGGGATCTTCATTACTGGGGAGGGCCAGTTATGGGCTGGGGTTGGGTCAGCCGACCCTGGATGAGGTTTTGAGGCAGTCACAGGAGCTGCTGGGTGTAGAGGCAGGTTGTTTAAAAGGCTGACCTCAGTGCTGCGGGACTTCATTTTTTATTTTAACTGGGACAAAGATCCTCCAGTCATCACCTCTTACACCCTGTCACCCCCTAAAAATGTCCCATGCCCTATCCATGCTGCTTCATGCCCCTCATGCCTCCATGCCAATCTCTGCCCTTCCAGCCCCCATGGACCCTCATGCCCCCCATGCCAAGCTCTGCCCTTCCACCCACTCACTTTGGCCCCTCATGCCCCCATGCCAAGCTCTGCCCTTCCACCCACTCACTTTGGCCCCTCATGCCCCCATGCCAAGCTCTGCCCTTCCACCCACTCACTTTAGCCTCTCATGCCCCCCCATGCCAAGCTCTGCCCTTCCACCCACTCATTTTGACCCCTCATGCCCCCCATGCCAAGCTCTGCCCTTCCACCCACCCACTTTGGACCCTCATGCCCCCATGCCAAGCTATGGCACTTTCATGCCCATTGGTTCTAGTCAGTGTTTATTGGGTCAATGAAGCCTGTGGTGACAGTAGGATATGTTAAAAAAAAAGCTTCTAAAAAAAGTAATTCATTCATAACTTTCTGCTGTGTTGAAAAAAAGCCATTTCACTAAAAGCTAATAAAAGTGTCAATCATCCAGACCTTTTAAAGTATCGGTAACAAAACTACAAACCCTTGAAACCACTTAACATTCACAGAAACACAGAATTGTTACAGCGCTGAAGGAGGCCATTCGGCCCGTCGTCACTGGCTCTCTGAGTGAGCATTTCACTTCGTGCCATTCTCCTGCCTTCTGCCCCTAACCCTGCAGTTTGTTTCTTTTCAAATAATCATCTAATTCACTTTTGAACGCCTCGATTGAACCTGCCTCCACCACACTCTCAGGCAGTGCATTCCAGACCCTGTGTGAAGAAGTTTTTTTCTCATGTCACTTTTGCTTCTTTTACTAATTACTTTAAATCTGTGCCCTCTCGTTCTCCATCCTTTCATGTGTGGGAAGAGTTTCCTCATGTCTACCCTGTCCAGGCCCCTCATGATGTTTCTATCAAATCTCATCTTGGCCTTCTATTCTCCAAAGAAAGAGTCCCAACTTCTCCAATCTATCTTCATAACTGAAGTTTCTCATCCCTGGAAGCATTCTCGTTAATCTCTTTTGCACTCTCTCCAATGCCTTCACATCCTTCCTAAAATGTGGCGCCCAGAACTGTAGGCAATATTCCAGCTGAGGTCTAACTAATGTCTTATAGAAGTTCAACATAATCTCTTCGCTCTTGTACTCTTCGCTCCTATTAATAAAGCTTAGGATACTGTATGCTTTATTAACTGCTCTCAACCTGTCCTGCCACCTTTAATGACTTACGCACATATACACACAGGTCCCACTGCTCCTGCACCCTCTTTAGAGTAGTACCCTTTATTTTATACTGTCTATCGATGTTCTTACTACCAAAAGTATCACCTCACATTTCTCCGTATTGAACTTCATCTGCCACCTATCCACCCATTCCACCAACTTCTCTATGTCCTTTATACGTTCTACACTGTCCTCCTCACAGTTTACAATGCTTCCAAGTTTTGTAGTGCCCACAAATTTTGAAATTGTTTCCTCTACACCAAGGTCTAGATCATTAATATAAATCAGGAAAAGCAAGGGTCCCAATACTGATCCCTGGGGAACTCCACCACAAAACTTCCTCCAGCATGAAAAACATCCATTAACCATTACTCTCTGTTTCCTGTCACTCAGCCAATTTTCTATCCATTTTGACCACTGTCCCCTTTATTCCATGAGCTATAACTTTCCTCACAAGTCTGTTGTGCAGCATTGTGTCAAATGCCTTTTGGAAGTTCATGTGTAAACAAATGTTGTGAAATTGACAGCTGAGATCAGGGAGCCTGAGCTGTCAATCAAACAATGTCTTCTTTGGGGCACAGGTAATTCAGTGCTCTATTGTTGTCTGGGGTCTCAGCCAAGCCTCATTATGTATGCTAGACTGAGAGCCCAGAAATCAGTTGGAGTACCAAAACACCTGTGCCCCAGAGAAAATGACAGCTCAGGATATGTACTAGAAGAAATGCACATTAGAATGTGCATTATAATGCGTAATATGGCTCACATGATGTAATACTGTGTTCCTGCAACAGCTACCAGATGATTTTAGGTGCAACTTACACAAACAATAATCATTACGATTGAGTGGGCTAGATTATATTACATTTTTTGATACTTGCAGGTTCACAGTTTTAGAATAGTCATGTAATTGTAAAAATTTGTAAAATTGTCGTATAATCAAAATGAGGAATATAGCATGAAATTTTGGGAAAGACTGCAATGTAAGTACATGGAAATCTATATGTATATCACTATATGTGGATGTATATCAGTAGATCTAGATCTTTCAGTGCCACTGCTAAAGCCTATTTGTTTACTTATATAGTTTCATGAATAGTTCATTCCGATTTTTGCCGCCACCCCAAATTTTGCCGCTTTAGGCGATGGCCTGGTTTGCCTAGTGGTTGCACCGGCCCTGTAGTGCTCCGGGATCTTATTTTTTTGGAGTCAAAATGGATTTTTTTTTCCCCTATTACTATGTTTTGCAAATTGTGGTTTGGTCTTCCAGTACAGGAAGCTGTCCATGACTAAGTGTCGCAGACCTGCACATTCCAAGGCCCTGGACTGTGCTGAGGGATGCACTAAAGCTTGGGGCAGCCTCCTCAAAGGCTCAATAGAGAAAGGCCACAGTCTCGGCCCCTCCTGCCACAGAACAGTGAGGGACTGGGAACCAGTGTGAAACTGTTCGGGCCGTAAGCACCAGGGAAAGTTTTACATGAAATGAAAATTGGAAATGCCACCTGAAATTGTAAGTGGAGCGAGGCACCTCAGACTGCCATGTGCATGTTTTGAATGAAAACGATTTGTTATATCACAGTTCACTGTGCCTTTACAAATTTTATGAATTAATAATGTTTTTTTTGAAAAATAATTAGGTCTAGCATGTGGTATTTCATAAAAGTTCACTCCCTTTTTATTCAATTTAACAATATATATCCCTCTTCCATTAGTTCCTCTAATGCCATACATAACCACATATTTAAAAAATTCATTCACAGGATGTGGGCGTTGCTGGCTAGGCCAGCATTTGTTGCCCATCCCTAGCTGTCCTTGAGAAGGTGGTGGTGAGCTGGCTCTTGGAACCGCTGCAGTCCGTGTGGTGTGGGTACACCCACAGTGCTATGGGGGAGGGAGTTCCAAGAATTTGACCTAGCGACAGGGAAGGAATGGTGCTATAGTTTCAAGTCAGGATGGTGAGTGGCTTGGAGGGGAGCTTCCAGGTGGTGATATTCCCGTGTGTCTGCTGCCGTCGTCCTTCGATAGGGCAGTGGCTGTGGATTTGGAAGGTGCTGTCTAAGGAGCCTTAGTGAGTCCTGCAGGTCATCTTGTAGATGGTACACATTACTGGCACTGTGCGTTGAAAGTGGAGGGAGTGAATGTTTGTGGATGAGATGCCAATCAAGTGGGCTGCTTTTCCCTGGATGGTGTCAAGCTTCTTGAGTGTTGTTGGAGCTGCACTCATCCAGGCAAGTGGAGAGTATTCTATCACATTCCTGACTTGTGCCTTGTAGATGGTGGAATTTGGGGAGTCAGGAGGTGAGTTACTTGTTGCAGGATTCCAAGCCTCTGACATGCTCTTATAGCTACAGTATTTATAGGCAAATCCAGTCGTGTTTCTGGTCAATGGCAACCCCCAGGATGTTGATAGTGGGGGAATCAGTGATGGTAATGCTATTGAATGTCAAGGGGCAATGGTTAGATTCTCTCTTGTTGGAGATGGTCATTGCCTGGTACTTATGTGATGTGAATGTTCCTTGCCACTTGTCAGCCCAAGCCTGGATGTTGTCCAGGTCTTGCTGCATTTGGACATGGAATGCTTCA
Organism: Cetorhinus maximus; assembly: GCF_964194155.1. Lineage (NCBI taxonomy): Eukaryota > Metazoa > Chordata > Chondrichthyes > Lamniformes > Cetorhinidae > Cetorhinus > Cetorhinus maximus. The sequence continues at coordinate 14,383,838 of NC_135887.1, forward strand.
GTATCTGAGGAGTTGCGAATGGTGCTGAACGTTGTGCAATCATCAGGGAACATCCCCACTTCTGGCTTTATGGAAAGAAGGTCATTGATGAAGCAGCTGAAGATGGTTGGGCCTAGGACACTGTCCTGAGGAACTCCTGCAGTAATGTTCTGGAATTGAGATGATTGACCTCCAATAACCACAACCATCTTCCTATGTACTAGGTATGACTCCAACCAGTGGGGAGTTTTCCCCCTTATTCCCATCGACCCCAGTTTTGTTAGGGCTCCTTGATGCCACACTTGGTCAGATGCTGCCTTGCCTCACCTCACCTCTGAAGTTCAGCTCTTTTGTCCATATTTTAACCAAGGCTGTAATGAGGTCAGGAGCTGAGTGGCCCTGGCGGGTCCCAAACTGAGCGTCAGTGAGCAGGTTATTGATAAGCAAGTGCCACTTGATAGCACTGTTGGTGACCCCCTCCATTACTTTACTGATGACCGAGAGTAGACTGATGGTGTATTGGCGTATTGAATTTGTCCTGCTTTTTGTGTACAGGACATACCTGGGTAATCTTCCACATTGCCGGGTGGATCACAGTGTTGTAGCTGTACTGGAACAGCTTGGCCATGTACGTGGCAAGTTCTGGAGCACAAGTCTTCAGTTCTATTGCCGGAATATTGTCAGGGCCCATAGATTTGCAGTATCCAGTATCTCCAGCCATTACTTGATATCACGTGGTGTGAATCGAATTGGCTGAAGACTGACATCTGTGATGCTGTGGACCTCTGGAGGAGCCTAAGATGGATCATCCCCTTCGTACTTCTGGTTGAAGATTGTTGCAAATGCTTCAGTTTTATCTTTTGCACTAATGTGTTGGGCGCCCTTATCATTGAGGATGGGGATATTTGTGGAGCCTCCCCCTTCAGTGAGTTGTTTAATTGTCCACCACCACTCATGACTGGATGTGGCAGGATTGCAGAGCTTAGATCTGATCCGTTGGTTGTGCGTTCGCTTAGCTCTGTCTATTACTTGTTGCTTATGCTGTTTGGCACACAAGCAGTCATGTGTTGTAGCTTCACCAGGTTGACACCTCAATATTAGATATGCCTGGTGCTGCTCCTGGCATGCTATCCTGCACTCTTCACTGAACCAGAGTTGATCCCCTGGCTTGGTGGTATGCTAGAGTGGGGGCTATGCCGATTGTGGTTGAGTACAATTCTGCTTATACTGATGGCCCACAGCGCCTTATGGTTGCTCAGTCTTGAGTTGTTAGATCTGTTCGAAATCTATTCCATTTAGCACAGTGGTCATGCCACACAACACGATGGAGGGTATCCTCAGAGTGAAGACGGGACTTCGTCTCCACAAGGACTGTGTGGTTGTCACTCCTACCGATACTGTCATGGACAGATGCATCTGCGGCAGGCAGGTTGGTGAGGATGAGGTCAGTGTGTTTTTCCCTCCTGTTGGTTCCCTCACCACCCGCTGCAGACCCAGTCTAGCAGCTGTATCCTTTAGGATAGACCAGCTTGGACTGTAGTAGTCTACAGTCCACTCCACTCTTGGTGATGGACATTGGAGACCCCACCCAGAGTACATTCCGTGACCTTGCCACCCTCAGTGTTTCCTCCAAGTGGTGAGCAGCATGGAGGAGCACTGATTCGTCAGCTAGGGGGTTTGGAGGGTGCGGGGAACGTGGGAATCAGCAGGAGGTTTCCTTGCCCATCTTTGACCTGATGCCATGAGACTTCATGGGGTCCGGAGTCAATGTTGAGGACTCCCACGGCAACTCCCTCCTACCTGTGCCGCCACCTCTGCTGGGTCTGTCCTGCCAGTGGGACAGGACATACCAAGGGATGGCGATGGTGGTGCCTGGGACGTAGTCATGCTCACGGAATCATACCTTACAGACAATGGCAAGCTGTTGCTTGACTAGCCTGTGAGACAGCTCTCTCAATTTTGGTACTAGCCCCCAGATGTTAGTAAGGGGGACTTTGCAGTGTTGACAGTGCTGAGTTTGCCGTTGTCATTTCTGGTGTCTATGCCAATGTCAGGTGGTCCATCTGGTTGCATTCCTTTTAGATTTTTTAGTGGTTTGATACCATATTAAACTTGATGGCTAAGACCTGTTTCCACGCTCAGGAAGATCGTAAAAAATATCCTTGGGAGGCTGTGTTAAATTAACATGAGATGACTACATGGTGGCACGATATGAAGGTGCTCTAATCAACTGCACCACAGAGTCAGATATGGAATCACACACAATTCCCCAAAGGCTGGAGCTTTTTCAGGTAGCAATACAACTGAGTGGCTTGCTAGGCCATTTCAAAGTCAACCACATTGCTGTGGATCTGGAGTCACATGCAGGCGCAGATGACAGATTTCCCTCTCTAAAGGACATTAGTGAACCAGATGGGTGTTTATGGCAATTGATAATGGCTTCAGGGTCATCATTAGACTTTTATTTCCAGGTTTTTATTGGATTCAGATTTTACCATCTGCTGTGGTGGGATTCAAACCCCAGGCTCCCAGAGCATTACCCTGGGTCTCTGGATTACTCGTCCAGTGACAATACCACTATGCCACTGGCTCCCCCAAATGACCAGTTTCTAAGCCTCTGCTACTGCTGGGCTTGAGCCAGCAATGAGGGACTAGAAGAATGCACATAAGAGTTAACCCGTAATTTTCCTTCTTCACATTTTGGCCCCAGCCTTTGGGGAATTGTGTGTGATTCCATATCTGACTCTATAGTGCAGTTGATTAGAGCACCTTCATATTGTGTCATCATGTAGTCATCTCATGTTAATTTATCCTAGCCTCTCAAGGATATTTTTTACAATCTGCCTGAACACTGAAACAGGTCTTAACTATTAAGTTTAACATGGTGAGGCTTCAAATTACAGTATCACAATATCAGAAGGAGGCCATGCAGAAGGAGGCCACTCGGCCCATTGAGTCTGCACTGGCTAGCTAAAAGAGCATCTCACCTAATCCCACTCCCCTGCCTTATCCCTGTAGCCTTGCACATTCTCTCTTATCAGGTAGCAATACAATTCCCTTTTGAATACCTCAATCGAACCTGCCTCCATCGCCCTTTCAGGAAATTTGTTCCAGACTCCAACCACCCTCTGGGTGAAAACATTTTTCCTCACATCCCATTTACTCCTTTGCCAATTATCTTGAACCTGTGCCCTCTGGTTCTTGATGTTCTCTTGAGTGGGGACAGTTTCTCACTATATACCCTGTCCATACCTCTCAGGATCTTGAACACCTCTATCAAGTCTCTTCCCAGCAGCCTTTTCTCCAAGGAAAACAGTCCCAACCTCTCCAATCTATCCTCATAGCTACAGTGGTTTATCCCTGGAATCATTCTTGTGAATCTCCTCTCTGCTTGATTGGTTGATTGATTGCTTTTCTTGGCAATCCCAAAGCCGAGGAAGTGAAGTCAGTTACTCTAGAAAATGGCATCACATTATGTGACCTTCACAGGTTCAGAATGTCCTGCCTTACACACTGCCAAATATATATTGGTTCTGGAGAACAGACTCAAGCGGTTTGGTTTCGAGCAAGTTTGATGTATTGATGTCATGTCACCAAGCTGGGATCCCCTGTTGCCTGGAAACACACGGTCTACATCAAAGGCAGACGTCAGACTCATTCCTCTGCTTTGTATATTTGTTGCCTACTCTATTGTTTCTTTCACATTAAAACCAGCTTCATTTCGATTTCCTTAACGGTCATATTTTCAGGGTTGGGTCATACAGCACACAATAACTGTCATTAATGCCATCCCATAGTATGACTGTTTCTGCCACCCACCTCAATGGTTTCTCACTGTGATCCATATAAGGGCTTTGAAAAAGAAAATCATTTTTATGACAATAGCCACAACAATACCAGTGACATGCTTGGTATCAATGCCAGCGGTGTACTGAGTAATAATACCAGTGGTGTTTTGGTAACAATACCTGTGGTGCACACAGTAATACTACCAGTGATTTACAATACCAGCGATTAACTCGGTAGCAATGCTGGTGGTGTATTGATTACCAATGCTAGTGCTATACACAGTGACACATTCACCCAATTGTACTTCTTAGAATCACTTCAGTTCTTTTTCACATTCACATATTACCCACATGTCTGACTAGGGTTAGAGGTAAGAATATTTATCTCAACAAAACGATAAACAGTATAACAGTGCATTAAAACAAGGATGGAGTCATTTATTCCAGCAACAGCATTGTGGGGTGATAGACTCAGTACATCAGCATAGCAAACTGTTTATTATAGTGATACTAGTTAATTGAAGCATTGTTTAATAATTAACATCAATTTCAAACCAAATGATATTACTTATTTCATCTAGAGTGCCTAGGCAACTTTGGAAGGGTAGTGATATAGGTCATTCTCACTATATTGTTGACGCACACGTATGTGTAATGTCACTGTAACACTTAAATCTTGTGGCTTGTTGTCAAGGTTTCTATAATTTTTCAGGTTCTATGAGCTTTGAAAGGTTGCCATGCCTGCCCAGAGTTGTTACTGCCTTCTGTTAACCACCACCCCAACACCCGCACACCGCCCGTCCCCCCTTCCCCCCGTCCCACTCTCCCCACCCCCTCACTGCCCCCGCCATGCACTCCAGCTCAACTATGAAAAGTCATTATTGAGGCATGACACAAACTCCTGGAGAGATGCTGATGACTTTTGAGATTTACTCATTTACCAGCATGATCCGTGATTTGGTTTCTTTCCCGGCCCCGTGCACTTGCTGTATGAAGGCACTGCAGGAGCTTTAATCCTTTGTCAGATCTTTTGTCTTCTGGCACCATGTATATCAGATATTCACCAAAGCAGGCATGGAGTGGGCACTCCTTCAAATGCTCAGTAGATGATTTACCATTACCATTTGGAGTGGTTGGCGTACAGACCTTGACGTTTGCTTAAGTTACTCTGCCTCAGCTAATGTAGTAATTGAGATGGTGGGGTTAATATTTGACCACAATGGCTCTGGGCTAAGGATGGGGTGAGTATAGTATGTAACATGGCTTTTTAACAGGGACTTGTGTACGCCCATTCAGCCCTTCTAAGCTGTTCTTCTGGGTCTTGGGTAACTTGTGTCACAACTCCATCTACCCGCCTTGGTTCTGCAACCCTTAATATCCTTGCCAATCAAAAATTTATCAGTCTTCATTCCAAGATTTTTAATTGATGCCCAGCCTCAGCTGCTTTTTAGGGGAGAGAGTTCCAGATTTCCACTACCCTTTGTGTGAAGAAGTGCTTCCTGGCTCCGTCACAATTAGTCTCGGTCCAATTTTAAGATGACGCCCCCTTCTCCTGGACTCCCTCATCGAAAGAAATAGTTTCTCCCTGTCAACCTGGTTTCCCCTACAACCGTACCTGGCGATGTTTGATTTCATTGGAGAGAAGCTAGGATTGTTAGAGAAGGTTAAGGGGAAATTTAACAGAGATGTTCAAAATTATTAAGTGTTTAGGTCAGCGATTTTCAAACTGTGGGTGGCGACCTTAATTGGGGTTGCAGAAGCAGCATTGGGGGATTGCGAGAAATAATATCACGTGAATACCCTGCCTGCTCGTATTGTCCAGCCAGTAAATTCTTTTCCTCCAAACAGCTTAGCAATGTGACTATTTATCAGTGCACTGATTGGCTGCCTTGTTGCTGCTAACAGCTTTTTAAAATTCATTCATGGGATGTGGGTGTCATTGGCTGGGCCAGCACTTATTACCTGTCCCTAATTGCCCTTGAGAAGGTGGTGGTGAGCTGCCTTCTTGAACCGCTGCAGTCCATGTGGTGTAGGTACACCCACAGTGCTGCTTGGGAGGGAGTTCCAGGATTTTGACCCAGTGACAGTGAAGGAACGGTGATATATTTCCCAGTCAGGATGGTGAGTGGCTTGGAGAGGAAGTTCCAGTTGGTGGTGTTCCCATGTATCTGTTGCCTTGTTCTTCTAGATGGTAGTGGTCGTGGGCTTGGAAGGTGCTGTCTAAGGAGCCTTGGTGAGTTCCTGCAGTGCATCACATAGATGGTACACACTGCTGCCACTGTGCATCGGTGGTGGAGGGAGTGAATATTTGTGGATGGGGTGCCAATCAAGTGGGCTGCTTTGTCCTGGATGGTGTCAAGCTTCTTGAGTGTTGCTGGAGCTGCACTCATCCAGGGAAGTGGAGAGTATTCCATCACACTCCTGACCTGTGCCTTGTAGATGGTGTACAGGCTTTGCGGGATCAGGAGGTGAGTTACTTGCCACAGAATTCCCAGCCTTTGACCTGCTCTTGTAGCCATAGTATTTATATGGCTGGTCCAGTTCAGTTTCTGGTCACGGGAAGAGCAGCGCATTGTTAATTTAAAGAAGGTACCTTCAACAGATGTGACCCCAAGTCCTTCTTCTTTCCTTATGTCTCTTTGCCCAATGTCCCTCTACTTTCTATTTAGTCAATCCAAAAGTAATTGTTAAAGTTTACAGTGGTGGAATGAAAGCTCCTATCCCCAACTTGCCCAATCCAGCAGCACCCAAACCGACAAGGACACCGACACTCACAGCTCCTGATCCTTTCCCAACAAAGAATGCTGACCCGCATGCAGACCACACCCCCTGCTGGACTGCAGCCACCCCAGGCTCCCTGACCAACTGGCAGCCCACATGCGAAGCTGAACGACAAGCACTAATAGCTCAGCAACCAGACCTTACCTCCATCATAAGGTCAGAAGTAGAGGTGTTCACTAATGATTGCACAATGTTCAGCACCATCCGCATCTCCTCAGATACTGAAGTAGTCTGTGCCCAAATGCAGCAAGGCCTGGACAACATCCAGGCTTGAGCTGATAAGTGGCAAGTAACATTCACGCCACACAAGTGCAAGGCAACGACCATCTCCAACAAGAGAGAATCTAACCATTGCCCCTTGATATTCCAAGGCATTACCATTGCTGATGCACCCCTTTACCAACATCCTGTGGGTTACCAATGACCAGAAACTGAACTGGACCAGCCATGTTCTTTTTTCTTCATTCTTTCATGGGATGTGGGCATCGCTGGCAAGGCTAGCATTAGTCACCCATCCCTAATTGCCCTTGAACTGAATGGCTTTCTAGGCCACTTCAGAAGGGCAGTTAAGAGTCAACCACATTGCTGTGGGTCTGGAGTCACATGTAGGCCAGACTGGGTAAGGACAACAGATTTCCTTCCCTAAAGGGCATTAGTGAACCAGATGGGTTTTTACGACAATAGATGATAGTTTCATGCTCACCATTACTGAGACTAGCTTTCAATTCCAGATTTATTAACTGAATTCAAATTCCACCAGCTGCCATGGTGGGATTTGATCCTGTGTCCCCAAAGCATTGGCCTGAATCATACTAGTCCAGTGACATTACCAAGATACCACCATCTCCCTTCAAATATTAATACTGTGGCTGCAAGAGCAGGTCAGAGGCTGGAAATTCTGCAGAGAATATCTCGCCTCCTGGCTTCCTGAAGTCTGTCCTCCATCTATAAGGCACAAGTCAGGAATGTGATTGAATACTTCCACTTGCCTGGATGAGTGCTGCTCCAACAACACTCAAGATGATCGACATCATCGAGCACAAAGCAGCCAGCTTGACTGGCACCCTATCCATCACCTTCAGTATTCACTCCTTCGCCACCGATGCAAAGAGGCAGCAGTGTGTACCATCTACAAGATGCACTGTAGCAACTCACCCAGGCTCCTTAGACAGCACCTTCCAAGCTCACAACCTCTACCGTCTAGAAGGACAAGGGCAGCAGGTGCATGGGAACACCACCACCTGGAAGTTCCCCTCCAAGTCACTCACCATCCTGACTGGGAAATATATCGCCGTTCCTTCACTGTCGCTGGGTCAAAATCCTGGAACTCCCTCCCTAACACACTGTGGGTGTACCTACACCACATGGACTGCAGAGGTTCAAGAAGGTGGCTCACCCCCACCTTCTCAAGGGCAACTAGGGATGGGCAATAAATGCTGGCCCAGCCAGCGAAGCCCACGTCCCGTTAAAGAATATAAAAAACCTGGGTGGAGCCAACCCAGTTGCACACAATCACTGAGCTTCCATGGAACACATCAAATATAATTTCAAACCATATTACTAATTCTCTTTCTCAAAACACAGTGTCCAATATTAGATGTGATTTCACGATTGGACAACATTTGCTAAATAATCCTTAATGTTTGTTTTTTATTCATTCACGGGACGTGGGCTTTGCTGGCTGGGCCAGCATTTATTGCCCATCCCTAGTTGCCCTTGAGAAGGTGGTGGTGAGCTGCCTTCTTGAACTGCTGCAGTCCAAGTGGTGTAGGTACACCCACAGTGCTGTTAGGGAGGGTGTTCCAGGATTTTGACCCAGCGACAGTGAAGGAATGGCGATATATTTCCAAGTCAGGATTGTGAGTATACTTGGAGGGGAACTTGCAGGTGGTGGTGTTTCCAAGTATCTGCTGCCCTTGTTCTTCTAGATGGTACTGGTCGTGGGTTTGGAAGGTGCTGTCTAAGGAGCCTTGGTGAATTCCTGCAGAGCATCTTGTAACTGGTATACACTGCTGCCACTGTGCGTTGGTGGTGGAGGGAGTGAATGTTTGTGGATGTGGTGCCAATCAAGCAGACTGCTTTGTCCTGGACGGTGTCCGGCTTCTTCAGTGTTGTAGAAGCTGCACTTATCCAGGCAAGTGGGGAGTATTCCACCACATTCCTGACTTGTGCCTTGTAGATGGTGGACAGGCTTTGAGGAGTCAGGAGGTGAGTTACTCGTCACACGATTCCTAGCCCCTGACCTGCTCTTGTAGACACAATATTTATATGGCTAGACCAGTTCAGTTTCTGGTCAATGGTAACCCCCAGGATGTTGATAGTGGGGGATTCAATGATGGTAATGCCATTGAACATCAAGGGGCGATGGTTGGATTCTCCCTTGTTAGAGATGGTCATTGCCTGGCACTTGTGTGGCGCAAATGTTACTTTCCACTTGTCAGCCCAAGCCTGGATATTGTCCAGGCCTTACTGCATTTGGACATGGACTGCTTCAGTATATGAGGAGTCACAAATGGTGCTGAATATTGTACAATCATCAATGAACATCCCCACTCCTGACCTCTATGATGGAAGGAAGGTCATTGATGAAGCAGCTGAAGATGGTTGGTGCCTAGGACACTACCCTGAGGAACTCCTGCAGTGATGTCCTGGAGCTGAGATGACTGACCTCCAACAACCACAACCATCTTCCTTTGTGCTAGGTATGACTCCAACCAGTGGAGAGTTTTCCCCTGATTCCCATTGACCCCAGTTTTGCTGGGGCTCCTTGATGCCACACTCGGTCAAATGCTGCCTTGGTGACAAGAACAGTCACTCTCACCTCACCTTGGGAATTCAGCTCTTTTGTCCATGTTTGAACCAAGGCTGTAATGAGGTCAGGACCTGAGTGGCCCTGGTGGAACCCAAACTTGGCATCAGTGAGCAGGTTATTGCTGAGCAAGTGCCGCTTGATAGCACTGTTGAAGACCGCTTCCATTATTTTACTGATGGTTGAGAGTAGACTGATGGGGTGGTAATTGGCTAGGTTGGATTTGTCATGCTTTTTGTGTACAGGACATACTTGGGCAATTTTTCACATTGCTGAGTAGATGCCAGTGTTGTAGCTGTACTGGAACAGCTTGGCTAGGGTGCGCGGCATGTTCTGGAGCACAAGTCTTCAGTTCTATTGCCGGAATATTGTCAGGGCCCATTGCCTTTGCAGTATCCAGTGCCTTCAGCTGTTTCTTGATATCACGTGGAGTGAATTGAATTGGCTGAGGTGATGTTGGGGACCTCCGGAAAAGGCCGAGATGGATTTTCCACTTGGCATATCCGGCTGAAGATTGTTGCGAATGCTTCAGCCTTATCTTTTGCACTGCAATACTGGGCTCCCCCATCATTGAGGATGGAGATATTTGTGGAGACTCCTCCTCCAGTGAGTTGTTTAATTGTCCACCACCATTCACGACTGGATGTGCAGGACCGCAGAGCTTAGATCTGATCTGTTGGTTGTAGGGTCGCTTAACTTTATCACTTGCTGCTTATGCTGTTAGGCACGCAAATAGTCCTGTTTTATAGCTTCACCAAGTTGACATCTCAATATTAGGTATGCCTGGTGCTGCTCCTGGCATGCCCTCCTGCACTCTTCATTGAACCAGGGTTGATCCCCTGGCTTGATGGTAATGGTAGAGAGGGGGGTATGCCGGGCCATGAGGTTACAGATTGTGTTCAAGTGCAATTCTGCTGCTGCTGATGGCCCACGGCGCCTCATGGATGCCCAATCTTGAGTTGCTAGATCTGTTCGAAATCTTTCCCATTTAGCACGGTGATCGTGCCACACAACATGATGGATGGTATCCTCAATGTGAAGATGGGACTTTGTCTCCACAATGACTGTGCGGTGGTCACTCCTACTGATACTGTCATGGACAGATGCATCTGTGGCAGGCAGGTTGGTGAGGATGAGATCAAGTATGTTTTTCCCTCTTGTTGGTTCCCTCACCAACTGCCGCAGACGCAGTCTAGCAGCTATGTCATTTAGGGCTAAGAATTACTTTGACAACCAATTTAAGATTGTCAGTCGGGCTAGCAGTGTGGCGCATTTGTGTGCACTGGAAGCCACATATATTAATACACGGGGCCCTGCTCTTTGCAGACAGGAAGAACATGTACACACATTGTGGCTATTTCAGCTAAACAAAAGGAGTGACAGCCATTCGCTGACTCATTCCTCAGGGCAATGCCTTGACCAATCAGGGTCAAGCTGCCTGGTTTTAATTACAAACAATGCTTGGCAGTTAACTGTCAATCAACATCATGGGTGCATTTTCCATGGCAACACCACTTGCCAACCAATCGGCACTTTCTTCAAATACAGCATAAATTGTTGTTTTCTCCCTCATGTTGGCATGCTTGCAAGTGTCCTGATGAGTGCAAGACATGTCTCTTTTTTTAGCAATACTCAATTCTCTTTCTCTTGATGAGAAATGTAAACTGTTTACACTGGTCTCTCTGTTTATGTAATATCTATGATATAAATGTTAAACATACTTATTTGTCTCCTTCTTTTGATATATGCTGTTAAATCCTAATTAAGATGTTCGAATTGCCTGTGTGTCTTTGCTAGGAAGGAAAACCCACTGCTTGAGAGAAAGAAAAAAAATCCAGATCACAATTCATCAACCCTGCCTGAAAATGTGTTCTGCAGCAGGGCCCAAGCACCACCAGGCCAGGCCCCACCAGCCCTGCGCCGCTCCCCCTCCCCCACTCCCACCAACCACCCAAACCTACAGAGGACCCACCAGCCAGGCAAGGCACCAAAAATAGCAAATCACAAAAATCAGGAAACTCCACCAAGCTGGACTCCACCAGACCAGGGACAAAGGGTCAAAAGCACCTGGCCTCCACACAAAGGGGCTGGAATTTTCATCACAGGCGTTCATATTTATGGGATTGATATGTTGATCTATAATAGGTGCACTTTCATAATGATGGGCCGAATGGTCACCTTTTGCGGTGTACGGCTTTCTGAGGTTTTGAGCTTTTTTTTCTGGGGCGATTAGATTTAATCTGCTCTGGGAGATTGTTTGTTTGAGTTCTCTGTTGCCACCTGCTGGAAGTAGTGATGACAGGAGGTTTATAATTTTTCTTTCCATATTATCCCTATAGCTTTCCCCTTCTGAGGCTTCCTGGCCTCTGCTGTCAGGACTGCAGCTGAGAACAGGAGGGCAGATATCACCCTGCCTTCTGCCAGTATGGTGGCTGTCGGGGGGGGAGGGGGGAAAGGGAAGATTGACTGGTGAAATTGACATGGTGAAACTGCTGCCAATTTCTCCCCCCAGCCCTCATCGGTTGGCCACCCGGCCTCAGCTCAGTTGTCTGCTTGTCAATCCTTTGACCAAGACTTGCCACTTCGGCCTCTGGAGAAAGGCTGTGCGTGAACGACAGTCGGGGCCAGGTTTTCTCTGCCATGCAGTGCGTTTGTCACTGACTGGGAATGGGATTAAACAATCACCGGGGTTCAGGTGGCATTAACAGATGAGCAATAGCCACATGGCTACGGTAGCAGTGGACAACTAGCATATGGCTACACTGTTCTAAGAGGACTTGGAAAAATGAAGTAGAGGCAGGCTAGGGTCAGTAGTTGGATGGGAGATCACATGGGGCTTTATTGAGGTTACCACCTCTATAGTTGGATGCACCAGTTGAAGAAGAACAGGGGAGTTGTCCCAGGTGTAATTGACCAACAGCTGATCATTTATTGTGTGGCTGTTTGTACGATGTTTGTGTGTGAAATCAGCTGCCTTATATCCCCTACAATAAAACAGGGATAGGCTACCAAAGTACTTCAGTGGCTATGAAGTGCTTTGATACATCCTGAGGTTATGTACACTGCATTATAAATACCCACTCTGTCTTATTTCTAGCACCTCAGCGAGGGCTGAAAGGTTCTGCAAAAACATTGTGTTAAAAATATTTTCTTCTCCTCTCTTCTGGGAAAAATTGCAGTGCATATGATGCAGTATGTGGTCGCCATCTACAGAATACTTCAAGAAATGCTATGAGCCTTCAAATTGAATGTTACGTGGTTGTGGACTCTGAAACAGAGCTCTCATTCCAAAAAAAAACACAATGAAAATGACCTATTAATCTCCCGGCACAAATGTGAAGGGGCAAAAGGATGTGGGGGTAAAGGCAGGTCATTAGAGTTGAGGTACAGATTTAATTGAATGGACCTGAGGGTATGAATAGCCTCCTCTTGTTCCTATGTTCCCGATGGCCAGGCTTGTCCAACCTTTTCACGTGATGGGGCCATAATTCAATTTGTTTTTCTCGCTCAATGGGTCAATTAGCAAATTTCAGACCGATAAGGTTTGGCACAATGTCAAACATGAATTTAAAAAAAAAACTGGGGCAGAAATTTTCACTGGGTGGGCGGGCGTGTGCCTGACCCGCTCGGGCGTGAAATGACGCGCGTTGAAGTCAGCCGAGCGCGCCAACATCAACGCGCAGTCGCGCGGTAATTCGGTCGGAGGGCGTGTGCCGGAGTCAGCAGCGCGCCCGCTAACAATTCAAAGGCCTGTTAAGACCATTAAATAATCAGTTAGACTAAATGTTTCGCGGGCAGGTGAAAAGGCCAAGCGGCCTTTACATTTCTTTGGAAAGCTCATCCACGGGGCGGGATGAGGTTTCCAAAAGCCAATAAAAATAAAAGCTTTACAATTGAATGAATAACATGTCCCTGCTCATGCCTCAGAGTTGGGACATGTTTTATTACATTTTCCTTTTCTTTTTTTTTTAAACAGCGCTTCACCTCCCCGAGGCGGCTCTGTGCCTCAGGGAGATTATGAAGCACTCACTGGCGTGCATGTGCCAAGTTGGTGCTCAGCCTGCTTGCCCTCCCCCACCCCACCCCCCACACACAGGCAGCACTGAGCGCTGCCAATCACGTTTCACGCCGGGCGGGCCTTAATTGGGCCCCCATTGTGAAATCGCAGTCCGGTGCCAATCGCGGTCAGTTCCCCGGCTGCCCCTGCGGAGCCTGCCCGCCTAGGGCAAAATTCTGCCCCTCAGCTATGAAAAGAAACAAAAGCAGAAAATGCTGCACAAACTCAGCAGGTCTGACAGCATCTGCGGAGAGAAAAAAACGCAGTTACCGTTTCGAGTCCGTGCGACTCTCCTTCAGAGAAGAGGCTGAAGACTCTGAAGAAGAGTCATATGGACTTGAAACGTTAATTCTGTTTTTTTTCTCCCCACAGATGCTGTCAGACCTGCTGAGTTTTCCCAGCATTTTCGGTTTCCAGCATCCGCAGTATTTTGCTTCATGAAAAGAAACAACTTGCTGAGGAAACAATAAATTGATAGTTTTAAAAAATGCATAATATATAAAGATGACCATTAATGAGCTAAAGAGTGAATGTGTGTCTGGGTCACTCCCAGTCTCAAGGTGCCCCCTCACTCACCATCACCCAGTGAGAGTGGGTGAGTGCGTGTCGGTGTGTGTGGGAGAGGATAAATGAGAGCCCTGAGACTGGGAGTGAGCCAAACTTATGCAGACGCTCTCCTCTCTCCCACACACGCTTTCCCCTCTCTCCCACACACGCTTTCTCCTCTCTCCCACACACGCTTTCTCCTCTCTCCCACACATGCTTTCTCCTCTCTCCCACACACGCTTTCTCCTCTCTCCCACACACGCTTTCTCCTCTCTCCCACACACGCTTTCCCCTCTCTCCCACACACGCTTTCTCCTCTCTCACACATGCTCTTCTCCCTCCCTCTCACACATTCTCCTCCCTCTCACATGCTCTTCCCTCTCACATATGCTTTCCCCTCCCTCTCTCCCTCACACACGCTCTTCTCCCTCCCTCTCTCCCTCACACACGCACTTCTCCCTCACTTTCTCTCTCACACACACACTCTTCACCCTCCCCTCTCTCTCACACACGCTCTCCTCTCTCTCACATGCTCTGCGCTCTCTAACATATGCTTTCACGTCCCTCTCTCTCACACACGCTCTTCTCCCTCTCTCTCTCTCAAACACACTCTCTGCTCCCTCTCTCTCACACAAACTCTTCTCCCTCTCTCTCACACAAACTCTTCTCCCTCTCTCTCTCACACAATCTCTGCTCCCTTTCTCTCTCACATAACTCTCTCCTCCCTCTCTCACACATACGCTCATCTCCCTCTCTCTCACACACTCACTTCTCCCTATCTCCCTCTTTCTCTAACACACACTCTCTTCACCCTCTCTCTCACAGAATCTCTTCTCCCTTTCTCTCTCTCTCTCACACACGCTCTTCTCCCTCTCACACACATGGTCTTCTCCCTCTCTCTCTATCTCTCTCACACACGCTCTTCTCCCTCTCTCTCTCACACACATGTTCTTCTCCCTCTCTCTCTCACACAAACACTCTTCTCCCTTTCTCTCTCACACACACACGCTTCTCCCTCTCTCTCTCACACACACGCTCTTCTCCCTCTCTCTCTCACACACATGGTCTTCTCCCTCTCTCTCTATCTCGCTCACAGACGCTCTTCTCCCTCTCTCTCACACGCACTCTTCTCCCTCTCACACACATGGTCTTCTCCCTCTCTATTTCACACACACACTCTTCTCCCTCTCTCTCTCTCCCTCACACACACGCTCTTCTCTATCTCTCTATCTCTCTCTCACACATACGCTCTTCTCCCTCTCTCTCTCTCATACACACTCTTCTCCCTCTCTCTCTCACACACACTCTCTTCTCCCTCCCTCTCTCACACACATGCTCTTCTCCCTCTCTCACACATGCTCTTCTCGCTTTCTCTCTGACACACACACTCTTCTCCCTCTCTCTCACACACACACACTCTTCTCCCTCTCTCTCTCACACAAACACTCTTCTCTCTCCCTCTCTCTCACACACTCTTCTCCCTCTCTATCTCTCTCACACATGCTCTTCTCCCTCTCTCTCTCACACAAACACTCTTCTCCCTCCCTCTCTCACACACACTCTTCTTCCTCTCACACACATACACTCTTCTCCCTCTCTCTCTCACACACGCTCTTCTCCCTCTCTCTCTCTGTCACACACATGCTCTTCTCCCTCTCTATCTCAGACACACTCTCTTCTCCCTCTGTCTCTCATACACACGCTCTTCTCCCTCTCTCTCTCACCCACATTCTTCTCCCTCTCTCACACACACACAAACTCTTCTCCCTCTCTCTCTCACACACACTCTCTTCTCCCTCTCTCTCTCACAGACATTCTCTTCTCCCTCTCTCTCTCACACAATCTCTGCTCCCTTTCTCTCTCACACACACACTCTTCTCCCTCTCTCTCTCAAACACACTCTCTTCTCCCTCTCTCCCTCATACACTCTCTCCTCCCTCTCTCACACACACGCTCATCTCCCTCTCTCCATTTCTCTGACACACTCAGTTCTCCCTCTCTCCCTCTTTCTCTAAAACACACTCTGTTCTCCCTCTCTCTCTCACACACGCTCTTCTCCCTCTCTCACACACACTCTTCTCCCTCTCACACACATGGTCTTCTCCCTCTCTCCCTATCTCTCTCACACATGCTCTTCTTCCTCTCTCACATACACGCTCTTCTCCCTCTCTCTCACACAAACACTCTTCTCCCTTTCTCTCTGACACACACACTCTTCTCCCTCTCTCCCCCACACACACACTCTTCTCCCTCTCTCTCTCTCTCTCTCTCTCTCACACACATGCTCTTCTCCCTCTCACACACATGGTCTTCTCCCTCTCTCTCTATCTCTCACACACACGCTCTTCTCCCTCCCTCTCTCTCACAAACACTGTTCTCCCTCCCTTTCTCTCACACACGCTCTTCTCCCTTTCTCGCTGACACACACTCTCTTCTCCCGCTCTCTCTCACACCCGCTCTTCTCTCTCTCTCACACACACTCTTCTCCCTCTCTATCTCAGACACACGCACTTCTCCCTCTCTCTCTCACACACACACACACTCTTCTCCCCCTCTCTCTCACACGCGCTCTTCTCCCTCTCTCTCTCACACCCGCTCTTCTCTCTCTCACACACACACTCTTCTCCCTCTCTATTTCGGACACACGCTCTCCTCCCTCTCTCTCCCTCACACACGCTCTTCTCCCTCTCTCTTTCACACACACACGCTCTTCTCCCTCTCTCTCACACACACAAACTCTTCTCTCTCTCTCTCTCTCACGAACACTCTTCTAACTCTCTCCCTCACACACACTCTTCTCCCTCTCTCTTTCACACACACACGCTCTTCTCCCTCTCTCTCACACACATGCTCTCCTCCCTCTCTCCCCCACACACACTTTTCTCCCTCTCTCTCACACATACTCTCTCCTCTCTCTCTCACACACACACGCTCTTCTCCCTCTCTCACGCACATGCACTTCTCCCTCTCTCTCTTCTCTCTCACGCACACACTCTTTGCCCTCTCTCTCTAACACACATGCTCTTCTCCTTCTCTCTCTCACACACACTCTTCTCCCTCTTGCTCTCACACACACACGTTCTTCACCCTCTATCTCACACACTCTTTTCCCTCTCTTTCTCTCTCTCTCACACCAGCTCTTCTCTCTCCCTCTCTCTCTCACACAATCATTTTTCCCTCTCTCTCACACGTTCTTCTCTCTCCCGCTCTCTCACACAGACACTCTTCTCCCTCTCTCTCTCACACAGATGCTTTTCTCCCACTCTATCTTTCAGACACGTTCTTGTCCCTCTCTCTCTCACACACACACACGCTTTCCTACCTCTCTCTCACACACACTCTTCTCCCTCTCTCTCTCACACACTCTTCTCACTCTCTCTCACACACACTCTCTTCTCCCTCCCTCTCTCTCTCACACACGCTCTTCTCCCTCTCACACACATGGTCTTCTCCCTCTCTCTCTCTCTCTCTCTCTCACACATGCTCTTCTCTCTCTCACACACGCACACTCTTCTCTCTCTCTCTCACACACACTCTTTTCCCTCTCTCTCTCACACACGCTCTTCTCCCTCTCTCTCTCACCCGCTCCTCTCTCACTCACACAGGCTCTTCTCCCTCTCTCTCTCACCTGCTCCTCTCTCTCTCACACACATGCTCTTTTCCCTCTCTCTCTCACACACGCTCTTCTCCCTCTCCCTCTCACCCGCTCGTCTCTCACTCACACAGGCTCTTCTCCCTCTCTCTCTCACACCCGCTCCTCTCTCTCTCACACACACTCTTCTCCCTCTCTCTCTAACACACACGCTCTTCTCCTTCTCTCTCTCACACACTCTCTACCCCCTCTCTCACACACTCTCTTCTCCTTCTCTCTCTCTCACACACACTCTCTTCTCCCTCTCTCTCTCACACAAACTCTTCATCCTCTCTCTCACACACACTCTCTTCTCCCTCTCTCTCTCACACAAACTCTTCATCCTCTCTCTCACACACACTCTCTTCATCCTCTCTCTCACGCACACTCTTCTAACTCTCTCCCTCACACACACACACTCTTCTCCCTCTCTCTTTCACGCACACACACACGCTCTCCTCCCCCTCTCTCACACACACGCTCTCCTCCCTATCTCCCACATGCACACTCTTCTCCCTCTCTCTCTCACACCCACTCTTCTCTCTCTCTCAAACAGGCTCTACTCCCTCTCTCTCACACACACGCTCTTCTCCCTCTCTCTCTCACACACACGCTCTTCTCCCTCTCTCTCACACACGCTCTTCTCCTTCTCTCACTCACACACTCTCTTCACCCTTTCTCTCACACACTCTCTTCTTCTTCTCTCTCTCTCACACACACTCTCTTCTCCTTCTCTTTCACACAAACTCTTCTTCCTCTCTCTCACACATACTCTCTTCTCCCTCCCTCTCTCTCTCACACACTCTCTTCTCCTTCTCTCTCTCACACACGCTTTTCTCCCACTCTCTCATTTTCACACACGCTCTTGTCCCTCTCTCTCTCACACACACACACACACTCTCTTCTCCCTCTCTCTCTCTCACACACACACTCTCTTCTCCCTCTCTCTCACACACAGACACTCTTCTCCCTCTCTCTCTCACACCCGCTCTTCTCTTTCCCTCAAACATGCACTTCTCCCTCTCTCTCTCTCTCACACACATGTTCTTCTCCCTCTCTCTCTCACACACACGCTCTTCTCCCTCTCTCTCTCACACACACGCTCTTCTCCCTCTCTCCCTCACACACATGCTCTTCGCCCTCTCTCTCTAACACACACTCTTCTCCCTCTCTCTCTCACACACACTCTTCTCCCTCTCTCTCACACACAATCTCTTTTCCCTCTCTCTCTCACACACGCTCTTCTCCCTCTCTCTCACCCGCTCCTCTCTCTCTCACGCACACTCTTCTCCCTCTCTCTCTCTGTCACACACACGCTCTTCTCCCTCTCTCTCCCAAACACACACTCTCCTCCCTCTCTCTCTCACCCTCTCTCTCTTACCCACTCTCTTCTCCCTCTCTCCCTCACAAACACACACTCTTCTCCCTCTCTCTTTCACACAGACACACGCTCTTCTCCCTCTCTCACACACACGCTCTCCTTCCTCTCTCCCACACACACACTCTTCTCCCTCTCTCTCACACATACTCTCTCCTCTCTCTCTCACACACACACACTCTTCTCCCTCTCTCTCACACATGCACTTCTCCCTCTCTCTCTTCTCTCTCACGCACACACTCTTTGCCCTCTCTCTCTAACACACACGCTCTTCTCCTTCTCTCTCTCACACACACTCTTCTCCCTCTCGCTCTCACACACATGTTTTTCACCCTCTCTCTCACACACTCTTTTCCCTCTCTCTCTCTCTCTCACACCAGCTCTTCTCTCTCCCTCTCTCTCTCACACCTGCTCTTCTCCCTCTCTCTCTAACACACTCTCTTCTCCCTCTTTCTCACACACACTCTTCTCCCTCTCTCTCTCACACACTCTTCTCCCTCTCGCTCTCACACACTCTTCTCCCTTCGCTCTCACACACACTCTTCTCCCTCTCGCTCTCACACACACATTCTTCACCCTCTCTCTCACACACTCTTCTCCCTCTCTCTCTCTCTCACGCACTCTTCTCCCTCTCTCTCACACACACTCTTCTCCCTCTCTCTCTCTCTCACGCACTCTTCTCCCTCTCTCTCACACACACTCTTCTCCCTCTCGCTCTCACACACACATTCTTCACCCTCTCTCTCACACACTCTTTTCCCCCTCTCTCTCTCTCACACCAGCTCTTCTCTCTCCCTCTCTCTCTCACACAATCTTTTTTCCCTCTCTCACACACATGCACTTCTCCCTCTCTCTCTTCTCTCTCACGCACACACTCTTTGCCCTCTCTCTCTAACAAACACGCTCTTCTCCTTCTCTCTCTCACACACACTCTTCTCCCTCTCGCTCTCACAGACTCTTTTCCCTCTCTCTCTCTCTCACACCAGCTCTTCTCTCTCCCTCTCTCTCTCACACAGTCTTTTTTCCCCCTCTCTCACACGTTCTTCTCTCTCCCGCTCTCTCACACAGACACTCTTCTCCCTCTCTCTCTCTCGCTCACACACACACACACGCTCTTGTCCCTCTCTCTCACACACACGCTCTTCTCCCTCTCTCTCACACACACACTCTTCTCCCTCTCTCTCTCACACACGCGCACTTCTCCCTCTCTCTCTCACACACACTCTTCTCCCTTTTTCTCTCTCACACACACTCTCTTCTCCCTCCCTCCCTCTCTCACACACACGCTCTTCTCCCTCTCCCTCTCTCACACATGCTCTTCCTCCTCTGTCTCTCTCACACAAACACTCTTCTCCCTCCCTCTCTCTCACACACACTCTCTTCTCCCTTTCTCACTGACACACACACTCTTCTCCCTCTCTCTCTCACACACACTCTTCTCCCTCTCTCTCTCACATACGCTCTTCTCTCTCTCACACACACACTTCTCCCTCTCTCTCTCTGTCACACACACGCTCTTCTCCCTCTCTATTTCGGACACACGCTCTCCTCCCTCTCTCTCCCTCACACACGCTCTTCCCCCTCTCTCACACACACTCTCTTCTCCCTCTCTCTCTCACACACACAAACTCTTCTCTCTCTCTCTCTCACGAACACTCTTCTAACTCTCTCCCTCACACACACACACACACACTTCTCCCTCTCTCTTTCATACACACACACACTCTTCTCCCTCTCTCCCACACAAAGACACTCTTCTCCCTCTCTCTGTCACACCCGCTCTTCTGTCTCTCTCTCACACACACACTCTTCTCCCTCTCTCACACACACGCGCTTCTCCCTCTCTCTCTTCTCTCTCACGCACATGCTCTTTGCCCTCTCTCTCTCACACACACACTCTTCTCCCTCTCTCCCTCACACACACGGTCTTCTCCCTCTCTCTCTCACACACACACTCTTCTCCCTCTCTCTCACACACACACACTCTTCTCCTTCTCTCTCTCACACACACGTTCTTCTCCCTCTCTCTCTCACACACACAGTCTTCTCCCTCTCTCTCACACACACACTCTTCTCCCTTTCTCTCTCTCACACAAACACTCTTCTCCCTCCCTCTCTCTCACACACACACGCTCTTCTCCCTCTCTCTCTCACACACACGCTCTTCTCCCTCTCTCTCACCCGCTCCTCTCTCTCTCACACACGCTCTTCTCCCTCTCTCTCTCACACCCGCTCTTCTCTCTCTCACACACACGCTCTTCCCCCTCTCTCTCACACAAACTCTTCTTCCTCTCTCTCTCACACACTCTCTTCTGCCTCTCTCTCTCTCACACACACACTCTCTTCTCCCTCTCCCCCTCACACACACATTCTCTTCTCCCTCTCTCTCTCACACACTCTCTTCTCCCTCTCCCTCTCACACGAAGATGCTCTTCTCCCTCTCTCTCTCTCACGCACACTCTTCTCCCACTCACTCTCTCACACACACACACTCTTCTCCCTCTCACACACAGACACTCTTCTCCCTCTCTCTCACACCCGCTCTTCTCATTCTCTCAAACATGCACTTCTCCCTCTCTATCTCTCTCACACACACGCTCTTCTCCCTCTCTCTCTCACACAAACTCTTCTCCCTCTCTCTCTAACACACTCTCTTCTCCCTCTTTCTCACACACACTCTTCTCCCTCTCTCTCTCACACACTCTTCTCCCTCTCGCTCTCACACACTCTTCTCCCTTCGCTCTCACACACACTCTTCTCCCTCTCGCTCTCACACACACATTCTTCACCCTCTCTCTCACACACTCTTCTCCCTCTCTCTCTCTCTCACGCACTCTTCTCCCTCTCTCTCACACACACTCTTCTCCCTCTCTCTCTCTCTCACGCACTCTTCTCCCTCTCTCTCACACACACTCTTCTCCCTCTCGCTCTCACACACACATTCTTCACCCTCTCTCTCACACACTCTTTTCCCCCTCTCTCTCTCTCACACCAGCTCTTCTCTCTCCCTCTCTCTCTCACACAATCTTTTTTCCCTCTCTCACACACATGCACTTCTCCCTCTCTCTCTTCTCTCTCACGCACACACTCTTTGCCCTCTCTCTCTAACAAACACGCTCTTCTCCTTCTCTCTCTCACACACACTCTTCTCCCTCTCGCTCTCACAGACTCTTTTCCCTCTCTCTCTCTCTCACACCAGCTCTTCTCTCTCCCTCTCTCTCTCACACAGTCTTTTTTCCCCCTCTCTCACACGTTCTTCTCTCTCCCGCTCTCTCACACAGACACTCTTCTCCCTCTCTCTCTCTCGCTCACACACACACACACGCTCTTGTCCCTCTCTCTCACACACACGCTCTTCTCCCTCTCTCTCACACACACACTCTTCTCCCTCTCTCTCTCACACACGCGCACTTCTCCCTCTCTCTCTCACACACACTCTTCTCCCTTTTTCTCTCTCACACACACTCTCTTCTCCCTCCCTCCCTCTCTCACACACACGCTCTTCTCCCTCTCCCTCTCTCACACATGCTCTTCCTCCTCTGTCTCTCTCACACAAACACTCTTCTCCCTCCCTCTCTCTCACACACACTCTCTTCTCCCTTTCTCACTGACACACACACTCTTCTCCCTCTCTCTCTCACACACACTCTTCTCCCTCTCTCTCTCACATACGCTCTTCTCTCTCTCACACACACACTTCTCCCTCTCTCTCTCTGTCACACACACGCTCTTCTCCCTCTCTATTTCGGACACACGCTCTCCTCCCTCTCTCTCCCTCACACACGCTCTTCCCCCTCTCTCACACACACTCTCTTCTCCCTCTCTCTCTCACACACACAAACTCTTCTCTCTCTCTCTCTCACGAACACTCTTCTAACTCTCTCCCTCACACACACACACACACACTTCTCCCTCTCTCTTTCATACACACACACACTCTTCTCCCTCTCTCCCACACAAAGACACTCTTCTCCCTCTCTCTGTCACACCCGCTCTTCTGTCTCTCTCTCACACACACACTCTTCTCCCTCTCTCACACACACGCGCTTCTCCCTCTCTCTCTTCTCTCTCACGCACATGCTCTTTGCCCTCTCTCTCTCACACACACACTCTTCTCCCTCTCTCCCTCACACACACGGTCTTCTCCCTCTCTCTCTCACACACACACTCTTCTCCCTCTCTCTCACACACACACACTCTTCTCCTTCTCTCTCTCACACACACGTTCTTCTCCCTCTCTCTCTCACACACACAGTCTTCTCCCTCTCTCTCACACACACACTCTTCTCCCTTTCTCTCTCTCACACAAACACTCTTCTCCCTCCCTCTCTCTCACACACACACGCTCTTCTCCCTCTCTCTCTCACACACACGCTCTTCTCCCTCTCTCTCACCCGCTCCTCTCTCTCTCACACACGCTCTTCTCCCTCTCTCTCTCACACCCGCTCTTCTCTCTCTCACACACACGCTCTTCCCCCTCTCTCTCACACAAACTCTTCTTCCTCTCTCTCTCACACACTCTCTTCTGCCTCTCTCTCTCTCACACACACACTCTCTTCTCCCTCTCCCCCTCACACACACATTCTCTTCTCCCTCTCTCTCTCACACACTCTCTTCTCCCTCTCCCTCTCACACGAAGATGCTCTTCTCCCTCTCTCTCTCTCACGCACACTCTTCTCCCACTCACTCTCTCACACACACACACTCTTCTCCCTCTCACACACAGACACTCTTCTCCCTCTCTCTCACACCCGCTCTTCTCATTCTCTCAAACATGCACTTCTCCCTCTCTATCTCTCTCACACACACGCTCTTCTCCCTCTCTCCCTCACACACACGTTCTTCTCCCTCTCTCTCTTTCACACTCTTCTCACTCTCTCTCTCACACACACGTTCTTCTCCCTCCCTCTCACACACAAACACACTTCTCCCTATCTCTCTCACACATGCTCTTCTCCATCTCTCTTTCACACACACACGCTCTTCTCCCTCTCTCTCACACACACTCTTCTCCCTCTCTCTCACACACACTCTTCTCCCTCTCTCACACACACGCTCTCCTCCCTCTCTCTCACACACAGACTCTTCCCCCTCTCTCTCACACATACTCTCTCCTCTCTCTCTCACACACACACGCTCTTCTCCCTCTCTCACACACATGCACTTCTCCCACTCTCTCTTCTCTCTCACGCACACACTCTTTGCCCTCTCTCTCTAACACACACGCTCTTCTCCTTCTCTCTCTCACACACACTCTTCTCCCTCTCTCTCACAAACACTCTCTTCTCCCTCTCTCTCACACACACAAACTCTTCTCTCTCTCTCTCTCTCACGAACACTCTTCTAACTCTCTCCCTCACACACACTCTTCTCCCTCTCTCTTTCACACACACATGCTCTCCTCCCTCTCTCCCACACACACACTCTTCTCCCTCTCTCTCACACATACCCTCTCCTCCCTCTCTCCCACACACACTCTTCTCCCTCTCTCTCACACACACGCTCTTCTCCCTCTCTCACACACATGCACTTCTCCCTCTCTCTCTTCTCTCTCACGCACACACTCTTTGCCCTCTCTCTAACACACACGCTCTTCTCCCTCTCTCTCACACACACGCTCTTCTCCCTCTCTCACACACATGCACTTCTCCCTCTCTCTCTTCTATCTCTCTCACACACTCTTTTCCCTCTCTCTCCCTCACACCAGCTCTTCTCTCTCCCTCTCTCTCTCACACAATCTTTTTTCCCTCTCTCTCACACGTTCTTCTCTCTCCCGCTCTCTCACACAGACACTCTTCTCCCTCTCTCACTCACACACACACACACGCTCTTGTCCCTCTCTCTCTCACACACGCGCACTTCTCCCTCTCTCTCTTCTCTCTCACACACAGACACTCTTCTCCCTCTCTCTCACACCCGCTCTTCTCTCTCTCACACACACTCCTCTCTCTCTGTCACACACACGCTCTTCTCCCTCTCTCTCCCACACACGTGCTCTTCTCCCTCTCTCTCTCACACCCGCTCTTCTCTCTCTCACACACACACTCTTCTCCCTCTCTCACTCTGTCACGCACACGCTCTTCTCCCTCTCTATTTCGGACACACGCTCTCCTCCCTCTCTCTCTCACGCACACGCTCTTCTCCCTCTCTATTTCGGACACACGCTCTCCTCCCTCTCTCTCCCACACACACGCTCTTCTCCCTCTCTCACACCCACGCTCTTCTCCCTCACTCTCACACACACAAACTCTTCTCCCTCCCTCCCCCACACACACACTCTTCTCCCTCCCTCCCCCACACACACACTCTTCTCCCTCTCTCTCACACACACTCTTCTCCATCTCTCTTTCACACACACACGCTCTTCTCCCTCACTCTCACACACACTCTTCTCCCTCTCTCTCACACACACTCTTCTCCCTCTCTCTCACACACACTCTTCTCCCTCTCTCTCACACACGCTCTTCTCCCTCTCTCTCACACACGCTCTTCTCCCTCTCTCTCACACACACTCTTCTCCCTCCCTCCCCCACACACACACTCTTCTCCATCTCTCTCACACACACTCTTCTCCATCTCTCTTTCACACACACACGCTCTTCTCCCTCTCTCTCACACACACTCTTCTCCCTCTCTCTCACACACACTCTTCTCCATCTCTCTCACACACGCTCTTCTCCCTCTCTCTCACACACGCTCTTCTCCCTCTCTCTCACACACGCTCTTCTCCCTCTCTCACACACACGCTCTCCTCCCTCTCTCCCACACACACACTCTTCTCCCTCTCTCTCACACACATGATCTCCTCCCCCTCTCCCCCACACACACTCTTCTCCCTCTCTCTCACACATACTCTCTCCTCTCTCTCTCACACACACACGCTCTTCTCCCTCTCTCACACACATGCACTTCTCCCTCTCTCTCTTTCTCACGCACACACTCTTTGCCCTCTCTCTCTAACACACACGCTTTTCTCCTTCACTCTCTCACACACACTCTTCTCCC